>NC_133465.1:37578023-38828023 GCF_048565385.1 Saimiri boliviensis
ATTTAACTGGTCTTAGATGTATTATTTGAAAGACTTTATGAAATGAAAACATAAATACAAGAGATACAGCATACTCAGGGCTTGGGGATGATCTGTGGCTGTCTCACACTGCAGCTTGGCATGTATTGTAATGGAAATTACATAGATTTGTTGCAAATTACTATGATATCAGGAAACATTTCAATCATCTCTCTATCTTCTTTAGCCCTAATATCATAAGACTCATATTAGATTGGGCTATTTGGAATACCATTTGAAATTTGCACTAATGATACAAAAACTAAATTCGCAGATGGAGGAATAATTGCGCATTTAGTGGTTTGATTGATCTTTCTAAAGCACATTGAAAATATATATATATTTTTTTCGAGATGGAGTTTCGCTCTTGTTTCCCAGGCTGAAGTGCAATGGCGCGATCTCAGCTCACCACAACCTCCGCCTCCTAGGTTCATGCAATTCTCCTGCCTCAGCCTCCTAAGTAGCTGGGATTACAGGCACATGCCACCATGCCCAGCTAATTTTTTGTATTTTTAGTAGAGACGGGGTTTCACCATGTTGACCAGGATGGTCTCGATCTCTTGACCTCGTGATCCACCCACCTCAGCCTCCCAAAGTGCTGGGATTACAGGCTTTGAGCCACCGCGCCCAGCAAAAATATTTTAAAATTATTATACTACTTGTAGTTTCATTCTCCCTATACAACCATATTCTAATTCAGCACAGGCCATGTTGTCTTTTATAATACCGACCTCAAACTTCGAAATAAGCTGCATTCTCTACCACTTCTCTCAATGCCATCTTCAATTCACCCACAAACAATTTATCTCTATGTCATATCTCACCCTCTGCTTTTATGTCTGTACCTCACAAAGGGTTCCTTCTACCCAGGAAACCACCCCATCCAACCATCCTCTGCCTTAGAAATTCTGGTCATTTCCTACATGTCATAGAGTCTGGAAGGCCTTTCAGATCATCAGACAAAATGTATTGCTTTCCTCTGTGCTCTGCAGTCACTTGTGTTTAATCATTACAGCTATTATGTCAGGTTATAATCATGTGTTCACTTGTCTGTATTTGACATTAGGCTAAGAGCTCCTAGAGAACAAGGATTATACCTGTTAGGATGGACCATGGTGCCTGATACACTTATTTAATCATTCTAAATTTATTAATTCAGCACATAGTTGGGATACCATGCTGGGTATATGGAGGTGAACACGTACCCTCCACGAATTGCACATTTCCTGGGCAAAGGCAAAAACAAATGTGATTCTATGAGTATGTACAAAAAAATGAAACTGGAAGAACCTTTCCAGAGAAGAGTAATTTCATCTGGAGTCTGAAGATAAGGTATGTTACCTGCAGGGAAAAGATCAAGTTCAAAGGAGGACAGGACATGCAGTTCAGAGAGCTTGGTGCATAATACTTACTAGCTGTGTGATGTTGTACAAGCTATTTAATTTCTGTGCCACGGTTTCCTCCTGTATAAATTGTCTTTAATGGTAACCACCAAGAAGGTGGTTGTTATAATTAAAATAGGAAATATTTGTAAACTATTATGAATAGCACCTGTCACTTAAAAAGCACTATGGAATGTGTGCTATGAAAGAGTCCATGAATGTCACCCAAAATATATTCTTTTGCTATGCAAATTACTTCAGACTGAGCATACGTGGGGAATGGTAAATGCAGAAAGAGGCCTTCTCTGGTTTTCCCCTGCCTGCCTAAAGATAGGTCCTTCAAAAGGAACTGAACTGTATAAATTCTCTTTCCAAGAATCTCATCAACCAGGGAAGATCATCTTGTATCACAGGAGAGGAACTAGAGGTCCACATTGTGCCCAGATAGATTTTTCACAAGTTTTCACATATTTTACTGAGTTCCTATTCATCTTTACAAAATCATTTATTCTCTTCTAAGTTACCTACTTGTCCCCTTCACACTTCCCTAGAAAGATTTGTACCTAAGCTTCTAGATCTCACTGGGTTTTTGAGTATTTACTTTACCTTCATGGGATGTTCTCATGCATATAATAAATTTGTACATCTTTTCTCATGTTAATCTGCCTGTTGTCAATTCATTTCATGGACTTAATTACTGATTCCTCAGAGGGCATATGGGAAGTGTTATTCCTCCCCTACATCTGCAATATAGAATTTAATAATTCTGAGAATTGAAAGAAAGTCATTGTGGCAAGGATGCTTGAACAATTTCTAATGCTGTGTAAGTTTAGGCTGGAGAGGTAGGAAGGAACTCATCATATTAAAGGTTCTGGTTTTAAATGTGAGAAAAACGGGTAATTATGAAAACATTCTAAAGCAGATTTACCCTTCAAGGTATCATATTGAGCATATGACGGGTATTTAATACATTTTTGTTGAAGGAATCAACAACAGTGTAGAAAAGCTCTAACGTTGTAAGCAAATGAACAACTTCCTACAACTATATGAGGGATTTGATGAGAAAATGTATGTTAAGGCCTGACATTTAGAAGCTTGCCATTGGAAGATTTTTAAGTTAGGCTTAGTATTTTATTATCTAAGTCTAGATTTTTGCCAAAGCAAAATATATATATGTTTTTAGATAGGTTCAAGTCAAAACTTGACAACATAGTAGACAACATGAGTAATTTCTGAGCAAGTCACTTCAACCTCTTCTATAAAACTAGAATAATAAGGATAAATTTTAGGATCAAATGAGGTAGTGTATATACAAATATTCTATATACTTTAATATTTTTGTTTGTTTACTTGTTTTTTGAGACAGAGTCTCACTCTGTTATCCAAGCTAGAGTGCAGTGGTGGGGCAGTCTCTGCTCACTGCAACCTCTGCCTCCTAGGTTCAAGTGGTTCTTGTGCTTCAGCCTCCCAAGTACCTGTGATTATAGTGCGTCACCACACCCGGCTACTTTTTTGTATTTTTAGTAGAGACGGGGTTTTGCCATGTTGACCAGGCTTCTCAAACTCCTGAGCTCAGGTTATCTGCTCTCCTTGGCCAGCCAAAGTGCTAGGATTACAAACATGAGCCACCACACCAAACCTCACATTTTTATCTTTATTTTATGTCATTACATTACAAGGCAATACTCATGAGTCAAATGTGATAAGTTCTATTGACATTCAGAAGATCAGAGAAGCTGTATGGGAACTGCAAAGTTTTCCAGATAAAGAGGCTATATAGTAGAGTGGAAGTAGAATAGAACATGAATTCACATATATATGGTTTGAATCAGGATTCCATCATTTAGTGGCTATGTGACTTTACATAAAGTTCTTAATATTGTAGTACCTTAGTTTTCTCATCTGTAAAATGGTTATAGTAGGGACCCTGCAATAGTACAGTGAGCTGTTATTTGTTAATGCCTGAAATGAAATTGTCCTTCAGATGAATCTTGGAGGAGTCAACAGGGCACAAAGGGTAAAGATCTGGCTTTGAGTTCAACTTGGAATCACATCCTAGTTGTATCTCTACAGGCTTTTCATACTTTATTCAATCTAAATCAGTTTTCATGTAAATACTTATCTCCTTTGCCCTAAGGGTTAAATACAATATGTCGTGTGAAATACCAAGTACAGTGAATGACACTAAAAAACAAACTGGATCCTCACAAATACTATTTACATATTACCAGCGGAATATAGAAGATGAGAAATGGCAACAACAAAAACTAGGGCACCAGTGCTCTTCAGGATAAAGATGTTTGACTTTTCCCTTGAGGCAATGAGGAACAATGAAACGTTTGGAGCAGCAAAAGTAAGTGATGACTTTTCTTGCCAAAAAATGGAAGCTATGAAGAAAAAGAGAAGAACTAAACTCTGGGATTCGTAAATCAGAAAGCAACACATAATGGTTTAGCTCTGCAACATCTGATACAAAAGCCATTCATTCAGCTTGAGATGTCTGATTATTGCACCCAGAATTCACTGTTACGCTATGTCATTCCAATTAGTTATCTCTGGAGAGGACATCTCATCAGACAGTATGATTAGATCCAATCAGCATAGATGCCAAGCACTGGGAACATATTATAAATGACATTTTCATTTATTTTATAGCATAGTTGTTTGTCTTGGCATTTCTCAAATGTGAACATTCCAAGAAAGTCTTTGAAACAGTATTTCAGGATAGAGGGTTAATGATTAAGAGGCACAGGGTACTTCATGTAAAAAAAAAAAAAACGTATTTTAACAATTACTACTTGATATCTCAAATGGTGACTTATACTTTCCTTTAAAATCTTTTCCAAATACCCATTTTTCTACCTAAATGAGGCAGAGATAAGTGAATAAAAGTCTGAAACACCTGGAAAAACCTTGAAAGGGATGTAATTATTGCTACCAAATGTAAAATACCCCATACAACAATAAAAAAAAAAAGAGTTTAGTCAAAAGATATGGGGAGTACCTATTACGGGCCAAGTTTTGGGGAAACAATATTGAACTGGACATAAAGTTTATTGCAATTGATTGTTTAATTGTAATTTCTCACACTAAAACTTGATAAATGACATAATTCAAAAGGGTCCCAGAAGAGGAATATTAAAAGAGTTTTCAGTGAACAGGTTTGGCTTCTTACGTATGTTCTCATACATGTTGATGGCCCACTTTCAGTCCCTGCCATACTCTGACTAAGGGATTTCTCTAGCTATACAACCTGTCAAGTGATCAGGCTGAATAAATGACTCTGCAGGAAATGCTCACAATCAAGGACAACAGGGAAAGGAAGACGGGTAGCCCAGCTTCCTTGCTTCTTGTATGAAGTACTCTGATATGTGTTCTATATTATATCCCAAATGTTCGCAGTAGAATCGAGTATCCATTGGGTAACATGCTCATTAATATACTCTATATTGTCTCCCTTTCCTTCTGTCTCATTCACTTTACTAACATTTGTCCTGCGATTGTCTCCTAAATAAACCAATTACACTCAAATTCTTGCCTAGGATCCTATGGATGCCTAAGTTAAGCCTTCCTGGTAAAGAGAAGAAACACACACACACACACACACACACACACACACATTTGAATTGAGAAAAAAAGCATGACAGAATCACAAAGGTAAGAGAAAGTGTAGAGCAACTGATAAACTTTCAGTATGACTGGATTGTAGAAGATTAAGGGAAAGTAGCTAGAGTGGAAGCCAGAGTGGTAAGTGGGAACAGTACCTGAAGATTCTGAAAATATTGTGAAGAAGTTTGGATTTTATATTAAAATAACCAGGAAGATCATGGTATCTAAAAGAGGAGTTGCATTAGAGATTGAGAGAATGGATTTGAGAGGGATTCCGGAACTGGAGTTGACCGCAATTAGATATAATGGAGAGATATAAAGGATAACACGTGGAGTATTGACTCAAGTAACCAGGTAGATGGTCAAGTTTTCTAAGTCAAGGGGGGGGAGTTTTAAAATTGCATTTTATGTAAATTGTCCTCTTTTGCCTATTGCAAGATGAATGGTGACTCCTGGAATTCTTCATTGCAGGGTCCCATTGGCAGGTCTATTTAATATTGAGATAAGGGAGATAGGAAGATAAGCAGTTTAGGATGCAAGAAGAGATGGGTTAAATTTCATATGTTGAATCTAAGATCCCCCTGGAGACTTTAGTAGCTAAATTGATCTGGTGCTCAGGAGATAGGTTTCAGCTGAAGACAGAGATTTTTTTAAAAAACAATAATCATCAAGTGTGTTGAAAGCACAGAGGGTAATGAGATCAGGGACAATGTGCAGAGTAATAAGAAGATCTAAAAGAGAGTTCTGAAAAATCCTGGCGTTTAAGATAGTTAGCACTTAAAATGAAAGCAAAAAAATAATAAGAAAAAGACATGCAAAACATAGTAAGAATGAACACCAAAAGCGTAGAAGTCTCAGAGAGTAATTCCACAGAGATCAAAAGAATGGAATGTTATAGGAACTAGGAAATGATCAGCAATTTGACATGCTGGCAAAGTCAGATAAGAAAAACTGGGAAATATCTACTGGATTTAGCAATGTAATCCCAGCACTTTGGGAGGCCAGGAGTTTGAGACCTGCCTGGCTAACATGGTGAAACCCTGTCTCTACTGAAGATACAAAAATTAGCCATGTATGGTGGTACTTGCCTGTAATCCCAGCTACTTGGGAGGCTGAGGCTGGATAATCGCTTGAACCCGGGAGACGGAGGTCACAGTGAGCCGAGATTGCACTACTGCACTCCAGCCTGGTGACAGAGTGAGACTCTTGTCTAAAAAAAAAAAAAAGAGAGAGAGAGAGAAAATAGTCTACCATCCAGATCATGGGTGGGGTGATGAAACTTCAGCAGGAAAAGGTACACACATTACACATTCTATTGTTGCAGAAGAGATGCATAAGATGGATACTGATGTTGATCTGTTTGATGCAAGGAAACAAAGATTTTTTTAGTAATGAATTCCATTGAAAGAAAGGACATTGGCTGAGTATTAGACGGTGAGTGAAGGTGTCAGGGAGTAGAAATAAGTAAACGTATTTGATATATTAAAATATATTTTGCCATTAAAAGTAATGGCAAAAATTGCAATTAGGTTTGCACGAACCTCATAATTTCTGTGGTAAACAAGAGAGAAACATGGCTAAAGAAACACGGAAGTTTTATGACAAGTTGAAGTCTCATGGGATGTTGAGAATCATAAATTTTAGTGGCACCAATCTGAGTAGGGTATTATTTCTGTACTATATTTAGCACCGTGGTGCAGAGAAGGCAGATAGATGAAACTGAATGTCATGTTTTGTTTTGTTTGGGTGGGTTTGGGGAAAGGAGGGTAAGGTGAAGTATGACAAGTCAAATAAATGGGGTTTCTCAGAATATTAGCAGGAGTGTTGTTGAAGTGGAATCTCAGATACACAGCATAGGAGATTTAGTCAAAAAGAGAAGGTATAAAGAACACAGATAGGTACGTGTGTGCTGGAGGTCCTCAGGAAGTTAAATGACTAAAGACCTGGGGAAAGGTTAGTAAATAAATAGGAGACTGTGTTTGAAGTTGTAGGTGCCTGAATTTATAACATGGAAGATAGAATATATTTCAAGTGATGACAAACTCAGAGAGAAGTTTTAAAAGTGAGTCATAGACCTGAAGATGAATAGAAAGCAACTGTAGAAAAACAAAGCAGAGAGCTGAAGAGCATAATGTTGTCTGTGTCACCAGATGGACCTTGAAATCTCTTAAGAATTTGATAACACAAAGGGCAAAGAAAAGCTTGCAAACCAGGGGCTTTTCGTTTTGTTACTTTTTTTTTTTAATAAATGAAAGTGAAAGATCAGTAAATGGAGAGGTCTTTATGTACACCAAAAAACTGGCCTTGACATAAAGGGAACAAGTATTGTTGTTTTTTTAAAACTTTACAAAGCTCCCGATATAAATACAGTGATAAGAAAGAGCAGCTTTAGGACTTTCTTTTCCAGGCATAATGATGTTCCTGACTCCACATCGATTCTTCCACAATGAACAACCCCAAATCCTGGCAAATGTAAAAAGGCCACTGGTTTCAGATACCAGACAGTCAGCATAGGGATGTAATTCCAGAGACAAGGGAAACACATGAGGTGAGCTCTAAGTTGCACTGGTTTTCTTCCTGGAGGCTCTTGGAAGCTCAATGAAGTAGAATCTACGTTGAGCAGAGGATATGGCTAAGCTAAGAAGACAGAGATCAGAATTTGGAGTTACTGAGGAAACCAGGTTGCCAGGCTACCAGAAAAAACTAAGCTACACAGAGAAGGAGCCTCAGAAATCTGCATAGGAATGCTCTTCATGCTTCGATAAAATATTGAATATTTAATGCTCAGGGTGATTGATATGGTTTGGCTGTGTCCCCACCCAAATCTCATCTTGAATTGTAATTCCTAGAATCCTCACATGCCATGGGAGGGACCCGGTGGGAGGTAATTAAACCATGGGGGTGGGTACCCTCATGCTGTTCTAGTGATAGTGAGTGAGTTCTCACAAGATCTGCTGGTTTTATAAGGGGCTTCTCCTCCTTTTGCTTGGTACTTCTCCTTCCTGCCACCATGTGAAGATAGGTATTTATTTCCCCTTCTGCCATGATTGTAAATTTCCTGAGGCTTCCCTAGACATGCTGAACTGTGAGTCAATGAAACTTCTTTCTTTTAAAAATTACCCAGTCTGGCCGGGCGCAGTGGCTAAAGCCTGTAATCCCAGCACTTTGGGAGGCTGAGGCGGGTGGATCACGAGGTCAACAGATCGAGACCATCCTGGTCAACATGGTGAAACCCCGTCTCTACTAAAAATACAAAAAATTAGCTGGGCATGCTGGTACGTGCCTGTAATCCCAGCTACTCAGGAGGCTGAGGCAGGAGAATTGCCTGAGCCCAGGAGGCGGAGGTTGCGGTGAGCCGAGATCGCGCCATTGCACTCCAGCCTGGGTAACAAGAGCGAAACTCCACCTAAAAAAAAAAAAAAAAAAAAAAAAATTACCCAGTCTGGGTATGTGTTTATTAGCAGTGTGAGAGCAGACTAATACAGTAAATTGCTACCACAGAGCATGGGGTGCTGCTATAAAGATACCTGAAAATGTGGAAGCGACTTTGGAACTGTGTAACAGGCAGAGGTTGGGGCAGTTTGGAGGGCTCAGAAGAAGAGACTGGAAGTTGTGGGAAAGTTTGGAACTTCTTAGAAATTTGTTGAATAGTTTTGACCAAAATACTGTTAGTGATATGGACAATGAAGTCCAGGCTGAAGTGATCTCAGATAGAGATAAGGAACTTGTTGGGAACTGGAGCATATGTGATTCTTCTTAGGCTTTAGCAAAGAGACTGGCAGCATTTTGCCTCTGTCCTAGAGATCTGTAGAACTTTGAACTTGAGAGAGATGATTTAGGGTGTCTGGTAGAAGAAATTTCTAAGTGGCCAACCACTGTGGAAAAAATTTACAAATTTCTCAAAGAACTTAAAACAAGCTATCATTTGAACCAGCAATCCCATTGCTGGGTATGTATCTGATATAGTTTGGATTTGTGTCTCTGCCCAAATCTCATGTTGAATTGTAATCAACAATATTGGAAATGAGGCCTGGTGGAAGGTGATTGGTTCATGGGGGTGGATTTCTCATGAATGATTTTGCGCTAATCTCTTGGTGCTGTTCTAATGAAGTGAGTGACTTCTTATGAGATCTAGTTGTATAAAAGTGCATAATATATCCCCCACTTCTCTCTGTCTTGCTTATTCTCCTTCCATGTAAGATATTTGTTCCCCCTTCAACTTACTCCATGATTGGAAGCTTCTTCAGGCCTCCCAGAAGCAGAAACCACTATGCTTTCTATACAGCCTGCAGAACTGTGAGCCAATTTCTTATACATTACCCAGTCTCAGGTATTTCTTTATAGCAATGTGAAAACAGACTAATTTAATATACAAATGGACACAAACTGTTCTATCAAAAAGACATGTACTCTCATGGTCCTCACAGTACTATTCGCAAGAGCAAAGACATAAAATCAACCTAAGTGCCCATGAATAGTGAAATGGATGAAGAAAATATGGTACATATGCACAATGGAATACTACATAGCCATTAAAAATCATAAAGTTATGTTCTTTGCAACTGCATGAATGAAACTGGAGGTCATTTTCCTAAGCAAATTAATGTAGGAACAGAAAATCAAATACTGCATGTTCTCACTTATAAGTAGGGTCTAAATATTGGATAGTCATGAACATAAAAATGGCAACAATAGACACTGGAGACTACAAAAAACGGGGAGGATGGAGGAGAAAAAGGGTCAAAAAAGTGCCTATTGGGTACTATGCTGAGTAACTGGGTGATGGGATCATTTGTACTCCAAATTGGAGTGTCATGCAATTTATCCAGCTCATGTACCAACTGAATTTAAGGCAAAAGTTGAAAATAAAACACATCAAAAATACATTTACAAATTTTACAGAAAGCATGAACATAATGAATAATTAGATAGGAAAATCAGTAGAGAAATAAAATTTCTAGGCCTGAAAAAATGTAAAATCTAAAATAAACAGTTTTCCAGCTGGCCTTAACAATCGATAGAAGACCAGAGAATAAAATATTATTAAAATTTAACAACTTAAACTTGAAAATATAGACTATCCAAACTAATGTTTTAGAAAGAGAAAAGGCTGAAATAAACCATAATTGTCTTCAGGAATACATCAGATATTCTCCGTGTAATTGGAGTTAGAAGAAATGTAAAATAAATTGGGACAGAAAATATTTTTTAAAATAATTGCAAACACATTTTCAAATTGTGATAAAAATGTTAGCTCACGAAACTAAGAAGTCAAACAAAATCAAGCAGAATAAACACACACACACACACACACACACACACACACACACAATACTTAGACACATCATAGTTCTTTTTTCAGAACTAAAGATAAAGCAATAGATTTTAAAGCATCAGAGGAAAAAAGAACACTAAGCTTCCAACTAAGATACTGGAATTATAACTAATATAACTATTATAATTGAAGTTATAACTAATAAACAATAAGATTAAGAAATGAATCTCATAAGTTATAACTCAAAACCAAAAATTCAATAAAAACATTCATATTATATTCTGGTGAAAGTGATAAGAATGTCCAATGGTTTTTCATCAAAATGCAAGCTATTATTCAATAAATCAGTATTTTTTAATATGTTGAAAGAAAAAATTAACATTCTCTATCTAGAATTTTATATACATTATTGATATCCTTCAAAAATAAAAGTAAAATGAAGACATTTACAGATGAAAGCTATGTAACTTTATTACCAACATATCTGAACCATAAGGAATGTTTAAAAAAATCTTTGAGAAAAATGATTTGCACATAGGAATGAAGAGATCCAGAACTGGATAATTTGTGGCTGAACATAAAAGACATATGTTTTTTCTCTTCTTCATTTATTTGATATAATTATTTAAACTAAAAAGAATAATATCCTTTTGGGTTTAAAGCATGTGTACAAGGTAGACATACTGTAAAATGGCAAAAAAATATACTATTGTAATAGTCACAAATTATTTATAGCAAACATTGATATATTACAGATTAATATATCCAGTGACATCTGGAATTTCTATATTACAGAAAGCAAAGCATAATTAAAACAACCTATTCCCAGAATGTTAGCTCATTCACCTTGCCTTCTTCTTTAAGCTGACAAGGTTGTCTCTCATGCTAAAACTGTAATTTATAGCATATGGTGATAAGTTGCAGAAACATATTGTCATCTCCAGAGCAAATAGTAGAAAAAGTCAATTGGAGAGATAAAATGGAATCCTAATCAAATACACATTTAATCCAAAAGATGGCAAGAAAGGAAGAAAAATTGAACAAAGAATGGATGTTTCAAAGAGAAAATAATTAGCAAGAAGGTAGTCTTATATCCAACCAGAACACTATTTATATCAAGTATAAATAGATAAAACACTTTAATTAGAAGAAAGAGATTATCAGCCTGTATAACAAAGCAAGGCCCAACTATATGCTCTTTACAAACAATGGTCATTATGTATAACACTACGGATAGGCTAAAAATATGGAAAAAATGTTGTCATGAAAAAACTAATCATAAAAAGCTAGAGTGTCTGTATTCATATCAGAGAAAGTAGGCTTCAATAAAGAGTATTTCCAGAAGTAAACATAAGCTTTTGTAATGCTAAAAAAATCAATTTATCAGGAAGACAAAATAATCCTGTGTGTATGTATATAAAAACAAAACTTCAATGCACAGAAAGTAAAAACTGACAGGACTAAAGGAAGAAATAAACAAATACATAGTTGGAAATGTGAACATTCTTTTCCAAGTAAATAATAAAACACAAAAAATCAATTGAAATATGGAATATTTGAACCTATTTGCAAGTAATTTAACCTACTTGGCACTTATAGAACACATTAGCCAACAGCTGCAGAATTCCAGTGTGTATGTAACATTCACTAAGGGAGACCATCTGTTGAACTAGAAAAGACAGTTTTGGCTTGAAAGAGCAAGTGACAACCTCTGTGGATAACCAAGTTTTGGATATGGTAAGATGAATAAGTTAATAATCTGAGAATTTATTACTTTCATTACCCTTTATTTTCTCTAATATGGGGATTCCAGACATCACTGGATGTATTAATATGAAACAGAATAGTAGGAGATTGGGTCCAGTGAGGAGGGGAAATGCACAATAATATAGTAATGGAGAATGTAGGTGATAATAAAATACTAGAAGAACTAATGTGTTAAACAGTGATGGAGGATAACTGGGGTGTATGGAAGACATAGTTGGCATTTTGAGCAAGACTGATCCAATTATACACTATGGTACTAAAATCAAGACTCATCTGGTGACCATTTACCCCTACATGCTGCCTCCTGAAGATCTTGTCTTCCTGATCCTGAAGTTTTTTCAGCATTCTCTGATTTTCATCAGTACCTATTGCTATCCCTATGTTTATCCCCAGGTTTTTCTCTCAACTCAGGTGTTCCTTCTGACACTTAGATCTGAGTTTTGTTGCCCATTTATTTTAAAACTTGGTCTGCCCTCAAACTTCTCCCAAAGTGATAAAATATTACCTGTTTTCAGCTCTACGTCCAACTCACTCCTTTTGGTTTGTCCACATTCAAGCAAAAGAATGGTTTTTAAAAATGTCTATGCAATCATGTGTGGGTGGTGACTTGGATCCGAATATTTTATTACTTCCTTCACATTGGGGGTGAAGAGTGGTGAGTTTCACCTAGCAATAGAAAAACTACAGGTATCTTCTAACTCGAGGTAGTATACTGAGCATACAAACTTAATATGTGTTCCTGTTTTTATCTTAAATCTCATTGAAATGTCAGATAATTGTTATGCTGTAAAGAATAATTTCATAGCAGTGCTGAAACATAGAGAAGAACAGATATAGAATCTTGAAATGTATTTGGAAAATAGTTGCTTTGATCTGATTAAAATAATGATAATGATAATAATGTATTTTAACAATAATAGCAGCCAATATTTACATAGCACGTACTATATGTCATGGGCTACTGTAAGTCCTCTTTTATATATTAACTAATATAAAAATAATAACTGTGAGGTAGGTACAATTTCTCTTATAGCTAAGGAAACTAAAGCACGAAGACATTAAACAACTTTAAAAACAGCAATAGTAAAAGAGATCAAGGAGAAAGTTCAAGTTCAATTATACCTGTTTCTTCTCTTTCCTATTGGGAAGTCCCATTTGTTCTACCTCAAAAATGTCTCTAAATTCAGTCTATTTCTTCCTCTCTGCAATACCACTCTGGATTTTCATTCTTTGAATAAGCTAATGCAAGAGCATTCTATCTGGTCTGTCTGCTTTGCTCTTATTTTTCCCTAAATCTAATTTCCATAAAATATCCAGAGATGAATTTTAAAAACATAATTCAGGTCATAATATGTCCCCCCACCCCTTAAAAATACTTAGGTACCTTCCCTTTGCACTTATAATAACATCAACTTATTACCATGGTCCAATCAATTCCACCTCTACAGAGCTTCCTCATCTTACCTAAAGGCATTGTACCTCTTTTTCCATAGGCTTCTATTTCTAAGCCTTCTACCACTTTTAAAAACAATCAAGCTTGTGTGACTTTGTGGAGACTTTGTTTCCATGTGCTAACAAAGACCCTCTCCTCAACTATCTGCATAGGTCACTTCAACTATTTTTCAGGTTTCCTCCCAAGTTATCTCCTTTTTTGACTACCCTATCTAAAGTATGTCCCCTGATGTCTTTACCACATCTCTGATTGCTCATACAATTAATCAGCATCTGTTAAGATTCTGTTTCTCTATTTGTTTATCACTGATCTCCTCTACCATAATTTAATCTTTTAGAGACAAAACCTTTATCATTGTGTCTCCAGGAACAGAGAGGCCCAAGAATAAGGAGAGAGATGGGGAACAGCCTCTTGGTGGAACAGTCAGGACACACACAACACGTATCGATTAAGCTTGCTGCTTATATGGGCAAGAGTCATGGTGCCCCAAAACAATGACAGTAACATCAAAGGCCATTGATCACAGATCACTGTAATGGGTATGATAATAATGAAAAAGTTTGAAATATTGTGACAATTACCAAAATGTGACACAGAAACAAAGTGAGCAGATGCTGTTAAAAAAAAAAAAAATGGCACCAAAAACTTGCCGGACATAAGGTTGCCACAAACCTTCAATTTATAAAAAAAATAGAGGCCAGGCACGGTGGCTTATGCCTGTAATCCCAGCACTTTGGGAGGCTGAGGCAGGCGGATCACCTGAGGTTGGGAGTTCAAGACCAGCCTGGCCAATGTGGAGAAACCAGGTCTCTACTAAATATACAAAATTAGCTGGTGGTGGCACATGCCTGTAATCTCAGCTACTTGGGAGGCTGAGACAGGAGAATTGTCTGAACCCTGGAGGTGGACGTTGCAGTGAGCCGAGATTGCACCAGTGCGCTCCAGCCTGAGCAACAAGAGTGAAAATACATCTCAAAAAAAAAAAAAAAAAAAGAGTGAAGCACAATAAAAAGAAATTCCTGTATGCATGTCATGTTAATATTTGAACTTAACTGAGTACGTCCTTAAGGCTTTCAGCAGAATAGTGAGAGCAACAGGTTTATATCTCTGAGAGATCACCTTGGAACACATGAAGGATTGTAATTTTTCAAACTGTGAACACAGGAAGACTAACTAGAAAACTATAATAACTTATAGTAAACATATACAAAACACAAACCTGTACACAAATGTTCAGAGCAGCTTTATTCATAAATTCCCAAAGCTGGAAACAAACAAGATGTCCTTCAAGGGGTGAATGAATAAATAAACTCAGGGTACATCCATGCAATGGAACATTATTCAGACATCAAAAGAAGTGAGCTATCAAGCCACCAAAGACACAGAGGAAACTTAATTTCTCAATGAAACAAACTAGTTTGAAAAGGCTGCATACTATATTATTCCAACTAAATAAAATCATGAAAAAGGCATAGCTATTAATTAAGACAATAAAAAGATTGGTGGTTGCCGGGTGCCTGGGAGGGATCTGGGAGGAATGAATAGGTGAAGCACAGGGGATTTTCAGGGTGATGAAACTAATCTGTAAAGGTGGATACATGACATTATGTATTGGTCAAAAATTCACAGAATTTAAAACACACAGAGAATGAATGTTAATGTAAACTGTAAACTTTAGTTAATGATAATGGATCAATATTGGTTCCTTAATTCTAACAATTGTGCTACACAAAAGCAAAATATTAACAATAGTGGAAACTATATTTGGGGGTGAGTTTATATGGCAACTCTCTGTACTGTCTGTTCAATTATATATACATGTATACATACACACAATATACACACATGTGCTGAATATAGGGGAGTAGCAATAAGGCTTAGGGTATTATATTCAACTTGAGAGGAATATATAAGGACAAACTAGATTTAAGTAAAAAGAGAAAGACAATTGTTGAACTAAAGATAGAAAACTTTTTTTAATTCGTAGTATTCATTATAACTGTGCAGGAAAATAAATATAAAAGCATGGATGAATCGGTAGTGACCCTAGAAGAGACATAGGGGAATTTTCTTTATTAGTTATATTTCCCTGTGATAATGTATCCTAATTCAATAAATAGGTATTACTATTTCTATTAGGAATATATCATATAGTATTTTCTAGATTACAATATGTTGTCTCATACTATTGTTTTATGAGGAAACAGTCATATATATAAAGAAAGTACTATTATTAAGGTAATGTCCACAGTACACTTGCTTTGGAATAACCTGGGTTACATCAAAGAAACTCAAAGTACAGGTCTCATCAAAGACTTTTAAAATGGAATTTTAGCATTGGGCCCTAGGAATATATATTTTAAGCCTCTATCAAAAATATGCTTATGTTCATTATATTCTATTTTTCTCAAAGTGTCTTTCAGGTACTGTATATATAACTGAATAAGATAGAAGAAAGTCCCTGCTCACATGGAAAATACTATAGGAGCAAGGCATAATTAACAGACAAATACAAAAGATAATATTAGACTATGAAAAACATTTGTGATGGTGTGTAGAGAGGGGATTGGAAAAAGAATTTCTCTTAGAAGGAACTATGTAGCTAAACCATCAAAGACTATTGATAACCACACATAAATAGAAGGAAATCACATGTAAATATAATCACACAGAATGTAGTAATCACACATAAATGGAAGGAAAAAGTACTGGGCAAAGGGCACAGTAAGCACAAAGGTGTCCAGATAGGAGAATCCTTTCATAGACAAGAGACTCAGAGAATCCAAGATATCTAGAACAGATGAACGAGGGAGAGGGTGAGAAATTGGTTAATCTGGTAACTTGCAGGTATATAACCAAACCCCTCAAAGTTACTGTTATAAAACAAGTATTTTGTTATACTCATAGGTCAGTGGGTCAAGGTTTTGGCCAGAGAGTAGCAAGGAAGGCTTGTCTCTGCTCCACCATGTCTGGGACCTCTTGGAATCATGTGGAGTCTTCACTCTCTTGCCTGGCACCTTAACTGGGAAGACTTAGAACCCACTGGGACTGTTGGCCAAAGCACAGACATGTGGCCTCTTCATGTGACCTGGGCTTTCCAGAGTATGGAGGCTGATTTCCGAGGAAAGGCCCAAGAGTGAAAATCCATAGAAAAAGCATTTCACAAGATCTAAGCAGAAGCAACATGATCTTTGATAACCTAGTCTATGAGATTCCACAGCACTACTTCAACCATATTCTATTAGTTAAAGAAGTCATTCAGATTCGTAGGATAGAGATATAGAACGCTGTCTCTCAGTGGGACAAATATCAAGAAATTTGGGATCACTTTTTAAAAACCTGTACATAGCCAGAAGCCAGATAATAAAAGGTCTTTTAAACCATCATACAGAGTTTTATTTTAATATAATTGCAAGAAGAAGCCATTGCAAATTTCAAGTAGGGACATTACAATGTACAAACTGACTTAAGGGACTTTAACCTTATCCACTGCACAGTAAATAATACTTTAAAAATACCAAGAATGAATTTCATAAAATCTTGCTAATGGCCATCAATTAAAGGAGAGGAAGCTCAGGTAACTTCCTTTTTTTTTTCAAACAACATGCCATAACAGATATTTTAAAAAAAATATTGTGTTAGGCCAAGTGTGGTAGCTCATGCCTGTAATTCTAGCACTTTGAGAAGCCAAGGAGGGAGGCTATTTTGAGTTCAGGAGTTCAAGACCATCTGGGCAACATAGTGAGAATCTGTCTTTACTAAAAGTCAAAAATATTACCCAGATGTGGTGGCACATGCTTGTAGTCTCAGCTACTTGGGAGGTTGAGGCAGGAGGATCACTAGAGCCTGTGAGATCAAGGCTGCAATGAGCTATGTTTATGACACTTCACTCCAGGCTGGATAACAGAGTGAGACTGTGTCTCAACAAATAAAAAAATAAAAAATAAATAAAATAGATGATCTTAGAATTTTAAAATATGGAAAGGCCTTCCTTAATATATTATCTTGTAAAACTTCTCCATTTTCATGATGAAAAATGTAATTTAGAGAGGTGAATATTTTAACAAAGATTTCAGAGCTAATCAGTGGACTATTGCGTGGACTAGGTAATAAATGAGAAATTTGAAAAGAGAGAAAAAAAAACATAGATGTGATGCTATGATCATACACTAATGCAATTTCCCCTTCCATTTCCAAGTTATGAAATATTTTCATGTACATTATTTAATTTGGTCCTCATTACTGTATAAAGTAGCAAGGGTGGGCATTAATGTCTCCATTTTATAGATTAAGCAATAAAGGCTTAGATGGGTCACCTAGCTAATTATGTGTAAAACCTGAATTAGAAATGTATGTCACCTGCTTCCATTTCAAGATTCTTAGTCAAATGAAGAAAAATAGGATATCTTTATCAAAATAAAGCAAAGTATATATAAAAGCTATAACATAACTTTTCAATACTAAACATACCATGATGTAAATCAAAGCAGTTTTCCAAGACTTCAAGTGTTTCCAAACATCCATGTGATTGATATTTTATATATAAAATATGGAGAAAATTAGCTAATTTTCCATTTTCAGACAGGCTTTCTGGCATTTTTTAAGATCTTCATGCTAGGATGCAATAAAAAATTAGAAAGTACTGATACACACATAGAGAAAGTTCACACTTCTTTGCAGAGGGTTACTGCTTGACCTTTTGTTTTGCTTTAGACTTTCTGTATTTGTTTTGGTGTAGAGAAAGCAGCTGCTCTGTTCTAGATGCTTAGTAGATGTCAGAAGTGAGTGAAGCAAAAATTTTGTTAAGGAAAAAATTATACATTCATTATAAATGTTTATTGAAAGTGTATTATTGTTACTAATTCCATATCTGTCAACATCTGGCCAATTTCTATGTCTTGCAAATTTTTCATTCTCTACTCTTAAGCTACCTAATCTATTATCTTTATTCTCTTGAGCTCCTTAGTTGAAAATTAAAACAGGGAAAATGGTCAGTTACTTTGGTATAAACAAAAAGTTAATGTGATCTCAATTTACATATTTCTCATAACTAAAACCATAAACATATACTTTTTAAAAACAAAATTAACATTTTAATTTTACATGTCTTTGAAGACTTAAAGATAATCTACTGAGGGGTAAAACATGAAAGAAATAGCTTTGGTCCTCAAGGGCTTGCTGTCTGATGAGGGAGACAAAATAGACAATCAAGAGGTGCTTATAAAATCCAAATAAGTTTACCATTAAGAGAAAAAATATGTGCTGTAGTGACTAGGCACTGTTTTGAGCTTAGAAATCTATAGCAAGCAACTCCCCTAGAAACAATTTGAATATAAGGTGTTTGATCTAGAGCTGTAAAGTCATTCTTATTCAGAGTAATAAGAAAAATCAGAACATAAATATAGAGTTATGCAAAATCTTAAAGGATGAACAAATCTCATTGGATGAAGAGGATTTAAAGATCAATTTATAGACCTTTCTGGCTAAAGTTTTAATACTAGGCAGTGGTGGAGAACAAGGTAAAATGGAAAAGAGCTGCAGAAGAACTTTTATAGTCAATATTAATAAAAAATTGGTTCTAAGTCAGAAGTTGAAAACTTTCTTCAAGAAAGCAGTTCCATGACAGCAAGGTTGCCCACACCCTCTTCAAAAAAAGTGCAGTAGGAAATATTTTTGTATGTCCATGCATCAATAGAAGGAGTCTATCTCTTTAGCTTTTGAATCTGCACATGGCCATATTGCTTGCTTTGGTCAATGGGGCATTGGAAAATTTGATATGAGCAGAGGCTTAAATAGTTCTTGCAAATTTGGTCTTGCCCTCCTTTGGTGTTGAAAATCCTTAAAGCAACATAACAACAAGCCCAAACTTGCCTATTAGAAGAAAGAGACTAGTCATTCTAGACACTCACACAATTCTAACAAATTATCCAGACATGTGAATAAGGCCATCTGAGAATTTTTAGCCCCAGACAAAATGACAATTGACAGCAGAGATGAGCCAAGTTGCTCAAGACCAGAAGAACCACCTATTGACCCAAAGAATTGTGAGCAAATAAAAAGTTTTCTTAAGGTCCTGTGTCTTAGTGTAGTATGTTATATGGCAAAAGTTAACTGACATAAAAAAACTGTAGAAATGGCAAGCATACTAAAACTTCATGTATACTCTGCCAAAGTCAAATTTAAACAAGTATCAGCAGAATTATAAACCAAATCTTCTTCATTCCTAAGACTATCTTAGATAAAGTCTCAGTCCTCTGTGCTTTCATTGCACAAATGATACTATAATGCTATTTCCTTTAGGTAATGCCCCCCACTTAGCCATTAATTCTGAGGGTCAGAGATCATGTACACTTTGATTGCTGTTGTATCCACGTTATTTTTGTAGTGCCTAGTATATAGCATGCATTCAATAAATGTTTGTTGGATAAAATGGCTAATAAGAAAAGCCACCATGTATGATAGCAAAAAACATACATGTATCTTTCTCATGATATACATGAAGTCCTTAAAATTAGCCCAGGATCTCATCTATATAGAAGACTTTTCCAGGGCCATTGAGTACAACATGCATCCTGCCATATAATAATCTATTTGACCCTTGTTATTGTTTTTCCAGCTGTATATAATCTTGACTCCTCAACTAAGATTAATCCGGTGCTCTATCCTGGTTAAGCTATCTCAGGCATTCCCGGGTAACTTTGCTTCAGGTTTGACCCACCCTGACACTACTAGTGTGCCATGACCTCATAGGTAAAAACTGGATATTACTTTTTATGCAATTTAATCACATGAAAATGAATATAAGTATTTTTATTTAACTATTTTCTAAATTTATGCCTTTGCTCCATAATCAGAGGACAGTTTTTATTATTTTCAACAAATCATGTGAATGACAACATGTTGAGCTTAATTTTCATGTCAATTATAATTCATATCTTTTCAAAACAAACAGGAAAACATCTCATTTCACTCAATTACAACATAACACCAAAAATAAATCAATCAGATTTAAATGGACTGAAACCTAATTTCTACCACTTTGCTTTTTTCCATAATAGATTAATTTCTGGCTCTCAATTATGTAAACTACCTAAGGAAATATCTGTAACTAAACTTAAGACCATGTTTCTACTTGAAGAACACCCATAAAGTATATGTTCAAACTGTAGACCAGGGCCTAAAGGCGTTGGAGTCATTTTCTTATCATCACCCTACTTCTCATCCTATAACCTATTGCTTTTTTTTTGAGATGGAGTCTCTATCACCAGAGTGGAGTGATCTCAGCTCACTGCAACCTCTGCCTCCCTGGTTCAAGTGATTCTCCTGCCTCAGCCTCCTGAGTAGCTGGGACTACGGGTGCACATCACCACTCCCAGCTGATTTTTGTAGTTTTAGTAGAGACAGGGTTTCACCATATTGGTCAGGCTGGTCTTGAACTCCTGACCTCAAGTGATCCATGTGCCTCAGCCTCCCAAAGTGCTGAGATTACAGGCATGAGCCACTGCACCTGGCCTTCCCAACCTATTTCTAAAGAAGGACTTGCATAGTATGTGACTGGAATCTAGGTTATACCTGTTTTTTTGTTTGTTTATTTGTTTGCTTGCTTGTTTTTATAAAAGAGGAATCTTTAGCTAGTCACAGATAATAAACACAAAAGTGGAAAATAATTTTCTCATTTTCGTGGCCTGGAATTTCATTTGTTGTCAGTGATTTCTAGTTTCTCATAACAATGAACTGATTTCGATTTTATCCCCAATTAGTTACATCTTGCTTTGGCTTCTACTAGGTGAAGCTGAACTTCATCAATGTTCCAGAAAAAACTACCTCATCTTTTCTGCTCACGGGCAAATCTTAACCTGAAGACAACGTGGATGCTTCCTTTTCATTTACATGCAGAGATTCTGTTAGTGGGAGCAGTAAATGATCCTAACCAAATAACATGTGCTTTTTTAAAAAAAGCTACAGAACATTTGATTTATAGCTACTTCAACAAACTTGTACTCACTATTGTTGTAAGTTGAGGCACTTAGATTGTTTTGCTTTTCAAATGCTTTGTGTGATTGTAACTGTTAAGGATCTCTAGTGATATATCATTGACAAAATCAGAACAGTATTAAAATTTTCAGTTCACAATTATTCCAAATTGAATATAGAAGATGTTATGTCTTAATGCTGCTGAGGTACTCAGACTGCACTGATAAAATTCTTGTGAATTAATTTAAACAAAAGTGAAACAACTGTTATTCTAAGAAATTGAATGCAAAGTGCTCATTGTCTGCAGTATTTCATGTACTACATTAGGAATAAAGAGTGCTGCCTAAAACTTAAAAAAAAAATTTTTTCGAAACTAAGTCTTGCTCTGTCATCAGGCTGGAATGCAGTGACACAATCTTGGCCCACTGCAACCTTCGCCTCTTGAGTTCAAGCAATTTTCCTACCTCACCTTCCCAAGTAGCTGGGACTACAGGTATGCACTACCATGTGCAGCTAATTTTTGTATTTTTAGTAGAGGTGGGATTTCACCCTGTTTGCCAGGATGGTGACCTCATTATCTGCCAACCTTGGCCTCCCAAAGTGCTGGGGTTACAGATATAAGCCACCATGCCCGACCTAAAACTTTAAATATTCTGAATTGTTTCTATAAAACATTGATCTGTGATTTAGAAAAATATCAATATTCAGGAGAGAAATGGCTTTATTAGTTATATGACATGCATTTCATTAACTAAAAGGGTCAAAGTTAAGCAACTAGTATACCCTGAGATGAATAAATTAACATACCAAATGATCTATGTGTAATGCTTAGAAAAATTCAATTGACTATTTTTAGTTATCTCACCTTGCCTACTCAATTTATAAACAAAATCACAAATCCACTGAACAAGTTGATTCTTCCATTGTGTGTTCAGACAAAAGAACATCCATTCCAACAAGTCCGTATTTCTGTATTGAAAATGTTTCTAAAAGTTGCAGTGGTAAAGATTCCAACTTCAGTATTTAAATCTTATTAATTTAATTTGACAACATTTTATCAACTTTTTACTACATTATTGCATGGTACTATATTTTATAGTGAACACTAAATAGAGAGCTGTTGTTATTTGGGGAGCGAACTATAGAATTCTTTTGTGAAATAAAGTTTTTGTTTTTTTATTTTATTTTATTTTATTTTATTTTTTGAGACGGAGTTTCACTCTTGTTACCCAGACTGGAGTGCAATGGCATGATCTCGGCTCACAACAACCTCCGCCTCCTGGTTTCAGGCAATTCTCCTGCCTCAGCCTCCTGAGTAGCTGGGACTA
The DNA here is from genome assembly GCF_048565385.1 of Saimiri boliviensis. Classification (NCBI taxonomy): domain Eukaryota; kingdom Metazoa; phylum Chordata; class Mammalia; order Primates; family Cebidae; genus Saimiri; species Saimiri boliviensis. The sequence goes on from NC_133465.1 coordinate 37,600,830, forward strand.
CAGGCACGCGCCACCATGCCCAGATAATTTTTGTATTTTTAGTAGAGACGGGGTTTCACCATGCTGACCAGGATGGTCTCGATCTCCTGACCTCATGATCCAACCGCCTCGGCCTCCCAAAGTGCTGGGATTACAGGCTTGAGCCACCACGCCTGGCCGGAATAGAGTTTTTTAGAAGCACATCTTAGCATGGCGGTTTGGTTGTATGCACCTTGGGCTATTCATAATGGGCTTGGCACTTGTCATGCTCGTATGGTGATCTATATAAAAAATACCTGCATTGGGAGAATGATAGCAGCCAGAGAAAAATATTGTGTAAAGAGTATCTGGTGTAAAAGGGGTTCAGTAGGAGGCCAGCAGAATTTAGAAGAAAATCTGCCAATGATGTTTGACTCAGGAGATTTTTACAAGAATCTCTAGACAGACACTTTGGCAGAAATATCACAGAAGTGATGCTGTTTATTTTGTTTTGTTTTGTTTTAGATCCTATCATGTCACACAACTTCATTTTGTCCTGTTCCATTACTGGTGATATTAACTTTGATTATTTGATGAATCTTTTCTAGCGTCTACTTAACTTTTATACTGTAAAGCCATTCATTTCTTCCTTAAACTTAATTACTTTGTAAGAGGTACTTTGAGGCTGTATAAGCATGCTGTTTCTTACCAAAATTGTGATATATTTATTTATATGAGCATGAAGTCATGGGATTCCTATTTTAATCAATGGGTTACAATCATTATTTATTGTGCTTTATTTATATTTTATTTTTGACAATGCCACAGCCATTATATTAATTATTTATTTTGATGTCAAGATGCCTTACATTTGTTCAATAGGAGCCTTTTCCCTCTGGCCCTTGGTTCTTTGGACATATCTAGAACAATATTTGAGAACCTTGGGTTTTGGCAAACTAAGATGTTTTGGGATCATTTAATATTGTTGTCATACCCGACCTGAGATCAACCATTATCTGCAAGGAGCCCTGGTTCATTTTAGATGGATAATGAAAACAGTATCTGGTACAGGATGTGCTTATCTATATGGGGATATGACTGTACCTAGGCCCGATTAGTGTACAGATACTTAAATGTATTCATTTGTCTATCATTCTATCTACCTTTCTTTTATCTACTTATCTATCTACTATCTATTTAATCATTCTTTCATCTGTCTATGTGCCTATTTATCCATCTATTATCTGTCTAACTATCGAAACCATGAATTCACACTGTTATCTTCTATTTAAATGCAATACCACATTTCTAGTGGCATATTCTAGTTTTTTACCTTTTGATGTCCAAAAGTTTCTTCAACAGTGAAACGCTTAGTTCCCATTATGCTTAATTTATTTACTTATTTGTTCAATTTACTGGAATACAATCAATCTCTTATCCTTTCTATCCCAAGTCTCTGTACCCACCCCCAGCATGGTCCCCCTCGCACCCCGTCTAGCTCTAATACCTTATTCTAAGCTACTATGGCTCCATCCTCTTCCTTCCCTGTGGTCCTACCTAATAGCTTTGAGACTTAATTGTCAAAAAAAAAAAAAAAAAAAAAAAAGAGAGGGAAGAGATGAAGAGAAAGATGAGAAAGTGAAAGAGAGAAAAAATTTTAAATAATAAAGTGGAAAGTTAACTGGAATAGTAAATTATCATGAGAGAAGATCAGCTAAACAGAAGCTTTTTGGAAATTTCTCTAGAGATATGAGGCAGATGGAAAGAAAAAACATAGTATTTAACCATCAAAATAGAGGCAATCCCAGATAATACATAAGTGAAAATTAGAATTAAAAAGAATTCTACAAAGAAACATTCTCTAGAAGCAATAGAACAATTAGATCTCTCAGGAGATCTCTAGGCATAGGTGTAAATGAGACAAAGGTTATACATGTATAAATTATGCATGTGTTCATTTAATCACTTATATGAATATTTGAGTTCTTATGATTTGCCAGATATATCATAAGATATGAAGATTACAAAGATAATGATTGGTTTTCTGACCTTTTCTTCTCTGTCTAATTATTTTCCCTTCAGTTCATTCTCATCCCAATAATTTATTGTTGGTCTATCTTTCTTAAAAAGAAAACAAGATTTAATAAATTACTTATATCCGACTGAATATAATTACAGTGATTTATCTGTCCCAGTTACATTTGAATTTTATACTATAATGGCAGAAGCAAGATGCAGAGAAATTGTGAAATTTCAGCTACTGTTACATTATAGATATGTGGCTGTTATTAAAAATATTTGATAATCAGTACAGCAAAGGACCAATAAAAAGAGATGGTAGTTATTAATAATTAGTACATTCCATATAGATATATTAACTAAATATTAAATCTGTCTTTGGGGTAGTTGAGAAAAAATAGCGAAATTTCAGAATACAGGATAAATTGGAGACGGAAACATATTTACTTACAGAGCACAGTGCTTGGACCTGGAAAAAGTCAAATAATTAAAAATATGAGTCCTGCACTAGAGACAGATGAATGAATGAAATATTTGAAACTCTTTGAATATATGGTTAAGTCTGGGGCATTAGGCTGACTTTCCCTGAAGAGGAGATATATAAACTGATCAGAAGGACTTTGGTGAAAACTTTTCAAGTGAGGTGAGGGAGAGTAAGAAGGAAAAACATCTGGCTTGATGTAAAAGCATTGAAAGCCAAAAAGTCCTACTCTACTAATAATAAAATACTTAAAAGAATATCATTTGGTGGTTTGGGAAATGTATAAATATTTCAGAATTATCCAACTCTACACTTTAATTATACACTTCTGATGACATAATAAGGTAGGATTCTTTAATACTCATTTTATAATTGAACAAATGAAGGATCAGAAGTGTTTAGTCACTTTGTTGGAGTTTACATGACTTGAAGAATGGTCTTATGATTTCAGTCAAGCTTAGGGCTCTCTTTTCAACCTATGATTGCCAATATCAAAGAAAAATTGCACCAGATAGAGTTAAATAGGCAAGAAATATTTTATTCATGACTATTGTAATAGAGGCCAACACTACTATAATAGGGGAGAGAGATGGAACTCACCTACACTCTACACTAAGACAAAAGGCAAGAGAGTTAAGCGCTGGCGTGACTTAGTGGAAGAGTAATGGAGGACATTAGAGACAGATTAGTCAGTGTTGTTGGGCCACCTGGGCTTGTTAATTGGCCCTTATAGAATTTAAGCTTCTACCTTCCCACAGATCCTGGGAGTTAGAGGCACTAGCTTACTCGATGATTACATTTCAAAGAGAGGGCCTACAAGTTTTTGGGAAAGATCGTTCCTCAGTTGAAAACTAGCAGGTGCCTGGGAGAAGATCTACATCTCAAAGTGACAGAAATGCTCAAAAAAAAAAAAAAAATAGATGGTGGGGAGGTCAGGAGCCTATTGTCAGAAAGAAACTGTTTAATGTTTGGTGAAGCAGTGGAGGAATATTATGGACCTCTTAGTCATTATGATTTACGCTATAATTAAGAATATTCACATTTAGTGATGTTAAATAACAATAGGGGGTTATGAAACACCACAAATGTGAGTGATCATGGAGTCATAGAGTCTCTTTCTTTTCTTTCTAGATCCTGCTTAATTCATTCCCTCCAGGCGGCCTTCCTAGCATCACATTGTAAAATGCTCTAGAAATAGGCTCACTACTTTCAAAATGCTTATCACATTTGCAGTTAGTTGTTTAATGACTATCATCTTGTTTGGTTCCCAGCTCTCAAAGTATGGACTTGGGAAGATCTTGCACACTGCTGTATCCCTATTACTTAGAACACAGCTTGGCCCCTCTTGACTGAGCCATAAGTGTTTCTTTAGTCAACAGATGACCAATTGAGTCAGGGAGGGATAAATATAAGAACAAACAGAGAGAAAATTCTTTTTCTTTCTGTTTCTTACAATTTTCTTTTTAAATTATTATTATTTTAATTTATTTATTATACTTTAAGTTCTGGGGTACATGTGCAGAACATGCAAGTTTGTTACATAGGTATACATGTGCCATGGTGGTGTGCTGCATCCATCACCCCATCATCTACGTTAGGTATTTCTCCTAATGCTATTCCTCCCCAATCCCCTTACCCCCTACTATCCCTCCCCTAGCTCCCCACCCCCGACACACCCCGGTATGTGATGTTCCCTCCCGCCCCTGTGTCCATGTGTTCTCATTGTTCAACACGCACTTATGAGTGAGAACATATGGTGTTTGGTTTTCTGTTCTTCTATCAGTTTTCTGAGAATGATCATTTCCAGCTTCATTCATGTCCCTGCAAAGGACATGGTCTCATCCTTGTTAATGGCTGCATAGTATTCCATAGTGTATATGTGCCACATTTTCTTTATCCAGTCTATTATTGAGGGGCATTTGGGTTGGTTTCAAGTCTTTGCTATTGTGAACAGTGCCAGAGTAAAGATATGTGTGCATGTGTCTTTATGATAGAATGATTTACAATCCTTTGGGTATATACCCAGTAATGGGATTGCTGGATCAAATGGTATTTCTAGTGTGAGATCCTTGAGGAATCTCCACACTGTCTTCCACAATGGTTGAACTAATTTACACTCCCACCAAATGTGTAAAACTATTCCTATTTCTTCACATCCTCTCCAGCATCTGTTGTCTCCAGATTTTTTAATGAACACCATTCTAATTGGCATGAGATACCTCAATGTGGTTTTGATTTGCATTTCTCTAATGACTAGTGATTATGATAAAATTCTTAAGGATCAAGTTGTCTTTTAAGTCCATTAAGGATTTCTTTTAGCCCAGACTAATTTCTTTCCATAAGCTCCTGCTATTGGTGTGGGACCTATTGTCACTAGCTGATTGAGGGTTCTACAGAGGTCAGAACACTTTTCCATTAGATTATAGGTTTACCAAGGAAAGGACCTTTTCTCCCTTTACCAGACTCTGCATAGGCAGCCTCTAAATATGGAAAAGGTTTATTTACTTATACCCCTGAATCGATATTTTTTTAAGAATGATGAGTGAATGATATAGCTATTGGCATGATGTGTAAGGTTACCCATGCACCCATTTTGGAAAACTTAGTTCTTTATGGAAATTGCTTTCAGTGAGAAGGCAATAAACATTAGGATGATTGTGTTGAGATCATTCTATTTTATTATTATTATTATTTTTTTTTTGAGACAGAGTCTCGCTCTGTCACCCAGGCTGGGGTTGCAATGGCTCCATCTCAGATCACTGTCACCTCTGCCTCCTCAGTTCAAGCAATTCTCTCTTCCTCAGCCTCCCAAGTAGCTGAGATTATAGGCATGGACCACCATGCTCAGTGCATTTTTGTATTTGTAGTAGATGGGGTTTTGCCGTGTTGGTCAGGCTGGTCTCTAACTCCTGACCTCAGGTGATCCACCTGCCTTGGCCTCCCAAAGTGTTGGGATTACAGGTGTGAGCCACTGCATCCGGCTGAGATCACTCCATAAATAACCCTTTTGAAGAGTCAAACTCTTACAGAGCAGAAATCAAGATATCTCTATTGTGTGTCTTATTGGATACAGGTTAATGATCATGCCATTGGATACAGTGACATGATTATTAGTGATAGACAAAACCATATAAAAATTCAGGATTCTTAACCACAACAATTGATTTACCCTACAGAATGTTCCAGGTGGTTTGCTGTTGTTGAAAGGGTGCATAGAGTAATAAGATTGGATCTCATTTAAAAGTCTGATTTTTAAAATGTTCCATTGAATCTGTAGTGCTTTTAAGAACTTCTTCAGATATTTTTTTCTGTGAGCCTGGCACTAGAGTGGTGCCTTGGTTCAAGCAGTTCACAGCTGGGAGTACTTCACTTTTTTATTCTCCTTCTGTTCCCCACCCACAACACTCAACAGTTCATAGAGTCAGCGGAACAAATCAACACCTCCTCATAGCCACAGAACTTTCTCAGGATGTAGACATAATAGAAAGTTTAACAAAATAAACACAGCTAATTAAGTAAAAACGATGACAAAAACCACCACACAAAAACTGACATCTAGCATTTTAATAGTTGTCAGATGTCAGCCAAGGAAAAAGAGTTTTGTATTCCAGTTTTAAAAATAGCTATAGTAAAGGTATCTCTTATTAGTTCTGAAGAAATATTTTTCACAAATTTGCTTAATATCGTCTTCTCTTTATTTTAACATTAAATTAACCCAGTATTGCTCTTTATCAAGAATGATCAAGTAACTGTAGCTAAGAAACATAAGGGGAGATTCTATGTACTTTATTTTCAATCCAGGATATTTAAATCAAGTTGAATACCCCCAGATTCAAATGGAGATGACTGAAAGTAATATATCTTAAATTAGTATTGTATTTCCTTAAGTATTAGGAGGGTTCTCAGTAAACAGTAGGAGATTTTGGATTACATATCCAACTGACTTTAGTGTTAGGATTAAGGATCCTTATTATTTCATGTAACAATCAGTCTGGTAGCAAATGGTTCCAGGATTCCTGGATTTAGTAGTGTCATTGTTGAGGCTACTAGTCAGCTTCTTTCTAAGTTCATTGGTTGTCTGTCCATGATCTCAAGATAGTGGTTACAACATCCACCATTACTGGCTCTGTGCAAGGGCCAAAGGCAAGAATAGTTGTGTCATCTTTTCCAATTATATTTACTAGGGACAACAACATGCTTATTCTATAGTAGTCTCCAGGATGTTTTCTCTCCTTTTATTTATCAAGTTTGCAGCACATACCCATGGATAACATATTTGCTGTAGAAAAGGAGAAAAGGACTATGATTGGCTTAGATTAGCCATTATCATTCCCTTGTTGGGACAGTGGAAGGACCACCTTCCTTAATCATATAGAAATAAATTGGGATTCTATTACCAAAAAAGAGGGATAATGTGTAAAAGCTGTTAGGCAAGCAAAACAGTTGTTGACAGTATCAAATGTAATGATACATGTGGAGATATATATGAAAATGTAAATCCACTTACAAATCTGTAGTCATATTATCAGTACTTGAACCAACTAATATATAGTCAGAATAAGTAGTTTTACTAGAAATGTGTATACAAATAACTAAGTTACATAGAACTAACATGTCCCGATCTCACATGAAAGGAAAAAAAACAAGTGATTTTACTGAGAATCTTTTAGAAGCATTGATTCAGATAATAGTGTTAGAAAAAGAAATAGAGAGAAGACAGAGAGGGCATGGATTCTAGCAATGTACAGTAAAGTAAATGTATATATTTCTCTGTTCCCTTCTAAAGCACCCCTCCCCCCCCAAAAAAAACAGGTATAAACAGACAAGTAAAAAAGAGAAGTGTTTAGTTGATTAGTAATGTTCACAACATTTGGTACAATGAAAAGCAGATTTTAAAAAGGTGCAGGAAAGGTTGAAAGTAAAGTGCCTAATGGTTATGTATGTAAAACCACAAAGATAGAAGTGGATTTACAGTACAAGAGCTTGAAATGTCTGAAGAATTAGAAATACCATGCAGTGCTGAAGTCATTGGGGAGAACTAGATCTAAAAAGTGAAAAATTAGATGTAAGTTAACATAAAAAATAATTAGGGGCTGAAATCATTTCCCATTGAAGCCAAATAATTGCTCTTCCCTCAACCTGACAAAAGAATGGATGATTATTCTCTGGTTAACCATAGAGGCTCTGGAGCAGTAGGCAAAGACTGACAAATAAAACAACATATTGTTGGAAATAATCAAATCAATTGAAAATTGAAATAATGAATAATGATATCCCCTGTTCTCCTTATCCTGCCAGCCACCAAAATGTTACTTTCCATGTTAATTCCTTCCACAACCACCTCACCTTAGACAGGAGATGGGAGATTGGTCTTTGGGGAAACAAGCCAGTGTAAGAAATAATAACAACAGATGCTGACAGTGCGAGTTCAGTACCCACTCTATGGTGCAGTCAGCTTGTTGACCAAGTTCACTCCAAAACATACAAAACTTTGAAGCATTGTTTTTGTGTTTTACTCTTAAGGTTCATTGTTGGTAACTAGCTGGAGCCAACGATCATCACACATCACACATTTAAAGATCGATTTTTACATGCAAGAGATCAAAGCAAACAAACATACAACCAAACAAAAAAAAAAAAAAAAAAACGAACTCAGAAGGGACAAAGTCATTGTAATATAATAATTTAAGTAAAAAATGTAATAGTGGAAAGATTAAAGAGAATGTTGAGAATGTATAATAGCAAGTTAAAAAATAAATGCTAACTGGACAAGAAATGGGGAAAACAACGGCTCCTTCAAAAGGTCCAATATCCAAATAAGTAAAATTTCCCCAAATAGAAGAATGTCCAAAATTGAAGAATGAGGGGAGAAGAAAGTTCAAAATATAGCACAAGAAAGTTTCACTGACCTGAAAACCAGTAGTTCCCAGACTGAATGATTGAACATTTCTACCAAATACCTAGCATATTTGAGTGCCAAGTGGGTCACACAAATTTACATCATAATAAATACAAAACACCAGGAATAAAGAGAATATCCTAAAAGTGTACTAACAGAGCATCACCATCACTACTACCACAATAAGAATAAATAACATGTAAAGGGTCTCAAAACAAATTAGTATTAGCTTTTTCAATTACGTAGTACTGGAAATTAGAATGAAACAATGCATTTAAAAATCTAATGGGCTCAAGCAGGGCGGCTCATGCCTGTAATCCCAGGACATTAAGAGGCTGAGGCAAGCAGATCACTTGAGGCCAGGACTTTGAGAACAGCCTGGCCAACATGGTGAAACCCCATCTCTACCAAAAATACAAAAATTTGTTGGGAGTGATGGAGTGTGCCTGTAGTCCCAGATACTCTGGAGGCTGAGGCACGAGAATCACTTGAACCCAGGAGATGGAGGATGCAATGAGCCTAGACCATGCCACTGCACTCCAGCCTAGATGACAGAGCAAGACTCTATCTCAAAAAAAAAAAATCTAATGAAATATAATATTTAACCTATACATTCTATAAGCAAATTATCCACCAATTATGATGGATAAAATGAAGATTCAGCCAGCTATAATAGCCAGCTTAACTATAGCTAGCTTAAGTAAATGTACTCTAGTAGATACTCTACCTGAAAGTTTGGGGTAGGTTTTCTTCATTAAAATCAATAGAGAAGAGATACGCTCCAGAAAACGAGGGTTCCAAAAAGTAGAATGATTCCACAATGATTGTGAACTAATATACAGAATTGCAGACAAGTATTAGGCTAAAGAAAACAGATTAGATTAGAACAATATGATTCAGAGATTCAATAGAGTTATTTCATTTAAAAAAATGTATCCTATAAGACACCTGATTTATTTGATTATATTAATATTTAGAGTTATTTTAAAGTTCTATTGAATAACTTAAAGAAATAATATTTACCAAAAAAAGTAAAAAAAAATTTTTTTTAAGGGTAACATATTTAAAAATCCATATGATACTTTTGCAAGGAACATGAAAGAAATAATTAAATATAAAAGAAGGAAAAACCTAAGATGATTTCATTTTAGGTTTATTTTATTTTTAGCGGATTAAGTGTAAGTGCTGTTAGCTGTCACTATCTCCTACTCTACTTATACTTTATGACTTTGCTCAGTTTTCTAAAGCATATTTTAGTAACTTGGCCTCCATATGAACTTAGATGTTTACACTTCAGGAAGGTAATAATAGGCTATAAATTAAAACAATATATATCTCTAAAGTGAGAAAACTGTCACTTATTCCAGAGAAAAGAGTCAAATTTAACTTTATTTGATAATTTTAACTTATGGAATGCCTTTTCTGTTACTTTAAATGGGTGTTTTCTTAGTTCCAAGGCCATAAATTTAGTTTTCTTATTAATGCAAAATAGAATATATATAGCCTAGTGCTAAAGCTGATGTGCTTTTTTTTTAAAAAAAAATTACATTTCTGATTTTGTGCATTTCTTTTTGTAAGAAGATCTTATATATTGTTCAGTACATAGCAGTCATTAAATAGCAATGTCTAAAAGTAAAAATAATGAAATGAGGTATTAGCAAGTTATTTGGAAATATATATAAGTAAAAATATACATAAAATAATATAATCCTAGAATACAGAGTTAGTATCTTTAAGTATTTTACCATTTGTATTTGTATATATATTTTACAAAAATGAGAGCATGCTACATAGTTAATTTTGATTCTTGATAAAACATGTGAAAATGCACAGAAATTAGCTGCTTGCATCTTATGCAAGCATAGCTTGCTTCTCCTACATATGCATTCAACAAATATTTTTTGAGTACTGATATGGTTTGGCTGTGTCCCCACCCAAATCTCATATTGAATTGTAACTCCCATAATTCCCATATGTCATGAGAGCGACCAAGTGGGAGGTAACTGAATCAGGGGGTGGGTCTTCCTCATGCTATTCTTATGGTAGTGAATTAGTCTCATGAGATATTATGATTTAATAAAGAGGAGTTTCCTTTTACACATTCTCTCTTGCCTGCTCTCATGGAAGATGTGGTTTTGCTCCTCTTTTGCCTTCTGCCATGATTGTGAGGCCTCCTCAGCCATGTGAAACTGAGTCAATTAAACCTCTTTCCTTTATAAATTATCCTGTCTTGGATATGTCTTTATTAGCAGCATGAGAACAGACTAATACAGAAATCGGTACCAGTAGAATGGGGTGTTACAATAAAGATACCTGAAAATGTGGAAACCACTTTTCAACTGAGTAACAGGCAGAGATTGAAACAGTTTGGAGGGTCAGAAGAAAAAAGGAAGATGTGGGAAAGACTGGAACTTTCTAGAGACTTGTTGAATGGCTTTGACAAAAATGCTGATAATACAGACAATAAAATCCAGGCTGAGGTGGTCTCAGATGGAGATGAGAAACTTATTGGGAACTGGAGCCAAGGTGCCTCTTGCTATGCTTTATCAAAGAGACTGGTAGTATTTTTGCTCTGGCCCTGGAGATTTCTAGAACTTTTAACTTGAGAGAGATGAATTCAGGCATCTGGGAAAAACATTTCTAAGCAGCAGAGTGTTCAAGAGTTGACTTGGGTCCTGTTAAAAATATTCAGTTTTATGTGTTTACAAAGATATAGTTTGGAATTGAAACTTATGTTTAAAAGGGAAGCAGAGTTTAAACTTTGGAAAATTTGCAGCCTGATGATGCAATAGAAAAGGAAAACCCATTTCCTGAGGAGAAATTCAAGCCTGCTGCAGAAATTTGCATAAGTAATGAGGAGTCAATGTTAATCGCCAAGACAATGGGGAAAATGTCTTCAGGACATATTCAAGGTCTTCACGGCAGGCCCTCCCATCACAGGCACAGAGGCCTAGGAAAAATTGGTTTTGTGGACCGGGCCCAGGGCCTTGCTGCATTGTGCAGTCTTAGCACTTGGTGTCCTGCATCCCAGCTGTGGCTAAAAGGGAGGGGTCAATGTAGAGCTCAGGCTGTTGTTTCATAGGATACAAGCCACAAGCCTTGGAGGTTTACGTGTGGTATCAGGCCTGTAGGTGCACAGAAGTCAAAAATTGAGGCTTGTGACCCTCCATCTAGATTTCAGAGGATGTATGGAACTGTCTGGATGTTTAGACAGAAGTCTGCTTCAGAGGCGGAGCTCTCATGGAGAACCTCTGCTAGGGCAGTGCAGAAGAAATTCATGGAGTGGAAGCTCACATACAGAGTCCCAAATGAGGCATTGCCTAGTGGAACTATGTAATGAGGGCCACCATCCTCCAGACCCCAGAATGATAGATCCATTGACAGCTTGCACTGTACACCTGGAAAAGCCACAAACACTCAATACCAGCCCTTGAAAGCAGCCAGGAGGTGGGCTGTACTCTGCAAAGCCACAGGAACAGAGCTGCCCAAGACCACAGGAACCCACCTCTTGCATCAGCTTGACTTGGATGTGAGACTTGGAGGCAAAGGATATCTTGTTGAAGCTTTAAGATTTGACTGCCTTGCTGGATTTTGGACTTGCATGGGCCTGCAGCCCCTTCTTTTTGGCCAATTTCTCCCATTTGGAATGGATGTATTTACCCAATGCTTGCACCCCCATTGTATCTAGGAATTAACTAAATTGCTTTTGATTTTACAGGCTTATAGGTGGAAGGGAATTGCCTTGTCTCAGATGAAACTTTAGACTGTGGACTTTTCAGTTAATGCTGGGATGAGTTAAGACTTTGAGGGACTGGTGGGAAGGTATGATTGGTTCTGAAATGTGAGGATATGAGATTTGGGAGGAGCCAGGTGAGAAAAGATATGGTTTGGCTGTGTCCCTACCCAAATCTCATCCTGATTTATACTCCCATAATTTCCATGTGTCATGGGAAGGACCTGGTAAGAGGTAATTGAATCATGGGGTGGGTCTTTCCCATGTCGTTCTCATGATAGTGACTCTCATGAGATCTGATGGTTTTATAAAGATGAGTTCCCCTGAACATGCTTCTCTCTCTTGCCTACAACCATGTAAGATTTGGTTTTGCTCCTTTTTGGCCTTTTGCCATGATTGTGAAGACTCCCCAGCCATGTGGGACTGTGAGTGAATTAAAATTCTTTCTTTTATAAATTACTCAGTCTTGGGTATGTCTTTGTTAGCAGCATGACAACAGACTAATACAAGAAGTGAGGATAGATCGATAATCAAGAAAGATGTGGTCTTTGCTCCAGAATGCTTATAATCTAATGAAGAAAGCATATTATGTAAATAATTACTCAAGTATGATTGGCATTTGTGTTTATTCAAAGTAAGCATATGATAGTGATAAGATTTAATCTAATCTTGTTAGAGAGATCAGATTTCCTAAGGATATGACATTTAACTGGAGATTTGAAAGAAGGTTCTGGACCAAGAAAACAGCATAATCTCTTGTTTATGATCCAAATATTTTTAGCAAAGCAAGTGTTCTGAAAAAGCAAGGATTCTAAAAACATAATAAATTATATATATTTGATTTTAAATATGTCTGAGTTGCACTTTCAGTTTAATTTGATACACCATTTGCTACTACAATCTTGCCTCAGATTCTTATAGTAACCTAAATTGTTATCAGACTAAGTAAACTCATAAATTATTATAGATTCAATTAAACTCATAAAAATTTACATATTACTTTACATTGTAAGCCTTTGGGTTAGGCAAGGTGGGGTATTAAGAGTTAAATATGCTATGTTCCTTGACTTTGAAGAGCTTGAAATTCTTTTTAATCAAATGAAGATAGTCCACAATTTACAGTGGTTCAACTTATAATTTTTTTTTATTTTACAGTGGTGCAAAGTGATAAGCATTCAATAAAATCCATACTTTAAAATCTGAATTTTGATCTTTTTGCAGACTAATGGTAGGTGTATTAAATGCATTTTTGACATGATATTTTCAATTAACAATAGTTTATTGGGATGTAACCCCATCATAACTTGGGGAACATTTGTAATCTAACAGAGTCATATCAGTGTTTAAATTAGATATAAGAACTTTATTGCTATTGTTGTATTGATTATTATAAAAAGGCAACATATATTCCTATGTTGAGAACATTTTGTCACACTCATGTTTATCCCACTTTATTTCTCACATATTCAGATAAACTCATATTTTTTAAAGAATAATTAATAACTGATATTTATAAATGATATTCAGATATGTATTTGTCATGATCAAGTAAATTAGTCCATTACAGCAGAAAACATAGTAATGAAACTAATCTTGCTTATTGAAGTTTCAGTGCTAAATATTAAAGAAGAAATATAAAATATTAATTTAACTGATTTGCTGCTATTTGGATTTTTAAAAATGATTTCCCATAAATAAGAAACTTTAATTAGCATTCTGACTATATCTGTAAACTAAGATTTTAAAAATGTATAATTTCAGTAAGTTCAGGCTGATGGATGGCCCAATTACTTTACAAACATTTATTGTATGGGCTGGTAGAAACAAACTATTATTTGCTATATTGAAAAGAAATGTTTGTAAGTTTCTAGAATGCAGGAACAAAGTCTTCTGCCTCCTTCCTATGCAGCTTAGTAACACGGTCAGTGGAATGATTTAAATGGAAAACTCCAGAAAATGCAACTCTGATAGAATATTTAATAAAGCACATAATACAAACATTAGGTAATAAAAAATGCATCTACCTCCCCTTTTTCCATTTCTCTTTCTTTTCCTCCTCCTACTTTTCTTTTGTTGTCCTTCTAATAATAATGATAATAATAATATAGTAGTGGTGGTAATTTTGGAAAATATTTTGAGATAGTCCTCATCCTAAATTTCATTTCCTCTTAAAAGCCATGTCTGCTTCTATCATTGCAGGAACTGGAGGCAAGGGTGAGCGAAGAACAGAGAGAAAAGTCATTCTTGAGCATTAGATATTGTCATAACAGAGCATTTTGTGTTGTACAATTTTAAAGAAAGTAAAACATAGTAGCTTCTGGCAATACACATATTTGAAATAGATAGAACAAAGTAAATACAGCAGGCGAAGTGCTCAGTTTAGACAAACTCAAGTTTTCTGTAAAATAAACTTATTTTCCTGAAGTGTACTGCATCTATAGGTATGCTTTTCTCCTACTTCAGAAAGACTAACTAAAAATGACTAAAATGATGATTAACTTACTATCTACAATATCAAGAAGTAGAGAGGTAGATAGTTTCAGGGTTGATGAATTCAGAAGATGAATAATTTCTTCATGTTTTTTGTTTTTGTTTTTTGTTCTTTTTGGTCTATTGTGTTTAGAGTTGGCTTTTGTCATCAGGCATGCTCATGATCATAGTTTTAAGCAGAAAATCCTTCAATAACTGATGTAGAAAAAGCAAAGGTTCTTCATATATGTTGTTTTTCAACAGGGTGGTTAATGGTTTTCAGATATTATAAATATTTGTGTGCATTTTTAGTACATAAATTAGTATTAGGTTGGTGCAAAAATAATTGTTTTTGCTTCTAAAAGAAATAGAGAAACCATGATTTCTTTTGCACCAATCCTAAAATAGTATTACAGTCTTAAGGAAGGAGTCTTAACTGGGTGCCTACTTTGTGCACTTAGACTCTTTGCCTTTTCTTTAATTTATGATCTTTTCAATAAAGAATAGCATCATATTCGCTTTACATGGAAAGATCAGTGTGCTGTGTCTTCCCTTAACCAATTACATTCCGCTTAGTTAAATAATACTGACTCATCACATTCTCAATAAATTGGAGTATGATCATACATATTGCATTTCTATTAGTTACAATAATTACAGTGGTCCAAATGCCCAGTAGAGTAAAAATGAGGTTCTTCCTATGTATCATCTCACTTTGGTGTAGCATCAAGCGAGGGATAAAGAAAACTTGAGGCAATCAAATAAGAAAACAGTACAATTTGTTGACATTTGAAAAAATAAGCTCAATAATTTTCTCTGTAAAACATGTTGAAAATCAAAAAGAATTTGGTAGAAGCACTTTTCTGAAATTGTTGAAATGTGACCTCAGTTATTATTTCCCATTAACACTGATTTTGTTTTTCCAACCATTAAGAGATGAAAATATTATCTACAGTTTCAATATTTCTATGCGAATGTAAAATACAAGTATGTTATTACTATATTAAACAATATATTAAAATCACTCACTTTTTAAAGCTTCCTCTTCTTGTGGTATGAAATTATGGGGTCATTTTCCCATCAATCTCAGTAACATTTAAGCCTTTTCTTATAGGTTATATTATCTCTTCAGTATTTGTAAACCCTCATTATTGAGACTTTCTGTCTGCTGTATACCTAGAGAATAACTGAGGTCTAAGGAATATTACCCTACCGTGTTTAGTTTCCTGATTGGTGCTGTTAACATGACTAGATCCAGATACAAATTACATTTCTGATGAGAATTTAGAGACAAATACTTTTCATGTATAAGGAATAGTGGTGGAGGCTTGGCAAATGTTGTGAAAAAGAGAATAAAAAAAATTTGAACAACGAAACTATATTGCATAAATGTGAGGGCTGTGTATGAAGAGTAGCAATGCAGCCCTTCCTTTTATCAACAGGGAATTGATTCCAGAAACCTGCAGATACCAAAATCTGCGATTGCTCAAGATCCTCCTATAAAATGGTGAAGTATTCACATGTGACTTACACACATCTTCCTCTATACTTTAAATCATGTTTATATTACTTATAATATTTAATATGGCCGGGCGCAGTGGCTCACGCCTATAATCCCAGCACTTTGGGAGGCCGAGGTGGGTGGATCACGAGGTCAAGAGGTCGACACCATCCTGGTCAACAAGGTGAAACTCCGTCTCTACTAAAAATACAAAAATTAGCTGGGCATGGGTGGTACATGCCTGTAGTCCCAGCTGCTTGGGAGGCTGAGGCAAGAGAATTGCTTGAACCCAGGATATGGAGGTTGCAGTGAGCCGAGATGGTGCCATTGCACTCCAGTCTGGGTAACAACAGCGAAACTCCATCTCAAAAAAAAAATAAATAAATAAAAATATTTAATATAATATAAATGCTATATAAATTGTTGTTATACTGTATTTTAAAAATTTGTAATTTTTAATATTTTCATTTGTGGTTGGTTGAATCTGCTGACAGGAAGGGCTGACTGTACACTGGAAGAAAAGGGCAGGAGAAGTGGAAGATGCGGCAATATACCGGTCCTGATTATTCCCTTTACTATTTGCATGATACTGTGGAAATTAGCAAACTACTTGAGCTCTCTTTTTAAAAAATTGATAAAATAAGTGTAATCACAACTGTTTTGCAAGGTTGTCATTAGGATTAGATATAATATTGCAAGGAGCACGATAGGCTTTTAATACATGGGGACTGTTATTATTCAAAATTTATCAGCCTACTGTTATTTCACTTTAGAGTACTGACTTTTGTTCTATCAAATGTATATCAGAGACAGATGGAGTTGCGGATTAGAATTAAAGCTTGGTAGCACCAGCAGGTATTTGAGAGCACACTGTCTATTCAGTCTAAGACTAAGCAGATAAAAAACTGAAGCTCAAGCTCATTGTGTCCTATCCTAGATACCATGTATAAAAATATTACTTACACATGATATTTAATACAAGACATACATTGTAGTAAAATAAAATAATTATGATGTTAATACTTAACATTATAAGAGTAATTATTATATATATATTTTTTATCATAGTGATGATCAGTGGGAAACCTAGGAATGGAAATTTGTCCTTAAATCTTCCATTTCAAATTCCTTACCATATGAGCCAAAGTTCTTAAATGGGCATAATGGCTTAACATTCTGAAAATACCAAATCAAAATGGATAGGGTTAGTATTCACCTACTCTTTTTCATCCAGCTTTTTCTGAATTTAAATACAGGGGAAGTATATTTAGTTCAAATTGCTTAAATTTCGTACCTACTTAAAGACTATATCTCTCCCAAGGAATGTGTTCTTAAAAAAAAAAAAAGGAAAACTAGTGTTAATCCTATTAATGTTAGCAAATGTGAGAAGAAAATATGTGCTACAATTTTTATACCGTACATTTGTTGTATTATAAATGTATTTGGTAGGTTTCAAATTACAAATTCATATTTTTGGGTCCCTAACAAGACTTTGCTATAATAAATTGAAATTGATTAGACTAAGTGTCTTGTTTTCATGATCTTTTATTTGAATTCAGTGTTCTCTTCATTCTGCATTACAAGTCAAGGATGACTGTTTGGGGAAGAAAATAAATCATACACATAACTGAGGTGCACATATTTTTATAATCATGTTTTTAGGCAACGGACATTGTTTCATCTTAGGTGCATCTTGGTTGCAGTCAACGGTTTTGAATATAAGCGGGGAAGGACTGGGGCTTTTCTCTTGGTTGCCTGGTGGAAAATTTCCATAGGATGTCATTTGCAAATCTATTTAGCACTATCTAAATAACCAAAAAGACAGAAGAGAAGGCCCCTTCCAGTATACCCTGATTTTTCCTGATGTATTCCACCTTTTGTTTTTCAAATAAACCTGCTAATAGAAAAGAATAATGAATAAAAATGAGGAGCAAGAATGTTAATTTGTATGTAAGGTCTCATGATCCATGAAAATAGAGATGCTTAAAGATAGTTGACTCTGTCTGACAAACACATGTGTGAGAGTGGCTTGAATTAGAAAACTGTCAAAGAAGGGGAAGTTGGGAAAGATATATTATTCTTTTATTATATATAAAATTCATTTTGTGTGTGAGGGAAAGAAATAATAAAACGAATGAAAAATAATATTTAAAAAACTATGAAACATTAACTAAAGAATATTATATTTTGTCATGGATGCATAAAAATGGAGTAAAAATATAAGTAGGATGCACCGTAAATTTATGATAGTGATTACATCTAAAGAGAAGGGACTGGAAAAGAGAGTAAAGAGTAATTCAACTTAATGTGTATTTAACAATTTATTTAATGTTTAAAAAAATGAGACAAATGTATTTATGTCTGCTAGTTTCCAGAAAAGTTGACAAAGATTATCTTATTACTTTTGTGGTCCTTTAAAAAGTTTTGGAAGATTCAAAGTTATTTTTTTTATTTTAGTGCTTAGCTGAAAATTTTTGTAATGTTCTCTTTCATTTTTAATTCTTGACACTATTCAATCAGATATAGACAAAAAAAGATATTTCTTGTCTATCTGTCATGTATTTTTATCTATTTTCTTATTTACTTTGATACAATTTTGAAATTTATTCTTTTATCTCTTTAGTTACGTTTCCTCTTTTGGGACACAGAGAAGCTCTTCACTCACTAGAGAAAGCAAAACTGTCTTTTCTAGTGGGAGAAAACAGACCCAAAGGGATATTGAAATAGGTATCACCTTCGCTTCAGCCTCATACCCATGGATGAGCTGAGGAGTAAGGCCTAATGTACTACCTTCCATTGTCACTAGAAGCAGTGCTGAAAATTGGTTCTTACTGGGTTATCTGTATCAACAGTAAGTGGAAAGTGTTTGTATTTTCCCCTACCACCCAAAAAAGTGCTTCTCCGAACAGAATTGAGAGGATAAAGAGATAAGTTGGATTTCAGAAAGGCTTCCTGCCTTAATAACCTGGTTGGCTGAAATACTTATGATTGAAGGTCAATCCATTTAATTTAACAAGTTGCCCTTTAACAAGTGAATGTGCTTAATACACTTCATACAACTTCATGTCAGCCATTTACATTGTAGTGTGAATTTTCTATTAGATTACATTTCCTTAATAGGCTAGAATTAGCTGCCTTGGAGGTGGAGAGGAGGGGGAATAAAAGAATCAGAAAGAAAGTAGAAAGTAACTTTGTTCATTTTTATGTCTTATCCTTATTTTATGAACCGCCACCATCCCAGCACTTCAGCATCTAATACGAAACAGTAATCTTACAGGGTAATTTGATGAGAACATTGGAGATAAGGCCTACCTGCGCAAACTAGGTTAGTTAAATATAGGGCAGTGGTTCTCAAAGTGTGGTCCCTGGACCGGCAGCATCAGCATTGCTGGAGACCTTTTAAAAATGCATATTACTGATCCAGAAACTCTAAAGTGATGGCAGACATTTGTGTTTTAACAAAGTGAGTCAGATGTTAAGTCACATTCGAAAGCCACTGGTATAGTGTGCTTTGCTTTGGGTGGGAAGACCTGAGTTTGGATACTCAGTGCACCATATATAATAAAAGGAACTCACTCTCAAGTTTAGAAGAGAGAGAACATATTGTAATACACACAGTGGCAGTAAGGAAAGTGGGTATGTAAAGGTTTTGTTTTTATCTGCAGAGCTTAGCAAATGGATCAAAATAAGTAGTACTTGTATGTATCTTAGATCTGCTGTTTCTGTTGCATTATCAGGCCACCTATCCCAATTCTTCAGTTTGTTTACATGAGCATCATATATTTTGTTTACAAATATAATAATTAAATCCTCGTTTTTAAGTTCTTGAATTATTTCAACTTTTTGTAATTTGAGATAAATATTAAATGCCATTGACGATGTCTTTTGAGAGCTTTCCTTTTCTTCATTTTTCAGCCCTACGCACACATATTCATGCATTTTTACTGAGGAACCCAACATTTTGAGAGTTATCAGGTATGAATAGCTGTGAATGCTAAGCTAGAAGTGCAATTTGACATTATGAAGTAAAGTGAAGAAAACCGTCACATCATAATCAGTAACATGAACTCATTAGTAGCATGCTTTATTCAACAAAGATGGCTTAGAAATCTACTTATGGACTACAAGTAGATTGCTGTATTTTCAGAAAGTGTATATAGTGGCAATAGGAATACTACTAGACTCATTTCTTTTGCTACACATCTATCCAATGAAAATAACACATGGCCGGGTGCGGTGGCTCACACCTATAATCCCAGCACTTTGGGAGGCCGAGGCGGGTGGTTCATGAGGTCAAGAGATCGAGACCATCCTGGTCAACAAGGTGAAACCCCATCTCTACTAAAAATACAAAAATTAGCTGGGCATGGTGGCATGCACCTGTAGTCCCAGCTACTCGGGAGGCTGAGGCAGGAGAATTGCTTGAACCCAGGAGGCAGAGGTTGTGGTGAGCGGAGATCGTGCCATTGCACTTCAGTCTGGGTAACAACAGTGAAACTCTGTCTCAAAAAAAAAAAAGAAAAGAACGCATTTGGAATTTTGCCATCCAAATACCTACCTTTCTTGCCAATACCAAAAGTAAAACTCAGAACAAATATGAAGAAAATAAATAAGAGGAGATTTGATACATTAATGTCCTCTAATATCTTTTTTTTTTTTTGACAAGTAGGTTGTGTGTTCTGAAGATTGCAAAGAGTCATTTTCAAAATTTTCTGAATAAGTGTATTGAAACCAGGGTTGTATAGTTGTGAAGGCTCAGTTAGGAGTGACATTTGACATTACTGAGGAAAGAAAACTGTCCACAGCTGATATAGTTTGGATATTGGTCCTGCTCAAATTTCATGTTGAAATGCAATCCCTAACGATGGAGGTGAGGCCTGGTAGGAGGTATTTGAATCACAGGAGTGGTTTCTTCATGAATGGCTTGGCGATAAGTGAATCCCCTTGGTGATAGGTGAGCTCTCACTATGAACTTACACAAAATCTGGTAGTTTAAATTTGTGTGGCACCTCCCTCCCTCTCTCTTTATTGCTTTCATCATGTGACATACTTGCAGCCCCTTTGCTTTCCACTATGATTATAATCTTCCTGAGGCCTCCTAGAAGCTGACTGATGCCAGCACCATGCTTTCTGTAAAAGCTATAGAACTGTGAGCTAAGTACATTTCTTTTCTTTATAACTTACTCAGTATCAGATATTTCTTTAGAGCAGTGCAAGAACAGCCTAATATGACAGTTGAACACAACCCATATCCCTGTATACATAGGCTGTTTATGCTAATGTAGGAATTATGTTTTATGTATTTGCAAAGTTTTTGAGATTTTCTCATGACTGAATCCTGCTCTGAGTTCTCTGTGTGACTAGGAGAGCTGTGTTAATAGGTTAGATTTTTGAAAATGCAAAGAGTTTAATTTACAAAGGTAAACATATTTCCAACATTAATTATAACATCATATTTTAGACTTCAAGCTGATTTTTTCTTTTTTGTAAATAAATATTTACTTTCATTTATTTTAACTGCTAATGAAATGTAAAGCTAAATTGTTAAAATGTCTGCTATGAAACTATTTACAGTATTTTTTTCAGGTTAAAAGGAGTTATTTCATTACACTATTCAATGGAATAAGTAATATGTTATGACCAAAAGAACTGCATATAACCATCTTCTTCATTAGCAAAATATAATGTGTCAAGGCAAATAAGTCTGTTTGATATACTGAGATACAATTTGTGCAGTACTTTATATTGTAGTGTAGTATTATGGTATAGTACTTTATATTATGATATATTAGCATTTAAGAATAATATAAAACTGTTTATTAGCATTTAAGAATATTAGTCTTCATGCAAAAGTATAAGCTCTTTTTTTCTCCAGGAGTAATGATAAGAGAAACAGGG
Source organism: Saimiri boliviensis (assembly GCF_048565385.1). Lineage (NCBI taxonomy): Eukaryota > Metazoa > Chordata > Mammalia > Primates > Cebidae > Saimiri > Saimiri boliviensis. The sequence goes on from NC_133465.1 coordinate 37,622,788, forward strand.
TGAATCTGGTGAATTATGAGAATGGTTGATGAAAAGGCAAGGAAGAAACAGGGTGAGTCTGGTGAATTATGAGAATGGCTGATGAAAAGACATATAAAAAATACTCATGTTTGGTAAATAGCAGGAAGCAAAAGGATGAATTGAAGTTTCAGTAATGACTTTCGATATTTCTTGGCTAGCAATATTACTTGTATCATTTTCAATTTGGTTTTGAAATGGGTAATATCATGGAAACATATTTGCCCACTGATATTTTTTAATCTACCTGCAAGGTCAATCCAAGTATTTCACAGGTAGGTATCTAAGAGTTTTCAGATTCTTGGATTCAGGTATGATATGAAAAAGTAATATATTTCCTTTTAAGATTTTAGCATTTGATCTTCTCATTCTCCTCAAAATCAAATAGAATAAAAAAAGTTGTAGGGCAGAAAACCTGAACATTTAGAGTTCTATAAAACTGATTTAAAAACCTTGGGTAGAAATTAGAGCCAACTCCAACTTCCTGTTATGTAATTAACCTGTCTTCAGAGTAATCTTTTTTTTTTTTTGAGACAAAACATTTTTTTTCTTCCTTACTTCATCACCTTAAAATGTATCCTGATCTGCCATTGCCTTGGCTCTCACAATATTTTTAACAGAGTGTATCTTATGTTACCAATGTCCAACTGTTAACTAGAGTGTCCAACTATTAACTAGAGGGCAAAATGTCAAATACATAGTAAAAATGTCATAATGTGTAATAATTTATTGGGTTGATTATGTGTGAATTTCACTCTCGTGTCATAGAAAACCATTTATGGATTTGCTAAAGTCCTGTTTTTTAATGATTAAAAAAACCCTGAGAACCATGTAGGACTTGACTGTAATTTCAATCTGATTCCTTGGACCATGTACCTTTAAGATAGTCAGAGGTATCTGGAATAGCCCCAGGCCTTCAAAAGCAGCAACTCTTCAGAAGAAATAGTCTGTTTTAGATTCACCGCTGTTAAAATATTTAGCTAAATTGCTGACAGTTTCTTTAGCAAAGGTCAGCATAATAAAAGCATGGTTGAAAATTACCATAAAGAGGAGTGAAAGCGCATCCAGCAACAAGCCTAAATAACTTTCCTTTATCAGCGACTTTCAGAGTGATTTATTTGAAGAGCAAAGCCAGAAAAGCCTTGTTTGCTTGAAGGCAGTGAAAGATCAGGCCCAGAAAAGAAATAGTTAAATTAGACAAGCTGCCTCATCACAGGAAGATTAAGAGAGTAATTTGTGTTTGTCTGGAAACAAGTGATTTGCAATTGTGAAATTTCTGGTATGAGAGTTGAAGAAGTGTCCAATAAAAAAGAGTTATAGAAATAGCCATGGGGTCTTTGAGCCTCACTGCTTTGTTAGTGGTACCATACTTGTTATGAAGTTCTGTGAACTGCTGAAAATCTGGTTTAGCTTTGGAGTCACACGCAACAACACACACGAGTACAGAAAATGTTCTCAAATAAACGTGGGCTTCTCATCGGGAGAAACCAAGGCTGCTCACTAGATCTCATGATTGCTTTCCAGACCCGCTGAGTGCCTTGTAGCTGCTGTTGGCTTAAACCCAGAACCTATCTGCATATTTTAGTTATCCCACTTTTGTCCTTTTTGGAACAGGCATTTCCTGTTGTCTTGTCTAAATACGTAGTTCTGCTTTTGTCATAGGTTAATTAAGCTTTGGATTCCTGTCTGCAGTCTCTTAGCACCCTAACCCTTAGCCACCAGTTTTTAATTTGTCTTCTTTCTCCTATTTCCATCATTATTGTTCCACTTAAGCCTTTTCTCACTAGATAGATGAGGATAAGCATGAACATGAAGGAGGTACCTTTAATGCCATACAACGCAACCTTAAGTTAAGATGATTGACTGATGAGAAAAGCTTTATGGAACTGGGTCTCATTACCTAATAGAATAGTTCTAATATTCTCTTCTCAACTTGTTAAAATGACTGCAGCTTTGTATAGAAATAAAAATGAGATGTTGAGGAGACAAATGGCTTTAAGTGTTCTATTAGTCTCTGAATTGACAGTGTTTCTGGTGGGGGCAGGGTCAGGACATGTCTTGTGACAAGACAGTTCTAATGTACTGAACTAGAAATAAATATATATGAGGGGTTTTTTATTTTGGAACCCATATCTAAAGAAAACCTTTCATCTCCTACAAACCACAAATCAGGTACATTGTAAAATTATTCTAGACACTAATTATATGTTTTCAAGGTATTGGGGTCTGTAAATACTGACTTTCAGCAATTACTTCAAATTCCTGCTATTTTGTTTAACTGTTTTATTCCCTTTGAATCTATCCCATTAAATGATTGGTCTATCTAATAATACACTGAGGTAATTCACAGACAGAAAGTGAAGGGGCAGAAAATGCCAATGGAAATAATGCTATCCATTATATATGAAAATGCATGGAGTAGGAGCACGGTCTATAGTTCTGGTTTCCTCTTTACATCACTTCCCAATACAAGCATTCAAGAGGGAAACTCTTCCATATAATTTAAGGGAAACAGCCCAGGATATTTACAACCACAAAATCAATAAATTCCTCAGTAATTTCTATGAGTGTGTATTGATAAGAAACACAAATCAACATCACATGTGATTTGAGAATGGCTGGCAATCAATAAGTCTCAGCCAGAAAGAAGAAAAACCATAAATAGAGTAACAGAAAAAAAAATCATCTCTAATGCCATGTATATCCTAGAAAAAAGATACTTTAATCTTCAGGAGTAAAAGGGTGAGAGATTCTCCATTGCTGTTCTCACACTGGCCATACTTTTCTCAAGACTCTAGATGCCCTGTTAACCCTAACTTAGATGTAGTTCAGCTTAGTTCAACACACATTCACTAAAAACCATTAATGCAGTAGGTGAAAGGTGAGGTGCTAATTAAATATTAAGAAGGTATAATTTTTACTGCATATAAGAAGCTTGCAGTGGAAACATAGATACTTAACACTCAGCAAATGCAGAGATCATCACAGACTTTATGTAAATGTAGGAGCAAGGAAGGGTCACTCAACATGGAAGGTTATTCTAGGCAGCTTTAATTAATATATTACCTATTGCAGTATTCAGGGTCCATTCAGGCTTCCAAGAAGCTGGTGGTTAAAGGAAGCTGTTGTGCCTTTTGTCCATCATCATGGTCCATAAGCCATGAAATTCTCATCAGTGTGTGGGGTGAGAGGCCAATGGCCCGAAGTCAACACGCAATGTGCTCTGAAGGAAACAACCACCGTCAATACAACTTTCACTGTAGCGATCGATCCAAGTGTAGTGAGTCAAATGGTGCCGCACCCCCCACAAAAATATATTTAAGTCTTAATCATCAGAACACGTAATTATTACCTTCTAGGACAAAATAGTGAAGATTACCTTATATGGCAAAATATGAAGTTAAGGATCTTGAGCTTCTTCTGGAATTTATCCTTAATTATCTGAGTGGGCCCTAAATGCAATCACATGTATTCTTCTAAGAGAGAAGCATATGAAATTTTGAGAGAGAAGAGGAGGAGGCAACATGAAGACGGGCAGCCAATGCCAAGCAACGCCTGGAGCCACCAGCAGTTGGAAGAGGAAAGAACAAATTCATCTCTAGAGTCTTAGGAGGAAGCACGGCCCTGCTTTAATTTTGGACTTCTGGCTTCCACGATAAGAAGAGAATAAATGTATGTTGCCTTAGTCCAACCAATTTATAGTAATTCGTTACAGCAATATAAGAAACTAATACACAAACAAGGCCTGAATGAGCATTGCCAGAGGAAAAAGCAGAGAGGAAGAGGAGGTGAGACCCTTCTCTTGGCCTAGTCAGATCTGTTCCCTTATTGTAGAAGAAATGTGGGACGCTGTTCTTCTTTTGTGGCATATGACAAAGGTTTTGGCAGGTGGGGAGGAGTGTAGGGCTTTTTGATCTTTGGGGTTAGATTTTATCTGTGATTCCATGGCAAAGGCTAAATGTATTTGAGCACTATGTTTCAAATCTGCTGGTTTCACACATTCAAATTCTACCCCAACTCATATTTTCTACCTGCTTCTATCTGTATTCTCCAGACATAGCATCATCTCACATTCTGAAACAAAAGTGACTAATATAATTGATAGTGAGACTTTTTTCTCTCTCTTACCAGAATTCTTATAAATTACATATATTTCTTTTCAAATCAAGTCTTGAACTGCAGGGTAGTAAAAATTTATAATTTCCATTAAAACTAGATCAGTTCTATGAACTGTGCTATGTGAATACCATATATTAATTAATTATCTCTAAATTTAATTAATGCTAACAGATGATTTTATAAAACAGCTTTCCTTTTAAGAAAAAGACTCCCTGGTTGCATTAAAAGAGTAAAAAATCTCTTTCCTCCCTTGTTCATAAACCAAGTTTAATCTGTAGCAATGGGATCTCAGGTAGATTTTATTTATTTATTTTATAAATAAAATCCCTATTTTCAATTCTCTGCAGGCAGGGGGTTTTACTTACAACTCATTTGTACGTAAGGAGGGTTTTCACTAAAACCGTTAAAAGGATATTATGATAGAATCACTACAATTCATTGACAGCTTTGTGACAGATCACATCCTTCTCCTCTAGAGGTCAGAGTTCTACGCACATACTGAATTCTGATCAAATTTTCTTTCACCCATTCATTCAGGCATGCATATTTATTAAGTATTTGCTTAAGTATAAAATTGTATTCACTATGCTTAGGGAGCTCACAGTTTTAAAGTGGGCTAAAGTTGTTAATGACTTTAATACTTGATGAAAATGGCTACAATGTAGGAATATGCTCAGCGAACCTGAATATATAAAAAAAGGAATTCCTCAATTTGATTGGGAAATTAAGGAGATATTTTAGGGACTAGAAGAGGTGGCTATAGTTTATTGTGCAGATGAATGAAGAGTAAGAGATTCATAGTTAGACAAGTGAGATTGACCATTTTAGTTGGAAGGAATAGAATGTCCAAAACACAGTTGAAGGAAAAAAAAGATGAGTCACTTATCAGAAATTCAGTAGGACTAAAATAAAGTGTAGGAGAGAGAGTGATGGGAAGTGATCTAACCTTATAGGCAATGGTGGAGGCAGAGGAAAATGAAAATTGTGGTAATTTGTTACAGCAATTTAGGAAACTAATACACTAAGCAAAGGGTGACTGAGTAAGAAGTCTCAGGCAAAGAGTTTCTATGATCATATTTGATTTTTGTATGTACAGAATGTATTTGTTCTGTAGAGCATTGATAAATATTTGTGTAATCATATAGTTTTTTTAATCCCTAGAATCTAGCATAGTGTCTGGCATGTAGCAGAGGCACATGCATTTGTTGACTTAATAAAAATAAAGGGGAAGAGCCTAGAGGTGGAAAGAAAAAGAAAAGAAGGAATTGATTAGAACATGGTTTACCAGGATGAATGAAAAGAATGACATTGATGTGAAACAGTACAGAGTGTGATTCTCCAGATTATCAGCATTTAAAACTAGAAGCATTCACAGATAACTAAACTCTAAGAGTAATATTACCCTTGAATTTTTAAAGTACTTCACATTTACGGCTTATCTTGTCTTCTGGCAAGACTGTAAGCTCTTCAAAGACAGTGGTCATGTGTTGTATTACTCTGAATCTATAATGTAGCAAATACAATACACACACAGTCCATTTTACTTTTACAAATGAATGAATCAGTGAATAAGTTAACACTAGGCACTGACATATGATTGACTATGGAGGGAGAGGCTCCTAGGCTGAATTTGAACATTTCAACATCTTTAAATGTAAGCGATAATGCAAGATCCTGAATAATAAAAGGAATAGTAATTTACATTGCCTTTTTAATGGATTAAAGCATATTTATGGGTACATAGTCAGTGTATACATTTATGGGGCACATGAGATATTTTGATACAAGCACACAGTGTGTAATAATCCCTTCAGGATAAATGGATATCTGTCACCTTAGGCATTTATAACTTCTTTGTGTTACAAGTATTCAAATTATACTCTTTTAGCTTTTTTCTTTTTTTTCTGAGACAGAGTCTTGTTCTGTTGCCCAGGCTGGAGTACAGTGGCATAATCTCTGCTCACTGCAACCTCTGACTCTCAGGTTCAAGCGATACTCGTACCACAGCTTCCAAAGTAGCTGGCACTACAGGCACATGCCGCCATGCCCAGCTAAGTTTTTTTTTTTTTTTTGTATTTTTGGTAAAAACGGGATTTCACCATTTTGGCCAGGCTGGTCTCAAACTCCTGACTTCAAGTGATATACCCAACTTGGCTTCCCAAAGTCCTTTAGCTATTTTTGAATGTACAGTAAATTATTGTTGACTTTGATCACCCTGTTGTGCTATCAAATAGTAGACATTATTCATTCTATATAACTATAACCATTCCTATTCCCCACTCTTCACCACTGACTTTCTCAGCTTCTGGTAACAACCATTCTACTCTCCATCTCCAAGAGTTCAATTGTTTTAATTTTTAGCTCCCACAGATGATTGAGAACGTATGAATTTTGTCTTTCTGTGCCTGGCTTATTTCAGCTAGCAAAATGTCCTCCAGTTCTATTGATGTTGTTCCAAATTATAGGATTGTATTATTTTTATGGCTGAATAGTACTCCACTGTGTATATGTACCACATTTTCTTTATCCATTCATCAGCGGATGAACACTTAGGTTGTGTCCACATCTTGGCTATTGTGAATAGTGTTGCAATTAACATGGAAGTGTAGGTATCTCTTTGATAATCTGAATTCCCTTCTTTTGGGTGTATACCTAGCAGTGAGATTGCTGGATCATATGGGAGTTCTATTTTTAGGTTTTTGGTGTGCCTCTGTACTGTTCTTCACAGTGGCTGTACTAATTTACATTTTCACCAATAGTGTATGAGGGTTCCCTTTTCCTCATATCTTTGTTAGCATTTGTTATTGTCTGTCTTCTGGATAAAGCCATTTTAACTGGGGTGAGATGGTATTCCATTGTGGTTCTGATTTGAATTTCTCTGTTGTTCAGTGATGTTGATCATCTTTTCATGTTTGCCATTTGTATACCTTCTTTTGAGAAATGTCTGTTCACATCTTTTGCCTATTTTTTATGAGATTATTAGAACTTTTCCTGTTAAAGTGTTTGAACCCTTTATATATTCTGATTATTAGGCCCTTTCACATGAATTCATTGCAAATATTTTCTCCTGTTCTGTCTGAAGTTTCTTTATGTTGCTGAACTTTCCTTTGCTGTTCAGAAGCTTTGGAACTTGATGTGATCCCATTTGTCCATTTTTCCTTTGGTTGCCTGTGCCTGTGGGATATTACTCAAGAAATCATTGCTCAGATCAATCTCCTGGAGAGTTTCCACAGTGGTTTTCTTGTAGTAGTTTCATAGTTTGAAGTCTTAAATTTAAATCTTTTCCATTTCAATTTGGTTTTTGTATTTGGCAAGAGACAGGGGTCTAGTTTTGCTCTTCTGCATGTGGATATTTGGTATTCCCAGCACCATTTATTGAAGACACTGTCCTTTCTTGAGTTGAATATCAGTATATTTTTCTAGGTTTGTGAAGTTTTTTGTTATTATCCCTTTGAATAAACTTTCTAACTAACCTATCTCCACCTTCTCTTTAAAAGCAATAACTCTTAGATTTGTCTTTTTGAGACTATTATCTATATCTTGTAGGCATGTTTCATTTTTTTTCTATTGTCTTCTCTGACCTTTTATTTTCAAATAACCTGTCTTCGAGCTCATACTTTCTTCTGCTTCATCAATTCTGCTGTTGACTCAGATGTATCCTATAAAATATCAGTTGAATTTTTCTGTTTCACAGTTTCTGCTTGATTTAAAAATATTTCAATCTCTTTGTTACCTTTATCTGATAGTATTCTGAATTTTTTCTGTTATCTTGATTTTCATGAGCTTCCTCAAAACAGCTATTGTGAATTCTCTGTCTAAAAGGTGGCATATCTCTATCACTCTGGGATTGGTCACTAGTGTCTTGTTTAGTTCATTTCCTGAGGTCATGTTTTGCTGAATGGTCTTGATGCCTCTGAAAGTTTGTCAGTGTCTGGGCATTGAAGTATAGGTATTTACTGTAGTCTTCACAGTCTAGGCTTGTTTGTACCTGTCCTTCTTGAGAAGGCTTTCCATGTATTCAAAGGGAACTGAATGTTGTGATCTAAATTTTTGTTTACTGTAGCCATATCTGCATGGGGGTCGCCCCAAGACCAGTAATGCTGTGACTCTTGCAGACTCATAGAGGTACCTCCGTGTTGGTCTTGGGTAAGATCCAGGAAAATTCCCTGGATTACCAGGCAGAGTCTCTTGTTCTCTTCCTTTACTTTCCCCTAAACAACTGAGCTCTCTAGAGCTAGGAGAGTGGTAAGATAAGCCACTCTTTGAATATCACCACTGGGACTGTGCTGGGTCAGACCTGATGCCAGCACAGCCCTGAATCTCGCCCAAGGCCTGCTACAACTACCTCCTGGCTATTGTCGATATTCACTCCATGCACAGGTGCTCTTTAGTTAGCTGGTGGTGAATCTAGCCAGCATTTTTTTCTTCAGAGTGGCGAGCTCTCCTGTGGCCCAGGGCAGGTCCTGAGTTGTCTGGAAGCCAGGATCTGGAGTCAGGAAACTTAGAAATCTACTTGGTGCTCTATTCTATTGCAGGTGAGCTGGCACCCAAGACACAAGACAAAGTCCTTTCTACTTTCCATTCTTTCTTTTCCTTTCATCAAACAGTAGGAATCTCCCATCATGTCCTTTACGGCCCCATGGCCCCAGCAAGTACTGCTGGTTACAATGATGTTCACCCCAGTTCATTTCAGTCAGCCTATGGTGAATGTTGCTAGGCCTAGGACTTTCTCGTAAGGGCAGTGGGCATCCCTCTGGCCCAAGGTGGGTCCAGAAATGTGGTTCAAATGCCAAGGCCTAGAATCGGGAAACTCAGAAGCCTGCTTGGTGCTCTACCCTGCTATGAGTACCAAGCTGGTACTCAAGCTGCAAGACAAAGTCTCCTTTACCTTCCTTTCTCCCTTCCCCTTCACCTTCTCCTTTACCTTCCGCTTCTCCTTCCCCTTCCCTTCCTTTATTTTCTTTCTTTCTCTTGTTTGTTGCCCAGGATGGAGTGCAATGGCATGATCTCAGATCATTGAAAGCTCCACCTCCCATGCTCAAGTGATTCTACTGTCTCAGCTAGGATTATAGGTATATATAACCACACCAGGCTAATTTTTGTATTTTTAATAGAGATGAAGTTTTGCCATGTTGGCCAGGCTGGTCTCAAGCTCCTGACCTCACGTGATCTACCTGCCTTGGCCTCCCAACATGCTGGGATTACAGGCATGAGCCACCACACCCAGCCTCCTTTGTTCTTCCCTCTTCTTGCCTTAAGCACGAGAAGTCTCTCAATGGCCACCACAGCAGAGAATGTGCTGGGTCACATTTGAAGCCAGGACTGCACTGGGGCTCACCGAGGCCTGTAGTGAGTATTGTTTGGCTACTATGGATGTTTATTCAAGGCTCAAGGGCTCTTGAGCCTGCAGGTGATAGTTCCTGCCAGACCTTCAAGGCAGGATCCTTCCTCACCTTCAAGGCAGCAGGTTACCATCTGGCCCAGTGTATGTTTAGAAATGTCTGAGAGCCTGGAAACCATCATTCTCAGCAAACTGACACAAGAGCAGAAAATCAAACATCGCATGTTCTCACTCATAGGTGGGTGTTGAACAATGAGAACACATGGACACAGGGAGGGGAGCACTACACACTGGGGTCTGTTGGGGGGAAATAGGGGAGGGACAGCAAGGGGTGGGGAGTTGGGGAGAGATAGCATGGGGAGAAATGCCAGATATAGGTGATGGGAAGGAAGGCAGCAAATCACACTGCCACGTGTGTACCTATGCAACAATTTTGCATGTTCATCACATGTACCCCAAAACCTAAAATGCAATAAAAAATAAATTAATTAACAAATTAATTTTTTAAAAAAAGAAAATGTGGTATATTCTCAAGAGAATATTGGTCAGCCATAAAAAAGAATGAAATTCTGTCATTTGCGACAACATGGATGGAACTGAAGGACATTATGCTAAGTGAAATAAGCCAGGTACAGACAAATATTGCATGTACTCTATCATATGTGGGAGCTATACAAAAATTGATCTCATAGTGGTACAGAGTTGAACAGTGATTACCAGAGACTGAGAAGGATAGAGTGGAGGGTGGTTAGGAGAGGTTGGTTAATGAATACATACATATAGGTAGATATAAGGAATAAATTCCAGTGTTTAATAACAGTAGGGTGGCTAGGTTAAAATATGCAACAATATTTTATGGCATATTTTATAATCACTGTAAGAAAGATTTGGAATTCTCCCAACACAAAGGAATAATAATTTTTGTGCTGATGGATAGATATATGAATTACCCTGATTAGATAACTATACATTGTATGCATGTATTATAATATCACATGTGCCCCCAAAATATGTACAATAATTATGTATCAATACAAAATTTCAAAAAGTGAATTGAAAAAAAAAAAAGTCTGAGAGCTACAGCCTGAAATTTGGGCCTCAGGACTCTGCTTGGTGCCCCTTTCTACTATGGCTGAGCTGGTATACAAGTTGCAAGATGAAGTCTTCTTTTCTCTCCCCTCTCCTCTTCTCGAGCAGAAGGAAGGAGTCTCTCCTAGTGCTGCTAGCTGTGCTGTCTAAGATTAGGGGACCGGTGATGCAAGTATTCCCCTCACTGCCCAGGCTGATGTCTTAATATAATAGATTTCGTGCACTCCAAGTCCAAGTCTGCTGGCTCTGAGCCCAGCACAGCACAAAGACTTGCCCAGCAATTGCAGTCCTCATAGCCTATACTGTCTTTCATGTCTTTTTAGGCCCCCTGAGTGCTTTAGCCTATGGTATTGTGGCTAGCTGAAGCTCAGGTCTGTCCACTGGGATGGATGATTGCCCTCTGGTTAGGGCTGATCTAAATGCTCCTTCCTTGGGTGTCACTGAATTCTGCCTTATGTTGCTTTCTGCTATAACAGGTAGTAAGTTGTAATGCGAAATCCCACAGTCACTGTGCTCTCTCTTTTCTGAGCACACAGGTTTTTCTCTGCACCACAGAGCAGCTGCCAGGGAGCCGGGAAGGGTGGCATCAGAAATTCAAGACTGTCTTTTCTACCCTCCCCAGTGCCTCTTTCCTTGCTGTGATGTTAAAACTAGGCACTACGATGGCTCAGCTGATTTTTGGTTCCTCTGAAGGTGCTTTCTTACATGGATAGTTGTTCACTTTGTTGTGCCTATAGAGGGGGCAATTACCAGAAGCTTCTATTAAGCCATCTTGTTCCACCTCCTTCTATTGCATGAAGTCTTTCATTTTCCTTCTACTAAAGATTATTTTTATCTTTATTTATTTATTTATTTTGCTATCACATGCCCCAAGTGAACATGTTTGAGAACCGAAGGCAAAAGAGGATGCTTAGGAGTAGAAGACATATGGTAGATTTTCTAGCTTCACAGATCCCGTTCTTTTATAGCCTGAAGTATGAGGCTTCCCCAAACTCAGTTTCTATTAACACACTGTAAGGAACAGACGTTTACCTAGAGTTAGCCATATGGGCAAATATGATTCATTTTCACAAATCTACATTTTTCTTTTCCATTCACAATATGCATCTTAGACATGCCACTAAAGTTCCCTCATGAAACTACCTAATTCCAATGAAAATGTCAATGAATTCTCCTATTCAAAGAGTCCAAGGGCAGAGCTCCATTCTCCATGCTATTTAGGTGCAAACATACAGAACTGGAAGGGAATTGCTAGAGATGGAAGTGCTATGTGGGACTTTATGTAGTTCCTGTTGCTAAGGCAACAGCTTCCTTTGTTTCCTTTAAAAGCTGCAGCTTTATTAGAAGCCTGGTTTTCAGGTACACTAGAAGCAGTTACAATATCAGAAAGGATAGAAAGCAGCTATACTTTAAGGAAGTATTTTTTAAATCCCACTATGACTTAAAGGGCATTTTCAATTTTTTTCATGTCTTCACTAAGAAATCTTAGATTTCTTTTCCCTTCAAGTATATTTAAAATAAGAAAGCTAGATTACTTTTTTGCAAATTTTTTACACAAAACTTCTAAAAAATCTCTATTATTTCCATTAATGAATAATCCTATCAATATATCATGACAATTTCGGGGAAGAGTTTGTACCTTTTCTGAAACTTCAAGGTATTGCCCACAGGTAATAGTGCAGTTTTAAGATTTAAGGGAAACTGAAATCCATAATGGCCAACTGACTGTGTATAAGATATAGAAAAACTTATATGCAGAAATGAGCTTTAGCGTAGAGATCAGCTAGTTAAAAAGTAGAATGCCACTGTGGACCAGGATTGGATATGGGCTAGTTCTACCTTTTAGTTACTCCCTATCCACCCTGCCAATGTAATTTGGCCTTTGTGAGTGTTGTTTTTCTTTTCTTAAAATGAGCTAGGACAAGACCATGTTCTTTGGGCTATTAGGAAGTATATTTAAGAAATGTCAGCTAAAATGTTCTGTAATGCTTATGATGTATCAGATATTATATTTTTCTCTATATTGACTCATTTAAATTATTTCAAGACGTTTGAAATTGGCATTTTTTTTAGTCTTTAATTAAGCAAACAGATACAGAGAGGTTAAATGACTAGCTTAAGTTCACAAAACTAAGAAGCAAAACTGGGCTGTAAACCAACCCAGGCTAGTTCTACTGCTGATGACCTTTTGAATTATCATGCTATATTTTCTTTCAAAGTTAAATAGCTGTTCTTACAACAAGATTTCTCATTCCTCTGATATGCTGACTATTGTATAAATCTCTATAGGAGATGTATATTATGCAGGGTTTCACAAATGCATTAGCCACTGAATATTTTTTTCAGAGTATAACAAGGACTATGAAATGAACTTTGAGAAATGCTGGGCTTGACAGTCATGTCTCTTGCAGTTCTAACATAATGATCCTGATGATATAAGCAGAGAATTTCATATCTTACAGTGCCTCTAAAATGGCTCTCTCTAATATTGATGTCTTATTTAAAAATTTAGAAAATACTAAATTAAGAATTTGCAATTTTATGAATGATTTATAGCTGTCTCATTCCAAATTTATTAAATTTTTGCTTTCTCGAGTTTGTGCATGTTATCTAGAACATTTTTTATGACTCCAAAACTTCCAAATTAATTTTACTATGAATCAACAAAAATAAAGGATATTATTTTGCTGTTTCTATGAAAATGTACTCTATAGATAAATGTAACTACATTTATTTATTTATTTATTTATTTATTTATTTATTTATTTAGAGACAGGGTCTCGCTCTGTTACCTGTCACTCCACTGTCTGGAGTGCAGTGGCACAATTTTTGCTCACTGTATCCCCAACCTCCAGGACTTAGGCTATCTTCCTACCTCAACCTCATGAGTAGCTAGGACCAAAGCCACATGCTATCATGGCAGGCTAATTTTTGTATTTTTGGTACCGATGAGGTTTTACCATGTTGCCTAGGCTGCTCTGAAACTCCTGGGTTCAAGCAGTCCCACTTCGGCCTCCTGAAGTGTTGGGATTACAGACATGAACCACTGTGCATGGCCTAACTATATTAGGTCATCCATTCTTTCCTATTTATGATGGAATTATTTTCCACCATTGTGCCAGGTAAGTGAGAAGTGACCCTTGTTAGCCTAAACCAAACCTATCTGAGAAGAACATATAGAATAAATTAATAAAGTAATTTAAAAAATTTCTTCTTTAGTTAAAAAGAAAATGCCCATAGTCTTGAGATGCTGTTATTCTTGATCTCCAGCATTGCATTTGGTCTTTTGCTATGAAAGACAACCTTTCTCCTAGAGGGTAACTAAAATTTGCCAAATATTTTAATTTTTTAATTTTAGTTTGTTTGAGATTCAGGGGATATATGTATAGATTTGTTCACTGATGCTGAAGTTTGAGATTCTATTGAACCTATCACCCAAATAATGAATGTAGCACCCAAGAGGTAGTTTGTCAACCCTTGCTGCTCCTCTTCCTTCTCTAAGTGTCTGTCATTACCATCTTTATGTCTGTGTGAATCTAGTGTTTAACTCCCACTTAGAAGTGAGAACATACAGTATTTGGTTTTCTGTTTCTAGATTAATTCACTTAGGATAATGGCCTCCAGCTGCAACCATGTTGCTGCAAAGGACATGAATTTATTCCTCCTTTATGGCTTAATATTCCATGATGTATATATGCTTCATTTTCTTTATCAAGTCCACTGTTGATGGCACATAGGTTGATTCCATGTCTTTACTCTTGTGAATAGTGCTGGAATAAACATGTGAGTGCAGGTGTTATTTTGATAGAATTATTTCTTTTCCTTTTGTCCAATTATTCCTAAAAATGCAATAGTAACAAGGATAACCTACCAGGTATTTTCTTCATGAGCACTGCCAGTCACAGAATGTGGAAAACAAGGGAAGGAGGCTTGAGTTAGGGAGATCAGTTGAAAAGCAATTTCTATAAGTGCTCATAACAAATTCACGAGATCTGTTTGTCACTGTGAAAGCACAGACTTTTGAGGCAGCATGACTTGGTCCAGAATTACGGTCTTTATTATCTGTAAGGCTCTACAAAAGTTAAAGTTACCATAACTGATTTGTTGACATTTTCGCTTAGTAACTCATTAAGCTCATCATCATTTTAAGGCAGTCAAATTTTAAGTGAAATATAATATTGGATTTCTGGTTTAGTGTCAATTGACTTTATAGCAAAGATACTTGGACCTTGATGTGATCGATTAAGATCTTTCAGTCTTTTACTTTTCTTTCATTGATTCACATTAGTAACATATCTGAGGCATGCTTGTCTTATAGGAGTGTAGTGCTTTTCTAAATTAAATAAATGATTTAAGAGAAGGACTCAAACCTTTTCCTAAAAATTGACTGAAATGACAATGCAAGACCCTAGTTCAGTTTCTAACTATACAGTTGTTAAAACCTATGGTCCTGGCATAAGTCAATTTTTGTTTCATAAAGATTCAATAAATTCCCATGTCTACACCATAATATTTCTTATTCTACATTTTTAACAACATTGCTCAAAAATTCAAAAGCCATAATTTGAATAAAAGAGAAAGTATTTTTGAAACGTAAAACTCACTGAGCTATCTTTTTTCTTTAAAGATGAGCAATAAAAGTGTCAGAAAAGCCATATAAACATATTGCCCTTAGTTTATGTCTAAATTAAAAGCTGCCAAATAAATGAATTCAAAATTTGGTAAGAAAATTGCTTTAACATGGAACTGGAATAATTCAAATGGAAACAGAAAATAAGATAATCTCAGAAAAAGTGACCACTTTTGCCTAATGATGGAGTGTGTGTGAAGTGTCTCTGCTACAGACCTCTCTAATTAAAGAAGTAGCAATGTCATATCACAGTGACTGTTGAAAAACATTAACTCTTCCCAGTTAAAACATATATCTTGCAGAAAGATATATCTTTTGTATCTTTACAATTTTTGCAGAAAGAGAAACTGAATGTGATTCAGCAATAGTGTTGAATTACAAGAATCCTTGTGAAAATTCTTTTAAGATTCTAAACCCAACGTATTGCTCCAGTTGACTTAATTTGTCCTGTTGAGGTGGCATATGTTAGTTTTGTCTTTTATATCATGAGTCTTTCAGTTGCTAGATTTAAGTCTCTAATCACATCATAATTTTGTTTATATTTTAAGTATTGATTTGTTCCATAGGATCATTTTCTTCATAAAGCACACTGATTATTCATTTGTTTCCACTGTATTCTCTTTCTTTTTAAATATTTATTTTATGGTCTTCATCTCCTTGCTTATCGTTCTCCACATTTTAACAGTTTTCTCATCTGTATCTCTTATTTGCTTTTCTTTAGAGTCAGCCCAAACCTTTGTGCTTTAGAGTCTAGTTTTTAATTTTAATATGACACTTTTTTCTACCTTCTTTTCTTTTACTCTGTCATTCTACTTTGTGTCTCTGTTTCATGGCTATATTAGTTCATTTTCAATGTTGCTGATAAAGACATACCTGGGACTGGATTATTTATAAAGAAAGGAGGTTTAATGGACTTACAGTTCCACATGGCTGGGGAGGCCTCACAATCGTGGTGGAAGGCAAAAGTTACATCTTACATGGCAGCAGACAAGAGATAGAATAAGAATCAAGTGAAATTGGTTTCCCCTTATAAAGCCATCAGCTTTTCTGAGACTCATACACTACCACAAGAACAGTATAGGGGAAACCGCCCCAATTATTCAGTTATCTTCCACTGGGTCCCTCCAACATGTGAGAATCATAGGAGTTATAATTCAGGATGAGATTTGGGTGGAAACACACCCAAACCATATCAATGGTCATCCATATTTCCTGTTTATTTTAGATAATCCATGTTATTTTGTATTTATTAATTGCATGCTTCTTCCTGAGAGAAAAAAAGACACTGTTTTATTATAATTTTTAATAAAATTGTAAAATTTTATAATGTGTGCAGTATTTAGAAACATACCTTTTAAACATTTTTATTTATTTGACAAATAAAAATTGTATACAACTTGTTTATATATATAGTGGAATGGCTAAATTAAACTAATTAATATATACATTAGTTTGCATTTTTTTGGTGGTGAGAATACTTAAAGTCTACTTTCAGCAAGTTTTAAGAATACATAATATACTGTTGTTAACTGTAGTTACCATGTGATATAATAGATCTCTTGAACTTATTTCTCCTAACTGAAATTTTGTATCCTTTGATCAACATCTCCTCAGGTCCTTTTTAAACTTGTAAGAAAATTATTGTGTTTATTTTCTTCTATAATGCTACTGAATCTTTTGGTAGGACCAATTATTTGCTGAACATATTTTTTTATCCTTTATTGACAAGAAGACTAGCCTGACTTTTCTTTCATGGGGGAACTATTTGTACCGTGTACATCCTGGTTGTTCATGTTTGTTTATGTTTTAAGAAATGAGAAGTGTTTGTGAAACATTACTGTAGTTTCAAGAGTCAGATATATAGAAATACATCAAAGAGTCAGATATATACTCCCTCCTCATCTCTGCTACCCTGATCCCATTCTGCATTTCTTACTCCCTTTCTTATCTACCTAGTCCTATAGGTAAACAGTTTTTGTTTTTTTAGTTTCCAATTCATCAGAAACAAAAATGTGTTTTCACAAATAAGCACCTACATCAGTATCTTCTTATGTCCCCTTCTTTCTTATATGAAAACAGAAGAAGTGAGATTGCTGAATCAAAATGTTAGGGCATATGTAGTTTCATTAGGTATTGCCAAGTTTCCCACCAAAAGAGTTGTACAATTTGCATGCTTCATGTAAGGAAACATGAAGTGCGTGTTTCTACACAGTTTCACCTCCAGAAGGTATTGTCTTACATTTTTTAAAGTTTTACCAGTGTGATGGGTAAGTGATACATGAGATTAAATGAATATTTCAGATGCAGCATCTCCATCTATTACATCTATTTTCCTTCCCCCACAGAATTATGTAGGAAAAAATAAACTTAACAGGACAAATAGTAACAGCAGTAAAAAAATAAAAATGGACATGATCAATAGTTCATAAATTTTGAAAAATTCCTGGAGGATAGAAAGCAAATCAGGATGGATTAGTGAATATATAAGGATAAAGAAAACTTAAACAGGAAAAAAGAGGTAGTTCGTAGAAAGAGTCAAAAAATACCCAAAGCAGCGTGTGTTTTGGGGGCAATTGTCAGAGCAGCTGATTAAAGCAAATCATTCTAAGCAACTGGCCCATGTGAGCAACTCTCCCTTTGACATAGTCACTACTACACAGTGAATAGGTGTATTTTTTCAACCCATTGATTAGACTTAGTATACGAGTTTGGGACTGGAAACAAGGCAGAGAGAACCACAAAAAGCAACAAAACACTACAAAGAAAGAAGGCAGAGAAAGAAAGTAACTTCAGGCTTTATCCCCAGAATGCAGCTTAAATTCTGACCTGGGAGTTGCAGAAGAGGAGACTCCTAATGTTGCAGTTCATGCTAGAGAAGCAAGGCAGTGCTCCAGGTCAATTGCCAGCTGTAGAAATACAGGAAACACATAAATTCTGGAGATAAACCCTCCTTACATCCCATTGCACAATCCCTTCTGCCACTCAGTGCAGGTATATATGGTATTCTTATTTTTAAAAAATGAATAGAAACCAAAGTTGAGAAAAACACACACATGAAAGTAGAATACTAAATGCAGAAAGAAAACAATAAATACTAAGAAAACCATGAAGAATGGAATCAAAAGGTAACTGAAACAATAAATCTAACCGATTTCTCAGATATATTTAGAAGACCATCACATTCATAAAACAAAATAGACTATGAAACATTAAGTTAACTGGTGTCCTTTAATGTAAATGTAAGTGTAATAAGGTGAAAAAAAATTAACCAATCTTCTGCTCTCTGCTTCCATGAGTTCAAGTTTTTTAGATTTTTCATGTAAATGAGATTGTACAACATTTGACTTTTTGTGCCTGGCTTATTTCACCTAGTATAATGTTTTTCAGGTTCATCTATATTGTCACAGATGATTGGTTCTCCTTATTTTTTTAAGAATGAATAAAATTTCATACAATGAAGCATTGTGTGTGCATGTGTGTGTGTGTATGTATGTGTGATATATATGTGTCTTTCTGATAATAGGCATTCTAACAGGTATGAGGTGACATCTTATCATGGTTTTAACTTGCATTTCCCTGATGATTGGTGATTTGAGCCTATTAATCATATACATGTTGGCCCTTTGTATTTCTTCTCTTGATAGATATCTATTTAAATTTTTTGACCATTTTGAATTATTTGTTTTCTCACTATTGAGTTGAGTTCCTTATATATTTTGCATATTAACCTCTTATCAGATGGTTTATAAATGGTGTTTGCTAGGGGTTGTTGGGGTGAAGATGAGGAGATGTTGGTTGAAGGTACAAATTTCCATTAGACAGGATAACTACATTCTGGAAATGTATTGTATATGACTGTAGTTAATGTTTATAATATAGTTATAGACAGGATATGGAAACAACCTAAATGTCCATTAAGAGATGAATGGATTGAAAAATGTGGTACCTTTACACAATAAAATACTCTTCACACGTGGCCGGATTTCCTTTCTTCTCCATCTTTTATAATCGAGAGCTGTTATTTAAATTTCTTTCTTCAAAATGGTTTTCGCTATTGGGACATGCAAGTTAGAAGGCAAAGGGTAGTCATATTGTTGTCTTATATTTGTTTAATATTATTTTACTCATGTAGTTTTTTTCTTCTTCGGCAATACTATTTTTCAACTAGGTTTTCTTCACATGCACCAAATTACCTTTTTTATTATTTCCATCATCTTGCATTTATGCTTCATTCTTTGAGATATTTCTTCTAGTTTGTCTTCTAGGCTAGTAACTAAGGTTTACTAGTGAATAGTCTCTCTTTGGTATCATCAACTGTAGTTTAAGTTCTAAATAAGTATTTCCAGAAATTGATTTTATTCTCTGATTGAATCTTCATAAGTGGTCTTATTTTTTTTTCTTCTTTTCTCTCTTCTCTTTCTGTGTTTATGCCAATTGCTCTCTGCCTTCTTCAGGGGCTCAGTTTTTCTGAAAATACTAATTCTATTTGAATTTCCTTTCTCTAATGACTAGGCACATTAATAAGTGCTGGCTCACTGGGTTCTGCTTAATAGAAAACCCTGGAAATAGTCCTATAATTGATGGAGGATATAAAATCATCTCCTCCCTTATGTTGATGGTGTAGTAACAGTCAGAAATCAAGGTAAGACTTTTTGCCCCTTTGATCTTCCTACATTCTTTTTGATGGATTAAATTAGCATTGCTAACTCATCCTCCTGTCTTGTATTAGAATTAGACATCACTACCCTTTGCCTTCTGACTTGCATGCCCTAATAGGGAAAACCGTTTTAAAGAAAAGAATTTAACTAAGAGCTCTCAATTATAAAATATGGAGAAGAGAGGAAATCCTGCCCTATGTGAATAGTATTCCATTTGTGTAAATGTACCACATTTTTCAATTCATTCATCTCTTAATGGACATTTTGATTGTTTCCATATTGTGTCTATCATGAATAATGCTGCAGTGAACATGAAGGTGCAAACTTGTCTTCACCACACTGCTTTCATTCCCTTTGGGCACATGCTCAGTAGTGAGACCACTGGATCACATGGTAATTATACTTTCAGACATTTTGAGAAACCTCTATACTGCTTTCCAGAATGGCTCTATTAATTTGCATTCCCATCAATAGCGTGTGAGTGTTCTCTTTTCTCTACATCCTCACCAACATCTTTTATCTTTCATCTTTGTGTTACTCTGATGATCTGAGATGTTGAACATTATGTATACAATCTGTTGGTTCTCATATATCTTCTTTTGAGAAATGTTTATTCAAATTCTTTGCCCATTTTAAAATACAGTTGTTTTCTTGTCTTGAGTTTTTTGTATATTTTTTACATTAGTTCCTTACCCAGTATATGGTGTACAAATGTTTTCTCCCATTCTGCAGGTTGTTTCTTCACTCTGTTGATTGTTTCTTTTGCTGTACAGAAGCTTTCTAGTTTGATGTAATCTCATTTATCTATTTTTGCTTCTGTTGCCTGTGCTTTTGAGGTCTATCCAAAAATTTTAGCCTAAACCTATGTCAAGAAGATTTTCTCCTATGTTTTCTTCTAGAAGTTTTATACTTTCAGGTCTTACATTTAAGTTGAATCCATTTTAATTAATTTTTGTATGTAGTGGGATATAATGGTCTAATTTCACCCTTCTGCATGTGGATATCCAGGTTTTCAATATCATTTACTGAAGAAACTGTCCTGTATTTCTGGGCTCTCTATTCTGTTCCATTGGTCTATGTGTCTGCTTTTATGTTAGTACTATGTATTGTGGTTACTATAGCTATGTAGTATATTTTCAAGTTAGATAGTATGATGCCTCTGACTTTGTTCTTTTTGCTCAAGATAGCTTTTACTTTTGGGGATTCTTTTTTATAGCTTGATACAAAATTTAGAATTGCTTTTTTCTATTTCTGTGAAGAATGTCACTGATAGTTTGATGAATATTACATTGAATCTGTAGATCACTGGGTAGCATGGATATATTAACTATATTAAATCTTTCCATCAATCAGTATGGGATATCTTTTTATTTATTTGTGTCTTTTTTGATTTCTTGCATCAATGTTGTATAGTTTTCAATGTAGAGGGTATTTATCTCTTTGTTTATGTTTAAGCTTATTTTATTTTTAAGATAATTTTGTAAATAGGATTGTTTCTTGATTTCTTTTTCAGATTGTTTGCTATTAGCATATACAAATTTTAATGATTTGTGTACACTTTACTATATTGTGCAACTTTACTGAGTTTATTCTAGCAATTTTTTTGGTGATGTTTTAAAAAATGTATTGTTGCATCATCATCAATCAGGAACAACTTAACTTCATCCTATCCCATTTGGATAACTTTTATTTCTTTATTTTGCCTAATTACTCTGGCTACAACTTCTGGTGCTTTGTTGACTGGAAACAGTAAAAGAGGTAATCCTTGTCTTTTTTTTAGATCTCAAGGAAAAGCTTTCAAGTTTTCTCCATTCAGTATGGTATTTTGTGTGGCTTTGTTATATATGACCTTTATCGTGTTGATATACTTTCTTCTATACCTAATTTGTTGATAGTTTTTGATCATGATGGAATGTTGAGATGTGTCATTTTTCTGCACCTATTGAAATAATAACATAGGTGTTGTCCTTTCTTCTATAAAGTGTTTTATCACATTTATTGATTTGCATATGTTGAATTGTCCTTGCATTCCCACACTCTGTAATTCCACCTCATGAGTTTCTAACAGGCATGTCTAATTAATGTATTTGAAAGCATCTCCTGACATGTTTTCTCCCATTTTCTCCAGTTACCAAGTAGCATCACCATCCACTTAGTTTTTCAGACCAGTAATCTAGAAAACATTTAATGCCATTTCTCCTCTTATGTTCATACATAAACTAAACAATGATTTAAAAGCTACCTTTAGATTATTTTTCAAATCTGACCTGTTGAAGTGGCTGTGTTGTCTGGGGTAAAAACCCAGGGTTGCTCATCTTGTGCCAAGAAAATTTAGGACACAAACACACACAAGGAGTTTAGGAGTGAAGTTTTAATAGATAAAAGAGAAAGGAAAACATCTCTCTCTCTAGTTAGAGAGAGGGGTTTCTCAGAGGAAAAGGCCTACCTGAGGAGGTGGTGTCTGATTTATGTAGGGAATATAGATTGTTTTGATCAGGTGGAACTTTATATAGTGCCGGGAAGGCTGGCCACCTTACCATGATCTTATGCAAACGGGCTTTCCAGTTGACCAGCACCATCTTGTCTGCTCCTTACTGTACGCATGGCTGGCAAAGGGAAGGGAAGATGGAGCTGCCATTTTGAACATGCCTAGTAACAGGTAATATTCCTCTTCTGGCAACTATATCTGCAGCTCAATTTTACAGGCTACTCTTTGCTAGAAAGGAAAATGATTTTGGGCTGCTTTTTATTCAAATAAAAACCTTTTCCAAGGATTCCTGTACCCATTCTATCTGCCTAAGTAATTTCTTTTTAACTCCTGTATCACAATTTTCACTGATTTTTCAGGTAACACACTAAGCTAAGCCTTTCTTATCTTTTATTTCGACTAATATAGTAGCCACCCAACTAATCTCTTTGTTTTTACTAACCCCTTAAAAACTGTATTAAACCAAAAGTCATATTGATATTGTGAAACTATAAATAAGATCACATAAATCTCCAGCACAAAACCGTCTGGTGGCTTCATGTTACATATAAATCTGTCCCAAGTATCTTACTAGTGACTCTAAGGCTGAATGAATTTGCTGTGACCACCTGTGTGACCTTACTTCCTAACCCCCAGTGTATTTCCCATTACTCTCTGCTATGTAGTTCTTGCTTTTCCTCTAACTTGCCAAACTCATTCCTCGATGAGAAACAAGTTCCTTGTGATTGTTCATCTTTTGTCTGGATCAATAATCCCCCACATTTTTCCAGAACAGGCTCCCTTTATCTGGGTCTCTATTCAATGTTATGTCTCCAGACATCTCACCAGACTGTCTTTTTTAAGCTAAAAGTCATCCCCCAATTCATTCCCTTACCACAGAATGTTCCAGTCTATGAGCCACCATTACCAAGAGTTGAACCCCCTGCTCCTCCTTACAATGGCCAGGCAAGGCCTAGGACTACTGTACCCTCTTATTTCCCACCCACCATTAGTTCTCTCTGACCACAAACAGCCTTAATCTGCTTATCTCAATGTGCTTTTTAATGTTAAGTAATATTTATTGTTTGTCATGACATCATCCTGCGATGTTGGAGAACTAGTACTGGACTAACTTTCCCTGTTAGTTTCCTACTTCTGCTATAATAAATTGCTATGAACTTAGTGACTTAAAACAAAACATATTGGGCCAGGCGTGGTGGCTCATGCCTAGAATCACAGCACTTTGGGAGGCCGAGGTGGGTGGGTCAGCTGAGGTCGAGAGTTTGAGACCTTCTTGATCAACATGGAGGAACCTGGTCTCAACATGGAGAAACTGGTCTCTACTAAAAATACAAAAATTAGCTGGGTGTGGTGGTGCATGCCTGCAATCCCAGCTACTTGGGAGGCTGAGGCAGGGGAATCGCTTGAATCCGGGAGGTGGAGGTTGTGGTGAGCCAAGATAGTACCATTGAACTCCAGCCTGGGCAGCAAGAGTGAAACTTTGTCTCAAACAACAACAACAACAAGAAGACCAAAACAAATTGATTTTTACAGTTCTGGGGGCCAGACGTCCAAAATGAGTCAGCAAGGCTGCAATCCTTCTGCAGGTTCTGGAAGAGAATCTATTCCTTGACATTTTAGGCTTGCAGAGGCAGTCTGGACCACTGCAATCTCTGCTTCAGTTTTCACGTCTTCCTCCCTCTGACTCTGACCTTCCTTCTCATAAAGACCCTGTGATTATATTGGGCTCAACCAGATAATCCAGGATAATCTCCCCATATAAAGAGCCTTTATTTAGTCATATATGCAATTTATTTTGCCATATAAGGTGATTTATTTATGGGTTCTGGTTATTTACATGTGAGTATCTTCAGAGAGCTATTATTCAGCCTGCCATGCCCCTCAGCATAAATAGCTCTAAGTCTCTGTAAAGGGTATGATCCAACTACATTCACTTATCAGGTGATAAGTAAGGTAAGATTAAGCTCTTTCCAAGAAGAAAATCATATTAAGTGGCCCTACTATTGCCCCAGGTTTCTGCCTCAATGTACTTTCTGAGCTGTGGCATAGGAAGAGAGAATCCAAGCAGAGAAGAACTGAAGAGATAGGGAACAGAATTTAGCAAGGCTGAGGTCTCTCTCTCTCTTCCTTCTGTTTCTTTTCCATCTTCTTTCTTTTATCTGTTCCCTTTATTTCTTAATCTCCCTTTGCCTAATTGTATGTATTTCTATCTCAACTTGTCTCCACTTTCCTGACGTCTCTTTTTATTACAGACTTTATATGAACCAAAGCATATATTTGAAGACTTGTTGCCTTTATAGTACAAAGCATTCGATCTCATGTTCTAAATATTCAGTTCAAAGTAAGCATATTGAAGGTTTTTTATTTCTATAATCTTAAAAATGAATTCAAATGAATATACTTTTTAACTTGGTTGTAGCGTTCAATTGATACTCCTTTCCTTAGGTCTGCAACACTTAGAAGCAAAAACAGAAATCGACTTGGTACAAAGGATTTCAAACACACAAGTGAGACCAATCTGGTTTCCACAAATGGTTAATTTTTGCCAGATATAATAAAATTAATTTCATCAGATCAAGCCGTGTTTAATGTGCTGTATGTAAAACTACATATAAATATAGACTAGAACTAATATCAAATGTAAATTAAACAATATAAAATCCATTAACTAAATTTATTCTGTCAGCAATTAAAATATAAGAACAATTCTTCCAGGATTTGCTCAGTTACTTAATTTATACTGCTTCTTTATAATACTCATGTAATGATGTGACTTCTGTAACACTATTTCTATGTTCTCATAAAAAGGAGTGACTTTGAATTATCCTTTCCTCAGCAAATTTTTCCTACCTAAGCAAGAAGTACCAGATAGAAATCATTCACAGGCCTTATAGCTGTCATTTGCTTTTCATCAATGGAGATTTCATTAACATACTCAATTTCCTGTGAATCCTTTTTTCCCCATAAAAATAGTTACCATTCCCTTAACACCTATAGTGATTCTTAAGTATGCAGGCTCTGGAGTCAGACTGCTTGAGTTTTATTTACCACTTCATACCTTTCTAGCTCTGTAATCTTCAGCAAGTTAAATTTATTCTGCCTCATTATCTTCATCTGTTTTACAAAATATGTATGTTTGTACAATGACTACAAGGATTAAATGTCTAACATTTATAAAGCATTTAGAATCATACTTGATGTATAACAAAACAGTAAATAAATGTTAGATATTGCTATTGCAACTCCTAGTATTACCATGACCACCACAACTATCTAGCCTGTCTTTCATCATTATTCTGAATTACGACTACAATTTTATCAAATATTGTTTATTTCCACTAGGAAAGGGTGTAACTAAGGATCAGAGCTGTTAAAGTAATTTTATTTAACTGCAAGTGAATAGTCAAGTGGAGTTTTGAATACACCTCTATCCCATTTTTTATACCAAGACTTGCTGTCACGTCAGTGTTAATGAAAGGACAGATAAACTGGAATGGTTAAGTATCTTTTTCATTTCTAGGATTTTAAAGAAAGATGTGGAAAAAGGGGCCCCTATTGCTTCAAAGGCAGCAAGTGTGGCTTCCAACCCAGGAGAATCAACTATGCAGGTTCTTCTCTTAGCTGGGACACTCTTGGCAGAGCTTTGTAACTGCAGGTGGGAGAAAGTGCCCAGCAGCTGTTTTGACAGCCTGGTGAGGGAATCTGGTACCACGTGCCAAGACTAGGGGTACAAGCCCAGCCTCTCTGGTTGCCTGTTTTCATATCCATCTGTTTAAATGGCATTTTTCCGAGTCGTAATGAAGGAACCAACCAAAAAGAATTTTCTGATAAAGATGCTTTTTCCCCCTCAAAATGTGACCATCTGCCTAGGGAGATACCCTCGTTTCATAGAGCCTGATAACAAAGTCATAGTGAACTCATTTCACAAAAGAGCCTTATTGATTACATATTTCTGGAGTATATATGGCGCCAATTAATTTTATATGTTTCAAAATATTTGCTTTAAAAATAGAAAAGAAAGGAATTAACATATTTAAAGTCTACCGTATGCTAAGCTATTTGCACATACTGTCTTATTTAATCTCCACAATGATTTTAAGGGTCAGAAACTATCTTCTTTGACAGATAAGGAATCTCAGACTAGAGAGGTTCATTAACATGGCCAGTGTCATCACACCTACTAAGTGGTAGAACTGGGGTTGGAATCGAGGCATTTATGACTCTTACAAATGTGCAAATTCCCTTAGCTGAGATGTCTCTATATAGCCACATGCACAAGAAACTGTAATGCATATTTTTCCAAAGCCTTGTTTCTTACTTTTTCTTCTTTAGCTTTCCTCACAAGCTCATTTTCTCTTATGCTTCTCTAGTATTTATAGCTGTTTTAGAAGATAAGTTTTCTGAATAAAAGTTGTTCCTGACTGTAATAGTGTTGGTCACAATGAACAGAAGCCAAAGTCCTAGCTACCTAGATACCATGAGACACCTTTGACATTTACACATTTTTTTTTTTACATTAAGCACTAAGACTGTGTTTTTATGTGCACAGTTTGGGAAATAAGATGGAGGGTGTGTGTGTGTGTGTGTGTGTGTGTGTGTGTGTGTGTATTCATGATATAAATGTAGATATTTTTCAAATGAGAATCAAAAGTGAAATAAAGCCATTATGTCCTGATACTCTAACTGAGTTAGTAAGTCAGCATAATGATGAAGAAGTGGCCTGAAATATACCTTGTTTGTTTGGCTCAAATAATTCAGAAGTCTCTGTAAAGAGGTAAGACACAAGATGCTAAAACTATAAAACTGTCGCTGTCCAATATGGTAGCCAGTAGCCATAAATTGCTGTTTACATTTAAATTAACCGAAATTAAATAAAATTTTTAAACTGATTTTCCTAGCTGCACTAGCCACATTTCAAATGCCATAGCCATCTATTGGGCAGTACAGATATATATATATATATATATATATATATATAAAATTTTGTTTTTCCAAATTACAGAAAGTTCTTTTTGACAGTGTTGTTAGAAATTGTAAGGTTGTTTAGACTTTACGCAATAAGTCCATTAGCTTATTGGTGATGGTTGAGTGGAGATAATATTGAAGCAGTGGATTATTCTCAGTGCTATAAGTAGAGAAGCCACTTAAAAGTTCTTCTGCCTTAGTAGTTGTCAAGGATGATTCTGTTCCATTCTTGCTGTTCCAAGTTAAGAAAAAAAGACTGAACAAATATTAAAGACTACATTACTCTTCTTCAATTAGGTGAATCAAATAAAGATGATCATACAGTATAAATGATATGACAATATAAACCGATTTATCTATTTCATAGTACATCCTTTAAATGAGGCCAACAAACCAATGGGATCTAATAAAAAACCAAACAGAAGCCCTTTGGAAATGTCTGGCTTACTTCTAGAATTATTCCAGATGACTTCTCATATGCACACTTGATCACACCTGTCTCTAAGCTTTTCTAATATCTGGATCCTATACATTGGTTCCTACAATTTTCGGACCATTTGCATTGGCAAGAAAATTTGTGTTTTACCAGTTAAACTTTGACAACTTTAAGGCTGCTTGGACTTAAATTGAGAATCCATAACCAAAAGGAAGAGCTATACTTTCTTAAGCTTACTGGACCTACTATGAGATGTCTCAGCCTTATTCACTCTTCTAGCCCCTGCTGGACATGAAATATGAATAAAACATATTAGTCAATCTCTATAACTATGAGGAAAAGAATAAAAGAGAAAAGTAACTAACTTTTGGGAGAGAAAAATTGAATGTTAGCAATGGAAGTAAACTTAAAGATTGCTGATTTCACCCATAATAGTGAATGGGCATCATTGCAGTGACTCTACATGAAAGAAAATGATGGGCAAAGTTCTAACATGGAGCTAAATCTTTTTTTCTGAGGTCTTTTGCCTGAAATTTACCTGAGGAAGCTCCTTTTCCTTCACCTGTCTAGTTTTGCATCTGCTGAATTAGACAATTAACCACCAAGCCTCTTTACACATAAGTGAAGGAAGGAGATGCTAAAGACATTTCACCTGGCTAGGAATGATACATGAGTATCTTGACTGTGCAAAACCCAGCAGGAAAGAGTGTCTGATGCACAGTTAACTTTTAGGTTGATATTTCTAAGGATGATTTCTCTCAACTTTATTTCAGAGATTGGTTGAGCACTTAAAGTATACATTTTCTTGAGAGCGCTGAATCTAATAAATAAGCTGGAATTCAAAATAGTCTTGGTTCAAGAGTGAGAGTGGTGAGGGCCTCAAATGAAATGACTTCTTTATATATTACCATTAACTAATGTTTCTCATATAAAAATAAGCATCACTGAAAAGCCCAAGAAAGACATGTAGTCCTGCTAGACTGTTGCTCTACTGTTCAGTAGTCCTATGGAGTCTCTACTATATGCTACACACTTTTCTAGGGTCTCTGTGCTTCTGGTAGCTTCTGGTCTGATGCATCATCACAGCCCTGAGAAAACACCATCACAGCCCTGAAAAACTGTCTTTATAATTAAAAACAAACAAGCA
Source organism: Saimiri boliviensis (assembly GCF_048565385.1). Classification (NCBI taxonomy): domain Eukaryota; kingdom Metazoa; phylum Chordata; class Mammalia; order Primates; family Cebidae; genus Saimiri; species Saimiri boliviensis. Next base: position 37,651,679 of record NC_133465.1, read on the forward strand.
AACAGCAAACCATTAGTTATAATGTTATACACTTATAGTTACTTTTTTCTACCAATGTGATCTTCTGAAACTAGGTAATAAAAGAAGCAAGGGTAGATTAGTTTTTCTAGTAAATCTCATATGGCATTTAATTTTATGACTGTCATTTATTTTGACACAGAAAAATATTGCCAATTCAGTGAATATAGTAAAAAAGTAACTTGTGAGAAATTAAATAATTCAGTGGTTGATTACAAAAAAGGCATGATCAGATGAAATTACATACCCAAACTTTGAATACAAATTTTTCTTAAACATACATTCAGTGTTAATCAGTATAAGAAAAGTCTGGAAGAGGGAGTAATTAGACATTTTTTATACCTTGAAAACTTTTTGCTCCTTTGAAGAAAACCTCACTATTCCCCCTGGCATTGAGTCTACTCTTACTCTGGCAGAAATGATTAGCAACCAATGAAACAATATCTATTTGTGAAACAAACACCAGAGAGCTATATGAATAACTCACAGGCGAGGAAGCACTACAGTCGCAATCAGTTGCAAGGGTGATTTACTATTTCTGCAAAATGCTCTAACTGCATTAATCTTTGCTTGGAACTGAGTCACTGCAGAAAATGACACAAGCTATAAGTAGCTTCAGTCACAGTCACACACTGGAATAGAGTTCTGTCAGACAACTTCTAGAGGCTACAATGAATCATGCTGCTACTTATTTTGAGTGGCCCCACAAAAACAAAAGGAAGGTAAGAGGCAATTCAGTGCCTTGGTGGCAGGTTTTGGACTGATTTAGACTTTTTTTTCTTTCTTTTTGCTTGTGCCTGTAAAACTGTCATCTCTAAAATAAGAAAGGTCAAGAGAGAGAAGAAGATATATTGTGACTGGGGTCATCTAAGGGCTCTGTGAAGACCACTGCATTCTATGACTACAGGGGAAACCACTCCTTACTGGGTTGGACCTATAGGTGTGGCATCCTGGTACTTCACTGCACCATGAGAATGGACTTACCTTTTTGTCTTGCCATACAGACCCACTTGTACATCCCAAATCTGTCCTATCTTTTTGCATTTCTCTACCTTTCATTGGTGCACGTTTATGTATGTACCTGCGCACATCATGTGTCCAAGGGTGAGGAGCAATAGTTAATTCTCTATATATACATTTTCATTCTTGATGGAGAGAAAAATACAGAATAAATATCTCTGATGGATCTTTAGGCTCTCGCTTATTTCTCTGTGTTTTTCTTGGAGAAAAGTGTCATCCAAGGGGTGGGAATGGAGTCCATAACTTAATAGAGCATAGATTATAAAACAAACTATGTGGGGAAAAGGGAAATCTCAAGAGCCAGAGACAAAAAGGCAGAGCTACAATCAGTTCTTAAACTCTCCATTATTCCAAAGAGAAGCATAATAATCTGGGCATCTGCTAAACCCAGAATGGGTCCTGCTCTGGTGGAGGAACTTCTCTTTCCACTCCATTGGTGCTTTTTCTTATAGAATAAGAAAGAGAAAATGGCCTTTTCAGTTGAGAAACAAACTGAATACTTGCCAATAAGCAGTCTTGTATTTGCAGTACTTGCAATTTACAATATTGCCTGAACAAGACAGCTTGGTATTTGGAACTTGAGATCTGTGGGATAATGTAGTCTCGACCACAAGAAAGATGGTTTCAGTCCCATTAGAACTTAAATTTGAAAGCTGCCCCTTCAGCTAGGAGAAAAGTGAGCTCACAGACCTGACCTAGTTTGTTTTCCAAGCAACACAGGTTCATGTCTGCATAATTCTGCTCCTTCAATAACACTCCCAAGGGAAGAGAAAGTATATCTAACTGATGAGTTTTCCAAATTGAAATAGGAATGTGTGGCTTAGTATCTTCTAGTTTTCATGCTGCTACAGACCTAATCTCCTTTTGGATGTAGGGATTTTCTCTTTAATACATGGACCTTATTTTGGAATATGAGATTGCATTCTCTAGGAGAGGTCTATTAGTTAGCTATTGCTGCATAACAAATTGCCCTAAAAGTTATTGACTTAAAACATTTATTAGCTCACAGCTTTATGGGTCAGCAGTCCTAATTTGATTTATCTGGCGTATCTTGTGCTTTGTGGTCTCCAGGCTGAAATCTAGATGCTGTCCAAAACTACAGTGATCACAAGGATTGATTCATAAAGGATTGACTCTCAAGTCCACTCATGTGGCTGTTTTTCAGAGGCCACCCACAGGTTCTTTTCATGTGAGGCTCTCCAGATGGCAGCACTCAACAGGGAAGCTTGTTGATCAGAACGAGCAAACTGAGAAGAACCAGTAAGAGAAAGAGAAAGCGCAAGCAAAATGGAAGTCAAAGCTCTTGAGAATCCAGTCTTGGAAGTGACATCCTATACCTCTTTCTGTATTCTATTTAATATTGGCAAGTCACTAGGTCCTGTCTATACTCAAGAAGAGGGGATTTATACAGGTGTGAATACCAGGAGTATACTGGAGTATCAGGCATCACCAGGGGCCACATCAGTTGTCTACTGGCCAGGCATGGTGGCTCACACCTGTAATCCCAGCACTTTGGGAGGTCGAGGTGGGCACCTGAGGTCAGGAGTTCAAGACCAGCCTGGCCAACATGGTGAAACCCCATCTCTACTAAAAATACAAAAATTAGTCAGGTGTGGTGGTGGGCACCTGTGATCCCAGCTACTCAGGAGGCTGAGGCATGAGAATAGCCTTAACTTGGGAGGAGGAGGTTGCAGTGAGCCAAAATCATGCCATTGCACTCCAGTCTGGGTAACAGAGCAAGACTTGGTCTCCAAAAAAAAAAAAAAGTTGTCTAATACAGGAGATTATCAGAAAGTAGTCATAGCCATACATTTACACCATGTATTTCAGTATAATTTTCATCAGAAATAAAGCTGATATTTTGATCTCCATCTGTTCTCTCCAAGTTTTTCAGTTGAATTTGAATTCAGATTAGATGACAACATTTTTGTTCTTAAAGATGACAACATTTCTGTTCTTACCTTTTCCTCTTCTAATAATCTTTCTTTCTCACGTGACAAACCTTGCTAGTTTTTCAAGATTCAGCCTCAATATTATAGCCCTCAAGAAACTCTTAGTATGCTCCAGGGAGCAATACTAAAACACACATCAATTGCTGGAGGTATTATCTAAGTATGAAAGAAAAGATAGCTGGAGTTTTTTTCCTCAGTAGGAAAACGGAGTCTGGAGGTGAGTATTCTTTCAGTAAACTCTACTCCTAAAATCCAGGCTCTGGAGGTGAAGCTGGAGGCACTCATTTATTCACCTCTTTTTTGACTAAACTTTATTCCCTTCCCACAGGATGACTTCATTTCTTTAAGAAAAAGTTGTTGAATTTCTCATGCCCTTCTTCTTACCTCCATGCAATGGAGTCTTACAGTCTAGCAGAGCATTTTAGACTTTGTGGGGTGAGTAATGATGTTCATCATCCCTAACTGCACTCATTTTGTAGATGTATAGAGACTAACATTAGCTCTAATCAATGTGCAAGATTTTTTTAGGCATCATACATCTTACACCCATACTGAGGAAATAGTGTCTTGTGTTTCGTTTATTGGATAAAACCTACTCAGGTTTTTAGAGGTCAGCAGGTTCTCTACTGTTCTGTAGCATGGTTGATTTCTTATCTCCTCCAGTTGTATCCAATTGGAATAATAAAAAAGCTCATTAGCTTTCTAATATTTGTTCCTGTTATTTCCAGCAATGTGTGTCAGTCTTAATTGAACCTTTCAATTCAGCAGTCCCATTCTGATGGCAGATGTGTGTCAGTGTGTGTGTGTGTGTGTGTGTGTGTGCATGAAATGTTGCCAATTTCTTCTGCCATATTAGCAAACAAAAAGAAATAAACTAAGTAAACTAAGTACTCAATACCATAAGATAGACGAAGAGGGAACATGACAGAGAAAAGAAGAAAAGGATTTATAAAGGGGAAGAAGCCTTTAATATTGTAGGCAAGAAAATTAAAATAAATGTGGAAAATAAAATGAAGTGCGTGTCTGGCAAGAAGACTGTAAAATGATGCTTTTGTCACTTTACAGCAACAAATTTAGATACCTAGATTAAATGGTCAATATAAAGACACCGTAACTAAACAAAATTACTCAAAATATTTGATTAAATCAATAACCAAAAAATCCCCAGGAAATTTCTACTTATAGTTTTCATTCTACATACAGTTTCATAGGTGCATTTCTATCAGGCCTACAAGGAACTATATATTTTTATGATGAAACAATTTTAGAGCATAGGAAAAAAGTAAAGCTCCTCAAATCATTTACTGTAGGTTACATTGCAAACATACCAAAATCAGGCATGACTAAAATATATATAGAAGAAGATGAGAGGAAGGAAGTTTCTAAATTCGCATCAGCAGTGTTTATGAATAATAGTTTGTTATCATGATGCTATGCCTAAAATCCAGGGGCTTTAAGAAAATAAGACATCTTAGCCAGGCGTGGTGATTCACGCTTGTAATCCCAACACTCTGGGAGGCCAAGGTGGGCAGATCACAAGGTCAGGAGATCGAGAACATCTTGGTCAACATGGTGAAAACCTGTCTCTACTAAAAATACAAAAATTAGCCGGTCGTGGTGGCGCACACCTGTAATCCCAGCTACTCAGGAGGCTAAGGCAGGACCATTGTTTGAACCTGGGAGGTGGAGGTTGCAGTGAGCTGAGCTCGCACCACTTCACTCTAGCCTGGGAGACAAAGCAAGACTCCATCACACACACACACACACACACACACACACACACACACACACACACACAGTCTCTTTGGACTCTCACTGAGGAGAAGATTTTTAATTCAAATTTTGATTATGACAGTGAAAAAGAAAGTGCTATATAATTTTATAAATAAATATATCATCTGGCAGTTAGTATGTTTTATGAAAGACAACAGGTACATTTGATTCAGAACTGCCAAGTCTTTCACATGGAAAAGAAAAGTTGTTATTCATCAACAGTACATCTTACAATAGAGGATATCTTAGAATCTTAAGAAAAATGGCAGCCAAAGTAGTAGAGTCAAAGAGGAAGTTCAAAAGAAGCAGCCTTGGAGAACTAATTAAATTCTTATAAATATAAGTGAAATAAAACTTCAAGCTAGGATATCTGCTTGAAGAAGGTTTGAAGGATTAATTAAAATATCACAAACTGGGTTAATCTATGCCATTCCTTCCTTCAATTAGGAAGGAATGGCATAGATTACGAGGATGTAGAGGCCCAGGGCTTTACCCCAAGAGGCACTGAAAGGAAAGAACCAAGAAGAACATTTACAGAAGAAACAAAGATCAATCTGAGGAGTAATTATTTCATGTGAAAGAATTAAGTTTCAGTCCTTCATATTTGTCAAATGAAGAAAGGCATGGTGGGATGGATTGGTACATAACACACAAGGTGCATGGAGAGATACAAGATTGGGAAGGGTGTCATGAATGTAATTAAGTTGACAATAATTATTAGATATGAGGCTGTGACTATCTGCCAAAAGAAATGTTATGGGCAATATGTTTCAGTCATACACTTGTCTCCTGAACACAAGAAGAGTGTTCAAAGACTTTTACCTGAAAGCAAGAAAATAGATTTAGGGAAATGTGGTGATAATCTCATGTGTCAAATTCATGGGTCACCAGGAACCTAGATATTGGTCAACCATTATTTTCTGTGTTTCTGCAAGAATGCTTTTAGATGAGATTAATGTTGAAATTAGTGGACTTTGAGTAAAGCATATGTTCTCCATAATGTGGATGGGCCTCATCCAATCAGTTGAAGGCTTGAAAAGAACAAAATGATTGTCCTTCCCTGAGGAAAGGAGACTTCTCCATCAGATTGCCTCTGCACTGCATCTACAGCATAAGCTCTTCTCAGCTCTACAGCAGATGGCCTTTAGACTCAAACTGGAACACTTTGTCTTCTGTGACTTCAGCCTATCTGTTCACCCTCCAGATTTTGGGTCTCCCAGTATCCATAATTGTGTGAGTCTATTCCCTATAATAAATCTGTTTCTATAAATACTCATACTCTATTTTTTCCTGTTTCTCTGCAGAACCTTGGTTAAAGCAAGAAATAAGGAAAAAATTGTTTATGATGTCAGAAATTTAGATGTAGCCAGTAAGATTAAAGGAGTGAATGACTTTTTTTCGTTTGTCCAGACATGTTAAAACATAGATCTATAAATGGAAAGCAATTGTAAAAGTTGCTACTTTTTTGCTATTTAATTTATGAGATATTTGTAACATACAGGACAGTGGTATATATTGTTCATATATTCAAACATGTACCTTAAACATCAAAAAGCATGCATGAGAATGATACACACTGATTTTGGGATTTGGGGACATTAATCCCTAAAAAAGAGAAAGGAAAGTGAGGGGCCTGAGATAGTGACTCTTCACTTGTATTTATGGAGATATGTGAAAAGCAAATAGGGCAAACTCTCTAATCTCATAGGTGGATGCATTATTGATTTGAACATTGTTTTTGTAATTTTGTGGGTGATTAAAATATTTTATAATCAAAATGGAAATATTAAACAAAATGAAAAATAAATCATCTAAGGTAGAATATAGATTTAAATTTCTTTTTTCTTCTGAGGGACAGTTGCAGAGAAAGGCATTCATTGACCACCTATAAAGTAGTATTAGTTGTGCTAAGTGTTAGAGATACAACCAACCCACAAGACCAGCCTTCTGAACTTAGAAGCTTTGTCTAGAGAGTGACACAGAGAAATGCAAGAGATGTTTTTCACGCAGAGGCATCATAGACAATCCAGGAAGTGATTCTGCTTCAGATAAAGCACAGAGAAGCCCTCATAGAAGAACTCATATATGAATAGTTTTAAAAATGAATAGGAATTTCCTATGATCAAGGGTTAGAAGGACTTTCTTGGACATCAGTGCTTTAAAGGCAAGAAATGACAATATGATCAATAGAATAAAATACAGATTAAACTATGAGAATAACCAAAATTAATTTCTCAAAAGTTTTAAAACTTGAAAGAGGCAGAATCTGTATCATTTGGTTCTAAAAGCAGGGGGAAAAAAGGCAAATGGAAGTATCATAGGAGAGAAGTATTACTTTCCTTCTGAATGCCAAAGAAGGATCAGTCTGTCAGGGTATGTTGTGAAGATAAGCTTATGCATGCAGAATGAAAACAAAAGCTAAAACAAAATAATTATGAATTACAAAGTCATTCATGGATAAAGAAAAAAAGTACAAAAGAAGAGTGAAAAAAGTCAAAAGATTAAAAAAAAAAAGCTAACTTAAAAGACAAAACCAAAATAATGAAGAGAAAACTGTAAGGTCAAACCGAAATGAATTCACTACTAAATAAAGTATTAACCATTAGGAAATGTACTAAATACATTGTGATACATCCACTTCTTGTACTATTATGAAACACTTATAAAAAGGGCTGTGAAATCTTTGCATCATAAAGCAAATATTTATGCTGTAGCAGAAGACACAATTATTTGTATGTCATGCTTATTAGTTATTACTAATATAAGCAGGGACATACCTAGGATGTATAGACACTGAATAATTTTTTTGTGGGTTATTGTCTTATATATATAAATAATTTTATTAGTGAGCAATATATTAGAATATATTAATCGGTCCATGTAATGGACAGTGATTAACTGGTGAAGATTTAGAATAATGGATAGAGAAAAAGGTACCTGTAACTGTGTAATTAGTACATGTATAGATTCTTCACAGCATCCAGGCATCTCATTTTTTTTCTTTTTCAGGTCCAGAAATTGTATCTTTGCGTTCTTTCTTATCACATGTCACATTTTGGCTACTTTTCTATTCCTATTGTGAGAAGAAAGTGGCAATGTTTTTTTTTTCTAACAATGCCTCATGGTGGACCATCAGTAGTCCAAATCCCTAACCTCATCTTGTGTTAGAAAGTCACTCAAAATCAGCACATTCTGATGGCTCAGTCTCATGCAATCACACAAAAGAAATGCCACACTGGCCAGTGGAAGCAATCTGCTTGTTATGCTGCTGTCATGTACTGAAACCATTTACAGGAACCCAGGACAACTCCATCCATGGAAATCCGAGAGATCACCAGGGCATCTGGTAGATCCTACTAGAAAGAGGTGTGGTAGGCAGAATGCCCTCTTCCCAATGTTTACACTCCACTCTTATTTCTGAAGTCCTGTGAAGATATTACATTTCATGACCAAAGAGGCTTTGCAGATGTAATTATGGTTATAGATGTTAAAATAGGTAGATTAACCTGGAGTAGTTAGGTGGATACAGTCTGATCACATGAGCCTTTAAAAGCAGAAAACTCTGTGGAGTCATAGAGGCAGAAGGGGAAGTTAGAACTGAAGTGATTATTGATGAAGGTTAGGTGGGGCCTGACCCACTGTGGCTGGAGGGAGACTACATGGAAAGCATGAAGAGGAATTTGGGTAGCCTCTAGGAGTAAGGGTCATGCTAACTGATAGGTAGCACAAAAATGGGGTCCTCAGTAGCACAACTGTAAGCAACTAGATTATACTGACAACCTGAATGAATTGATTCTTTCACAGAGTCCAATAAGGGTCTTAGCCTAGCCTGACACTGATTTCAATCTTCTGAAACCCTAAGCAGAGCACGAGCTGAGCTCACTCAGATTTCTGATCTACAGAGCTGTGAAATGGCAAACGCATGTTGTTTTAAGATGCTAAGTTTAGGGTAATTTGTTACAGCAGTGATGGAGAACAAATACGTGATGTGGGTCAACAGAGGAGGTTTGCTTGGAAGATGCCCTCACCGGGGAAAACTGCAACCATCAAAGTCCATCGTTTCCAGTTTAAAAGGGGTTCCACTAATGTGGCACTGTTGACCCCATCTGCTTCCAAGCACTGCAGCCTTAGAAAATTTCCAGGAAGTTACTCTAAAACAAGAGTTTCCTGTGGTGAAACCTGGGGCAAGACATAAAAGCTGTGATGAGTTTAAAGATTCTTCTTCAGTCTTTCTGCTTGCCAGAGTCACTGGGGGTAGCTAGATGGTTTTGGAATAACTTGGTGGGGTGTGCATAATTTAAAGAACCAATAGTCAAAACTAAGCGAATGACACATTTCACCCCACTTACATGGAATCTCTTTTTATTAGAGGCTGTTAAAAGCTGCAAAACCAACTTCATCTATCTCAACATTTAATAATCTTACCCCTACATCAATCCATTACATCACCCTAAAATCTGACATCCAATGCTAATAAATGGGTAGTTGTGGAAGATTTGCCAGAAGGAATATTGGTATGTGCAGTTTGCCAAAGTAATTTTGTTGATACTTTGTTGTAACTTTTTTCGTCCTTGCTAGGCTTTGGCATTTTCTGTGATACATATGGCCATTGGACAGTTCTCCAATACCTCCAAACCAAGGGAATTTCTTGATTTTTCTCCATGTAAAACAGTAACACAATGATGAATATTAAAATTACATGGAACCTATATATTATCTAGGAGAAAAGATTTATTCATTCAGTCTATACCCACTGTTCTAGAAATGGTGGCTATATCAAACAAATATAAAATAAACAAATCCCTGCCCTCTTGAAGCTTACATTTCTAATGGGGAGAGATGTATTATGAATACAAACAGTAATTGGCATGAAGACTATGTAATTAGGGGACATGTGAGAAATGTTCCCTAATTGTTTATTTTTGACTTGAGGTTTCTGAAGGTGAGAAGCTTAATAAATAACACAGAGAAAAGGGTTCATGAATAATTGCGCCTGGGAAGAATATATGAGCAAAACCCTTTCTCTTTCCAGGTCTTGGTCATTGTAGGCTAAGGAAAAGACCTGAGCAGTTGTGTAGCTCCATATATAGGCGCACTGCTCTGCCCAGGGAATCATTAGGCAGGATAGAGGATGTCTAGCCCAAAGGATTATTAGTGAGGGAGAGACATAGCATCCCTCCTCATGGTACCTCAATGATGGAGGGAGCAAGGGTAATGCTAAACCATCAGCATTACCCTTTGATGAGAACCACAAAACAAGAAGACCTTCCTTGCCATGGGCATGCTACCAGTTTCATAAGAGGAACCCTGTATCCATCTAACACCACTCTTTCCTACTGAAGAAGGATGGTGAGCACTTTTGATATTTAGGACAAACCATCATGTTACCCTACTCTAGGAAGCCACCATCAAGGCTCCAGTTTGGAAGTTGCTGGGTGGAATTTGCTATCAGAATAAAACAGAGTTTAAAATTGAAGGTTCAAACTAGACTGAATATGTAATATGCCAAATTACTAGAAAATTTAAGAATATATCAACATGCTTTTAAACAAAGAGGAAGGGAAATCCAACATAGAATATTGGCAGGCAATTAGAAAAAACTAAACCTTTTAAAAATATTTTTGAGGCTGGGTGCAGTGGCTCACTCCTGTAATTCTAGCATTTTGAGAGGCTGAGGCAGGTATATTGCCTGAACCTAGGAGCTCAAGACCAACCTGGGCAACATGGCAAAACTCCATCTCTGCTAAAAATACAAAAATTAGCCAGGCTTGATGGCATGCACTTGTGGTCACAGCTACTCAGGAGGGTAAGAGGATCACCTGAGCCCAAGAAGGTCAAAGCTGCAGTGAGCCATGATCATGACACTACACTCCAGCCTGGGCAACAGAGTAGACTCTGTCTTAAAGAAAAAAAGGAAAACATGTTTTGAGACTTGTAAGCATGGCTGATACCTACATGCATTTTATATTTTTAAAACTTCCGTGTTTTACTTCCATGTGAAAACTCAGGTTTCGAATGTGTTTTGTAAAGCATGAAATTCTTTTGCTGATAAGAGTCTTGAATATGACTGTGTGAGTGGGTGAGTGTATACATGTCTGTGAGGTAGTGTGTGCATGCATTCTACGAGAGTAGGCATGTTGAGAGTTAAATTGCCCAGGATCTGCACTCTCTAGAAGAAATCGATGAGGCAGTATAGGGAGGCTTTGCCCTGGGAGGTCATTATATCTTATTACTAAGATAAACAAAGTCTAGAAATTCAAAGTGGGATTATGAATTACAAGAAATCCAGTTTTCTGCCTTCTACTCTTATTTATAGTGTTCAGTTTTGGAGTAAATTATTATGAATTCTTTTCAATGTAGCCTCATTCAATTCAGTCAGCATTCAATAGATATATATTGAGCTTCTGTTAATTACAATACAAGAAGGAAAAGAGATAAGTAAACTGTCAATTATAATAGAGTATTACAAATTGTTAAAGATTTCTATAGCTTTCTTCAAATCATATTAATTGAAATTTTCCAGCATCTCACAGAGTTCGGAACTGTGCCATAAGGCATAGAGACATGAATTTGTGCCCTGATTTTAAGCAAATTAATGGCAGAAGTATAAAAAAACACCCTGCTTTCCCAAGTTTACCATTAGATAGCAGGTTAAATTGGTGTCAAAATTCTTTATAAGTTCTGAAACCTGGACCCAAAGGGAAACTGAGAAACAAGTAAACAAATTAAACAGCAGCAATGGCAAGAGGAATAAAAACTTCCACTTGCTCCCATCTTTGAAAAGTGTCTTGGAAACTGAACAAAGGCATGACCTAAATTTAAGTTGTATTTATTGCTGGCTGTCCAGGATATCAACCAAATTTGAATAAAATATATTATGCTTTTTGTTATATAAAGAATGACTACAGTGATACAGATGATTTAAAAAATACTAGAACTTATATGATTAATTGAGTGTTTACCCAACCAAATAGTGTTTTGCACGTGTTGTTCCTGAAACTCAGAATAATTTTGCAGTTGCATATTTGAAGTCCCTCCAGGTTCTGAAGAAAATATTATTTTTTTTTTTACAAATTTTACTTGAGGGATGCAGTTAAAAGTGATTTTGAGTCACATGGTAGAAGAGGTAAATGATCCAGGTGAATATACTGTCTTTGAAGGATGCTTCCTTGGGAAGCAATAATAATGGTGATGATAACAGCTTCAAAAATAATAACAGCCACTATTCAATCACATTAATGCTTCCCAGAAGCCAGGCTCTGTGCTAAACTCTTCATATACATATTTTCTCATTTAATACATTGAATAAAATCTGGGTTAAGCATTATTATCATTACCCCTAGTTTGTTGCAAATTAAACTGAATCCTAAGAAGGCCAGTGTGGCTGGATTGAGAGTATGAGGAACATACTTGAAGAAGATAATGAAGGGTTAAGGGGAACAGACTTTATAGGGCATTGTAGCTCAGTGACGAATTTGACTTTTACTCCCAGTAGAAACATAGACATGACTTAGGTTTTTAAGGAAATAACTTTGGCTGCTGTTTTGAGAACATACTGCAAGACAGCAGTAGGAGTAGGGAGACCAGTAAGATCCTATTGGCATAATCATGGCAAGATAGTGGCTAAGAACACAATGATGGTGAGTGAGGACTATGGAAGGTAGTCACATTATAAACGTTTTGAAAATAGAGAAGACAAAATTTGCCGATGAACCAGTTCTAGAATTTGAGAGTAAATGAGGGATTAACTATGACATCATCTGTTAGACATAAGTAACTAGAAGAATGGAGTTAGACTTAATAAACGTGGAACTGTCCATAAAAGCCTGTATTTAGAAGGATGAATTCATGGGGAGCTCATTTTGGGATATGTTGAGTCTGCCAAGTCTACTAGATGTCCAAATGAAAATGTCAAGCAGACAACTGGATATACAGAACTGTAGTTTAGGGCTAAAAGCATAAAATTGTGAAACATCCATGTATGGATTATATGTATTTTTATTTTAGATATTAAATAACCAGCCCAAGGCTTAAGTGGCAGAGTTATCTGACTCCAAAGCTCATAATCTTTTCATAAACTGTACTGCTACCATAATCTTAATTTTTTGTATGCAAATTTACCCATATCATTAAATCACTCATTTAACAAATATTTATTGGATCTTGTTACATGCTGGGCACTTTGCAAGTTGTTGGAGATAGAGGGATTGGATTAAGACATACTGTGTGTGATTTCTTGTTACAAAAATTGTACAGTCGAGTTGAGAGACTGTCTCAGTCCTGAGAAAACCAAAGTTTAAAGAGTCGATAACCCCTATGATCCCAGCAACAAATAAGGTAGCTAGGAAATGACTTTAGCTTTTAAATTTTTGAGTTTAGACGTAAAATTAAAATAAAACAATTGTGTTAATTGAATCATATTAATACCTTCCTAGTTATGAATTGCTTTTGGAAACCAGCCAGGTGATCATTAAATTTTATGCTAACTATTTAACATAATAGCCATACTTGAGTGAGAGCTCTAACAAATAATAATATCAATATACCAATATTTATTGGGTTAAAATAAGCATTTTTGTACAAGAGAAGAAAAAAAATTGGGGGATTAATGCTGAGTCTTGGCATCAAGACAAAGCCTGTCTTTTCTCCTGCCCATCTATTTTTCTTTTCTCTGCTTTCTTTTTATTTTCTGTCAGGGACACTATTAAATTCACATTGCCTCTGGCTATCCTCTTTCTATCAAAATATATTCTAAAGTAACAGTGAACATTCATTATAAATACTTCCATGTGCAGGTAAGTCTGCTCTGCCCTTCTTGGAGTTGTGTTTGGTTTATATTGTGACATTACTGCCTCATTGAACAGGGGTTAGAATGTCTGTGTATAGTTATGTGTCAGCTTGGCTATGCTGAACCACATTTTCCACTATTTCATTTCTCTTTTCCTTTTGGTAAATTGCATATTCTTGTGTGAGATTCAGAGGGTAGAGGTGAAGCAGTAGGCCTGTTGTAGATCACACATACCAGTTACCTACTGGCCCTCTTCATGGGCACAGAGCCGAGAATGGGTGTCCAATAGCTCCTTCCCCAGCATCCTCCTTCAGAGTCTGACTCTTGTGCCAGGTGTGCTTGTTTAGCTCCATGGGGAAGGGCCCTGGCTTCTGTGGAACACACATGCCATCAAGGTCAAGGGAAAGAAAAACTGACACAAGTCATAGTCCATCTTTCTAGGCCCAGTCAATACTTGTGAGTTCCAACTGGTCATTTTTTTTTAAAATAAGCCTTTTATTTTAGAAGAGTTTTAGATTTACAACATTATTACGAAGATAGAGTTTTCATATACCCCGTACCTATTTATGCCTATTATTAACGTATTAGTATAATATATTGGTCATAAGTAATAAATATTCATATGTTATATTTTCTTTTTGTTTTAGGATCTCATCTAGAATACAAAATTACACTTAGTAGTCACACTTCCTTAGGTTCCTCTTGGTGGTCAGTTTTTCAGATTTCCCTTGTTTTTGATGACTCTGACAGCTTTGAATATTACTGGTCAGGTATCTTGTAGAATGACCCTCTGCTGTGGTTTGTCAGATTTTCTTTTTTTTTTTTTAATTGCATTTTAGGTTTTGGGGTACATGTGAAGAACATGCAAGATTGTTGCATAGGTACACACATAGCAGCGTGATTTGCTGCCTTCCTCCCGTTCACCTATATCTGGCATTTCTCCCCATGCTATCTCTCCCCTACTCTCCACCCCCCTGCTGTCCCTCCTCTATTTCCCCCCAACAGATCCCAGTGTATGATGCTCCCTTCCCTGTGTCCATGTGTTCTCATTGTTCAACACTCACCTATGAGTGAGAACATGCAGTGTTTGATTTTCTGTTCTTTTGTCAGTTATCTGATTTTCTTTCTCTTTTGTAATCATATTGTGATAATATGTTTTTGGGAGGAAGAGCACAGAAGTACAATGTCATTATTTCACATCTTACCTAAGGTATATACTATCAATACTATGACTTATCACTGTTGATATCAACTTTGATCACCTGGTTTGAGGTAGTATTTGTCAGGTTTCCCCATTTTGAAGTGACAGTTTTTTCTTTCTGGTTCCATTCTGCACTCTTTGGAAGAAAGCCCCTTATGCTCAGCTCACATTTATGAATGGGAAGTTATGCTCTGCCTTTTTAAGGGCAGAATACCTGTATCTATCATTCAGAATTCTTCTGCATGGGAGATATGTCTATTCTCCCCCATTTATTTATTTCTTTTGTTCAGTCATTTACTTGTGTCAATATAAACTCATAAATATTTATATTCTTATTTGGGTTATAATCCAAACTACTTTAATTTGTGGCTTAAATTATTTCAATATTGGCCATTAGGAGCCTTTGAGTTGGTCCTATCCCTCTGACATCCCTATCATAGTGTTTTGTTTGTTTTTGAGCACTTTCTTACTTTCTGGCACCGTAAGAGGCTCAGGCTCATCTCATATTTCTTATTTCGCTTCTAGAGTCGGCTGTTTCTCCCAGTAATTCTGGTTTTCTTATTAAAAAATAATATTAAAAACCACAATCTAGATACCCAGGTATGCTTGTTGCTATAGGAGTTGCTTTGCTTCTTGGCCCTCTCAGCTGTTTGGACTAGAAGATATTTGTGTGTATACTAACCATTGTGTAGAGACATATCTATAAATATTTCTATATGTAGCCATCTGTTTCTATGTTTAGATAAACATGAGTCCATATTGCTGTCTCCAGTGATACAGCTTGTTCTTGCTTTTACGTGGTTTACATTATCTCTCCTTTTCCAACTTCTTGCCTTGTTCACTTCAAGATCCAGAATTTTATTAGCAGATAACATCATGACAGAGACTGTTTAAGCAGTTTTCAAAATTCACGTAGGGTCAAATCCCTGTAATAAAATTAAAGCCACATATACGTGTGTAAGTGTGTGTGCATGTGCCAGTTTATCTGTATATATTATATATGCACATATATATATACACACATATTGTATATATACAAATAGTTATATAAATCTATGTATATATGCATGTATGTGGACATATATATGTATATATGCATATTTTATTTATATACACATATATAAAAATTATATATATGATAAACCCAACGTGTTCAACCTCAGGTATCTTTAGTGCAGCAAAGGAGATTGTACACCATGGGGAAATGTTGGGTATCTCTGAAAAGGGCATTAGAAAAATCCATCATAGTATTTGAGCTTTGGTTGAGTAACTTTGGGGAGGTTCTAAGGAAACAGAGATTCATTCTAGATTGGTTGTTATCAGAAAGCAGAGGCACTTCTTTGACTAGACATTTTAATAAATTTTATCTATAGGAAGGGCATATAAATGTAGGAATAAAGCTACAAATGGTAAAACATAGCAGTCTCTCATTTAAAGGTGTAGAGGACTGTTTGCCATTTTGGGTTGCACTATGACCTTATCTGAGGTGTGCGTTTGGTGAGATTGACTTTGTCTAATCAGAGAACTGTGTCATATAGTTGTAAGCATCAGATTAGTTTGTAATAACATTGAGGCTTAGCTATGAATGTCAGATCTGTCTTCAGACATCAGCACCTTTTTTGAAAATCTATGTATCTATTGGTTGATTTATCTCACTCACTATATACCTATCTATCTACCTACTTAACTTTCCTCCCACCTGTGACATAATAAAAATAAGAAATATATATTGGATTTCTGCCCCGGTATCCTGTCACATAACTCCCCAAACCCTTGGGATCTCAGATGTGATACATGTCTTTCTGGGTGCTAAGAAGATAACTGGAGGCTGTGGGCTGCTGGGTAGCCTCGTGATGGAGACTGTTTGCCAGAAAAAGCACCCATATGGTTAGAGGGTTAGAACTTTCAGCCCCAACTTCCGGCATGTAAGGAGAGAGGGGCTGATCCAATGGCCAATGGTTTAATCAGTAATGACTCAGAGTTCAGAGAGCTTCCCGGTTGTTGAACACATGGAGAGCTGAGAGTGCAGCTTCCTCAGAGGGCATAGAAGTTCCATGCCTCTTCTCACATACCTTGTCTATGTATCTCTTCTATATGGCTGTTCCTGGGGTTGCATCCTTTTATAAGATACCACTTATAATTATTTTAATTTACTTTATAGTAAATAAATGGTGTTCTCGAGTTCTATGAACCATTCTATTAAATAATTGAACCCCAAGAATTTAAAACCACTTTGTCAGATGCACTGGTCACAGACCAGACTTGTAATTAGAATAACAAGTGGAAGGGTGCTTTTGTGGGATTTGAGCCATCGACTTGTGGGAGCTGATGCTATCTCCAGGTAGACAGAGCTGGAACTCAGTTAAACTGTAGCACAATCATTTGGTGTCTGCCTGGTGTGGGAGAAAGAAAAAAACAACCAAACACTCAACTGTCAGAAGTGAGGTATTAAGAGAAGCCTAAGTATAGAAGAAAAAGCAGTTTACTTGTTTGTTATGCATTTGGTGTCAGATTGAGTGAGATTTATTAGACTAACACTAGCTCACAGAAACGTGTGGTTTGGGAAGAGAAATAATGAAAGGGCAGAGGATGAAGAACTTTAGATTTCTAGGTGGTCACATGGTCACCCATGGTATGGAGCAGCACCTGTGCTGTGCTCAGTTACTGAAGGTAGAAGTTACCAGTGGGATGTAGAAATGGATATGACTCCCAGAGGGTTGATTCACTGAATGCGTAAAAAAACCTGCAAACTAATAAGGAAAATGAAAATTAATATGAAAGAGGCAAAATATGCCATCCCTTGGTTATTATTATATGTAACAGCTAAAATGACTTTAAAAGAGAATGCTAGGTAGGACCTTGATGCTAGACCAAGCATAGACTTGTGAGTATGAGCTTCTGCCACTAACCTTAAAGCTGACTCCTATGGGACAACAGACAGTACCTCTCCAACCTCTGGTCACCAAGAAGATAGTCGAAGAGGAAAACAAAGAAATTACTGAAACCAAGGAATGTAGTATGAAGGAATTGTTTCTTTTTCTGCATCAGTATCATCAGCTTCTTAAAGAACCTTTACTAAAATGGATGTGAGTGTCATTAATCTGGTGGCAGTATCTTTGGTTTCAAATGCTGCAAAGTCAAAGAGCGTGTATGTGTTGATACAGGATCCACAGCTCACCGTGGACCAATCAAACACAGCTCTAAATGATGCAGACACACAGCAGGTTATTTCCAAGTGAACAGCTAGCCTGGTAATGGGTAAAAGCCACTATAAAGTCTCTTTACCTCAAGAAGGGGGACTGCCCATCTTCCTCTGTAAGTGGCAACTTGAATACCCCAGATGAAGCAGTACATAGGCTTGTGTACAAGCCATGTGAGACTGGCTTTATGATAGCTGGGCTATTCACTCACTGATTACGCCCGTCCGTAACCCAAGTTATGTTTAAGTGCCATGGTTAAAGGTTCCCTGTTTACATGGACAACCCTTATAATCTTATTACTTTAAAACCAAACAACAGTTCAGGAGACTTTTGAAATTTGCCATCTTAGCTTCCCCTCATGGGCCTTACAGATGCTAATAAAAATATTAAATTAATTAACAAGAGAATGGGGAAAAGCTAATTTGGGTCAAGGGACTGGTCTTAGTAGGGTAGAGATATCTAAATGATGACCAAAAAATAGATTGGATGCAACAAATATTGGTAGAAGCGAAAAAAAAAAAAAAAAAGAAAAAGAAAAATGAGGCAGGGAGGAGCGGGGACAGTAATAAAACTTATCCCAGCAGTGGAAAAGTCTTTAGATGATGACCATCTAAGAAACAGGATGAGTATAACAAGCCTTGATGAGGTTAAAGCTATGGTTTTAATATAACATTTCCAAAGGGTGAATGAGCCAAAGGAACCCCTAGCTGCTCCTCCAACATTAAAAGTCTTCAACAAGTTTATCCTATTAACCATGTTAGAAAAAATTTTAAAAGCTGAAAGACAAATATTACAATGAAAAATCTGGCCCACAATCATTTTGGGCAATGGTCAGGCAGATTAATCAAAATAAAAATTGACAAAAGGGCCAGAGTCTCTTGGCTTAACCCCCTCATTAGGGACTCAAGCACTTTGCTCGGGGTGAAAAGTTTAGGAGAAGATACATTTCTGGGACTCCTTGATATGGGATCATAGGCACTGTGGTGCTGGAACTCATTGGTGAAACCTGATATGGGCTATGAATAGATTGAAAGGGCATAAAAATGTAAGGGTCGAAAAGATTATGAAAATTGGAAAGCTTAAACAGGCCTTATATAAAGAAGCTGTGTCTCCTTTTTCTGAATGTTTTATGGGAATGGATATTATGTCTGACTGGGGAACACTTCCCTGACTTAGTACTGTAAAATTGAAACCTGCTAATAAAGTCCTAATGGAAGCCACAGTAAGCGTTGATGGAATTCAGGAAAAAGTTTGCGGGTGAACTGGTATGGTTGAACAGGCTTTATGTGAAGTGATTGTAGCTCTTATACCTGATTACATTATGGAGATAGACTTCGCATCTCACTGAAGAATGTTTCTCCTACCCAGTACCGTAAAGCAAAAGGCATGTAAATCTACTCTTCGAGCAATATTAATTGGCCATGATAAATGGGAACTCAGTAAGACTGCCCAAGCCCATAAAGTGCAGAATTTAAGCTGGAGTGCTGACAGCAACAAGCTCTCTGTGTGACACTCTGTGTAGAATGTAGCCTGAGGCTCGTGGCACAAGTCTGTGAGTGCATGCCAGTGATGACTACTGGGACTTCGAACTAGAGGATTTCTGCTTGAGAGACTAACATGCTACTGGACATTAAATGAAACTGGCTCAATGACTTAAGAGCATACATATTATCTTGAAATCTGAAATACCTATGATGTCTTCAGTGACATCATAGAAATACTCTAATGGGAATGGCAGTGCTCAGAAGAGTTTCATAATACAACAGAAATGGTTTATTCAGGAGACTCCACCTAGTAATACAAGGTGGAGATACTCATGTATGGGTCACCTCTTTTTCCCTGAGACTGAGTCTGGAACTGGGTGAGGAATTGAATTTTTTTTGTTGTTGTTGTTGCCTGGAGAGTGCTCTATAAACAGCTCTCAGCTGAACAACAAAGAGCTTTTTGATTTGTGGACAGCAGTTCCAAGGTGAACAGACAACATCTTGTTTGGAAGGTCACCACTTTGATCAAGGAAGGTAGAAACAAATCAGCTTTGTGGGGTCAATTGCTTGCTGGCTTCCTAGCAGGGTTGAAAGATTTGAAGTGGTAAAAGCTCCCGCATTTATGTTGATAACAACTCATGAGTGATGACCAGTGTCCTAGCCATATGATCAGGTAAGAGGGCAGTGGAAACCTGGCTTGTTAAAGGGATGTCCATATGGTGTGCACAGCCCTATGGAAATTTGAAGGGCACGTTAAAGTTGAACTTGTCACTGCCCATAAGAAGAACTCTCTTTCAGATTTAGAAGGTGATTGGAAACACCAAGGGAACCTTTGGTGTATTCCCTTAAAGGGGCCACCTGAATCCATGGGATGACTGGATAGAGGAGGACTGTGTCAATGCAGGGACAGGCTGAATGTAGACATGGTCCTTTTGCACCCTCTGAGGCACAAAATACCAGTAAAAACCATTCTATTTGTCAGCAAAAGAGACAGAGACTATAGATGGCTATGTGGCAGATTCTTCAGGAAGAAGGCCTTACATGTAACTGACAAATCAGACTAATACCGATAGCCCCAGAGGCTGCACATGGGTTGTGATGGGAATAGACACTGACTCTGAACCCAAGTTTGCTTACTTGGAGGTAAGTACAAATGCTCAGAATACTATTAAAGAACTGGACAGAAGCTATTTCATCCCTTTGGATGGCCAACCAGCATTGCTTCATGCCAAAGAAAATACTTTACAGCCTATAATGTTCCACAATAACCATATTGAGACCCTTCTCAGAGTAATAGCTTGATAGAGAATTGGAAGAGGCTATTGAAACATTGGTTGCCCAAAATGAAGGTGGGTTGGGTTGGTAGAGGCCTGAAGGGTTGGCTTAACACCTGAATGAGTTTGTGCTTACACTCAACATAGCTGGTGCTAAAGGAGTGTCCACATTCAATATTTCTCTGTTTTTCTGGTGGATCTGGGGAGGAGGAAGTGCGGAAGGATGCTGGTATGACTATGCAATCTTCCCCAAGCAGGTTAGATGCTGGTATACTGACTGTACTTTTTTTCTTTCTTCCTCACATTACCTCACGATCTGTCTACTCTAGTGATTCTATTTCTTTAATTAACACTAACTAATAGAGTGTGAAAAGGAAAATCCCTGAACTTCTAGGCATCATGCTCTTTAGCTTTCCTGAGCCCCTGTGTTCAACTCATGAAGGACAAAGTCAATCACATAACTACCTAGAGGAAAACCCCCCTGAGGGTAACAGCTTATAGCAGGGAGTTTCATGTACGCAACCCAGCTCAAAACATATCAACTGTGGCCAGAATTGGAAGGGGGGCCAGCCATCTCTCCTTGGCTGGCACAGTGTGACACTATGTTAATATGGCATGTTCTTCACAGAGTCAATTTGAAAATATTTGTTCTGTTGCTTGTTGGGATAGGACAACTAAAAGTATTTGTTTTTGTAGCTCTGAAAGCTTTAGTCTTGAGATACCTGCTGGGTACCATCTGACAGGTTTTGTCCCTGTAATGAGGAAATGTGTCTGTTTTTGATTAGTGTGGGCAATATACAGCAATCCAAGTTTTCTTGGGGACATAATATCATTTAGCGGTAAGAGGGCTAGGCTGGGAATTGAGAGAAGTAAAGATGAACCTTCACTGTCCTCAACAATCTGCGTGAGCTTGGACAAATTGCTTAACCTTCTGCACTTCTGTTTTCCTCATCTTTACAATGGGAATTAGCTCATTTGTTTCTCAAAGGCCTTTTGACTCTAATTTTTTTGTGCTTTTCATGTTGCAACAACTTATCAAGTATAAAAAGAAAATAACTATTCTAGACCTTATTATTTCTGTGGATGCAGAAGCAGAATTTTAAACAAAAATACAAAAATAAGGTTTTTATATTTTTGAAAAATTTGGTTTAAAATCCCAAATTCCTATATTCCTGAAAAAGGACATTTAGGATTCCTAGCTGCATCTCTATCATGTAAAACAGATTGCAAGATGCTTTTGGTCCTTATAGAAAATTGAAAAAAAGGGTGGCACTTAAGAGGAGAGAATTATTTATCATGATTTTTTGTTTATGATTAATACACATTAATTTGTATTTGAAGGGCACATTAAAGATGAACTTGTCACTGCCCATAGGAAGAACTCCCTTTCATATTTGGAAGGTGATTAGAAACACCAAAGGAACCTTTGCTGTATTCCCTTAAAGGAGCCACCTGAATCCATGAGATGACTGGATAGAGGAGGACTGTGTCAATGCAGGGACAGGCTGAATGTAGACATTGTCCTTTTGCACCCTCTGAGGCACAAATGCCAGTAAAAGCCGTTCTATTTGTCAGCAAAAGAGACAGAGACTATAGATGGCTATGTGGCAGATTCTTCAGGAAGAAGGCCTTATATGTAACTGGCAAGTCAGGCTAATGCCTATAGCCCCAGAGGCTGCACATGGGTCATGATGGGAGTAGACATTTTGAAACATTTGGTCTGTTACTTGTTGGGATAGAACAACTAAAAGTATTTGATTTTGAAGCTCTGAAAGCTTTGGTATTTATGCCTGAGAAGTTGTTGCAACACAAAAAGCACAATTAGAATATAATCGTAAGCTGAGAATCCACTTTTAGTCTGTAATGCATACCATTTTTTAGTATATATCTTACACATATGTACACACTCACAATATAGTCATTTACACATGTAAATATATTCTTTTACCAAAATTTAAACTGCATAAGCAATGTGTTTGCCTGCTTTTTTCTTTAGATTTATTGTAGCTCTCTCTACACATCAATACGTAGAGACTGCATTGTCTTCTTAATGTCTATCTAGCATTCAATTACATAGATGTGTGTGGGGTCTGAGATTCACACCTTATCGTCAAGCCTTACCGTCTGTGATATCTTGGGCAAATTTATTAACATCTCAGAGTTTCAGTTATTTCATCTGCTAAAACAGGAATAATAACTTTCATGAAGAACTATTGTGAAGATTAAAAGAGTTCTTGTCAAATAATTATGCTTCCCTAACTTCTGTTCAGAAAAAAATTAGGTGAAACTGTTAGGGATTTGAGTGGATATACTGAGGCAAAACAACAACAACAACAAAAAGCCTATCCATCTACAAATAAGTTAACTAGACTTTAACTGCATGTAATTCACTGTAGGATTTTTTGGAATTTTTATTATGCAAATGCGTTTTAGTAATGAGTTCTTCTAAACTTACTTATCAAGGAGTTTTTTTCTTTTAAAAATAGCTTTGTTGAGATATAATTCACACATTGTACAATTCACTCATTTAAATGAACTGCTTTTGGAATATTTATAGATAGGTAACCAACACTAGAATAATTAGAATACTTTCAATATCCTGAAAATAAACTTACATCTCTTATTCATCATCACCACCCATGCCTCCATCTCCTCCTAACCCCTAGAAACCACTCATCTAATTCCTGTCTCTATAAATTCATTTGTTCTGGTCATCTCATATAAATAGAATTGTACAATATGTGGGCCAGGGAATGTTTTGATCACTGAGCACAAATTGAAGCCTATAAGATTAGTAATATGCAGAATATGCTTTCATAAATATTACCTTGGAATATCCAATGTCTGATATGTAGGTGGCATTCTATAAATATTCCTTTCCCATATGTGTTAAAACTCAAATGGTTAGATAGCGATCAACGCTGAGGATTCCAAATTATTTTCGTCTCTAATCTGGGAAAAATACTCTTTGTAAAGGGGAGAGGAGAGAGGAAGAAGGATGGTCAACTAACCTTGTTAAGACTTTACTTGGCAAGTGGCAAGAAGCTGAGAAAGGAGTATCTGAACTGGTGCCTTTGGAGTTATACAACACCCTCCATTTTCATGAGGAAGAGCTATTTCAAGTGAAGCATCAACATACTTCATGACCTAGCCATCCTGGAATATTTTATGCTTTGACAGGCATAAGAATATACAATATGAGAAATAGGCAAGAGGAACATTTGTGGATAGAATTTTGGACTAGCACGTTTATTACTCAGTGCTATGGTTTGAATGTTTGTGTTTCCCGAAAATTCATATGTTGAAACCTAATTCCCAGTGTGATAGTTTCAAAATGAGGGGCCTTTGGAAGGTGATTAGGTCATATGAGCAAGAAAAAAGAGGCCTGAGGAAGCTTGTTCGCCCCTTTCACCGTGGGAAGATGCAGTGAGAATGCACTGTGAGGAGTAGGCCCTCACCAGACACCAAACCTGCTGGTGCCTTGATCTCTGACTGCCAAGTCTCTAGAACAGTAAGAAACAAATTTCTGTTGTTTATAAGCCATCCAGTCTATAGTACTTTTGTTATACAGCCTGTACACAGCAGCCTGTGTACACAAGTGTTACACAGCAATGACAATTCAGCACAATCCCAGTTCTATTGGCTTTTCAGACCGTCTTCCAAAAGGATGGTACAACTGCGAAAATCAATGGCAGTTTATACAATTACTTATTTCTCTCTGCCTGCCTACGTTTTGGATGTAGCACTACATTGAGAAGGGCCAAGAGAAAGAGTTTGGACAATACGAGCAATTTGTCAATATAAACATATATATATGTCCAATTAATAGAAGAATAAAAAAGATTTAGTTATTATGCCACAATTTTGTGGTCACCTTAAATTATTCATTTATCAACCAATTATTATAGATTACCTCCTGCTCTGTGGCAGGCACTGTGGTACTGTTCTAGATACTTGGAATATATCGGTGAACAAAACAGACACAAATTTCTACCTTAATGGAGATTATATTTCAGCAAAGTTGTCATGGATTTCCTCTTTCTTCACTCCACATTAAAACTTTTAAATACATCATATATTTGTTAGCAAAAGCTTCAGGACAAATGAAGATGTCTTTAATCAGGTGATGCATGATAATAATCTCTGAGGCTTTAGCAAGCACTTATGCCAAGCTCTCGCTTGGTGATGTTGATTGAATTGGTGTGGATGGGAAGAACTTAAGCATCTGCACATTTTCAAACCCCAGCAATTCTGAATTTCAGCTAGGGATGATATTTCTCTAATAAATATCTACCACTGGCTCATCAGTGAAATGAAAAAAAAAATGGGGCTGTTACCTTCTCCTTCTATTCTTTCCTAATATCTTGGGCATTGACCTTAAAACCCAGTATGATACTCTATATCACCATGTATTCAATGAACATTAGCTATTTTTTTTTTTTTTTTTTTTTTTTTTTTTTGAGATGGAGTCTCGCTCCATCGCCCAGGCTGGAGTGCAGTGGCACAATCTCAGCTCATGCATAATGCAGGCTTTTCTACTGAAAGGTAAGTATAATTTTTTATTTGTCATCAAAGTTCCTAATTTCTGATGAAAATAGGGTTATTATCTCAAGGTAACATATCATGTATTCTTTCTACCATGTAGGCAATTGTGTTCAACATCATCTTTTATCCCCTCTAGATCTGTCATTTTCACCCTTCTCTATGTCCTGGGAGGCTGACCCTATGTAGACTGTGTCAGTAGACTACCCTGACCTAGGCATTTGATTCAACTTGGCCAATTAAGAAGCAGGGGAATGGGAAAAGAGAGGGTGAGATATGCCCTAGCCAATCTCTGTGGACCCACCCAGGCTGGCTTTTTTCCTGAACTGAAAGTAACGGCTCCTATCATGTGACCACACAGTAATTTTGAATCTGGTTTCTAGTAACCACTCATTTTCTTTGCCTATTTGGGCCTAGGATGGGTTTTTCCTAGTTCTTGGAACTTCATTAATTCTTTGTAAATTGTCACTTTATTAACTTCTCCTCAAATTATTCCATTTAAGTGTGTCATCTATTTTATGGCAGTCCTCTGACTGATATAGCAATTCATATGGCTCTAGAATCTGCTAACTTTCATGTAATACACATGAACAGGCTAGAGAAAGGGCTCTGGAATAGACAGAGGTGTCTTAGATGTCTGGGTCTGGCACTCCCTATATGTTAACTCTGCAAAATTATTTAATCTTTTAAATCATCAGTTGCTTTGTAAAAATGAGATGATGGACTCATTTCACAGGGTTGTTGTGAATACTGAAAAGAGATAATAGGGTGAAGGGGAGTATAGATGAATGAGATCAACTATACATTGATATTAATAATCATTTATACTGGGTGATAGGTGCATAAAGGTTTATTACTATTCTTTCTACTTTTGTATATTTCTGAAATTATATACTTATAAAGAGGCAATACATATGATGTACATACAATTATTTTACAGAGTACTATGGGGGAACTTTATTTTTTTAATTTTATATATGTATAATTGCATTTTAGGTTCTGGGGTACATGTAAAGAACATGCAGGATTGTTGCATCGGTACATACATGGCAATGTGGTTTGCTGCCTCCATCGCCATCACCTGTATCTGGCATTTCTTCCCATGTTATCCCTCCTCAACTCCCTACCCCCCACTGTCCCTCCCCTAGTCCCCCACCAAAGACCTCAGTGTTTGATGCTCCCCTCCCTGTGTCCATGTGTTCTCATTGTTCATCCGCCACCTATGAGCAAGAACATGCGATGTTTGATTTTCTGTTCTTGTGTCAGTTTGCTGAGAATGATGATTTCCAGATTCATCCATGTCCCTACAAAGGACATGAACTCATCGTTTTTTATGGATGCATAGTATTCCATGCTGTATATGTACCACATTTTCCCTGTCCAGTCTATCATGGATGGGCATTTGGGTTGGTTCCAAGTCTTTGCTCTTGTAAACAGTGCTGCAATGAACATTCGTGTGCATGTGTCCTTATAATAGAACAATTTATCATCCTTTGGATATATACCTAGTAATGGGATTGCTGGGTCAAATGAAATTTCTATTTCTAGGTCCTTGAGGAATCACCACACTGTTTCCACAATGGTTGAACTAATTTACACTCCCACCAATAGTGTAAAAATGTTCCTATTTTTCCACATCCTCTCCAGCATCTGTTGTCTCCAGATTTTTTAATGATCACCATTCTAACTGGTGTGAGATGGTATCTCAATGTAGTTTTGATTTGCATTTCTCTGATGACCAGTGATGATGAGCATTTTTTCATGTTTCTTGGCCTCATATATGTCTTCTTTTGAAAAGTGTCTGTTCATATCCTTTGCCCACTTTTGAATGGGTTTGTTTGTTTGTTTCTTGTGAATCTGTTTTAGTTCTTTGCAGATTTTGGATATTAGTCCTTTGTCAGATGGGTAGACTGCAAAAATTTTTCCCATTCTGTTGGTTGCCAATTCACTCTAATTATTGCTTCCTTTGCTGTGCAGAAGCTCTGGAGTTTAATTAAATCCCATTTGTCTATTTTGGCTTTTGTTGCCAATGCTTTTGGTGTTTTGGTCATGAAGTCCTTGTCTATGCCTGTGTCCTGAATGGTTTTGCCTAGGTTTTCTTCTAAGGTTTTTATGGTTTTAGGTCTTATGTTTAAGTCTTTAATAGATGTTGAGATTGATCAAGTCTAAAAAAGTTGTCACTACAAAGCTTTGGTTCAGTCTTTGTGTAGCCAGAAGATGGTCATCAAAAGACAAATGGCTTGAACACACATGTTAGAGAGCATAATATTCTTCTGGATAGTAGATGTCTGCCTAATATTTGGAAGCAATAAGATAAATAAACCCATGGCAAGTTTTGGTCAACATATGGTGCAACTTTCCACTTAAATAGCATGAAGGGTTCTATTCATGATGTTGATGGGGACTCTGTGTGGATTATACTGTACTTAGATAAACGTCTCTTCTTCATAATATAGCATTAGCATAAACCATCTTTCGTAGTCTAAATGTTGCATGTTTTGCACTAGTCAATTATCATCCGTAATTAACTCCAGAACTTTGGGAAGATTGGGGTTAAGTCTGATGAACCGAGGCCATGATCTTGGAAATGATGAATTCATCTGTCCACGTGGGCAGCCAGTCTCTCCCAGATGTTCTTTTTGGTTTTTCGCTATGCTATCTTTCCATTTGAAACTTTCCATTTTATAGAACATACAAGTAAGCATCAGAAAATTTAAGTACCATTTAAGCCTGCTAGCTAGTAAGTGTGGACGCCAAAAATGCTGCTTCTATTTTATATTTTAGTGGAGAATATATGTAGTTAGTAAAGAGTTGTTTAACCTGATGGATCAACAATAATGGTAAAATAATAGGTGCTTTATAATTTAGACTTTCTTTAATCTTGGAGTCACTAAATATTCCATTTACAATTTCTGGTGATCAGTTTAATAATAATGATACTAATGGAATAGATGGAGGCAGTAATATTAAAATACACTATAATTTATTTATATGGGTCCAAGCTTAGAGTATGTTAATATTTTTACTGTAGTATCAGAATCTTAGAAGAATAGAAAATTTGAATGACCTGGAATAGATAGTTTTACTGAAGGCTAATAAGGAAGGTGAAGTTTTCCTATTGTCAAGTAAAGTGTGATGCTCAATACTGTCATTTTTTATTGCAAATTACATTATTAAAATTTAAGCAGAGAATTACCCATGAGCTACAAATGATTGCTTCTTATTTACATTCAACCTGTTTGACTATGAAGTGATATTTTAGAATGAAGTCCCTCATATTGTTATTAATGTCATGGTAATTATGTAATTATTGATAATATTACCATAACATAATTTTAGTGAGAGTTTTTCCTTCAGATCCAGTGATGTTCTAGTATAACAAAGAATAATAGCTTAGTGTAATGACTTTGGAACATAATTTTTGTTAATATGCTTCATTAAAATGTCAAGAATGTGCTGAATACAATGACCTCATTTATTTCATGAGATTTAAAAATCCACACCTATATGTTAATTTAGATTTGTGTGCCATCAAAATGATAGTACTTTTGTAATAAGAAGACTAGCTTAAACCACATGCAAGGATAAACAATAGAAATCTTTATCTGCTCCAACCTCCTGTCACTCTCAGTTGACAACATAATACTGAGAAAGGAGAAACGTGCTATGCTAATTGAAAGAGTGATAAACCATAAGGTAGTAGACCAAGTAGACTTACATGGTGCTATGCTACTTCCTGATTGTGTGGCTGCAAACAACTCTGTGTTTCATCCAAGGCAACTGGCCATTAGGAATCAATCTGGCCTGGTGCAGTGGCTCACACCTATAATCCCAGCATATTGGCAGGCCAAGCTGGATGGATCACCTGAGGTCAGGAGTTTGAGACCAGCCTGGCCAATATGGCAAAACCCCATCTCTACTAAAAATACAAAAATTAGCTGGACATGATGGTGTGTGCCTGTGGTCCTAGCTGCTCCGGAGGCTGAGGCAGGAGAATTGCTTGAACCTGGAAGATGGAGGTTGCCAAGAATGCACCACTGCATTGTAGTTTGGGTGACAAAGCATGACTCCGTCTTAAAAAAAAAAAAAAAAAAAAAAAAAAAGAATTACAGTCTGATGGCTAAAGATGGGAATTCAGGAGGAGGGATACCTGAATTACTTATTTTCCAAAATTGCCTTGGAGTACATGTATGTAATGTGAGTTCTCTTCATTTTACCTCCTTTCCCACAACTACTCTACTTCTCAATGCATTTAAGATGTGTGACCTCTAGATAGCTTTTGGCTGGGCATCTTCAGCACCTATAGGAACTAAGAATTTTGATTCATGCTTAAACAACTTATATTTTCCATCATTTCTACGTCTAAATTTCAAAGATTTCGACACTCTTTGCTTCCCGCTATTGGCTTTGTTGTAGTTTTCCACAAGAAAAGATTGTACTCTTTGTATGACAATATTTACCAATTTTTTTTTCATGCTCACTACCTAACCACCTCTGCTTTTATGAAACATGCATTGATATAAAACTATGCTTTTACATTATGAATGCATTTTAGGGCTTATAATGTTCAAATGGATTCATTCACTACATCTTGCACTGCTGTCTGTTACATAAGTGTTGCTTCATTTTAGACACATTCTTAAACTTTCCTATGACAGACAGATAATTTCCCAGTCACATTTAATTTGTTGATTTCAGTCTTTGTTTCAGCTTAAACACAAACATTTCCAGAAACTATTGTTCACAAAACCCCATGTTCAGGTATGTGCTATCTCCCTGTTGTTCTCTAAACACACACATATTAATTACTTAGGGTCTTATACTGTCACAATGATTCTGATTGTTGATTTAATATTTTATAAAGACCTCAGCCTAAATTAGTATCACTAGGAAGTCCAACAATTTGGCTTATGATGCCATTTCTGTCTGTTTCTACAATTCCAAATCCCTATTTTGTGATTTTTACATGAATGACATTTTCATTACAAGGCCTTTCTTAGTTCGGTCTTTAAAATATAAAAATTGTATATTTTTGAACTGCAAACCTCCAAAATTTCAGACAGGTCTCAGTTAACCTAGAAAGTTTATTTTGCAAGGTTGAGGACATCCGCCTGTGGTACAGTCTCAGGAGGTCCTGACAACATGTGCCCAGGTGGTCGGGGCACAGCTTGGTTTTATACATTTTAGGGAGTCGTGAACATTAATCAATATATGTAAGATATACATTGGTTTGGTCTGGAAAAAGCACAACTTGAAGCAAAGGCAGGATGACTGAAAGTCGGCAGAGGACTTCCAGATCACAGACTGGTGAGAGCAAAAGACAAATGCTTCCATTCTTTTGAGATTCTGGTTAGCCTTTCCAAAGAAAGCATCAGATAAGCATTTATCTCCAGTGAGCAGGGAGATAACTGAATAGAATAGGAGTCAGGTTTGCCCTAATAAGTTTCCAGCTTGAGTTGTCCTTTTAGCCTAGTGATTATGGGGGTCCAAGATATTTTCCTTTCACAATCTCTTACATGTAGAAAAGTATTTGTAACATAGAAGCATTTTAAAAGACAATTGTAGGGCCTTGAATAAACATCAGTGATAACCAGGCGGTATTCACCGTGGGTCTTGGGTGAGACTGAGTAGTGTGCTGGCCTCAGGTGTGACCCAACATATTACCAGCTATGGTGGCCATGGGGGAGCCTCTTTCTGCTCGCAGAAAGGAGAGGGAAGAGTAAAAGGGACTTTGTTCTGTAGTTTGTATACCACATTAGTCACAGTAAAATAAAGCACCAAGCAGAACCTTAAAGTCTCCAATACAGGCCTTGGCTCTTGGATGGTGTTTCTAGACTCACCCTGGGTCAAAAGAGAGCCCATTCCCTTGAAGGGAGACTCAGGCCTGGCAGGATTCACCACAAGCTGACTAAAGAGCCCTTGAGCCTTGAATAAACATCAGAGGTAACAGGCAGTACCTGCCACCAGACTGGGATAGTGGTGGCCATGGGGAGACACTTCTCTGTTTGAGAAAAGGAGAGGGAAGAGTAAAAAGGACGTTGTCTTGCAACTGGGGTACCAGCTCAGTCACAGTAAAATAAAGCACCAAGTAGATTTCTGCAATTCCCAACTGCTGGCCCTAGGTCCTGGATAGCATTTCTAAACCCACCCTGAACTAGAATGGAACTCACCACCCTGAAGGGAAGGACACAAGCCTCGCTGAATTCATCACCTGTTGTCTAAGGATCCTTGGAACTTGAATAAATATTAGTGGTAGCCAGGCAGTAGTTGCCACAGGCCTTGGAATTAATAACTAGAATATAGAATGAGCTCAGATAACTCAATAGGAAAAACATCTAATAATTTAATTTAAAATGGGCAAAGGATCTGAACAGATATTTCTCAGAAGAAGACATATAAATGGCAATCGAGTATAAGAAAAAGTGCTCCACATCATTGATCATCTCAGTGCAAATCACAGCTGCAATGAGATATCATCTCACCCCAGTTAAAATGGCTTATATCCAAAAAACAGGCAATAATGAAGCTGGCAAGGGTATGGAGAAAAGGAAATCCTCATACACTGTTGGTGGAAATGTCAATTAGTACAGTGTGGAGGTTCCTAAAAAAACTAAAAATAGAACTACCCTATGATCCAGAAATCCCACTGCAAGGTATATGCCCAGAAGAATGAAAGTCATTACATTGAAGAGATTTCTGCACTCCCATGTTTACCATAGCACTATTCACAATGGCCAAGATTTGGAAGCAACCTAAGTTTCCACCAACCGATAAATGGCTAAAGAAAGTGTAGTACATATGCACGTGAAATACCATCCAGCCATAAAAGAAATGAGATCCTATCATTTGTAATAATATGGATGGCACTGAAGATCATTATGTTAAGTGGAATAAGCCAGGCACAGAAAGACAATCTTTGCATGATCTCATTTATGCGGGCTAAAAATTATAATAATTAAACTCATGGAGAGTAGAATAATGGTTACCAGAGGCAGGGAAGGGAAATGTGGCAGGGGAGTGGGTAGAGTTAATGGATACAAAAATAAATAGAATGAATAAGATCTAGTATTTAATAGCACAACAAGGTAATATAGTTAACAATAATTTATTTGACATCTTACAATAACTAAAAGAGTATATTGGAATGTTTATAATACAAAGAAATGATAAATGCTTGAGGTGATTGAGACCCTATGATATGGTTTAGCTCTGTGTTTCCACCCAGATCCCATGTTGAACTGTAATTCCCAATGTTGAAGGAGGGAACTGGTAGGAGGTGACTGGATCATGGGGTTGGATTTCCCCCATGCTGTTCTCATAATAGTGAGTGAGTTCTCATAATATATTGTGGTTTAAAAGTGTGTGGCACTTCTCCCCTCACTCTCTCTCTTCTGCCACCATGTGAAGAAGGTGCTTGCTTCTCCTTAGCCTTCTGCCATGATTGTAAGTTTCCTGAGGCCTCCCAGTCATGCTTCCTGTTAAGCCTGCAGAACTATGAGTCAATTAAACCACTTCTCTTCATAAATTACCCAGTCACAGGTATTTTTTATAGCAGCATGAGAACAGACTAATACCCCATTTACCCTGTTGTGATTATTACACTTTGACTGTATCAAAATATCTCATGTACCCCATAGGTATATACACTTTCTATGTACCTAAAAAAATAAACATTTTAAAAGCAACAAAAAAAGATAATTGTAAAGACTAACTGAAAACCACTCATGTAACTCCCACCTATCTTAAGACATAGACTATTGCCAGTAGCAATATAAGCCCTCTGAGTACACACCGGAACAACAGACTGCCTCTGCAATAGAGACCATCACTAGTCTGACCTTTGTGGTAGTCATGCTGCTGCTTTTATTCACAGATTTGTCCCTATACGTTTATCCTTTAAGAAATAGCTTAACATTGCCTCTTTAAAAATTTGGTATAGTAAGAATCATTCCCCTTATATGATTTTATCTGCTTTCATTTAACATTGCTTGTGAGATGCCCTGATATTAATGTACTTAGTAACGGTCTATTCATTTTAATTGCTATATAATATCCTATTACATACATCACAGTTTTTCTTTTTATCAGATCTATTATTGACGGATATTTAGGTTG
The DNA here is from genome assembly GCF_048565385.1 of Saimiri boliviensis. Lineage (NCBI taxonomy): Eukaryota > Metazoa > Chordata > Mammalia > Primates > Cebidae > Saimiri > Saimiri boliviensis. The sequence goes on from NC_133465.1 coordinate 37,685,046, forward strand.
TCCAGTTTTGCTTTTTATAAACAATGCTTCAATGAAACATACTGTGTGACTCTCCTAGCACAGTTGTACAAGAGTATCTATAAGGGATATCCTAGGAGAGGAATTGCTGTACTCTAGAAAATGTACACTTTTAGATATTCTAGATTAGAAAAAATTGATTCTACAGAATGTGTTTTGCTCTATATCTTCTTCAACTCTTAGCATTGGTAGTTTTAAAAATTTTTGCCAATCTGGTCAATATGTAAGGACCTCCCCTACCCTTCCCCCTCTTCCCCTCCCCCTCCTCTCCTCCTTTCCCCCTCCTCTCCTCCTCTCCCCCTCCTCTCCTCCTCTCCCCCTCCCCCTCCTCCCCTCCTCTCCTCTCCTCATTCCCCCTTCTTCCCTCTTCTTTCCTCCCCTTCCCTTCCCTTCCTTTTTTTGAGACAGAGTTGCTCTGTTGTCCAGGCTGGAGTACAGTGGTATGATCTAAGCTCCACCTCCTGGGTTCAAGTGATTCTTGGGCCTCAACTTCCCGAGCAGCTGGGACTCCAGGTGTATACCATTATACCTGATTAATTTCTGTATTTTTAGTAGAAACAGGATTTCACCATGTTGGCCAGGCTGGTCTTGAACTCCTGGTCTCAAGTGATTCACCCAACTTGGCATCCCAAAGTGCTGAGATTACAAGCGGAAGCAGCCACAGCTGGCAGAATTTTTAATCATAGCTTCGGCTTGTATTTCCTAGATTATTAATGAAGCTATGCTCTTAAGAGCTCTTCCATCATCCAGCTGGGAAATGTTCTCTTTATTGGAACTTAGAACTTAGATAGCACATGCACTATGTCATGCTGTTTCAGTGTTTTCTTTTTCTATGTTCTATTATACTTATTCTGTACTGTATGATTCCTGAGCGAGGAATCAAGTTTTAATTCCTCTTTGTAGCCTTGCAGTTTGTAACACATGGTCTCATTAAAGATAATCTATCCATTATCATTTTCTGAATGAAATTAATGAATCCCTGAAGGTATGGATTGCAATGCAGAGATAGGGTGGGGCTAACACAACAGGTTTTAAAGTCAGAGAGATTGAGAATGAGCACTATCTCGTGTGTGCACTAGCTGCCTGAGAAAATTTATTCAATGTGAATAAGTACTATTTTCTTCTCTGAAAATTGGCGATAACATGAAAACAGTCTTATAAGATTATCATAAAAGTTAAATGTGATAGTTCATGTAAGTCATAACAGTGACTTCTCAATCATTGATAGCTATTATTATCGTTGCTGTGATTGTTACTACTCCTACTACTCAGATACTGTTTTAAATACGTGGTCTAGAAGAGTGTGATGTTTGTGTGTTCCCAGTCTTTCAGTGTCAGAGATCACGGTTGCAATACGTCCCTTCTCTGCTGAGATAGCCTTAAATCGAGAGAGGAAAAGAAATATCAGAACTCATTTTGTAGAAATGAAATGGAGCAAACAATTTGGATCACTCCTCTCTTTCATTATTCAAAAGTATGTGGAAAAGGGGCTGGCAAAGAGAAATAAAGAACATAAAAGGACAAGGGCAAGAAGAACTAGGCTAGACTTTTATCATCTGTTTCCTACTAATACACCCAAGAGGATACTGAAGATGCCACCAATTCAACCTCCAAGTACAGAGAATCCAAAATTCCAAACTGCCTCATCAAAGATAGCCAACTGTCACATTTTAGAATCTAGTTTAGAGAAGTATCATAAATGTGTAAGGGAACCTCAGAACACTTAGAAGCTGATAATATGTTGAAAAAATATCAAAACACTCAAATGAGTACAGAAAAAATAATTAGGTAGAGCAATGACAGCCACAGGAAAGATCTGCATAATTGTAACAGCATTTTATGGAGAAATGTAAACTAAAGCCTCTAGTGCCTTGTTAAGCCAATGTCAGTAAAATGTAAGCCTCAGTAAATGAGCTATGTGTTTGCCAAGATGGAATCATTGCAAACATTCAGAGATGGGTTAACATTTAGGAAATCTGGATTTCAATGTAAACATATATGCTTTAAAATATTCCACGGCAGTAATTGCAAAATGTTTTCAGAGTAGTTTACATTTATAGCACTGGTCTCATATAATTTACATGTACTTTTTCATAAAAAAAAAATCTTTTGATGTGCAAATGTAAATAGCAAATTAGAAGCAGAGGTTTACCCAAACACACCATTTCAATACATATGTAAAACTAAGCAGAATTTGTAGAAGGAGATCACGTCTCTGCTTAAAATGCTTCACAGGTTTTCTTACAACTTACTGAATAAAGTCCAAAAGCTTTAACATTAGCACAAACTCCTTCCAAGACACATTCTTCTTCTTCAACTATGTTTTCAGTCATTCCACACAGACTTCACATATTATGCTTTAGTAATAACAAGCTGTAGTTTTGCCTGCTTTACAGTTGATGCTGTTTTCTCAGCTGAGAACCCCCTTCCCAATTCTCTTTATGTGGCTAAATCTTATTTAGTTTTCATAAATAAACGTGTGTTTCCATGACACCTATCTGGAGCATACAAATTAGATAACGATGCCCCATACTTCATAACACGCAACACAGACCTTCATGTTTCTATTTACTGCATTGTATCTATAGCAATTTTATACATCTGACGCCTTCATGAATTTCTATGCCAACCAAGGCCAAACACTGTTTATCTATGTAACCTGTGACCCTAATGCATAGTAGGTACATTATGAATTAAGTTCTTGTTGAACTGTGTAATTACTAATTTGTGTGTGTGAATTAATATTGTGAAATGGCTAGATTCAACATTCAGCATTTTCATGTGGAAAACTTTCAGGAGTGGCACATTATGGGTATGTGAACAAGGTGTGAGAAGGGAAAGTTAAGCTAGGCTCTGAATAGACCCAATTGTCAAGACAAAATTTCTTGCTCAGCTGTTATTCAAGGAAGTGCTGCCTGACATAGATTCAGTTTTGAGCAGAGGTTAAAATGGTTAATATGGAAACTCAGAAATCTTCCTTGAACATCCATATTGTAAAGTCAACACGTGGCTATTCCTAAGCACTGCCAGATGGAAAAGGAGAGAAAAGGGAGTTACTACAAACACGTGCTCTAATTCTGCTGAAATTGGCTGAGGTTTGCATTTGGTTGAAAGCAGAGCATCTGGTGAAAGGGTGTGATAAGAAAAGCTTGGATCCGTTTATAAATAGCATACGGGTACGAGAGCAACAAGAATTAAGCTAGTACTGACAATAAAAAAAAAGGACAGAGGTTAGTCCATTTAGGAAGCTCAGGAAATTTTAGCTCATAATATAAAAATTTTCAAGGCCACTCAGCTTGATAGCTTTTCATTTTATAAGCCAAACTAACAAACATTATCTAATTCGAGCTGAAGAGTCTTGTGAGTTAGACTCAAAGAATTTTGACTTCATATGACCTCAGAGATTATCTTGATTGGTGCTTTAAGATATATTTGGGTGAAAAAGAACTCCATATAAATATCCAGTAGGAAAACATATGGTACTGTGGCTTCTGTGGGGTAAGAGGGTTAGGGAAACGTATTCCTTATTACCAGTTGTGTTTCATTTCCCCATGTTACTTTACCCTTGAGGGCTTGATTCAGAATAGGGGTTGAGAATCACAGATCTGGTTGAACAATCCAACTTTCAAAGATGAATAAACTGAGGAATGAAAGTTGAAGTTATTTTTCCACAGTCCCACCAACAGATATGGCCCAACCAGGGATCCTTTTCCATTGTGATAAGTATGAGAAATAGAAGCAACATAGTAGTAATCTCATTTTGTCAATAAAGAACCTAAATCTTGGGGTGACTCTATGAGGTCTTTAAGTCAGAATTCTGACTAATAAATTCTGGAATCAGAACTCCAACCCAGATAATCTGAAGTTACATGTAATAGGCCTACACTGCCATCCATATTTATAAATATATAATGTTAATTATACTACCCTGAAGTTCACAACCAATACATCAGAATGAGCTGGAAGTTTTGTACTTAACACATGCATGTTAAGATTCCATCTTATTTCTAAAAAATTAAATTTTCTAGCATAGGAACTTATGAATGTGTGTATTAGAAAGTTCACTGAACTATTTTCATATATCCCATGTAAAGGAGACCCAGTACAGAAGTTTAGTATATGTTGTATTATGAAGCCATTGCTTCCAGAGAAAACTTTTATCAGGTAGTATGAGCCAACTTGTATAGACTAATAGTGGCCGTCTGGAGCTCTGTATTGAGAAGGGTTTTGAAATTATGTGCAAGTTCAGAGATGGCTATCTTGGGCGTAGAAATGGAGAGTTCTTTACCCTCCTCTTGCTCCCTCCATTGATGAGCAAAGTTATAAAATCAATAATTCAATATCTAGTCTTTCGGGTTAGGGGACCCAGAACAATATATTTTTTTACTGGAATCAATCATGATATGTTAGAAGTGTAAGGTTTATTGCCGATGTAAAATGAGGAAACTGAGGCAAGTATGAGAAAATGAGAAGCCAATTTATTCAGCTCCTGGGCAAGGTTCTGTGGTCCAAGAAGGGGCCATTGAAGTCACGCCCAGCTGCTTAGGTCACGGGGTTTTATTGGGGTGGAAAGCAATTGACTGGCTATTGCAGAAAACAAAGCAAAGGCAATTTTATTGGCTGTCAGGAAGCAGGAAGTGCTTGGAGTTAATGGTTAAGGGTAGGTGGGCGGGACCTTGGGCCTTGATTGACTGTTGGGGAAACAAAGCGAAGGTGATCTTATTGGCTATTAAGAAGCAGGAAATGCTTGGAGCTAGTGGTTATAGGTAGGCGGACCTTCCGGAGGGGGTGGGGGGCATGCAGAGCAGACTGCTAGGAGCAGGGTTTGATGGTGCTTCTTTAAAACATTTTCCTGCAGAGTTTATCAACAGTGGGCTGGGTGTTAATTTAGTGCTGAATGTGGGTTTGGGTCTGGTATGCAGAGGCAGGTGCGGGGAAGCCGTGAGGCAAGGCCAGATAACGGGCTTGGGTGATGGCACAGTTACCAGGTGCGGAGAGAGATGGGTGTGTCCGTTTTGACCCTCTGTGAGGCAGCCGGCCTTACAAGAAGCATACCTGTTCCACAAGAGAAGGCTTTGCATCGGCAAGGCTTCCAACAATGGAGTCTGTATTTTACAATATATTCTATAGAATGTTTTTAAAATGTTTTAAATGTTAACCGTGCATTAAATTCATTTTAGTTTATTGATATAGAATTAAAATATAAAGTATAAATTAATTATACAAAATTTAAATACTATAGAACAAGTAAACATCACTTTAACCTCCAACCTTAATCTCACTTTCCCAGAGATAATCACTATTATCAGTTAGGTACATTATCTTTTCACATTTTTCTATGCATTTACATGCATCTGAAAATTTAATGCTGATGATAAACTCTGACACATAGATAACTCCGTTAGAAGGTATTGCCCATCATAGATACTCATTTTTCATAACTTCCTCACTCATTGATTTATGCTAAAATTCTATTGCAGATTTTGGGAAACACCTGTAAACAGTTAAGAACAAGGTGGTGAGGCTGCGGCTCAGCTGTAGACATTAAAGCCTTTTCCTGAGGGTTGCCGGGATAAGAGGCCTCTCTGCAAGGCCCCAAGTCGATTTTGCCCTTCTCCAGAGACAGGAAGCTGGTCTACCTGAGGCTGACACCGGGAGGAAAGGCAAGGAGAGGTAGGTAACAGGCGGGCTGTTCCCGTTGAACAATTAGAGTAAAAACTTGATCTTTAGCTTGCTGCATTTCAACTTGGAGGTAAAAAGTTTGAAGAATGGTAAAAGCTGAAATTTGAAATGATTTCTCTTTCAATTGTTGAAAATCCTACCAGCTGTCTGGTTTTCTGAGTTTTCTTAAAAAGAAGGATATCAATAGCTCCAGTTGGTTAACCTGAGTGTCTATGATGAGGCATGAAATAAAACCTTTTTTGTGAAATGGAAAATAAAAATGAAAACATTTATTCTTACTCACTGAACCATCAATCTAGAGGAATAGATTTTAGAAAAAGATCAGTATACTCTATAGCATTTTGTATTTTTTTTTTTTTGGTCATGCATAATTCACCTAGTTCAGTTCATATTTAATCCTACTCAACCTATTTTTCAGGGATTGCCTGAATGTCAATGGTGATTTTGCACATTTTACAGTCGCTTCTATAAAGTGGTAAGTGGAAAAAAATTCTATTTCTCATTTCCTGTCAGGTTTTATATTTTACCCTTCACTTGCAAAAATGTCCCAATCCAACGCTTACACTTAAGAGGTGTAATTTTTGGTTCTAACTTTATTTTTTTTTAATTTGCAGATGGAGTTAGTTGCTCATTCTATCGTTTTATTTTTTCTAAAGCAATATAATTTCTGGAGTGCAAATGAGAAAGATTCGAGAGGCCTGGTATTAGATATAAATTTAGTTTAAATTGTTCCACTAGAGTGTAAATTATACATTGTGATCCTGATATTCTAGAAATATTAACACAGCTGATACATAATCTTAAAGTTATATATGTCTCTACCCTTGCATTTTTAAACCTTCTGAAAAATTAACATGCTGTTCCATAGTCAGCAAACCTGCAGGTGTCTACTCTGGTTGCTTATCAAATTTAGCAATGAAGCTTTTAAAACATGCGTATGTAAGGATGTCAGGTTCTATATACACATTTTTGGCGTGGGCACCTCATGTTTAAAAAATTTGTCAAGTGATTATAATACACAAATGATTATTGGTTTTTATAGCAAGGGTAAGTAAAAGTATCAGCCCCACCAAACCATTTGTAGAAGATGTGGTATTTGATGAAACTCCTCAATAATAAAGCACATAATTCGTAAACTGGGTATTTTGCATTTCTTTGTGATAGTTATAGGTTAGCATAAATACAACTCAGGATTCCCTCCAAATCGAACATTTGTAACTTTGCTCTGTTTAATGACAACATTTGTGCCAAATCAACTATAATACTGATTGAGAAATCCTGAAATAGTGGATTAATTATCTTCTTTAATTGAAATGCTTTCAAGGTGTTTGGGATATTTGAGAGACTTTCAGTGAACCACTAAGAATACTCAAGATGGAAAATAAATCTACCTTGTTTCCCTCCCCTAAATAATGTCTTTGGGTATATATTAATGCATCAAGTTGCATAAACATGACAAAGTTATTATAATTATTTTCTTATTTATCTCCAGACTCTTCCTTTATGAATATATTACACAACAGTAATTCTATTTAATAGTAACCTAGCAACAACATGCCCGAAGGAGGTTACTATTTCACTTAAGATGGAACACTTTGCAATAGATAGACTGCACAAGATTCACATTCTCCATGGGCTAGGAAATCTTATGGAAAAAATTATCACTTCTTTCCCCCATAAAAAAGTTAGGCTAACTATGAAAGATATCTCAATTCTCTTTCTTTTATGCTTTTTGTTCATAATCTTGGATATTTGTGATAAAATGCCCCTAGAAATGCATAGCAATGAGCAACTAAATTGTGTAAATTTTGATTTTATTTGTTAAAACAAGATGCATATGTACAGAGGTACAAATTTAATGTGTAGATTTTTATTACTTTCCTGGGTCAGTTTACCCCCTTTGACTCAAACTCTGATTGACATGATAGGTGAAAAGCCAATAAATTTACTTCAGATTTTGACTTTCTATCCTAAGTCATTGAACTGTGTGGCTGTGTTGGTTTAAAGATAGTTATTGTCTTTTATTCCTGAGACAATTTGTTAAGACAGGAGTTTGAATAACTCCTGCATTTATGATTAGTTGGAACATTTTGTTGATCTTTAAGATGAAATGTGCAATAGGAATGTAAAATGTTATGGATATCATGGCTCATTTTTCCTTCTATGACTTTATTTTTGAGCTCATCTATTACTCCTCTTGCTACACCAAGGTTGCCTTATTTTCTCACGGGACAAACATAACTTGATATCACCTTTAAAATATAGTGCCCCTGGCAGGAAAGTATCTCCAGAGAAACTTTGTTATTAGCATACATACGGGTATGCAAATACAAAAAATTATTTACACAAAACTTTCTCTAAGGATTAAAAGAGTCTTTATAGCTAATATCTTCTGAGTCTTTAACATAATTCTGGTATATGAATAGAAAGTCAACATTATTACAGTACATGCTTCCTTTTCTCATTAAAATCGTTCTGATTTTTCTTGAGTTCCAATTGAGAGATCTATTAATATTAAGCATTATTAATTGCTTATCAGTTTTAAAAAGAGTTTATCCAATTGTGTACACATATATATGTATATATGGATTTGCATATCATGTATTTCATATGAATACAGGTGTATAACATAGTATGTATATATAAGCATGCATCTCATGTATTCTGTTTATGTATATTTATATTTGTTCCAGAATCATTTTTGTGGCTTATTTGGAAATTGCATTTATATTTATGTATAGATCACCTAGACAGATTAAAAGAATTAAGTAAACTTTAATGCAAGATATTTAAATATGAAGAAACTGTTAATTTTAGTTTTTAGACTATAAGGGAGAGAATGAACTCAAATTACAGGTTAAAACAATGCTAACCCCAGATAGAAGGCTCTTTGAATGTGTATGTCATTGCTCTCAAAAGAGGTGTGTTTTGTGGCAATCAATAACCACTTTTGGACTTTTGGTCACTTGATGGGATTCTCTTCTTTCCTTCCCCAGAGAGGGTTGAAGAATAGGGTTGAATCTCAGGCTGTCATCTTAATGAGATGAAAAGGATGTCAACCACAGCAGCCCTACTTTGTAGATAGAGTCTTACCTGAAAAAAAGAAAGAAATGAAATGAAAAAAAGACACAGCAGGTGTTGTTACTCACACCTGTAATCTCAACCCTTTGGGAAGCCTAGGTGGGCGAATCACCTGAGGTCAGGAGTTCAAGACCAGGGTGACCAACATGGTGAAACCCTGTCTCTACTAAAAATATAAAAATTAGTCGAGCATGGTGGCAGGTGCCTGTAATCCCAGCTTCTTGGGAGGCTGAGGCAGGGAGGTGAAGGTTTCCTTAAGCTACGATCGCACCATTGCAGCCCAGCCTGGTGACAGAGCAAGACTCTGTCTCAAAAACAAAAAAAAAAAATCAAAAAAAAAGATACAACTGTTTATTGGTTTCTTTTACACAGGCTGCTACACCAAAAGTGGCTAGTTTATTAAAAAGTATCTGAATGCTTTCTCTTTAAAGTTGAGAAGATGGCAAAAATATTATCTCCTTCCTTCCTTCCTCCCTTCCTCCCTTCCTCCCTCCCTTCCTCCCTTCCTCCCTTCCTCCCTCCCTCCCTCCCTTCCCTCTTTCCCTCTTTCCCTCTTTCCCTCCTTCCCTCTTTCCCTCCTTCTTTTCTTTTTCTTTTCTTCTCTCTTTTCTTTTTTTCTTTCTTCTTTCAAGACAGAGTCTCACTCTGTCACCTAGGCTGGAGTGCAGTGGCACAATCTTGGCTTACTGCAACTTCCCCTTCCTGGGTCCCAATTCAAGCAATTCTCTTGCCTCAGCCTCCTGATTAGCTGGGACTACAGGCACGTGCCACCATGCCCAGCTAATTTTGTATTTTTAGTAGAGACGCGGTTTCACCATGTTGGGCAGGGTGGTTTTCAACTCTTTACCTCGTGATCCCCCCTGTTTGGCCTCCCTCCCAAAGATTTAGGATTACAGACATAGTGTGAGGCACTGTGCCTGGCCTCACTTTAACTACTCCTCTTCAACACAGTACCAGTGGTCTTAGCTATTGCAGTCAGGCAAGGAAAATAAATAATAAACATAAGAATTAGAAGGGTAGAAAGAAAACTATTCTGCAGTCAACATGACTATATATATATATATATATATATATATATATATATATATATATAAAATACCAAGGAATTTATAGGGAAAAAACCTACAATTAATAAGTGTGTTTAGCAAAGTCAAAGGATACAAAATTAACACACAACAATTGTATGTTTACATACTAGTAATGTACAATTAGAAGCGAAAATTTAAAAGAAAAATCTAAACCAATTACAATCAAAGATGAAATCCTTAAGTATATATCTAACAAAACATGTATAGAATCTGTATGCTGAAAATTACAAAATTCTGATGAAAGAAATCAAAGGAAACCTAATGGCAATCTACTATTTTAGTGGATTTGCATATTCAATGTAGTAGACATGTTAATTCTCTTCAGATTGATTCATAAGTTTAACACAATACTAATCACAATCCTATCAGGTATTTCTGGATATATTCATAAGAGGATTGTAAAATTTGTATATCGAGGTAAATACATTGTAATGACTATGATAATTTTGTAAGAGAAGAATAAAGTGGGAGAAATCATACCACCCAATATAACACTTTTTATAAATAGCTACAATAATTAAAACGTGATACTGTCAAAAAGATAGAAACAAAGATCAATGAAACAGAACGGATGGTCCAAAAATAGAGTCACACAAGTATGAATAACTGATTTTTTACAAAGATGCAAAAGGAAATCAATGAAGAAAAGTTAGCTTAACAAATGGTGTTGGAAGAATTGATCCTATATATGCAAAACAATAAATCTCAAACTAAGCCTCACACCTATATACAGATTAAATAAAATGGATTATAAATATAAAACCCAAGACTATAAAACTGCTAGAAGAAAATCTAGGAAAAAAAGTATTTGTGAGATGGGGCTAGGCAAAAAACAATTAGACAACCAAAATTATAGTTCATAAAAATGATGAATCTCACAGAAATTAATTTTATTTGCAGAAAACATTTCAAAAGAATTAAAAGGCACACCACCAAATGAAAGAAAATAATTGCCAATTATGTAACTACCAAAAGACTTTCACACAAAAAAATAATAAATATAGTAAAACTCAAAGGTAAGAAAATAAACAAAATTGAAAAATAGGCAAAGGATTTGAGCAAACATTTTAATAGAAATAATATAAGAATAGTAAATAAGCAAAGGAAAGGATTTTCAACACTATTCCACGACAGGAAAATGCTAAATAAAAGTAGGATGAGTAACTATTGTGCTTATCATTAGAATGATTAAAGTAAAAAACAAATACTGACTTAGAGTTCTAGTGACGATGTAAAACAGCTGCAACTCTAAGACATTGCTGATAAGAATGGAATATTACATAGCCGCTCTAAAAAATAATTTGATAGATTCTTATAAATTTAAATATGCATCTATTATATAAGCCAGAAATCTCATTCTTAGGCATTTATCTTAGATAAATGAACATTTGTTTTCAAAGAAAATTGTATAGGAATGTTTATAGCAAGCCTATTCATAATTGCCAAAACCTGAAAACAACCAAATGTCCTTCAATGGGAGAATGAATAAATAACCTGCAGTAAATCTATAAAATCCAATATTATGCAGCAATAAAAATGAAGGAACTATGGATACATGCAACAACTTGGATGGATCTCAAAGGCGTACTGAATAAAAGATTCAATCTTAAAAATCTAAACAGTATATTTTTACATTTACATTACATTGTCAAAAAGGCAAAACTATAGTGGGGGATTACTGTGTGCCAGGAGTTGGGTTGGAAGGAAGGGTATAAATATAAAGGGATAACACAAGAGAGTTTTTTGGGGTGATGAAACTGATTTTAATCTCATTATGAGCATGGTTAAATGCATCTATACATGTGTTAAAATTCACAGAACTGCACATCAGAAGAAAAAAGTGAATTATATAATAGTTTAAAAAATAAAAAGCATTGAAATAATCAAAATTCACAGTAATAATGAATTTTCTTTTCAAAAGGTCTCTTTTCTTATGTGTCACAAAAATATGTAAATGCCTTGCATAAAAACAAGTCAAAATCAACAACAAAATAACAATGAAAAGAAAAACAATAGTGGCAACAAAGCACTTAGAGATAAACTGCATTGACACAACTGAAGAACTGCTGGAATTCTGCAATTATGAAGCACAATATCTCTTTTATTAAAATATCTTTCTTTTGAATTTACTGTTAAGAAATTTGGCTCCACGCAACCACTTGACCTTCTTTTCTTTTATGCTGATATTCATTTGAATGTTTTGATTAATAAGTTTTGCTCCAGGAAAGTATTCACCACTTATTTCTGAAATACTTCTTTAAGTTTTGCAGATTACTCATATGCATAGTAATATTTGAATTTTAATGTACTCTCTAAAGATTATCCAGAAGCACTTAATGAATACTCTAGTTTGTGTATTAAGATATTGCTATTCACACCTCGGGATTCCAGAGTACATACATATTAAATAGGAATTAATATTTATGGTTGTTCCCATAATTATTCTAAAACAGTTACAAAGTTATGAAGGTACTGATTATTGAGCTAACAAAAGTCATATATTTACTTCATAGATTTAAGACGAATGACTTAATTTGTAAGTCAGATTTTTTTTTTTTTTTTTTTTTTGGAATCAGAGTTTCACTCTATTGTTCATGCTGGAGTGCAATGGTGTGATCTCAGCTAACTGCAATGCCTGCCTACAGGTTCAAGTGATTGTCCTGCCTCAGCCTCCAGAGTAGCCGAAATTACAGGTGCCTGCCACCACACCCAGCTAATTTCGTATATTTAGTAGACACAGGGTTTCACCATGTTAGCCAGGCTGATCTCAAACTCCCGACCTCAGATGATCTGCCTGCCTCGGCCTCCCAAAGTCCTGGGATCACAGGCATGAGCTACCATGCCAACTTAAGATACATTTTAAAAACTCTTCACAGTCAGGTGTGGTTGCACATGCCTGTAATCCCAGCTACTCAGGAGGCTGAGGCAGGATAATTGCAGAGGCAGTGGTTGCAGTGAGCCAAGATTGTGCCACGATTGTGCCACTACACTCCAGCCTGGGTGACAGAGAGAGACTGTCTCAAACAAAAACAAAAACAAACAAAAAACCCAAACTCTTCACATGCCAGATAAAACTGAGACTACACACCATACTTTAAAACATCTGATTCTTTGAAATCATGCATAGATTTTAGCTTCAAGGTCAATCTCTTGCTCCTGTGGCTGAAAATCTTACTGGATTATCCCTTATTGAGGTATTTATTTAAAAGAAACCTACCTGAATCTTTCAGAGAAAAGTTCACTGTTTGATATTTAAGCTATTTTAAAAGACATGGTCTAAAGTAGTTTGTTTCTCATTCCTTCTAATTTAACAAAGAAACACTGCACTAAATTAGTGATTTTTTTTAACAAATGTATGTTTTGTAAAAGTACCTACTATATGCCAAGCTCTGAGGAGGGCACTGAGAATATAATGGATTTATGGCTTCAATTATGTCATCCTCTCTACCTTTCATAAATTCATCTGTTGAACTCCTAATCCTTAGTACCAAAAAATGCAACTATATTTAGAGATAGGGTCTTTAAAGGAGCAATTAAGTTATTTCAAGGTCAATAGAATGGGTCCTAATCCAATATTATTGGTGTCCTTATAAGAAGAGGACATTAGGATATAGACACACTCCAAGAGAGGACCACGCGCCCACTCAGAGAGAAGATGGTCATCTACAAGCCTCAGGAGAGAGGCCTCAGAAGAAACCCACCTGTTGACACCTTGATCTTGGATCTCTAGCCTCCAGATTTGTGAGAAAATAGATGCAAATGTGTACCCAACTGGTACTAAAGTCAAGGAGTGGGACAGAAACAAACACTACATGAGTAAAAATTACCATAGATTCTGTGGAAATTATGGGGGCTGCAGCAGAATAAAACAAAGGTACCTGATCTATTTTTCTAACGGTGAAGTTTTAAAGTGAGGACTATATGGTATGATAGTCGCCTGGCTAAATAAAAGTAAAATTCTTCCAGGTAGAGAAAATGATTTTTAAAAAACTCAAAGAGTTTGTCCCACTGAAGTGACTGAGAAAATGCTCCTGCAGGAGGAATTCAGTGAGTGAGCGGGAGAGAGTAGGCAGTGGGTAGAGAAAGAAGTAGGGCTGGAGCAAAGAGGACACGTTAGAATTCACTTCCTGTTTTTCAGCTCATTTTCTGTTATGTTTTAATCTCACCTTTGGCCTTTGAACATCCTTCTGGGAGACTACTCTTAGTTCTTCTCTTCTGAATTTGTTTTTTAGTTCTGCTGTGTAGAGACACATACTCTTGTGTTTTATTTAAGCCTGAATATTGCCTGGAGCTACCTTCTTCTAGGCTCTAGTAAAGAGTAAAAGGTTAGACTGAGACATTTCAAGCCCCATTCTACCTTAATATTCTGTGACTCTATGCCCTTTTTTTGCCTCCCTTAATGATTATATATTGCTTTAGGCTTTGGATACATGCTCAGGAACAAGGCGAATAAAAAAATTGTTATAAAGTCTTTAAATCATGGCTCATTACAGAAGAGCCCTTGAGTTGTGCTCTCATTAGTGTGGGTTGTTTTCGTGTTTTTATTTATTTATATTTGATCATTCACATAGCTAATGTTTATTGACTGTGCACTGTATGCTAACTTCGTGCTAGATTATTAGCAGTCTATTAACGCTGTTCATCATTTCCTGCTTCTTAGTATCTAGAGAGGAAAATAGACACTAAGAAGCCAAATAAATAAATATGTAATTACAAATTGTAATGAGTGCTCAGAAAGAAACATACTAAGTAGAGTGATGACAAAAATAAGCAGAGAAAAATTTATTGAATTAGAACATTCTCATCCTTGAAAGATAAGAAGGAATCACTTATGTGAAGTAGAAACAAAAACATTCCCAGTACAGGAAACTGTGAATTCAAATACCTTGAATCTGGAAGAAGTTGTATATTTTAGGAGCTAGTCACTACATAGCATGGTGAGTATCACCATGGCACATGGCATCAGATGAAGTTAGAAAGAAATGCATGGCTGAGAAACATGGATGAAGCTGGAGGCCATTATTCTCAGCAAACTAACACAGGAACAGAAAACCAAACACTGTATATCCTTGTTCATAAGTGGGAGTTGAACAATGAGAACGCATGGACACAGGGAGGGGAACATCACACACTGGGGCCTGTTGGGGGACAGGGGTTTAAGGGAGGGAGAGCATTAGGACAAATTCCTAATGCATGTGGGGCTTAAAACCTACATGATGGGTTGACAGGTGCAGCAAACCACTATGGCACATGTATACCTATGTAACAAACCTGCACATTCTGCACATGTATCCTGGAACTTAAAGGAAAAAAAAATGCATGAAACATATCTTAGCTTTGTAGGAAATGGCCAAAAGTGGGTGGTTAGTGGATTAAATAACAAAAATTATTAGCAGAAACGTTCCAAAAATATTCAGTGAGCAGGGACCCTTTATTTGTTGAGGTTAATAAAACCAGGCCATCTAAGATTGTGTGTATTTCTATTTTCTGAACTTTACCCATATATGAATAATTCTCTATACAGATTTTTATTTAAGCTAACACATTTGTTTTATCTTACTTAATTTAAGGAATTTTAGAGCAATATTCTATATTATAGGATAATAAGGAATATATCCCCTTTTACAGAAATAACTTCAATGGAAGAATAAGAATAAAAATAGAACGTGTGTGTGTGTGTGTGTGTGTGTGTGTGTGTGTATTATCTTTAAAAAAGTAGTGACTGACCTCCATCATAGCAGATCTAGTTCAAAGACCTTGAACTGAAACTTTGCTGTAGAACAAGATTTAATAAAATTCAGCTCTACCTTTTTTTAACCTAGTAGCTAAAGAAAACTTCTTTAACAAGTAAAATTAAACTGAAAAAGAATAAATCCATTGTGCTGAGGCTTTCTTTTGAAGTTCCAACAGTGGTATAATTAAAGTAGGATTTCTATAGGCAGCATGCGGGAAAAAGAGGAGCAAATCAACTAATATGAAAGGGAGTACCTTAAAAAAAGTAAAAAGTATTAAGATTAAAGTTCTTTAAGAAGCACAAACTTCTATTGCATATAAGAAGGTTGACTACTTTGAGCTTTTGAAATTACATTTCAAAGGCCATGGGAAGACAGTAATAAAAGACAATATGTGGGATTAAGACTAGAAATGCTTTCTTGATATTAGGATCTTTAAAGAAACAAACAAAAAAAAACCACTGGAAACTTGTACATAATACAATGACAGTTCTATTTTTGAGACATAGAAAATAGATTGAAATGACCATAATACAAAAGATACCCTATAGATCTAGAGGAAGCTTTTCCCCACCTAAAAAAAAAAATCTCATATATATGTATTTTTTCTATCAAATTAAATGTAATGTACACTCATTTGGCTAACTTAAGAATTTTCAAAAGGTAGAAAGAATTGGCGTGGGCATTTTTACCATCCAAAAGCAGCAACAGATGACAGTCTAGTATTCCGGCTCCTGTCTTCTTTATAAAATTGAGTTGTTTGGTTGGGATTGTGTTCCATCCTCACTTCACTGTTTAGCAGTCTCATTATAAAAATAAATACTTACCCAATTATCAGAGACTTCTGGCAAGAAGACCCCAAAGTTACCCAATAGGCTGTGTAGTAGATGCAGAGCCATTTGCTTAAAAGGACTTTTTTGTGGGAACTCAGGGTATTAATGATTCTTAAATATTTTTAAAGTAGAAGTAACAAAAATAGATGATTCCTAATCTCAACATCCAGGGATAATCACTGTTAACCTCCCTATATATTTCCTTTTATTGTTTTTCTAAGCCATTGCTAAATTGTTCTTCAGAAATGTCTATCAGTTTACATTCCCACCAGCAACAGCTGAGAGAGTCTGTTTCACTATAGTTCCATTAGGAGAATTATTTTTAATCATTATTTATTATTTCTTAATACATAAATGGCATCTTGTTAATTTTTTAATGTACATTTTATTGATGTTATTCAAGTTTAAGTCATTTTATTTGATGATTGTTAACTGCTTTTCTCTTTTGAAAATATCCTGTGACTTCTACCTTAATATTTTAAATCTTTGGCTGGGCGCGGTGGCTCAAGCCTGTAATCCTAGCACTTTGGGAGGCCGAGGTGGGTGGATCACGAGGTCGAGAGATGGAGACCATCCTGGTCAACATGGTGAAACCCCGTCTCTACTAAAAATACAAAAAATTAGCTGGGCATGGTGGCGCGTGCCTGTAATCCCAGCTACTCAGGAGGCTGAGGCAAGAGAATTGCTTGAACTTAGGAGGCGGAGGTTGCAATGAGCCGAGATCGCGCCATTGCACTCCAGCCTGGGTAACAAGAGCGAAACTCTGTCTCAAAAAAAAAACAAAAAAAAAAAATTAAATCTTTTTCTCCTGTTTTCTAAGATATGTTTGTGAATGAAATACGTTAATTCCATACCTATGACAATGCTTTTTAAAGATGTTGATGGACTCTCAATTCATTTTCAGTGTTTCATTACATGGAGAAATGCTAAATTTTCACATATTCAGATTTATTAATCTTTTTATATGAATTCTTTCTTGTTTTAAACCCTCTTTGGATAGCTGAAGATAGTCTAAAAGCTGCTAAATATTCATGCATTGGTCTTTTAGTTCTTTTGGAAGTTTTATTTATTACAGTTTCTTTTGTTTGTTAATGCATTTATCACACAAGTATTAAATAAATAAGATCAAGAAATACCTGTTTTGAGAAAACATGACTCTCTGTTGGTTGCATTCCCCCACACTATTTTTTCTATTTCAAATTAATAAACACAACTAACATCTTGATGTTTACAGTAAGTTATTTTTCTTTGTATTTATACATGTGTCTGAACACACATATACAAAACATTTACATAAATTATATTACATGCCTTCTTTCCTAACCCTTCTAACAAGAGTCTTAGATATATTTCTCATCACAGAATATATAAATTATGTTCATTATTTTTAACAGCTGCATAATATTCCATAATATGCCTGTACTACAAATTTAAATAATTATTTAAATGATTTACACTACATCCATATTATGAAATACATGTCCTACATTTAAGGGTAATTATATTGTTTTCATTTGGTTTTGTTAAGAATTTTTTTGCTAATCAACATTGTTTTATTTCCGTCTTTTTATATACATGTGAGTAAGTCTTTCATTCGAGTTCTTAGGATCAGGATTACTGTGCCAAATGAAACACGTATTTTATTTTAGTAGTTATTGTAGTTTTAATAGATTCATACATATTTATGGGGTACATATGATATTTAATTACATGTATAGAATGTAAAATAATCAAGTCAAGGTATCTGGTATATTCATAATCTCAAATATTTATCATTTCTCTATATTGGAAACATTTCAAATTCTCCCTTCTAACTATTGTGAAATATACAACACATTGCTGTTAACTATAAATGTCTGTTTTCAAAGACTAGAATTTATTTTCTATTTAATCATATGTTCATACTTATTGACCATCCTCTCTTCACCTTCATCGTGCACAATCCTTCTCAGGCTCTGGTATGTATAATTCTACTCTCTACCTCCATGAAATCAACTTTTTAAATTTCTGCATATTAGTAAGAACATGTGACATTCATTTTTGTATGCCTGGCTTGTTTCACTTAATGTAATCGCCTTCACTTCCATCTTTGTTGCTACAATAAAATGATTTCATTCTGTTTTATGGTCAAATAGTATTCCATTGTGTATATATACCACATTTTATTTATTCATTTATCAGTTAATGAGCACAGGTGATTCTGTATCTTTGCTATGGTGAATAGTGCTGCAATAATCACGGGGATGTATATATCCTTTTAATATACTGATTTCTTTTCCTTTCAGTAGATGCCCAGTAGTGGGATTGCTGAATTGTATGGTAATTCTATTTTTAGCTTAGCTTTTTAAGAAATCACCATACTGTTTTCCAGGATGGCTGTACTAATTTATAGTCTCACCAACAGTGTATTAATTCCTTTTTCTTTGCATGCTTACCAGGATACATCATTTATTGTCTTTTTATAATCATTCCAACTAGTGTAATATGATATCTCATTGTGGATTTCACATGCCTTTCCCTAATGATTGGTGATGCTGAATGTTTTTAATGTACTCATTGGCCATTTGTATGTATTATTTTGAGAAATATCTATTCATATCTTTTAACAATTTTTGGATGAAATTATTTACTTTTTCCTATTGAGTTGTTTGAGTTCCTTGTATGTTCTGGATATTATTGGTAACTTGTCAGATGAATGGTTTACAGATATTTTCTTCCATTCAATAGTTATTTTTTTCATTCTGTTGATTGTTTCCTTTGTGATGCAGGAGCTTTTTAGTTTAACATGGTCCCATTTGTCTATTTTTGGTGGTGTTGCCTGTGGTTTTGAGGTCTTAGCTGTGACTTCAAAATCTTTGCCTAGTCCAATGTGTTTCCTCTATATTTGCTTCTAGTAGTATTAGAGTTTTGCATATATGTTTAATGTTTTAAACCATCTTACATTTATTTTCATATATGGTGAGAGATGGGGTTCAGTTCTATTCTGCACATGAATATTTGATTTTTTGAGCACCATTTTTTGAACAGACTGTCCTTATCTCAATGAATGCTTTTGGTATTTTGTCAAAAATCAGTTGCCTGTAAAATGTTGGTTCATTTCTGGGTTCTCCATTCTGTTCCTTTAGTCTGTATGTCTGTTTCTATAGGAACACAATGCTGTTTTGTTTTCTGTGGCCTTGTAACATGTTTTGAAGTCAGACAGTGTAATAGCTTCAGCTTTCTTCTTTTTGCTTAGTGTTGCTCTGATTATTTGGGCTCTTTTTTGGTTCCGTACAAACTATAGAATTGCTTTATTCTATTTCTATGAAAAATGACATTGGTATTTTGATAGGCATTGCTTGAATCTTTAGATTGCTTTGGGTAGCAGGGTCATTTTAATGATGTTATTTCTGATCCATGTCTTGGCATACCTTGCCATTTGTTTGTATCTTCTTTAAAATTTTCAGTGGTGTTTTGTAGGGTTTTTTTAGTCTTTTACCTTTTAGGTTAAATTTATTCCTAGCTATTTTACCTATTTTTGAAGCTATTGAAAATCAAATTGTGTTCCTAATTTCTTTTTCAGCTAATTTACTGTTAGTGTGTAGACATGCTACTGATTTTTGTATGTTGATTCTGTATCTTGCATCTTTACTAAATTTATCAGATTTCAGAGTTTTCAGGGTTATTATTGATATGTGAGGACTTGTTTCTGCCATTTTATTGATTTCTAGTTGTTTTGCATGTACTTTATTCCTTTATTTCTCTATTATTGTTTTATTGTGGTTTGGTGGTTTTCTGTAGTGGTAACATTTGAGTCTTTTCCTTATTTATGTTTTCACTCTACCAGTGGGTTTTAGGTTTTTGTGGATTTTCATGATGGTAGTTATTGTGCTTTTGCTTCCAGGTGTAGAGCCTCTTTCTCTTGATTGCAAGTATAGAACTCCCTTCAGCATTTCTTGTAGGGCTGATATAGTATGATTAATTCCCATGTCTTTTGTTTATCTGAGAAAGACTTTATTTCTCCTTTGTTTATGATGGATAATGTTGCTGGGTATAGTATCCTTGGCTAAATTTATTATCACTTTGAATATATTCATCCTTCATCACCTGGTCTGTAAGGTTTCTGCTGAGAAATTTGCTGTTACTCTGATTGGGATCCCTAATGAGTGACTAGATGTGTTTCTATTGCCGTTTTTAGAATTATCTCTTTGTCTATGACATTTGACATTTTGACTATACTAGGGAGAAGATCTTTTTGCATTGTGCTGACTTGGGGATCTCTGAGTTTCTTGTATCTGAATGTGTAAATTTCTTGCTAGACTTGGGAAATTTTCATGTATTACTTTGTAGAATAGATTTTCAATCCCTTTCATTTTTCTCTCCATCTTCTGGGGCACTGAAATTCAAACATTTGTTCACTTTTTGGTGTCCCATATGTCATGTAGCCCTTGTTTGTTTTTAAAAAATTCCTTTTTCTTTATTTTTGTCTGACTGACTTATTTCAAAAGACTGGTCTTCAAGTTCTGAATTCTTTCTTCTGCTTAATTTTGTCTAATGTTGAAGTTTTCATATGTATTTTGCATTTCATTGCATAAAGTTTTAACTTCTAGAATTTCTCTTTTGTGCTTTTCAATGATATATGTATCTTTGATAAATTTATTGTTCATATCCTGATTTTTTCTGATTTCTTATTGTTTTTCTGAGTTATCTGAGCTT
The DNA here is from genome assembly GCF_048565385.1 of Saimiri boliviensis. Classification (NCBI taxonomy): domain Eukaryota; kingdom Metazoa; phylum Chordata; class Mammalia; order Primates; family Cebidae; genus Saimiri; species Saimiri boliviensis. The sequence continues at coordinate 37,706,175 of NC_133465.1, forward strand.
CTTAAATATAATTTTTAAAATTATTTTCTAGAAATTTGTAGATTTTTTAATTGATGTTTATTGCCAGAGAATTATTGTGTTCCTTTGACATTTCCTTGTTTTCTTGCTTTTTTATATTTCTTGTGTCCTTATATTGATATCTGTACATCTGGCATAGCTGTCACTTCTTCTAATTTTTAAAATTTGCTTTTATAGGGGAGGACATTTTTCTGAAGATGTATCCATGGTGTTGGTTGTATAGGGCATTTTAGCTTTGGATCTGGATGTGTGCAGTAGGGTAATTTCTGTTGATTCATGAACTATAAGCAGTGTCAGTGTTATCTGTGATTTCCTCTATGCAGTTGTTAGTGGGGTCTGTTATAAAGTTCTGCTGGGATAGGGCATCAGTTGGGACTGTCTTTGGGTCCCAGTGGTGGCAGTGGCAGGCCAAGCATGCCTATCCTTGGGCTTCAGGACACTGCATGCTGACCCTGGTGTTAGTGGGTCCAGGTATGCCAATTCTTTGTTTTCCAGGCAGCTTGTTTGGCACCAGCAGCGGCAACAATAGGTCATGTTGGTTGGTGTCTTCTTGAGACCCTGGGAAGTGAGATTGGCATGTACAGTAGCAGTAGCTGTCATGGGACAATCTTCTATCTCCTATGCGTTTCACACTGTTGTTTGTTTGTAGTGAATTTAGTGGGCTTGGTGAGGCAGTCCCCAGGCTGCTGGTGATACATGCAGGTCAGTGCAGGGTGTGGCATGGCAGGTTGAGTCAGCTTGTCATCAGGCCCCAGGCAGAGTTTTCAGGTCCCAACAGTGATTTATAGGTTAGCATGATCCCCAGGAGTGTTCTAGAGTACTGGGCAATCATTGGGGGGTAGTAGAGCTAGACAAGGTGGAACTATACTCAGGCCTTCTAGTGGTACATATAGCTGTTGGCTGTGGTAGGAAAGAACAAAGTGATCTCCAGGACCCCAGTGAAATGCTTAGGTGACAGTGGCAGCAGCAATGGTGTCCCCTGTCACTGGAGAATATAAGGTTGCTTTCAGTAGCAGCAACCATAAACAAGCAGCTGAGGAGTACATGGTTTGGCCCTAGGTAACAGCTGCAAATAGGGTAGCCTTTCTTCAGGGCACTTGTAGACACATAGTGGCCATGCTACCAGGGGCATTGGGGTTTGCTGCCAATGGCTTATACTTGAGCCTTGGCAGCAACAGCCATAATTGGCATGCAGGGATTTAGGAACATAGAAATGAAGAGGCTGCTGGGATGCAAGACAGAATGTACTCTGATGTGGGCTGCACTCTCAAAATGATGCCTTGCTGTAGATGCTTACAATTCAGGGAGTGTGTGAGCTCCAAGCCGCTCCCTACATTTTTCTTAGGGCATGCAGTGGTGGTCAAGGGGCTTTCTTGTGGCTACGATTGCAGCAATCCATGTTGAAAATGTGTACCACTAGGGGTCGCTCACTTTATCACCTCATTAGGGAGCCTTTCTAGGCTCCTACCTGATTTTGGCTGAGCAATCTGACTCAGAATGCATATTTTAAATGTTTATCTATTGTCTGTTTGTCTTCCAGAAAAGACATAACCAACTGTAGTCCTACTATTGTATTCATTTCTCTGGGATATGTTCCATATTTTTATTTATTATTTCATATATTTTTTATTGTACTTCAGATTCTGGGGTACATGTGTAGATCATGCAGAATTGTTGCATAGGTACATACATGGCAATGTGGTTTGCTGCCTCCATCCACTGTCACTTGTGTCTGGCACTTCTCCCCATGTTATCCCTCCCCAACCTTCCTACCCTCATTGTCCCTTCCTTATTCCCCACCAAGAGACCCCATTGTGTGACACTCCCCTCCCTGTATCCATGTGTTCTCATTGTTCAGCACTCACTATGAGTGAGAATTAAAGTAATTGCTAATATAACGAGTGAGAAAAACTATACCATTATTGATTGAGTTTAAATTGTCCTGGTTACTAATACATTTAAATACTTTCGGCATTATTTGTGTAAATTCCTTTTATCTAATCATTTGCCCCCAGGGATCAGTTATCTATTGCAACAATCATATTGCATAACAAACAACCACAAAACCCAGTGGTTTAATAAAATAATTATGTATTTACCTCACAATAGTGGATTGGCAGAGTGATTCTCTAATCTGGGTTTACTCTTGCATTTGCAGTCAGCAGCGGTTTGGTAAAGAAGCTTTGTTAATCTTGCCTGTGCTGTCACATGTTTGAGGGTTGGTTAGCTGTTACTTGCTCAGAGAGATCATTGGCTGTGATGACTACACTCACATAGCACTGCTCCTCATATATCATCCTCCAGAAAGTTATTCCAGGCATGTTTTCATGAAGGAATCAGAGAAAGAAGAGAAAGGGGAAACTTTTAAACAATTTTTTTAAGCCTCTAGTTACATCGTATTTGTTAATATCCCATTAACCAAAACAAATTATATAGCTGAGCCTAGGAACAAGGGCAAGAGTCTGGAGTGTGAGTGCAGGCACTGTAAAGGAGAGCATAGTACAATTACATAACATAGGATACAAATATAGGGCAACAAAATGCAGCTGTTTTATAACCCATATAGCATACCATTTTTCTAATGATATGTCAAATTTTTAAATAATTTATTTTCTAGTTTTAAAAAATCTATTATTAAAGATATTTTATTATGCATATTTAAAGTATGCGACATGATGTTATATCCACTTCTTTTGTGTGTAAAACAGTTAATGTAGTGAAACAACATATTCCTCATCTCACTGGAAACGCAGATTTTAAGGATTTCTCTTGTATTTTTGCATCCAGAGTAAAGCAACATTTGCAAATCAATAAGAAAAGAGTAAACTACACCCTCTCCTTTCCAAAATATTTAAAACGTCAAAATGCTGAAATAAATACTTCACTAATGAAGTTACCCAAATGACCAATAGGTATTTGAAAAAGCATTCAGCACCATTATTTCTTTGGGAAATACAAATTACAACTACAAGATATTATTATAAGGCCACTAGAATGTTAACTAGAATGTGAAGCAAAAGGAACTTTCTTGTACTGCTGTCACAAAATGGTATACTACTTTGGAAAACTGTTTAGTCACTTCTAACAAAGTTAAATAGATGCCTCTTCTGTAATCCAACAATAACACTCCTAGGCATATATCCAAGATAAATTAGTACACATGTCCACAAAAATAACTTTACAGAATGTTCATCACAGTGCTATTCATATTAGCCAAAAACTGAAAACAACCAAGATGTGATGTTAATTAACAGATGTGCTAAACATATGATGGTATATTCACACAATTAATACTACTACCTGGAAGTAGTATTATGAACTACTAATCATAGTTTAAGCTAATACAAAGAATGAACTAATGACTTAGAACAAATAAATTTTATTGTGTTTAAGGAAGGGATACAAACATAAAAGAAATGCATTTACTGAGATCATATTGCCTTAATATTAAAAAATTACAAAATAAGAAAATTGTATAACCACGTATTTTACAAATACAGATATAAAACATATGCATTCAAATTTCAAGAAATCAAAGCTCAGCAAAATAAACCCAGAAAATAATTAAAACAATACAACGCTATGATCAAGGGATGTTAATTCTAAAAATGTACATATAGTCTAATATTTGAAAATGATGCATTTTATTAATGATGAAAATTATCAATGGGTTCTAAGTATGTAATTTTATTTACCCGAAGTTCAAGAAAAAATAACAAATAATACACTGTGACAGAAGTCAGAATAGTAGTTACCAAAGTGGTGTTCTGACACACGAGAAAAAGTTCTGGAGTGATGGGAAAACTCAATTTATAATTTAAGAGGTTACTACATCATTGTAGTTGAACAGCTCTCAAACTTTTTAGCCTGAAGACCAGATTTTTAGATGCTTAACAATTATTGAGGATACCTAAGATCTTTTTTCTTAATATTTATTATATTCATCAATATTTACCATAATAAAAATTAAAGCTGATATTTTTAAAACGTTAATTTTAAAATAATGAAAAATCCATTGCATATAAATATAAACAATGCATTTTTAAACAAAATAACAGTGTTTTCCAAGCTAAAAAATAGTTAACAAGAGTTAACAAGAAGGGTGATATTATTTCCCCCTTTATGTATTTAATCTTTGGCTATTATCTTAAGACTGACATGAAGAAATTTTGTTTTCCTCATTCTAGAAGTGATTATCAAAAGTAGTTATGCTAGTTTTACACGATACCCTTTCAACCTTTACAGAATTTTTTTTTTTTTGGCTATTAATCTATTGATCCTAATGCATGGTTTTCAAATGTTAAATCATATTTTGGAATTAACTTCACATGGTCATGGTGTTTATTATTTTAATTAATTTGTGGTTTTATTTTGTGAGTTTTAATATTGCTAAGTTTGGGTGCACTTTTTCATCTATATTTAAAAAATAAACGGTTATTATTTTCTTTATTTGGTACTACATTTGTAATTTTTTCCCCCTCAGGGCCATATGATCTCAGCAAAATGAATTAAAAGCATTTTAATTTTTAAATATTCTGAAATAGTTTATGTAGCATGAAAATTTTCTGTTCCTTAAAATGTTAAAGAAAATATGTATATGATAACTTCCACCTAGTGTCTTTATTGAAGGTATTTTCTTCATTTGTTTTTATAATAATCGGTTATTTTTATTTTCTAGATTTTGCTACATATATACAGTTCTTTATGCAGTCACTTTTTCATCTATATTTATAAAATAAATTGTTTTATAATTTTCTTTATTTTTTACTACCTTTGTAATTTTGATTTTCCTCAGGGCCATGTGATCTCAGCAAAATGAATTAGAAACATACTAACAGAATAGATAAAATAAAAAATAAATAAATAAAAAAGAAACATTTTTATTTTTAAATGTTCTGAAATATTTTGTGTTACGTAGCATGAAAATTTTCTGTTCCTTAAAGATTTTAAAGCAAATATATATGTGATAACTTCCACCTACTGTCTTTATTGAAGGTATATTTTTTTCATTTGTCTTAATGATAATGGGTTATTTTTCATTTTCTAGGTTTTCTTGCCACATATATACAGATCTTTATATAGTCACATTCTATATTTCTTCCTCTATGTATTGTTTACTTCCAAATGTGTCTTATATTTAGCTATGGGATATACAAATCAATTTTTTTTGTCTTTTAAAAGCAAACATGGATTAAATTGTAACTTCTTACTAGTACCATGTTTACCACAAATGCCTATTTTTTCTTATCATGTGTGCTGTCAAGGAAGATCTGAATTTCATCTAACTTTGTATAATAACTTTTTCTGAAAATATTACTACATTAGGATTAAATAGAATTTTACTATACTCATTATCTTTCTCTCTCTCCATATATCTTTGGTTTATTACCAAAAAGATCTTCCATTTCACTTTTTTTCTTTTTCTTACTATGCTCTAATCTTTAAATATGAAATAACAGTATTATAGCATAATTCTTGGAATACTTTCAATATGAAAAATGCAATTGTTTGAAACTTGTGCTTTATACAGTCTTAATATTAGGCACCTTATTATTTTGGGTTTATTGCTGAAGTAAACACACAACATATCAGATATTGAATTTGGCAGATTTCTAACTAAATTACCCTATCACTGTGCTGCTGGAGATCCCATAGTCGTTGACTTGGTCTACTGCTGCATAAAGTAATACAGTTATATAGCAATAAAATGACAGAATAACAGATGGATAATCTATTAGCAGAAACATCAGAGACTAAAATAGGAGTGCCGCTGGTGCAGTGGTGCCAATCCTGTAGTCAGACAATGCTGGAGAAAATACAACTTCAAGCTTTTGAATATAACTTCAAATGCCGGGTTAAACAAGTAGAATGTTAATTATTCAAAAGTGGGAAAAAGTCAGAACATATTCTAGTATCTCAGCAGAAGCTGCTGCTTTATAGAGGTCATTATTAAAGTAAAATAATTGAGTATGAAGTACTTGCCCACCCATGAACAAGTGAAGCAGAATTGTAATATTGCTAGCAGAGATATTTAGAGTGAGACTTTGGAGTCAGACAACGAGCTTGATGATGATTGATTCCCATCTTTTGCTAGCAGGGTAACTCAGGACATTATCTAATCTCCGTCTGCAAATTTTACTAATATCTACTTCATAGGGATATGGGGAGGAGCTGGGTAATAGATGTGAGACATTTAGCAAAGTGTTGTTGGTTAAGTGTCAACTCAGTGGTAGTTTTATTATCCTAACAGAAGCATTTAAACTAGGAAGCTATGAAGCTGTGAAGTTAGAATTCTGACTCATATCCCTGAATTCCTTTTGAAAGACATTACGTAGCCTGGCATGATATAAAATTATATAAATTGTTCTCTTTTTCTTTTTGGCAAGGTCTTGCTGTATTACCCAGGCTGGAGTGCAGTGGCATGATCATGCCTTGGACCCTTGGTCTCAAGTGATCCTTCTTCCTCAGCGTCCCAAGTAGCTATGACCACAGGCATGCCTTACCATGGTAAGTTACTTTAAAATTTTTTTTTTGTAGAGACCAGGGTCTCGCTATGTTGCTCAGGCTAGTATCAAAGTCTGGGTTTCAACCAATCCTCTTAACTACCAAAACACTGGGATTATAGGTGTGAGCCACCATACCCAACATAAAATAGTCATTATGGAATTTTTAGTATTTGATGTATGTACACCTTTGAAACTACTTTTTTTTTTTTTTTTGAGATGGAGTCTTGCTCTGTCACCCAGGCTGTAGTGCAGTGGCACGATCTCAGCTCACTGCAACCTCCGCCTCCCAGGTTCAAACGATTCTCCTGCCTCAGCCTCCTGAGTATCAGGGACTACAGGCATACACCACAACATCCGGCTAATTTTTGTAATTTTAGTAGAGAACAGGGTTTCACCATTTTGGTCAGACTGGTGTCAAACTCCTGACCTCAGGTGATCCACCCGCCTTGGCATCCCAAAGTGCTCGGATTACAGGCATGAGCCACCACACCTGTCCTGAAACTACTCTTAAGAGGAAGACTCACTGCATGTTTTTTTTTCTTACAATTGTTTTTCAATAGACTTTATTTTTAGAACAGTTTTAAATTCACAGCAAAATTGAGCAGAAGCTAGCTTGACACCCTCTTCCAACACACATGTGTATCCTCTCCTACATGAATATCTCCCACCACAGTGGTACCTTTCTTAAACTTGACATACCTACACTGATATATTATTATTGCCCAAAGTCCAGAGTTTCCATTTGAGTTCACTCTTAGTGGGTACATTCAATAAGTTTTGAGAAATGTATAATAACATGTATATACCACTATAGTATCATACAGAATAATTGCACTTCTCTAAAAACCTCCTATGCTTTCCTTGCCTATTATTCAATATTTTCCCAATTTCCTGGAATCCTTTTTTCTGTTGCCATGGTTTTGCCTTTCCCAAAATGTAAAATTTGTAGAATCATGCATATGTTACCTTTTTGAGTTTGTTTCTTTCACTTAGTGATATGCATTTAAGTTTCTTCTATATCTTTTCATGAATTGACAGATAATTTATTTTTAGTACTCAATAATACTCCATGGTCTGGATATATCATAGTTTTTCCATTCATTTACTGAAGAATATCTTGGTTGCTTTCAAGTTTAGATAATTATGAGTAAAGCTGCTATAAACATCCCTGTGCAAGTTTTTGTGTGCACAGAAGTTTTCAACTAATTTGGGTAAATATCAAGGCACATGATTCATGGATTGTATAGTAAGAGTATGTTTAGTTTTCTAAGAAACTGCAAAACTGTCTTTAGAAGAAGTTGTACCATTTTTCATTCTCAATAATAAGAGTTCCTGTTGCTCCACAGCCTCACCAGTATTTAATAATTGTCAGTGTTTTGGATTTTGGTCATCCTGTTAGGCATAGAGTGGTAGCCAATTATTGTTTCAATTTATAATTCCCTAATTAGTTTGATGTTAAACATGTATTCATATATATTTTTCCATCCGTATATCATCTTTGTGAGGTGTCTGCTCATGTGTTTGTGCAATTCTTAATCAGTTGTTCAATTTTTATTATGTATATTTAAGAGTGTTTTTGTATATTTTGAATAACAGTTTCTTACCAGATAGGTTTTCTTTCCAATGTTATCTCCCAGGCAGTGGCTTGTCTTTCCATTCTATTCACAGTATCTCTTACAAACCAGAACATTTTAATTTTAATTTTAATAAAGTGTGGCTTATAAATTTTTTATTTCATAGGTCATGCCTTTGATATTGTGTCTAAAAAGTCATTGTCAAACCCAGGGTCATCTAGATTTTGTAGTTTTGTGTTTTACATATAGTTCTATGATCCATTTTGATTTTTTTATTTTGTGAAGAGAGTAATGTTTTTCTATGATCCTTTTTTCTTCTTTTGCATGTAGATTCCCAGTTGTTTGAGAAATATTTGTTGAGAAGACTGTACTTTTTATTTGTTTGAGATAATGGGAAAAGAGTGACTAAGTAGCTGGGCACTGTGGCTCATACCTGTAATTCCAGCTCTCAGAGAGGCAGAGGTAGGTGGATAGCTTAAGCCCAGGAGTTCAAGACCTGCCTGGGCAATAATGTGAGACCCCATTCTTAAAAAATAAACATAGAAATAAAAATAAATTTAAAAAAGAGTGACTAAGTAAAAATGAATTTATAATGATCTTATGACTGATTTTCACTGCAAATGAGGAAAATCCAATCAAAGGTGCTTCACAAAAGAATTTTACTGATGTAGCTAAAGCCATCTAAACAATATTCTAGATTCTTATCATATTAATACAATGCTTAGGGAATAGACTTTTTCCAAGCATAAATAATATAATATTTACTATTATGCTTTGGGGGTAGAAAATGTTGAATAAGTGATTTTTCTTTGTTTGTTCAATTGATTGAATAAATGAATAAATAACTTTCTAGGGTGTACAGTTTATGTGGCAGGAAAAAGCTGTGAACGCTGACTGGAGATGATTGCATTTTGAGGACATTTCCATTATTGCAAAGGACAGTTAAGCCCCCTATAACTTGGTGCTTACTGGGCTTAGGGACTGTTGAAAGATAGATGTTTTGCAGTTTTTCCATAGGCGTCTTTTCTGGCAGACCTATTCTTAGTATGATGTGTAGGCTTCAATGAAACAAATTTTGAAGTTGTCTTGAGTCTTCACAATAATAAAAATGTTTGGAAATGCTGAATTCGGAATTCCATAGTGGGAATGTGAAAACCCTCCTTTCCTCGTCTGTGCCTTCCTACAAACCTAACTGCCTATCTTATTTGGCATATAAATATTTTCCCATAGCCCCAGAGATTCCCATTGACAAATTTATTAAACCTGTCTTATCCAGAATGTTAATGTTTCTGTAAATCTTCACCATCTGTTGTACCATCTAATTGCAAATGTGGAGTGAACATAATTCATGATTTTATCATAATAAATTTAGATAAGTGATTTAAATGCACTTGAATATTCTTTATTCAAAGCTACATGGATTTTTCAGCCTTTCCTTGTCTCCTAGGAACTGTTGTGAAGCTGTTCTTTCCCAGTGCCCTGTGTCACAAGGGGATTTTCTTGAAAAAGATACTCTCTTCTTTAGGCTTGCCAGACCACCTCCAAGTGTAACAGACAGTAAATGAGATGCCATTAGGTTAAACCTTAGCTGCTTCCTAAGAAACATGAATAATTGAAATTCTTCACATACATATTTATCTCTCTCTCTCTGCTTGTCAGTCACTCATCAATAGCTACCACTCCAAACATTCCTGTCTATAACCCAAATGCATTATTTGACCTCTACCTTACCCCTTTATTTCAAACTATAAGAGGATTTTACACTGCCATCTTTTAAATATACATTTTCTTCTTATCCTTATAAAAATCACTTTTAGGCTAGTTGTCAAAATATTTCTGTGGTGCTATTATTAAAACCACAAGGTTATATTTTGTACATCTCTGAAGTTTCTTCTGTATGTGTTCTGATGTATGTGTCATTTAATAGGTAGAACATAAAAAAGATTGTTTTCATGAAGTGAGCTGTTCATCGGGAAATAAGTAGACAGATGGTCTAAACCTTTAAATGAAAATATATTCATAGCAGTGTAGAGCTACTAAACCCTTTTGAAATCCAACACAAAATTCCTGAGCCAGATCCTACGGTTCTCTTAGGCTTTAAGAAAGTCTACTTGGCTGAACTGCAAAGTAGGTCATCTGATGTCACAGTTGAATCTATCCATGGACAATATCATTTGAGTGATATTATAACCAGTCATCAGGCCTCTCTAGTTCTCTGAGTTCTACTCACACCCTCTATGCCTATATCACAGAAGTAATGGAACTCTGTGACATTACAATTTTATCTTATTCCCTAAAGGTGAGCAACCAGGGGTGGGGTTATGCTTTTCCTTCCTGTGTTCTCAGGGGCTAGCATAGGGAGTGACAGAGGAGAATGCATAGAAATTGCTTGTTAAATTAGTACCAGGAGTATAATGAGTATATGATATGTTGAATGATTTAAAAAAAAAATGTCTTTGGAAAGAAAAGAAAGCCTAAGTTTTCCAAGTGTGTTTTCTTTTTCTCTGATAAATGCTAAGACAGTGTAAGCTAAGTTAGCCAGAAAGTATAAAAACTTACCTATTGAAAGAGTTTGAGGAAAATATTGACAGGTTTGGTAAATTTCTTGCCAATATCTTCACTTTATTTTGGGAGGGCATTCCAATAGCATCTTGTGGCTATGATGTCGTACTGCAAAAAGCACTGCCAAAGGTCATTTAGAAGTGCTAGGAATTCTGCCATACATTGAACCCTTGGTTCCTGGGCATTAATGCAGCAGGATTAGCTTTTCCTTCAACTTTGAAAACACTTCATCAAAAACACTCCAAGTCAGTTGATTCATTTAGATATTTTCAGATAAATTTACATAGAACCCACTGCCTATTTAAATAAAATCAGGGTTGAAAAATATCTCTAAGTGGAGCAGAGAGGGAAGGTGAAATTAAAATTTTAAACAGATAGCCCCACATTCAAATGCATGTGTAGCTTAGTACCATCTTGATGTGTGAGTATGGAATCTAGTTATACCTAGCTAATTATTTTCTTCAATTCTTCGACTAAGTTATTCTATTTCATTTAAATATTTATATGAGTAATATTTAATATGCATATTTTCATAGAAAGTAATTAGAAAAAAACAGAGTAATGCAAAGAAGCTTGCTCGTTCTCAAATCTCAGTGATTTTCAAAGATTTAGCACCCACATCTAAGCCAGAGCCTTTTGCTCTGCTTAACTCAGCCGTGTGCCAAGTGACCAGCTTGCAATAAAACTGCTTCTTAACCAGCTCTGTTCACAGCTAAACACTTGATAATTTTTTTGTGTTGCTACAGAGCCCTGTGTTGTATCCAATTATCCTACACTCAAGCTGCTTTAGGAGTTACTGAATGTGGAGCTAAAAAGTGAGGAAGATTGTTTCTCCCTCTTATTTCTTGACCTTGTATGTGACAACTGCAATCAGAGAAATCTTTCTAAAATGCACTTTTCCAATGGCTCATAAAGAGGCCCACATTCAAAAGCCTAGGTATCCTCTCTGAACTTCTATAGGCGGCTATGGAATTAGATTCTGCTCTTAGAATTTGATCTTAGAATTCTACCTATGCTCTCAAACCATGTAAGTTCAATTTGCTTCTGCTTCTTTGTGGATTTTTTCGTTAAAAAAGTAATATTTATTGAATCAAGTTAAAAACAGGCATTTATCACATTATGTAAAAAGTTTTATATTGCAAGAATGTGATACATGAGTTCAGTTATGGGTAGGTAGACTTTCCAGCATTCCTCTTTCCAAGTGGGAAACCCTCATCAGATCTTTCTATGTATTTATCACTGATGATAGCTAGTATTTTCTGATAATAAGTGAAACTATAAGCCAAAAAATCTTCCACTTCTGCTTTAGCCAAAACTATGGGGTGTGGGGAGGGGGGGCGTTGAATATGGGAAGACATGTAAAACAGGCAAGAGTAAGACAATCGTCTCTAGTTTATTGTCTAAATTTATCATAAACACCTCAAGTTAACTTAAGAATTTAACAGAAAATTTGTATTACTATTTAGGCATAATCAGAGTAATTCCGTGAAAAAAAAAATCTATGTGCCTCATCTCAGCCGGTGGCATCTTGTTCAGTTATTTATAAAGCGGGGACACAAAATTACCAACACAGAGAGAAAATTGAATAGAAACTATCATTGAGAGTATTCAATGTACTATTTTTAATCATACCTAAGAGTTTTCATCATCATTGGAAAAAAATTAAGAGGTATTTTGTATATAGGTAGCTGTATGTATTTATATGCATGTCAGTTTTATCATAAGTTGTACCTTCTTTTCTTTCTTTCTTTTGGCTGTTTTTTTTTTTTTGTTTTGTTTTGTTTTTTAAACAGGGTCTCACCCTATGGCCCCAGGCTAGAGTGCAGTGGCACAATCTTGGCTCATGGCGACTTCTGCCTCCTGAGCTCAAATGATTCTCCTGCCTCAGCCTCTCCAGTAGCTGGTACTGCAGGTGCCACCATGCTTGGTTAATTTTTGTATTTTTTGGTAGACATGGGGTTTCACCATGCTGGCCAGGCTGATCTTAAACTCCTGACCTCAGGTGATCTGCCCCCCTTGGCCTTCAGAGTGCTGGGATTACAGGCATGAGTCACTGTGCCTGGCCTTTACCTTATTTTCATCTTAACTGTGAGTTCAGCCATTTTATCTAATCCTTTGGTTGTTTGCATAAAGATCTGATGTAAAACAAACAAGCATAATGTACCTTATTTCACTATTTTAGTTAAAATTTTAAACAAGAGGAGAGCAATTAAAAAAGTAATACTATGTAGAGTATTATACACAGAATACAGTATAATACTATATATGTACTATTGCTTATCTAACTTTATACATACAGACAGCTAGATAATTTGCTTTAACCAGATACATTTATATCCATTGTCTAATCAGTGTTTTGCAAGCTATAGTCTATAACCTGGTGGTAGGATATGAAAATAATATAATAACAACAGCATGTTTTTGTTTTGTTTTGTTTTTTAGATACAGGGTTTCACTTTGTTGCCCAGCCTGAACTGCAGTGAAGTATGAAGTACAGCATCACTGCAGCCTCAAACTTCTGGGCTCAAGTCATCCACTTGAGTAGCTAGCACTACAAGTGGGCACCACCATGCTCAGCTAATTTTTTTTTAATGTTACAGAGATGAGATCTCGCTATACTGGCCAGGGTGGTCTCAAACTTTCAACCTCAAGTGATCCTCCCACCCTGGCCTCCCAAAGTGTTAAGATTATAGGTGTGAGCCACCATACCCAGTCCCAGTACATTTTTAATTTGAAAAAGAAAGGATTAGAATAGAAATATTAGAGTACATTAGATATACCAAAGTAAGTATTGCTTCTTGGAGCTGTTATTTCATACAGATATTTGTCTGCATATGTAATATACACATACATATGCATACACAAATATATTTAAGTAAATAGAACATGTTTCTTACTGTGAGTAGTAGTTTTTAAATTTGGAAAAACTGGACTATATTATACAAAGATGCATAATCTGAAGTCCCAAGATATCAGTTCTACTATTAATAAAATAAGAAAAGAGATTATAAATGACACTAAATTCTTCTCTCAGATTAAAGTTTAAAATCCGTTCAGCTGACACTAAATTCTTCTCTCATATTAAAGTTTAAAAACCTTTTAGATAAAGATACTTTTCTCAGAGATATTGAGGGAAGACTCTGTTGCATATATTTATTAAGTTGTCATAAGTATCAAAGACCGAGTTCAGGGCTTGATAGTAAAGGTTTGTTTCACTAGTATGTTAATTACAGCAAATTCACATTCTGACTGAACATGAATGAGTTTGTTTAGCTTTACTGACAAACACAGATCAACCTTTGTCTTAGGCATCCATTTTTTAAACTAATTTCACCAGAAAGAATCAGCAATAGTCTTAAAAATGTAGACTCTTTATTTCTTTAATGCTAAGGAAAAGGACTCCAGTGAGACAAGCAGATAGAGCCTAAAAATAAGGTCACAAAAAGATAAAAATGACAAGCAAGAACAAACATCATTTTCCCAATGGTTGAACCCATCTTTTCCAAACATTCCCAATTCAGAGAATCATTTACAGGTTTTAATTTATCTTACCCAGGAAGAGAGTCAGAAGGGAGAAAGTGAAGCTGGCCAAGGCTGGAATTAGGATTAAACCTAACACCTTCAAGGCATCATACACTTTCAGTTGCTTTGGGGATAGAGCATTGTGAGGCTGAGTTTGCTCCCAGGAAAGAGCACTCCTTTCAGATAATTTCTGTTTTAAAACCTCGTTGAAGGAAAATTGTCCTAAGGAACACTGTACTTCCAGAGAAACCCAGGTCTCTAACTCTTGTCCTCAGTATATTTAAAATCCAACCACAATTATTAAAATAATGGTTAATAAAATACTTTGTCCTATGACCTTTCAGCTGATTCACACTTGAAAACAAATTTACTAGGAGGAATAGCAATCACATATATTTTTTGTCCTTTAACCCTTAAACAGATTGACACTTAAAAAAAATTAACTAGGAAGAGCTCCTACTATGATTTTTTCTAATTTGGAAGTGTCCCTGTGCTACAATAGCTTCATTATTTGAGTGAATTAATTACTTCCCTACGTTTAGTTTACTTTCACTGAGCTATTACCTTCTACTGCTTCCCAACTGAATAATTTCAAAGAGAAATTATCTTTCATAGGCAGGAAGCTGAATACTTCTATGATTTTTCGAACTCTAAAATATTTCTTGAGCCTCTCTCAAAGTACCTGCAGAATAGAAATATATATATTTTTTGGGAAAAAAAAAGTTTTCTTTTTCCTTTTTTTTTTTTTTAACGTCTTTTTTCTTTGTACTTCTTACAGATACTTTTTGGACATGTAAGTGTCAGTTGTTATTAAGGGCTGTTATGAAGGACTTTGAAGATCACTTAAAGACCAATATCTGCTGGAGGAGAGAGAATAGGAAATTATGGGGGAGTGAGTCACAAACAGTTTGGGTCATTTATCTTTTGAAATTAAAAAAAGGAGAGATTTCAAACATTCAGAAAAGTACACAAAAATAAATAAATATGACCTGCTGAGATATAAAATGGATTATGACATTTTATCACATTACCTTCAGGTCTCCCACTCTTCTGTGGATTTTTTCCCCTTGTTTATTTGTAATAATACATAAATAAGATCCTCTCCCCCATCAATTGACCCCATATTCCTTCTTCCCAGGGATAACCTCTACCATCAGATTGCTGTTCTTTTTTCCAGGCATGTTTTTTTCTTTCTTTATTAGCCTCATCAGTAAAAATGAGGATAAATATTATTTTCTACCTGATAAGATTATTGATTGTGTGAATTAAATAAATTAATATATATGAAATGCTTATAACAGTGTTTTACACATATCATATGGCCAAGAAATTTAGTTAGCTAGTAAGTTGTTATTTAGCTACCTCTCCACAAATGATACATTACTCTTTAAATGTATTTTAGATTAGATTAGGTTGAATACCATGAAACTGATGATATTTGCCCTTTTTTCATCTATATATAAAAAAGGAATTTTATATAATTCAACCTATTATATAATGGTTTTATCTGTGTATGTATATTTCGTTGCATACAACTTTTAAATATGAAATAATTTATAAGATTATTAATGCATCAGATCTGCATTATTAATATTCACTGCTTGACAAAATTCCATTTTGTCATCATAACAAAGTTTATATAGGTCAGGCGTCCCCAAACTTTTTACACAGGGGGCCAGTTCACTGTCCCTCAGACCATTGGAGGGCCGCCACATACTGTGCTCCTCTCACTGACCACTAATGAAAGAGGTGCCCCTTCCTGAAGTGCGGCGGGGGGGCCGGATAAATGGCCTCAGGGGGCCACATGCGGCCCGCGGGCCATAGTTTGGGGACGCCTGATATAGGTTTTCTCAACTTCAGGTTCCACTACACTGCTTCTGCATTTTCACCATTATAAACAGTGTAGTGATGGACATAATTATATGTACTTTCTTATGTGTGAGTGAATTCATATAAAGTAAAACCGAAAAGTGGAATCCTTAGGTTCAACAGTAGGCATCTCTTTCACTTTACAGGGAATAACCAAATTACTTGCCAATGTTTGAACTGACATACATTCTGCTTAGGAATGTATTCATAGTGTGAAGTCCTCGAAAATACGGAGACTTATTTATTTTGCAAGTCAAAGACATTTCAGTAGAGTCTTAAATGTGTCTCTGAAAGAGATGATCAGGGGAGGATGTTTCCAGAAGAGAAATGTAAACGTTAAGGAATAATCAAATAAAAATGCTGCAAATGTAAAACATGGTACAGAATACCTGAGATCTGGGCCCAGGTGATTTATAGCAAATTTTTCAAGGAATAGAATTGATTGATATTGGGAACGTTTTTGAAGGCAGTACTGTGCATTTTGAGGGCTCTTCATTACTTTATATAGATACAAATTTCTGTATGAAATCATATTCCTTCTACCTGAAGGTCTCTAATTTTTTTGGAGAGTAGGTATCCCTCAACATTTATCTGAGAAATACTTCATTTCTCTTTTATTTTACAAAAGTATTTTCACTAGACGTAGAATTCTAAGCTGACTTTTTATTTTAGTTCATTAAAAGTATACTCCTTTGTCTTTCAGTTTGCATGGTTTCTGAGAAGCCCATTGTAATTTTTATCTCTGATCATCTGTAATGTGTATTTTTTCATGTGACTTCCCTCAAGAGTGTCTCTGTCTTTATTTAAGCAGTTTGAATAAATGTGATGCATCTATGTGTGGTAATTTTCCCTCTTAGTGTTTTCTGAATATCTTGGATTTATATCTTTTGCTAAGTTTGAAAAAAAATTGAGCTTTTTTCTTCAAATGTATTCTATTCCATTCTTCACATATTGCAGTTATGTATATGGTAAAGAGTTGGATGGTGTCCACATTCTTGGATGCTCTGTGCTGTTGTTTATTTGCATTCTTAGCTTTTTCATTTTTTTTCCTCTTAAGTTAGATAATTTCTATTGACCTGTCTTCAGGTCCCACATGTTTCTCCTTGGCTCTATCTAGGCTACTGATGAGCCTCTCAGAAGTATTCTGTACTGGTTGTTTTTTTTTTTTTTTTTCCCTAGTGTTTTCATTTGATTTTTTTTAAAAAGTAGTTTTAATCTCTGCTGAAATCATTCACCTCATCTACTATGCTTCCCCATTTCCTTATTATACCTTTAACATTTTAATTATAATAACTTTAAATGAGAAATTTCAATGTCTGTCATATATGGGTCTGGATTTAATTATTTCTTTATTTCTTGATAAGATGCTTCTTTCTTGCTTTTCTTAAAAGGAGCTATATTGTGTAGGACAGTAGAGACTGAAGTAACTGTATTTTCTACTTAAGAGATAAACACACCTTTAGTATGAGATTTGAGTTAGTGTAATTATGAGTTAGAAGAAGTTTGAAGTATTTACTATGGTTACCTTTCTTTTAACACAGGCTTTAAAATCTTCCAGGGACACTTTGATTTAGGATAGGGCTGGTTTGTCAGGGTTTTTGTTTTTTAATTTTTCCCCAATTGTTGCTCTATCCTCAGGTTTAGATCTTCCCATTGGACTGTACCTCAGAAGAAAGGATATCTCTTGCAGTTAACCTGTTATTTGATATTTGTTAGTTTTGTGGTTGAGAGTAGAGGGTGTTCTCTGTGGTTCTAACTAAGCCTCTGTCTTTGGCCTCATATCCTAGGTGAAGAGTGTTCCCTTCTCAGTACTACTACCTCTATTCTGGTATATTTCTGATACCAGTAAATATCCCCACCCCTTTGCTGGAGTCAAAAGCATTTTTACCCATTCCCTTCTGGCTGCAGTAGATCTTCACCAGTATCCTAATCATGAGTAAGTTTGTTCCCATCCCTTCTCTCACATATTAAGGCTTTTGTTTCACAGGAGATTTAGGTTAGAAGAGTCAATGTAGAAGAGCTTTGTGACTTTCTGAGGTAGTTGCTGTTCCCCTTCCTAAAGCTTGCCCCATTAAAAAGACTTTTCTAATCATTTAAGTGAGTTGGGTTAATGGAAAAATTTCCACAAGAGTGTGTAGAATGCCTCTATGTTTGCAGCCTCGAGAGGTGTCACCTCCCTTGTCAGTGTGCACTCCAACTCCATTGATATGGCAGTCACCCTTACTGAACTATCTTTCCAGTTCCTGTGTCCTGAACAATTAACCCACAACTTCCAGGTAATATTTCTTTCAGGCACTTGTCTCTTCTTCGGCTTTAGGCCAGTTCACTGTTCCACTACCTCAGCTCTCTGCTGAGTTTAAGAAAAGTAATAAACTTACAGTTTGCTGACATTTGTTTGCCATTGTTATATGTTACTGAATAACGTTCTTCATAGTTCTGTAAGTAAAATGTGTGCTGATGTATATGTTCCCAAGGAAGGAGGAAGTAAAATCACTAGGTAAAATGTGTGCTGATTTATATGTTCCCAAGGAAGGAAGAAGTAGAATCACTAAGTAAAATGTGTGCCAATACATATGTTCTCAAGGAAGTAGGAAGTAAAATCACTGAGTAAAACATGTACTGATGTATATGTTTCCAAGGAAGAAATTTGGTTGTTGAACATTTGTTTAAGTCATAAAGAAGTGTGGCAATTTCAGAAAAGTTGAGAATTCATTGCCTACAGTAGCTAATGACAGTAGAAATTATTTTAATTTCCTCCTAGTGTCTGGCTTCTAACAGTTTTAGATGGTTTTTAGTCTGTCAAAATAAATAATTTATTACTTTCTGTCACATACTATGTCTCAGTTAATACACATTTATTGATCAAACTGCAATTTACTTTAGAAAATACTTACATTCTTTTTGAGCTAAAATACGTTAATAGAATAACTTGATCTTTATATTTGGGTCATCTTTAGTATATAGCCAAAGGTCATCCAGTTATGAAATCACAATAGAATCAAAAAGAACTGTAAAGTCATTAAAATCCTGACAAGTGACTTGGGAAAAGAAGGTACCTCTCTAAATTCTGAAGTATAGATGCCTGATTATATTGTTGATCTTGCCAGGCAAAGGCAGTTACAATTTTTTTTTTTTTAATCTGAAGGGACAAGAAAGAAAGTAGGACAAAATTATATAGCCTCATGTGACACCAAATATAAAATGACTTGTTATTGATACCATGGAAAATAGCTATTTTATTTATATTTATATAAAGATATATGTGTGTATGTATATGTTGGGGGAACATTTGTTAACTTTTATTAACTAGTATTCTAAAAATAATTTATAATCTTGTCTGTTGGGTTCCTCTTGATGAAGGATAGAAGTATTAGAATGGTTGGCACAGGTATAATGTGTCTTTTATTGATTTAGTCTTTTGTTTGTCATAGTTTTAGAGGGTGTTGTCAAAGCTCTGGTAAAGATCTGGATGGGTCTATCTGAACCTTCATAGGCTTAGTCACTATAATTCTGTCAATATTAGTAGATATTTTAGTTCACAGAAATTCCAGTAGTGTGTACAACCTAAATTCCAACTCAATTTAGGTTGTGTTTTGACATAAGAATATCAGTAAGTCAATGTCCAAGTTAGCTATGACTTTATTATAAATAGGGGAGTCCCTGAAGAATTTCAATGAAGAGACTATCAGGAAAATATTGAGTCTGGCAATTCAATTTGCACAGCATACCCATCTCTATAAAGTTAGCAGCTGTGCTACCACAAAAATGGTAAGAATATTATCAGTAAAACATGTGTGCCTGAGTGTCTGAGGATTGTTAGAAATATCCATGAACTGAATAATTTATTGACTTTAAATCAGAAGTTGAATAACAACATGAAGTTTTTCAGCTAGTATTTGTGTGAATCAAAAATACATAGGGTAGAGCAAGATGCCCAAATAGATGCCTTCACTGATTGTACCCCTGAAAGAAACACCAATTTAACAACTATCTACACACAGAAAACACCTTCGTAAGAACCAAAAATTAGGTGAGCAATCACATTACCTGGTTTTTAACTTCATATCACTGAAAGGCACTAAAGAGGGTAAGAAAGACAGTCTTGAATTGCTGACACTACCCCTCCCCCATCCCCTGGCAGTTTCTGTATAGCACAGATAATCTGTGCACATGGGGGACAGAGAATGCGACATAGTGGAACCCAGCGGTGAACTCAGTACTGCCCTATCACAGTGGGAAGCAAACTGAACTCAACTTACATCCACCCACCAAGGGAGCATTTGGAAAAGCTCTAGCCAGTGGCCATCCCAACATCAGAACTTAAGTTTCAGCAAGCCTCACCACTATGAGCTAAAGTGATCTGGGGCCTTAAATCAACTTAAAAGGTAGTCTAGGCCACAAGGACTCCAATTCCTAGCACTCCTACTGCTGTGCTGGGCTCAGAGCCAGTGGACATAGAATACCAGCTGGGATGGCTAAGCAAGTACTTGTACTACCCCTCCCTCAACACCAGGAAGCACAGCTTGCAGTAATCAGTGTCTCCTTTCTTCTGCTTGAGGAAAGGGAAAAGTAAAGAAGACTTTGTCTTGCATCTTATATGTCTTGCATCAAAGTCCTCAGTCACAGTAGGATAGGGCACAGGGCAGAATTGTAAGGCCATAGCTCATGGATGACATGTCTAGACACATCCTAGGACAGAAGGCAGCCTGCTGCCTTGAAGGGGAGGATCCAGTCCTGGCAAAATTCATTGCCTGCTCACTAAAGAGCTCTTGGGTCCAGAAGAACCAAGCAGAAATACCCACGCGGTAAATCTTGGGCCTTGGGTGAGACTCTGAGATGTGGTGATTTTAGGCACCGACTCAACCACAATAGAGTAAAGCACCAAGTAGGTTCTTGGGGTTCCCGATTCTAGGCCTTAGCTCTTGGATAGTGTATTCCTGCACCTACTTTGGACCAGAGGGAAGCCTATTGCCCTGAGGGTGAGTCCCAGTGCTAGCAGTATTCACCATAAGCTGACTGACGAGCCCTTGGGCATTAAGTGAATATTAGAGATAGCCTAGCAGTTACCCTTGTGGTCTGTGGTGGTGGTGGCCACAGGGAGAGGCTTGTCTGCCTGTGACAAAAAAAGAAAAGAGTGGGAAGGAACTTGTCTCATGGGTTGAGTGACAGCTTAGCCATAATAGAATATAGCACCAGGTAGATTTCTAAAGTTTCTGGCTCCAATCCCTGGCTCACAGACAATATCTCTGGACCCACCTGTGGCCTGGAGGAACTAGCCACCTTGAAGGGAAGGAGACAAGTCTGTTTGGTTTCCCCAACTGCTGACTGTAGAGCCCTGGGGCCTTGAGAAAACATAATCAGTAGCCTAGGGGTGAGTATAGCAGGACTTGAGCAAGATCCAGGGCTGTGCTGGCTTCAGGTGTAATTTGGCAGTGTCCCAGTTGAGGTGACCACAGGGCTGCTTGTGATTCCCACCGCCAGCTCCAGGTGGCTCGACAGAAAGAGAGAGAGAGAGAGAGAGAGAGAGAGAGAGAGAGAGAGAGAGGGAGAGGGAGAAACTCTATCCTATGATGTTTTGATTGGGTTGGAAGCATTCAGTTATTTTTAGTTGTGAAGACTTCAGTTTATTCTAGATCCTATTCTATTTTTGTCTTAAGATTCTGTCACCATATTCAGTCACTAAGAAAACTATCTAACAAAGGGGCCATTTTTCATTTGAGTTTTGCTTGATTATCAAATCCCCTATTTCTGGTTAAGTCTATTTACACAAAAGTAAAAAAGTGGGAAGTAAACATGTTCCCATTTGCTTTAGGATCTAATCCTTAGTATCATGTACAGTTGTTGAAGAGCCTATCCTTAAAGGTTCCAATGGACAGATTCTTTTCTTCCTTGCAGGATTTTATTAGATGTGTTATCCTGTTTTCACACTGCTAATTAAGACATATCCAATATTGAGTAATTGATGAAGAAAAAGGGGTTTAAAAGACTCACAGTTCCACATGGCTGGCGAGGCCTTACAATCATGGTAGAAGGCAAAAGAAGAGCAAAGGCATGTTTTACATGGCAGCAGGCAAGAGAGCATGTGCAGAGGAGCTGTGCTTTATAAAACCATCAGATCTCCTGAAACTCATGCTCTATCACTGCAACAGCACAGGGAAAAAACCTGCCCCCACAATTCAATTACCTCCCACTGGGTCCCTCCCATGACATGTGAGGATTAAGGGAGCTACAATTCAAGATGAGGTTTGGGTGGGGACACAGCCAAACCATATCATTAGAGTTGATGTAATCTATTTTCATCAGAAAGATTATGAAGATAGTTATCAAAAAACCTTGTTCATCATCTAAAGCTTTCTAAACCCTTCTGGTTTTCTGTACAATCTGAGATGCCATCATTGACCCACAGTGTTTTTCCACCTCTGCCTTTTCCAACCCAATTTATGCATACAGAATTATTTGGATTATGAACTAATTGATTTAGCTCAGGGAGCCCTGTCATGAATAAGTTTAAAATATTTATCTTGATTCCTAAAGCAGTTCTTTTTAAAAAATGCAGATTACCTAGTGGAAGGCAGAAAATGAGTAGTAAGGTAACTAAAAACAGATGGAATGTATAGAAAACAAATAGCTGGATAGTAGACTTAAGCAAATCAATATTTGCAGTAAATGTAAACAGTTAAGCATGCTAATTAAAAACAAGATACCATCAGTCAAAATGCAAGACCCAATTATGATGTTTTTAGAAGAAAGACATTTTAAATATTAAAAGACAGAAATGTGAAAGTTAATGATGGGAAAAGACATTTCATATAGAACGTAAGCATATGGAAGCTATCTACAAAGTAGACTTCACTACAAGGCATATTATCAGACATAAAGAGTAATACTTCACAAGGAGAAAAAAGTCAATTTGTAAAGAAGACATAATTTTTAGAATTTGTATTTGTTCTGTCCTTCAATTCAGCCCATTTATATTTATGTTCTCTTATTGTTCCCTTAATCCTTTAATCAATATATACACACATAAGTATGGTTTCTTTGTGAATTCTATTCTTCATGCACTTGGGATTCTAATCCTTTGTTCTGTCTCAATTTCCTTTTATTTTTGTGTTGTTTGCTTCATGCCTGCAGATTTTCTCTCTTATGACAAATACAATTCTTTATTTCTCATGGAAATTTTTGTCATCTTGCCTTGGCCAGATTTATGCTTGTGTAGGCTAAATTAAAGCATTTGTTTAAATTTCAACATCCCTTTCTCTTAGAGACCCAAAACTTCATTTACTTTTTCACTGTGGTCACTGGAAACCAAGCCCTTAGCATTCAGTTTGATAGCCAGTTCTTCCCAGTTCTTTTTATAGTAACTTTTACACCATGTTACCAAGATTAAAATAAATTAAAGAGAAAACATAGCAAAGTGGCAATGTAAAAGGTCCTAGAATTAAGATTTGAGGCACTTCAAATTTAAGGTGGTGAAGATGGGAATGAAAAGCAAAGAAGAGAAGAAAAAAATGGATGGGTGTCATTTCCTTCAATCCAAAACTAATTCTTTCTTTTCTCTTTTATCCCATGGATATCTTTTCAGGAAACTCACAGTATTGAGTATCCTTTCTTATATTGGCTACCTCTTTCTATGTTATTTGTGTTCTCCCTCAATACAAAAATAAGCTCAAATTTCTTCCCATATTAGTTATTTAGCATTCCTAGAACGGAAAAGTAACAATTGAACACAGATCTAAAGGATAAGTTGAAATAAACTGGACAAAGGGCAAGGGTTGCAGGAGGAAATATGCAAACCTCTTGTGTAAAGGCCTTGTGGTGGGAGGAGTGAATGTCTTGTTTCAAAGCACTGAAAGAAGAGCAGCAGGCTGAAAAAGTGAGATCAAAGGGAAATGCTACATTCTATGAGATTGAAGAAAGAGACACAGGTTGCGTCACTGGGGCCTTGTCAATCATGTTATGGATTTTGTACTTTATCCTGATGACAAAAGAAAACAATTGAAACATTTTTAAGATTTTATTTTTAATTGAAAAATGAAAATTGTATATATTTATGTGCTACACTGTAATATCTTGAAATATGTTTGCAACGTGGAATGAAGGCATTTAAAGGAGATTAGCACAATCATACTAGAATTTCAAAATTATCTTTAAAATGAGGGATTGCAGAAGAGATCCTCTTCTCGCATAGTCTCTACATTGTTCCTCAAATCTTGTGTACCAACTTCCTATTGCTACCATAAATGTTTACTATAAATTTGGTTGCTTAATACAACCCATATTTATGATCATACCATTTTGGAAGTCCGAAGTCAAAATTGGGCTTCACTGGGCTGAAATTAAGATGTTAGCAGGACTGTGCTCCTTATTAAGGCTCTTGGAAAGGATCTGTTCCCTTGCTTTTTCTTTTTCTTTTTTTTCCTCAATTTTTTTTATTGCATTTGAGGTTTTGGGGTACATGTAAAGAACATGCAAGATTGTTGCATAGGTACACACATGGCAGTGTGATGTGCTGCCTTCCTCCCCATCACCTATATCTGGCATTTCTCCCCATGCTCTCTCCCCAACTCCCCATCCCCCACTGTCCTTCCCCTATTTCCCCCCTGCAGACCCCAGTGTGTAATGCTTCCCTCCCTGTGTCCATGTGTTCTCAAACACCCTTGCCTTTTCTTGATTTTTATATTGCTGGCATTTCTTAGCTCATGTGCCTTTCCTCCATCCTTAATGCCAGAAGCATACATCTTCAAATTTCTTTCTGATTCTTACCATCTGCTTCCATCATCACAGCTCCATCTCTCTTACCCCTTTACCTGCCTCTTATGAGAACACTTGTGATTATTTTGGAGATAAATAGATGATCCTATTTCAAGATTCTTAACACATCTGAAAAATCTCCTTTGCCATTTAAGGTAACATGTTTGTAGTTTCTGGGGAGTAGGATGGGCGTCTTCAGGAAGAAGAAACATTTTTCTGTCTACAACATCTTTTTTCATAAGTTTTACCATAGTTTGTAACTATAGGATTTTATGGTTATTACACAATTATCTTCACCTCTAAACCATAAACCACGAAGCTAGGTCTCCAGTTTATAGTACTTACCTTTGTATGCCCAGCACTCACTACCATAGTGTCTGGATCTTAATCGGTGCTCAGTAAGATTTAATGAAGCTGTAGATTGAATGAATAAATGAGTAAATGTCTTAAAAGTAAGATTAGTTTATCCTGGAAGCAATGGATACTTTTGTTCAAATGTCTTTGTACATCTCTACAGTGATGTTTAATCACATCAGGATAGCTATAGTCAACCTCATTTATTTTAGCCCTGTCTACATCTTTTTTCATAAGTTTTACCACAGTTTGTAACTGTAGGATTTTGTGGTTATTACACAATTATCTTCTCCTCTAAACCATAAACCGTGAAGCTAGGTCTCCAGTTTATAGTACTTATCTTTGTTTACCTATAGTTCACATTCAACTGATTAATTACATGCAGAAGTATTGATTACCCATCTTGAGGCTTTGTGCTTCCAACTCTGTGCCATGAGTGATAGAACTAATTGCCTAATTATAACTATTCTTGTAATATTCTGTATTATAAAATGTCAATGACTGAAATCATTATTCTGTAATGTAACTAAACCAAGTATTACTTATCATTATTTTATTACATAATTCAATTGTGTTTTAGAAATTGCTAGCCTTCTAAGACAAACTACATTTTCTGACACTATCTGTTTTAGAATTATAATATTAAATAAAATATTTGTTGATTTTATTTAAAATATCATGCAAGCTTGAAGGTTTCTAGAATATAACCTATATTTCTAAACTTTGCAAAAGAAAAAAAAATTCTAATGTATTCCTCATCACTCAAGTACATGAGTCATCACTGATCTCTCCTTTTTATATCACCTTCATATCTGATCAATCACCCAGTTCTCTCAAATATTTCTTATGCCATTTTCTTCTCTATATCCCTCCTTCGGTTCATATCCTGATTATCTCTTACTAGAATACTGTAAATGCTTGAGATGCCTCATTATATAACCTTTCTGTATATAATGTAGGTTACTTTTTCCTCTTTAGGAAGTGTTCTTCAGCATAAGGATATTTATTACTTTTAATTAAATAACATTTAAAAAAAGTAGAAAGCCTTTCATGTCAAATAGAGGTAGATTCCAGTCAAATGGAAGTGGATTGTAGATTTTTAATTAATGAAGTTAGGTTTTTGTTTTTTGACATCCAAAATACTGAAAGAATTAGACAAAGTTAGCAGATTTTCAGTTAATGAAATTAGGCTTTTGGTTTTTGGCATTTGGGCTAAACATTAAGAATATATATATTCTTAATGTTTATGTATATATAAACATTATATAGATATACATATGTGTATATATATATTGCTTTAATCATACATGGCAAATATATAACAAATAGGCCTTCACTTACAATTAGAAGTCTCAAGTTTGAATCTATACCTATCAACTGTATATGTGTGATGCTGGATATATTGTTTATCTGCCAATTCTCAATTCTCATGTCTGTGAAATCATTGATAAAAATGAAATTGATGTAATATTAAATATAGCTCAGCAGACACTTAGGCTTTTGAAGAATACCCTTGTCCTTGGTTTTGCTTAATCCAAGATATGATGAACATGTAAGAGAATGGCTGTGCCACTCTTGTGAACTAAATATTTGAAGCAGTATCTTCGGACTACCAGAATTTCTTGTCTCTAGTTTTCCCCTCTGTCTTTCCGTTGCTCTTTCTGAGTGGTATTTATAAATTGATTTTATTTAGCCTTTTGTTTTGTTTTGAGACAGGGCTTGCTCTGTCACCCAGGCTGGAGTACAGAGGCACAATCTCTGCTCACTGAAATCTCTTCCCACTGGGCTTAAGTCAGCCTCCCGCCTCAGCCTCCGGAGTACTGAGACCACAGGCATGCACCACCATGTCTGGCAAATTTTGCTGCTTTATTTTTATTTTTATTTTTATTTTTGTGATTTCACCATGTTTCCCAGGCTGGTCTCCAACTCCTGAGCTCAAGCAATCTGCCTGTCTCAGCCTCCCAAGTGTTAGGATTATAGCCTTTTAATAAAACCCCTCAATTAACTTGGGAAATAATACAAACCCCCTTTTTTGTGGCATCCAGGGTCCTCCAGGATGTGGTTCCTATTTACCTTTCAAAATTTATCACACACTCTTCTCTCCTATATGATATTCTGAGAAAATGCAAGTATTTAAAGCACCTCAGTGTTTTCTTTTTGGCACTTTCACATCTCATCACATAAAATTTCCTCAGCTTAGGATTCTTTTTTGTTTGTTTCATATGGATGTGTGTTTCTCCTTGAAGTCTTCAATCAGTTTTGCTTCTCTTCTGAAAAATCTTTTCAGACTGACAGTTTGAAGACATGCCCAAGCAGTACTAGTTATGATTTATTTTGTGCTAACACTGTATCTCATAACACAGGGCATAGTGTATTTCATTTTTGTGTTGGTTTTCATTCATAATTAGACCCTGAAGCACTGGGTTATGGAAGCTACATGTATATATTGTGTCCATGTACCTAGCACAACATTTGACACACGGTATTCAGTAAATATCTTCTGAAAAAGAAAAAAAAAAGAATTCTGTGCTTAGTTCTAGGCTGAGTATGGTCCAGTTTTGAGGTTTTGTTAGTTTCAGGCAGGGGAGTAAAGTATTAGAAGACTGGAAGTAAGATCACCTTTTGAGGAACAAGATATTTTTTAATGGGATTTTAAATAAATAATTTATAGAAAGAATTAATTCAGTCAATGGTCTTTTTATTTAGATAAGTTAAAAGATTTTAAAAGGCTTGCATTTTGCAATTTGACTAAGGCCAGCATATGGAAATGTTTTGTTGAGATGAAGGAGGTTTTTTGTTTGTTTGTTTGCCTAAGGAGGAGGAAAATTCTGATAAGTGGGCTGCACCATGAATGAATACGAAAAAGACATATTTTCTAAAACCAAGATGCTTTAGATGTCAGTCTTTTAATTTAGGGAAGGACAAGTCCACCATGGTTCTATGTTTAATGCTTAGAATAGTTTCTTCTCATCAGACAGGTGAACATTTTCACTCTGGGCCCCTTTTATACAGAGTCAAATGAAGCACAGAATTCTTGAAGCATGTTAGTTTTCCCATGGGAGGATTCAGTATCTTTTCATTTTATTGGAGGTAGATTCATGAGGACATTCGCCTTATATATGCAGAGTAATATATTTCCTTGGAATCAGAATCAGTGTTGGGACCCAAGTTGGAACAGATAACAGCTTGCATGTTTCTGTTTTTACTTATTCTGGTACAGACTTCTCATATGAAATGTCTTGTTTATTCAAAAACTAAGCAATATAATTGTCAAATTGGAACATATTTTTATGAAGACATCTAAAATACTGAAAGAATTAGACAAACTTAGCAGATTTTCAGTTGATGAAATTAGGTTTTTGGTTTTTGGAATTTGGGCTAAACATTAAGAAAAAAATATATATATATGTAAAATATATATATATATATATATATGTATATATATATATATATATATATATATGTATATATATATATGGCTGTAGTCATAGATGGCAAATATATTACAAGGGACATAGGCCTAAACTTACAATTAGAAATATCAAGTTTGAATCTATACCTCTATATCACCTGTATGTATGATACTGGGTATATTGTTTACTGATTCTCAGTTTCTGTGTCTTCAGAATCATTGACAAAAATAAAATTGGTATAAGATTAAATGTACATACAGAACTTATAAAAAGCTGATGTCTTACAGAAGTATATTATAATTCTATGTTAGAATATTCATAAAAAATTAAAAATTCAAAACTCTTATAGATCAGGGCTGGTGGGCAGCATACATTATTGTTTGATAGAGCCTACTCTAACTGTTGAGTATGTAAGCCATATAGATTGTTAAATGCTGTTAATATCAATCTTCTTATAGAAGGTTTTGCTTCCTGTTTTACAAGTGTTCAATGAGAAGTAGTTGAATGTTGCTCACCTTCAATATAAGGATTTCAAAGTTCTTACAGGTTAGATTATTATAAAGTAAATGAGCTGAATTTAGAGATTCTAAAAAAATAACTGCTGCTGGTAGTCAGAACTTCACTGGTTTTATAGTAAACCAATAGAAATAAATGAGATAATATATGTGGGACCTCTTGTAATCTACAAACAGCTATACAAACAATTATGTGTGTATAAATATATATATGTATATGGAATGTGAGTATCTGTAGAAAAATGTTTAGGGTAACTTTTACAAATTAGCTATACAATATTTATTTTAGATGGATCTTCAACTTGCAGTGTCTTTGAGTTTTTATCAGCTATATTCAAAGAAGCATCTCTAAGTAGTTGTTCCAGTTACTTAAACTTGTCAGTATAAAATATACCATGAGCTAAGATTTACTAAGATTTCTCTACAGTGCTTATCTGTTATAAGACTGAAATACTAGATGAGTAAAATACTAAGGAAGAATGACCTCCATGACTCAAGCCTGTAGTTTTGAAATGCCAGTACAGAAAGCTTGAACATGTGGAGAATGTAACTTGACTTCATAAAGGTTTGTTCAATTGCCCAAGTGTTGTATTTCAGCATTTTAAAATCTGTTTTTGTAATATATTTTTAAAAATCATGTGTGGTTGCAAACATGCTGGAATAAGCCAGTCTCTCTGTGTGTGAGTGTGTGTGTGTGTGTGTGTGTGTGTGTGTGTGTGTTGCACATGAGAGAGAGAGAGAGAAGAACTAGTATATTTTTCTTGGACATGAATAACTATAGTTATATTTTTCATTCTTATGGATTTAGTTAAACTTTATTTTGTCCTATAAAACTAAGACATTATTTTTACTTTTGGACCATGAGCCTAAAAAGGTTCAAGACACGATGGAGTGGTCAAGGGAGTGGCAACTGAAGAAATTTTATTTTCACTGAAATCACTTCTAAAGAAAGAAATTAGAGATTCTCTTAAATAGGGCTCAATGACAGAATATAGTTACCATATGCTGGACATTGGAATACATGGTATAATTGTGTTATTTTTTATAGAGCCCTGTGAAGTGGTATAATTAGCTCCATTTTACATATGAGAAAATACTTAAAATATAAATAAGTTATCTAAAGTCTCATGGATAGGAAGGGGCAGTACCACTTCTTACACTCTGTCATACATTTTTTTCCACTATTTTCATCTTTAGTTTAAATAATGTAGGCCCTAATCATAAATAAAACCTTGTAAATACTCTCAGCACTTTCAATTCTTCCTTTCATTCCACTCCAACAGAATAAACCCAATGACTTGTTTTATTCAACCATGCAATTGAAAGCTGAACTTCTGAACAAAACAAGATATTTAAACCACTATGAAGAATAAGTTTTTTAATCTGGGATACATCAAACATCATTGGTTTATGTCATTAATTTCTGATTTAATACCCAAAGCAGATGTGTCTGATTGTTGAATCTAATTTGTGTGTCTATGCTTTTGCTGCAAGGGAGACTGGAAAAGCTATCATAAGAACAGAGCTCTTTGTGACATACCATAGAGTCCTTTTAGCTTGTTTAAAAAAAAGGGGGGGAAGGAAGGAAGGAAAGAAGGAAGAAAGAAAGAAAAAGAAAAGAAAGAAGGAAAGGAAAGAAGGGAGGAAGGAGGGAGGGAGGGAGGGAAGGAAGAAAGGGGAGGAGAGGAGAGGAAAGAAAGAAGGAAAGGGGAGGGGAGTGGAGGGGAAGGAGGAAAACGAGGGAGGGAGGGAGGGAGGGAAGGGAAGAAAGAAAGAAATCAAATAATAATAGCCAACTCTCAGAATGTTTGGGAAGGTCAAAAGAACTAACTGTGAATGTTAGTTACATAGTCAGAAAATAAAATTAATGCACTTTTGCATTGTGAGGTTATTCTAGTGAGATGATACTGTTACTGATTGCTACTTAACACTTCTCTAGCTCAGAACTGGAAACCAGATGCTCTATTTCAGTTGCTTCACAGAAGTTTACATATGTCTACATCTGCCATCAGGCTTACAAAAATATTTGATCACTACACCACCTAGCCTTCACCTCATATGCAACCAAGGCTTATGTGAAGTTATAAGACTTGTAGAATCTGGGTTATATACCTTCCTCGTAGTTGTAAGAAGGTATAAGGAATATACTTTTTAGTTTCAGTTTCACAGCTTCTAAAATAGAGGAACATCATGTATAAGCGCACTAAAATGGAAGTGAAACAAATAAACCTACAGTTTCCATCATAAATGTAATAGATATTTTTAGGTTATAATGAAAGCTACTTTCCATCAAGACATAGAAGATATTTCCTGAACACAAGAATAATGGTTCAAATGCTAGACAGATTCAAAAGGACAAATGTTCACAAGGGTGGGAGGAGTGACACACTCATCGAGTGTGCAACATTTAAGGAAGCACCAAACAAAATTAATATAAAGCCTGCTTTAATGTCACATCAAGAAATTAAAGATACAAAAAATGGTCATAATAAACAAAAGGTCCAAATTTTAAGTAAAGGATTGGTACCAGTGCCATGTGTGCCATACTGGGGCTAAGGCAAAATGGAGAAGTCGGTAATATTGATCCTACCTTTAGTGCCTTGCCCAGCCTTGAATGGGGATAGCCCTCCCTTAGTCCACTGTATTCTGAAAAGTGGCTGCAGTAGCACCATGAGTGCATTCACTAGCTTTGCCACTGCAGTGAAAAAGAATTTCTTTTCTGTCGTATGTATGTGAATCACACAGAATATACTGATTGATTCTATTTGGGTCATTGTGCATTTGTGAACCAAGCACTTTGATGAGAGGGATGGGGGCACTCTGAGCAACCCTCTTCGGACTCCAAGACTAATAACCTGCTCTGGGACATGAGGTAGGGGGAGAAATTCCCCAAAGCAGTAGAAGAAGAGGAATGTAAAAGCATAGTGGGCACAGAAAAGGTTAACGTGACAGTTTAATGTGTCCAGATGACTGCGAGAACCGCTGTTCTGCCCTTTTTGTCTCTATTCTTGCCTCCTACTCTCTACCCTTCATATAGTATCCAGATCAATCTTTAAAATGCAAACCTGATTCCATATTTCAGCTTGCAAACCCCCATATTGCACTTAGGGCATGATCAAGTGAACCTGCATGACCTTGCTTCAGCATTACTTCTAAAGCTTTTGTTTATTCCACACCCTACCCACTTGCTCACTCGGCTTTGTCTCTCTATGATGTTCCAGTGCAGTGACTTCTTTCACATGTCAGGAATTCACACATGCTTCTCACCTAGATAACTGCTTATACTTTACATCGGAGTTTAAAAATCACCTTCTCAGCTAAGTCTTTTCTGACACCCTAATTTAAAATTATTT
The DNA here is from genome assembly GCF_048565385.1 of Saimiri boliviensis. Lineage (NCBI taxonomy): Eukaryota > Metazoa > Chordata > Mammalia > Primates > Cebidae > Saimiri > Saimiri boliviensis. The sequence continues at coordinate 37,738,612 of NC_133465.1, forward strand.
TGTTTCTTACTCATAGAACTTATTATATTTCATAGTTAATTATTTTCTGGGATGATTTTATGTACCCATCTTCCACCCCCAACCTTACTAGATTAGGAGGACAATAATAGTAGACATGTAACTGTTTTATTGAATTATATTTTCTTATCTCCCACCTTTGTATGCTGTCTGGCACGTAGCAGGTGCTTAGTAATGTTTTTGTTGACTCAGAATAGAATTGAATCCCAGTTGCATATAGAATGGACTTCTTTCCTGCTTACTTTCAAGGCTAATTTTCTGTCATTTTTATTTTTCTTCTTTAGGCCATCATTATTCCTCCCATAAGTTACCTTTTGGTTAAGTAAGCCAGAATTGGCTTATAACCAAAGACACAAACTTAAGTGTTATAATTCCAGTAGGGAATTGAGAAATTTTTTTAGAAGCAGGTTGAAGGCAATAAAGGGCTCTTTCTCCTTCTCACATTCTCTTCGGCCCCTTCATCTCTGCTTTCAAGTGTTTCCCTAATTCTTTTTTAGAATATCTCCAACAGCTACCTTAGCCAAGATCCTGAAACTAATCACAATACAGACAAGTTTCACATCTTCAAACCTCTAGCACCCAAGTGAGTTACATGCTGCTTTCTAAATGTGCTGTATAACCTTGGTCCCTTGACATTGGCACATTTTGCTCTTCAGTTTAGAAAGCCGTTGTGATGTGGCAGAACCCACTCACTTCATCCACTGGTTGACTTTTCACTTATCCTTTGGGCCTCAGATTAGGCATCTCTTCTGGGAAGGCTTTTCTATTTGCATCCAGAGATGGTTTGAGGTGTCCCTCTAACCTATTTCTCTAGCCTTTTGTACTTTTCTTGATTATGGTACTTGCAAAGTGTGTAATTGCCTGTATGCTTGTTTTCTCCTCCCATTGTCTCCTGTGGACTCCACTGTACAGATTGTATTCCCAGTACTTCAGAGCCTGGTACATTATAGGGATCCATTAAATATCTATGCACTACACAAAGTAGGAACACAAAACTTTAAAATGTCCTCAGTGCCAACTTCCCTATTTGGCCTTTTATTTTTTTGCAACACACGGGCACGCACACACAGACGCACACTGCGCGCGCGCGCACACACACACACACACACAATGCAGAGATGCACAGCTTGGAATTGCCAATACTGGCTTGGCCTGTGTTTCCTTCCTCCTTGCCTCTTGTTCCTCCACAGTCAGCTGTTGATGGAGGGATAATTTAACATATGCTTTCAGCGAAATACATACCTATCAACCAGATAGGTGGTGTTCTTGTAGATTCTAACCCATGCCTAACACACACATCCTGCTGACTGTAGTAACAGGGTAAAGACCCATTTAATATAGTTGGTTGTGAGGATGGGGAGAAATAAACTTAAGAAATTCAAAAGATTTTGGTGATAGAGTTTTAGATAGATTAAAAAGGAAAATGTAGAAAAGTCCATGAAAGAAGGAGATGCAAAGTAACTTGAGGTTATATATGTACCAACCTAACAAAAAGGTATTGTAATAAATGCACATATTTCAACTTTTCACCCAGAATATCTCCATATTCTTGCAAAGTCTTCATCAAGATATTTATCTGTATTACAGAACTGCTTCCAAATATGTCAACTTTGGTTCTGTCTCTCTCTGAAAGTAATTGAAGATTTGATAAAGTGACATTTAGTAGCATGTCCCTTATCCTGTATTTTCTTATCTTGTACTTACAATAACTTTCTCATAAAGTGTATTTATCAAATTTTAATATTCAGTATTGTTTCATTTATTTTTCATAGAAGCAATGTAATTGAAGGACCTATGGAAATGCCATTTATATTAATGAAACTCTTAAATATTAAATTTTAGAAAATTGAATGTCTTTGCTGGTATATTGATGCCAAAGTGGACCAACTCTAAGCTTATCCAGTAATTTAGAAATTCTATTTCTTTATTTTTTACACAATAAGAAATAAAAATACTGAGTCAGAAATATCCACCTAATGCTTTGTAGCATCAAAATAGGATAATTGACCATATTTTTAAATCAGTGGCATGAGAATTACAGTATTTGAAATCAGCTTTATGTTGATTTTAGACATTAATAACGTGCTATTATTTTTAAATATTTTATTTTTCTAACTTATCTATGACATAAATGTCAGAGATAAAAATGTCATATATATGACATTTATATATATAAAAGGTTATATATATTTTATATATAATATATAAATGTCATATATATTATATATATGCCATATATATAACCTTTTTTATGTATGACATTTAGATATTACATCTATATATGGCCTTTTATTTATATATATACACACACACACACACACACACACACACACACACACACACATATATATATATATATATATATATATATATATATATATATAAAGGTTAATCCTAAGTAAAACAAAATGACTCTGGAATTAGGGGTCAAAATTTCAAACAGATACAGAAAACATTTTCAACTTCTCTCTTTATCAAAAGAATCTACAGTAAAGTGCTTTGACTCCCCTCCGTTTCTGATCTCTTCATTTTATCCTTGGGACCGCTTATGTATTTTGTAGCATTGTGTAGCATTGAATCTTCTTAGAATAGTAAAATGTGTCAGAAGCATGCTAATATTGTAGAAATCCCTTGAAAAATATTCTCAGTAAAATATACAATGGAATGTCTATACTTTCAAAACCACTTTAATTCTGACTGATATCCTGCTGGTAAACAGAGTAAAGACATAAAATATCCTATCTAGTACCATTAATCTTATAAATAGACTCTGAGTGAATAGTATGTTATTAGTGTTATTTGCTGACAGATACCAGAACTGGCCAGCTACTTAAATTACTTCCAACTAGTTATCATTCCAGGGCATTTCTCTTTGCTCAGCCAGAACATTTTAGGATATATGGCTTTTTTTTACCTAAAATGTAATAAAATATATATAAACAATTGGAATGACCCAATATTCCTTTCAAGTATTATGACTCCTAAAGAGTTGATATAGGTTTCCAGATCACTGCAGTTTTTCTTCTTTTACTTTACCCTTGAGCAGTGAGAGTTAACCTTGAATACAGGAACACTCAATATGTCAAAAAGCCTCAGAATGTTTCAATTGTTTTCCATGCTTGCAGTTTAATTCTTAGCCTGATGTTTTCCAGCTAAGCCAAGCACCTTCTAACAGCAACATGCCCACAATAGCCAGTGAGCTTGGGATGAAGCAGCAACAATATGGACTCTCTGTGATGTTTCCTCACTGAGAGTTCTGTAATATGCTATAAAGATGAGATTTCTGACAAGGTGGTCCCTTGGACAGCAGGAACTTCTTTGAGATATTGTCTGAAATGAATAGAAATCACATTCAAATTCACCACAGTGCAACTTTTGGCAGAATGATATTCAATGTGCATGTTTTAGAAAATAGTGATGTTATCTTGTTCACCGAATAAGGAACTTGGTAATTTTGACTTTTCTCTTTTCATTGAGAACTTATTTGGATATTTTAAGTATATTTTTCATATAGTTGTAAGTAGGATGGCATAGCACTTTGTAAAATGATTAGGTGAGATAATTGTGTGGGAGTATTTAAGGGTGAGAGACAGCAAGAGAATGAAATTAAAATTTGATGATAGTTAAGTCTCAGGAGCATGTACTATCTCAGGCTCTATTCCTAATGCTTTAGATACATATAACTGCATGAGATAAACAGCTTTGTTATCTTTAATAGAGGAGAAATGGAGAACTGAGGAGACCAAACATCATGCCCAAAGTCATCTAATTAATTGCAAAGTCTGCACAAAATCAATGCAGTCTGACTTTAGTAGTGATGTGCTAAGTTCTATGTTTGTATATAAAGTTGTATCTTGTGATTTTTTTTCTGAAAGGCTGTGTTTTACCATGGAAAGATTGCAGACTTGCAGTTCAATTAAAAGTCCCAGAAGGCAGAAACATCAGCAACAATCTTTTGAAAAGAATCCTCAGATGGGGACACTACTACTAGAATGACTGAGCACTGTCTCTAGCTTTTTCTTTCCTACATTTGCTCATGATTCAGTGTCCTAGCAGAGAGCAGCACTCAGCCAATCTTATCAGCAGCCTGTTCCTGGTATGTGCCAGTCAGTGAGAAGAAGGATCTTCCATTAAGGAGTCAAGGACCTTAATTTATTGCCTACCACAACCATGTATAATATTTAGTAAGACCATTTTCCAAAAGGAAATCAGGGTATTACTAGAAAGGGAACATGGTTGCTAGGAATTTAAAAACTAACAAATATTTTCTACAAAGGTTATCTATTCACTGCCTGTCATCTCTGGCATCAGCTTCCAAAAAATGTCTAAATTAAAAAAATTCCCATCTACCAAGATAGGTCACTCTCTTAAATTCAAATCAAAGCTAATTTCTCTTTGAAACACTCACTGATTAAGCATATGTAGTTCAGTTAGAAACTAACATGCTGCCAGTTTAAAAGGCAAAGAAGTGTGGAAATCCACAAATAGACTACATCAGTATTCGTTCTCAGCGGCTGCCCATATATCTCAATGATATTCTGCCTTCTGTGATCTTTCAGCTTTTCTGGGAGAAATACCACTTGTATCTCAACAATATTCTGCCTTCTTCTGTGATCTTTCAGTATTTCTGGGAGAAATACCACTTAACTGTTAATAAGCCATTATCACTTCTGGTTAACACTGTTTAGCAATCACTGATCTTGTAACAAAGAGGTTCAACCTCTATATTGTTCACAGGCAGCAGCAGTGGAACAGCCAGTGAGAGAGAAGGACAGGATGAAGCAGCACAAAGAAAAGCATCAAGGGAAACACATTCAAACTACAAAGTGCACATCTGAAACCAAAATGCAAAATTGTTTAATTAATGGCATCTACAACATATGTGCCAAATACATTTAACATGTCTTATATATATATATAATTATCACTTAATTGTCTACACATTTATTTTCAAGTATGTCTTCCTTTCTCATTATAAAATCCTATGAAACCCATTTAAATTATGATCACTAGAGAGAAATGTGCATTGTACATCAGTATAATTTGCCATGTCAAAATGAAAATTGCTAGGGTAAGAAGATGGTGATGATCAAGAGATGCAACTGGTACTATTTCTAATGGCACCTTACATCTTTAAAAAGAATGTGGCAGTCTAGCTCAAACTAAACAATGGAAATATAAAGGTAGCTATCAAAATATATGTCATAGTGGAAATACAAATAAATAGTTGAAGGATGAGTGTTAATAAAAGAGATGAAGATATGGATATGAAGTTAGATATATAGAACAATTCAGTGGAAGAGAAAATAACTGCTTGGCAGCATAAATTCAGACATGACAGCCTTATAAAATAAGCCACAGAAACATGAGCATCTATGATAGAATTGTAGGGAATAGCGCTATATCTAGCAGCTCTGCTTGATTTCCCATTATATCATTAAACACCCTGGGCCTAAACATTTTAGACATGTTGCTTTTGCAATGATTGTTTTTTGAGAATTCCCTTTAAATGCAGGAGACAGAATATACTCACTTTTCAGATAATTGTTTTGTTATAGTTTTTATTTCTAGTGATTTGATTCCTATTTGGGAACTTCAAAATGAACTAGAATACCTTTATTGAATGATAGTAATACCTTCTTCTTCGTGCTTAGAGTCAAGATATTCACCCCTTTCTGAGCCGGCATCTCACCAATACAGAAGCAGAAGCCAAAGTAGAAAACTCTCCTTTAAATCCAAGTTTTAAAAAGGAGTTAGTGTAAATACAGCTGTTGTAGAAAGTAATGGATTCAAGTTGGTCCCAAGTCAATTTTAAAGTATATAAAGTTTTTGTAAATAGGTGAGGGAGAGCTATGTTGATGGAGAGAGATCAAACCCAGGTTGCCAGAATGAATTTGAAAAAGGCAATAGAACAAATTTAAGGAGGCAAATGAAGTAAAAAAAGCCTAGAAAATTCAAATGTAAGAACATGAAAGTTAGGATCTAGTGCACAATTCAGGTATTTGTCAGATTAGCAAGAGAAGAGTCAGTAAATAGGGCTGTGTTCTCTGATTCAAGGGCAAAGGTTGTTCTACTTGGGTTGCTATGCTTCTCTGAAGTGCAAAGACAAGAAAGGAATTATTAATGTATATTTACAGATAAAGGTTGAAAGAAAGAAAAATCAGTACTAAAAGATGGTAATTATGCAGTAGCAGTGTCTACAAGTGCATAGACAAAGGTTGAAAACAAAAATTACTGTAAGGCCAGAGAGGTAACAAATGCATGATACAAGCTTGAGAGTATATGTTCTATGTAAAGGTGGTTGCTCTAAACCAGCTTAAACTCATTACCACCACCAAAAGGAAAGGTAGGTTCAATTTTGTAAGCCTTCTAATTTTTCAAGAAAAGCCAAAACTATATTTTTATTATAAAATCTTTTACATTTACATTGTGTTAGTGTCATTAAATATCACTTGTGCCTAGGCTGGCAATATCCATAGTGCCAGATAATTTATAGTCCTAATGAACAATAGAAAACCATTAAAAAGTCCAGTGGTTGCGCTGGTCAAACAAGACTTTGTCATAATTACCAAATCCCAAAACATTACCACCAAAGGCTCAGAGGTACTGACATCAATAAAATATGGTCCAGAGAAACTCAAAATGTGCAAAGTGATTAAAAAGAAACTAAAGGCTGGTAAAATTAGCATCAGATAAAGTAAATTGCAGTTCAAAATATTTTATACTGTTACAAAAGAAAATTCATACCATATAATTAGGCACTCAATGACATAGCATCAACATATACATTGAGACCGTGTCAACATTTTGACAGAAACACAATTGTTACAAGAGTATTTAACATAGCATTCTTTTTGTTCAGAAAACTCTAACAATAGTTTTATTTACTTACTTATTTTAATATTTATTTTTAATTTTACTTAAAATCTGGGATACACGTGCAGAACGTGCAGGTTTGTTACATAGGTATACATGTGCTACAGTGGTTTGCTGCACCCATCAACCCATCATCAACATTAAGTATTTCTCCTAATGCTATCCCTCCCCTTGCCCACCACCTCCCACAGGCCCTGGTGTGTGATGTTCCTTTCCCTTTGCACATATGTTCTTATTGTTCAACTCCCACTTATGAATGAGAACATATGGTGTTTTGTTTTCTGTTCCTGTGTTAGTTTGCTGAGAATGATGGTTTCCAGCTTCATTCATGTCCCTGCAAATGACATAAACTCATTTTTTATGGCTGCATAATATTCTATGGTTTATATGTGCCACATTTTCTTTATCCAGTCTAACACTGATGGGCATTTGACAACTCACATGCCAAGTCTTTGCTATTGTGAATAGTACTTCAGTAAACATACATGTGCATGTGTTTTTATAGTAGAATGATTTATAATCCTTTGACTATATACCCAATAATGTGATTGCTGGGTCAAACGGTATCACTAGTTCTAGATCCTTGAGGAATCACCACACAGTCTTCCACAATGGTGGAACTAATTTACACTCCAACCAACAGTGTAAAAGCATTCCTGTTTCTCCACATCCTCTCTAGCATCTGTCGTTTACTGACTTTTTAATGATCATCATTATAACTGGAGTGAGATGGTAGCTCATTGTGGTTTTGATTTGCATTTCTCTGATGACCAATGATGATGAGCTTTTTTGCATATGGTTGTTGGCCACATAAGTGTCTTCTTTTTAAAACTGTCTTTTCATATCCTTTGCCCACTTTTTGATGGGGTTATTTATTTTTTTCTTGTAAATTTGTTTAAGTTCCTTGTTGTTTCTGGATATTAGCCCTTTGTCAGATGGATAGATTGCAAAAATTTTCTCCCGTTTTATAGACTGCCTGTTCACTGTGATGATAGTTTCCTTTGCTGTGCAAAACCTCTTTAGTTTAATTAGATCTCATTTGTCAATTTTGTTGTCACTGCTTTTGGTGTTTTTGTCATAAAGTCTTTGCCCATGCCTATGTCCTGAATGGAATTGTCTAGGTTTTCTTCCAGGGTTTTTATGGTTTTAGATCTTATGTTTAAATCTTTAATCCACCTTGAGTTAAATTTTGTATAAGGTGTAAGAAGGAGTCCAGTTTCAGTTTTCTGCATATGGCTAGCCAGTTTTCCCAATACCACTCATTGAATGGGGAATTCTTTTCCTATTGCTTGTTTGTGTCAGGTTTGTCAAAGATGTATGGTATTATTTCTGAGGCCTATTTTCTGTTCTATAGATCTATATATCTGTTTTGGTACCAGTACAATACCGTTTTGGTACAAGTACCATGTTGTTTTGGTTACTGTATCCCTGTAGTATTGTTTGAAGTCAGGTAGCATAATGCCTCCAGCTTTGTTCTTTTTGCTTAGGATTTTCTTGGCTATATGGGCTATTTTTGGTTCCACATGAAATTTAAAGTAGTTTTTTCCCCGTAATTCTGTAAAGAAAGTCAATGGCAGCTTGATGGGAATAGCATTGAATCTATAAATCGCTTTGGGCAGTATGGCCATTTTCACAATATTGATTCTTTCTATCCATGAGCATGGAATATTTTTCTATTTGTTTGTGTCTTTTCTTATTTCCTTGAGCAGTTGTTTGTAGTTCTCCTTGAAGATGTCCTTCACATCCCTTGTAAGTTGTATTCTTGGGTATTATATTCTCTTTGTAGCAATTGTGAATGGGATTTTGCTCATGATTTGACTCTCTGTTTGTCTGTTATTGGTGTATAGAAGTGCTTGTGATTTTTACAAATTGATTTTATATCCAGAGACTTTGCTGAAGTTGCTTATCAGCTTAAGGTGGAAAAAATAAGAAGGAGGAAAGCCTTTGGGACAACATAAAGTAACTGAATATTTAAATTATTTTATATCTGAGGGCAAATAAAAAATAAAATGATTAGAAAAACCAACTAATGAAGTAATAGATAAAAACTTCCCAAGCCTACAAGAGATTTAGACATCCAGTACAAGAGGCTCAGCAGTTTTCAAGCAGATACAAAGCAAAAAGTTTTTCCACAGAAAATTATACTCAGACTGTCAAAAATTAAAGATAAAGAGTGAATCCTAAAAGCAGCCAGAGAAAAGCATCTAGATACCTATTTAAAAAACACAGCCAGACTAACAGCAGATTTCTTAGCAGAAAGCTTATAAGCCAAAGAGAATGGAATATTTGAACTGCTGAAAGGAAAAAAAAACTGCTCTCAAGAATACTATATCTAGCAAAATTATCCTTCATAAATAAAAAATAAATGAAGGTTTTCCCAGACAAGCAAATGCTGAGGGAATTTTTTACCATTAGACTGACCCTATAAGAAATGCACAAGAAAGTCTTAAGCCTGGATTTGAAAGGATGGCATTTACCATATTAAGAAAACATAAATGTACAAAACTGACTGGTAAAATAAACTTACAAATGTGGAAGAGAAAGGACTCAAATGGTGCCACTATAGAAATTCATCAAACCACAATAGCAAACAATAAAAAAAGAAACCATGAATATACAAAACAGCCAGAAAATAACAATATGATAGTAACAGAGCCTCACCTATCAATAATAACTTTGAATATATATGGATTAAATTCTCCATTTAAAATATATAGAATAGCTGAATGGAAAACACAAATCCACACACAAAAACAAACAAACAAACAAACAAACGTGATCCAACTCTATTTGCTTACAAGAAACTCACCACCCTAGGAGAGTCATAGATAAACTTAAAGCAATGAAATAAATATTACATACAAATGGAAAATAAAAGCAAGCAGAAGTAGCTATAGTTATGTCAAATAAAGCAAACTTTAAGTCAAAAACAGTAGAAAAATACAAAAAAGTCAATACAGAATTATATAAAATTCATTTCAGTGAGAGAATATAATAATTCTAAATATATATGCACCCTACATTGGACCACCCAGATTTATACAGCAAATATTACTAGTTCTAATAAGAGATATTGACTGTGATACAATAAAAGTGGGGACATCATTTCACCATCAGTATAAGGCAGATCATCTAAACAGAAAATCAACAAACATTGGATTTAAACTGAACTTTAGGCTAAATGGACTTAATAAACATTTACAGAGCATTTTATCCAACAACTGTACAATATACATTCTTTTCATCAACACATGGAATATGCTCCAGGATAAACCATATGTTAGGCCACAAAACAGGCTTCAACTAATTTTTAAAAATCAAAATCATATCAAGAATCTTCTCAGACCACAACAAATGAAACTAGTATTTAATACCAGAGGAACTTTGGAAACTGTACAAATACATGAAAATAAAAAAAGATGATTCTGAATTACCACTGAGTTAATGAAGAAATGAACATAAAAATAAAAGATGAAAACAGAAACATAGCTTACCAAAATCTATGAGAAATAGCAAAAATAGTGCTAAGAGAAAATTTTGATTGCAATAAATTTGCCTATATCAAAAAGGTAAAACATTTCAAATAAGCAATCTAATAATGCATCTCAAGGAACTAAAAAGCAAGCACACACCAAACCCAAAATGAACGAAGAAGTAATAAAGATCAGAACAGAACCATACAAAATACTGGCTAAAAAATAAAATGGATCAACGAAATGAAAAGTTGGGTTTGAAAAGATAACAAATTTGATAAACCATTAGCTGGACCAAGAAAACCAAGAAAAAAAGAGAGAAGACCACAATTAAAAAAATTTGGAAAAAAAAATAGGCATTGCAACAATACCACAGGAATGCAAAAGAACATCAGAGACTATTATGAAAACATATATGCTGACAATCCTAGAAACTTAGAAGAAATGGATAAATTCATGGAAACAGAACATATCAAATTGAATCAAAAAGAAATTGAAAACTCGGACAGACTAATAACAAGTAATAACATTGAATCAGTAATTAAAAGAAAGAAAAACAAATAAAAATCTAGGACTAGATGGATTCATAGCCAAATTCTTCCAATGTATTACAGAAAGAATTAATACCAATTCTCCTAAAACTATTCCAAAAAATAAAATAGAAAGAAATTCTGAGTTCATTCTATGAGGCTTGCATCATCTTGATATCAAAAACAAACAAAGTCCCAACAAAAAAAGAAAACTATATGCCAAGATTCCTGATAAACATAGATTCAAAAATTGTTAACAAAATATTAGCAAACCAAATTTAATAGCACATCCAAAAGATAATACATCATGATCAAGTGGAATTTCTATCAGGGATGCAAGGATACAAAGGCAAATCAGTATACGTGATACATCATATCAATAGAATGAAGGACTGTATTAGTCCATTGTCACACTACTATAAAGAAATACCTGAAACAGAACCTTTTCCCCCTTGTCTTTGCTATTAGTACTTCCCTGTCTCTTGGTTATGCAGATTTCTGCATCCTGCTTCAATTCCTCCCCTGAAAATAGTTTTCTCTTTTATACCACATGGCCAGGCAGCAAATTTTTCAAACTTTTATGCACTGCTTCCATTTTAAATATGTTCCACTTTCAGTTCATTTATTTGTTCATATATATGAGCTTAGGTGTTTAGAAGCAGCCAGGCCACATCTCGAATGCTTTGCTGTTTAGAAATTTCTTCAGCCAGGCACCCTAAATTCTCTCTCTCAAGTTCAAAGTTTCACAGATCCCTACAGCAGGGGTACAATGCCTCCAACCTCTTTACAAATACAAAACAAAAGTGACCTTTGGTCCAGTTTCCAATAAGTTTCTCATGTCCATCTGAGACTTCTTCAGCCTGGCCATTTCTGTACATATCACTATGAGCATTTTCGTCAAGACCATTCAACAAATCTCTAGAAAGTTTGAAACACTCTCTCATCTTCTTGTTTTCTTCTAAGTTCTCCAAAGTGTTCCTACCTTTGCGTGTTAATGAGTTCCAAAGCTGCTTCCACATTTTCAGTTATATTTATAGCAATGACCCACTCCTAGATATCAATTGTCTGCATTAGTTCATTCTCATACAGCTATAAAGAAATACCTGAGACCAGGTAATTTATTTTTTAAAAAAATGTTTAATTGGCTCACAGTTCTGCAAGGCATACAGGAAACTTGGCTGGAAGGCCTCGGAAAACTTACAATCATGACAGAAGATGAAAGGGAAGCAGACATGTCTTACATGGCCAGGCAGGAGGAAGAAGAGAGTGAAGCACACTTTTAAAAGCCAAACCTTGTGAGACCTCACTCACTATCATGAGAACAGAAAGAGGAAATCTGACTGCATGATCTAATTACTTCCCACTGGGCCCCTTCTGCCAACACTGGAGATTTACCATTTGACATGAGATTTGGTCTGGGATACAAATCCAAGCCACATCAAGGATAAAACTATCTGAGCATCTCAGTACACACAGTAGAAGCATTTGATAAAATTCAACATCCCTTCATGATAAAAACTCTCAACAAACTAGGCACAGAAGGAAGATACCTTAACATAATAATGGCCATATGTGACAACCACAGCTAACATCAGGTATACACCCAAAGGAGTATGAATCATTCTATTATAAAGACGCATGCACATGTATGTTTATTCTGGCACTGTTTACAATAGTAAAGACTTGGAACCAACCCAAATGCCCATCAATGATATACTGGATAAAGAAAATGTGGTACATATATACCCTGGAATACTATGCAGCTATAAAAAAGATGTGTTCATGTTCTTTTCAGGAACATGAATGAAACTGGAAACCATCATTCTCAGCAAACAGACACAAGAACAGAAAACCAAACACCACATGTTCTCACTCATAAGTGGATGTTGAACAATGAACACAGAGACACAGGGAGGGAACATCACACACTGGGGCCTGGGCGCTGAGGGGGTAAAGGGAGGAATAGCAGGGGGTGGGGGGATTGGGGAGGGATAGCATTAGGAGAAATACCTAATATAGATGACAGGGCAATGGATGCAGCAAACCACTACCATGGCACGTGTATATCTTTGTAACAAACCTGCACGATCTGCACATGTACCCCAGAACTTAAAGTATAATAAATAAACAACAACAAAAAAGAAAAATTGAAAGTCCTTCCTGTAAGAACAAGATAAGAATATACACTTTCACCACTCCTATTCAGCATAGTGCTGGAAGTCCTAACTAGAGCAATCAGGCAAGAGAAACAAATAAAAGACATGTAAATTGGAAAAGAGAAAGTCAAATTGCCCTTCTTTGCTGAAGACATGATCTTATATCTAGAAAAATGTAAAGATTCCACCAAAAATACTCTTAAATTTGGAAAATATAAGATTTAAATCTTGATTTTAAAATGCATTTTTATATCATTAAAAATGATAGAGTAAATATGTTTCACATATACGTCAAATATTTTATAGTGAGTATATTGTTGAATTTTATCTTAAGAAATGAGTGTTATTTTTCAACAGGAAAATATATTCACTTAATTTTATAAAACATTAAATCTATCAAGGACATAAAAGAATACTTTTATAGTAATAGGATCAGGGGCTAGGAGGTTGAACACCATGTCTCCATTGAAATATGAATGGGTGATGAGAAAATAAAGACAGTACATAAAGACTCAATACTTTCGTGGTGGAGTTAGTGCTATTACTAAAAAGAGACCTTTATATGATTAACAGGGTGATAAATTGACTTAATATGGAAAAAGTCTATGCTTTCTTCAGTTAAAAGACACACACACACACACACACACATACACGGTTAAAAACATATTTATGTCATTGAAATGATATATATGAGGTATATATATGAAATGAGATACAATCATAGATTCATATATATATGGAGAGAAAGAGAGAGAGAGAGAGTTATGGCTGAAGTAAGTAAAGAAAAGGACTTAATTAATAGAACAGTTCTTTGAAGAGCTTGGATAGGATCCAGTTCATAATAAAGTACTTCTAAGAAATAGTTTCAGCAAATGGCTGCCTATATCATGGAACTAGGAAGGAAGAAGGGATCAAAATGCAATTGAATTTTTGGGTAAGGAGATAAAGTGCAATAAGTTAAGGGAGTTTTGATTAAAAATAAAGATCCTTTGTTTTCCCAGTGATACACAGGAGGTAAAGAGAAAGATGTGGGGCATTGTGTCATGATAGGGATGGTGGTGTTGATCGGGAAAGCAACTGAAACAGAGTTTTGGTGATGCACAAGTTTGAAGAATTTTACGTCCTCTGATCTAGATTGAGTAGGAAGGAATTCTGGGATTGGGACAGTATAAAAACTACAGGATTTTGTATTAGGTCTGAGAATTAAAGTAAAAAACAAAGAAAGTATTTCTCCCATTAAAAATGTCATATCTCTTCAAATTGATATTAAACCAGCACAACTATCAGCTTTGACGTGAACTAAACACGGTATCTTTCTTTGGTGACCTTTCAGCATGTCTCAAATGGAGCAGAGTGCCAGTAAGCAAAACATGCCTTTTGATTTTTAGCCACTCACATTCCAAAGTATTTCTTCCTAGCTTTAGGAAAAGTAAGCATTCAGATTTCATGAATGGTTGCTGTAAGAATATTTAAACTTACAAAATATACAAATTAGAGAACTATTATTAATATCTCTATTATAAAAAATGTTAGCACAGTATTTTCTTAGCAAAATCAATTTTTCTAACAGAATGGCATTCTACTGAGTATCTTTGAGACTTTTCCCACAAACACATCTGTAACTGATGATGTGAAATGTGTGATAGATACTTGTGATAGATATTGAAAATGTGAAACTCAGAATTATTTAATCTTACAAAAACAGTTATTAAATGATAAAATTAAAAGGATTCAGGTTTCAATTTGTAGCTATTGGAGAAAACTGTAATTTACTTATTTTCATTAGTTACTGTAAAGTGATGTAAATCATGGGAATTTACAGTCAGTTACATAGCAACATGAGACAGTAAAAATATCTACCCTAAAGAGCTAACAGCCTATAGTGTGAATACCAGCTTCATCAATTACCTAGCTTTGGACAAGCCTTTCAACTAAATTAAATCTCAGTTTCCTTATCTGCAAAATGGAGACAATAATATTTTTTACCTAAAGTACTGTGAATTATTATGAGATGCAAGATATAAAAAATGACTTTCGTGAACTCTAAAGCACCATACAAATATTAGTATTATTTTATTTTGCAGCTGTTATCTATACATTAGCATGTGGGGCCTTGAAAAAATCACAGATCAACCATGATGAAATCAGAAGGGACTTGTTGGCAGGCAAGGTTATCTAATACATTCACCTGGGAAAATGATAGATTTATTTTTAAAGTTTCAGCCTTGGGACCCACTGGACAAATGGGTCACCTTGATGCATAGTTAATTGAATATTCTGGCCCAAGCTGGTACCTACATCAGTTTCTTACTGTAAGAGCTGAAGTGACAAAGAATTCTATCACAGGCAGAGTTTAGTAATAATAATAATTTTTAAAATGAGCTATTTAGAATTTTATTTACATTGAGCCTTCACTTCTCAATTCCTATCAGCTGTGTCAGTTATACAGAGAAAAATATTCTAACTACAATTGCTATTGTTCACACTATTTTGTTTTGAAGAGTAACTCTGGTAGGGGATTCAGTTGAAAGGTAGAAGAAATAGCATCTAAAACAATAACTATAAATAAAACATGAAATCTACAAAATAGAGTGCTTGATGCATATCTGACATGAATGCTGCATCAACCTTGGGCAAAACAGCTGGATCACAAAGCAAGAAAAAGCTTCACAAAAGGTCTAGTCATCACACGAAATACAGAAACAAATTTGGAACAAATTACTGTTTTTCCTACTTGCAAGTTTTTCATTTATACGATTTCTACAATGCAAAATTTTTCACAATCCAATTTTGCATTGCCCAGTGAACTGAATTTTAGAATTTATTCTCAGGATGTGTGCTGGTAGCATGTGGGCTGTTTGAGTTATGGGTTTAAAAGAGGAATTCCTATTTTTATTTAGTGCATTGCCCTCTAGATTTTATGTTATTTTAAAAGCAAAGCATGTTCAATATCAAAATAAAGTAATATAAGTAGGGACCACTGCCAAGAGTACATAGATCATTATCATCAATATTTTTGTGCGTGTTTCTTTCAATGTCTGTTTTTCTATTTCTCCCCATGTGTGTATAAGATACTTTTTATCTATATCATGAATATGGTTTGAAAGATGGTTTTTAATGGCTGCTTAATGTTTCATTGCATTCTCAAGTACATCACACTTGAGACAATCATTTTCTTCTGTAAGGCAGAAGGATTAAGCTTTTATTTTTTAAAGTATTATAAATAATACCCTTTAATGTGGTTGCAGATTTCTATTTCCTAAGAATAAATTCTTGCAATACATATATTGGATACATTCTCTTCAAAGGTATTAATACAAGAATCTTGTGCCTTCTATAAAAAGTATTACCTAATCCACAGGTGAGGTATTTAAAGTAGTTGGAACCACATGAAATAGGAAACAATCGAGCTTGGTTAAGACAAGTAGAGTTAACCAGATAAATGAGGCAGGAAGGACGTTACTAGTATGGTGGATATCTGATAAAACAAAGAAGAAACAAAGAGGATTTTTAAATGCTTCCCTTGTATTTGAAGTGACTAGAATCTTGGACATGCTAATATCCCTAAAATAGGCTTTTCAAACAGGATTCATGTGCAAGTTTCAAGTTGATACTTTAAGGCAACTGAAAATGTTTATAATTTGCTCACCTAAATGAATAGAAACATTTACGATTTTTTCACAGGAAAGTTCAGAGTTCAAGTGATTTAAAATATATAATACATTAACCGTGATCATAGCAGGAAGCAGATGACACACAAAGAGATGTTATCAAAAAGGATATCAGTGAAGTGACTATTTCTAGACCTTGGGCAGTAGAAGGGGAACCAACAAGAGCTGGGGAAGCCCCAGGCACTAGAAAGAGTGGGACCCATTATAAGCCAGGACATGAAGTTCAGAGAGAGAAAACCATATTATCTCAGCCTAATTCAGAGCTATGGCTTCCAGAGAGAACCTGTAGTCTAGGATGCAGCTCCTGACAAAATTACAGCTCAAAAAAGTTAGATTGGGAAAACATATTGGAGCATACTTCAGTCTCTCTCTCTCTTTCTCACTCTCTCATCCTCTCATCTCTCCTGCCCTTTCCATTGGCAGAATCCAACAAGAGGCTGGAGTCCAGTTGATCCTATCTGTAGAAATCAGATGTATTGAGCATTGGTAGGAAGAAAAAGGCTGGGAAAGGATTCCTTTTATAGGTCTTACATTCATTTAAAGTGATTAGCCAATACAGATAATATAGTCTACTTATGTATGCACTCTCAGGAGACTTGTTTGATGAAATAGATGCTTCCTATCTCTTGAGAGCAAGTCTCAAAGGAACACATATAAAAACATGCTTACAAATGCAACAAAACATACCCAACATCCTCTCATCATCATTAAGAATCCACACAGGCTGAAATCACCAAAAACCACAATGCCTCTTCCCCTCCAAGGGATCACAACTCCTCACCAGCAAATGAACAAAACGGGATAGAGAATGAGCTTGATGAACTGATGGAAGGTAGGTAATAACACACTTCTCTGAGTTAAAGGAGCATGTTCTAACCCAATGTAAATAAACTAGAACCTTGAAAAAAGGTTAGACGAAATGCTAACTAGAATAACCAGCTTAGTGAAGAACATAAACGGCTTGATGGAGCTGAAAAACACAGCATGGGAACTTCACGAAGCACTCACAAGTTTCAATAGCTGAATTGATCAAGAAAGGATATCAGAGATCGAAGACCAATTCAATGAAATAAAATAAGAAGGCAAGATTAGAGAACAAAAAGAGTAAAAAAAAAAATGAACAAAGCCTTCAAGAAATATGGGATTATGTGAGGAGACTTAATCTACATTTAAGTGTACCGGAATGTGATGGGGAGAATGAAACCAAGTTGGAAAACACTCTTCAGGATATTATCCAGGAGAACTTTCCCAACCTAGCAAGGCAGGCCAACATTCCAATCCAGGAAATACAGAGAAAAACCACCAAGATAGTCTTCAAGAAGGGAACCCCAAGGCACATAATAGATTCTCAGTGTTGAAATGAAGGAAAAATGCTAAGAGCAGCCAGAGAGAAAGGTTGAGTAACCCAAAAAAGGAAGCCCATCAGACTCACAGCAGAACTCTTGGAAGAAACCCTACAAGCCAGAAGAGAGTGGGGGCCAATATCAACACTTTAAAGAAAAGAACTTTCAATCAGAATTTCATATCCAGCCAAACTAAGTTTCATAAGTGAAGGAGAAATAAAATCCTTGACAGACAAGCAATTGCTGACGGATTTTGTCACCACCAGGCCAGCCTTACAAGAGCTCCTAAGGAAGCACTAAACATGGAAAGGAACAACCAGAACCAGGTACTGCAAAAACATACCAAATGGTAAAGAACATTGACACAAAGAAGAAAGTGCATCAGCTAATGGGCAAAACAACCAGCTAGTATCAAAATGGCAGGATCAAATGCACACATAACAATATTAACCTTAAATGTAAGTGAGCTAAATGCTCCAATCAAAAGACACGGACTTGAAAATTGGATAGAGAGTCAAGACCCGTCAGTGTGCTGCATTCAGGGGACCCATCTCACATGCAAAGACACACATAGGCTCAAAATAAAGGAATGGAGGAAGGTTTACCAAGCAAAAAATAGCAAGGGTTGCAATCCTAGTCTCTGATAAAACAGACTTTAAACCAAAAAAGATCAAAAGAGACAAAGAGAGGCATTACATAATGGTAAAGGGATCAATGCAACAAGAAGAGCTAACTATTCTTAATATATATGCACCCAATACAGGAGCACCCAGATACATAAAGCAAGTTCTTAATGACCTAAAAAGAGACTTAGACTCCCACACAACAATAATGGGAGACTTTAACACTCCACTGTCAATATTAGATCAATGAGACAGAAAATCAACAAGAATATCCGGAACTTGAACTCATATCTGGACCAAGCGGACCTAACAGACATCTATAGAACTCTCGACCCCAAAACCACAGAATATACATTCTTCTCAGCACCACATTGCACTTACTCTAAAATTGACCACATAATTGGAAGTAAATCACTCAGCACATGCAAAAGAACAGAAATCATAACAAACAGTCTCTCAGACCACAGTGCAATCAAATTAGAACTCAGGATTAAGAAACTTACTCAAAACTGCACAACTACACAAAAACTGAACAACCTGCTCCTGAATGACTACTGGATAAATAATGAAATGAAGGCAGAAATAAAGATGTTCTTTGAAACCATGAGAATGAATACACAATGTACCAAAATATCTGGGACACATTTAAAGCAGTGTCTAGAGGGAAATTTATAGCACATGAGAAGTGCTAAATGTCCACATGAGAAGTGAGGAAAAATCTAAAATTGACACCCTATTGTCACAATTAAAAGAACTAGAGGAGCAAGATCAAACAAATTCAAAAGCTAGCAAAAGACAAGAAATAACTAAGATCAGAGCAGAACTGAAGAAGATAGAGACACAAAAAGCCCTTCAAAAATCAATAAATCCAGGAGCTGATTTTTTGAAAAGATTAACAAAATAGGTCACTAGCCAGACTAATAAAAAAGAAAAGAGAGAAGAATCCAATAGATGCAATGAAAAATGATAAAGGGGATATCACCACTGATTCCACAGAAATACAAACTACCATCAGAGATTACTAAAAACAACTCTATGTACATAAACCAGTAAATCTAGAAGAAATGGATTAATTCCTGGACACTTCCACCCTCCCAAGAGTAAACCAGGAAGAAGTTGGATCCCTGAATGACAATAACAATGTCTGAAGTTGGGGCAGCAATTAATAGCATAACAACCAAAAAAAGTCCAGGACCAGATGCATTCACAGCCAAATTCTACCAGATGTACAAAGATGAGCTGGTACGATTCCTTCTCAAACCATTGCAACAAGACAAAAAGAGGGAATCCTCCCTAACTCATTTTATGAGACTAACATCATCCTGATGCCAAAACCTGTCAGAGACACAACGAAAAAAGAAAATTTCAGGCCAATATCCATGATGAAAATTGATGTAAAAATCTTCAATAAAATACTGGCAAACCAAATCCAACAGCAGATCAAAAAGCTTATCCATCACAATCAAGTCAGTTTCATCCTGGTGATGCAAGGCTGGTTCAACCTACCAGCCTTGGATTAACTCCACACCTTGGATTAACTCCAGATGGATTAAAGATTTAAACATAAGACCTAATACCATAAAAACCTTAGAAGAAAACCTAGGCAATATCATGCAGGACATAGGCATAGACATGGAGACATGGACTTCATTACTAAAACACTAAAAGCAATGGCAACAAATGCCAAAATTGACAAATGAGATCTAATTAAACATAAGAGCTTCTGCACAGCAAAACAAACTATCATTAGAGCGAACCAGCAACCAACAGAATGGGAAAAATTTTTGCAATCTATCGATCTGACAAACTTTGTTTAAGTTCTTTATAGAATCTATAAAGAACTTAAACAAATATACAAGAAAAAAACAACCCCATCAAAAAGTGGGCAAAGTATATGAACAGACACTTTACAAAGAAGACATAAATGAAACCAACAAACACATGAAAAAATGCTCATCATCAGTGGTCATTAGAGAAATGCAAATCAAAACCACATTGAGATACCATCTTATGCCAGTTAGAATGATGATCATTAAAAAATCTGTAGACAACAGATGCTGGAGAGGATGTGAAGAAATAGGAATGCTTTTACACTCTTGGTTGGAGTGTAAATTAATTCAACCACTGTGGAAGACAGTGTGGCAATTTCTCAAGGATCTAGAAACAAATACTATTTGACCCAGCAATCCCATTACTGGGTATATACCCAAAGAATTATAAATCATTCTATTATAAAGACACATGCACACATATGTTCACTGTGGCACTGTTTACAATAGCAAAGACTTGGAACCAACCCAAATGCCCATCAATGACAGACTGGATAAAGAAAATGTGGCATACATACACCATGGAATACTATGCAGCCCTAAAAAAGGATGAGTTTATGTCCTTTGAAGGAACATGGATAAAGCTGGAAACCATCATTCTCAGGAAACTGACACAAGAACAGAAAACCAAACACTTCTTGTTCTCATTCATATGTGAGTGTTGAACAATGAGAACACATGGACACAGGGAGGGAAACATCACACACTGAGGCCTTTTGGGGCTGGGGGGCTGGGGAGGGATAACATTACGAAAAATACCTAATGTAGGTGATGGGGGGATGGATGCAGTAATCCTACATGGCATGCGGATACCTATGTAACAATCCTGCACAATCTGCACATGTACCCCAGAACTTAAAGTATAATAAAAAAATTAAATTAAAAAATATATTTTAATTAAAGGATATTTTATTTCTCATTTCAAAAACAAGAAAAGATAATAAAGCATGTATTATTTAAACAAAAAAAGAATCCACATTTCATAATATTCAGTGGGGATTACATGAGGTGAGTTGGAAGGATCCAAATTCCTAAAGTGATCTTCATTTGCAAATCAGAGAGAAATTTTTAGACAGATTTGGCCTAATTTCAGTTTTTCTCACTAGTGGAATTGTTTGTGTTTTCCTCTAACAATAGATCAAAGAATGTAAAAGAGTATTAAATAGTTAACATTATTGTATGTATTGTTGTTAATTTATTGGTTTTCATCAGTGGGTCATAGTTATGTAGAATGTAAATATTAAAGGAACTGATGAAGGCAATATAAAAACTCTATCTTTGTATTCTGTAAATTTAAAACTCTTTCAAAGTAAAAATTTTAATGTCATAAAAAATATAAGTTAAAACTGAAGAAAAAATAAAAGTGAAGTATTCTCTGACAAAATGTAATTTATGCTCCTATCCAGTTATAAAGTAATGAGATTTAAAAGACTGCTGTGCAAGGTTTTGAAAGCAGAAAAATATGTGCTCAAATGAAAGCAACAAAATACATAGATTCTCTAATCAAACTTTCTCGGTTCAAATTCCTGCCATTCACTGACATGTAGACTTTAGGAAGGTCTAAGGTCCATGCCTCAGTTTCCTCATATGCAAAATGGGATAATACTGGTACTTACCACTTAAGGGCTCTTGTGAAAACTAAATAGAATTATGTATTTAAATTACACCTGATAATAGTATGAGCTCAATAAATTGACGGTTTTTATTGACATTTTTATTTTTACTATTTGCTATAATTAAATAAGCATAGTCTGTTGCTAGAGCTCTATCTCTTGATTTGAGAGTCCAATATTTCTCTCCTGGTGTGCCTAAAAGCACTGTTGAAATTGGCGTTATTATCAGAATTTGACAACAGGGCGAGTAGGATGGAGAGAGTTTATACTTGTTGCTGCAATCATCACTTGGAATATAGTGGGATAAAACCCCAAACAAATTGCTCTGAGTTTAACTTTCAAGGCTTTTGCCAGGGTCATGCTGTCATTTTATAGTGATTTCTTGCCCTTTTTAATATAACATAGAAAACCACTTACTCCACATAAAAATACTACGTAATGTCTGCTCAGACCTCTCCATCATTTCCAGAGACCTGTTTCCTGAGGCTCACCAATTTCTTGATTGCCTTCTCAAGACGGTATAGAACACTGCCTCACACACCTTCTTTAGAGCTTTAGGCAGAAGAAACAGATTACCTCTGAGCTGAAGGGCTTTCCAAGTATTAAAGGAGGGGAATATCTCTCCTCTCTACTATTCAATCAATAAAACACGTGGAGCATAGCACCTAGACAAATTGGCCACGCTACAAGCCTTGCACACCATTTTGCTTAATCCTCAGGTATAGCACCCAGGGGAGATGCATAGAAGGCATCTTCTAACATTGCTATTTAGTAATCCCACATCCAATGCTAATCACATATACAAGGCTAACAGGAAAATTCCTCACAGCTGTTCAGATGGTGTGTTGTTCATCCACACTGGCAGCAGTCATTGCCATCAAGTGAAGAGCTGAGCCCTAGGGTATGTTGACAAAATACTTCTTGTAGCCCCTCAGTTAGGATGAGGGAACCATTCCATATATTCATCTGCCAGATGATCTATTTATTATTCCTCATCTGGGTCCCCTCACTCACCTCTTATTCCTGGATTTTATCACTGTCACTTGTAAATCTTTGTTCATTCTTGGGGAGAGTAGTATATTGATACCTCTTCAATTCATGATATGTGATAGGATGCCTGTTGGTTATGAGAAATTGGTGGTTGCTTAGTAACCCAGATGTCTGTCTGCTTCCAGAGAAAGATAAATTTATTAAGCAAGATACTCTTTTACACACTATTATATAAACAAGGTAGCTACTTCTTTCCCCAGATGTTTCAGGTAGTGGACCTCCTTGTAACTAGACCCATCTCTTTTGACAAAACCAAAACAATCAAATGGAAAATCAGAAACAAGAATATAATTAACATTGTACTGACTGTAGTTTCAGTTGGTTGAAGCTATGGTACTGGAAGAGAGGAAAAGAAAACATCTTACCTATATAAATCTCTATGACTGAATCCATCATTCTAATTTATGCAATCAGAGTATTTTAAACCCCATGACTTCAATCCCCCATGGCTAATATTAAGCTCAATAAGGAATGTACAAAGCCCCAATCCTGTGCTAGTTTAATCTTTAGAATAGTAAAGAAGTTATATTACACAGCTTTAATAATTGGACATTTAAGTTGTCTCCTGTAGCCAAGAACTTGCCTAGTACAAACTTCCAGTAACTGCCTCTGGTTGACATCTGCCACTTTGTGCCTACCTTACCTTCCTGCTTGGCACGTTAAGTACATGCTAGAAAACCTGGAAATACTAAAAATAAAATAAATACAAATTTCACCACAGATGTATGTTAAGTATATAAATATACACATATATTCATATAGGCTTATGTCTGTGCATTTATTCATCAGTTTATTTGGCATATTTAGTGACTGCATACAATGTATGATAAGATTCAAAACATAAGGATAAAGAAGACGAAAAGAGACTCTGTCCTTGGGGAACTCAAAGAGCTAGAGAATGGCAACAAAAGTAAAGAGGCAATTATTGTGTACTGTAACAAATGCTGATGGAGGAAAATAGAGACAGCTATGAAAACACATAGCTCAGACTTCAGACTGATTGGTCAGAAAATGTTTCCCAAATGAAAGGCATTTCACTGTTTGGCCATTTAACCTGAGACCTAAAGATGAGTAAGGAGTAAGTAGGCGAAGAGAGGAGTGTTGAGTGATATTGAGAGACAGACAGAGAACACTGCAGAGCAATTCCTAGACAGCATTAAGTAATCTGTCAGCAGTCATAAATTTACTGTTATTTTCTTCAGATAAAGATAACTATAGGGTACTGGGCTTAATATGTGGGTAATTAAGTAATAGGTACAACAAACTCCCTTGAAACATGTTTACCTATGTAACAAACCTTCACATGTACCCCAAAATCTAATGTAAAAGTTTTTTTTTTTTAAAAAAAAACATACAACTGGCTGGGCATTGTGGCTCACATCTGTAATCCCAAGACTTTGGGAAGCCAAGGCGGGTGGATCACCTGAAGTCAGGAATTTGAGACCAGCCTGGCCAACATGATGAAACCCTGACTCTACTAAAAATACAAAAATTAGCTGGGCATGGTGGTGCGCACCTGTAATCCCAGCTACTCAGGAGGCTGAGGCAGGAGAATCACTTGAACCCAGGAGGAGGGTGTTGCAGTGAGCCGAGTACATGCTATTACACTCCAGCTTGGGCAACAGAGCAAGACTCAGTCTCAAAAAAAGTGCAACCTGACTATATACATTGGAAAGAGCTTTCCTCTTGTTATATCCTGTGTTGAAGGCCTTTCCTGTTTTCCCTACTTGATCTCCTTATTATTTTTCAAGTATTTTGGCCTATAGGAAGCCTTTCTTGGTACTGAATGCTGGGTCTTGCCTTTCTTGGCGTTCTAATGAAATCTGTGTTGTACTGAATTATCAGGGTATGGCTATCTCTCCATGAATCTGTGTACTCTTTAAGGCCAGGACTCTACTGTCTCCAGAACACAGTTCTTGAAAAATCAACATTAATCTGAATGGCAGCTCCTAAATCCATCATGACACCTAATCCTGAATATCTAATGTAATCATGTAGGACTTTTCCAGTTAGGTCGTGGGAGCCTGAGACAAACATCTCCCTGGAAAGAGATTGACCCCACCAGTCTGCCACTAGAGTTCTGTACTCAAATGCAATCCTTTCTGGGTTTGAAGCCAATAGTCAGTTAATCTTTTTTTTTTTTTTTTTTTTAATAATAGCTTAGACTAATGATGACCTACCAGCTTCTTTCCTGACCAGTGACTTTGCTTCTTAGTTATGGAGAGAGAGAGTTCACTTCTGGGTTTGAGTCCACCTTTTAACAAAACCAACATGTAGTGGAAGGAAAAAGTTGAAAGTGACTCCTGAGGAAACTTCAACCTGTAACTTTAGAAGGAGGGATTTTCAAGATGATGTTTGAAGTCGATGAAACTGAGGTTCAAAACTATAAAAGGAATTACAGAAATTCAGTTAGGATGGTTACGGATGAAGAGACGTCCGACTGCAAAGCTTGACCTTCTGCTCTGACTACAGCACACTGCCTCCCAAATCGATTAGCTTAGCCACCCACTAGCTAAAGAACAGCTTAGTCATTGTAGCCTGATGTGCTGTGCTAGAGTTCTTGGCAGACAGACAACAGCGCAGAATCTCTTGGAATCTCCAGAAGTCCTGATCTGTAGGAACTTTCTGTGCAAGCACATGCATGTAGGTTTGTGTACCTGTCTATAAGTTGAAGGGCTCCTGTGAGAGCTTTGGAGTCTTTCTTTCTTTTCTTTCTTTCTTTTCTTTTCTTTTTGCTGCTTTTGCATATTTTGTAAATAATAAGAAGTTGTAATATTTTGTTTCCTTGTGGAGGTTCTCAAGTACATAGGGATCACTGCCCAACTCAAAAATATTTAATCTGTTTAATCTATGTTTGCTGAATAATTAACTAAACTGACTCTCCATCTTTACTAAATCTCTTCTTCTGAATAGGACAAGAATGGGAGAGAGTCTGTCCCAACTACCATTTAAAATGTTCTCTTCAAGACAAATGAAACAAAGTTTGAGGAGCAAATTTCCATTACTTGAGTAAAACTAATATTAGCATTGAGAAATTACTAGCTAAAGAAGACTGAACTGCATTATTTACTGTCTCTAAAGGCTAATTGTCATATGTAGACTCATGTTTAATGCTTTTCTTTTAAATGATACAAGTTACCAAGGAAAAGAAAGTATCAGTATTTAATGATTGAAGTTAGGCAGTGTCATCTGGGAGGTACCAACAGCAATTGCTGAGTAATTCAAACTTGGACAACTCCTCATATATCTCTATTATAATTATTTTATGCTTTCAGAAGGCATTATAACTCACTAACTATATACCTGCCAAACTCATAGCAAATTCATAAATGAATCAAACTGTTAATCACGAGGTCAGGCGTTCAAGACCAGATTGCCAACATGGTGAGACCCCGTTTCTACTAAATAATAGAAAAATTAGCTGGGCATGGTGGCTCGTGCCTGTAATTCCAGCAACTTGGGAGGCTGAGGTAGGAGAATTGCTTGAACCGGGACCTGGGAAGCAGAGGTTGCAGTGAGCTGAGATTGTGCCACTGCACTCCAGCCTGAGCTACAGAGCAAGACTCCATCTAAAATGTGTGTGTATGTGTGTGTGTGTGTGTGTGTGTGTGTGTGTGTGTGTGTATGTGTGCGTGTGTGTGTGTATTATTTATTAGATTTTAACCAGTCTTTCATTCTGTACTTATATGTTAATATAATTATTAGAGGAATAATCTTGTTATATATGTGTGTGTTATATGTTATATGTGGGTGAATGTATTCAGAAATTATAATCTTTGTATACATAGAAAGAAGTTAATTAAGTTCCCTCCATTTTATTTAAGAAGACATTGATGAGTTTTAAACACTTGAAAGTAGCTTGAAATAAAATGGTTAAAGTTAGAAATGATAATCAAAGGTAGATAAATTATCTGTATGAAAAACTCATGTAGTTTACTTCTGCTGTAATATAATATAATTATATCTGCATGGCCTAATGAATGATACTTATTTTTGTCTTTATACCAAAATACTCTACGGCACTGTGCTTTTATGGTATTCCTTCAATCATCAATTTCTTTGTGGCTCTTGGCTTATCCTTCTACATCCATTGTATTATCTAATTTTCTAATTTGCTTGAATGAGGATATGAGTATTTTTCTTTTTTTATTGTAATTTAGCTTCTGGAGTACATGTGCAGATCATGCAGGATTGTTGCATGGTACATACATGGCAAGATGGTTTGCTGCTTTCATCCATCCATCACCTATATCTGGTATTTCTCCCCTCATTATCCGTACCTACCCTCCCTACCCCCTCCGTCCCTCCCCTAGTGCCCCCTACCGACCACAGTGTGTGATGTTCCCCTCCCTGTGTCCACGTGTTCTAATAGTTCACATCTATGAGTAAAAACATAAGGTATTTGGTTTTCTGTTCTTGTGTCAGTTTGCTGAGAATGATGGTATCCAGATTCATCCATGTCCCTATGAAGGACACGAACTCACCGTTTTTTATGGCTGTGTAGTATTCCATGGTGTATATGTGCCACATTTTCTTTATCCAGTCTATCGATGATGGACATTTGGCTTGGTTCCAGGTATTTGCCATTGTAAACAGTGCCGCAGTGAACATACATGTGCATGTGTCTTTATAATCGAATGACTTAAAATTCTTTGGGTATATACCCAGTAATGGAATTGCTCGGTCAAATGGTATTTCTATTTCTAGGTCCTTGAGGAATCGCCACACTGTCTTCCACAGTGGTTGAACTAATTTACACTCCCACCAACAGTGTAAAAGTGTTCCTATTTCTCCACATCCTCTCCAGCATCTGTTGTCTCCAGATTTTTTAATGATGGCCATTCTAACTGTTGTGAGAGGGTATCTCAATGTGGTTTTGATTTGCATTTCTCTAATGACCAGTGATGATGAGCATTTTTTCATATGTTTTTGGTCTCATTGATGTCTTCTTTTGTAAAGTGTCTGTTCGCCCACTTTTGAATGTGTTTGTTTTTTTCTTGTAAATCTGTTTTAGTTCTTTGTGGATTCTAGATATTAGCCCTTTGTCAGATGGGTAGATTGCAAAAATGTTTTCCCATTCTGTTGGTTGCTGGTTCACTCTAATGATTGTTTCCTCTGCTGTACAGAAGCTCTGGGGTTTAATTAGATCCCATTTGTCTATTTTGGCTTTTGCTGTCATTGCTTTTGGTGTATTAGCCATGAAGTCCTTGCCTATGTCTATGTGCTGAATGGTTTTGCCTAGGTTTTCTTCTAGGGTTTTTATGATGTTCCGTCTTATGTTTAGATCTTTAATCCATTTGGAGTTAGTTTTAGTATAAGGTGTCAGGAAGGGGTCCAGTTTCTGCTTTCTGCACATGGCTAGCCAGTTTTTGCAGTGTGAGAAGGGTATGAGGTTTGGAGCCCAAGGATGGAGTAATATGGTTTGGCTGTTTCTTTCCTCCAAATCTCATATTTAAATATAATCCCCAGTGGTGGAGATGAGACCCAGTAGGGAGTGTTTGCGTCACTGAGGCAGGTCCCTTATGAATGGCTTAGCTATGATAATGAGTGGGTTCTCACTCTTAGTTCATGCGAGTTCCACTTGCTCAAAAGAGCATAGCACCTCCCCACCTTCTCTCTTGCTCCCATTCTTGCCGATGTGCCTGCTCCCTTTTAGCCTTTTGTCACTATCGTAAGCTTCCTGAAGCCCTCACCAGAAGCAGATGCTGGCATCACAATTCTTGTACAGCCTGAACAGTCATAAGCCAATTAGACCTATTTACTTTGTAAATTACCCAGCCTCAGATGTTCATTTGTACTGACTCAAACAGCCTTACACACCTAGGTCTTCTCCTTAGAGATCTTGATTTAATTGCTCAGGGACTTGGCCTGGGGATTTATACTTCAAAATATCCCCACGTTTCTCATGTGTATTGATGATGGAGAAATAGCCATACCTGATGTTTTATCCTCTAAAGTGAAAACTTGCGTTCAACTACTGCTAATGGTTTTCATACAGCATCACAGACCAAAATGCTCCAATCTTTCCCCTTCATAACAAGTCATAAAATTTGATTCATTAAAATGTGAATTATCTCAACATTTATTATTGGCAATGATATTTTTTTTTTTTTTTGAGACGGAGTTTAGCTCTTGTTACCCAGGCTGGAGTGCAATGGCGCGATCTCGGCTCACCGCAACCTCCGCCTCCTGGGTTCAGGCAATTCTCCTGCCTCAGCTTCCTGAGTAGCTGGGATTACAGGTACGCGCCACAATGCCCAGCTAATTTCTTGTATTTTTAGTAGAGACGGGGTTTCACCATGTTGACCCAGATGGTCTCCATCTCTTGACCTCGTGATCCACCCGCCTCGGCCTCCCAAAGTGCTGGGATTACAGGCTTGAGCCACCGCACCTGGCTGGCAATGATATTTTTAAAATCATTGCTTAAGATAGTTTGTCGGTACATCAAAAGCAATCTGAGGATAAGATGTGGCTGGCAGTTACTAGCAACTTCAAGGCTAGCTAGCTGCATGTATTCTCATGAGATAAGAGCCTATTCCTTCCTTTAAGTTCTCACATCCACTGCCCACTTTAGAAATCAGGCCTGGACGACTCCATGCCTTAGTATTGAGCAGCTTCTCCCATTTTATTTATCTTTCTATCAATCTCATATACTGGCTCAGATACTTATAAAATATATCTTTTTATATAAAACAAACACAAAGATTTTAATGGCTGCCATTTTCTCATTGTATCAAATTCAGTTACCTAATCGTTGACATTCAAAATCATCACCACTTACCACAAATCTACTCCCTCATTCTAACCCAGTCCCATAAACAAGTCTAATCCTTGTAAAATTGTACTGTCTGACGTATCTTAACATTTTTCAAAGTATATTCTACTGTTTAGAGTGCTCTAAGATGTTCTCTTCTTTGATTTTTTTTTTTTTTTTTTTGAGACTCCCACCTCAGCCTCCAAAATAGCTGGGATTACAGGCATCTGCCACCACACCTGGCTGATTTTTATATTTTTAGTAAAGACAGGGTTTCACCATGTTGGTCACGCTGGTCTGGAACTCCTGACCTCATGATCAGCCCCCCAAAGTGCTGGGATTGCAGGCATGAGCTACTGCGCCTGGCCAGGAGAAAGTATTTTTAAACTACACATTCAACAAGGGACTGATATCCAGAATCTACAAAGAAATCAAACAACTCAACAAAAAGAGACAAGTAATTCCATTAAAAAGTTAGTGGAAGACATGAACATACTTTTTTTTTTTTCCAAAAGAAGGCATACAAATGGCCAAAAAGCATATGAAAACATTCTCAACATCATAGATTATCAGATAAAGGCAAATGAAAACCACAATGAGAAGTCATCTTATACCAGCCAGAATGCCTATTATCAAAATGCCCAAAAATAACAGATGTGGATGAAGATATGGAGAAAAAAGAACACTTACACACTGTTGGTGGGAGTGCAAATTCATACAGCCTCTATGGAAAACAGTATGGAGATTTACCAAACAAATGAAAATAGAACTATCATTCCATCCAGCAATTCCACTATTGGGTATCTACCCAAAGGAAAAGATACCTGCAATCACATGTTTCTAGCAGCACTAGTCACAATGACAAAGATATGGAATCAACCTAAGTGTCCATCAATGGATGTTTGGATCAAGAAAAGGTGGTATACAAATATCCACATATCTATATCTCTATATATTTTATTATTTATCTATTGCCACATTTTGTGCCTGACTAGTATTTCATTGTGTATCTATACATAAATCTATCTATACATATATCTGTCTACATAGGTATGTATTAATATATGGCTGTGTGGCTCTTTATGTATCTATATCTATTAATATATGGCTATATAGATAGATGTATGTATAGATGTATAGATATACAGACATATGCACAATTGAATATTATTGGAATACTATTCAGCCACACAAAAAAAGAATGAAATCATGTCTTTTGTAGCAACGTGAATGGAATTGGAGACCATTATCTTAAGTGAAATAACTTAGAAACGGAAAAGCAAATACTCTAAGTTCCCACTTGTAAGTGGGAGAAAAATAATGTGTGCACATGGACACAGAGTGTGGAAAAATAGAACCTGGAAATGTAAAAAAGTGAGAGAGTGGATTAACGGGTACAGTGTACATTATTTTGGTGATGGCTACTCTTTATGTAGTATTATAATATTTATCTCCTGTTGTAGTAATTACCTGTTTAAAGGTTTGTCTCTTTATATTCAATTATGAATTCTAGGACAGGAATTTTGCCTTATTCCTTTCATATTTCTAGTATGTAATTCAATTCCTTACACATATAAGATCAGTTACTGGTTGTTGAACAAGTAGACAAAACCATTATAATATTGCCATACACATCTAATAAAATAAAGTTTATGGAAATGGCTTGTGAACCTCAGATTAGCTTTTAAACCAGGGGTTAGCATGCTACAGCCCAATCAGACCCATTGTCTGTTTTTGTAAATAGTTTTATTGGAATACATCTAGTTCACTCATTTGTTTACATATTGGCTATAGCTACTTTCACATTAGAAGACCAAATTGACTAGTAGCAAAAGAGAGCATATGGGTCGCTATGTTGAAAATAATTGCTATGTGGCTCTTTACATAAAAACTTAGACAATACTTGTATTAGATGCTAGTTGTTTAGGGGCAATGAACTTAGTGATTCCGTTCTTGGTAACTGGAAAAGTGAAAAGCTGGGATTAAAGATCCCAATTTCTTCAGTCATTTAAGCAGAAGGTAATGATAACTTATTTCTATCATATCTGACTAGAAGGAATACATTTTTATTCATTTAACAGATATTTATTTAGAACCATAGTTCTAATCACTATTTCAGGAATCAACAAGTTTATTCAGTAAGTACTTATAGAGTACCTGTTGTGTTCAAGCACCATTCCTACTTTCATAGAGCTTATATTTGTTTTAGTAAAAGGAAACTCACACTTAAAGGAAGAATTACCAAAATTAAGATTGGATACAGGGGCTGAAGGACTGGAAGAGTTAAACCCATCTTATACATTTCTGTCATATCAGATAATGAATTAGTTGATTTTTCACACTGCTTATAAAGACATACCCAAAACTGGGTAATTTATAAAGAAAAAGAGGTTTAATGGACTCACGGTCCCACGTGGCTAGGGAGGCCTCACAATCATGGCAGAAGGTGAAAGGTGCATCTTACTTGGTGGCAGGCAGGAGAGAATGAGAGCTAAGCAAAAGGGGTTTCCCCTTATAAAAACATCAGATCTCCTAAGACTTACTCACTATCAGGAGAACAGTATGGGGAAATTGCCCCCACGATTCAATTATCTCCCATGGGGTCCCTCCCATAACACATGGTAATTATGGTAGCTACAATTCAAAAGATTTGAGTGGGGACACACCCAAACAATATCATATAACATGTTAAACTGTACTGAATTGCATTTATCTACATGTTTGTCTCCCTGTATTTGAGAGTAATCTCCCTGAGGACAGTTCACTTGCATGTTTTTCTTTGTTGCTGCAACTCTGGGGCAATACCTGGCAAAACACTTTATTAAAATAAGCTGAATCATTGGGAAACTAGAAAGAAAATTCAACTTTGCAGGGAACATTATGAGGTTGATTTGAGGTATGTTGTTTGAGGAAGTAATGTAATACATTCAAGTCAAAATGCCTCCTGGACAAATGCAGATAGAGAAAACTCTAGTTAAGAAGCAGAGCTCATGTTTTCTGATTCCCAAATCAGCTCTCAGTCTTGACCACATGCACAAACACAAGGAACAGCAGTCAGTACAGATGCTTACTTCTAAATGGACAGGAAGCCATGCTGAATTCTCATTAGCATAAAAGGTATTATCATTAAAGTTGCATTATTTAGGTTATGAGGTATGGCTGCAAATTCCTTAATCCTGACTTTCTCTTTACAAGCCAGCCATCTGCCTTAATGATTCTGCTAGTGTTTTGAATGGCTTTCCATTGCCTTTGACAACGAAGGGAAATGCCACTGTCAGTGAGAACCACTCTCAAGGAAAAATATTATTCTAAAAAGTTTATTCACCTCAGAACTAAAATCAACATTATCACAACACACAATTTGTTAAAAATAAGGCTCTTCTTTTCAGTCCAGTCAAGTTTTGCTGAATATCAATAAGGTAATAGCTATAGCAGATTTCTGCCAATTAACATGCCTTTCTTCTGCTGAAATTCACACCATTTTCCTTAATTAATCCTGACCTTTCATCCTGCATTTTATAAGCTGCTTAAGAAGTTAGAGATAAATAATTCAGTCCACATATTTTCTGAAAAGACACAAGCTGTTTTACTTTATCCTCAGAGAATAAATTAGATAGCTATTCAGATTAAGCTCAAGGAAAATTGGATAAACAAATGCAAAAATCATACATCTTCTGCATGAAGCACATAGATGGAAGCTTTCCGCTGCTGAAGGAGGCCAAGATTATTTCTAGAGATTTTGGAAAAAGACAGAATAATGGGAGGTGTTTTCCTGTTTTGTATGTTGAGGACGTCATCCAGCTTTTTAGATTTGTAAACTTTAAAGTTCATTGTCAGTGTTTGAAATTGAAATCATGTCTTTGTGTTCTTTCATATTTTTCCTGATGTTGTCTTCCATAAATGGATTCTAAAAGGCACATGTCATTAAATCTTTTGCATTTTTAAATCATATTACTGAAATGACTATCTTCTTCCTCAATACCATGACATGCTCCTTTAACAATCCCAATCAACTTTTTAGAATCGTGTTTAAAATGCAAAACTCTCTTCATATCACTCGTATGCTTTTATATATTCAAAGGTTCCTATTGCCACTGAGTGATTTCTTCACATTTTACTTCTTAAATCTTATGTTATGTCACTCTACATGCTCTATGGCAAATGTTACCTTAACTAAGGCTATTACCTCTGCCACAGATATCTTGTACCTTGTGAAAATCTCTCTTTATTCCACTACCTCTGCCAACATCCCTCTGTCCAGTGAAACACTGTCTATTCTTCAAGGTCTAGGAGGTCTTCAAGAAAACCATCTACAATCCCTTCAATCAGAAGTGTTCTCTTCTACTCCTCTAGGGATACTTCTGATATTTAACTTATATTGCTTTTCTTTGTAAACTTTTAAGCATATAAACTCTATGTAGCATTTACCTAATAACTTGAAAGCTCTTTCAAGGACTTGAGTATGTTTCCCCAGTAGTTAGCAGACTACCTCTCACATTACATGAATTTAGTAAAAGTCTCCAATGATTAACAAGAATCTCTACTCATATTCTCTATACTAGGAAAAAAAGGTTGCTAGGAAAGAAATAAGAATTTTATATATTTAGAAGTTAGTTAACATTTTATGTAAATCTTAAGAAAATCCTAAATAAGAATGAAGGTATGACATTTATGATGCATTAAAGAAATCAAGTTATAGTTGTTTTTGATAATTAATTTTGGGTGAAAAAATATTAAATATTCTTAGTAAAGATGTTTAAAAATAATTAACTCCATTTTGGTAGCTAGAATTATTAAATGACTTGCTCACTACTGTGTGCATTTAAGAGTTGAGTCAGTATTAAAATCTTAAACTGTCATTTTCTCATTTGATTTCTAAGAACCGTTAGCCAATCATGTTGTAAAAGAAACATATTTTGTTGGCTAAATCTGAGGAATAATGAGAAACAAAAAATACATATACTTGATTTATATATGGAAAACTAATATGATTGTACATGTACTAAAATGTATATTCTGATATCAAACTCTACTCACTGTGTTTCCTCTGTAAACTCATAATCTGAAGATTCCAGCCTCATTTCAAATGGTTACAAAATTGATCTGGTCAAATTCATGTCTTTGATGTTTTGTGGCTGTTGCATTTGATTAGCTCAACAATTAGGTTATTTTTTCTCCCTTGGCTATTACTCTATTTTGTGATTTTATTTGGTTCAACAGTGTTTGTTTTTGCTATCAATAGGATTTGAGAATATATTTGTGTTTTTCTCAAATAGCAGTTAATAAGGCTTAAAAAGTTAATTTTTTTCCTTTTTTAATGTTTTTTATACTTACATTACTTGCAATTGAAGTAATTCTATTAAGATTTTAAAACCTGAGTCCTGCTGCAAATTTTTCATATTCTATTATGATGTCATATTTTAGAAAGATTGTTTAAAATCATTTGATAAATATAAATATTTATTTAACTTTTAAAATACAATGCACGAGAGTCCGTGATCTGAAAATTGCTTTAAAAATCTGAGTTTCATTTAATTTCTAGTCATGTGCTCACATGTAAATTGCCTGTTTCATTATCACCTGCTAATCTCTTCAAAAACCTTAAAATCAAAGATTCTTTTCTCCAAAATCCATCTCTACCATTAAATTATCACAGCTTCAGCTAAAGAGGATATTTGGCAGCCTTGAGATTAAAGAAAGTGGCACATGCCAGAGCTACAAATGAAAACGCTTGAAGAGGAGAAAGACATTAACTTAATACATCTTGACCTTTTATTATGACCAACATGTATGATTTCCACTGTCATAAAGATTGTTTTAGTTTGCTGCCTTGTCAGCCTAAGGTGATTGACAGAGCACTTTATGCATAACAAATTATTATTTTGCCCTTTGCTTGGGGCTGGTCAGCATCAGCTGATCTTTTTTTCTTTCTTCTTCTTTTTTTCCACAGAGGTTAAGAGCTGTCATTTAATCCTTTATAAAACATTTGGTAATTGTAACATTTGGTCTTTACATCCTGTTCCATAAATCCCATAAGCTTTTAAAATTCATTTTAATTTTATTTCTTCTCTGCCTGTATCTTTTCTTTTTATTTATTTCTTCTAAAATAAAATGGGATACATGCACAGAATGGGCAGGTTTGTCACACAGGTTTACATGTGCCATGGTGGTTTGCTGCATCTATTGATCTGTCCTCTAAATTCCCTCCCCTTGTCCCCCAACCCCAAACAGGCCATGTTGTGTATTGTTCCCCTCCCTGCATCCATGTCTTCTCAATATTCAACTCTCACTTATGAGTGAGACCATGTGGTGTTTGGTTTCCTGTTCTTGTGTCAGTTTACTGAGAATGACTCTTTCCAGTTTCATCCATGTCCCTGCAAAGGACATGATCTCATTCCTTTTTATAGCCACACAGTATTCCACGGTATATGTGTACCCCATTTTCTTTATCAAGCCTATCATTGATGGGCATTTGGGTTGATTCCATGTCTTTTCTATTGTAAATAGTGCTACCATAAACATACCTGTGCATATGTCTTTATAGTAGAATAATTTATATTCCTTTGGGTATATACCTGTAATGGGATTGCTGGGTCAAATGGTATTTCTTGTTCTAGATCTTTGAGGAATTGCCATGCTGTATTTCATAATGGTTGAACTAATAAACATTCCCACCAACTGTGTAAAAGATTTCCTATTTCTCCACAGCCTCACCAGCATCTATTGATTCCTTTTTAATAATCGCCATTCTGACTGGCAGGAGATGATCAGTGATTTTGAGCTTTTTTTCATATGTTTGTTGGCTCTGTAAATGTCTTCTTTTAAGAATTGTCTGTTGATATCCTTTGCCCAATTTTTGATGGGTTGTTTTTTTCTTATACATATGTCTAAGTTCCTTGTAAATTGTGGATATTAGCCCTTTGTCAGATGGGTGGACTGCAAAAATTTTCTCCCATTCTGTAGGTTGCCTGTTTATTCTGATGACAGTTTCTTTTGCTGTACAGAAGCTCTTTAGCTTAATTAGATCCCATTTGCCAATTTTGGCTTTTGTTGCTATTCCCTTTGGTATTTTTTTTTTTCATTAATTATTTCCCCTCCCTATGTCCTGAAATGGTATTAACTAAGTTTTCTTTTAGGGTTTTTATGGTTTTGATTTTACATTTAAGTCTTTAATCCATCTTGATATTTTTATAAGGTGCAAGGAAGGGGTCCAGTTTCAGTTTTCTGCATATGACTAGCCAGTTTTCCCAGCACCATCTACTGATTAGGAGATCCTTTCCCCATTGCTTGCTTTTGTCAGCCTTGTGGAAGATCTGATGATTGTAGATGTGTGGTGTTACTTCTGAGGTCTCTGTTCTGCTCCATTGGTCTATATGTCTGTTTTGCTACCAGCACCATGTTATTTTGGTTAATGTAGCCTTGTAGTATAGTTTGAAGGCAGGTAGCCTAATGCCTCCAGCTTTGTTATTTTTGCTTAGGATTGTCTTTGCTGTGTGCCATCCTTCATTCCATATGAAATTTAAAATAGTTTTTTCTAATTCTGTGAAGAATGTCAATAATAGTTCGATGGGAATAGCATTGAATCTATAAATTACTCTGGGCAGTTCAGCCATTTTCATGATATTGATTCTTCCTAGCCATAAAGGGGGGATGATTTTTATTTGTTGTGTCCTCTCTTATTTCCTTGAGCAGTGGTTTGTAGTTCTTTTTGAAGAAGTTCTTCACATCCTTTGCTAGCTGTATTCCTAAGTATTTTATTCTCTTTGTAGCAATTGTGAATGAGAGTTCATTGATGATTTGGCCCTCTGTTTGCCTATTGTTGGTGTAAAGGAATGCTTCTGATTTATGTACATTGATTTTGTATCCTGAGACTTTGCTGAAGTTGCTTATCGGTTAAAGAAGTTTTTGGTCTGAGATTATGGGGTTTTCTAAATATAAAATTATGTTGCCTGCAAACAGAGACAATTTCGCTTCCTCTCTTCCTATTTGAATAAACTTTATTTATTTCTTTTGCCTGATTTCCCTGGCCAGAAGTTCCAATACTATGTTGAATAGAAGTGGTAAGAGAGGGCATACTTGTCTGGTAATGGTTTTCAAAGAGAATGCTTCCAGCTTTTGCCCATTGAATATGTTATTGGCTGTGAGTTTGTCATAAATAGCTGTTATTATTTTGAGATATTTTCCATCAATACCTAGTTTATTGAGAGTTTTTAAATGAAGGGATGTTGAATTTTATCAAGGGCCTTTTCTGCATCTGTTGAGATAATCTTGTGTTTTTTGTCTTTGGATCTGTTTATGTTTATTGATTTGCATATGTTGAACCAGCCCTTACATCCCAGGGATGAAACTGATTTGATCATGGTGGATAATTTTTGGATGTGCTGCTGGATTCAGTTTACCAGTCTTTTACGGAGGATTTCTGTATCAATGTTCATCAGGGATATTGGTCTGAAGTTTTATTTTTGTTTTCATTTTGTCTCTTCCTAGTTGTGGTATCAGGATACTGCTGGCGTCATAAAGTGAGTTAGGAGTCCCCTCCTTTTCAATTGTTTGGAATAGTTTTAGAAGGAATGGTGCCAGCTCCTCTTTGTTCTTCCTGTAGATTTCAGCTGTGAATCTATCTGGTCCCAGGCTGTTTTTGGTTAGTAGGTTATTAATTACTGCCTCAATTTCAGAACTTGTTAATGGTCTATTTGGGGATTCGACTTCTTTGTGATTTAGTCTTGGGAGGGTGTATGTGTCCAGGAGTT
This sequence comes from Saimiri boliviensis, assembly GCF_048565385.1. Lineage (NCBI taxonomy): Eukaryota > Metazoa > Chordata > Mammalia > Primates > Cebidae > Saimiri > Saimiri boliviensis. The sequence goes on from NC_133465.1 coordinate 37,777,298, forward strand.
TATCCGTTTCTTCTAGATTTTCTAGTTTATTTGCATAGAGATGTTTATAATATTTTCTGATGATAGTTTTTATTTCAGTGGGGTCAGTGATGATGTCCACTTTATCATTTTTATTGCATTTATTTGATTCTTCTCTCTCTTCTTTATTAATCTAACTAGTTTTAGATTAATTAATTTTTTAATTTTTTCAAAAAAAAAAAAAAACCAGCTCCTGGATTCACTGATTTTTTTGGAGGGTATTTCATGTCTCTATCTCATTCAATTCTTCTCTGATCTTAGTTATTTCTTGTGCTCTTCTAGCTTTTGGATTCATTTGTTGATGTCTCTCTAGCTCATTTAATTGTGATATTAGGGTGTCAGGTTTCTGATGTGGGCATTTAGTACTATAAATTTCTGTCTTAATACTGCTTTAGCTGTGTCCCAGAGATTCTAGTACATTGTCTCTTTTTTCTCATTGGTTTCAAAGAACTTCTTGATTTCTGCCTTAATTTCATTGTTTACAAAAAAGTCATTCAGTTTCCATGAAATTGTGTGGTTTTGAGTGAATTTCTTATTCCTGAGTTCTAATTCATTTTCAGTGTCGTATGAGAGACAGTTATGATTTCATTTTTATTGCATTTGCTGAGAAGTATTTTACTTCCAATTATGTGGTTGATTTTAGAGTAAGTGCCATGTGGCACTAAGAAGGATGCATATTATGTTGATTTGGTGTAGACTTTGTAGGTCTCTAAGACATTGTTTTATGAATCTGGGTGCTTATGTATTGGGTGCATATATATTCAGAATAGTTAGCGCTTCTTGTTGAATTGTTCCCTTTACCATTATGTAATGCCTTTCTTCATCTTTTTTGACCTTCGTTGGTTTAAAGTCTTTTTTTAGAGACGAAGATTGCAATCCCTGCTATCCCTGCTTTTTTTTTTTTTTTTCTCTCTTTCCATTTGGTTGGTAGATTTTTTCCTCCATCCCTTTATTTTGAACCTGTGTCTGTCTTTGTACATAAGATGGGTCTCCTGAATATAGAACACTGATGGGTCTTGACTCTATCCAATTTGCCAGTCTTTGTCTTTTAATTGAGGCATTTAGCCTATTTACATTAAAGGTTAGTATTGTTGTGTGAATTTGATCCTATCATCATGATGCTATTTGGTTATTTTGTACACTAGTTGATACAGTTTCTTCAGTGACATTGGTCTTTGTATTTTGGTGTGTTTTTTTTTCAGTGGCTGGTGCCAGTTTTTTCTTTCCATATTTAGTGCCTCTTTCAGGAGCTTTTGCAGGGAAGTCCTGGTAATAACAAAATCCTCCAGCATTTGCTTGTCTGTAAAGGATTTTATTTCTCCTTGGCTTACAAAGCTTAGTTTGGGTGGATATGAAATTCTGGGTTGAAAATTTCTTTTTTTTTTAAGAATATTGAATATTGGCCCCCAATCACTTCTGGCATATAGAGTTTATGCTAAGAGGTCTGCTGTTAGTCTGATGGGCTTTCTTTTTTAGGTGACCTGGTCTTTCTCTCTGGCTGCCCTTAACAGTTTTTTCTTCCTTTTGTCCTTAGAGAATCTGATGATCATGTCTTTGGGTTGATCTTTTCATGGAATATCATAATGGTGTTCTCTGTATTTCCAGAATTTATATGTTGGCCTGTCTTACCAGGTTGGGGAAGTTCTCCTGGATAATATCCTGAAGTTTGTTTTCTAGCATGTTTCCATTCTCCCCATCTCCTTCACTCCAGTCAACCATAGGTTGTTGTTTTTTTTTTTTTTAATGAAGTCCCATATCTCTTGGAAGCTTTGTTCATTCCTCTTCCTTCTTCTTTCTCTATTCCAGTCTGCATGTCTTATTTCAGTAAGGTGGTCTTCAAGCTGTGAAATTCTTTCTTCTACTTGGTCTGTTTAGCAGTCAATACTTGTGTATGCTTCACGAAGTTCTTGTGCTGTGTTTTTCAACTCTATCAGGTCGTTTATATTCCTCTCTAAACTGGTTATTCTAGTTAGCAATTTTTCTCACCTTTTATCAAGGTATTTAGCTTCTTTGTATTGGGTTAGAATATGCCCCTTTAGTTCATCATAGTTTTTTATTACCTATCTTCTGTAGCCTACTTTTGTCGATTTGTCCATCTGATCTTCCGTCTAGTTCTGTGCCCTTGATGGAGGGTTGTTGCAATCATTTGGAGGAGAAGAGGCACTCTGGCCTTTTGGGTTTTCAGCATTTTTTTTCATTGATTCTTTCTCATCTTTGTGAGTTTGTCAGTTTTGGTCTTCAAGGCTGCTGACCCTCGGATGGGCTTTTTGTGGAGGATTTTTGTTGTTGCTGTTGATATGCTATTGTTGTCACTTTCTGCTTGTTTTTCTTTAATAATCAGGCCCCTCTTCTGTACGGCTGCTGCAGTTTGCTAGGGGTTCACTACGGGTCCTATTCATCTGATTCACTCCCGTACATGAAGATGTCACTCAAGGAGGCTGGAGAGCAGCCAAGATGGTGCCTCCTCCTTTTACTGGGACCTTCAACCTTGAGGGACACTAACTTGATGCCAGTAGTATCACTCCTCTAAAGGGTGTCTGACAACACTTGTTGGAGGGTCTCACCCAGTTGGGTGGCACAGGGAGCTGGACCCATTTAATGAAGCAGTTTGTCCCTTGGTGGAGAGGGTGTGTTTCGCTGCGGGGAAACCCACTTGTCTAGGATGCCCAGATTCCTCAGAACTACCATGAGGAGAGGCTAAGCTGCCAGTCAACAGAGACTGACGCTACCCCTCCTGCTAGGGGCTCAGGCCCAGGGAGATGCAAATTCTGTCCTGAGCCTCTGGCTGGAGTTATTGGAGATCCTGCAGGGAAGCCCCACCCACTGAGGAAGGATGGATCAGGGTTAGACCTGAAGAATCACTCTGGTCACAGACTGCCACAGCTGGTATGTTAGGCTGTGGGGACAAGTCTTGGGACCAAGCTGTCCAGTCTCCCAGGGTTCCAGCAGGGGAAAAGCCAGCCTCAGCTGATCTTGATTTCCAAACTGTGCTCTCTCCCAGGTACCATGTTAGTTGTCAGTTGAGAGATGTGAGACCTACTTTCCTCAGCATTCTGTGTTTGTTTACTTATTTGGCTTCTATCTTCATGATGACATTAGATTTCTGGTTCTCAATAGGAAAGCAGTGAAACTCTCTGGGTTATCACAATAATGGGGATGTTCTAGCATTTAATAAGTAGGGGCGAGGGATGCTAGAACCCCTTCAAAGCAAGAGACATCATGGTAAAGAATTTTTCTCAGGCTCTGCCCCAGAGGTCCCCAACTCCTAGAACATAGACCAGTATGGGTACATGACCTGTTAGGAACTGGGCAGCACAATAGAAGGTGAGCAACGGGTGAGCCAGTGAAGCTGAGCTCCCCCTCCTCTCAGATGAGAGAAGGCATTAGAGTCTCACTGGAGTGTGAACCTATTGTGAACTGTGTAAGTGAGGAATTTAGGTTGCACTCTTCTCATGAGAATCTGATGATATATGCAATGGGCTTAAACAATCTTCCCCCTCCCAGCCCCTGTTGTGGCAAAATTGTCTTCCACAAAACCTGTCCCTGATGCCAAAAAAGGTTGGGGACATTGCTCTATATGAATTCCAAATGTCCCAGTGGTCCTTCATGTAGATTAAAAACTTTCAGTAACGATTTGAGCCCAGACCTTAACTCACTTTACACACAAACCCAGAAACCTGTGTCCATATTTTATGTATGTTGCATTTCTCAGACACCTTACATTTGTATAAATGAGGAGAATAATATGCTTTATTTTATTTTTGAAAGTTTATATCCAAAAGTATTTTTCAATTTGGAAAATATTTTACTGAGAACTATACATTTTTTAAATTTAGATCATCCATACCAAAATCCTGATTATTCTTCAGTTGCAGCTCACATATATAGGTAGTCATTTTACAGGGGCAAGAATATGACTAATTACATCTTCTAGTATAGACATGCCTAAGCCTTTAGATGGAGATGTGCAAATAATTCAATTATAAGTTAGTTTTCTGTTCTTTCTTCTTAATGTTATGGTTTGGGGTTAATATTGATTTTATTAGCATTTGTGTTAATATGTAATAGTATTTTATAAATTACGTTCCATAATAACAGTGGTGGTACTAGACAAAATTTTACTAAAAAGGACATTGGGTATCATGAGATTCTAAATCACTGTTGTAGACACAGAAGATTCGCTTTTACAGAGTTTACAGGAATGTTGAAGAATTTTGAATTCTCCCGTTGTTTTCATTTGTAGTTCAGTCCAAGAGTCAAAACCACACACACATACACACAGGCACATGCATGCACACACACACAATGCCTCATGTGCTTTGAAAATAAACTGTCACTTATGATTGAATTGAATAAAATGTTTATTTCAGGGAAGCATTAACTTAGTTCAGGGACCACAAACTAAAGCCTGTTCACTACAAGTTTTTGACCAGCATCATGGTTTTAAAATTGTTTTAATTTAAATGACTTCAGAGGAGGGACTTCTAAAGTTCAGCTGCACCAGCTATGCTAGTGTATACCTGAAGAGCAAAGTAGTGCCTCACTTGCAACAGAAATGTTTCCTGAAAAAGAGAGAGAGAGAAAGAGAGAAAGAGAAAGAGAAAGGAAGAGAGAGAAGGAAAGCATATGTGTGTGTGACATGTACAAAATTGGCTTCCGGTTAAAACAATGGGTCAGTTGCCAGTATTTAAAGATTAGGGGACTATACATAAAATATTCTGATTTCTGGCTGAACTTGGAAAAATCAGAAAACAGATGGTCTGGCCACACCAGATCTTCATTTTCTGGCCAAAACAATAGCCTGGGACTGAGAAATGGCTGCCTGCTTTAGACAGGCAGCAGCTCTCCAGGGGGTTCACTGTTCTTTATTGTCTCTCTCAGCTGGCCTGATTAATTGATTTATATTATCTGCCAGAACCCTATGTTTGTGACCTCTGGCTTAATTGGATATTAAACTACCTATACAAAGAGAAATAAAACATTCAAAGTAATCAAAAAGGTTTACAGTGCTACAAAGTATCAGGTTATATTTTATTCTAAGGTTATATGTTAATTATGAAAATAAATAACATCATATAGTATGATGTAATGGGGAAACAACAGTAAGAACAACATAGGATTTATAGCTAGGGTCATATGTAATCTCAGTTTTGCACCTTTACCTGTGCGTGACTATATATAACTCACATTTCCTTGCTTAACTTCACTTTTCTTGTCTTTGAAAATGAGATAGTAAAACCTGACTGCGGTGTGCAATGTGTGTGTGTGTTCTGCTCATATGCCTTTGGGTCACTTTTTTTTCCTACTGTTTTTATGAATCCCTTCCAAACCTTCCCAGTTTTTATGTGCTTTTGCTTCCAACAGCTAGTAAAGGACTGTCCTTGGGCTACTGAAACCTATTTTGCCTGCAAATGGGAGGAAACAGAGTTACCCGAAATATTACATTCCTCTTGGAGCCCCTAGCCAATGTCTGAAGGCAGTAAAAATATGAAATCTCAGATCTTTTATCTCAGGTCAGCAGAATTTTGAAGCATAATTTATACTCTAAAATTTCCTTGCAGATGAGATTAAAGCTACCCTCTAACTTTTTTTTTTTCTTCTGATATTGTAAAATTGCTTGGCTTCCTCTTCTTTCCTGACCTGCACCCCAGATTCTCTTCTCGGGATCTAACTCTGGAAAACCCTAACTAAATCACTGACTAACCAACCCTCATTAGTGTCAGATGAAATGTGATGTATGAAAATGAAATTTTAAAACATTATTAAAAAATGCTTTCTTTAAAAAATCTTGTAGAATTTTCAGGACAATATCAGAATCTTTTCCCACGCCAGAAAGCATGGGAGAAGAATTAACTTCACAGAAAATATAACAATCTATCTGTATCTTTTACATAATGAGAGAGAAGTTAGAAGTTCAGGAATTTGTGTTTTGATTATAGCAACATCCCTCTGTAACCAGTTCTAAATAGAACTCTATGTTGTCTCTACAACAACGAGAAATGACATTGCATTATGGATTTCTTTTTATTATGGTTCTCTTCAACTTAAAATTTATCTTTTCTTTGAGTAAAAAAGCTCTTGTTTACAAGATTATTGCTGAGTTGCAAAAATCTTCTCTCCATGATATTTTCCAACATTACCCTGTTTTTCTCCTACATTTTTTTCATTCGGTGTTGACTGTCACTATCATATACAAAAAAGTGTGATAAAAGGGCATCTGAAGTGGAGGTTTTAGCAGCTAACAGTAAGTGCACCAGGTCTGTCAAATGGATGCATTCTTTAATTTTGGTCATGTATTCTACATACCTAGTTTTGTCGTCTTATGGTAACCTTGCTATTGCCCTGGGGCAAGCACTGAGTTTCATTACAATTAGTCAACCAACCTTAATGTTAGAATCTACTTTCATCATCAGTATCCAAGAACCAAATTTTCAGTTCATCAATAGGTGTGGTGAATTTAAAACAGGCTAAAAAGAGATACATTAAGCCTAAAACTAACATTGGCAGTTGTTTTGTTAATTTGATTGTTATTATGGTCAATCAGCATGTGTTTAATGACTCAAAAACAAACAAAACATAAAGCAGTCAGTTGAAAAACCAATTGTTTTAATACAAAATTATTTTGTTAAATCCTTTAAATTAGTTACTTGTTTTAGAAACATAATTTCAGTATAAAACGTTGGTTTGATTAGCTTCCCTTCTCTAACCATGTGGAAGAGCAAAAAAAAGTGTGGTTAAGTTTAACAACTTTTTGATTTAGCTCCAGAAAGTGGTTGAATTAGACCAACATTCCTATTTTTAATGATTTTAGTTCTAATTTTAGTGTGTGTATGCATAAATACTACTTCTAATTATTCATGTTTTGGAAGAAAAAAATAACTTCACAATTATTTATGGGAAGTATAATGTATAAAATGATTTTGGAGTCATTCATTGACTGCATGGACACAGATATCAAAATATAAACATTTATGGTAGAAACTAGAATATTTAGACTTTCAATCTAAAATTTTCATATACTGTAATGTAACTTTATTAAAAATTAGTAACTTCTTTTCAGTATTATTTGTCTTATCTATGGAAATTTATAAATTATATTAGTATCTTACTATTCTTAAAGTGGAGACTACATGTAAAAATTATTGCATATGTAATTATGATCTTGGAAAAAGGTAAAAATGTAATTTTAAAAATTGCAAATATTTAAGAACATGACTTCTGTTTTCTAAGGTAGGGTCTAATTGTGGGGTGAGATACAACCTGTAAACAGACAAGCAAATTTTAGGATAATAAAATGATGCTGTGATTGTACATATGAGAGTAACTAATTCAGACTTGGAAATTTGGGAAGGCTTTTCAGAGGATGTGCAAAACTCATCTAAATGAACATTTTTCTTTTCTTTCTTTCTTCATTTCTTCTTTCTTTTTCCTTTCTTTCTTTTCCTTTCTTCTTCTTTCTTCCCTCTGTCTCTCTTTCTCTCTTTCTTGGAGGAGTTTTGCTCTTGTTGCCCTGGCTGGAGTGCAATAGAACAATCTCAACTCACCGCAACATCCACCTCCCGGGTTTAAGCAATTCTCCTGCCTCAGCCTCCCAAGTAACTAGGATTACAGGCACTTGCCACCATGTCCCGCTAATTTTTGTGTTTTTAGTAGAGATGGGGTTTCACCACGTTGGCAAGGCTGGTCTTGAACTACTGACCTCAGGTGATCTGCCCACCTCAGCCTCCCAAAGTGCTGGGACTACAGGGGTGAGCCACCACACCCACCCCTGATGAACACTTTAGATGAGAATTTTCCAGAAGGACAGATTATGAGAAAGACCAGATAAGAGGGGTGTGCGTGTGTGTGTGTTTTAGGAAAGAAAAGAAACTCAAGATAAAATTGTGTGAAGGAGGAAAAGAGGTATGGGATGATTATGGTAGATAAATTGATGAAGAAAGCGGAAGCCAACTAGGCAGGTCTTATAAATTAAGTTTGTTCCTATCTTAAAAGCAATGGGGGAAATGGAGAGAATTTCAAGGGCTTTCATCAAAAGAGCTTCGGGCTAAAATGTACGTTTTAAAGGGCTCACTCTAATAATGGAAAATGGATGGCAGGTGTGAGGTAAGCAATACAGGAGGCAGAGAACCAGTTAGAAGGCTTTTAAAGTCAACCACCAAATGATCTCCTGTACACTAAAGGTGTGGCAATGGTAATAGATGAGATTGAGAGATAGGTAAAAGAAAGGGAAAGAAGAACATGGTGATGTATTGACTATAAATAGTAGTGAGGGAAAGGGGGAGGGGACATCAAAAAGACAATGAAATTCCTGATTATCCAATACCACTCTGTGGTGCCTTTTACTGAGAGAAGGTTTCTAGGAGAAGCAGTCATGAATATGCCAGGTGTGCCTTTCTGATCAGACTTCAAGGTAAATTATTTGGTCCAAAAATTATTGTTTTAATATTTTGCATATTGGTAATATAGCTTCCTCTAAATCGTACTTCTTAATTTTAAATTGGTCCTGGTAGTAGAATATAGGTTGCATTTAAATTTTGAGAGGGACACTTAAAAACTGTGTGAATTAGGGTAAATTACTAGACTTCTCTGCAACCATGTTTCTTTATCTGCTGACTTTGGATGCTATCATCTAATCTGCTGAGTTGTTTTGAAAATTCAAAAAGATTATGTATGGAAAAATGTCAGTCAAGAAACAGCACTGAGTCCTTGTCCTCATTCTATGTTGATATCCTTACCATTTTAAATTCATCATATACATATATTCACACACACACATATATATAAATGTATATATTCACATTATATACACAGATATATGAGTACACATAAATAAGTATATAATATGAATATATATAAATTCATAATAGAGATATAATCATATAATTATTCTGATATGTATGTATGTTAGAATATTGACATCCAAAGATGTCCACAAGCTGATCCTTCAAACTTGTGGATATGCTACTTTATATGGTAAAAGTGACTTTGCAGATGTGATTAAGGACGCTGAAATGGAAAGTTTATTGTGGGATTATCTGGGTGAGTCCAATGTAGTCACAGAAATCCTTCAAAACAGGTAACATTTCCCTGTTGTAGTCAAAGAGAGAGAGATGTGTTGATAGAAAAAGGTCAGAGAAATGCAGCCTTGCTGGCTTTGAAGAAAGAGGAAGGGAGCCATGAGCCAAGGAATGCAGATGACCTCTAGAACTGAAAAAGACAATGGGACAGATTCTCCGTTAGAGTGTTCAAAAAGAAATACAGCTTTGCCTGTCAAAATTTTGATTTTATCCCAGCGAGAATGGAGTTCTGACCTACAGAACTGCTATATAACAAAACTGTTTTTTTAAGCCACTAAGATTTTTGCAATTAGTTACATCAGCAGTAGAATGTTTATATATTACATATCTGTATTATATAATTAACCTTATATAATCGAAAGTGAATGGCAAATTTTAAAAACAGAACACAAGATGTTATTTGGAGATAGTTGAATAAGAGGCCAGAAACTGTATATATTCTGTGCTCCTGATAAACTTGTACTCCCCAGCTTCTGACCTCAAGTGAACATGTCCATGGGGACTTAACCTTTGAGTTTCCCCCTATTCTGTTTCACAGGTGGTTTTATAACTCTGTCCCTCTGCAGCAGGAGGGGACACATTATGAGATTTTTAGATATTTTTTTCATATTATCCCAGACCAGGAAATTGTAGCCTTGGCATACGCCTTCATATAAGCATTTGAGTAGAAAGCAAGCATTGGTCGTTCTATTTGAATAGAGGGTGGGTGAGAGGAAAGTGTATTGAAGAGGCTTATAATGAGGAGGAAAGTTACACTAGGAGTAAATTCTGGGGCTGTGTCTTTGCCTCTTGCCCACCCTGTCAGGATGTATCCTAGGTTGCAGGTCTTCCCTTGACACCTCCCACTCTCCCCACATAAATAAACTTAAAAGATATCTATGATATGAAGGTTATGAGGAGCTAGTGAATACTCTACTGAGTGGTGTCATATGATAGAAGTTCACATGCATTTGTTAGTCAAATGAATGTATGGGTTGCATATATTTTAATTTAAAGGAGAGAGCTTTAAAAGAGATACGAAACTAAACAAAAGTTTGTTTTACTCTTATTGTCCAAAATTACATGTTTTTAGGTATTATGTTTTTAAGGGCCGATTTCCCTTCCAAATACTATCAGTTTGATAATTTTTATAATTTTAGAAATATTTTTAAAAGTACAACAATTTTATAGTAGAGGAAAATACTGCCTTTAGGGGCCATGACTCTAGGTAATAATTGGCGGCATCCAATTTTTTCTTCTCCATTAGCAGTCCCTAGAGCTTCTGGGGAACAGAGCATCTGGAAATCTAAATTCAACCACTGTGCAGAAGTTCTTTGAAGTCACATTAGGGATCTGGTTTCTAGTAGAACCATTATCTACCATATCATATACTAGCAAATGCTTATAATGTCATATTCAGATTTCTTTAAAGGGCCATTATATGTGGTTATTTCTTTTGTTGCTGGTTGATAACTAAGCTTAATTAATGTGATATTCACACATGACCACAAATATAATCTCTTTCATTTCAATTAAAAAACATACAAACAAACATGTTTTCTTATAAAATTAAATAAGAAATCACCTGAATTATCTATTTTGGCTCTCTGTAGATAGACACTAAATCAGGGATAAAAGCCCCAGACTCAGCCACCCTGAGAAAGAAATCACCTAACTGCAGGGATAGGGGGCCAACCCCAGTTCCCCTCTCTTTTGAAAGCCATTCTGTCACTCAATAAAATTATTCTCTGCCCTCCTTACTCTTCAATTGTTAGTGTATCCTTATTCTTCTTAGAGGTCAGACAAGAACTCAGGAACCACTGAATGTGGTTACAAGCTATGGCACAGGTGACTTAAGGCATACCCAGCACAGCCGTGGACTGAGCCTGTGTGCAAGCCAGACTCAGCCGGGGGGGTGGGGGGCAAGTGGGTGGGGCACCTCCTGCAGTAGGTAACGTGCCTGAGTGAGACTCAGGTGGGAGTGCCGCCAGCCAGAGGTCCCCAGCTGGCAAAATGACCAAGTAAAATCCTGTGTCATTTTCTGGGAGCTTGTGAAGGATCTGAGGAACTGTGAGTAAATGTGGACCCAAATCCTCTTTCACTTTCATTTCTGAGCCTTCTTGTCCTCAGATGTTTTCTGAAAACAGATGGGGCATCAGGTCTCTGTTAGCCAATTAAGAATGAATGACATGGCTGCAGAAGAGGCTGCCACCCACACCCCATTGCCCTTTGGGGATGAGAATGTTGCTTGGTTCCAATCCAGTCTTTTCTAAGGCATTTTCCCTTTTTGTGTGTGTGAGAGCTGTCTCTTCTTTATATACAATATTGGGGGTGTTGTAGAAGCTACAGAGATATTACTGGGTAGAATTGGCACTTGGCTCAGTCACTAAAATCGTAATTCAGAATAATGTTGTTTCTATGTATTCTTAGAGGCAGGGAAGAGGCAACGATTAAAAGTATTTTTTTCCCCTGTTGAAGAAGCTCATTTGCATAAAAGCAAGAGACATCTTCTCTCCCCCACCTCCCACCCTACACCAGGCACATTCCCTCCCTGCACTTAAGCTGTTTTTTTTTTTTTTTTTTTTTTTTTTTTTTTTTTTTTCACCACCATGTTAGGAGTTAACACAGCTGATACAGCTTGGCAGTGTCCCCACCCAAATCTCATCTTGAATTGTAGTCCCCATAATCCCCACATGTCATGGGAGGCACCAGGGGGAGGCATTTGAATCACGGGGGCAGGTACCCTCATGCTGTTCTCATGATAGTGAGTTCTCATGAGATCTGATGGTTTTTTATTAAAAAAAACCCCGCCTCCACCCTTCACTCATTCTTCTCCTTCCTGCCTCCATATAAAGAAAGATATGTTTGCTTTCCCTTCTGCCATGATTGTAAGTTTTTTGAGACATCTCCAGCCCTGCAGAACTGTGAATAATTTAAGCCTCTTTCCTTTATAAATTACACAGTCTCAGGTATTTCTTCATAGCATCATGAGAACAAACTAATAGAGTAAATTGGTACCCATAGAAGTGGGTGCTTCTATGAGGATACCTGAAAATGTGGAAGTGACTTTGGAGCAGGCAGAGGTTGGAACAGTTTAGAGGACTCAGAAGAAGACAGGAAAATGTGGGAAAGTTTGGAACTTCCTAGAGACTCGTTGAATGGCTTTGACCAAAATTCTGATAGTGATATGGACAATGAAGTCTAGGTTGAGGTGGTCTCAGATGGAGATGAACTTGTTGGAAACTGGAGCAAAGGTGACTCTTGCTGTGCTTTAGCAAATAGACTGGTAGATTTTTACCCCTGCTCTAGAGTTCTGTGAAACTTTGAACTTGACAGACATGATTTAGGGTATCTGGTAGAAGAAATTTTTATGCGACAAAGCATTCAAGAGAAAGCAGAGATAAAAATTTGGGAAATTTTCAGGCTGACAAAGTGATAGAAAAGAAAAGAAAAACCCAATCATCTTCAGCTACTCTCTGTACCACAGGACATTCCCCTTGGAATGCACTTAATTTCCCTAAACCTTAAAGTTCTTGGCTTAGAAAATGAACCGGGAAGAATTTACAAATCTAACTGAACAATCTCTTGAGGAGGGACCACTTTTACAGTATGCAAATAACGTCTTTGTCTGATTCTCCTTTACGGGACTCTAGGGTCAAAAGGGAACCATAGCTAGGGGGAAGAGAATCAAAAAGCCTGACATGCTGGCAAAATGGTAAAAGCTTTTACCATTCAGGCTTCTGGCCTATCTCTGTGCAAACTGCTTGTAGAAATGGAAAAAAAAAATCACTTTTTATATCATCTGTAAAGTTTTGATTAATAAAAAAGATTTGTTAGGCTATTCTTAAGACTGTAGCCAATCTGTTATGCTTTGTGTGTCTTTCTGTGTGGTGCTATCAGAAAGATGGTTACCTTAGGATAGAATGCTGGTCTAGAACCCCATAAGCCCACTGTTAAAGCCAGCCTGGCAAACTGGTCAGTAACGTACTTTGCTACAGGTCTCTGAAGATCAAAGAAAAAAAAAAAAAAACTGGATGAGATCACCATCTTGTATTACTTCCTTGTCTGCTTGACCTTGTAACCACGTGGTGGTACTTTCTTTTGGTCTCTGCCGTTTTACAATGGTGGCCCCGGTTCAGTCCTGGCTTAGGGAATGTGTACTTTCTGATTAATATCTGTGTGGCTCTTACAATTTGCTGGTCATCCTCCCCTCCGTGAAAAACTTCTAGCTTCCTTTCTTAAATCTTCCTTCTTCTGAGTTACCTTTAAAAATTCTGAGTTTTATAAAAACTGCTTTACCACTTCTTTGAAAGTGCCTTATATGCTCATGGTTAAGTCATAACCTTAACTGAAGCTTGGTGGTTTCACCTGTGAGGTTATCTGTGGTAAAGTTTAAAAACCAGAAATGCTAGCTGCTTGGTGTGGCTAAAGTCCAGTAATAAGGGATTTTAAAGGATTTTAAAAATATAGTGCTGTGGTTAACATTCAGCTTAGTTAAAAGTAGATATTAAAGCTATGGGTAATTTAAAAGGCCTTTATGGTTTTTTGTTTTGTTTTTTCTCTTCTTGGATCTTGTTTTGCTGGGAAAAGAGTTTTTGTTTGCTTTCTCAATTGACTAAATTATCTGTCTCAATTTCATCTTTCCACTCTTAATGCACACATTGAGAGGCCCTAAGACAACTTCTAATAGCCTGGTACTCTTTGGGAAAAACAGAGAAGGTGTCACAGACCCCGTTTTGGGAAAAATCTCTGTTTTCCTCATGGAACTCCAGGAATTAAAAGTGGATGGATACCTCTCAAAATCCAAGGCTCTGTTAAACCACAGGCTTTCCTAGCCTTGTTTCTTGAAGGGCTCCAGCCTGAGACCAAAAATCCAATTAGGAGATTGGCAAATGAATATTTGTATAACTAGTGGATCCTCTTCTGTATGTATGTGTTATGTGTGTGATGTTCATATAAAAAAAAAAGCTCAATTAATTGACATAAAAATAAGAGCTTAGCCTGTAATCCCAGAACTTTGGGAGGCCGAGGAGGGCAGATCACGAGGTCAAGAGATCAAGACCATCCTGGCCAACATGGTGAAACCTCGTCTCTACTGAAAATACAAAAAGAATTAGCCAGGCATGGTGGCATGTGCCTGTGGTCCCAGCTACTCAGGAGGCTGAGGTGGAAGAATCGCATAAACCCAGGAGGTTCAGGTTACAGCGAGCCAAGATTGCACCACTGCACTCCAGCCTGGTGACAGAGCAAGACTCTGTCTCAAAAAAAAAAACACACACACACAAAAAAAACACAAAAAAGAATAAGAGCTTAGATCAAATACTTTTAAAGGAAAAAATAAAAGTTCTAATACCATTTAGATCACATTAATCTTGCTTTAATGATTATTGGTAAAATACAATTATCTTCAAAATGTAAATATGGGGTCTGAATTTTGCAGGTCAGATACTGGTTTTGATACATGCTTTAAGGTCATAAACTGCTTCTTTGGCTTCCAAAAATTGTTCAACTTGTCTGCTTCATAGTTTCATAAGGCCTGTGGACATATGGAATTAACCACACCCCTAATATGCTAGAAAGAGTCCATAGTATTCCATGGTGTATATGTGTCATATTTTCTTTGTCTAGTCTATCATTGATGGGCATTTGGGTTGGTTCCAGGTCTTTGCTATTCTACACAGGGCTGCAATGAACATACATGTGCATGTGTCTTTATAATAGAATGATTTATAGTCCCTTGGGTATATAACCAGTAATGGGATAGCTGGGTCAAATGGAATTTCTATTTCTAGATTCTTGAGAAATTGCCACACTGTCTTCCACAATGGTCGAGCTAATTTGCACTACCACCAACAGTGTAAGAATATTACTATTTCTCCACATCCTCTCCAGCATCTGTTGTCTCCAGATTTTTTTAATGATTGCCATTCTAATTGGTGTGAGATGATGTCTCAATGTGGTTTTGATTTGCATTTCTCTAATGACCAGTGATGAACATTTTTTCATATGTTTGTTGGCCTCATATATGTCTTCTTTTGAGAAGTATCTATTCATATATTTCACCCACTTTTGAATGGGTTTGTTTGCTTTTTCTTGTATATCTGTTTTAGTTCTTTGGAGATTCTAGATATTAGCCCTTTGTCAGATGGGTAGATTGCAAAAAAATTTTCCCATTCTGATGGTTGCTGGTTCACTCTAATGATTGTTTATTTTGCTGTACAGAGGCTCCGAAGTTTAATTAGACACCATTTGTCTGTCTTGGCTTTTGTTGTCATTGCTTTTGGTGTTGCAGTCATGAAGTCCTTGCCTAGGCCTAGGTACTGGATGGTTTTGCCTATGTTTCCTTCTAGAGTTTTTATGGTATTAGGTTTTATGTTTAAATCTTTAATCCATCTGGAGTTAATTTTAGTGTAAGGTGTCAGGAAGGAGTCCAGTGTCTGCTTTCTGCACATTGCTAGCCAGTTTTCCCAACACCATTTATTAAACATGGAGTCCTTTCCCCATTGCTTGTTTTTGTCAGGTTTGTCAAAGATCAGATGGTTGTAGATGTGTGGTGTTGCTTCTGGGGCCTCTGTTCTGTTCCATTGGTCTATGTCTCTGTTTTGGTACCAGTACTATGCTGTTTAGATTACTGTTGCCTTGTAGTGTAGTTTGAAGTCTGGCAGTGTGATGCCTCTGGCTTTGTTTTTTCTGCTTAGGATTGTCTTGGCTATGCAGGCTCTCTTTTAGTTCCATATGAAGTTTAAATTGTTTTTTTCCAGTTCTGTGAAGAAGGTCATTGGTAGCTTGATGAGGATCGCATTGAATCTATAAATTACTTTGGGCAATATAGCCATTTGATGAGATTGATTCTTCCTAACCATGAGCATCAATGTTTTTCCATCTGTTTGTGTCCTCTTTATTTCATTGACCAGTGGTTTGTAGTTCTCCTTGAAGAGGTCCTTTACATCCTTTGTTAGTTGTATTCCTAAGCATTTTATTCTCTTTGTAGCAATTGTGAATGGTAGTTTGCTCTTGATTTGGCTCTGTTTGTCTGTTATTGGTATATAGAAATGCTTGTGATTTCTGCACTTTGATTCTGTATCCTGAGACTTTGCTGAAGTTGCTTATCAGTTTCAGGAGATTTTGGGCTGAGATGATGGGGTCTTCTAAATATACAGTCATGTCATCTGCAAATAGAGACAATTTGACTTTCTCCTTTCCTAACTGAATACACTTTATTTCTTTTTCTGGCATAATTGCTCTGGCTAGAACTTCCAATATTATATTGAATAGGAATGGTGAGGGAGGCCATCCTCGTCTCATGCCTCATTTCAAAGGGAATGCTTTCAGCTTTTGCCTGTTCAGTATGATATTGGCTGTAGATTTATCATAAATAGCTTTTATTATTTTATGTTGCATTCCATTGATACCTAGTTTATTGAGAGTTTTTAGCATGAAAGACTGTTGAATTTTGTTGAAGGCCTCTGCATCTATTGAAATAATGTGTTTTTTGTCTTTGGTTCCATTTATGTGATGGATTACGTTTTTGGACTTGCATATGTTGAACCAGCCTTGCATCCTCGGGATGAAGCCTACTTGATCATGATGAATAAGCTTTTTGATGTGCTGTTGCATTTGGCTTGCCAGTATTTTATTGAAGATTTTTGTGTTGATGTTCATCATGGATATTGGCCTGAAGTTTTCTTTTTTAGTTGAGTCTCTGCCTGGTTTTGGTATCAGGATGATGTTGGTCTCATAGTATCAGTTAGGGAGGATTCCCTCTTTTCGTATTGTTTGGTATAGTTTCAGACTGAATGGGACCAGCTCCTCTTTGTACGTCTGGTAGAATCCGGCTCTGAACCTGTCTGAACCTGGACTTTTTTTGGTTGGTAGGCTGTTGTTGATTGCTGCCGAAACTTCAGCCCTTATTATTGGTCTATTCAGGGTTTCAACTTCTTCCTGCTTTAGTCTTGGTAGCGTGCAAGTGTCCAGAAATTTATCCATTTCTTCCATGTTTGCTGGTTTATGTGCATAGAGCTGTTTGTAGTAATCTCTGATGGTAGTTTGTATTTTTGTTGAATCAGTGGTGATATCCCCTTTACCTTTTTTTTATTGCATCTATTTGATTCTTCTCTCTTTTCTTTTTTATTAGTTTGGCTAGTGGTCTATTTTGTTGATCTTTTCAAAAAACTACCTCCTGGATTTATTGATTTTTTGAAGGGTTTTTGTGTGTGTGTGTCTCTATCTCCTTCATTTCTGCTCTGATCTTAGTTATTTCTTGTCTTCTGCTAGCTTTTGATTTTTTTTTTTTAATCTTGCTCCTCTAGCTCTTTGAATTTTGATGATAGGGTGTCAATTTTAGACCTTTCCTTGTTTGTCATGTGGGCACTTATTGCTAGAAATTTCCCTGTCTACACTACTTTAAAGTTGTCCCAGAGATTATGGTAAGTTATGTCTTCATTCTGATTGGTTTCAAAGAACATCTTTATTTCTGCCTTAATTTCATTGTTTATCCAGTCAACACTCAGAAGCAAATTGTTCAGTTTCCAAGGAGTTGTGCGGATTTAAGTGAGTTGAGTTTCTTAATTCTGAGTTCTAATCTGATTGTGCTGTGGTCTGATAGACTGTTTGTTATGATTTCCATTCTTTTGCATTTGCTGAGGAGTGAGTTGCTTCCAATGATGTGGTCAATTTTAGAGTAAGTGCAATGTGTTGCTGAGAAAAATGAATATTCTGTGGATTTGGGTTCGGCCATTCTGTATATGTCTATCAGGTCCACCTGGTCCAGCTCTGCATTCAAGTCCTGCATGTCCGTGTTAATTTTCTGTCTCATTGTTCTAATATTGACAGTGGAGTGTTGAAGTCTCCCACTATTATTGTGTGGGAGTCTAAATCTCTTTTTAGGTTTTTAAGAACTTCCTTTATATATCTGGTGCTCCTATGTTGGGTGTGTTAGGATAGTTAGCTCTACTTGTTGGATTGACCCTTTTACCATTATGTAGTGTCCTTCTTTGTCTTTTTCGATTTTTGTTGGTTTGAAGTCCATTTTATCAGAGATTAGGATTGCATCCCTGCTTTTTTTTTTTTTTTTTTCTCCATTTGCTTGGTAAATCTTCTCCCATCCTTTTGAGTCTATGTGTGTCTTTGTATGTGAGATGAGTTTCCTGAATAAAGCACACCAACGGGTCGGGTCTTGACTTTTTATCCAGTTTGCCAATCTATGTCTTTTGATTGGGGCACTTAGGCTGTTTACATTCAATGTTAATATTGTTATTTGTGAATTTGATCCTGCCATTTTGTTACTGGCTGGTTTTCTTGCCCATTAATTGACCAGTTTCCTTCATTGCATTTTTGGTCTTTGCAATTTGGTGTGCTTTTGCAGTGGCTGGTACTTGTTCCTTTCTGTGTTTAGTGTTTCTTTCAGTCTTTCAGGAGCTCTTGTAAGGCAGGTCTGGTGGTGATGAAATCTCTCAGCAATTTCTTGTCCATAAAGGATTTTATTTCTCCTTCACTTATGAAGCTTAATTTGGCTGGATATGAGATTCTGGGTTGAAAGTCCTTTTCTTTAAGGATGTTGAATATTGGCCCCCACTCTCTTCTGGCTTTTAGGGTTTCTGCTGAGAGATCTGTTGTGAGTCTGACTGGCTTCCCTCTGTGAGTGACCTGTCCTTTCTCTCTGGCTGCCCTTAGCATTTTTCCTTCATTTCAACCCTGCTGAATCTGATGATTATGTGCCTTGGGGTTCCTCTTCTTGAGGAATATCTTTGTGGAGTTACCTTTATTTCTTAGATTTGAATGTTGGACTGCCTTGCTAGGCTGGGGAAATTCTCCTGGATAACATCCTGGAGCATGTTTGCCAGCTTGGATTCATTCTCCCCATCACATTCAGGTACACCAATCAAGCGTAGGTTAGGTCTTTTCATATAATCCCATATTTCTTGGAGGCTTTGTTCATTTCTTTTCACTCGTTTTTCTCTTGTCTTGCCTTCTCTTTTTATTTCATTGAATTTATCTTCAATCTCTGATATCCTATCTTCTGCTTGATCAAACTGGCTATTAAAACATGTGTTTGCTTCACATAGTTCTTGTGCTATTTTTCAGCTCCATCAAGTCATTTATGTTCTTCTCTAAGCTGATTATTCTAGTTAGCATTTCATCCAACCTTTATTCAAGGTTTTTAGTTTCTTTGCATTGAGTTAGAACGTGTTCCTTTAGCTCAGAAAAGTTTGTTATTATCCACCTTCTGTAGCCTATTTGTCAATTCTTCACACTCTTTCTTGGTCATGTTGTGTTCCCATGTTGATGAGGAGTTGTGATTCCTTGAAGGAGAAGAGGTGTTCTGGTCTTTGATGGTTTCATCTTTTTTGTGCTTTTTCTCCCCCATCTTCGGGGATTTACCTGGCTCTTATCTCAGGGAGTTGCTTGATGACGTTGCTTGTCTGCCTGTGGAGGATCTACTGGGTTTCCAGGGACTCCTTCAGTTTACTAGGTAAGCTTCCTATGTCTTTTTTGTTCACACTGGGAGGTTAGGCCTGCCTCTTTTGCTGACCTGGAGGCACTGCTGGATGGTCAAGGACACTGTCCCATTGCTACTACATAGGCTTCCTGTGTTTTTTTGTTAAAACATTAAGACTAATCTCACCTCTTTAATGGCGAGTTGGCCTTTCCTTCATGGAGCTAGATCATTCAGGGTTCAGCTCAGACTGAGGCACTGGCTGCATAACCCACCAGAGTTAGTGCTTCAGCCCTCTGGGGTTTGTGGGGGAGGGGAGGGACTTCCCTGGCTGTACTGTTTCCCCACTTTCAGCTCCCTTTCTCTCTGGGCATGGGGAGGGGGCGATTGTTTTGTCCACAGGCTCTCCTGGCAGCTTATGAGCTTATGCGTTTGCTTAGATCTTTGCAGCAATCCGGGACACCGTCCTGCATTACTATTCAACTCTGTACTTGTAATTCCTGGTGCTTGACTGGCAAAGATCCCCTGTTCTGTATATTGCTGAGGCTTTGGGGGAAGCACTGTATCTGGACTAGGGTGCTGGAGGGGGAGCCTCTGACTCACCAGGTGAGCAGCATTCCTCCCCTCCTTGGTCTGCTTTGCCTGGGCTTTGCTCACCATCTGACTAGACCCGTTGAAATGAACCTGGTACCTTGGTTGGAGCTAGGAGGTTTCTTGATTTCTGCATCTCTCTTGCCGGGTGCTGTGCCCTGGAGTTGTGTCTATTCGGCCATCTTGTTCCCGTTCTGTGATATTTAGAATCACAATTTTAATATTGTTTCTACCAAAATTATGAAATATTTCAAACATGCAGAAAAGTATAATCATCTAATAAGAATCAGTGTGCCCACACCTCATTGAAACAGCTCCTCTTTTTGCCTCACATTTCTATCTTTCTTTTTGTTCAATAAGGAAAACATTTCGGATGCAGTTCAAGTTTCAATGTATCCATCCTAGTCACATTCAGTCCCCTGTATTTCCATGGGTGACCATTGTCATGAATTTGTTCTTTATTATTCTCATGAATATTTTATACTTTTCTACCTATGGTGTGCCCATAGTCAATGAACAGAACCTTTTCTACCTATGGTGTGCCCACAGTCAATGAACAGAATCATTATGGTTTCTTATGTAATATAAAAGATCATTTGCTGCATAATCTGAAACTTGCCTCTTTTAGTCATATGGTTTGATTGAGGTTTACCCATTTTGCTAGATATTACTGTAATTCAAGCATTTTATGTTTATATTGTAAAGTATGTCAGTAGGTACAGATGCAAGATTTTATCAATCCTTCTGTAATATATATTCTACTGTGAATTTTTCAATATTGCAATGATGTAGTTCTTGACAATACCTCCTTGTGTACATGTGTGAGAATTCTCTGTAAACTGCTTACACAAATAGAAATTCAGGATGATGATATAGATCCATCTTAAAATTTACAGAATATTTTCAAATTGCTTTCCAAAGGATGGTATTTATTTATACTCCTAACATCAGTGTTTGAGAATTTCAATTCTTCCATATCCTTATGGACACTCAGTATGGTTAAACTTTAAACATTTTTGCTTAAACTAATGATTCTGAATTGCATCTTATGGAAAAATGAATGTTAGCAGGAAGTTGACTACCTTCAGTTCAAGTCACACATTCATATTTTCATAGATAATAAACTAGCAAAGAGAAAAAAAACTTGTCTAAATTCACAGATTTAGTTAACAACAGAATTAATATGAGAACAGAAACTTGCCTTGGATTTAGAATTCAATTCGGGGTTTCACAGATTTCAGTAAACATATTTGACTGATTTAGAACAAGAAAAATACATATAGAAAAAAGAAAGCAGCCACCTTTAAGAATTTTATTTCATATTTCTATCTTAATTATCTTACTTTGTCCTCTTTATTTTTAGTACCTGGACAGATCCTGGGCCTTTGAATCGTAATTATATATTCATGATCCTAAATAATCACCTATATCTCATTTCATAATAAAAATGAATTGTTGAATATCACCTATTAGTCTTTTTGAAACAATAAATTTAAGAAGTTATTATTCTGGAGCTAATTATATTAAAAATAAGGCATTGCTTTTGATTTTTAAATTTCATTTTATATAACACTGAACAATAGATGTCACTCTTTTGCCTATAAAAATAACTATGAAATTATTTCATTTGATTATTTTTTTTCATAAACAGTTCTGGTGCTGAAAAGATAAGTTATAAGGTTCTGGTAGAAAAAGCTCAAATAGTGGCAGGAACCTTTAAATATTAATATTTGCTAGTGTTTTTTCTGTGAAACAAATTAATATACTCAAATCATTACTTTCTGAATTATTTTAAATATAACCAATCTAAAATTTCTGATTTTACGTGTTTCTATTAATGTTCTGACAATTAGGTGACATTAAAAGGAAAGTTAGAATGAGGTTGAGATATATATGCTGAAGTCAGGAAAAGAAAACTTTGAGAGTATAATTAATTGTATCTTAAGTTCATGCAATGTCTAGTAGTCCACTTGATAGACAGGGAATCCATAAAATGGAAATCAGGGATAGAGAAGCCAAGCAAGAAGAGGTATTCAAAATAATGCAATGGCAGCCAGTTCTGAGGCATGGTTAAGTGATAGATTGTGTTCCAGATTTCATGGCTGAGGTCAAGGACATACTCAAAGTTTTATCAGTTTTGCCTCAACAAATCAGAATTTTTTAAGAAGCTGAGGGCAAGTTGTGAAGGCGTTGGCAATAGGAAGATGACCTATTGAAATGACCTAGAGAAACAGTGGGGTTCATTTGAATATTGTTTAATGACAGTGCATACTTTAAACCTGGGTATGATATGAAGAAAGTTTAGGTCAAGGAAGAAGAAGAATGTTAAGGAAATGTAACATCTGTTTCATTGATTGTGACATACTCAGTTAAAGCCCTAGCTGCCTGTTCTTGATGCCAAGAAAAATAAATGAATTCGGAAAGTTTGGTGAATGAGCAACAGTCAGGACCTAAATCTAACAAGCTGTATATTCTAATTGTATTTGTAAAGTGCTTTAGGATTTAGGAAGCACTTTCGCCTTCATTATCTTGGCTGCTTTGAATGTGAAAGCATTCTGATTTTTCAACCCATTGCAGTCTGACTTCTGAACCAACTATTTCATTCAAGCTGATTTCTCAAAGGTTATTAATGGCCTATAAATTGTCAAAACCATTGAACCTGCTCTTAAGCCTTTATTCTACTTAATCACTGCTTTTATTTTCTTCTTAACATAGTTTGCCATCTCTGCCCTGTGAATTCTCTCCTTCCTTGCTTTCTGTGCTACTTTTCTATTTTCTCCTGGTTTTCTTCTCATTTGCTGACCCCTCCTTCTTATCCATCTTTAATAATTTGTCCACTATCTTGCACGTGAAAATATTTGTTTTTCTCAGGTTTCTGCTGCTAGTCCTTTTCTCTTTCAATACTTCCGAGGGTGATTGTGTTCTTAAGGATTTAACCCACCTTATGTACAAGTCTTCATTCAACAAATATTTATTTTTCCAGGTGCTATTCTAGATGCTGAGAACATAGGTGTCAAAATAATGAGTCTCTTTTCTTAGTCTCTTATTTCTAATGGGAGAAAGGACATGTGTTGAATTACTGATGTGTCTACACTTTCATCAGTGCTACCCTCACACTTCAAATGCAATTTATTGTACTCTCAGCCCCTGTCCAACAGCTAGGAAAATATGGGATTGCGCCTTTTAGGAAAAGAAATACAGGGAAAAATAAATGGGTCAGTATTTTATATTTTAGTGTTAAAATAGACTGTTGGTACTGAAAATAGAGATTATGATCTTGATAGAAAAAGTATTTAGAAGTGCAAGATGGTGAATTTTTGCTTTTCTGAAGTATGATCTTACAAGACATAGGTCATAAAGTTTATTCCATAAGCCAATTTTTTTCTGCTTTCCTACTCAAATAAGATCCCAGTGGTTATAGAATGAGAAAGAACAAGAGAAAGGTTATATAGGGACAAGAGTTGTCTTGTGTTCTTTATTTTTAATTATTCTGGACCATGTCTTATAGAGTTGTGGTAAAAACCCTATGTTGGTTTAAGTACTGAAAGACTGAGATAACCCATGCTCATTTTCCTGGTTATGTTTCTGGCAGGTGTTGAGAGAGTTGTATGTTGTCAAGCAATGGCTAAAGCCAAAGATACAGAGCCTCAGGGTATATCCCTCGTAGGTGGCAGGGAGAGTCAGATGTTTTCTTATAGAGCTGAATGTGGCACACATGTGACAGTGGAAGCCAAAATACCTAAAGGAACCCTGTGGCTAGGTCAAAGGAAAAGCATTAGCCAGTGTATGGTAGAATTTCTTGTTGGGGGCCATATTGAAAAGCTGAATCAAGGTAGGTGCCAGTGTAGAGATATGACCCTTTATTATAAGGATGTCCTCTCTCACCATTCCTATTCAACATACTATTGGAAGTCCTGGCCAAAACAAACAATTAGTCAAGAGAAAGAAAGGACATCCAAGTAGGAAGAGAGGGAGTCAAATTATCCCTGTTTGTTTGCAGACATGACCCTATACCTCGATAACCCCATAGTCTCAGCCCAAAAGCTTCTTAAGTTGATAAACAACTTTAGCAATGTCTCAGGATGCAAAATCAATGTGCAGAAATCACTAGCATTCATATACACCAACAACAGTCAAGCTTAGAGCCAAATCAGAAATGTACTTGTATTCACAATTGCCACAAAAAGAATTTAAAATATCCCTTCCCTGGGACTACACCAGGGAGGTGAACAATCTCTACAGGGAAAATTACAAAGCACTGCTCAAAGACATCAGAGATGACACAAACAAATGGAAAAACATCTCATGCTCATGGATAGGAAGAATCAATATTGTTAAAATAGCCATATGGCCCAAAGCAATTTATAAACTCAATATTTCTGTTAAACTACCAATGACATTCTTTACAGAATTATTTTTTAAAAAATTTAAAATTTATTTGGAACCAAAGAACAGCCCAAATAGCCAACACAAAAGACCAAAACTTGAAACATCTTGTTACCCAACTTTAATCTATTCTACTGGGTGATAGTAACCAAAACAGCATGGTATTGGTATAAAAACAGACACATAGACAAATGCAGGGGAACAGAGAACACAGAAATAAGACTGCACACCTACATCTATCAGATCTTTGACAAACCTGACAAAAACAAGCAAAGGGAAAGAATTTCTTATTCAAAAAATGGTTCTAGGATAACTGGCTAGCCATATACAGAAAATTGAAACTGCACCCATTCAGTTTCAATCTTATACCATGAACAAACACACATACAAAAATTAACGTACAGCCTGGTATAGTGATGCCAGTAATCCCAACCCTTTGGGAGGGCAAGTTAGGCAAATTACCTGAGGTCAGGAGTTTGAGACCGGCTCAACCAACATGGAGAAACCCTGTCTCTATTAAAAATACAAAACATTATCTGGGCATGGTGGTGCATGCCTGTAATCCTAGCTACTTGAGAGGCTGAGGCAGGGGAATCGCTTGAACCCAGAAGGCAGAGGTTGTGGTGAGCTGAGAACACACTATTGCACTCCAGCCTGAGCAACAAGAGTGAAACTCCCTCTCAAAAAACAACAACATAACTTACACCACATACAAAAATTAACTCATGAAGTATTAAATACTTAAATGTAAAACTCAAATTATAAAAATCCTAAAAGACAACCCAGGCAATACCATTCATGACATAAGCATGGGAAAAGATTTCATGATGAAGGCTCCAAAACTAATCACAACAAAAGCAAAAATCGACATCTGGAATCTAATTAAACTAAAGAGCTTCTGCACAGCAGAAGAAACTACCAACAGAGTAAACAAACACATGTGAGTAAACACAAGGAGCTATACTTTTCCTCATAGTTGAAATTCAAGACATAGAAGATTATTAGTAAAATCTTATTTATTGAAACTTCTTAAGTTGATCCTCCAAAATGACTCTATGACAATGGCATAGGAGATATTTTGACTGTTTTTTAACACGTAAGAAAAATAATAAAGAATACAGAGGGTCAAAAATGTGTCTGAATTCACATAGCTACTAGGTGACAAAGCCTTGACTCAAACCCCAAGTATTTAATTCTAAGGCAGGTGTTTTGGCTCACTTAGCTTGTTTGGTTTTAATCTCAACATTTGGACTAATGTCCAGATAGTATAAAAACTATTTAGATTCTCCACCATGACCTAATATATTCCTCCTTTCTGTCCTCACAACTTCATAATAGACATGTGTCTGAGCTTAGTCTATTAGTTAACTGGTACCACGCCATAACCCTTATTTCAATTAGTTTCAGGTAAAACCATTTGTAATTGTTGCCTTGATAATAATTTCCATTTCTCCTGCTCTGAATCACCGTGTTCCTTTTTGCTGTTACCATTCAAGCCCTGCATCTAGCTATGACCAGAAGACAGCTTCATTCATGTTCAGAATCAACTCAAACACAGGTGGTTTTTAGAAGTGCAAAGGTGGGAGTGTGAAGGAAGATGGCTGAATAGACGCAACTCTGGTGCACAACACCCAGTGAGAGAGACACAGAAATCCAGAGATCTCCTAGCTCCAACCAAGGTACGAGGGGCATTTCAACGGATCTGTTCTGACGGTGAGTGGTGAGTAAAGCCCAGGCAAGGCAGAGTGAGGTGGGGAGGGGTGCTGCTTCACCCAGAAAGTGCATCTGACCAGTTAGATGCTCCCCTCTGTCACTCCAGTCCAGATACACCACTTCCCCCAAAGCCTCAGCAATACATAGAACAGGGGATCTTTGCCAGTGAAGTGCCAGTAATTACGAAGCTCAGAGTTGAATAATAAACCAAGATGGTGTCCCGGATTGGTGCACAACCTAAACAGATCCATATGCCCATAAACCAGCCAGGAAAGCCTGTGGACCAAGCTATCACCCCCTGACCCTGACTGGAAAGAGAGGGAGCTGTAAGCAGGAGGACTGACCTAGCAGCTCCGTGTGCCCCTACCCTATGACCGGAGACAGAGGTAGCTGAAAGGGGGAGAGGGCTGGGCACCAGTGAGTGGGTCCCTACCCTCCCTCACAAACCCCAGATGGCTGAAGCTCTGACTCTAGAGGGTTGCATAGCCAGTGCCACAATATGAGCTGAATCCTTAATGATCCAGCCCAGTGGAGGAAACACACAACCCACCATTAGAGGGGTGGGACTGGGCTACATGTTTTAACGAAAAACACGGCAAGCCTACTTAGCAGTGGGATGGTGTTCTTGATGACCTAGCATTGCTTACAGGTCATCGGAAGAGGTGGGCCTAATATCCCAATAAAAACAAAAAAAAAGACACAGGAAGCTTCCCTATTAACCAAAAGAGTCCATAGAAACCCAGTAGTGCCTGGACAGGCAGACAAGCAGCCTCGTCAAGCAGCTCCCTGACACCACAGTCAGGTAAATCCACGAAGATGGTAAAAAACAGCACAAAAAAAAAAGAAGAAATAATCAAAGACCAGAAGACTTCTCTTTCAAGGGATCACAATCCCTCAACAACATGGGAATACAACATGACTGAGAAAGAGTGAAGAATTGACAGAAACAGGCTTCAGAAGGTAGATAATAACAATATTCTGAGCTAAAGAAACACATTCTAACTAAATGCAAAGAAACCAAAAACTTTGAAAACAGGTTAGACGAAATGCTAACTAGAATAACCAGCTTAGAGAAGAACATAAGTGACTTGATGGAGCTGAAAAATAGCACAAGAACTATGTGAAGCAAACACATGTTTTAATAGCCAGTTCGATCACGCAGAAGAAAGGATATCAGAGATTGAAGATAAATTCAATGAAATAAAAAGAGAAGGCAAGACAAGAGAAAAACGAGTGAAAAGAAATGAACAAAGCCTCCAAGAAATATGGGATTATATGAAAAGACCTAGTCTACATTTAATTGGTGTACCTGAATTTGATGGGGAGAATGAATCCAAGCTGGCAAACATGCTGCAGGATGTTATCCAGGAGAACTTCCCCAGCCTAGCAAGGCAGTCCAACATTCAAATCCAAGAAACACAGATAAGCCCACAAAGATATTCCTCAAGAAGAGCAACTCCAAGACACATAATCATCAGATTCAGCAGGGTTGAAATGAAGGAAAAATGCTAAGGGCAGCCTGAGAGAAAGGTCAGGTCACGCACAGAAAGAAGCCAATCAGATTCACAGGAGAACTCTCAGCAGAAACCCTAAAAGCCAGAATAGAGTGGGGCCAATATTCAACATCCTTAAATGAAAGAACTTTCAACCCTGAATTTCATATCCAGCCAAACTAAGCTTCATAAATGAAGGAGAAATAAAATCCTTTATGGACAAGAAATTGCTGAGAGATTTCGTCACTACCAGACCTGCCTTACAAGAGCTCCTGAAAGAAACACTAAGCAAGGAAAGGAACAAGTACCAGCCACTGCAAAAGCAAACCAGTTGGCAAAGACCAAAAATGCAGTGAAGAAAATGAGTAAACTAATAGGAAAGAAAACCAGCCAGTAACAAAATAGCAGGATCAAATTCACAAATAACAATATTAACATTGAATGTAAACAGCCTAAACACCCCTATCAAGAGACACAGACTGGCAAACTGGATAAAAAGTCAAGACCCATTGGTGTGCTTTATTCAGGAAACTCATCTCGCATGCAAAGACACACATAGACTCAAAATAAAGGGATGGAAGATCTACCAAGCAAATGGAGAACAAAAAAAAGCAGGGGTTGCAATCCTAGTCTCTGATAAAATGAACTTCAAACCAACAAAGATCAAAAGAGACAAAGAAGGACACTACATAATGGTAAAAGGATCAATCCAACAAGAAGAGCTAACTATCCTAAATATATACATACCCAACACAGGAGCACCCAGATATATAAAGCAAGTTCTTAATGACCTAAAATGAAATTTATACTCTCACACAGTAATAGTGGGAAACTTCAACACTCCACTGTCAATATTAGATCAATGAGATGGAAAATTAACATGGGCATGCAGGACTTGAATGCAGAGCTGGACCAGACAGACCTAATAGACATATATACAGAATGGCCGAACACAAATCCACAGAATATTCATTTTTCTCAGCACCACATTGCACTTACTCTAAAATTGACCACATCATTGGAAGCAACTCACTCCTCAGCAAATGCAAAAGAATGGAAATCATAACAAACAGTCTATCAGACCACAGCACAACTAGACTAGAACTCAGGATTAAGAAACACATTCAAACCTACACAAACACTTGGAAACTGAACAACTTGCTTCTAAGTGTTGACTGGATAAACAATGAAATTAAGGCAGCAATAAAGATGTTTTTTGAAACCAATCAGAATGAAGACACAACTTACCAGAATCTCTGGGATGCCTTTAAAACAGTGTCAAGAGGGAAATAAATATCAATAAATGCCCACATGAGAAAAAATGAAATAGCTAAAATTTACACCTTATCATCAAAATTGAAAGAGCCAGAGGAGGCAGATCAAAAAACTCAAAAGCTAGCAGAAGACAAGAAAAAACTAAGATCAGAGCCAAACTGAAGGAGATACAGACACAAAAAACCCTTCAAAAAATCAATAAATTCAGGAGGTGTTTTTTTTTTTTTTTGAAAAGATCAACAAAACAGACCACTAACCAGACTAAAAAAAGAAAAGAGAGAAGAATCAAATAGATGCAATAAAAAAAGGTAAAAGGACATTACCACTGATCCCACAGAAATACAAACTATCATCAGAGATTACTACAAACAGCTCTATGTACACAAACCAGTAAACCAGGAAGAAATGGATAAATTCCTGGACACTTGTACTCTACCAAGAATAAACCAGGAGGAAGTTGAAATCCTGAATAGACCAATAAAAATGGTGAAGTAGATGCAGCAGTTTATAGTCTACCAACCAAAAAAAGTCCAGGACAAGACAGGTTCACAGCCGAATTCTACCAGACATACAAAGAGGAGTTGGTTCCATTGCTTCTGAAACTGTATCAAACAATACAAAAGAAAGGAATCCCCCCAACTCATTTTATGAGACCAACATCATCCTGACACCAAATCCAGGCAGAGACTCAACTAAAAAACAAAACTGCAGGACAATATCCATGATGAACAGCGACACAAAAATCTTCAATAAAATACTGGCAAACCAACTGCAATAGCACATCAAAAAGCTTATTCATCGTGATCAAGTAGACTTCATCCCGAGGATGCATGACTGGTTCAACATATGCAAATTCATACATGTAATCCATCACATAAAGGGAACCAAGACAAAAACCACATGATTATCTCAATAGATGCAGAGAAGGCCGTTGACAAAATTCAACAGCCCTTCATGCTAAAAACTCTCAATAAACCAGGTATCAATTGAATGTCTCATAAAAGGATAAAAGCCATTTATGACACACCTACAGCCAATATCATATTGAACGGGCAAAAGCTAGAAGAATTCCCTTTGAAATCAGGCAGTAGACAAGGATGCTCTCTCTCACCACTCCTATTCTATGTAGTATTAGAAGTTCTAGCCAGAGAAATCAGGCAAGAAAAAGAAATAAACGGTATTCAATTAGGAAAGGAGGAAGTCAAACTGTCTCTATTTGCAGATGACATGATAGTATATCTAGAAGACCACATTGTCTCAGCCCAAAATCTTCTCAAACTGATAAGCAACTTCAGTGAAGTCTCAGGATAAATGTGCAGAAATCACAAGCATTCCTATATACCAATAACAGACAAACAGCCAAATCAAGAGTGAACTCCCATTCACAACTGCTACAAAGAGAATAAAATACCTAGGAATGCAACTAACAAAGGATGTAAAGGACCTCTTCAGTAACTACAAACCACTGCTCAATGAAATAAGAGAGGTCACAAACAGATGGAAAAAGGTTCCATGCTCATGGTTAGGAAGAATTAATATTGTGAAAAGTAATCTATAGATTCAATGCTATCTCCATCAAGCTACCAATGACCTTCACAGAACTGGAAAAAACCACTATAAACTTCATATGGAATCACAAGAGAGCCCACATAGCAAAGACAATCCTAAGCAAAAAGAACAAAGCGGGAGGCATCACACTGCCGAATTTCAAACTATACTACAAGGCTACAGTAACCAAAACAGCATGGTACTGGGACCAAAACAGAGACATAGACCAATGGAACAGAACAGAGGCCCCAGAAGCAACACCACACATCCACAACCATCTGATCTTTAATAAGCCTGACAAAAACAATCATTGGGAAAGGACTCCATGTTTAATAAATGGTGTTGGGAAAACTGGTTAGCAATGTGCAGAAAGCAGAAACTGGACTCCTTCCTGTCACCTTACACTAAAATTAACTCCAGCATTAATGATTTAAACATAAAACCTAACACTATAAAATCACTAGAAGAAAAGGTAGGCAAAACCATCCAGAACATAGGCATAGGCAAGAACTTCATGACTGCAACACCAAAAGTAATAGCAACAAAAGCCAAAATAGACAAATGGGATGTAATTAAACTTCAGAGCTTCTGTATAGCAAAAGAAACCATCATTAGAGTGATCTGGCAACCAACAGAATGGGAAAAAATTTTTGCAATCTACCCATCTGACAAAGGGCTAATATCCAGAGTCTACAAAGAACTAAAACAGATATACAAGAAAAAAACAAACATCCTCATTCAAAAGTGGGCAAAGGATATGAACAGACACTTTTCAAAAGAAGATGTATGTGAGGCCAACAAACATATTAAAAAATGCTCATCATCACTGGTCATCAGAGAAATGCAAATCAAAACCACATTGAGATACAATCTCACACCAATTAGAATGGCTATCATTAAAAAATCTGGAGACAAGAGATGCTGTAGAGTATGTGAAGAAATAGGAACACTTTTACATTGTTGGTGGGAGTGTAAATTAGTTCAACCATTTTGGAAGACAGTGTGGCAATTTCTCAAGGATCTAGAAATAGAAATTCCTTTTGAGCCAGCAATCCCATTACTGGGTATATACCCAAAGAACTATAAATGTTTCTACTGTGAAGACGCATGCACACGTATGTTCACTGCAGCCCTGTGTAGAATAGCAAAGTCCTGGAACCAACCCAAATGCCCATCAATGATAGACTGGACAAAGAAAATGTGGTACATAGACACCATGGAATACTATGCAGCCATAAAAAACAAGTTTGTGTCCTTTGTAGGGACTTGGATGAATCTGGAAACCATCATTCTCAGCAAAGTGACACAAGAACAGAGAACCAAACACTGCATGTTCTCACTTATAGGCAGGTGTTGAACAATAAGAACATGTGGACTCAGGGAGAGGAGCATCACACACTGGCGGCAGTTGAGTTGAGTAGGGGAGTGACAGCAGGGGGTGGGGAGGGATAACATGGGGAGAAATGCCAGATATAGAATACAACTAAAGTAAAATTTAAAAAATAAATAATAAAAAATAAAAATAATCCTTTCATAGGTACAAAGATGCATAGGAGAGTGGATTTCAATGTCTGTTGCCAAAATGAAAACAGTGGTTATCTCTGAAAGATAAGAGTATGCGTCTGTTAATTGTTCTGATTTATACATTTCTAGCTTTCCAAATTTTCTGCAAGATCTAGCTTTATAATAATACATAATAAAGAAAAGGAAGTGCAAAGGCTACCTCTCTCTGTCCTGTTTTTATCTTCAGTTAGTAATTTGAATCAATACCTTGTTTAAGCCCTTAATATCTTGTTTGGCCAGTATCTTCTTTAAGCCTTTTTAAAATATTTTTCAGACACATTTAAGATTACAAAGAAAATGTCTTAACTAGAAAAAAAATCAAATTTCAGAAAAATGATGTGTTAAGGTTTGCAATCTGGAGTTGCTCTTTTGGAGAATAAAAATAATTAAACAACAGTTTATAAATGACAGGTTTGCTTTGAAGATAATATCTAAACTTTGAATAACAGATTTGACATTTGTTTTCCTAAGTAATACATGTTAGAAACTGTATTTCTGCTATAAGAATATTTTAAATCTGCAATCAAATTGTAAGCAAAAACTAATTTACACATTCACCTAAGCAGCACATACAGTTTTGTCATGTAGATTATTAAAATATAATTTTACCAAATAAGAATAATATTAATAATATAAAAATTTATGATTACAGATTATGGGAAA
The DNA here is from genome assembly GCF_048565385.1 of Saimiri boliviensis. NCBI lineage: Eukaryota > Metazoa > Chordata > Mammalia > Primates > Cebidae > Saimiri > Saimiri boliviensis. The sequence continues at coordinate 37,810,039 of NC_133465.1, forward strand.
AAATTTGCAATTACAAAACTTTAGGTTTGGTATTTTAAAAGTAGTTTTATTGGGTGCAAGTTCATGCAGCCATTCAAAATAAGTTTGTCCACTACAGGATTGGAAAAAAATCTACTTTAATTAATAGATAAGCATAGCTTATAATTAGCATGTCAAGTTTTTTCTGTGTAAATGGATGTTTTCAAAGTACTGAAAGTATTTATTTTTCTTAATTTAGCAGCTCTGGCCTTTTTTTTCTACAATCTTGTTAAAGCATTAATTTACTTACAATCTTTTTTTTTAACTTCAGAGCATCTGTGCAAGCTGTCAACAATTCTCTTATAGTGGACCCCAATTAATTTATTTTCTGAGTTTTTCATTTACATAATATTTTATTTTATTATATTCAATATAAAATTTTATGCTCTATTTTTACATTATTTCAAGTACTATATATATTCTCAGGAACAAATACTAATGTTGATGGAAATATTAATGTGCACTAATTAAGAAAGAATTTTAATGTAACAGAATTAAAGAAACTAAGAAATAGAAAGCAAGCTATTTTTTACTAAAGGAGTTTTAAGTTGTATTCTGCAGATTTGAATGTAGGAATCCTTAGAAAATTACATATAACAATATGTATATAGTTATACATGCATATTTACATATTACTATATTTTTATATACACATATAACTATACACAGACATAAACGCACAAACAGGTTTGTTTATACAACAGTTTGGAAGGGATAAGAAAATCTGTTAAATTGTTCTCAGGACTTACCTCCATTTTCAACTTCTAAAACTGTGACAGGCAATCGAAACCTAGGAAAAAAGCCACTAATAACTAACAAATATTATTGTGTTAAATGATATATTCAACATTGTTCTATAGTTTTTGTACTTATTTCGCAGTCATCAGTACCATTCATTACCTATGTGGATATGCTTCTCTTCCTTTCTTGCTAAGTTTAACATAGAATAAAATCTTTCTTAATTTACTTTTGATAGATTAAAATTCATTCTAAGTAATTTCATTGATATATAGTTTGCCTACTGCTTTAGTTTGAACATTTGTTCCCTCCAACACTCATGTTGAAATTTAACCCTCAGTGTGGCAGTACTGAGAGATAGGGCCTTTAAAAGATGATTGAGTCATGAGGACTCTGACTTCATGAATATATTAATTCATTCATGAATTAATGGGTTAATGGTTTAGTAGGCTATCATAAAATATATCTATCGGCTTTACAAGAAGAACAGACTTGAGTGAATTCACTCAGTTCCCTAACTCTGTAATTACCTAGGGCTCTGCAGAGAGTCCTGACAAGCAAGAAGGCCTTCACGAGATGCGGCCCATCAACCTTGGACTTCGCAGCCTCATAACTCTAAGAAGTAAATTATTTTTCTTTATGAATTACCCAGTTTCAGGTATTCTGTTATATGCAACAGAAAATGGATTAATATGCCAACAAAGTCATGTATAAAGTACATAACCACTATTCATTGTTTATGTCAACAACTATACTATCATCAAGATAGAGTAACAAGCTATCTTACTAAGAACACAATAAAGCTGAATAGTGTCCAAAAATACAGCTATTTAGGAAGGCACTGAAGAATAAAAAGGCAGTCAGAACATGGGAGGGCAAAATTGCAAAGTTACAGACACAGAAAGTAGATTAATGATCGCCTAGAGCTAGAGAGGTGGGCATGTTAATGAGTGATACCTAAAGGGTGTAGGACTCCTTTGGAGGGAACTGAAAATGTTTTAAAACGAACTGTGTTGATGGATAGACAACTGTGTGAATATTCCAAAGACCATTGATTATCTACTTTAAATTGGTGAATTATATGTTATGTAAATTACATCTCAATAAGAATATTTTTTAAAAAATCACAGAGAAAGGTAACCACATTGAAATGGTTACTATAGTCACTGCTACCTTTCCTTCTTAGAGCATTTGCTGATTCTTGAGTCTGAACAGTAATCCAAAACAGAAACCAGTAACTAAGTATATATTGATGCAGTCTCACAGGGACACAGTTTCACAAAAGCCTAACATTAAAGTTCAGGCCTACCAGAGCCAACAAAAAAGGATGACCGAGAATTGAAATATTTAATATGTGTGCAATTTCTCCTTAATATATTACTAACTCTAAGACTGTGCATGCATAGCACAAGGTCCAAACGTGAAAAAAATCATAAAGCTGTTGAAAACAGATTAAAAGCCACCAGATAATTTATCAAGCTTATAGCTTTAGAAAAGTAAGAGTCCATGACAGTAGAAGCTTTTAGTTAAGATGCCAGATATGTTTTGCCCAAAAATTAAGAGTAAGCCAGAACAAGCAATCAAGGTGATATGTCTTCAGAAAGAAAAATAAATCCTCTTTGGAAAAATATAACATCATATAGAGCCTTCACATTATGCCATACATACTGTTCAGCATTCAACCAAAACATATACTAGACATACTAATACAAAGTACCAAATAACTCGAATTAACAGAAAAAACAAACAACAAAAAGATCACAAATAAACCAGATCTTGAACAGGGGTCTTTAAAATTATTAAGATTAATATGTTGAAAAAATAAAAAAATAAAAATATAGAGAACTTGACCAAAGAACAGAGATCTACTTTAAAAGAGTCAAGTGAAAATCCTAGAATTAAGGATAAAAGTTGAAATTAAAAATTTAATGCATGAGTTTAATAGATTTGACACAGAGGATTAGTGAAATGGAAGACATGCTATTAGATAGTGTCCAAATTGAAGCATTAAGAGATAAATTAATACAAACTAGATAAAAAAGTATGAAACATGTTAGAATACTAAAGTATTTTTACTTCCAAGAAGGGAAGACATAGAAAGATCCAAAAATAATATTTGAAGTGTTAAAAGTTAACACTTTGACTGGATGCAGTGGCTCATGTCTGTAATCCCAGCACTTTGGGAGGCCAAGGCAGGTGGATCACCTGAGGTCAGGAGTTCAAGACCAGCCTGGCCAACATGGTGAAACCTGTCTCTACTAAAAATACAAAAATGAGCCAGGCATGGTGGCAGGTGCCTGTAGTCCCAGCTACTTGGGAGGCTGAAGCAGGAGAATTGCTTGAACCTGGGAGGCAGAGGTTTGCAGTGAGTTGGGATAATGCCACTGCAGTCTACCTTGGGAAACAGAGGGAAACGCCCTCTCAAAAAAAAAAAAAAAAAAAAAAAAAAGAGTTGATAACTTTTTTAATGAAGTATATCAGTGATTGATTTTAAAGTTTTATAAAACACAAGAAGAATAAATAAGAAAAATACACTTTGTCGCATTATAGAAAAACCAATCCTGATTTGAAATCGAGAATGAAAAAAATCTTAAAAGTTTCTGAAAATGACAGTTAATTTTTAATAGAAATGGCAAAATAATAAAATGACTTCTATGAAGGGCAAATAAATAAATAGATAAATGAAAGAATAGATGACCAAGAATTTCTTTTTTTTTTTTTATTGCGTTTTAGGTTTTGGGGTACATGTGATGAACATGCAAGATTGTTGCATAGGTACACACATGGCAGTGTGCTTTGCTTCCTTCCGTCCCCTCACCTGTATCTGTCATTTCTTCGCATGCTATCTCTTCCCACCTCCCCACCCCCTCGCCCCTCCCCCATTTCCCCCCAACGGATCCCAGTGTGTAGTGCTCCCCTCCCTGTGTCCATGTGTTCTCATTGTTCAACACCCGCCTATGAGCGAGAATATACGGTGTTTGATTTTCTGCTCTTGTGTCAGTTTGCTGAGAATGATGGTTTCCAGGTTCAAAAGAATTTCTATAAAGAGCAAAAATATACTTCAAAAAATAAGGTAAAATAAAGGCCATTTAAATTAACAGAATTTTCACTAACAGGCTTACTCTTACATACATATATGAGTCATGTAAGAAGAAAAATGACCCTAAATGTAAATAGTAAAGAATTAAGAATAAAGTATTAGCTATAAAGAATTAAATATAAAGTATAGAGAATTAAGAATATCAGAAAAATAAACATGTTATTTAAATGCATATTCACTGTTTAAATATTAATAATGATGTATTAAAAGCATATATATAATACTTTATATATATATAATAAACAAAAAGCAAAATCTGGAAAAGAAACAATGAACTAAAATATTTAAGGCAGTTGCATTTCTATGAAGAAATGTAATAAGAATGCATGATATAATTTTCAAATTACAGGAAATAAATAAATGCCCACAGACATAAGCCTAAATATATCAGTAGTTACATTAAATCTTAAATGACATAAATGTTCTTATTAAAAGACAAAGTTTATAATATGGAATTAAAAATGATTTAGAACCAATTATATATTTTTATAAAGAATTAATCTTAGCTGTAAAGAACAGAAAGACTCAAAATAAAAGGGCAGCAAAACGTATACCATACAAATACAAATTAAAATAAAGCTAACATCATCTATACTAATATTAAGAAATGCAGAATTTAATTCAAGAAAAATTACAAGAAACAGAGAATAATTTAGTACATTAATACTGTGAACTCAACAAGAATATATAAAACTCCAAATTTATGTGGAATGAGAACATAGCCTCAAAATATATTAACTGAAAACTCAGAGGTTTTTTAGAAAAGTAGATAAACCCACAATTAAAGTTTAAGAATTTAATATCATGGTAAAGGATAAATAAGTGTTATAAAATATTTGAACAACACAATTCAACAAATTTAAAAATAGTCATGTAACAATGCTTTCAATGACTTATATGTAAGTGAAAATTAGAAAAAAATGAATACTTTGAATATTTAAGTATTCAATTTTTTAATAAAAATACAATGTAGACTAAAAGCAGTAGTTAAAAAGAATATTTATAATCTAAAATGTATTTTAAAAGATGAAAAATTTATTATCTAAGCACAGGAATTAATGAAATGAAAAAAGTGGAAATCAAACAGAAAGAAGGAAAAATGGAATTAATAAAATTAAAAGAAAAAACAATATAGAAAATAACCAGTTGTTTTCTTGAAAAAACTAATATAATTTATAAACATGTAACAAGTCTGATTAAAAATTTAAAAAAAGACATAATTTACCAGTACCAGGATGGATCAATTAGAAATCAATAATATGGGCATGACAGATGATTATAGTATAGTTTTATGAGAATAAATTAATAAAATGTATTAAAGCTGGTATAAGCAAAATATTAAGTCTAGACTTGAATAATATTATTTTGACTAAATGAATTGTATCTAGAAAATTTTGTGATGAAGGTAAGTCCAGAGACAGATAGCTTCAAAATATTTAACAAAAATTTAACAGAAATCCTATCTAGCCAGGTCGGTGGCTCCTGCCTGTAATCCCAGCATTTTGGGAGCCTGAGGAGGGTGGATTATCAGAGGTTAGGAGTTTGAGACCATGCTGACCAACATGGCGAAACCCCACAGCAAAAATACAAAATTCAGCTGGGCGTGGTGGCATGTACCTGTAATCCCAGCTACTTTGGAGGCTGAGACAGAATTACTTGAATCCAGGAGGTAGAGGTTGCAGTGAGCTGAGGTCATGCCACTGCACTCCAGCCTTGGTGACAGAATGAGACTCCATCTCAAAAAAAAAAAAAAGATATTCAAATGATTTCAAAAAATAAATAAAGGGAATAGGCTTCTCAATTTATTTTATAGCACAATCTTAATTCCAGTCCCTCAGGAAGATATCAAAAGAAAAGAAAATTATAGCAAAATATCTCTCATGAATATATATGCGAAAATCCTAAACTAATTATTACTATTTCTAATTCAGTGATGTCTAAAAAGTATACATTGAATTTATTTCAAAAACTAAGATTGATCTAACATTTGAAAAGTTATTGTAATTTATTACACTTAGAGACTAAAGGAAAATATCATATGGTCATCTAAATAGATGAAGAAAAGACAGGATAAAATTTAGCACTCATTAATGATAACTAGACATAGATGAAAAAACTATTCCAATAAGATTGGTCTATGTATAAAAATCGAACCACTAAACTATACTAATTGCTAAACTATCAATATATTTTATTTTGAGATTGAGAACCAGACAATGCCTTTTATGACTTTTTCTACTCAACATTACCTACAAGGTCTTATGGGTATAAGGTAATAAAAGTATATACTTTTTTTTTTTTTTTTTTTTGAGACAGAGTTTCACTCTTGTTATCCAGGCTGGAGTGCAATGGCGCGATCTCGGCTCACCGCAACCTCCGCCTCCTGGGTTCAGGCAATTCTCCTGCCTCGGCCTCCTGAGTAGGTGGGATTACAGGCAGGTGCCACCATGCCCAGCTAATTTTTTGTATTTTTAGTAGAGACAGGGTTTCACTATGTTGACCAGGATGGTCTCGATCTCTTGACCTCGTGATCCACCCGCCTCGGCCTCCCAAAGTGCTGGGATTACAGGCTTGAGCCACCGCGCCCGGCCCCTACTTTTTAATAAAAGTCATAAAAATTGGAAGGGAGAAACAAATTTTTTATAATTCACAAATACCATAATTATGTTCCTAAAAATATCCAACATAATATATTTTAAATTCTATAAGAATTAGTAAGTGAATTTATCATTAAATAAAAAGGTCCAAAATAAACACTAACTCTTACTGTATGTATTAGAAGTATTTTGAAAATTACATTTAAAGCATACAAAGAGGAGCTGGTACCATTCCTTTTGAAACTATTCCAAACAATACAAAAAGAGGGAATCCTCCCTAACTGATTCTATGAGACCAGCATCATGCTAATACCAAAACCAGGCAGAGACTCAACTAAAAAAGAAAACTTCAGGCCAGTATCCATGATGAACATCGATGCAAAAATCTTCAATATAATACTGGCAAACAGAATGCAACAGCAAATCAAAAAGCTTATTCATCATGATCAAGTAGGTTTCTTCCTGGGGATGCAACTCTCATTCAACATACACAAGTCTATTAATGTAATCCATCATATAAACAGAACCAAAGACAAAAACCACATGATTATCTCAATAGATGCAGAAAAGGCCTTAGACAAAATTCAACAGCCCTTTATGCTAAAAACCCTCATTAACTAGGAATCGATGGTATGTATCACAAAATAATAAAAGATGTTTACGACAAACCTACAGCCAATATCATACTAAACAGGAAAAAACTGGAAGCATTCCCTTGGAAATCTGGCACAAGACAAGGATGCCCTTTCTCATCACTCCTATTCAATATAGTATTGGAAGTTCTACTCAGAGCAATCAGACAAGAAAAAGAAATAAAGGGTATTCAATTAGGAAAAGAGGAAGCCAGATTTTTTCTATTTGCAGATGACATGATTGTATATTTAGAAGACCCCATCATCTCAGCCCAAAATCACCTCAGACTGATAAGCAACTTCAGCAAATTCTCAGGATACAATATCAATGTGCAGAAATCACAAGTGTCACTATACACCAATAACACTCAAACAGAGAGCCAAATCAAAACTGAACTCCCATTCACAATTGCTACAAAGAGAATAAAATACCTAGGAATACAACTAACAAAGGATGTAAAGGACCTCTTCAAAGAGAACTATAAACCGCAGCTCAATGAAATAAGAGAGGACACAAACAGATGGAAAAACATCCCATGCTCATGGTTGGGAAGAATCAACATTGTGAAAATGGCCATACTGCCCAAAGTAATTTGTAGATTCAATGCTATCCCCATCAAGCTACCATTGGCCTTCTTCACAGAACTGGAAAAAGCCACTTCAAACTTCTTATGGAACTAAAAGAGAGCCCACATAGCCAAGACAATCCTAAGCAAAAAGAACATAGCTGGAGGCATCACGCTGCCTGACTTCAAACTATACAAGGCCACAGTAATCAAAACAGCATGGTACTTGTACTCATACTAAAACAGTGACATAGACCAATGGAACAGAACAGAGGCCTCAGCAACAACACACATCTACAATCATCTGATCTTTGACAAACCTCACAAAAACAAGCAATGGGGAAAGGATTCCATGTTTAATAAATGGTGTTGGGAAAATTAGCTGGCCATATGCAGAAAGCAGAATCTGGACCCCTTCCTGACACCTTACACTAAAATTAACTCCAGATGGATTAAAGACTTAAACATAAGACTGAACATCATAAAAACCGTAGAAGAAAACTTAGGCAAAACCATTCAGGACATAGGCATAGGCAAGGTCTTCACGGCTGAAACACCAAAAGCAATGGCAACAAAAGCCAAAATAGACAAATGAGATCTAATTAAACTCCAGAGCTTCTGTACAGCAAAGGAAACAGTCATTAGAGTGAACTGGCAACCAACAGAATAGGAAAAAATTTTTGCAATCTACTCATCTGACAAAGAGCTAATATCCAGAATGTACAAAGAATTAAAAGAGATTTACAAGAAAAAAACAAACAAATGCATTCAAAAGTGGGTGAAGCATATGAACAAACACTTTTTAAAAGAAGACATTATTATGAAGCCAAGAAACATATGAAAAAATGCTCATCATCACTGGTCATTAGAGAAATGCAAATCAAAACCACATTGAGATACCATTTCACACCAGTGAGAATGACCATCATTAAAAAATCTGGAGACAACAGATGCTGGAGAGGATGTGGAGAAATAGGAACACTTTTACACTGTTGGTGGGAGTGTAAATTAGTTCAACCATTATGGAAGACAGCGTGGCAATTCCTCAAGGACCTAGAAATAGAAATACCATTTGACTCAGTAATTACATTACTGGGTATATACCCAAAGAATTATAAATTGTCCTATTATAAAGACACATGCCCACGTATGTTCATTGCAGCACTGTTTACAATAGCAAAGACCTGGAACCAACCCAAACGTCCATCATTGATAGACTGGATAAAGAAAATGTGGCACATATACACCATGGAATACTATACAACCATAAAAAACGATGAGTTTGTGTCCTTCATAGGGACATGGATGAATCTGGAAACTGTAATTCTCAGGAAACTGACACAAGAACAGAAAACCAAACACCATATGTTATCACTCATAGGCGGGTATTGAACAATTAGAACATGTGGACACAGGGAGGGGAGCATCACACACTGCAGTCAGTGGTGGAGGGGTAGGGGAGGGACAGCGGGGGTGGGGGGAGGGTGAGGAGGGATGAGGGGGGAAATACCAGATATAGGTGATAGGGGGATAAAGGCAGCAAACCACCTTGCCATGTATGTACCTATGCAACAATCCTGCATGATCTGCACATGTACCCCAGAACCTAAAGTACAATTTAAAAAAAAGAAAAAAATTACATTTAAATGTGATAAAATTTAGATTAGCCTTAAAATCATTGATTATCTAATTGACTGTGTAATCGTGGTTTTAATGAAATGGATACAACACCTCAACATGGACAACTGCAAAGATTGAGAAATGAATAAAAATAAATAGAGTAAACTTCAAGAGAAATATTCATGGATTGAAGACTCAAAATTGTCATGATATTAATCTTTGTCAAGTTAATTTATTGATTTAATGCAATCCAATCAAAGTACTACTAAATGTGTATGCCTGTTTGTGTTTTAAAGACCACAAATATTAATTACAAAAGACCAGATGTTCATGGTGATCCTTATTATTTCACACTGATAGCTTTTGCTGGGACATTATTATTCTACTCTATAGTAATGTACCAGTTATCGTAATATTAATGAGGCCTTTGTAACTTTCAGGTAAACATTTGAAAATAATTGTAGAAGCAAAATTTAGAGACTGTGTATTGTCTAAATTTCCTTAATCTGGCATGCACTTTCTTTGCAAATCATTCCCATTTAATTCTTTAAAAAAAAACATTTGGAACTGATAAGATTTGAAACCCAAAGACCCCTTTTTTCATTATATTGTTTTATGTAATGTTTGCTATTTAGTTTGCTGTATATAAATATATTTATTATATTGTATTTACATATCAGATTAGCATTTTTAAAAAAGATTGGACTTTGTGATCCTTGAATCAGGAAAATGTTCCAATTATCTAACTAACCCATCTAAGGTGTCAGTGTTTCTGACACTACTTTTGAGGTATTTATGGAATGTGTTCCACTTTAGGTGGGAGTTTTCTACTGTTTTGCTGGCTTATTCTCCGCTCCAATTTGATAAAATACGGCTTCTTATGTGAAGCATGTAAGTACAGTACGTGGTAAAGTGCGTGTGAGGAAAAACATTACAGACACTGTAGTCAGAAAAGCCCTACTTATGCAAAACGTGCACACACACACACACACACACACACCTACCCACATGCACTTTTAATCACTCCCAAGAAGCACAATACTTTGCCATTTGAACTCAATTTTTTTTTTTGAAAAATCCCTCTCAGTTTTAGGCTCTCATACATGGTTTCAAGGAAAATCCAGCCTCCCAGTATGATTAGATCGTAGAAACCAGTTGAATCTAAACAGCAATGCAAGAGAAAGATTCATGAGCGGCATCATGATATTTACTCCATTGTGTACCCCAATGGGTTTACTCCAATCTAGTTCCTTTAACTCACAGTATTTTGCTTTCCCAGCTGGAAATTTAGTGTATCTGCTTTCATCACAGCCGGTTTCTTCTACACTACAGCAAGGTTTCTCAACCTCAATACCATTGATGTTTGCAACAGAATAGTTATTGTTGTGAGAAGGTATCCTGTATATCCGGGGCCTCCAACCCCTGGGCTGCAGACCAGTAGGTCTGTGGTCTTTTGAGAACAGGGCTACATAACAGGAGGTAAGTGGCCAGTGAGCAGGCATTACTGCCTGAACGCCGCCTCCTGTCAGATCAGCGTGGGGTGGGAGGGGGCGGCATTAGATTCTTAGAGGAGCACAAACCCTATTGTCAACTGTGCATGTGAGGGATCTATGTTGCTACACGCTCCTTTTGAGACTAATGCCTGATGATCTGAAGTGGAGCAATTTCATCTTCAACCTCACCCATGGAAAAACTCTCTTCCACAAAACTGGTCCATGGTGTCAAAAAGGTTGGCTGGGGGCGGAGAGGACTGCTGCTGCACATTTTAGGATGTTTAGCAGCATTTCTGGCCCTGGACCCACTGTATGCTAGTATCCTCATCACCTCCAGTTGTGACAATCAAAAATGTTTCCAGACATTGCCAAATGTCCTGGCAGGGGCTGGGGAGGAATCATTCCCTGCTAAAAACTACTGTTCAGCAGATGAAAACAAACTACAGAAATACAGAGACAGAAGAAACAGCATGTTTCCAATCAGTGTATTTTAAGGTGTTTTCAGCTTTTCAGGAGGATCTTTATATTTAGATAATTTGGACAATTTTCCTGTATAAGAGCGGTGAAAACGGCAGCACCGCAGTGTTTAGGACCTGATCTCTTGCCAATGGCTTCACTCTACCTTGCTCTTCACATGGAGGTCAGCTCGCACTAATTTCAGTTTCTTTTGGATCTCAGTCAGAACGCCAATTTTCTGCTCCAAAATGGACAAAGACTGGGCAATGCAAAAATCAACGTCGTGGTTGACTCTGTCAGCTGTCTCCTGAATGTTCTCCAACCATTGGCTAGATCCATTCCTTGAAGTTGTGGTATCTTTCCCTAACAGAGTGGGTAATGTTTCAACCTCTTCAATCTCTTTCGGCTCCTCACTCTGTGTACAAGGTATTTTAATAAATTTATCTTTCTGAAGAGACATTTCTGAGTTTCTGATGTGTCTTTTTAACATCCTCGGTGCTTCATCTCCAACTGGATAAAGGCAATGATGGTAGGGCCTTACCTCTACATTTAATTCTTTTACTCTGTTTGCATATCTTAAAGTGTTGAGGGTGTTTTCACAAGAGGTCATCCCTGGAGAGATAGTTGCAATCATGCAAGTGAAGGAGTTCTGGCCTATAAAGGAGTCCCGGAGCACCTGTGTGAGTTTGCTGGCTCTGAATGGGGTGTGGGGTTTGTTCTGACCCAAAGCCAGAATACATTCTTTGAGGGCTAAGAGACTCTTGTTAATCTCCGCCCCTTCCAGCTGCCTTTTCCGGCTGGCTTTGGAGGTATCTGCTCCCCTTTCATTCCCAGCTAAATCAACAAGGGAAAACTTGCCATGCAATTTCCCTCTTGACTTCAGGATGATCTGGAACACTGCATGGCTCCTGGATGAGTGAGCGTTGACAGGCGTTTGCCTGGAAGTCCGGCAGCTATTCCCTATTTCCACGAGGTTCAGCACTTCCTCCACACAACACACCTCTTGCTCCTGCAGCCCGACCACTTGGATTTGCTGATTGCCATCCTCAAGGACTTGCAACTTCTTCTTCCAGTTCAACAAATCATAAACCTTGCCCCCATAAATCTCAAAAAATGTCCCGTAGACTTTGAGGTCCAGCTCCTCATAAGTAGAGTTTCTGAGCAGGAGAAAGACATCCTGTGCCACTAGAGCGTAAATGCCCTTAGAGCAATCTTGGGCCCTTCCTGGGAAGTCTCCACCCATGGTATACGTCTTCCCACTGCCCGTCTGCCCATAGGCAAAGCAAGTGGCCATGCCCTTGCGGAAGATGGACTCCACCAGTGGCTGGGCGGTGAACTGGTACACCAACTCGTTAGAGGCTGTGTCGTCGAAGGCATGGTCAAAGCAGAAGGTCTGGTTCTCCAGGTAGCGGGTGAGGTCCACCTTTTGCTTGGACTCATGCACCATAACCACATTGTCTGAGGGGATGGTGATGATATCCAGGTCCTTCATGGTGGTCTCTCGCTGGTTGAGAGGCCGCTTTCTCACGCAGACACAGATGCGATGTTCTTGCGGGGGCTCCAGCACTGAGATCTTGCTGCTGTTCAGGTGCCTCCGATACTCTTCGATCATGTGCATGATCTCATAGTTGGGGTTTCCGGTGTTGACATCGAGGGCGCGTCTAGCTCGGATCTCCTGCTGCAGCCGTCTGCGCTTTTCCCGCTGCTTCTGCAGTTTCTCGATTTCCTGGAGGCAGGGAGACTTTTTCTTCTTCATCAGAAAAGGTTTGCTGGGGACCCTCACGTCTAGGCTGTCTCCTGAGGCTGTTTTGTTTTTCTGGGGGATCATCGCAACCCATTTCGTGGTGGAAATCCGGTCCCCGATGGCCGAAGAGGGCGCCGGAGACAAGGGGGATAAGGGCCCGGGCGGCAGGCGGTGCTCAGCGGAGTTCAGAGCTGGATTCAACAGAAGTATGGTCTCCAGGTCAATCTTCTTGCCTTTTTTGACTGCTTTCTCCACCCACTCTACCGTGACCCAAGAGTTTTCTCTGTTGATCTCCGTGACCACAGCGAGGTGCATCCGCTTGTCACTGCGCTGGATCGCCACGCAGATGCCCACTTGGATGTCTCCGAAATGTGGCTTCAAGGGTTTCTGGGGCGAGAGGCGTGGGGACACAGGGCGGCAGAACTGGCTGGCCATGGTGAGTGATGGAGGTATCAGGGCGTGCTCCAGGGCCCTTGGGGTTGGCGCAGCAGGACCCAAGCCAGCCTGAAGCCCCCGAGCACTGAGCACGGTTGCAGTCTGCGCCTGCCTTTGTGAGCCTAGCAGTCAGGGGCCAGGGCTGGGGCCACTCGCGTCACAAAAGCATGAGAAGAGATGGCAGAGCCTAGGGGTTAGGAGTGAAAGGTACCGTGAGCACAAAGGAATGGAGAGATTATTCTCTGCCAGTGAGGGGGAAGGGGTTGGAAGAGGATGTGGCATGCTTTCCGGATCATGGTGAGAAAGTGCAGGGAACAGAGAAGCAATGGGAATCATGAAGTTGAAATTTAATGTATACGTCCCATGTACATTTATGCCTAAGCTTTGGAAGTATCCAGTGCCCCAGGAGGCTTTGGCTGGCAGTCTCAAAGCTCAGTGCTTTAATTTGAGAATTGCTATGACATTCCCTTAAACTTTAACTCGCCAGTGATCAGTGAGAACAGATAAAGGTAGAGCCGTTTGCAAATCTCAGGCTTCCATATTCAACAGGATCCCAGAAAGGCTCCTTAAACCTGCCATCTTTGTTTTTTCACCACCTTCGAAACATGTAACTTGTTTAAGAGTCACAACTTAAAGTTAGCCCGGTTTAATCACCTTTCTCATTACAAAATCAAAATGAGTAGGATGTAGCAGGTCGTTGTGGTAATTTGCTAATATCAAGCTTCCTTTGGTACAGCATCTGGGTTTGCAAACACAACATGTTTATCACATTCCAAGTGGCTCTGACAGCTATAAAGTGAGTTTTGTTGTGCTGCAGTCACCACCATTTTTGAGATTAGTTCAGTAATTACCTTTCCAAACTCCTTCAGTAATTACACTTCTGGCCTCATTATCCATAATTTGGAGAGAAAGAAGAGACATTGTGTGGAAAGAGATAATTAATCTTACACCCCCTCCCCACCCTGCAATACGTGTGTGTGTCCTTTAGAAGTTGTTAAGCATGTGTCTGGAAGGCAGCTAAGACCATCGGATGCAAAAATGTATTTTGGCAAGACTGCAATATGCATGAAGTGCTCATTTCAAGAGTATGCTGTATGCCGGTGGAAGAAGGGGAGAAAGGGCTTTGGGCAATTGTCTTCTAAAAATTACGTTTTATTTGCCCAAATTATCAACGTTTAAAGTTGTGCTTTAAATCAGTTTTTCTTTCATAGTTTCAAGGCCATTATGTAAATATTCTTAATTTCCTATATTTGTCATTAGCACTCTGTTGTTCAGGTTGGCATATGTGTCCTGATAACAGCTCACTGCAGCCTCAAACTCCTAAGTTAAAGCCATCCTACCATCTCAGCCTCCTGAGTAGCTGGAATTATAGGCATGTGCCAGGATGCCTTGCTACTTCCTTTTTTTATTTCTCTTTCTCTCTTTCTTTCTCTTTCTTCATTTCCTTTCTTTTCTCCTTTCCTTTCCTTTTGCCAGGGATGAGGTCTCACTATGTTGCACAGAGGCTGGTCTCAAACTCCTGACCTCTGGGTGTTCTCCCTTCTCAGCCTCCCAAAGTGCTAGGATTACAGGTTTGAGCCACTGAGCCCAGCCAGTCATTCGTTTTGTTTGGTTTTTGAAATCATTCGTTACCGCTGAAAAAGCTATGTCTATCAAAATTATGAAAACTCTAGACCCTCCAGGCTAGATATAGTGTTTACAGCTCAGCTAATAATGTTTTAGAACAGATCATAGATGAGCAGATCCAGGACGATAATGCCAAAATCAAAGACTAAAGTTTCCTTTTACTCCCTCTTTCTAACATGTTCATAAAAGTTTTCATAGTAATTTCAGGACTTCATTTCAGTTATTTTCTTCTTTTAAATAGTTTCCCTAGGATATTGCATTTGTTCCTACAGTTTAATTTATATAAAGCTGGCTAGATAGATTGTTCTTAACTAGAATTATGAGTCCTAAACTTTTAGTCGCCCACAGGAACTAAAAAGTTAACAAACCCAAAACTGATTCCATTATTTTCTTTCTGAAAATGCAGCTCTTATTTTTCATTGCTTTTAGTAACTTCAACATTTACTCATCTTTAAAAGCCTGACACAGATCTTTGGCTTCTTCTTCCTCCTTTCAGCCCATCATAACTTACGTAGTTCTTTCCCAGTCTCTAGAACTCTTCTGTAACCACGATATCATTTAGTCTTCCAACCAGTTACGAAGTTCTTTTGGGTTTTTTGTTTGTTTTTGCAACCTCAACCTCATCCAGTCAGGAATTTAGTCTATTTCTCATACCGCGCCTAGAGGTTTCTTAATGTATGAATTCCCTGCTTATAAACATTTGGCTAGGTCCTCATCATCCTAATGATACGGTGTAAATTCCATATGAAGACACAAGGCACATCATCATCTTGCCTGATTTCTCCTCCTCAAGCTTTACCACTATCCATTCTTAATCTAAAATTGAGCCATGTGGAAGAAATTGCAGCCCTTCAAATACACCATTTTCTTTCAAATTTCTAATTTCTAGTCCAGTGGTTCTCAATGTTAAGATATGTGAAAATCACTTGCAGGGCTTATTAAAACCTAGGTTACTGGGCCCCATGCCAGAGTTTTTGATTCAGTAGGTGTCAAGTGGGGCTGAAAATTTGCGTGTTTAACAAGTTCTCAGGTATTGCTGGTGCTGCTGGGTCCAGGGACAACATTTTAAGAATTACTAGTATAGCTCTCTGACAATAATCCTTACTCATGTTCATGATTTTTCAGAGCTCTTCAATACCTCCCTCAAACATCACTACCCTAAACAAGTTTCTCTGACCTTCTTAATAATAACCAGGCAAAACAGCATTAGATGGAGACACCCCTTCTGAAGAGAGGGTACCTATTACTGGTCAAATTTGGCTAGTCAAGGGAACCCAAAAACCTAATTTTTAGTAGTGAGTTAAAAAAAGTTTATTGGTGAATATAACGGTAATCTGTTTATACAGAGATGTTTGGGTGCTTTTTACAATTTCGGTAGTCTGGAACTTCTTTGCAGCAGTATCTTTTTATGTCTCCTGATATAAAATTCACAATTCAGAAACCAACTGAGTAACTCTCTCATTTAATAGAATTTGTTCTGACTGACCCGTCCATCTTAAAACAAACAAAAAATACTGTGAATTTTCAGTAATGAGATAAATACAGCATTTGTCAAAGTGTGAAGGCCCTAGATACAAGATAAGATATATTCTTGGCCATGACCTGAATAGCTTTTGGTAGATGAGCAGTTTCTCTGGATTAGAGACCAAAGCCACCACTACATTTTTTGCTGAATATAAACCAGTAATACATGCTTACCATGTGCTATTTCTTATGTCAAAGAAGTCCTTCAAGGAGCCTACTTACACATTTTGTTCTGCGAACCTACTAAAAAAGCTCATGCCTTGACAAACCATTGAGTGGTAGATTCTCTTTATTTTAAATCTCCTTTTTTCAAAAGCATAACAAGTATCAGGTGTAGCTCCACAAGAGTGGGTAGGGTGGGTGGAAGTAAGTGCAGGAAATGAGCTTTGTAATTTTCATTTATTAATTACAGATATATTCCCAGTTTGGGGTTTGTCAAAGTTAATTTATAAGAGAGAATGTGATTTCTAGTCTCATTTTAGATACAAATCTCCCAGGAGGAATGCATCAAATACGCGCCTTTCTAACACTGTTTTAACAGACATCTAGCAGCTGTTGGACTTGTTTGATCACCCTGGGGGTCTGTACTTTTCCAGTATATGGATACAACCTGAGGTTTATTTATTCAGTGGAGTTCAATAGATTTCCCCAAATCTCTTTGAAGAAATGAAATGCATCATTTTCATGTATAAAGTTATTTTTTAAAGAGGAGAGAGGTATCTTATTAAGTTCATGCCTTTTTAAAAAAGAGGAAATTAACGTAGAGAATGAGAATTGTATTTTACCTTACAGCTAGTATCACTGTCTCCTGACATTTCTACATTTTCCCAATACCCTACACTTAACCTGTCCAGTCCGCACTTCTCCAACCCTCACATTGATTTAATAGGCAAGAACTGTTTCTATGACAACAGTATTAACTCAGAGCCATTGCTCCCCACTTTATTAAATGGGGTTGCCTACATAGAGATAGCTATAAGGTGTCTATATTTTTTTGATTGTGGATTTTCATCTGTAAAGTTAGCCAAGATAGCAAAGCTAAAAATTGTTCCTGTCTAATTTTAAGTTCATTTGTGTTGGTCATCTTTTAACTTTCAACTTTATTCAGCAAGTTGAGTGGAGAGGCTGGGTTTTACTTCTATGTTAGTGTTGTTTGCTTATAATTCATACTAAAGCTAGGATTTCAGCTATAGCTCTTTAACTTGAAAGATGTGCTATATTTCTCATCTTCAAAGAGTGTTCTTTAGATGATAGAATTCAAGATATTTAATATAATTTGATATAAAACAAATATAAAAAGTGATACACAATACCTGTATGTGAGAAATGATTAGAGAAATTTGCATATTTGTCCTAGAGAAAGTTTGAGAGACAGACCTTTCTATATACACTTAAATGGCTGCCTTATAGGAGAGGAATATAATTTGTTGTATTTGATTTAAGGTGTATCGACATTCACAAATTCAAGCACTAGGCTCTCAAGACACAACTCATCATCATTTTTTCTTAGAAAGTATCCACAGATATTCACAGCTCCCTTTCCTCTACCTCAATCACAGATTAGTTTCCTTTATCTGAACTCCCACATTTATTCTATACTTACTTTTGACATTGCACTTACAACTGTGGGTGAAAAGAATCTGCATCTTTCTCTGCAGGTTAAAAAAAAAATAAGCTTTGAGAGAAGGAAAGAGGAGAACTTATTCATGTTTTCATTCCCTCTATCTGTCATGCAGATATTACATGTCCTAAAACTACAAAAACTAGCTTAATAATAGATGGATGTTTCAGACACAGACTTCAGATCAAAATATTAAGAATTTCAATCTAGTGTGCATTCAGCGAACCTTAATAACTGTCTCCTAAATATAAATGTCTATGCTAAGTGGTAGATTATGCAAAAGTACAGAAAACAGCCCTAGCCTCTACCCTCATGGAGCCAACAGGGTCATTTTTGGACACAGATATTAACAGATATAGATGGAGATACACACACATTCACACACACACACTTATACATGCACAAGCACACACACATATATATACACACACATGCACATACATACATACAGATAGATACTGATATATAGATATAATTCTAAAAACCACAATAGTTTGAGAGTTGGGGTCCTACTCCACGTATATTACAACAAAAACTAAATGACTGCTTGTTGGGAAAGGTAGTGCAGAACACATTTCCATAACAGACCCAGGATTTGGGCTAGATTTGTATGCTGAAACCAGGCTACATGTGAAAATCACCTGGGAAGCTTTTACAAAGTACAGATTCCCTGGCTCCACTCAGCCCTAAAACCTGGGAATCTATTTTGCTAAAATAGCACCCCAGGTCATTCTCAAGTGACTGTGAAGCTGAAAAGCATTGGACTGGAGGCCCTCGAGGTCTCTTTCTACCCAGAGATTTTGTGATCCTTTGGTTTTGCGAATAAAAAGATGATCCTTTGATACACCTGTGGCCTTCGAAATTTCTTTTATTTTCATATGCTGAATGTTTAAAGATACTCCTGATTTCACAAATGAGACACAATACAGTTTTACTAAGAAAGCTACTTTTAGGTTTCTGCAGAAGATTTGCTATAAAATATAATATTTGCTATTATTCTCTAACAACATAGAGTAAAATTGAATAAAATCAAGATGTCAAGTCATTAAAGATTTGCAAGCATGAGATCATACCATTGATAGTGCCTACGGTGGTTCAGAATAGCATGTTGCACATAGTAGCTATTTAATAAATGTTTGTTACACCAAATATTGGCTAGCTTCAGATATGATATTTCAGAGTGCCCATCTTTTTGGTTGGTCTTGCCTGTTAGCTGAGTATAGAAGATGAAAGTTATACCAAGAATAAAAACTCTTAACTTTGTAATATATCTCAGTATGATCTCTGTAGGTAATGTTATAAGCACTATTTATCATTGCCAGAGCCAGATATCAGCCTGTCAGAGAAACATGTATTTACTGTTTTGCAATAACTTTTAAATTCTTACCAGGAAACAGAAAGCAAGAAGACTAAAGTTCTAAAAAATAGGACATGATATGAAAACAACCATTTGATCCTGGGAAAAAGAAAATTCATTAAGTGGTTGATTTAATGGAAATAACAAGTTGACTATTTTATATTTCATCTATACATACCTAGTGTTGTACAAGCTACTAGGATTAGGGAATTAATGAAAACCCCCAAATATAACCATTTACTGTTAGTAAATATATATTTGGTTTGGTGAATAAATGTTATTGCTGAAACAGCAAACTCTGGGTAAAGATATATACTGAAATCAGCATTTAGCTATTGCTTGTTAAGTAAACGAATGAACAGATAGATAAATATATAAAATATGGTTGTCAAACCTTAACACACATGGATTTTTCAGTCAGACTGAACTAAAAATGCAATTCAAATTATTTTATAAATGTACTTTAAAATATCTCTGATGGCTTTTCATTTCACTGCTTCAACACTCAACTTATCTTCATGGCATCCAAGACCCTGTATAATTCACCCTTTGCTAGTCTTTCCTGTTATTTAGTATCACTCTTCTCCCTTTTTAAAAAATATATTTCTGTCACATCAATGGACTTTCAGTTCTTTGATGCACGCAGCTATCTCCTTATTCAAGGATTCATACCCCACTTTTCCTGGGACTGAGTCCTTGTCATTCTGGTCTTCCACTTAATAGCTGTGTACTTTTGTCACTTCTTGGGTTTGAATCTTGATCCCACCTTTTCCCAGTTCTGTGACCTGGCATAAGTTATTCAATCTCACTGAAATTCATGGTTTTCTTTTTAAATATATAAAAGCTATCAATCATATCTACCTTATAAGGTTGCTATGAGGAATGTGTACACAATTTATGGAAAGTGCTTAGAACAGTGTGTTACAGCACATAGTACATGTTGCTTATTATTATCATATTTTATAATTACTATATTTATTTTATTATTTATTATTTATTTTTCTGAGATGGATTTTCACTCTGTCACCCAGGCTGCAGTGCAGTGGGGCAGTCTCTGCTCACTGCAACCTCTGCCTCCCAAGTTCAAGCGATTCTCCTTCCTTCGCCTTCAGAGCAGCTGGGACTACAGGTGTGTGCCATCATGCCCAGCTAATTTTTCTATTTTTAGTAGAGATGGGGTTTCACATTGGTTTCACATTGGCCAGGATGGTCTCAAACTCCTGACCTCATGATCCACCCACCTAATCTCAAAGTGCCTGGATTAGAGGCATAAGTCACAGTGTGTGGCCTATTTTATTTTTTATTCTGTTTCTCTGATTAGACTGTCTCTGCCAAGGAGAGAAGAGGACCACCATGCCACCCAGCTTTAGTACAAACAGCACCAGACCCAGAGTAAGGACGTCTAGGTTTGTCAGCTCAGGCATTGACTCTTATTTGACCTTGAACAAGCAGCATCATTTTTTTCTGAAATTCTATTTTCTCATCTGCCAAAAAAAAAAAAAAGACTAAATCTTCCATTTCTTCTCTGGCTTTTATATAAGGACGAGTCTAATTTGCAAACCATTAAGTACCATTTCAAAGGTAATTTGATTATTTCAACTTTTTAAAAGGTTCTTGAAAATGCATTTTGATTTACCTGGTAAATAATAAAATTATTTGAGAACTATGAGAGGAAAATGATAAGAAAAGACATTTGAGAAAATGTATGGGCTTAGTGGATACCTAATACACGCATATACACTAGCCAGTTTAAAGGATACTTGGAGGATGAATTTATGGTGTAATAAGATAAAGCCCTTCTAAAAAGAAATAAAGAATTTGATTCTCACTCTGGATTTTGGTCTCTTGTTCCATTTTTATTACTCCAATGTAAATCTGAATAAAAACTTTTGAATACAAAATTGAATTTTTATCCAGATTTGATTGAGTGTATGTGACTGTATACAATCAATTTATTTTTGTAGTTTTCTCTTATTTACCTTAGCATGACAAATGGTTGAAACAATTGGAGAATAATAATAAATGACTTACTAAATATTTCTAGGAAATTCGGATTTTCATTACATTGAAAATTTATCTTCTAGGAAAGGTGAAAAATTATGTTGAATGGCAGCAAGTTGTCCTAGAATATTTTTATATTGCAATTGGGATCTTTGATATGGGGCTTTCTTTCTATTTCATCAGCCATTGGACATAATATTTTATTAAAGAAAACTATCTCAAGATGAGAGAAAACATTCTCATTTTTATCAGGCATTATCCTGAGTTATAATTACCAGTCTCCTTAATTAAATGGATAGATTTTTATCAGGCCAATAAATATTATTCATTACAATCACTTACCACAAACCGAAAATACTATATTATCTATTTGCAAATTTAATGGGGTGTCATCAATTTTTATTAATTCCATATGTAAAAATTGTTTAATATTACTCAGAGAAAACCTGAATTTAACATTATTGTTTCTAATTCTTAATTATGCAGAGATCTTATTAATGGAGATTGAATAATTTAGTGTTAATTTCAATATGTGAGCTAAGAACACTATAAAAGTTTTGTACATGTATAACTATTTCTCTGTTGTTGACAAAGTATGTATGATACACCACATAATTTTGGATCCTCTAGAAACCTATTGAAGTAAACAGGATATTATTTATTACATCTTACTAAGAAATCTGGAACTTGGAGAAAATCTGTATGGGTTGGCCTTTCTAAAAGTTATCTGAATTGAGATAAAGGCACGGATATATAGAATAAGTTTAGGATTGTTTTCCAGCATGTCACAGAACACAAAAAAACACCGGCACTGCAAGGATTGTAGTTCCTAAATATGAGCCTTAGGCAAGTTACTATCTCTCTAATTGTCAGATGTTTTATTTTGGTTTTTTTTTGGTATGTAAATGTGGGTGGTAGCATTGTAGTAAGGACAGTGAATGATTATGTTACACTCATGCATGTATGTACATATATATTTATGTTCATGTAAGGTTGCATGTTATGAAGGACACATAATTGTTGATATTTCTCATAATCTCAAAATTTTAGATTTGAGAGGACTTAATGATTCAAATTGTTCTTTGCTTTATCCTGATTTTTGAATATTCTTCTGACAGGTAGCCAATCAGACTTTTTGGATTTAACTGAAAACAGATGGGTTTTGAGAACTTGCCTTGCCAATGGAACTGAAGAGCTATCATGTATTAAACAGTCATTGAACACTTATTATATGCCAGGCATCACAACAGACATACCATTAATGCTATAATTGTGCATGTTGCCTGCACTTTTCCCTGAAAAGTTGTTTATATAAAATACATTAAAATTCATGTAGATATTAAATTTAAAACTAGGTATGTGCATGGGAAATGTGTATGCATATAAAGGACAATGACAAGATCTGTTAGTAATTAGTTTGAAAGATATCTGTGATTAGAACTTTTCTGAGGCAGAGAGAATGATGACCATTTTAATTTACATCTGTATTTGGTAAAATGTTGAGTGGTGAAACAAGGACCAGGATTTACATTATAGTAGCTTTGGAAAGGCAAAAAGAACAGGAACCAGAGAGAGAGAGAGAGAGAGACAGAGAGAGAGAGAGAGAGACAGAGAGAGGGAGACAGAGAAAGAGAAAGAGAGAGACATCTATTAGGTGGGTATAAAAGTAATTGCAGGTTTTGTTTACAAATATACAAAAATATATTTACACAGAGAGATATATAGATGTATATACATATGTACATATACATTTCATAAACATTTGTATATATAAACATATTTTATATATAATTTCATATATACATATGTAATACACATACATATGTATACACATAATGTATTTACTTAATTTGTAATGTATCTATTTAGGTCTTAAAACAATTGTAAAACCCTTTGAGACATTAGTATCTTCATTCAATTTTCAAATATTTAAAGAAATTTGAGGCTCAGAGACAATAATTCTTAACTATTGCAATTTAAGCTTACAATCTCTTTTGGAGCAAAAATATGGCTGAGATTTGAGCCTATGTAGAATTTAAAATCCATGTTTTTTTTACTACGCCATACTGTTTCCAGTTTGTAGCCTAGATGTTGTTATGAAAGAAGCCTCTGGTATAAAAAAATAGAAGAAAATTGAATATAGGAAACCCTGAGAAGATAAAAAGATTACAGCAGAATGATATTTTACTGGGACCTCATAACTGTTCAAAACTGTCAGAAACCGGCATTTTTAATTTATAGAAATGAAAGATAATTTATACATAGATTTGTGCTATTTTACTTTATATTACATTGTCCTGACATGGGATTTGATGTGGCAGTATGCTTTGCTCAGTCCATTTCATGTACCCTGGATGGATTCTTGTGGTTTTTAGACTTTACTTGCCTGTAGCTAATGTGTTTTTTTATGTATACTCTCACACAGAGTATACTAAAGTCTGAGCAAAACACTGCTGAAGAACTCATGCACTGTTACCAGAAGTGTATTCTCTAACTGGGGAACTGTTTTACTCATCTGAAAGAGAATTAACCGTCTCACAGAGTGCAGCCAGCTCTCATTCTCAAGTTTGAAGTGTGACTCCATGCGGAACCAAGGTTGCAGGAAGTCGTCTATTCTTGACTGGATTTTGATCTTTCTCACTTCTGAATTTGTAAACAAAACCTTCTCTCTAGGCTTGAAAATTCTTACAGTGAATCTCTGGCCAAAAGAAAATGATTCTTCCAAAATGTGGAGAAAAATTGGCCAGATTTGAGAGTGTTTTGGATTGAAAGTGGCAACAGTGTGCCAGAATCGCAAAGAACATACACACTGTCTCTGCTTACACTCATTTGTGCATAAATTACAGATAATGTGGCTTCAATCAATGTTGTGCAGAAAAAGTAATGCACAGTCTTTGGCACTTTGTTTAAGAGACTAGTTGCTCACTTGGTGGTGGCTGAATTTTATATATAGGAATTTTCCTTCACGTTTTGCATTTATCTGCAATATTTTTCATATCAAAACACACCATTATCTTAAAGTCATTCCATAGCATCACTAATAGTTCTTTGTTTCTTACAACAGAAGTTCAAGACCCTATTTAATAAGATTTCATGAAGTGGTTGATTCTGTATTAAGGTTTAAAGACAGTGGTTTCACTTTTGACACTGAGTCTTTTACTAATAAGAAAAATAACAAATAACAGTCTTTGGTAAAACACTATAAAGACATCTGAAAACAAATTTTATAAAACAAAATGATGCTGTAATACATTTGTGTTATATTTGTATAGATTTCTTTAATTTATAAAATTCATTTATATTTATTAGCTCTTGTTTAATAATTTGAATTAATCAAAAAGCTTTTGAATATTGACCTTTTAGTAACTACTGAGCTAGACTTATGTAATCTTTAATATAATTGTGGGAGGCAGGCTGTATTATTTTTGGTTCTGAGAAGAGGCAAATAAGGCATACAGAAATTAAATTACATGACCAAGGTTATACACAGCTAATATTCTTAGAAACATTGCTCAAAGATCTTTTATTTCCAAATCTAGTATCTCTTTTGTGACATTTTGCCTCTATTATGCAATGAGAGATAATTCCCTTAGGGATTAATGTCAGTCTTATATGCTCTCAAATTATTTAATAACACTGCAGAAAACAGTCATCCATCCTATGCAGAACTAAGAATTTCCCAAAATGGACTTTTTGAAAAATTTCCAAATTATTCCTAACTGCTATGCATTCTGCAATAAAAGATATTGCTTTCTTGTATATTTCCCCTTTGTGCTTGTGTACCTTCTTACAAAAATAATCTCATACATAATACAAGGTAATAAACTACAGCTTGTAATGGCTACAAAACCTTGCCCATGTGGAAATAGAACTGGAAATCCATTACTAGTGATGCGCCTTTCAAATGCAATTCAAGTTTGACAAGCATTAAGCAATTTGGGCAGGCACTTGCAACCAATGTTTCCTCTGAGTGCTTTTGAGGTGTCTCATCATCATGTTATTATTCTAAAACGCCAGAAAGAAGTAATAATTTCCTTCAGGTAAATCACTGTGGGTTGAAATGCCACACAGGAGTAACCATTGCCCATTTTCTTGTAGGAAAGATAATATGAGCTCCCTATTCACAAGCTGTTTTCTTTTAAAACTATAGTTCACTTCAAATTTCATTTGCTCTGTGGCTTCTAAAATATGTTGCCATTTGCTCATAATCTCAAATAAAATTGGTGTTTTCTAAACAGAATAAGCACATTCTCATTCACTTATGCAAAAGAGAATATAATTGATTAGTGGCTCTGTTTCCTTTTGTATATGAAACCATTTCTAGTTGTCAATAGATTAAAATAAATTTCCTTGACTAAAAAAAGCATTTCACCCAGCTAAATAAATAATCCTGCTTACATAGACTGGTTTTATTCTAAAGAAGCATTTATTAGAAGTGTCTAAATATATCCATTTTTGAGGTATTTTCTTGCTTTTTTTTTTAAGAAAGGAAGAGGTTCTGTGACTCTCTTATTTCTTAGATAAAAAACTATATAATTTACAATGTTTTTGTCATTGAAATGCACACTGAGAGACAATAGTTTTTGGCACTGCATTGTTATCCTATCAAGCTAAAACAGTTTTGATCTTTGTACAGGGCATAGGTAGGGAGATTCAAGCAAAGAATTTAAGCACTAGAAAATATGATCTCAGAAACATCCCCTTCTTATCCACTTCACTTCTGTCTGGCAAAAAGAAATTTTCTTTCTCTCTTTCGGCCTTTTTTGTTGCTGTTGTTGTGGAAAAATTAAAATAATTTCAAGAGTAAAGAGAATAAGGTAATTTATTAAGTGCTCATCACTTACAAAACTTGTCTATACTCCTCCCTGTTCCTGACCATCCTCAGAATATTTTGAAGCACATCTCTTTTCATTTTAAATATTTCAGTACATATTTATATAAGATAGTAATTGTATTTGGAAACCATAACCATAATACCATTAACTTAGCAATTAGTACTTCCTAACATTTCAGAAAAGCAATTCATGTCTCCCTAATAGCTCCTAAACTGTCATTTTCCATTTGATTTGCTCAATTTATGATCCAGTCAGTGCCTATGTATTACAATTCTTGGAGATTTCTGCAAATATCTTTCAATCTGTATGTTACCCCTTCATCTTTTTTTTTTTAATTTTTAAATTCTTTTTTGTTACAATTTGTAGAGGAAGACAATTTATTGCTCTGTGGTATTCTTCACCTTCTAGATTTTGCCAATTCCTTCCTTGTAATGTTTCTTGATGTCTTCCTCGACTTCTTTTATGTTTTATAAATTGATAGTTTGATAAAAAAAAAAGTTTAGAATACTTCGTTGGCTTGCACACTTCCTACCTGATCACATCATGGGTATGTCATGACTGGTTGTATCTTTTCTTGCATGATGTCATAGATCATATTATTGTTTAACAAAGACTCTTTTTCTCCATTGAATACTTCCCTTTCTCCAGACTGTATGAGAGAAGTACACCTCCCTGCTACATGGGTATTGAACTTACCCATTTGGCTTGCTGTGGCTTACAGAATGCAAATGTATACGACATAGGTTACATCTGTGCCAAGACTACAAATGTATTTGTGTTGTCTGGCCTAGCTTCTAGAATTCTTGCCTTCTGCCATGAGAATCATGTGTTTCAAATAGTAACTGCTTCTTTTATCTGGGTTACAGATTGTGAAGATAGAAGAAGTCGACCTGAAACCAAACCACAGTTTGAAACCAAGCCCAGCTTAGCATCAGTTGACTCACAGATCCAATTTTTTCATAGTCAAGAAATAAATGTGGGCTGGGTGCGGTGGCTAATGACTGTAATCCCAGCACTTTGGGAGACCGAGGCGGGCAGACATGGAGGTCAGGAGATCAAGACCATCCTGGCCAACATGGGGAAACCCCGTCTCCACAAAAAAAAATACAAAAAATTAGCAGGCATAATGGCGCATGCCTGTAGTCCCAGCTACTCAGAACGCTGAAGCAGGGGAATTGCTTGAACCCAGGAGGTGGAAGTTGCAGCAGGTCAAGATTGCACCACTGCACTGCAGCCTGGCAACAGGGTAAGATTCTGTTACAAAAAAGAAAGCAAGCTGGATAGAAATGTGTGTGTTTACATGCTACTGAGTTTTGAAATTACTTTTTGAGCAACATTATTGCAGTAAAAGCTTAGTGATATAAATATTAATATTGATCAGCGGATTGAGGTGTTATTAGAATGCTCTGTCCTATTTTAACTTAATGGTTTTGGCAACCATTGATGATGACTGCCTGCATCCTTTACCTCATTATGGGTTGCAATGTGGTGATAGTCTATCATTCCTCACTAATATATTAATCCCAGAAGAGTACCTGAGAAGGAAACGTGGGTATGGTTTTGTAAAAAAAAAAAAAAAAAAATCTGAGATCCCCCAGCCATCTGAGTGGAATTCCTTCTCAGCGGAGGCTCTTCTAAAATTTAACCCAGGCCGGGCGCGGTGGCTCAAGCCTGTAATCCCAGCACTTTGGGAGGCCGAGGCAGGTGGATCACGAGGTCAAGAGACCGAGACCATCCTGGTCAACATGGTGAAACCCTGTCTCTACTAAAAATACAAAAAGTTAGCTGGGCATGGTGGTGCGTGCCTGTAATCCCAGCTACTCAGGAGGCTGAGACAGGAGAATTGCCTGAACCCAGGAGGCGGAGGTTGCGGTGAGCAGAGATCGCGCCATTGCACTCCAGACTGGGTAACAAGAGCGAAACTCTGTCTCAAAAAAAAAAAATAAAATAAAATAAACCCAAGAGACTGTTTGAGGCCATGATGAGAAGGGAGAATAGAGCATGTCTCACTGTACCTCTCCAGCATCAACATTAACATAGACATTAAGTGTGGTAAGAAACATTTTACAACCTATTCTCTCTAAAGCCTAGTACCTAAAGGCTTCCTGTACAAATAAGAACTTGAGTCTCCATAATGCTTTATCTCAACCCAGGAATTCCTTTCTATAGATCCCAGGTCTTTAGAGAAACTCAAACACTTGCCAGCTCGAAAAATTTTAAATCTACCTATAAGCTAGAAACCCACCCCACCCCCACTTCAAGTTGTCCTGCCATTCTGGGCTGAACCAATGTGTTTCTTACATGTGTTTGATTGAAGTCTCATGTCTCACTAAAAGGTATAAAACCAAGCTGCCTCTGGACCACCTTGGGCGCTTGTTCTCAGGACATCCTGAGGACTGTGTCATGGGCCATGGTCATTCATATTTAGCTCAGAAATCATCTCTTTAATTATTTTACAGAGTTTGATGCTTTTCAACAACAGTTTGTAAAGGAAAGTCAGAGTAATTTAAAAAATATATTCTTTAACTTTGCTAGTTTTAAGAATAATGATCTGATTCTATAGCATCCTCCGAAGATGACCAATGTGATTTAGTTTGAATTATTATGTACTCATGGATTTTCATGAGTACATAATGATTACTATAAAAATGTCAAACACTGTCTTATGTCTATCCACCAATTGCTGATATTAATCTTTTCGCTCACATTGTCTACTCTTATTATTTCTAGTTAAAAATAAATATTAGTAAGTTTCTTAAACATTAGAGTTGGAAACTTTTTAAACCATTTTCTTAGTGGAGCTGCTTTTTCTTAAAACCTGGAAATCATTCCTAAGGGTAGGAAGACAGAAAAACTGCTGACAGTTAAATGCCTTGATGGACTGAGTTAAAGGGGCAGTGAATGCTGACTGTTAGAAAATCGTAAGTGGAAATCAGTGTATTGGCAAATGGCTCAAAGATCTACCATCTAACATTAAATGTCCTTGCAACTATTGGTAGGGGATTCCTGACATAAAGATGGCATCCCAGTTAAGTGATCTTCAGTAAATGACAAATAAAGGATTAACTGCCAGGAGCATTAGCCCCACTAATTCCGTATTTATAGCCATTCAAGTTATTAGCGTTTTAATTAACACAGAAAGATCTGAAAGTACCTAATCATACTCCATTCTAATTATATTAACACATTATACACATGAAAATTAAAATTTTGTTTTTCTAATATTCTCTTTAAGAATGTGCAAATAGAGTTGATGTTTTCTTAATAAATGTCTCTCAACTGTTATTATGTTTGTAAACAGAATAGAAAAAATACAAGTTAATTGTATTCATTTAAGTATGTTGCATCCAGTTGGGATTATAGAATTAAAACAGGCTTTACACAAGGGTATTAGAGATATACCACATCCATTTATTTAATTCTCTGTAATAATAATCTGCTCATTGAATTATTTAACACATCTTTTTATAAAGGGTTTTGTGCATGCATTAGGATTGGAATATGAGCAGATTCAATTGTTACATTTATTTCCTTTTAGACAAAAACAGCTGAAAGAACTATTTCAGAGTCTATAAAATAGAAGTTAAATAAAGGGAAGCAAATACAAATTTGAGAAAAGAGTAACCATCTATTTCTGATTCCCTGATTGCTTACTTGGGCTCAACTTTAATGATATTGGCTTAGAAACTTTACTGAGTGAGGCTTCTAATCCTGAGATCATTGTTCTTTTATTAAAACATCAAGCCAAATTCTTGTTTTAAAGTCTTTTTTTTTAACTTTATGTTAAACCCTAAGGATACATGCTGACTGTGCTTGTAATGTAATCTAAAAATAATCTTTGATATAAAGATCCAACTATTGGATCAACTCCAAGGTAGAAGTAGGGGCAGCTGTCTGTGTCAGAATAGTTTGTTGACCCAGGAGGATTTGGTCTGACACTTGTCTATTCTAAAGAGGTGATAGGAAGATATACAAAGTTTTAATGAGGTTTTCCTGCCATGTCCAGACCTTAAAACATTTATTGCCCTTTGTCTCTACCTGAGCTCTGCTATATGAGGCCAGCACTTCTTTATAAGGGTAAGTGGCAGTCACATAACTAGAAAAAAATAGAATTTATGTTTAAAATTCAGAATCTTTGTTCTAATGAAGACAAACAACCTCAGAGAAATCATTGTTGAGGTGGCAATCCTAACCCTCTCTTCAACTCTCTCTACCGTTTATAAACTGAGATGCAGAAATTGAGATCCAGGCAGAAGACTTAAATCGTATATAGCCCTTAAAGAGGGCCCTATGCCTCTCTTTCTACATCCTAGTTGGATATGAGATAGTGTTAGTTTTAACAGTTTAAATTTTCCATTTCTACATTTAAAAAAAAATCACTCCAGGCCGGGCGCGGTGGCTCAAGCCTGTAATCCCAGCACTTTGGGAGGCCGAGGCGGGTGGATCACGAGGTCAAGAGATTGAGACCATCCTGGTCAACATGGTGAAACCCCGTCTCTACTAAAAATACAAAAAATTAGCTGGGCATGGTGGTGCGTGCCTGTAATCCCAGCTACTCAGGAGGCTGAGGCAGGAGAATTGCCTGAACCCAGGAGGCGGAGGTTGCGGTGAGCCGAGATTGCGCCATTGCACTCCAGCCTGGGTAACAAGAGCGAAACTCCGTCTCAAAAAAAAAAAAAAAAAAAATCACTCCAAAAGTTCCGGAATCACAACCTTTCTTGTTACTTTTCATGATTTTATACATTGACTGGGTTCATCTGAGGGCTTTTTATGTTACACCTGATTTTGTGATGTGGACTGGAGCTTCAGTTATTTGGGGGTTCAACGTGGCTGAAATGTCAAACTTGGTTCATTTCCATGACTGGTGCACTGATGAAGAGCCAGAAGACTGGGCTCAGTGAGGATAGGATACTAGGACGGCTACTTGGTCTTCCTCCTCTTTCTCTCCATATAGTCTCAGGGCCTCTTCCTCTGCGCAGGACTACTAACATGGCAACTCAAGGCTTCCAAGAGGACAGAATGGAAGTTTGCATTTTTGTTTATGGCTTACACCCGAAACTGGCACAATGACATTTTGGCTACATTCTAGGCACAGATTCAGCATTGATGGAAACATCTATAAAAGCATGAATGTGATGCTCTGGGATCATCTTTGAAGAGTATCCACCAGAGAATAGAAACCTTCTTTCAGTTTGTGGATCTGAGAATAGAGAATGCATTGTATATGTTTTCCTGGCTGCCCTTGATGGTCGCAGTCCTCATATTGTTTCCAGCAACCCCACACCCTGAGAATGTATAGTCTAGTTTCATGGGTTTACTCTGCAGATGAGCCTGACAGGACAGTTTGAGCTTGGCCTCAAAGGGATTTAGCGAACCAAGAGAGGCTTGCAGTCTTGGTGAAAAGATGATGGATGCTGCTCCTAATAAAGATTTATACACAAAAATTCCTTGTGCCTTTGTGAGAATCTCTTAGATTATAAGGGCCTATGAAAAACTATGTGTTCCATCACTCTAGAAGCAGATTCACTCATCAGGGGTGTTGAGAGCTTGATATTCTATAACTTGATCTATAAGATTCATTACAATTTCTAGGTAATACATATTTTTTCCATTTCAGCATATGTAGTTAAGACTATTTTCTATTAAACATCATTATTCAATCAACTAATATTTGTTGGGAACTTACTATATAGTAGGGACTATTTTAGGATACCCAGTAGTGGAAGCAGTTTGCTAAATCTCTGCTTTCCTGGAGCTTTGTAGTTATGTAAGAGAGGAGACAGACAATATGAAACTTAGAATATGTGATGTATGACACCCAATATTTAAAAAAAAAAAAAAAAACCCAAAAATGTTCCAGTGTATGTGTGCTGGAAAGTGGAAGTGGGGCAACAAAGCATGCCTTACTGGGACAGAGAGAATATGAAATTAAATACCTGCAAATTTAACAAAGAGCATTCCAAGTAGAGGGAATAACTGATGCAAAGACCTGAAAGTGAAAGCATATCTGGCTTGTTTGTGGAATTAAAAGGATTGTAAGAAAGCCCTCAAAGCCAGACCAGGGTGAGCAAGGAGGAGAAAAATAAAAGACGATAAGTCAGCAGATGTAAAGAAGAGCATAGTCAGAGGTTAAAAACTGTGGTAACCATTTCCAATTCTGCAAGAGAATTATGCCATATAAAAATTATTTGAGCACCTATTTATTATTGATATATAACAGTTGTATATAGGGTACATCTGACTTTTCATACATGTACCCAATGTGTAATGACTAAATCAAGGTAATTGGGATAGCTAAAATGTAATACCATGGATCAATTCTTTGTGTTGGGAATATTCCAATTTTTCTCTTTTCTAGATATGTTAAAATATGCAATTTATTATTAATTAGCCTCTTTACTGTATTATTGAATAATAGAATATATTCCTTCTATTGAACTCCGTTTTGTACCCATTAACCAATTTCTCTTTATTCCTCTCACTTTCCAGGCTCTGGTAACCACCACTGGACTCACTAGCACCATGAGATCAACATTTTTAGCTCCCACATATGAATTAGAACTTATGATATTCATCTTTCTGTGCCTGGCTTATTTCACTTAACATAATGACCAATCCAGATAACAGGATTTTATTCTTTTTTACGGAGTTCACAGAAGTATTCACAAAACTCATGGAAACATTCACTTCCGTTTGCTGGTTTGCTATTAAGAATACAACACTCAATTACAGCCAGATGGGAGAGACCCACAGGGCAAAGTATGGAGATGGGACCTGGAGCTTCTATACCCTCTCTGGACAAGTCACCCTCTCAGCACCTTCATATGTTCAGCAACCTGGACATTCTCCATATCCTTTCAGTTAGAGTTTTTCTGCAGGCTCCATCACTTAGGCATGCTGGATTAAATTACTGACCACTAGTGATTGACTCAGTCTCCAGTACTCTTTCCCCTGTCTCTGTAGTTCGGAGGATGGGGCTGAAAGTTTCAATCCTTTAATCACATGGTTGGTTTCCCTGGTAACTAGCTCCCTTCCTTAAGTGATTTCCAAAAGTCATCTCATTCACGTAAACTGATGTGTTTGAAAGTGGTGTGTTACAAACAACAGAAGATGCTCCTTTTACTTTTGTCACTTAGAAAATTACAAGGGTTTTAGAAGCTCTACCTGAGAACTGGCAACTAAGATCAAATATATATTTCTTATGACATCACCGTATCACATTTAAGCCAATTTGTAGTTTTCCTACTCAAGAAGCAACTTTGTTACAATTTTCATTCTTGCAGAGCCACAATGTTACATATTTGTACCATAAGAATTAAGTGAGTTTCTTATTTTCAACCTATTAATCTAAAAGTAAGATGATGAATAAGAAGCTGCAGTCATGTATCACTTAATGGTAGGGGTACATCGTGAGAAACACTTCCTTAGGCAATTTCATTGTTGTGTGAGCATCAGAGTGAACTTACACAAACCTTGATGGTATGGCCTGTTATACCCTTAGACTAGATGGATGGTATAGCTATTGCTCCTAGGCTCCAAATCTATACAACACGCTAATGTTCTGAATCCTGTAGGTAATTGGAACACAGTGGTAAGTATGTGTGTATTTAAAGAAATCCAAACATAGGAGAGGCACAGTAAAAGTATGATACAAACAATTATACATAAGATGCTTACTATGAATGGAACTTGCAGGAATGGAAGATACTCTGAGTGAATCGGTGAGTAGTGGTGAGTGAATGTGAAGGCCCAGGACATTATTATACACTACTGTAGAATTTATAAGCACAGTACATGTAGGCTACACTACATATTTTTCTTCAATAATAAATTAACCTTAGATTTTATCACTGTAACTTTTTGCTTCATACACTTTAAAAAAAAACTGTTTGATTCTTTTGTAATAACACTTAGCATAAAACACATTGTACAGTTGTATACAAATTCTTTCTTTATGCCTTTTAAATTCTATGGGCTTTTTTTCTATTTTAATTTTTTTCTATTTTTTTTAAACAAACAAAAAAAGAAAACTAAGACATAAACACGCACATTAGGCTAGGCATGCACATGGCCAGGATCATCACTGTGACTTCTACCTCCATGTCTTGTCCTTCTGAAAGGTCTTGGGACAATAAGAGGCATGAATCTGTCACCTGCTGTGACAGCAATGCCTCCTCCTGAAGAAGCTGCCTGAGGCTGTTTTACAACTAGCTCTCTCTCCCTCTCTCTCTCTCTCTCTCTCTCTCTCTCTGTGTGTGTGTGTGTGTGTGTGAGTGAGAAGTATGTGTGTGTACATATATGTACTATATATATAGTGTGTGTGTATATATATATGTACTATATACACAGAGAGAGAGAGCAACAGAGAAAGTATATTCTAAAATAACAGCAAGAAATATAGTCTAGTAAATACTAGGTAATATGAATATTTTAGCTCCATTATAATCTTATGGGACCACCATTGTATATGCAGTCTGTGGTTGACTGAAATGTCTTTATGGGGCGCATGACTGTAATTGATTTTGTCATGTCATAAATTGCCATCAATTGCCCTCTTTGTTTTTCTGTTCTTGGGAGAGAAATTTTCTTTAAATGGATTTCAAATAGCATTTTTTGGGTTTTTTCCTCCATCTTAAGTGCCTTCTAAATATTTCAGCAGTTATCACCTGCCAGTCCATAATAATTTGTCATCATAAAGAAAGGGGAAATTTTTTTTGTGAGACATATATTTAAATGATTCTGCAGTGTACAAAACCATCTAATAATGAATGTTTGCCTGTTCTTGCTTGTGTGATTTTTGCTTGGCTTATGACAACCAACAGGGACATTCTGTGAAATGCCTGTATATCCTTACACTTTGGAGTCAGTTTATTTCTCTGACGATTACATTATCAAATACATATGTTTTGTTCTAAGATACATTTTTATGTATGGAATATTATCTACTTACAGAAAAGTACACACATATTATGTGTATTGTTTGACAAATATTCATAAACAACCATAGCCAGCACTCAGATCAAGAAACAGAACATTTATGAGCCCCAGGAAGCTCCCCTCATGCTCCTTATTAATCATTACTTCCCCTTCCAAGTGTAATCACTCTTTTGTATTCTGGTACTTTAGATTCATTTTTTCTATTTTTTAAATAAAAAGTTTTCCCATTTTTAGTTAAAGATATACTTTTTACTGGGCGTCATACAAATATACTCTTTTGTCTCCACCTTCTGTGTCTCAATCACAAGTTCATGAGACTCAAAATAAATAACGGCTGTTATGTGCAGCAGTGAGTGTTTATTTATTTTTATTGCTGTGGAATACTCCCGTGTATGAATAGACTGCCATGGGATTTTGAGTTATGGAACTGACACTAGACTGTGAATCTGAGCAGGACACTTGATGTCAATGAGTAGGACAGTTAATATCTAACTCCTCAAGGCAGGTTGGCTTTCCCAAAAAAGCAGCCTCTGAGATAGTGATTAGTGTATGTAAGAACTTACTGGAATGTGTGCCCTCAAGCAACACCTGTGGGAGAGGGGAAGGGAGCAACATGAGGCGGAGGAAAAGTTGGGCTGTGATGCAATTACAACACGGCCTCAGCCGTCCCTGCTTATGATGCTCCTTCAGACTTGTCTTAATTTCCATCAAAGGGGCGTGGCCTTTTTGCCCCCCTATCGACCCATCATTGGATTCATGCTACCCACAGTCAGAAGGCTTGACCTTGAAGTAGGCGGCTCTCTGCAATACAATAACCTCCACACTTCCTGTTAAATAAACATTCCTAATAGTACCAATCTAACAGGTGCCTCCCTACCTTCTCTAGGGACCAGGTCTTCTGAAGGACTCCTGTCATGCTAATAAGTATGCAGACATAAGCATTGAGTCAAAATTGAAGTCCTTCTGAGTTGAAAGTGATAAAAACAAAGAAACACACTAAACTGAGCTGTGAAGAAAACTGTTGAAAGAAGTGCTTAAAATTAGATAATAATTTTATATTGTGCTCTCACGTCTTTTGTGCACTTTACAGTGTACCCACTGGGTTTATGTTGAAAGAAAAGAAAGAAGCCTAATCAAATTATCCCACTTCCAGTGCTGAATGAGTCTCCATGTCTGCCTTTCATGGCGGCAAGGTAAGAACAAGAAGGTAAGGGGAAGAAAAATGAGAAGCAATATTTCTTATCAAACTACTCTGTCCAAAGCACTCTACTGTGAGCTTTGCATGTTTTGTCTCATTAAATCATCATGACTATGTGATGTATCTATTATTGTTCCCACTTTAGGAAGAAGAAAGAGGAAAAGAGAGCACTGTGGATCAACAGTTAATGATTGTTCGAAATAAAACTGGGACTCAAGTTCAACTTATTCCAGTTCACTTTTTCTTTTCTTTCTTTCTTTTTCTTTTATACAGAGTTTTGCTCTTGTTGCCCAGGCTGGAGTGCAGTGGCATGATTTTGGCTCACTGAAACCTCTGTCTCCTGGGTTCAAGCGATCTTCCTGCCTCAGTCCCCAGAGTAGCTGGGACTACAGGCTCACGCCACCATGCCCAGCTAATTTTGTATTTTTAGTAGACACAGGGTTTTACCATGTTGGCCAAGATGTTCTCAATCTGCTGACCTTGTCATCTGCCCACCTTGGCCTCCCAAAGTGCTGGGACTACAGGCGTGAGCCACTGCATCTGGCCTCAAGTTCACTTTTTCTTCCAACTACAACACACTTTCTTTCTGTAAGATGATACAACATGAGCATAAACCACCGGGCAGGGCAGCTGAGTATTTTCCCTTTACTTGTAACAGAGTACACATAATTTAGCCTAACAGAATGAGAATTCTCTTATACCATGTCTTGTTTTCCCTGACTTCAACATAGATTTTGTTTATGATAAAAACACATTTAGTATATATGCTCACTAGAAAGAAAACCTCATAAGGACAGGGGTCTTAGTCACTTCTGTATCCCTAGTACCTAAAACAGGGCTACAGGAAGTTCAATAACCCATTTCTTGACTAAATAAATGACAGATCAGTTCTTATAGTTCTGCAGTCCTTAAATATCAACTGATACTCATTCAGTTAAGTCAGTCAGTGACAGAAGTGAAATATGAGACTTATTTATATAAACATAAGCAATAACTCAGGATTCTCTTCGTTTTCAGAAAACTAATGAAATTAAAGCATCATCCAAGGACACACACTTATGACTTCAGTTTATCCATGCAAAGAGCCCTCTTAAAAATGGAAGGTAACTTTGAGTCATTGTATGTCTCCTCCTCCTTTTTCATTCTTTCCCCTTTCTCTGTATCACTTTTATTTTTAAAAATATGGTGAAAATAGGGGAAAGACAGGACCAGTTGTGGCAACATTTCCAGAGGTGGCAGCCAAGGAGCTGCAGATAGCAGAGTTTATTTATAGTTAAAGTAGAGTGAACAGAGATGCCTTGTGATGATGTTGGCTGTGAATTTTTGTTTTAAGGAAGTGGAATAAATAATACACCTACCTTAAACAGCAGATAACTGCACTTAGAAAATCTCTATAATGACAGAAATAAAAGGAGTTGTGAAATTATGCTGCCTGATACTTTTGCTGTTGTGCAATTCCTTCAGAGTAGATGTATAATTTAGTCTTAAGCTCCCCAGTGGAATACTTTGGGGCATCTACATGAATCTCATAAATATTGAATTTATTTGCCTATAGTCATTACCACATGCTAAAGAAAGTGGATGTCACTTATTCTCCACTACAGGCTTAGCAGAAAGAACAGAAAATCTGACCATTCCTAAGAAGAGTTAGGTTTACTTTCCTTAAGATTGAAGGCCAAGTTCAATAACTAGTGAGTCACTGTGCCTGCTACATTATTTTATGTCTGAAAGCTAGAAATGACCTAGTTTACTAACTCCTTCTACCGAGTGTTTCTCTAGCCTGTATGAAGACATGTTCAGAGTTGGAAATCTACTACAATTTTGGACAGTGCTCATTGTTAGGGAGCTCTACTTTATATTAAGCTGACATCTGCTTTCTTGAATGTGACTAGCCTACTGGCTCTAGTTATGTCTTCTAGAAAAATTCAGAAGATTAATCCTATTCCTGAAAAAATAATCTTTAAAATAATCAAGGTTAGCTTCTTCCATAACAGCTCTTCTGTAAGTTAAAGAGCTAAATATACTTATTGCTTTAACTATTCCAAGAATGACAGAGCCACATTATTCTGAAAACCTATCTGTTACCATCATAAATTGTGGATTTCAGGTCTAAATAGGGTTCTAAAGTCAGTACCAATAAGTTGTCTACCCTTTTTTTGCTTACATATATCATATTTTTAAAATAACTGCTTGCCCCCTAACATATTTTTAAGTTATCACCTAATTTTATGTTTGAAAATTGTCATGTTTAATTCCCAACTTAGTGTTCATATTTGTTAAATACATTTTCATCAGTTTTGAACAGTAGATATTCCTTATTCAGTTTGTGGAAAATATTCACCATGTAGAAAATATTACTATAGAAAAAGCCAGTGGTATTGGGCAACCATTTAGCAAAATCAGAGTAATTTTCTCACTGACTATATCTGATTTCATACATTTGTTAATATACATCTTGACAACTCTTCACTACTCAATTCTAGGAGAGATGGGTAGGTAAGATCTAGAGTGCTGCCGTGGGTTTATCAGCTGGCTGAAATATGGCACCATCCTTTGATCCTCTGAGAATTTCTTTCCTACCTGGGCTCATTTTGCTTTCTTTTTTTTTTAAATGAAAATTTGTCTCAGGAGCTATGTGTCACTGAATTATCCCTTTGTTCAAGACCCAGAGGTTATATATTCTGGGGCAGTGCCCCAGGGCAGTAAAATTTAGGAGAGATGAAAAAAATGACCAACTCTCTCTCTCTCTCTCTCTCTCTCTCTCTCTCTCTCTCTCTCTCTGTGTGTGTGTGTGTGTGTGTGTGTGTGTGTGTTCAGTAACTAATGGGAACACGGTGCTCTTTTAGGACATCTCATGGTGGAAGGCAGTTTGCCACGTACACTTTCACTTAACTAGATTTGAGGACAAATAAAGATGAAAGAAGGAAAGTGTTCTCACGTTCCTGCAACATGTAAAGTAGTGTCATGGGATCTTTAGGGCATCGCTTCTCCACCTGGAAACCTCTGTGGTCAGCAGCGCCTTCTGCTTTAGTATTGCTCATGCCTGCTGGGCTTGTTATCCCAACTCAGACTGGCCGGCTGTGCTCAGCTCACACTACAGGCCTGGATGCCACCAGCCAGGTACTGAGTGGTAGGGGGTGTGTGAGCCAGTGAGCACGGGGTCTGGACACTGAACACAGCCAGACACACTGTGTGCTGCAGCGTGGCATGCAGCTCCAGGTGCCAGCTTCAGGCAAGGCTGTGGCTAGACCAGATGTACCACAAGCAGCTTTTGCTGTAGGCACCAGCAACTGGATGAGGAAAAGACGGTGGCAGCCAAAAACAGAGATGCCAGAGTCCCAAAGAGAGTGTTACAGTATGTCACATCCCAGCCCTGAGGTCTGGGCTCCCAGAAAGACCACAGCTCTCTTCTCCTTCTTATTGCTCACAGCTTGGGGATGTTTTGGGGGGATGTGTTTCAGCCTGTTTGTTACAGATCCTTCAGTACCACTGTCCCACTCTGGCCCACAGCTCCTGGTCTGACCCTGTACCACTGCTGCTTCCTGTCTTGTGGGGCAACTGCCCAGCACTGGTGAAGGACTATAGTGTTATAGCAGTTCTGGCTTGGGGAATTTCAAAGTCTGGGCCCCAGAAGGGTCATCACTCTTCACTCCTGCAGTCCAAGAGTGTGTCACCACCTGTTACAGCTCCTTTTACTCCCTGCATTTGGCAGGTCCTGAGTTCTTGCCCTGTGTCCAGGAAGAATGAGGTTGCGTGGACAACTGGAAGGTGAGCAAGGAGGAGAGCTTTACTGAATGACAAAATAACTCTCAGGAGACCTGAAGCGGGTAGCTCCTTTCTACAGGCAGGTCATCCTGATAAGTGGCTGAGTCTGGCTGAGTCTGGGGTTTTTATGCACTCAGAATGGAAGAAGCACATGCTGACTGGTCCATAGGCAGGCGTGGAAAAAGCACCATCTGACAGGCCAAGACATCAATGAAGTTCTCACTCTGGGTCATGAACCCCACCTGGAAGTGGGAGCCAAGCCCTCAGGCTTCAAGCTGTCACTGGCTTAAAGGTAAGATTTCACTGGGGGCCCGCCCTTCCCTCCTAAGAACCTGTGTGCCTCCACCATGATCAACATGCCATCCATGGCACACAGGCTGTTTCTACTGAGGAGTACCCGCAGACCCATGGCAAGCTGCCCTCAGTACCTTGGGATCCCTTCCACACTCATCGGTGCCCAAAGTCTGGAGTGGCCAAGGGAGCAAGGGGCTTGCATCTCAGTGCTGCCCCAGGTACATGCACACTCAGCCAGGTTGTGACAGTGCTCAGCCTTGGCCACAATGTTGCTTCCACTGGAGTAGGCACAGGAGCAGGAAGAGGTCAGTGAGTGGGAGTAGGCGCTTCTGAGTCTTCGGGGGCAGGGTGCTTCCTGAGCTTCAAAGAGTGCAGGGATGCCCAGGTCTGGAGCCACAGCTGGGCAGCTTTAACTGCACCTGGGAACATGGGTTCAACCCTGCCAATTAGGTAAGGCATGGGAATCACACTGGGATCACCTGTGTCTGGCTTCCACTGAGCACACAGTGCTCAAGTGATTCTCCTGACTCAGCCTCTGGAGTAGAAGGATTACAGGTGTCCACCACGATGCTCAGCTAATTTTTGTATTTTTTGTAGAGATCATGTTTCACCATGTTGGCCAGGCTGGTCTCAAACTCCTGACCTCAGGTAATCTGCCTGCCTTGGACTCCCTAAGTGCTAGGATTAAAGGTATGAGCCACCATCACCTGGCCATTCCTGTGTTTCTTATTATGATTTATCTTAGCTCCCATACCCTGAAACCCATGCACAAGCTTCTAATAGGTAGTTCCCTAGGAGTCTCATCAGATTTTAACTTCTTTGATCCTTCTGAGCTTCAACTAGCTGTTTGCAAGCATATTTGTTTTAGTGACTGTATAAAAATGGGCAAAAACTGGAAGCATTCCCTTGGAAATCCAACACTAGATAAGGATGCCCTCTCTCACCACTCCTATTCAATATAGTATTGGAAGATCTAGCCAGAGCAATTAGGCAAGAAAAACAAAATAAAGGGTATTCAATTAGGAAAAGAGGAAGTCAAATTGTCTTTATTTGCAGACGACATGATTGTATATTTAGAAGACCCTATCATCTCAGCCCAAAATCTCCTTAAACTGATAAGCAACTTCAGCAAAATCTCAGGATACAAAATCAATGTGCAGAAATCACAAGCATTTCTATACAATACACCAATAACAGACTAACAGAGAGCCAAATCATGAGCAAACTCCCATTCGCAATTGCTACAAAGAGAATAAAATATCTAGGAATACAACTAACAAAGGATATAAAGGACCTCTTCAAGGAGAACTACAAACTCCTGCCTAAGGAAACGAGATAGGACACAAACAGATGAAGAAACATTCCATATTCATGGTTAGGAAGAATCAATATAGTGAAAATGGCCATACTGCCCCAAGTAATTTATAGATTCAATGCTATCCCCATCAAGTTACCAATGACCTTCTTCATATAACTGGAAAAAACCACCTTAAACTTCATATGGAACCAAAAGAGAGCCTGCATAGCCAAGACAATACTAAGCAGAAAAAAACAAAGCCAGAGGCATCACACTACCTGATTTCAAACTATACTACAAAGCTACAGGAATCAAAACAGCATGGGACTGATACCAAAACAGAGGCATAGACCAATGGAACAGAACAGAGGCCTTGGAGGCAACCCCATACATCTACAACTGTCTGATCTTTGACAAACCTCACAAAAACAAGCAATGGGGAAAGGGTTCCCTGTTTAATAAATGGTGTTGGGAAAACTGGTTAGCAATGTGCAGAAAGCAGAAACTGGACCCCTTCCTGACACCTTACACTAAAATTAATTCCAGATGGATTAAATATCTAAACATAAGACCAAACACCATAAAAACCCTAGAAGAAAACCTAGGCAAAATCATTCAGGACATAGGCATAGTCAAGGACTTCATGACTAAAAAACCAAAGCAATGGCAACAAAAGCCAAAATAGACAATTGGGCTCTAATTAAACTCCAGAGCATCTGTACAGCAAAAGAAACAATCATTAGAATGAACCAGCAACCAACAGAATGGGAAAAAATTTTTGCAATCTACCCATCTGACAAAGGGCTAATATCCAGAATCTACAAAGTACTAAAACAGATTTACAAGAAAAAAAAAAAAAAACAAACCCATCCAAAAGTGTGAGAAGGATATGAACAGACACTTTTTAAAAGAAGACATATATGAGGCCAACAAACATGAAAAAAATGCTTATCATCACTGGTCATTAGAGAAATGCAAATCAAAACTACATTGAGATACCACCTCACACCAGTTAGAATGACGATCATTAAAAAATCTGGAGACAACAGATGCTGGAGAGGATGTGGAGAAATAGGAACACTTTTACCCTGTGGGAGCATAAACTAGTTCAACCACTGTGGAAGACAGTGTGACGCTTCTTCAAGGACCTAGAAATAGAAATTCCATTTGACCCAGCAATCCCATTACTGGATATATACCCAAAGGATTATAAATCATTCTATTATAAAGACATATGCACATGTATGTTCACTGCAGCACTGTTTACAATAGCAAAGACCTGAAACCAACCCAAATGCCCATCGACAATAGACTGGACAAGGAAAATGTGGCACATATACACCATGGAATACTACACAGCCATAAAAAATGATGAGTTCGTGTCCTTTGTAGGGACATGGATGAAGCTGCAAACCATCATTCTCAGCAA
Source organism: Saimiri boliviensis (assembly GCF_048565385.1). Classification (NCBI taxonomy): domain Eukaryota; kingdom Metazoa; phylum Chordata; class Mammalia; order Primates; family Cebidae; genus Saimiri; species Saimiri boliviensis. Next base: position 37,853,322 of record NC_133465.1, read on the forward strand.
ACTGACACGAGAACAGAAAATCAAATACCACATGTTCTCACTCATAGGTGGGTGTTGAACAATGAGAACACATGGACACAGGGAGGGGAGCATCACACACTGGGGTCTTTTGGGGGGGCCAAGGGAGGGGCAGCAGGGGGGTGGAGAGGTCGGGGAGGGATAACATGGGGAGAAATGCCAGATGTAGGTGACGGAGGGAAGGAGGCAGCAAACCACATTGCCATGTGTGTACCTATGCAACGGTCCTGCATGATCTGCACATGTACCTCAGAACCTAAAGTACAATGAAAAGAAAAGTAATGTCCAATAGAAAACCAGATGATAAGAATGGATTAGCTTGTGGAACAGGGAGGATTACAAATGTGTTTTGCTGAGTAGTGTTAAAAGAAAAACTCCAGCTGAATTAAATTTAAAGGAGTTTAACAGAGCAATGAATGGTATGTGAATAGGGCAGCCTGCAGAGCCTGAGTAGGCTCAAAGACTCCAGTACAGCCACATGGTGGAAGATTTGTGAACAGAAAAAGGAAAGTGAGGTACAGAAATTGCTGGATTAGTTACAGCTCAGTGTTTGCTGTATTTGAACATGGTTGAAATAGCTGATTATTCGATTGGCCAAAACTCGGTAATTGGCACAAGTGTAGGCTATGTTCTGTTTATATCTCTGCTTGTTATAGTTCACAATGTACTGAAAAACCTTTAGGCCCAACTTAAAATATGTAATGAGGCTGCTTTAAGCTAAACTTAATTTAAGAGGAGGAAGAGGGAGTAGGAGAGAAGAATAATTTCAACTGATGCTGTTTAATAGTAAAGATAAAAAATCTGAAAAATTTAAAAGACAGTATTCTTTTTAACACAGCAAGTTTCTCTCCCTTCTTTGTCTAGCCCTCTAAAATCCAATTATCCAAACTTGTCATACCTCTGGTGATGCCACTGGTTATGATTGATAAGCCAGCCTATTTTTACATTTGTACTTTAGTTTCATATGCATTGGAAACATAGCTTAATTAAAGACCCTATCTCCATGAATATTTTTGTTTTCCTAAAAATTCAACCATAAACAGGTAAACAAGTCTCTTTCTTTTTTTCTAGATCTGTGCATTTAAGATTCTGGTACTTTTTCATCTAAGAAATATTTGAAATCAAACATCTTAGACTAGTTTAAAACCACGTCTTCATTCTTAAGGAAACCAATAGTCTTAATTCTCTCTCTAGAATTTAAATGCACAAGCACAACTCTGAGATTTCATCAAGAATATTTTAAACGATGGCACCTTTGACTCACATCATAACAAGGCAAAGGCAAGATGCAAAGTTGCACTCCTTTGACAAACTGGATAACCTTTTAAATGTGCACTAGGATTCTTACCATTAAAATTATAGGAATTGAAATAGTCATCCTTTTCGAGTGAGGTGAGTCAGGGGAGAGTTCATTCAACAAAGGAAACTTACGATAATTTATATAATCTTTGACTTTATGAAAAGGGAGCACTTTGAGCACTCTGCCAATGCAAATTTATGACATTTACTTCAACTATGGAGTTTGCCTCTCTCTAGATGTACCTTTGATCTGAGTTGATACTGAGAGTTCTTCCTATAAGAGATACATGTTCACCTGGGTGATGTGAGTGAATCAACCCAGATAAGCTTTTCATAGGTTACACGAAATCTGCTAACAATGGGATATCACAGGAATAAAAGGCTGGGCTCTGGAATCAGAAACAATAGATTTGAGTACAAGCCCTACCGTTTCTCTACTGGTAGTGAAGAGAAGTCATTGCAGTCATAGTGAAGTACTAGATGTGATGGTAAGCCCTACTGGCATTGGGCAAGATAATTTCAATACAGTCAGTTTCTTCATCTTAAAGCAGTAAGCACTAAAATATATACTTCATAAAGTAATTAAAAGTATTAAATATATATCTGTCTTATAGTAAACAAAGAAAATGTTATGTATTATTAACCTAGGGTTTAAGAAAGTACCTAATACATGAGATACTCAACATACACTATGAAAATCAAATGATCTAACATTCATTGAAAACTTACTACAAGCCAGACAATTCTAAGCATTATATAATGGATAACATTTAATTAATTGAATTAACTAAAATGTATTAATCTATATTAATAGGGCATTCATCATATAAGTGAATTAATTGTAACCTAAGATCTCTGAGATTTCAGGCATCTATGGATGGTTTTCAAGAGAATCATTAAAACCTTGATATTTCTGCAGTTTTCAGTTTAAATGTGCTTATATGCATTTATTAGAAAGGAAAGTAGTAAAAGAAAGAGATTCTCAAAAAAGTTCTGTCAACCTCAAAGTACATAAGAATTTGATACAGCCGGGCGCGGTGGCTCAAGCCTGTAATCCCAGCACTTTGGGAGGCCGAGGCGGGTGGATCACGAGGTCAAGAGATCGAGACCATCCTGGTCAACATGGTGAAACCCCGTCTCTACTAAAAATACAAAAAATTAGCTGGGCATGGTGGTGCATGCCTGTAATCCCAGCTATTCAGGAGGCTGAGGCAAGAGAATCGCCTGAACCCAGGAGGCGGAGGTTGCGGTGAGCCGAGATCGTGCCATTGCACTCCAGCCTGGGTAACAAGAGCGACACTCCGTCTCAAATAAATAAATAAATAAATAAATAAAATAAAAAATAAAATAAAATAAAATAAAAAAGAATTTGATACAGATTATTACTTTGATGCCCTCTGCCGAGTTTGGGAGACAAGATGAGTGAAGTTCAGAAAGTGATTAATTAACTCCTGAACATTATTAGTATTGCAGTTTCTGTAATGAACACTATAAAACATGTTAACTCATCCCTGAAGATTTTTTTTCTCATTGTAAATAGGTTATAGTCATCCAAGTGTGTATTTCTCACATCTAGTAGTATCTGTGTAAACTGGGGGCTACTGGGAAGAAAAACAAAAGAAATCTTGCATTTTCCTTGTATTTATATTAAGAATGAAAAGTTGTGTGAAATACTATGGTAGGCCATTGTAATGGACTTTGTAATCTAATTTTTCATCTGTGACCCTTTTTCTAAGGAGCATTTGGGGGAAGAACGTAGTGTTTGCTCACGCTGGTTTTTGTAACTGACACAGTTCATGTCATATAGTAACTCAAGTCATACATAGTAGCTGATGAAATACTTATTGAAGAAATGGGCAACTTCCTAAGTATTAAATTTTACTAATCCCAGGTAAACATCTATATCAGCATACACCATCCCATTTCATATAAAGCAATAAACCAGCTCTGTACTTCACATGTTACTGATAAGAACCAATGCCAGATGAAGAGAATTAAAATGCAATTTTAATGTTTTACTTTTTTGGGTATTTATGGTATTATCGGTCAGATATTTATATTAAAATCTCTAAGTGGCCTGATTTTCAGCTAGGTACCCTCTCCACCCATGAAAGTTGTCTTATTGTTCATTTCTATGTTTATTTAAAAAATAATTTATCTATAAAGTTTTTTTAAAGTTATTTGAAGTCCAACTACTCTCACATGGCCCCTAATAGCATTTTTTAAAATTGATATATAATTCACATGATAAAAACTTAACCAGTTTAATGTGTGTAATTCAGTGGTTTTTAGTATAAAGATGTGTAACTCTCATGATCATACATTTCCAGAACATTCTCATCACTCCTCCCCCAAATTCATGTATCCATTAATTGTCACTCCCTCATCTCCCTTCCCCAAGACTCTAGCAAACATTAATCTCTATGGATTTGCTTATTTTAGACATTTCATATGATTGAAATTATAAAATACATGGTCTTTTGTTTCTGGCTTTTTTCTCTTAGTATGATGTTTAAAGATTCATCCATGTTGTGGTATTCTATTAACATTTAAGTGACACATTTGGAAGGCATCTCTCTGAACTTAGCTGTATACCCTGTATTAGAGAAGCTTCTAGCAAGAGTTGTGTTCAATTCTGCCCATGTGTTAGACAAGACAAAATAGGGTATTGTAAATGTGAATTAATAAAATAACATTTTGACCATTCTATCCTTAAAATTGAAGAAAGTATTATAGAAATATGAAAACTGTTAAACATATTGAATGGTATATGTCATCTACTTAGCTGTGACCCAGGTGGCTTAGTGAGTTTACTAGGTCAATCTCCCAGGTTTTCTGTTTGTTTGTTCATTTGTTTGTTTTGGGCTCAGAAATCTAATTCGGTCTTCTCATGACGTGTAGGCTTGTTTCCCAGTCAAAGTCTCATATTAAACCAAGCTCACAGGACTTACGTATTCAGGCATAATAAAAACATATTGATTTATAATAGAGAAAATTATCCAAAAGTTCATATGATTCACACATTTCCTCACTGTAGACATATCTATGTGAAAATCTAAATTATGTTCAGAATATTGCTTTAAGACAGAGGAGAAGAATTCAATACTTGATTGTTTAAGAGCTTAATACACTCATCTCACTAAAAAGAATCTTAGGTTGTAGTTATTTCTGGCTTCTGAAACAAATTACAATAAACTGAGTGGCTTAGAGAACAAACATTTATTTCTCACAGTTCTGGGTGCTGTGCAGTCTAAGATCAAAGTGTCAGGCGTCTAGTGAGAGCACTCTTCCCAGTATGCAGATAGATGGCTCTGTTCTCATTGTTCCTGTCATGGAAATGAGCAGCAAGAGATCCCCTATCTACTCTTCTTTTTATAGGGGCATTAATTCTATTTATGAGAGTTCCAGCCACATGACCTAATTACCTCCTACAGGCCTCACCTCCAAAGGCCATCCCATTGAGGAACAGGCTTCAATATATAAATTTTGGGAGGGGAACACAGACATTCAGCTTATAGCACCTTAAGTATAAAATTTGCTAACTAAAGTTTTATCTTCTCCTAGGTGGATTTAAGGTAGACAATGACATATTTATTTCTATGTTGCTTCGTTTGAGGCAAGCTAGCCTTCTCTTCAGAATGAAAAGTTAAAAAAAAATACATTCAATTATCCATTTTTGGAAAGTCTCCGACCTGGGAGTCCTTTCGTCTCTTTAAATTATATTTTCATATCTTTACCTTTGCTCACTGCCTGTTGCATAACCGAGTACGATCTTAAGTTCTTACGAAGGTATCTTTCTACAACTTCCAAGTTCCATACCTACAACAGATAACTGTCACAGAGGTGAAGAATTCGATACAGTAATTGAAAAAATATTTTTCTTCCAATTATAACATCTTTGAGGCTGCTAAAAGAAAACGTACATGTCTGAGAAGTAGTGTAAAAGATCTGAAATAAACATCTGTGTTGGTACTAGTGTCATTGCTGTATATAGAGCTTATGACACATTTGTATTTTGACTGTAAAATGTGTTAAATGACAAAAGTTGTCTCAGAAGCTGATTGACTCAGATTAGACACTTTTAAGATTTTGTTGTTGTTCTTAGTGACAGGTGGCATTTTTTGTTAGGGCCACCTTTAATCCCATTGACTTTTACCAATCCACTGATCTTATTTGACTGGATTCCTGTCTGCTAGTGAGGATTAAGTTTCAATCAAATCTCTACCTGTAGCACCAAGCCCAGGGAGACTCTGAATAAATGAATCTGTAACTGAATCATTAGACATGTGAGATGTCAACAAATAAATGAACCCTCTGTCTCCTCCTTCCTCTCTCTCTTCCTCTCCTTCATTTTCTTCTACTCATTCTCCTTCCCCTGCTCTGCTTGTGCTTCTTGTCAGTGAAGAAATGCTACTTATTTCTTGGACAATTAAGGTTTTCATGAAGGAACTTTGTTTTACAGTCTGATCTGGGAAAAGTGAGTTTCCAGTATTCAAGTAAAAAAGAAATTAGTAGATATTCTACACTAGGCATCAAAAGAATAAAACAAATATAAAGATTACATAAAATTATCATTCTTTAGTCGCTGAGAATGCATATTATGATTATTCAGACACTAATATCAGCACATTTTGGATTATAGTATGGAAATCCCTATTCAGACCTACTTCTGACAAGTAGAATAGTGATCAACAAGACATTTAATTCCCACTTGTGGACTCCATCAGACTCACTTTTAGAAATGCTGTCTGTTCAGCTCTTCTGAGACAGTATGTTCAGAATAAAGAGCATGTCTATTTATTTTACTTTAAGTAAAATAAGAACTTTACTTAAGTTCTGTGATACATGTGTAAGACGTGCAGGTTTGTTACATAAGTGTACATGTGCCATATTGGTTTACTGCACTTATCAATCTGTCATGCATTAGGTATTTGTCCTAATACTCTCCCTTCTCATGCCCACCACCCACCGACAGGCCCCAGTGTGTGATGTTCCCCTCCCTGTGTCCATGTGTTCTCATTGTTCAGCTCCCACTTATTAGTGACAACATGCAGTGTTTGGTTTTCTGTTCCTGCATTAGTTTGCTGTGGATGATGGTTTCCAGCTTCATCCATGTCCCTGCAAAGGACATGAACGCATTCTTTTTTATGGCTGCATAGTATTCCATGGTGTATATGTGCCACATTTTCTTTATCCATTCTATCACTGATGGGCATTTGGGCTGGTTCCAAGTCTTTGCTATTGTAAATAGCACTGCAATAAACATACATGTGCATATGTCTTTATAGCAGAATGATTCATAATCCTTTGGGTATATACCCAGTAATGGGGTTGCTGGGTCAAATGGTATTTCTGATTATAGATCCTTGCAGAACTGATATACTGTCTTGTGCAATAATTAAACTAATTTACACTCCCAACAACAGTGTAAAATGTTCCTATTTCTCCATAGCCTCGCCAGCATCTGTTGTTTCCTCAATTGTTAATAATCATCGGTCTAACTGGCATGAGATGGTATCTCATTGTGGTTTTCATTTGCATTTCTCCAATGACCAGTGATGATGAGCTTTTTTTTTTTTCATGTGTTTGTGGCCCACATAAATATCTTCTTTTGAGAAGTGTCTGTTCATATCCTTTGCCCACTTCTGATGGGGTTGTTTTTTTCTTGTAAATTTGTTTAAGTTCATTGTAGATTCTGAATATTAGACCTCTGTTAGATGGGTAGATTGCAAAAATTATCTCCCATTCCATAGGTTGCCTGTTCACTCTGATGATAGTTTCTTTTGCCGTGCAGAAGCTCTTTAGCTTAATTAGATTTCATTTGTCAATTTCTGCATTTGTTGCAATTGCTTTTGGTGTTTTAGACATGAAATCTTTGCCCATGCCTATGTCCTAAGTGTTTTCTTCTAGGGTTTTTGTGGTCTGGGGCTTTACATTTAAGTCTTTCATCCATCTTGAGTTAATTTTTGAATAAGGTGTAAGGAAGGGGTCTAGTTTCCATTTTCTACATATGGCTAGTCAATTTTCCCAGCACCATTTTTATATAGGGAATCCTTTCTTCATTGCTTTTTTTTTGGTCAGATTTGTTGACGATCAGGTGGTGGCCGATATGTGGTGTTATTTCTGAGGTTTCTATTCTGCTCCATTGGTCTATATATCTGTTTTAGTACTAGTGTACCATGTTGTTTTGGTTGCTGGAGCCTTGTAGTATAGTTTGAAGTCAGGTAGTGTGATGCCTTCGGCTTTGTCCTTTTTGCTTAGGATTGTCTAGGCTATTCGGGCTTTTTTGTTCATTTGGTTTCAAATGAAATTTAAAGTAGTTTTTTTAGTTCTGTGAAGAAAGTCAATGGTAGCTTGACCAGAATAGCATTGAATCTATAAATTACTTTGGGTAGTATGCCATTTTCATATTAATTCTTCCTATCCATGAGCCTGGAATGTTTTTCCATCTTTTTGTGTCCTCTCGTATTTCCTTGAGTAGTGGTTTGTAGTTCTCCTTGAAGAGGTTCTTTTCATCCCTTGTTAGTTGCATTCTTAGATTTTATTCTCTTTGTAGCAATTTTAAATAAGAATTCACTCATGATTTGGCTCTCTGCTTGTCTGTTATTGGTTGGTACACAGGAATGCTCGAGATGTTTGCACATTGATTTTAAATCCTGAGACTTTGCTGAAGTTGCTTATCAGATTAAGAATTTTTAGGACAGAGACAATGGGTTTTCTAAATATACAATTGTGTCATTTGTAAACAGAGACGATTTGACTTCCTCTCTTCCTATTTGAATATCCTTTCTTTCTTTTTTCCTGATTGCCCTGGCCAAAACTTCCAATACTATGTTGAATAGGAGTGGTAAGAGAGGGCATCCTTGTCTTGTACCAGTTTTCAAAGAGAATGCTTCCAGCTTTTGCCCCTTTAGTATGATATTGGCTATGGGTTTGTCATAAGTAACTCTTACTATTTTGAGATATGTTCCATCAATATCTAGTTCATTGATAGCTTTTAGCATGAAGGGCTGCTGAATTTTATTGAAGGCCCTTTCTGCATCTATTGAGATAATCTTGTGGTTTTTGTCATTTGCTCTATTTATGTGATGGGTTACATTTATTGATTTGTTACATCCAAGGGATGAAGCTGACTTGACCATGGTGGATAAGCTTTTTGATGTGCTGCTGGATTTGGTTTGCCCATATTTTATTGAGGATTTTTGTATTCATGTTTGTCAGGATATTGGCCTGAAATTTTCTTGGTATGTGTGTGTGTCTCTGGCAGTGTTTGGTATCAGGATGATGTTGGCTTCATAAATTGAGTTAGGGAGGCATCCCTCTTTTTTTCTTGTTTCAAACAGTTTTAGAAGGAATGGTATCAGCTCCTTGTTGTACCTCTGGTAGAAATCAGCTATGAATCTGTATGTTCCTGGGCTGTTTATGGTTTGTAGACTATTAATTACTGCCTCAATTTCAGAACTTGTAATTAGTCTATTTAAGGATTTGACTTCTTCCTGGTTTAGTATTGGGAGGGCATATTTGTCTAGAAATTTATCATCTCTTCTAGAATTTCTAGTTTATTTGTGTCAGGATATTTATCGTATTCTCGATGGTAGTTTGTATTTTGGTGAGATCAGTGGTGATATCCCCTTTATCATTTTTTATTGTGTCCACTTGATTCTTCTCTCTTTTACTCTTTATTAGTCTAGCTAGCAGTCTATCTATTTTGCTCATCTTTTCAAAAACCCAGCTGCTGGATTCATTGATTTTTTGAAGAGTTTTTCATGTCTCTATCTCCTTCAGTTCTGCTCTGATCTTAGTTATTTTTTGTCTTCTAGATTTTGAGATTGTTTGCTCTGGCTTTTTTAGTTCTTTTAATTGTGATATTAGGGTGTCAATTTTAAATCATTCCAGCTTTCTTATGTGGGCATTTAGTGGTATAAATTTCACTCTTAACACTGCTTTAGCTGTGTCCCTGAGATTCGTGTACATTGTCTCTTTGTTCTCATTGGTTTCAAAGAACTTCTTTATTTCTGCCTTAATTTTGTTATTTATTCAGTAGTCATTCAGGAGAGGTTGTTCAATTTCCATATAGTTTTGTGGTTTTGAGTGAGTTTCTTAATCCTGAGTTCTAATTTGATTGCACTGTGTTCTGAGAGACTGTTAGTTATTATTTTCATTCTTTTGCATTTGCTGAAGAGTGTCTTACTTCTAATTACGTGGTCAATCTGGTGCTGAGAAGAATATATATTTTTTGATTTGTGGTGGAGAGTTGTGTAGATGTCTGTGAGGTTTGCTTGGTCCAGAGCTGAGTTCAAGTCCTGAATATTCTTGTTAATTTGCTGTCTTGTCGATCTGTCTAATATTGACAGTGTTAAAGTCTCCCACTATTATTGTGTAGGAGTCTAAGCCTCTTTGTAGGTTTCTAACAACATGTTTTATGAATCTGAGTGCTCCTGTATTGGTTACATATATATTTAGGATAGTTAGCTCTTCTTGTTGCAGATCCCTTTACCATTATATAATGCCCTTCTTTGTCTTGTTTGATCTTTGTTGGTTTAAAATCTGTTTTATTAGAGACTGGGATTGCAGTCCTTGTTTTATTTATTTATTTTGCTTTCCATTTGCTTGGTAAATCTTCCTTCATCTCTTTATTTTGAGCCTATGTGTGTCTTTGTGTGTGAGGTGGATCTCCTGAATACAGCACACCAATGGATCTTGACCCTTTATCCAATTTGCCAGCCTGTTTCTTTTCATTGGGGGCATTTAGCTTATTTATATTTAAGATTAATATTGTTATGTGTGTATTTCATCTCATCATTGTGATGCTAGCTGGTTATTTTGCACATTAGTTGATGCAATTTCTTCATAGTATCATTGGTCTTTATATTTTGTCGTGTTTTGTAGTGGCTGATACCAGTTTTTCCTTTCCATAGTTAGTACTTCCTGCAGGAGCTCTTGTAAGGCAGACCTGGTGATAACAAAATGCCTCAGCATTTGCTTGTCTGTAAAGGATTTTATTTCTCCTTCACTTATGAAGCTTAGTTTGGCTGGATATGAAATTCTAGGTTGAAAATTCTTTTCTTTAAGAATGTTGAATATTGGCCTACACTCTATTCTGGATTGTAGGGTTTCTGCAGAGAGATCCTCTGTCAGTCTGATGGGATTCCCTTTGGAGGTAACCTGACCTTTCTCTCTGGCTTTCCTTAACATTTTTTGCTTCATTTTAACCTTGGAGAATCTGATGATTATATATCTTGGGGTTGCTCTTCTTGAAGAGTATCTTAGTGGTGTCCTCTGTATTTTCTGAATTTGCATGATGGTCTGTCTTGCTAGCTTGGGGAAGTTCTCCTGGATAATATCCTGAAGTGTGTTTTCCAACTTGATTCCATTCACCTCAGCACTTTCAGGTACACCAATTAATTATAGGTTTCATCTTTTCACATAGTCCCATATTTCTTGGAGGCTTTGTTTATTCCTTTTTCTTTCTTTCTTCTATAATCTTGTCTTCACATGTTATTTCAGTAAGTTAATCTTCAGTCTCTGATATCCTTTCTTCTGCTTGATCAATTCAGCTATTGATACTTGTCTATGCTTCACAAAGTTCTCATGCTGTGTTTTTCAGCTCCATCAGGTCATTTACGTTCCTCTTTAAACTAATTATTCTAGTCAGCAGTTCCTGTAACCTTTTATCAACGTTCTTAGCTTCCTTGCATTGGGTTAGAACATGCTCCTTTAGCTCAGAGAAGTTTGTTATTACCCACCTTCTGAAGTCTACTTCTGTCAATTGGTCAATCTCATTTTCCATCCAGTTTTGTGTTCCTGATGGAAAGGAGCTGTGATCATTTGGAGGAGAAGCAGCATGGGGTTTTTGGAATTTTCAGTGTTTTTGGACTTTTTTTTCCTCATCCTCATGGATTTATCTACCTTTGGTCTTTGTGGGTGATGACCTTTGGATGGGGTTTTAGTATGAGGGTTCTTTATGCTGATGTTGTTGTTTTCTGTTTGTTAGTTTTTCTTCTAACAGTCATGCCCCTCTTCTGCAGGTCTGCTGCAATTTGCTGGAGGTTGACTCCAGACCATGTTCACCCAGGTATCATCAGTGAAGGCTGCAGAACAGTAAAGATGGCTACCTGCTTCTTCCTCTGGAAGCTTCATCCCACAGGGGCACCAGTCTGTTGACAGCCAGAGCTCTCCTGTATGAGGTGTCTATCAACCCCTGTTGGGAAGCCTCTCCCAGTCAGGAGGAACAGAGGTCAGGGACCGACTTGAGGAGGCAGTCTGTGCCTTAGCAGAGCTGGTGCACTGTGCTGGGAGAATCCTTCTTGCCAGGATCAGCTGCTCTCTTCAGAGCCAGCAGGCAGGAACAATTAAATCCACTGAAGCTGTGCAAACAGCTCCCCCTTTCCTAAGGTGCTCTGTCCCGGGGAAATTGAAGTTTACCTGTAAGCCTCTGACTGGGCTGTTAGCTTTCTTTCAGAGATGCCCTGTCCATTGAGGAGGAATCTAGAGAAGCGATTTGGTCACAGCCACTTTGCTGTTCTGTGTTGAATTCTGCCTAGTCCAAACCTTCCAGCCTCCTTAGCACTGTGAGGGGAAAACAGCCTACTAAAACCTCATAATGGCAGATGTCCCTCCTCCCATCAAGCTCAATTGTTCCTGATCAATTTCAGACTGCTGTGCTGGCAGCGAGAATTTCAAGCCAGTGGTTCCGACCTTCCTGGTCTCTGTGGTAGTGGGACCCACTGAGTAAGACCACTTGGCTCCCTGGCTTCAGCCCCCTTTCCAGGGGAGTGAACAGTTCTGTCTCGCTGGGCTTGCAGGCATCACTAGGGTATGAAAAACCTCCTGCAGCTAGCTCAATATCTGCCCAAACAGCCCCCCAGTTTTGTGCTTGAAGCCCAGAGCCCTGTTTGTGTAGGCACATGAGGGAATCTCCTGATCTGCAGATTGCAAAAACTGGGAAAAGCATAGTAACCTGGTTGGGTACCACAGTCCCTCATGGCTTCCCTTGGCTGGGGAGGGAGGTCCCCTGTCTCCTTGAACTTGCTGGGTGAAGCGATACCTGACACTGCTTCTGCTCACCCTCTGTGGGTTAGACCCACTACCTAACCAGTCCCAGTGAGATGAACTGGGTACCTCAGTTAGAAAAGCAGAAATCATTTGCCTTTTGCTTTGTTCTCTCTGGAAGCTGCAGATTGGAGCTATTTCTATTCAGACATCTTGGCCCCTCCCTTCTGAATGTCTATTTTTTTTTTAATGTTAATCAAGTGATTCTATTTTGTACTTTTGAAGCAGATCAATTAACGAACATGATAACAATTAAAACCATATTATAGCATTCAGATCTCTCTTGTTCAATAGCAAAATGATGAGTCATGTGAATTACAGAAGACCACAAACTAGCATGGACAGTAATCCATATACAATGTTTCAGTAACTGTAGGGAATGGAACACAAGAGTGACCCTGTTGGAAGGCAGATTAGGCTGATATTTATATGAAACTATAAAAGCCCTATACAACCAACAATCTAAAAATTGGAGTAAAAGGACAACCATAAACCAAAATATTACTTTATCATCTGTCCATGGACACCTGAAATTTATTTTCTAGAGGAAATCCAGTTTTATTCTATAATTAGAAATAAGGCTTACATTTCTCTTCCAGCTATTAGGGAGCAAGGAAATAAATTTACTCTTTCTGCTCAACAATTCGAAAACTAGGAAAATATATGAAACAATTGTCTTCAGAAATAGAACAACAGATATTTTAAGAGATAGCTCCCTGAAAAGGAGGACATAACAAAGGTAAGCTCTTTGTCCCAATCTACTGCCTGAAGTTTTCTGGGCACAATATAGAGAAGGGAATCTTGTATAGCTTGGTGGCCTAGGAAACAAAATTTGGAGTTGGAAGAAGCCAAAGAAGCAAAGTTTATAGGTGAAATAACCAGATCCCCAGTGCTAGAGAAAGTGCTAGAGATCCCCAGAGAAAAAGAAAGAGAGAGAAAGAAAGAAAGAGAATTGCAGATTCATAGAGGGTTCCCTTGAGGCTTTCTTTGAATGCCAATGTGCACATGTGTGTGGAGCAGTCCCAGAGCTCACACAGCTGGGAATAGTTCCTATTCTTATCACCCACAGTGGAAAGAACTCCTAATATGTGGAAGATCAGACAGTTATCACAAGAATATTGCTTAGTAATAGGGGTAAATTATCCATGGACTAAGAACTGCACTGGCACTGTTCTAACAGAGCTGAAAACAAGCCTCCAAATGATCCAACCGATTGGCAATACTGCATTTCTGAAAGGAAAAGGGCACACACACACACACACACGTATATATTTATACACATATAAATACATATATTTAAATCCAGCACTCAAAATGTAAAATTCGTAACATCTGCATTCAACCAAAAGTTACCAGCATTAAAAGAAATAAAAACGTATAACCCATAACCAAAAGGAAAATCCATCAATGGAAACAGATCCAGAAATGTCAAAGATAATAGAATCAGCAGGGAAAGGCATTAAAATAACTACGAAATTAGTAATCCAATTCTAGTAGTCCTTAATAAAGTCTAGAAATAGCAAGTTGTAGGTTACATTCATAAAGCTGCCAGCATCATCAAGGCAAGCAGAATCAAGGTGGAGAAGAGAAACTGAACCTGAACCAGCAGACATAGAAGATACCAGCCCTGAGTATTCTGACTCTCCTTTAGTACCATATGGTGAAAAAATCACATCCTTCTTGTTTCTTCATGGGAAGATGGGAATTGGGAGGCCACTGGAGAGCTTTATATCTCAGAGACTGACCACTACCTGAAAGGTACTATTACAGTTTTGAATCTGATAAAGCATTAAATTGTATTAGATACTTATCACCTTCCCTACCCCAACCCAAGTGATTTAGTGCATGGGAATAATGAGAATGACCAGCTTAGTTATAGACAATAAAGGAAGTAGATTTTCTGGGCACATTCTAGTGATTTTGTGAGTTTGGCAGCAGAAGCCACTCTGTTTCTCTTTAATATGATCAACTTCATTCAGATCATTTCTTTGCTTTGATGTTTTGTTAGTGGAACCTCTTTGAATTTTTTCCACTTTGTTTCAGATTAATTTATATTCCCCTCAGATGTACAGTTGTAAGATTGAGTACTGCTTTCTACTCTTCTAACCAGAGCTGGACCCTGATATTTTGTGAAATATTATATACCTCATTAAGTCTTTGTCACTCTGCAGTTGTGTCTTTACTTTAGGAGGCAAGAATACTTGGGTTTCTGATAGTTTACCACTTCGAAGTGGTTTCTTGAAAAATTGTGGGCATTTATTTTTCCTATTTCTTGTATTCCTTTGAAATTAAGAGTCTGTAGCTGGGAGTCTCATAGTTTTGTTTTGTTTTTTTCTGCCTCAGATTTGGACTGTGGGAATAGGACTAAGAAACTTGATTAAAATCTCCTGTTTCTTTCTTTGGTTATCACTTTTCTAAATTAATGACATTAGGCTGAATTCCTTTTCTTGTTTCACAGCTACTAGTAAATTACTTTGCTGAGTTTTACTATTTTTATTTCTTTTTAAAAAGAATTATTAAGCTTTATCCTTCTATCTTTACCTGCAATCCATATTCTGCTATCATTAAATATAAGAAAACTAAGAGTTCTTCTAATTTTTTTTCCACACAATCCAATTTTGTGTGTGTGTGATAGGTGTTGATGTGCTTCCAACATTTGCTTTAACGCATCACACACCTACCTGTTCTTTGCTGGATAAAATTGTACATTAGAAATTTTTTTCAAATATTGAGATAGGTGTGTGCCCCTCGAGCCTTTCTACACTAGTCTTATTTTTACACCTGTGGTTACACAGTGAGTTGACTCCCATTTCCAAAAGATCTATATGTCATTTATATAAAAAATAGATAGAGTTACTTTAAAAAATAAATATAAGAATACAACTATATGCTTTCCACAGGAAACACTTTAGATTGAAAGACACAAACAGTTTGAAAGTGAAAAGGTGGAGAAAGATATTCCATGCAAATAGAAACCAAAAGATGCTGGTGGCTCTAATGGACGAATGAAGAAAATATTGTGAGATATTCAGTGTAAAAAAGATAGCATGGATGAACCAGGACATTATGCTAACTGAAATAAGCCAGACACAGAAATAAAAATATTACATAAATTTATTTATATAGAAAGTCTAAAATAATCAAACACATAGAAACAGAGGCTAGAATGGTGGTTACCAGGGGTGAGTTAGCAATGGGGAGATATCAGCCAAAGCATACAAAGCTGTAGTTCTGTAGGATACAGGATGAATAAGTCTCTAGAGATCCAGTGTATGGCATGATGACTAGTTAATACTATTGCATTGCATAATAGACATTTGCCAAGAATAGATTTCAGGGGCTCTTATCACATGCATAACTTACAAAAAAAAGTAACAATATGAGGAAGTGGATATGTTAATTGCTTGACTGTGGTAGTCATTTCACAATGCATATGTATATTAAAACATCATGCTGTATACCTTAAATATGTATGAAATAATACTTAGAAATAAACTTAATTGAGCAGGCAAAAACCTTATACACTAAAACTATAAAATATTACTGAAATGAAAAGACACAAATAAATTAAAATGTATCAATGTTCATAGTTTGGAAAACATAATATTGTTAAAACATGATTACTACCCAAAGTGATTTATAGATTCAATGCACTCCTTATCAAAATTCCATTGGCTTTTTTTTTTTCCAGAAATGAATAGTCCATCCTAAAATTCATATGGAATCTCAAGGGACCCTGAATAGCCAAAATAGTCTTGAAAAAGAACAAACATATAGGTCTCCCACATCCTAATTTCAAAACTTACTACCAAGCTATGATAATAAAAACACTGTTTTACTGGCATAAAAAGAGACATATAAACAATGGAATAGAGTAATTAGCTCAGAAATAAACCCTTGTGTGTATGGTTAAATAATTTTTAAAACCAGTGTTACGACCAGACCAGCCAATTAAGAATCGACAAAGAAATATTGTTGGTGAAACTGAATATCCACATGAAGAGGAAGTAAGAGAAACAGAAGGGGAGAATAAAGATGAGGAAGAAGAGAAGAACAAGGAGGAGGAAGAAGATGATGGTGATGGCTCTTACCTTATACCATATTTAAAAAGTAACTTTAAATGGATCAAAGACCTAAGCTTAACAAAATGAAGGAAAACTTTATAACATTGAATTTGGTAATTATTTCTTAAAATATGATACCAGTACAGGTGACTAAAAATGAAATAGGTTAGCTGAACTTCCTCCAAATTAAAAACTTTTATGTATCAAAGCACATTACCAACAGAGTGGAAAGGTAACCCATGAAACTGCAGAAAATATTTGCAAATTGTACATCTGATAAAGAATTGATATCCAAAATATAGAAAGAATTCCTATAATTCAACAACAAATCAACTAGCAACCTAACTAAAAATGGGCAAAGAACTTGAAGAAATGTTTGTTAAAAAATATACAAGTGTCCAATAAGTACATGAAAAGATGCTCAACATCTTTTAAACAAATATTACCAACAATAATTATGGAAATGCAAACTGAAGCACAATGACATGCAACTTCACACCCATTAGGATTACTATTATCAAAAAATTAATATAAAAAGTGTTTGTGTAGATGTGAAGACACTGCAATGCTTATGTGTTGCTGGTGGGAATGGAAAATGTTATGGCAATTCATCAAAAAATTGACATAAAATTACCATATGATACAACAATTCCACTTCTGAGTGTATACCCAAAATAACTGAGAGCAGAACTCAGTTATTTACACACCTATGTTCACAGACCATTATTCACAATAGCCAAAAAGTGAGAGCACTCCACATGTCCATCAATGGATTAATGGATACATAAAATATGGTAAGTGCATACAATGGAATATTATTCAGTCTTAAAAGGCAGGAAATTTTTACATATGCTTCAAGTGGGCTCAATCTTGAAGAGTTCAGGCCAAGTGAAATAAGTCAGTAATCAACAGAAAAATATTGAAGAATTCTACTTATATGAGGTACCTAGAACAGTCAAGTTCATAGAGACAAAAAGTAGAATGGTAGCTTATAGGGTCTGGGGCTTCAAATGAATGGAGAGTTAAGTGTTCAATGGGTACAGGGTTTCAGTTGAAGAAGATAAAAGAGATTTAGATATGAATGGTGATGATGGTTGCACAGCAATGTGAATTTATTTAATACCATTGAACTGGACACTTAAGAATGGTGGAAATAGTAAATTTTATGTTTTGTATACTTTACCTCAATTTTTATAAAATAGTGGTAGGAAAATCTCTGTAACTGGACATATTTCCTTTTCTATCCCAGGTTTGACTTGAAATTAAGTTGAATTATTTAAAATAAAATTTATTTCAAGGGTCTTGATACATTAGCTTTTTAGCAATTTTTAATAAACTGCTACTTTGTTTATTATTTCTAATTGTCACATCCGGTATAATCTTTTATTAGACCTTCCCATGACCATTGTTGCAAGTTACATTATAAATCCAAAATAATTAGTTACTATTTTATTCCATAAGTATGTGCAGATTAGTTCTTCAGTGCTAATTTCATCCATATTGTTAGTCATAGAAAAATTTTTGAGTCACAGTAAGTTGATTTAATTTATATAAAGTTTCCAAAAATTAAAAAAATAACAAAGGGAAAAAATGCCCACCTCTTTCAACTGATAAAACCATGGTATATATCCTTTCACACTTTCTTTTATCAATGGAATTTACATTGCCATAATCATACTATTAAAAATAAATATCTTAGTTTTTGTCATTTAACATTATTTCACAGATTTCTGTACTTTTATTAAGTTTTTCAATTTACTATCATCCATAGTAAATCGACATTTATTTCTGTCATGGAGAATTATTATAATTTTCCTATTTCGGCCCTTAATTTTAGACATGTAGTCTGTTAGACATAATATTAAATATTTATGCCTTATAGAAGGCTTTTTGCTTATACTGGATTAAGATAGATTTTTCTGGTGTGAAAATATTTGGTCAACATGTGAAATGTTTACTGGCTTCTGATAGTTATCAAAGTGCCTTCTAAAACAGTTATGAAGTCAGGCATTTTATGCACATGTTGAAGTTGGGATGGAACAAGAATGGGCATACCAGCTCAAGATGCTACAAAGTACTATGAGCAGGATCTGATGATAGGAAATCCTCTGCTGTTTACGTATTTTCAACATAAAATCGTTTCAGAGCCAGGCAGAAGTCTCTTTATTTAAACAGCAACTAAAAGTCATTTTCTCATTACATTTGTCATTTCTTTTTCAGTCAACAAACATTAACTGAAAACGTACTGTACTTTGGAGCTATAGGAATGAACCAGACAGGACTCTTTATGGAATTTACATAGTGCAAAAAAAATGCACAATTTAACTATATAGACAGTGTTCATGGCTATAAGGAAAGTGTTGAAGTATTGGCACAGAGTTTCTGAGGCAGGAATGACTCCTTATAGCTGACAGAAAATAGAAAAGTTGTCCTGAAACAATATTCTCAATGGGCCTTCAGAAGGGGCAGGATTGAACATTGGAAAAAGAGTAGATAAGGATTCTGGGCTGGCAAAACTGGGAAGCAAAATCAAATCCAGAAGGTAAGAAAATTCAAGGCATGCATGAAGGACTGGGAGCAGACATTGTGGGAGCTTTGTAAAATGTGATCAAAAAAGTGGTTGGAACCTATTTCATTAAGTGTCTTAAGTGCTATAGAGTTTATATTTTATGTAGGATACAATGAATGCATGATACTCAGGATTGGGGAGAGAGACCTAATAGGGGCTATGATTCTGGAAGTCATTTAGTGCCCTGTTGTGTATTCAGGTGTGTGAAGTGAGTATAGTATAGTATTTTCACCCTCAGGGCAAGAGAGGTTCTTTTTCTGGGTCCCACGGTTTAGAAAGCCACCACCTGTCTCTAGAAAACGTGTTAAAGATCTAGACAACTTAGTCACTTAATATTCTACTATTGACAGAAAGGGACCTGTAAATGTTACTGTTCATTCTTATGATAAATTGCCTTCCAGACCTCAGGAAAATATGTATTTATCTTCTGTCATCAAAACCAAACTTGATTGTTTTAGAATACTGTAAAGGTTTTTAATCTGGGCCACTACTATTGCCAGAGATAGCATCACTTTCGAGTTTGAAGAGGATATGAGCAGAAATGTTTATGTAAGAAAAATACAGGTAACTTGTCAAATTCTCCCTCTCACCTTGCATGTCTACTTTTACGCTTCTCTTCATGCTTTGACTCATGGCTCCAGAAATATATAAAACTAAATGTAGTATTAGCAACAGTTTCACATCGTGGCTGAGGCACATTTTGCAGTATTACATATTTCAAATTACTTTTAAATTTGTATATAGGTATAACATATAACATGTGATACTGATTATATTTAATTCTTGTTATCCACAGTACTTCAGTTCCATAAAGTTGCCTTCAGCACTGAACAAGCCAATGCTGAATAAGGGGTCCTAGTTAAATCTGGAGTAAGGTTCTCAAGAGCCTCTGACCACAGCATTTTCATCAACCAGTCAATACATAGGCTTGTTTCATGTGCTTGTGTTTAAAAACACCTTATTTAATGTATATTCTTTGTTCATTAACATTAAATTTATAGCAAAGTGCACTGTAATTCATGCCTGAACAAAGCTAATCTAATATATATATTTTCTCCTGATAGGAGCTAAGAAGGCCCATCTCAGCCTTGTTGGGCTTGGGTACACTATAAACCACCCAACATTATGTTTGGGGGAGGGCAATTTTAAATAGCAAAAAAAATCACCAACTAAAAGTATATAAAATGCAAAAAATGTGGCACTATATAGATTACCAAAGGATTCTTGTTTAGAGTATGAGGGCTTTAGCAAGAAAGCAGAGCTTTGCCTTGTTTGAGCTCAGCTGGGAACATGCACCTTAGGCAGCTTGCATTTTTCTACAGAGAGAAGTCTGGGAATGACCGCAAAAGCAGTGTTGATTTCAGGGCAACTGATAGATTTTAGCAAGTAAGAGAATTTACAAACACGGAATTCTCAAATACTGAGGATTGACTATATTTATAGTCACAACCAGATGGACATTGAGGGCTAGAGTTGTCAATGGTTTTAGGTTTCTAGACTATTTAATACGTTAATTTTTTAGGTAAATACAAATTTTAGCTTAATTTACATAATTTAAGATACTGATATTTATTGGTGGTTTGTGTTAGAATTAAGATATAAAATATCTATCTTTAATGTTGTAATTTATATTTTGACTTAATTTTAATACATTTGAATACTTAGATAAAATAACTTTTTAGAAGGTATATATGAAAAATAGTTTAGGGTTTTTTAATTTAACTTACATTTTATTTATTTATTTATATATTTATTTACTTTTAAAATCCCTATAACATAATGGATTCTCATTTTTCATACCCTTCCAATATTAGGGCATTTTTGTGGCCCTTAAGCCATATTTTAATAAAATATATAATAAAATATGCACACTTTGAATATAATTCCATTTTATTTTTTAAAATTTTTTTTATCTAACACTGAGAATGAATATAGTCTGAGATCAAGATTAAAATTAAAAATTAAAAACACTCAAATGCACACAGAAGATGGGCCCAGAAAGAAAATTTAAGAACTGATGATAAATTCTTACAGTTACAAAGGTGGGCATATTTAATGTATTTTACTTAATAATTTGTTTGTATGATCTATAACATAAGTAACAAAAGTTGGTGCAGGCCGGGCGCGGTGGCTCAAGCCTGTAATCCCAGCACTTTGGGAGGCCAAGGCAGGTGGATCACAAGGTCAAGAGATCGAGACCATCCTGGTCAACATGGTGAAACCCCATCTCTACTAAAAATACTAAAAATTAGCTGGGCATGGTGGCGCGTGCCTGTAATCCCAGCTACTCAGGAGGCTGAGGCCGGAGAATTGCCTGAACCCAGGAGGTGGAGGTTGCGGTGAGCCGAGATCACGCCATCGCACTCCAGCCTGGGCAACAAGAGTGAAACTCCGTCTCAAAAAAAAAAAAAAGTTGGTGCAAATGTACTTATAGTTTTTGCATTGCTGGAATTTGCTCTTTGATATTGAAATACAGTCTTAAATACATGTGATCATGTTATACATAATTTTAATGGGAATTTCTCGATTTATGTTTTTTTACTAATGACATTCCTTGCTCTTTATTTATTTATTTATTTATTAGACAGAGTCTTGCTGGAGAATCCAGCCAGGCTAGAGTGGCGCAATCTCATCTCACTGCAACCTCCAACTCCCTGGTTCAAGGGATTCTCCTGCCTCAGCCTCCCAAGTAGCTGGGATTACAGGCACATGTCACAACATCCAGCTAATTTTTGTATTTTTGGTAGAGACGAGGTTTCACCATGTTGGCCAGGATGGTCTTGATCTCCTGACCTTGTGATCTGCCTGCCTCAGCCTCCCAAAGTGCTGGAATTACAGGCTTGAGCCACCATGCCCGGCCACGATTTTCTTATTTGAGTTCAAAATGGGTTGTAAAGCAGTGAAGGCAACTTGCAACGTCAACAATGTATGGCCCAGGAACTGCTAATGAACATACGGTGCAGTGGTGGTTCAAGAAGTTTTGCAAAGGAGACAAAAGCCTTGAAGATGAGCAGCATAGTGGCCAGCCATTGGAAGTTGACAACGACCAACTGAGAGCAATCATCTAAGCTGATCCTCTTACAACTACATGAGAAGTTCTCACAGAACTCAACATCGACCATTCTATGGTCATTTGGCATTTGAAGCAAATTGGAAGGGTAAAAAAGCTTAATATGTGGGTGCCTTGTGAGCTGAGTGAAAATTTTTTAAAATGCTGTTTTGAAGTATTGTCTTCTCTTATTCTATGCAACAATGCACCATTTCTTTACTGGATTGTGGTGTGAAATGAAAAGTGGATTTTTTATGAAAACCAGCAATAACCAGCTTGGTGGTTGGGCTGAGAAGCTCCAAAGCACTTGCCAAAGCCAAACTTGCATGAAAAAGGTCATGGTCCCTGGTGGTCTGCTACTGTTCTGATCCACTACAGCTCTCTGAATCCTGGCAAAACCACTACAGCTGAGAAATACGCTCTGCAAAATTGATGAGATGTACTGAAAACTGCAACACTTGCAGCTGGCACTGGTCAACAGTAATGGCCCGATTCTTCTCCATGACAATGCCTGACTGCATGTCACACAATCAACACTTCAGAAGTTGAATGAAATGAGCCATGAAGTTTTGCCTCATCCGCTATATTCACCTGACCTCTCGTCAACCGACTACCACTTCTTCAAGCATCTCAACAATGTTTTGCAGGGAAAATATTTACACAACCAGCAGGATGCAGAAAATGCTTTCCAAGAATTCCTTGAATCCCAAAGCACAGATTTTTACACTACAGGAATAAACAGACTTATTTCTCATGGGCAAAAATGTGTTGTTTGTAATAGTCCCCATTTTGATTAATAAAGATGTGTTTGAGCCTAGTTCACGGTGTGAAACCACAATAACTTTTGCACCAATCTAACAGATGTAAAGGTATGTGGGCCTCCATTGGTAGTCTTGTGTTGAGCCCCACAAAAGTTGATGGTGGATCTTCAGCTAGGAGAGTGGTGGTAATGGTAAGAGTAGAAACATTCAGAATATTCACTGGTGACTGGCACTCCCACATACACTGACTGCTGTGCCTGAGTCATGTGGGGTTCATACACATGGGGACAGATGAAAATCAGTAAAATCAACTTCTGCGGAGGGAAGTTTCAAAAAAAAAAAAAGATTTGGAGGGGAGGGAGAGAAGACAGTTGAGAAAAATCTCATAAAACTATGGAAATTAATTACAAATTTAAATGTCTCATTATTGGGATTAAAAAGGAGACAAGTTTAGAAGCTCTACGCCAATTATGAGGGTTTATTATTTATGATGCTCTGTTTAGATTAGGAGTGCAATGCCACGGAGCTCATTTTCATCAAATGCTAATGAGTAGTAATTGCCATCATAAGTAACACTACTCTTCATAATGACACAGAAGAATACCTCTTTATCACATCTATTTAGGATATTAGTGGACAGAATGTAATGGGAAACAATTTTATGGTGAGACAATAACATATAAACCTTTCAAGTGAGCTATCATAATACCGATAGAAACAAAACAGTATAAGTAACAGTAAGGACATTGCAGGCAGATATACCTAAGAACAAATATCCTAAGAATGTCATTTATTAATCTGAGTAATTTACTCAACCTTTTCAAGACTCAGTTTATCTGTAAAAATGGGAGTATAAATTACAATTTTGCAGTGCTATGAGAATTAAGTGAGATAATGTACATAAAGTGCTTGTTATAGTGCCAAGAACAGAACACTGAATAAATTAAGGCTCTATTAATAGTGGTACTATTCATCTGTTAAAATAAAAATTCAATCATGTCACTGCTTTGCTTCTAGAATCTTCTAAGGGTACCCCTTCTCTACATAAAGAGTAAAGGTACCCCTTCTCTACATAAAGAGTAAATGCCAAAGTCCCGAGTGTGGCCCAGGAGGTCATTTACACTCTGGCTGTCTCCTTCCCCTCCTTCTCATTCTTCTATTTTCTGATGTCATTTGGGGTCATCTCATTGTACTCTTCCCTCACTCACTTCTTTGGCCACACAGGTCTCCTTGCTGTTTCTCAGCAAGGTCAGGAACACTCCTAGACCAAGGCATCTGTACTTGGTGTTTCTCCCCTGGAATAGTCTTCTCTTGTATATCTGCAGGTCATGCTCCTTAATGTTCTTTAGTTATTTACTCACATGTCCTCTTCTTCATGAGACCTTTCAAAACCACTCTATGTAAAATTGCAACCTTCCTCCTAAAAAGTCTCTATTTCCTTTGCCTGTATTATTTTTCTCAATATTGCCTATGATGCTACCTCCTGTGACTCAGCTCTTACGGCATCTCTTTTCTGTCTCCTCATTGGTGCAAGGTGCAGAGTCTGTATTTGATCATTGCTATGTTTTCAGGGTCTAGGACACAGTCTAGTCCATACTAGGCAAGCACTAAATATTTATTGTGTGATGATGATGATGATGATGATAACAATGAAGACAAATGCACAGCTACAGTCTCTACCAAACTTGTTTCATTGGGTCTTTTAATTGTCTATCTTTTAAAAATTTTTGGTGGGGTATCAATGTTCCTGAATATTTGGTCAAGATAAAGTGGAAAGCATACAAGAAACAGGCAGATTAAACTTCTCTCAGGTGTCCCAGTGAGAATAAGATTAGAAACTCTGAACCTTAAAGTCCTTTCATTCACAAGCATAATGTGATTCTATTTTTATTGCCTTACATGTTATTGGCAAAATTATGGCATATGATTACTTAAGAAAATAAGATTTCATTTTCCCTGTCTTGCTTCTTAAACTCAACCCTCATTGTTTGTTTGGTTGGTTTGGTTTGGTTTGGTTTACATTTTGGTAGGAAATTATTTTACCTTAAAGTCTTTAAATTCAGATTCAGAAACTGTGAGGGAAACTACTATCTGTTTTCTCAATATTTCTTCTCCAGTTTTTCCCTACAGTAATAGAATTTTTATGTTGACACATGGCTGTCCAGGTAAAGAAGACATGTTCCACTGTCCCACTCTTCTTTGCTGGTAGCCATGACCAAATGAGTGACTTTAAGTTTTGGTCAGGGAAACGTTAGTGAAAGCAATATATGCAACTTTCTGATTTATGACCTTAAGAGGGTGGTGTCCCTGTGGGTGTGGTAATGAGTCATCTTTGGCTGTGCAGACAAGGGTAACACCCCAAAGATTACTGAGCAAGCATTCTGGCTCCTAAACACTATATAATTGTCCTAACCACCCTGGGATGCCTTCCAAGATGTTAGATTTAAGAATGAAATTGACTTTTGTCTTAATGAAGCAATTTATTTGACAGTTTCTGGTTAGAATAGTGTAGGTTCTATCCCAACAAATACAATAGAACACAATTTTACCAGCAGTTTTGTTCTGAATTACATTGTCAGGAGTAGTGTCATCATGAAAAAAATAAATAATGTGCGCTGCAATTATTGAGCCATGCCGTATACTAGAACTCTGCTAGGCAATGATCATTTATAACTTTCACAGCAATCCTATAAATTATGTATTATTCTAGTCTTATAGATGAGGAAGCTGATGCTTTGAGAAGTTATGCAGCTGGTCCACGTTTGCTTTATTAACTAATAAATCCGTGAATTACTTTATTATTTCCAGAGTGTTTCTGGTTACAGAGAACCTCTCCTGCCATACTACATTTCACAGAGCCCCCAAAAGAAGTAATGATGGTGCTGAGACCAAAAGAATAAGAGGAATTTATTTTGTTAATATGAGAGAAAATCACATTACTGGTAGGAACGTATAATGTGCACAGGCCCCATTGAAGAAGAGACCACGGTAAGAATGAGTGGTGAAAACAAGACCAATGTGATTCTTTTTTTTTTCTTTTTTTTTTTTTTTTTTTTGGATAAATACCCAAAAGTGAAATTCACTGATTACATAATAGTTTTATTTTTAAATTTTGTGAATCTTTATATTGTTTTCCATAGCAGAGGCATCATTTTGCATTTCTATCATCAGTGTACAAGAGTTACGATTTCTTCACATTGTCATCTATATTTATCTTTTTTTTATAATGGCTGTCGTAACAAATATGAAGTGATAAAGTTTTTTGACTTTCATTTCCCTGATGAATAGTGAAGTCAACCATTTTTTCACATATCTGCTTCCCAATTGTATGTAATATTTGGAAAAATGTCTATGCAAGTTCTTGGCCACTTATTTTTACTGAAATACTAGCGCTTTGTTACTATTGAATTGTAGAAGTCCCTTACACATTTTAAAACACACACACGCACACATGCACACACACACACACACAAATATATATATATATAATGTTTTCCATCAATGGTCATATGTATTTGTATATATACACACACAAATATGAACATATTACATATACACATGTACACACACTCACACCGTCCCATGTAACTCTTTCAGGGGCTCTGTGAAATGTAATGTAATGGGTCTCTGTAATGAGGACCACTCTGGAAATGATAAACAAATTTATATATTAGTTAACAAAGCGAACTTGAACTATGTATACAGCAAAATATTATTCAACCTTTTAAAAGAAGGAAATCCTGCAAAACAGGATGAACTGGAAAAATGTCGAGTAAATTA
Organism: Saimiri boliviensis; assembly: GCF_048565385.1. Lineage (NCBI taxonomy): Eukaryota > Metazoa > Chordata > Mammalia > Primates > Cebidae > Saimiri > Saimiri boliviensis. The sequence goes on from NC_133465.1 coordinate 37,879,914, forward strand.
TATACGGACAAATAACGTATAATTCCACTTTTATGAGGTATCTAACATAGTTGAATTCATAGAAGCAGAGACTAGAGTGGCGGTTGCCAGGGCCAGTGCTAAGGAGGAAATGAAGTCACTAATCAAAGTGCATCACATTTCAGTTATGGAAGATGATGAATAGGTTCTAGAGACCTGCTGCACAACATTTTGCTTGTAGTCAACAGTACTGTATTTTACACGTTGAAATCTATTAGAGGGTAGATATCTAAGAGTTCTTACCACAATAATTTTTTTAATAAAAGAGGAAATTACTGTAGCTAGATGAGTGTGAGCAAGATTGTGGTGAGAGCTGAGACTGGAGAAGGTAAAGACCTATCTCTACATAGTCCTAAATGATACAGTAAGAAATACATCTTTGAGTAATGGAAAAGCTGTAAGAAAGCAGTGACATTATTTTTGCTTTGCTTATTACAGTGAGCGCTTTCGTATAAGGAGGGGAGAAAGGCTTCTAGAGGAAAACAGAATGATTAGGAGACATTGCATTAAATTAATACACGATAACAAAGATGTAATGGCATTTTGGATTTACATCGTCATGATGAACATGAATAAATGTAGATAAGTAAAAAAAAGATTCAGGAGGCAATTTGGGACAATTTGATGTACAGAGAAATTCCCAGGGTCTCTACAGATTGTGCTTTGGAGCATCATACTTTAATCAACAAGTAGTTACAGTATAAATAATAAACAGTTGCAAAGAAGGAGATAGAGGCATAAAAACGTGATAGATACATTCAGCACTAACTCATTGATTCTTGATTCTGACAGGGATCAAGGAGAGCTGGTTTTTGATTGTTTGTTTTGTGTGTGGGGGCTTCTTTTTAGAGATAGAGTCTCCCTCTGTCACCCAGGCTGCAGTGGCACCACATCATAGTTCACTACAGCTTTGAACTGCCAAGCTCACAGAACCCTCCCACCTCAGTCCCCCTCAGGTAGCAAGAACCACATCCAGCTAAATTTTAAAGAAAAATTTTGTAGAGATGGGGGTCTGCCTATGTTGCCCAGGCTCGTCTCTGACTCCTGGGCTCAAAGAATCCTCCTGCCTTGACCCCTAAAGTGCTGAGATTACAGGCATGAGCTACCATGACTGACTTAAGTAGAAATTCTAGAAAGTGTCTGCATTTGAACTGACGTCTAAAAGCTAAGAACTTCTATGCTAGGGAATATAAGCAAAATGTCTGTCTTAAATGTTTCTTTCTCATAAACTCTTAGTTTATGAGGAAGCATCTGCTATTTTCTTTGGTCCTTTTTTTGTCCATAGGTCACCATGCTTAGAGTCCTATAATCCTCCTACCTTAACCACTGCTAACTATATCCAAGAGCTTTACTTAAAGGCTGCCTGTAATGGCTTTCCTAGAGTGTCTAACCAAGAGCATACAAACTGGTCAGGTGCCATAGGTCTGTCTATTTTTGTATCAAGTCCGTCTTTACCAATCTTACTAACTTAATTAGTCACTCGTGACTGGAAAATAGAAGCAGGGTAGAAAATACCTCAATCTTTTAATGGTGGAGTTCCAGGGTAAGGAAGACTGGGTGGCTTTTATTAGGCACTGACCAGATAGGCAGGACTTGAGAACAAGCCTAGGTCCTAATAACATTTCACGTCTCCAGGAGGACTACGTGGTACTTCAGAATTTTCACATTTTCTTGCTTTTCTGAACTTGACATATCTCTATTGATTGCAACAAAGTAGCCAAATTAATTCTGAACATACAAATGAAATACCTTTTTAATAATCTGACCTGTTTACCAGATAATGCAAGATATCTGAAAGTTGCAAAAATACTGTTCTCATGCTTTTATTAAGTAGAAACAGTTCAATATTTTCCAATTAAAAATATATAAATGGATTTTAACATCAGTATTATCATAAGGTTTCAGAAATAATTTGCTAATGTGAAAATGCAGAAATTTGATTTTTTCCCCCAAGGATCTTCTGTGTACTTAGGTTCAATAACTTAACTGACTATAGAAGGAATCTCTACCCTCTGATCTGTTTAGTATTTATATGTGATTTATTTCAGTGAGAATACTATTTCAAATGTAAATTCAAATATCTCATTAACCATTTTAAAGATAATAACTTTTAATGTATTTTTCACATATAATTAATCCCTTATGATGTAAAATATTTGCTTCAAAATTAAGACTTAACAGTTTTACCAGAAGTTGCCAATATATATTTGTAGACAGAAAAAAAAATCTGAAAATTAGAGTAGTGAAAATTTCCTGTTACTAGTATAATAATCATCAAAAGTTATTTTCTATATTAGATTTCTTGGTTGAACAGTATTGCCATCAAGTTATAGTGAAATAATAATAAACATTTTAGTGATCTTTTGAACCCTGCAAAATATTGAGGCTTGTTATGAATGAGCACAAAAAATAAATCGCATAATCTTACTGTGGTTTTGTACAGAATCTGCACCAAGTTAAAATGTTAGAAACTGCTTTTTAAAAACTAGCTCTTTAGCATTCTGTGACAACCAGTTTTGTATAAGTATGTAATTTTTTTAGATTTGTATCTTACCCATCTGTTTTCTTTCATTTATAAAAAAAAAACATAAAAGCATAGAAAGAAGCTCCTTTATTATCAAGTATTTCTGTTGGGATTTTAAAACAGTTTCTAATTTATATTTGCTCATAATTTTAATTTTTTTGTATTAAATGTATTTATATAAATTGCTTAAAAGAGCAAAAAACTGTAATTACTTTACACCAACCTAATAATACTATGTGACTTATATAAATAAAACAAAAACAAAGTCACATTATTAGTCTATCCATTATATGCACCAATGTCTACTCACACCTCTTCCTTTTAACTGTAATTTTTACTAGTTATGTCTGTATTTTATTTAAAAAGTCACATTGCTATTTTTTTTCAATTAGACAATATCTCCTCTCATTCTTCCATGAAGAAAAGGATTTAACATACACATAATAACATTATTCACTGTTGCACATACAGAGGTATTTCCAATTCCTCATTTCCTCAATATAGTTATATGACAGACTGTGGTTTAATCAATAGTCTTTTCTTCATTAAAATGACATTATACTCAGTAGTATCACATTGTATACTAAGATTACACAATGTTTCTTATAAATCTTGTTTACGTTGGAGTTAATAATTATCTATTCATTGCTGTTTCCATGTGTCTATTATTAATTCTTCTTTTAAGTTCTTAGCATGTATTTATTTATTTATTTTTAGGAGACGAGGTCTCACTCTGTCACCCAGGCTGAAGTGCAGTGGTGTGAGCATAGCTCACTGCAAACTCCAACTATGGACCCAAGCAATTACCTTGCCTCAGACTCCCGGGTGGCTGGGACCACAGGTGTGTACCACCATACCTATTCTTCTCTCAAATTTTTTACTAAAAATGCAAAACTCATTTCATAGCATAGTCAAATACATCAGATATTTTACTAATTCTGTTGATCTTCTAGTGGAACTGTCATTCCTGGAGTCCTCTACCCTTTGCCTTACACTAGATAGATAAGCTCTTGTGCAGCTCTTCCTGGTACCTGTTTTGACTTTCATCATGGGAACTCTCTTCTCTTGTCTTTTATGCGAAATATAAACCTTGCCCCTTACTTCACACCCTATATAAATATTAACTTCAAATGGATCATAGATTTACTTGAGAGAATTAAAACCAAAAAACTTCTGGAATATAACAGAAAAAACTGACTTTGGGATTGGTAAAGAATTCTTTAATAAAGTATTAAAAATATGGATTATAAACAAGAAAATGGATAAATTAAAATTCGATGAAATTTTTTAAAATGGTCTTCAAAAGATATAGTTAAGAGAATTAAAAGGCTAACCACAGGCTGGGAGAAAGTATTACACACACACACACACACACACACACACACACACACTCTCTCTCTCTATATATATATGCACACACAAAGAAATAGACAACGAATATATAAATAAATACATATAGAATATATATAGAATATCTATAAAGATATATACAGATAATATGAAAATAGCCTTATTATTAGATAATATGAAGAAAAATCAATTAAAAATGGAGGGGCATAAAAAATTTGGACACCTAAATGAAGATATGCAAATGACACAAGAAAAGTAGTTCAATGTTATTAGCCATTAGAGAAATAGAAGTCAAAACCATAATTAGACATTACTACTGAGCCAGTATTAATTTATTGCTTTTCAGCTGCAAACTTGCCCTTCAGCACCAGCTGTGATATTGGTAAGCGTTCTTTCTTTACAGTGAGCAGAATGCTAACCATTCTCAGCAGAGGGCATATACTGCAGGAGCAAGGGGCTTCTCTTGTTGGTTCTAGCTGCTGCACAGTTGCTTATGTGTGGCCATCCTGTGCTGCTCTGCTCCAGCCTTGTGTTCAGACTTTATAATCTCTAACCAGACCTAGAAATGTGTATCAAAATCAGGAATGATGAAAAGGGAGGCTGAGAAAACTACTGGGGTCTGAGAAAAACGGCCAAGAGAAGCAAGAGCTAGGATAACAAATAGTATGTTCTAGAAGAGTAAGTGAGAGATGTATCTCAGAAATTACCAGACACAAGGGATGCCTCTTCCTAATGAATTCTTGTATGTTTATGGCTATATTTTCAGTGGGTTAAAACTGTTTAAAGATCTTTAGTTAAACAAGACAGTTTGACTAATTTACTCAGATTGTTGAAGGACCATGTGGCAGAAATTGGATTTAATCCTAGGACTAGTAGGTTCTGAAATCTGCCAACATTACAAAGACATTTAACCAACTATAATTTATAGAACACTTCTTTTACTCAATTCCAATAATTAGTCTATTGGGGAGAGTGGTTATGTGAGGTTTTATGAACAATGTTTGGGAAATTCTGATAAAATAATGTTCTTTATTGAAATATTTTTAGTGATATACTGATGATTACAGAGGACACATCTACAACATATACCAAATACATTTTACCTCCAAAATTGTTTCCAAAAAGGAATGTTTTGGGGAACTATTTTCTGCAGAACATAATTTGGAAAGTATTGCATTACATCTTGTGACCCATAATGACGGCATTATTGTTTAATTCTCCTTTCATGCTATATAGGCATAGCATTATGTTCTCAAAGTAGTTTCAATGAGAAAGACACCATTTACTTACTCTGAGAATGGGAAATGTAAATTCTTTCCTTTCCATATGATTTTATAATACTCCAGCCTCCTATAAACAGGCAGGAGAATCAAGCTAATAATCACTGGAAAAATAAAATATACATGGCTGATGGTTTCTTGAGTATGTGCTAATTGCTATTTCTTTTGCTGCCTTTCTGGATACTTTATAAAATCTTTACTGAAAGCTGTGGATTCTTCTACTATATTGCTGCTTTATTTTTGACAGTTTCAGAGAATTCTAAGGATTTATAGGTCCCCTCCTCTTCCACTATTTTTTTTCTAAATAGAGCCACTTCCCCAGACCCTTCTAAAGGTTCTTCACAGTAGTTACTTAAGCTGGCTTGTCTATTTTCCTCTTGGTCGTTTTCAAGTACTTAGAGATATAGTCTTTAACTTATAAAATCCTTTCAAAAAGTAATAGGTTTCAAGAGCGGTTGTAGCCCACTGAAGAACAGTAAGAAACAGCTCTAGAGAATATAAACTATATCCAATATAGAAGGTGATGGTAATACTTTAGCAATTTTGAAAGCTATTTTATTAAATAATATAAACACATTGGAAACAATTATGGATATTTTTTAAAGCACGTAATTTCACGACTTGGATTCAATAATGATTAGTGTCTTAGAGTAATTTTTAATCCTTAATACACTTTTACCCTTATCATTCTCTGAATTTCCTTCCAGTGTGGCATTCCACTATTTCACTTATGAGCACATAAACATTTTTCCATGATGTTTTATATTTCCCATGAACACAACTTTAAAGACTGAAGAATATTCCAGTGGTTTATTTAATTATTCCCTCTTTGAAGCATTTTAAGATTTTCTGTTTTTGCTCTGCAAGTACTTCTGTAATAAACATATAGTATATAAAACTTTTCTCCATATTTTGAACTCTTTATGATAGTTTCTTGTGAATAATATTACAGGGTCAATGGACATGAACCCCTTTAGAGCTCTTATGCTTATAATCAAATTGCTTTCTAAGAGGTTGTACCAATTTATAGTGCTCTAACTACATATGAAAATCAGTCATTTTAGGGTCATTTTACTATTTAGACAATTCTCAGTGATGCCAGTTTGTGCATTTCTGTATTTCCAGGTTTTACTGGCATTATCTGTAACTGGGAATAATTAAGATATTAGTAAGCAGACCACACAATCTGCTTTTGTTCCCCACCAAATCTGTATAGTAAATACAGTTGAATCTTGAATAGTTCAGGGGTTAGGCATGCCAACTCCTCTTGCATTTGAAAGCATTAGTATAACTTTTGACTTCCCAAGAACTTAACTAATAACAGATTACTATTAACTGTAAGCCTTACTGATAACATGAACAGCTAATTAACACATATTTTGTATGCTATATGTATTATGTGCTGTCTTCTTACAATAAAGTAAGCTGGAGAAAAGAAAATCTTATTAAGAAAGATACAGCTGCTTTTTGCTGGCAAGATAGCTGAATAGGAACAGCTCTGGTCTGTAGCTCTCAGCAAGACCAATGCAGAAATAAACCATTGGTCAAGGAAATCAGAGAGGACACAAACAAATGGAAAAAATGCCATGCTCATGGACAGGAAGAATCAATATCGTGAAAATGGCCATACTGCCTAAAGTTATTTATAGATTCAATGCTATTCCCATCAAGCTATCATTGACTTTTATCACAGAATTTAAAAAATAATGTAAATTTCATATGGAACCAAAAAAGAGCCCAGATAGCCAAGACAATCCTAAGCAAAAAGAACAAAGCTGGAGGCATCACACTACCTGACTTCAAACTATACTACAAGGCTACAGTATCCAAAACAGCATGGTACTGGTACCAAAATAGATATATTTACCAATGGAACAGAACAGAGGCCTCAGAAATAACACCACACATCTACAATCATCTAATCTTCAACAAACCTGACAAAAGCAATAGGGAAATGATTCCCTATTTAATAAATGGTGTTGGGAAAATGGGCTAGCCATATGCAGAAAATGGAAACGGGACCCCTTCCTTAAATCTTATACAAAAATTAACTCAAGATGGATTAAAGACTTAGACATAAAACCTAAAATCATGAAACTCTAGAAGAAAACCTAGGAAATACCATTCAAGACATAGGCATGGGCAAAGACTTCATGACTAAAACACCAAAAGCAACTGCAACAAAAGCCAAAATTGACAATTGGTATCTCATTAAACTAAACAGCTCCTGCACAGCAAAAGAAACTATCATCAGAATGAACAGGTGACCTACAGAATGGGAGAAAATTTTTGCAATCTATTCATCTGACAAAGTTCTCATGTCCAGCATCTACAAGGAACTTAAATTTACCAGAAAAAAAAGACAAAAACAACAACAACAACAACAACAACAAAAAAAAAAAACATCAAAAACTGGGCAAAGGATATGAACAGACACTTCTCAAAAGAAAACATTTATGTGGCCAAAAAACATACCAAAAAAAAGCTCATCATCATTGGTCATTAGAGAAATGTAAATCAAAACCATAATGAGATACCAGCTCACGCCAGTTAGAATGATGATCATTAAAAAGTCTGGAAACAGGAGACCCAAAAATTAAGAGCATTTTTACGCCCCCGGGACTGCTCCTGGCAGCTCTGTGGCCATCACCATGCTACAGAATGAATACATTGAATTACCTCGTAAACGCTATGGATACCGTTCGGATTACCATGAGAAAAAGAGAAAGAAGGAAAGCTGAGAAGCTCATGAACGTTCAAAGAAGGCAAAGAAAATGATTGGTCTGAAAGCTAAGCTTTACCATAAACAGTGCCATGCTGAGAAAATACAAATGAAAAAGACTATCAAGATGCATGAAAAGAGAAACACCAAACAAAAGAATGATGAGAAGACTCCACAGGGAGCAGTACCTGCCTATCTGCTGGACAGAGAAGGACAATGTCGAGCTAAAGTACTTTCCAATATGATTAAACAGAAAAGAAAAGAGAAGGCGGGAAAATGGGAAGTCCTTCTGCCTAAAGTCCGTGCCCAGGGAGAAACAGAAGTATTAAAAGTTATTCGAACAGGAAAGAGAAAGAAGAAGGCACGGAAGAGGATGGTTACTAAAGTGCTTTGTCGGAGATGGCTTTACAAGAAAACCACCTAAATATGAAAGATTCATCAGGCCAATGGGCTTGCGTTTCAAGAAAGCCCATGTGACACATCCTGAACTGAAAGCCACCTTTTGCCTACCAATACTTGGTGTAAAGAAGAATCGTTCATCCCCACTGTATACAACTTTGGGTGTTATTACCAAAGGTACTGTCATTGAGGTAAATGTGAGCGAATTGGGCCTTGTGACACAAGGAGGCAAAGTTATTTGGGGAAAGTATGCCCAGGTTATGAACAATCCTGAAAATGATGGATGCATAAATGCAGTCTTACTGGTTTGACAGCAATTTAATATATAAGTAGAGGACTACACACCAATTGGAAAAACTGCCATTACTGTACGGTTTCTCAATACTACCAAACAGCCATATATGTCTGCAATCAAGAAACATTAAAATGGTCCCGTTGTAAAAAAAAAAAAAAAAAAAAAAAAAAGTCTGGAAACAACAGATCCTGGCAAGGATGCAAGGAAATAGGAACATTTTTACACTGTTGGTGGGAGTGTAAATTAGTTTGACCATTGTGGAAGACAGTGTGATGATTCCTTAAGGATCTAGAACCAGAAATACCATTTGACTTTGACTCAGCAATCCCTATCCAGAGAATTATAAATCATTCTCCTATAAAGACATATGCACATGTATGTTTATGGCAGCGCCATTTACGGTAGCAAAGACTTGGAGCCAACCCAAACGCCCATCAATGACAGACTGGATAAAGAAAATGTGGCACATATGCACCATGGAATACTACGCAGCCACAAAAGAATGAGTTCATGTTCTTTGCAGGGACATGGATGAAGCTGAAAACCATCATTCTCAGCAAACTAATATGGGAACAGAAAATCAAATACCACATGTTGTCACTGGTAAGTGAGACTTGAACAATAAGCACACATGGACACGGAGAGGGGAACATCATGCACTGGGGACTATTGGTGGGCTAGGGGAAAGGGGCAGGAGAGCATTAGGACAAGTACCTAACTCATGTGAGGCTTCAAACCTAGATGACGAGTTGACAGGTACAGCAAACCACCATGGCGCATGTAAACTTATGTAACAAACCTGCACGTTCAGCACATATATCCCAGAACTTAGAGTAAAAATATAAAAATAAAAATAAACCATAAGGAAAAGAAAATATTAATATATTTGTTCTTTATTAAGTGCCAGTGGATAATCATAAATGGCTTCCCCCTTGTTATCTTCACATTGAGTAGGCTGAAGAGGAAAAGGAAGAGGACAGGTTCATCTTTCTGTGTCAGGACTGGCAGAGGCAGAAGACAATTCACATACGTGGACTTGGGCAATCCAAACCCATGTTGTTCAATGGTAGATTGTACATGTAAAAGCAAAACATTTAACTGCCACTTCCCACACACTCCTCTATATGTTGGAAGAGTAGATTTTATATAGTATATCAGATATGCTTTCAGGGTTCTTGTCTAGTCCACACTGATTCTTTGTGAGTTGCCATGGATGGGTTCTTCCAGGCAAACTTCATGATACTGGCTTTCTTGTTCACAGCAATCTCATGGAAGAAGATTGCTACCTGACCCAGATTCCCTCTTACAAGGTCTAGAACTAAGAGACAGAAACTCTGAGTCAGTCTATATTTTCTCTGCAACAGAAAAGTTTATGAAATTTCAGGAACTGGAGGGCCTAATATACAAATGAGCATCAGAGAGAGCATTTCTTTAGAAAGAAATAGAGGCAAGAGACACAGTGGGGAAAGAGATAGAAAAGGAAAGCCTTCTTTGGTCCGTTTTGGCTTTCTAGTTTCCACATTCCGTCCCTGGTGTACCACACTTATTTTGTGACATAGTATTTTATGACATAGTCACATATTAAGTTTAGTAAATTTCTTTTTGCTTAAACAAGCCCGAGGTATCCTTTATTATTTGTGACCAAATGATCCTTGACTCAGGCAGGCAGACAATAAACTGTGAAAGACAGCAGGTGCTTCTGCTGAGTCAGCTTGCCTCCCTCTGAGTCACTCTAACCCACCCACACTCCAGCATTGCTGCCAAGAGCCAAAGACTGGCTGCCGTTCCCTTGCCTGTTGGGATCACAAATTTTGAGATATAAGGTACACTTCACAGCTCCCTGTGAGATCAGGCTGAGGCTGGAACTTCTGAAATTGCACCCTTGCTTGGTTTATTTCTCTTTTCTGTCCAGCTTCTTCCTCTCCCTTACCACTCACTTCTAGGAACATTTACCTTATAAATCAATCACACTCAAATCCTTGGCTACTGGTCTGCATCTGGGAATTCCACCTAAGACAATGGTTCATCTTGCAAAGGCTAGGAGCAGAGTACTTGTACACAGTGAAGTAAATGAGCTGACAGTTATAATTCTGCATTATTGGAAAATCAACTTAAATCTGCTCTGTTAAATATAAGCTAGTCTTCTTACTAATAAGTAAATGCTCTGCCGTGTTTGCATTGAAATATGTATCTGTTTGGGGACCCAGAATAATATTTAACAAATGGCACATTCTGTGCTCTGGTATAACCTATGATATAATCATTGTAATGTCAAACTGGGTAAGAACAATATAAGTAATCAGGGGCTGGCTAAGTTATTTGACTATATATTACACTATTCGTAGCAAAACATTATATATGCACCTTTACTTTTAAAATTCCTTTTTCATATGTCAGAACAACTCTGTACTGTAAATTGATTTTCAAGAGTCACAAAGCCAGGGATAGCCAGTGTGTTTTAATTCAAACTCTTGGATTGTTTCTTTAAGTCAGGATGCAAATTAATGGAAGCTATTTCCTGTTGTAGTTATTGTATCACAAATAATGGGTTCACTAATGAAGAACATGTTCAAAGGTTTCAAGGTAAGCTGGATAATACATGAAAAAAAGAACATGTTTCTTGCTGTCAAAGAGCTTACACTGTAACGAAGATAGCAATTTAATTTGTCTTACTTGTATTTATTTTTACGTTCACTTACACCATGAGTTATCTCATACCTTTATTTAGGTAACTTTTTTTTTTCAAGAAATGACAGTCTGCATTAGTAAGACTTAACAGATTGATTTAATACTGTTTAATCATTAGTGTTTGATTTTAATGGGTTTCTACTTTCCTTCTTGGTAACTAGGTACAGTTGCATGCAAAGTTTTATTCCATCTTAATCTTTTAAGTCTCAAAAATACTAAATATACCATAATTTAAGTACTTACCTTATCTTGAGTGTAGAGTCAATCCAGAAGAAAGCTAAACTTCTAGAGAAGTCTGAATTTCAATAAGTTTTTAAAATTTCTTGCTGAGTCCTTATTTTCTAAGCTTTAAGACCTGTGAATAAATACAGTGTCATGAAAATACAACTCTGGTGAAAAGTGCCAGCCCTTACCCATGTTAAGAGAGGATGCTTTGAGCCAAGAACCTATTTCCTCTTCAAACCTCTCTCTACTTTATTCTTTTAACCACAGATGCAGGTTCCCTCTCTATGTATCTTCCTCCACTTAATCCTTATTGCACCTGTAGACCATCACTTTGAAATATACAGTATCTGGAAAAAAAGGCCTCGAGAGAAGATATGATTCCTCAACATATTTTATGGGTGAATCTACAGGAGAAAGAAATAAAACTTTTTAAAAGCCCAAGATTTAATGAAAATGGGAACAAATCATAGTGGAATGCAGTTTCAGGTATGAGCTACAAGCACATTAAGGAATACTGAAGTTGAATGTGCTTTATATCCCTAATGTCTTGAGCATACTGTGATTTAAAATAGCTATTAAAGATTATGCAAAATGTGCAAAATTAATGTGCAATGATTTTACTTTTGGTGAGTCTCCTTTTTTATTTTACTGTCTTCTGCCTTCTTGCCTTAATTTCCCTATCCTGTCATTTAGCTTGAGTTCAGAAATAGGAAAGTCAAATTATTTGACCTTAGAATGCTCAAGTTTAGCTTGTTAACAGGAACCGCATGGCATAGTGAAAAGAGACAGATACATTGAAGTCATAAAAAAGAGTTTCAAATTCTAGGTCTGTCACATACTGCTTTTCCTTACACAAGTCGTCTCTGATTATTTCGGTTTTCACAGATATAAGCAGGTGTAATACCCACGTGTTTGTTTGCAGTTATTGTAAGGCTTAAGTGAGACAATGCATGTCAAGCATGCAAATTCCTAGCACAGTGCCTAAAATATAAAGGACCGATGGCTCTTTTAACACAATAACATAATTTTTAGTAATCCTTATCATTTGATTACAGATAATTCTTTGTAAAATATTTGTTATAATTTTTAAAATATACATTATAAGCAAATTAAAGGAGAGGAATGCACTTTCCTTGCAACTATCTCCTCTCAATTCCTCAGAGTATCTAAGTCATATTTTAAGTTCCTGATAAATAAGCAACAAATTTTAAATTATGAAAAGAAATTATAAATTACATTTATATATGGGATTTTTTTATATTTTAAATTTTCATGAAGTACCATTATAAAAAGATGCTAGTGAAAAAATCCTAGTGAAATCTGAGTATAGAGTTTAGTTAAGAGTGATGTACCAATATTGGCTTCTTAGTTGTGCCAAGTGTACTATAGAGATATATACATAATATTAAAAATAGGAGGACTTGGATGAGGAATGTATGGAAACTGTATGATTTTTGCAAATTTTCTCTAAATCTGACATTATTCTACATAAAACACTAATTTTTTAAAAAAAGAAAGTCTTCTTCCAAACCAAAACTAAAAATCTTCAGGCACCCTCCTCAAAGATAACTACTACAAACATTTCCATCAACACAAACACACACGCAGAGTGAGGTGATAATATTCAGGAAAGTTCCTAAATGAGCCCTGAGGAACTACCTTTCCTTGACTGCCAAACAGCCACATAATGATTTTTCCTCCTTGTGGATAATGGTGAGGGAAAGGTAGATTATGATCACTTCTTTAAAGTAAGATATGCCAGATAGGCTTGTTCGACCCTTTCCTCCAAGTCCTTTTTGTAACTGTACTTAAGAAGATATAAGCATATTTTTGAGTCCCTAAAGGTTTAATTATTATTATTGTTTTTAGGAATTCTGCTTTCTTGCTTTTTAAAAAATATTTATGTCTAGTTAAATAGGTTAGGAACAAACCGATCCCATCGGAATGCAAAATAAAACAATCACAAGTTGTAATAGAATTCAGCATAGACAAGGATGTGATTGAATGTTAACAGGGGCCACATACTCCAATTCCTGGGAAATTCAAGACATTGTCAGGACAATCAGCCACCTGCATGCCCTACCTCTATCTTGCTGAGATCAGCTCTAGTCAACTCTTCAGGTGCTTTGATTTGGTTATAAACTGTGGGCACTGTTCTGCCATCTGTCAGACAGGGGTGAGTATCAAGATTAAGGCTCAGGGTCAATAAATGATTCGAAACTCTTCTTACCTATAGGAAGAGGCGTAAAATTAGAGTTTGGCTTGCTTAGAGTTTGGCTTGTCTACTTTTGCTCTCTGCAGTTGAGATAAACTAAAGAGTTTATGAAACCCTGTGAATATTCTGTCTCTTAATGCTATGAAATTTCCATGCCATTGTTACTTGTAAATCACAATGTGTCAAAGTATAGTTCATCTTAAAGATAGGTACCCCCCCCACACACACTTTAGCAGAACTTAAACAGAAACATACACACCCACATACATACACGCACGTGTACGCACGCACACACACACACACACACACACACACACACACACATATTTTAAATCACAGATATAAAAACTGTCCTTTGGCTCGGTTTTTCTCTACATGAAACATAGTATTCAGTACAAAAGCATGAACAGTCTGATCCTCTTTAATGGGTTCCTTGTTTGCCATTATAGGGATGCAACATTATTTATAGAACTTCAGGGTTTTTTATTAATACAGTCTTAGTGACCAAACAATGCCTGACACATAGAATGCATGAGGGATATTAATTGAATAAAGAATGGCTTCAGTCAGTTTCCACAATGGGTCTTAACTTTATTTCCTGTCTTTTGCTATTTAAACTATGCTTTAATGAACATTTTTGTATCTATAAATAGGTGTGTGAAATTTCTTGTAAAATAAATTTTGAGAAGCATAATTGCTGGATATAAAAATATGTATTTTCTATTTTGATAAATAGTCTAATGACTTAATTATCCCTGAAATATTTGGCAAAATTTAAAAGAGAAATTTTTGGATCTGGCTTTAAGAACACTTACTAAAAAAATTGAATTTGGAATCCTTTATGCTAATGGAGAAGGATACTCTCTTGGATAAGTCAAAGTTGGATTACCTCTAAATCATTAGTTTGAATTTGATATTCTTTAGTTCACGTCTATGGATGGATCTGTTGTTTTAAGGACAGGTAGCAAGTAAACCAAATATAAATATTACCTATACAAGTCATAACTCCAGGAAACCTGGTAAATAGTCTAACTCTCTACTGAAAATTTTCTCTCGCAAGCCATATGATATTGTAGATATACAGCTTTGCTTTCTACAATTAGAAAATGGATTGGCAGTAGGATTCCTTATTTGCTTATATTTTTCTTTGACCGATGTTATTTAGTCTGGTGGTTAACAATGTGAAATTTGGGGAGGCCAGACCTGAGAAGAATTATCATCTTCATCACTTAACTAGCTATGTGATGTTGGAAGTTACTTCATTTCTTGGAGCCTAAATTTCTCCCTCTTTAAAATGAAAATAATAATGTTTATGTCATAGTTTTAAATGTAAAAGGTGAGATTATACATATGTATACAAAGACACATGATGGCTGTTAATAGTGCTAAGTATCTAGTAAGTACTTAGTAAAGAATAATTATCATTTTTGAGCACTTATTAAACTTTGAAATACAAGAGAGTATAACTTTTGTTTCTCCAGCAAAACACCTCCGAGAGAGTTTGGGATCACCTTTAGTATTGTGGAACTAACATGATAAATGTTTAATAAATCTCCCTCATCTCCCCAAAAGCTTCAGTTTCTCTGAATTATTCTCTTCTGGACTAAAAATTGTTTTTGTTTGTTGCAAAATCAAGTGAAAAGCAGTGGGACAGAAATGACAATATCTTTTAGATACGCCTACCATTAAACAAGAAATTCAAACATTGGCATTGAGTCTTCCTATGTGTATAAACAAAATACACAAATGAAAGACAGAGTTAACAAATTTGAAGAACTATTTTGGGGTCATTTCAAAGACTACGGTCTTTGAAATGTGGTTATGAATGTTTTTTGGATTGGTACGTCAGTGAAAAGTCTATGACAGCAATCTGGGAAAAGTCTATAGTTTGGTAGCTGTTGGTCATGAAACTTGCTGGAGAGTCTTCTCCATAATCTGATGTGAGTCTGGTACCTGTGCAATGCTTAAAAGGAAACTTTGAACTGCACCCTTCACATTAGGAGTCATTGAATATCCAGAACATTCTGCTGGATCAGGACTTTTGCAAACCTGTGCTGAATTTAGAGCCTCTGCTGAGAAACAAAGCTCATTTCTTGATTTTTTTTTGTTTTCGTTTCTTTTAAATATATATTCCCATGAGAGGTGAGCTTTTCTTGATTATAATAGAAAACTGATATATTTCTCCCCTCTGGGAACCCTCTAAGAGCTAAAAGGACTTACAAGTATGCTGACTAGCATTTACTTACACTATATTTATTTTTTCCTAAGACAAATAATTCAATACATACCTCATTTTTTCCCATGCTGTTCTCAGGGAAGACTAAAGAGTTATTATTTTATCTGTGGTACAAATAAGTAAAACTGAGGATTGGAGAGAATGAATTAACTTGCCCTAATTCACACAATGAATAATAATAATACTCCTGAACATTCGTGTTGCTTTGCAAAGTGCTTTCATTTATTATTTATTTGATTCTGGGTGTCGATATTTTGAAGTGGATATTGTAAAATATAATCCCTTTTATATATTCCTGTGAGGACTTTGTTTACCTGTCTAGAATCATCATTCTTCATCTCTCTCTCTCTCCTCTCACTGAACTCTGCCACATTTAGACCTAACTACTGACACAGGTCAAAATACACAAAAGTCTAGGGGCCTCACACTTGTGTTTTTTCACATTGTGTTTTCCTGGCTTAGGGATCCTTCCATTCTTGAATAAACATCAACTTTGTGAGGTTTACACTGAACACCTTGTTCAGAATCACATCTTCCTCTCCCCTAAGCACTCTCTATTCCTCTTTCTTTTCTTCTTACCACAGACATGTACTGTATTTTGCTTACCTATTTGTTTACCTAACATTTGAAGAAGTTTACCTCTTTGAAGACAGAAATCTCTTTGCTTTTTAACCTCTGTATTTTTAGTACTTTCAGGTTTATGTTCATAGTCAGTTAGTACATATTTTTGGAATGAAATTACCCTTCTTTCCCCATACAACTCCAACACATACAAAAGGCCCAGCACATACATCACTATTCCCTCAATTCATTAAGGCTATATTAGGCAATTTACTGATTTCCCACTGGTGTACGCTCTGCATTCCCCACTATAGAGATTACAAAGTTGTCTTTACCCCTTCCTCCCTCCTAAAACAGCAAATGTCTGTTTCGCCTATTCCTCCAGTACCTATCAAAATGCCAGGTATGTAGCAATACCTTAACACATATTTGATAAATGATTGAAGGATTGAATGAAGATCAGGATTCATCAAATGATTATAATAGGACTTGAGCACAGATGTGAGGTCAATACTTGTGTTTTCTCCATTATGTTACTTGACTCCTTACATGGTCCAATGTTCTTTCCTTGATGGTGCTTATGGCTCCTCTTAATGGTGCTTCCTTTCTCATGGGATAAAATGGTAAAGGAAGGACAGGAGCTATAGAACCAGCTGCTTCTAAGTGCATCAGATTTTGTTTCCTGTATCTAAGACTTGAAAGGGGCTCTGAGGTTGTATCTTTATTTAGTAGGGCTGAAAAAATGTTAACATTGAATAAATGCACATTGCACATTAAATCTCATTTAATCTTTGCACATAGCTCAAGAGGTAATCATTGTTATATCTATTTTGTAAGTTAGAGTGCTTAGGCTCAGAGAATTTTTAAATTTGCTAACAGTAACAGCTGTAATGGTAGTGTGAGAATCAGACCCAGGTCTACCCAGAGCTCTCACTTTTTTCCATGATTACAACTTGTTGCCTCCTTGGCAGTATTCTACAAACAACACATTTTTTAAAATTTGTTTTGGCTCAGAATCTCATTTTTACACTTACATCATATTTGTTAATAGCAATTGAAGAAAAGTAGCAATAGGAATACACCATCTTTTTATAAAACTTCAATTTACTTATCGTATTTACTGATTTATCTATTCCTGAGTTGTTATACAAAGTTATCTGGTTGAAATGTAGCCATTAATTAACAGCAGAGTGTCTCTAGGAGGTTGGATTTGGGCGAACAAGAGGAGTGGAAAGGGGCCATACTTGAGAGACAGGATTTAATGGAAAAGATAGGAATGGAAAGTGAAAGAAAAACATCTGCAATGTCAACTAATCGTGACCACAGGAAGCTTTCTAAATGCAAGTGAGAACTCTTAGTGCTGAGCTTGCAGGTAGGAATCCAAGGAGGAAATGCAGAGGAGCCAACCCTTTTTCCTTTTATTATGCAGCCATCAAAAACGATGAGTTCACGTCCTTTATAGGGACATGGATGAACCTGGAAACCATCATTCTCAGCAAACTGACACAAGAGCAGAAAATCAAACACCGTATATTCTCGCTCATAGGCGGGTGTTGAACAATGAGAACACATGGACACAGGGAGGGGAGCACTACACACTGGGGTCTGTTGGGGGAAATGGGGGAGGGGCGGGGGGTGGGGAGGTGGGAAGAGATAGCATGGGGAGAAATGACAGATACAGGTGAGGGGACGGAAGGCAGCAAAGCACACTGCCATGTGTGTACCTATGCAACAATCTTGCATGTTCATCACATGTACCCCAAAACCTAAAATGCAATAAAAAAAAATAAAAAAAATAAAAAAATAAAAAAATAAATAAATAAAACTACATTTCATGAGCCATCTTCCTTACACTGATTTTGATTTTTTTTTTTTAACATAGAGCTCTGGTATAACAAGTATGAGTGGCAATGTATAAGGATGATACTAAATGGTAATATTCCATTCTTCCAGCAAGAACATTACCTCTTCATTTATATATATTAAACCATAGTTAATTACATGCATTTTCACTAATTATTCTAAATTACCTTAATATATATGAAAATCAAGCCAAAAATAAATAATCTTAGTAGAAGAATATAATTCCTTCTGACATAGTGTGGAAATGTCAATATTCACAGCCTTAAGGAGAACCATCAAATTTGTGGAAAAATTCATTGACCAGCCCTGGACTGGTAAATGATTGATTTGGGTTGTTCACAGAGATTCCTCAACTCAGTCTGTTCACCAAATATATATGAAAAAAATAGGTCAAATACTTAGCAGAGTTGTGGTACAAAGTTTTAGTGTAACCTTATCCTGTTAGCCTCTATATCGCCCTTGTCTCCAATAAGATCTGGCCCTATTTTACACAATTTCAAATCATGTTTTAGGAACACAGAAATAAATGCGGTGGTCATAACCTGAAAGTCAGCTTAGGTTAGTTTCAGCAGTGATAATGGAATGTTTAATTTAATGAAATGTGAGGGAAGGCATTAGAAGGTATTCCTCATTCTTGTTAGTTCTTTATCTTACTGTTTGGTATTGGAATGTCCCCTCTCCAGGCAGTTAAATGAAGGTTCTGAGCCATTGGGAATAATGACTAGGTAAACCTCATGCGGCCTGGGACAGGGTATCTATCATTTTAACAATGACACCTTGTGACCTGGACCTCAGAAACATTTTCTGCAGCACAACAGAAATGCTCTAAAAGTTGATTGTGTTCTGCCTGCCTTTCTGATGGATTGCTGCTCTCTGCTTCTTTATCACATACCTAACTTTGGATTCAAGTTTTTTTTTTTTTATCTTCATCTTTTCAAGGTTTTGTGGTCAAACTTTCAATGTCTTTACTTCTTAGAAACTATTTTTCTCATGACACCAATTTCAACTGTTTTCAGCAATGGCACATTTAGCTCTCTACCCTCAATTAGAGACCTCTTGTATATTGAATTCAGACAACCATAGAGAAGGATACTTATTTTTTGCAATCTGTTTCCTTGTAGCTTCTATGATTCTTTGATACTTGTATCTAGTAATTGAAGGCTAATTATTCAGACCCTAACACTTTGGGGAAATAATAGCTGATAGTCAAAGTAAAGAGATACCCTGATAAAACTGATTCATGGCAATGTATAATACTTCAACATGCATTTGTTAACATCATTTTTTTTCTTTCTTCTTTTTCTTTTGAGATGGGGTCTCACTTTATTGCCAGACTTGAATGCGGTGACATGATCTCGGCTCACTGCAACCTCTGCCTCCTGGGTTCAAGTGATTCTCCTGCTTCAGCCTCTTGAATAGCTTGGATTATAGGCACATGATACCACACCCAGCTAATTTTTATATTTTCAGCAGAGACAGGGTTTCACCATGTTTGTCAAGCTGGTCTTGAACTCCTAACCTCTTGATCCACCCAACTTGGCCTCCCAAAGTGCCGGGATTACAGGTGTGAGCCACTGCGCCCAGCCAACATCATTTTTCTAAAAACCATAGTTAATAGATAAATAAGTGGTCTTAGGGATATACAACCTTAGCCACTGATTGCATGGTTCTCATCCTCCATGTTTATAGATAGCACTTTCTTTCCATCCTAACTTAGTCTTAGGGTAAGTGTTAATATTGCTTTAAATATCTATGTGTTCCCTGTAAGAGATGGTTTTCTTTTTTGATAATTGTATTTTACTCTTTTCGTTTGTTTATGCAGCAAACATTATTTGTTCATCATGAAAAGCCACCATCACAGCTGCAGGAATATAAAAGTAAACACAACAGACAGGTTTTTGCTCATGTTAAGTGTTGAAAACCCACAGTGACAACAGAGGGAAAAATCACAAAAGAGAAGACAACAAAGGGGGAAACATCAAAGTAATATAAAAGGAAACAATATGAGATTTTTTATTCTTTTCTCTTAAGGCCAAATTTAGCAGTGGGTGATGGGGGTAGAATTTTTTTCTTGACGTAATGGCCAGAGAATGCCATCTTGAGGAGGTAATACTTAGGCTGTAAGTTAAAATGGATACAAATGTTCTTTAGCTGAAGGAGGGTATGAAGGATAGAGAGAAGAACTTTAAGGAATAGCAACAATTGAAATGAGAGTCTCTTGAACAATGAATACCAGCCTGTATTCGTTTCTCGTAAGTGTGTGTTTAAGGCCATTAAATCCTTTCCTTGGAGAGAGGCACTTTCCATCTACCTCAAAGTTGCATATCTGTCTAGTACCAGAGTTTTGAGGAAAGGCAAAATATGACATTCTTTAAATGTCATCTGTGCCCAAAGTTGGGAATACAACATACCACCTTCTCAGGAACTGGAGTCCAGATGTAAGGAAATGAACATGTCAAACAGTACGAAGAGCAATACAAAGTTAAGGCATATAGGCGAATTCAAACTGGAACGTCAGGACTTGTACCCTGAGTCCAGCACCTTCTAGGTACTACTCCATGAACCTCCAAGATGAATAATACGATGTATTAATCCGGTCTATGATGCACCCTAAAGCTGAGTCATTTCTAGATACGGGAAACAGTGGTTTTACATGAGTATACAATGAGGCTCATTTGAAGTCTCCAAATATAACAAAGAAGATAGCTTCCCAGCTTGGGAAACCTTCTATCAGAAGCAACACATGCAAAGGCAGGAAGGCACTGGAAAAGAGGAGACTAGAGAGGAGACACAATATAATAAACATTATTCAAGGAATCCAAGAAGAAGTACATGAAAGCAATTAAGGGATGGTTTCTTTTTCTGGTAGCTTTGGAATCCCATTAAATAGACTACGATCTTCTGTGGCCATGGGCAAATCTGTCCTGCAGCACGAGGACTATTTGTAGTTTCTGTGACTTTAAGAATATATGTCACCGTACCATATCATTTTTGGCCTCAAAGAGATTTGAGGCTTATGGAATTTTCAAATTTCTTCTCTAGGATCAATTCTATTTGCCTTAATTCCTTCTTAACAGCTTCGTGTTTCCCTCTAAAATAAACCGAAATTATCCCCCAATTAATGCAAGAAGAGGTTTGCTTTCTTTTCACTCCCAGATTTCTGTTGTCTCTCAGCTGAAATACTGGGCACTGTTGCTACTAAAGAATTAATTTTTCTTGCCTGAAGATTTGTCATATAGTTTTTTCTTTGTAACAACTGAAAGGTAGTTTGCTATGGGCTTAGCCCTTCACCACCAGTCAATCATTCCCATGTGAAGCAGAGTATTGTGTGCTAGAAAGGCCAGGAAATACCCATGCCAATGCCTCTGCTGGCCCAGCAAAGAGCTCCATCGTTTCCTGTTCTTTTTTTGTGAGGCCATTTCACAGAACGACAGATTTCTGATAAGGGCCAGAATCTAGTGACCTTCTTCTCTAATGCTATCAATCATGTGCAGTAGAGTTAGGTGGCAATTCCATTCCCAGGAAATGGTGAGCAGAGTCTGTTAATGAATTTTGGCACTGTGCTGTAATCACCAGAGTCACTGAATATGACAAAACTTCTGAGCTGTGTGAGTTAAAGGGAAAAATCTACCCATGTGAATAACCCATGTTTTTCTTTCCTCCACTGCAAAGAGTTTGCTAATTTCCTAAGCACAAAGCAAGCTTAATTAAAGCCAGTGAAGCAAGGGAATGCCACAGTTGAATGCATTTTTATGTGGTTCATATCGTTGGAACCAGGCAAAATATGAAATGTGATAATATAAGCTTTGTTTGGTAAACAGTCTCACTCACTCCGAACACTTATTCCAATCCCGGGGGCACTTTAAAGTGTTTACTGAGTAGTGCTCCAGCTCTTCCTCCTCTTTGTAGTCCCCAGTCTTTCTGATGTATTAACAACCACACTATGCTTCCAGGAAGTGTAAAGCAGAAGCAAAACTCAACAGGGAATTGCCTCTGCACTTGCCGGCGGCAGGACTGTGGGCTATGTCTTTCCAGCAGTCCCTTCTCCCTGGCTCAAGTAGAGAGGTGATTCAGCAACTTGATTCGGGATTCCCACACCTGCTCTCATGCCTGGGAAACGGTGCTTGTGGTTTGTGAATAAGCCTTTTTTTAAAAGTAGTAGTAGTAGTAGTAGTACATTTCCACTTGGAGAGAAAAGGCTTTTTTAAGCTTAGAAAATGATAAAGTTAATTCTTGCTTACTTTTATAGAATTCTATAGAAACTAGGTTTGAAAAGAGAAAATGTAATAGAAGTTTCAATTTATCATTCTATTTTATACTATACATTTCTACATGAAACATTTAAAAATTTTTTAATGCCATCATATTTCTGTGGCAACTCAGACTTTTTACTAATCACTTATTTTAATTGGGTTTGGAAATGAATGACTTTTACACATATAGGTCATATTCAGAAACCAACTAATTCAGATGTTGATGAATTAAATTATAACTAATATTTACTGAATGCTGGCTAGGTGTTAAGACACTATTATTATAGGGTGCTAAGATTCAGCAGTTAAAAAAGCTCCTCATAGAGCTTATATTCTAATGGGGAGATAGACAATAAACAAAATATGTTATGCAGGGAATGAATGAGGGACTGTGACAGAGGTGCTGAGCTTAATGGTTACAACTTTAAACACTTTGGGCACACAAGTCCTTGCTGAGAAGGTGGTATATTTATAAAGCCTTACCGAGGTTAGTAATAGAGCCATGGAGATATCTGGAGGAAGGATTGTCCAAGCAGATAGCAACATCCAGTTCTTGCCCTTATGGAGGAACCGTCCAGCCAGGCTTAATTTCAGGGACTTGCATAGAGGCTAGTGGCCCTGGGCAGAGTGAATGTTATAGACTAAATTTTGTCCCTCCAAACATTCGTATGATGATATCTTAACACCCAGTATCTCAGAGTACCACTTTATTTGGAAACAAGGTCTTTAAAGAGTTAGTTAAGAGTTCATTGGGCTGGGCCCTAATTCTATACTGAAACCTTGACCTCAGACTTCTAGCCTTCAGAACTGTGAGAAAATAAGTTTCTGTTGTCTAAGCCACCCAGTCTGTGATAGTAGGATATTAGAAGGCATGATAAGAAGTGGTCAAATTCTGAATATATGTCAAAAGCAGAGCAGATACAATTTGCCTACAGATAAGATGAACAGTGTAAGAGACAGGAATGAATCTCTCAAGCTAGAGGATCACTGACATACCACTAGTGCCACATGACACAGATACAGAACCTATGGGAAATGATTTTACAAGCAGGGAATTAGCAGAGCACTTGTTTTTTGACCTCTCATTCTTCCACAGAATAGGCCAAACATAGATGTCCTGTATGTACCAAGATTCCAACAGAAAGGGTCTGTCTTAGCCAACAGGCTGGATAGTAAACTGAAAGCTCTGAAAGAGAAAAGGGGCTTCACACCCACCATTGTTCTTACTGTATCTTCTGGCTATGAGATATTAATCCTGAAGTAGAGAGAGACTCCTGATCCAGACTTGGTCAATTCAATTTTATCTCCCAGTTATTAAAAGTCTTAAAATAGAAAGGAGGAACGTACAGCTGTTGGGACAGATTACCATTCAGTGAGGCCCTGGAAAGACAATCCCTGAGTTTCTGATGCTGAGTCTCTCAAAGCTGCTCTAGTTATCTTCCATTAGCTAGTTCAGCTTTCGTTTGATTCTGTGAATCAGCTCACTATCCTTCTAACAAGTAAACTTTTATTTAAATAAGCCAGAGCTCGTTTCTGATGTTTACAATCAAAG
This sequence comes from Saimiri boliviensis, assembly GCF_048565385.1. NCBI lineage: Eukaryota > Metazoa > Chordata > Mammalia > Primates > Cebidae > Saimiri > Saimiri boliviensis. The sequence continues at coordinate 37,904,095 of NC_133465.1, forward strand.
ACGCCTAACTGATAAACTCAATACATAATAATGTGGTCATTCTGATCTGTGCCACCGTTCATTCCTAACAGCAATCTATCTTAAATCTCACTTTGACTCTAACTTAACCTTAAATGTAAGAAAGAAGCTAACCCACTTGGAGGTATTCAAGAAACCTAATTACGTTATTCATCCAGTTCTCTCTGGCATCGTTTTGTATGTGAGAACATTTTGATAATTTTTTATAAGTGTGAGCCAGCACTGGATCTGTTTTTTGTCAAACCCTCCTACATGGATGATGTTATAATGCAGTTGTCCTCAAATACAATGTCTTTAATAATTTTACATGTGATTTTAAAACACATTACAAATCCAGCAGCGTATAAATGTTTGCAACGCTGATAACAAGAAGTATTTTACAAATGGGTCATAGTTCTTTTTTACCTTCTTTCGCTGCCAAATTTATAAAATGCAAAGTGTAAACTTGTGGCCTCTGGTTTATAAATGCTTTCTCTCCTAGTTTGTTATTTACACACTATAATTATGTCAGGCTCTCTTCAAACTACCGAAACTACACATTTGAAAATAAACAAACAAAATAATTTTCATTTATGCTCTTTGGCACTATCAATCACCCCATCCTGTAAAATTTATCTTCCTTTGACTTCTATGTATTATTATTCCAGCTTTCTGATCATAAACACAGTTTTTCACTATTTATTTACATTTTGAATAATGAAAGTCTTTCAATTATAATGATTCCTGTATTCTGTAATTTTCTCTCTTCTATAAACAAGGGACTTGGTGGGAGGCCCCTAATATTTTAGTACAGTTATTCACAGGGGTGAATAAATGGCATAAGAGGGAACAAAGAAATTCTCCCAGACACTGGGCAAGTGTGAGGCCATTTATTTTGTCCTAATTTCTGAATTGAGAACATACAATTTCAGGGACTGTGAAGGGGGTTTCTGCTTCTAGATTCCTGCTAACTGAATGGTTTTGATGAATACTTATTTCCTCTAGATCAGAGAAGTGACAAGAAAGTACATCCATATACTGGACACGGTAGTTATAGAAACAGTTTATGGAGAAGAGAATGGCTGGGGCCATACCCCTGAGAGTTAACTAGTATGTACTCACAATAAGGGAGATGTATTTTAAGACTATTGCTTGTTTCAGAAGAAATTTACAATTAAGGGGAAAAAAATCAATCAGGGGAATAAAATCCTTGAGTTTCTGTGACCAGCACAGAGTTATACCAAATCTCTTCATGAGTTTCAAAATCTGCCCAAAATAATATTTCTCAATCCCATGATACTGATGTAAGTATTCAGTTTTGATTATCTATCTCAGTAGGGAATCAAAATTTGATTTTTGTAATAAAAATCAATTTTTATTTGACTTACCCTTATGATTTATTTTAATCAGAATAAAGCAAAAACAAGAAAAATAGTTATGATAAGAATAAAATACTTTTAAATATGATTTTGGGTATATTTGTCTATAATATTAACTTGCTTTATTTTACCAACTGTATAAAATGGTATGTTACACAATATGTAAGTTAAACTTTTTGAAAAGTATTTAGTACTATTTTCTTTAAAGAGGTTTTATAGGCTTCTTGGCAAAGCCTGTAAATGAAATGTTTCAGTTTGATCTTGCTATCAGTCAGATACACAATAGAATTACCATAAAGACATTTTTAAAGAGATATAAAATACAAAGAAATAGGGAAGGTAAGAGAGAAGATAGCAATCCTAAAATTTTGGAAGGTGAAAAGCAGACAGACAAAGGATAACCCATATAGCAGGCACCCAATAATGAAATTTCCAGCTAGAAATCTGAGAATGGCAGAATCCTCAATAAGCACAAAAGCCAGTAGCCCTAAGTGCCTTTAATATTGACCTGTCCTTATTGACAATGTGCTGATGAAGTTCCCAATCCCCTTTTCAATGTTAGGCAGGGTGAATCAGCTTTGGTCACTTACTTCATTCTACAGATGTGTTCTTTGGGTACTTCTGAGCACTCAAGATATGCTGTGTTGAGCACACGATATAAAAATAAGAACAGCTCACTCACTCTCTTTGATTAAGTATCTGCCAGATGGCTCAATACATGTTTTACCCTTCAGCCTCACTAGATGCTTAGACTGTGGTAGGTTTTTTTCAAGACTCTCATGATAGTGCCACTGACGTCCCCTAAAAGACTCTAGTCTCCCGTGCGTCAACATCTAAAGAGTAGTGAGATCCCCCTTTTCTTGCAAAGATAATCTGTGCTTATTTGTGCCACTTAGGGTTTCAAAACTAATAACATACTCTTTGTTTTTTTTATTTTATTTTTAATTGGCACCTACTTGTACATATTTATATAGTACAGTGTGATGCTTTGATAGATTTATACATTGTGTAATGATCAAATCAGGGTAATTAACATAGCCATTACCTCAAACATTTCTTTGTGATCAGAACATTTGAAATTGTATCTTCTAGGTATTTTGAAATATATAACACATTATCATTAATTGCAGTCATTGTACTATGTAATAGGATACCAGAACTTATTTCTCCGATTTAACTGTAACTTTGGTAAGTTATACTATTTTACACTTAATTCTTATTAGTTCAATTAGTAAATTAGTAATTTACTAATTAATTTTTTAAATTCCACAAGCAAAATTGTGTGGTATTTGTCCTTATGTGCTTGTTTTATTTCACTTAGAATAATGTTGTCTAGCTTCTTCCATGTTGTAAAAACATAATTTCATTCTTTTATATGGCTTGTTTTCCACTGTGCATAGATACATTATTTTTGTTTCTATTCATCCATCAGTGGACACTGATTCCAGGTCTTGGTTATTGTGAATAGGGCTTCAATTCATATAGGAATATGGATATATCTTTTACATACTGATTTCCTTTGATTGTGTACCCAATATTAGGATTATTGAATCATATGTTAGTTTTATTTTTAATTTCTTGAGGAACTCATATACTGTTGTACATAATGGCTGCACTTATTTATGTTCCCACCAACAGTGTGTGAATTCTACTCCTTCCATATTCTGGTCAACATTTGTTATTTTCAGTCTTTTTCTCAATAATAACCACTCTAACTGGGGTGAGATAATATTTCATTATGATTTTGATTTGCATTTCCCTAAGAATTAGTGATTTGAGCATTTCTAAAAATATAACTGTTGGCCATTATATATTTTCTTTTGAAAAACATCTAAGGTCTTTTCTTCATTTATAAAATTGGATTACTTGTTTGCTATTGAATTGTGTGAGTTTCTTGTATATTTTGGATATTAACCCCTTGTCAGACAAACTTACATAGTTTGTAAATATTTTCGTTCATTCTGTAGGTTATATCTTCACTCTCTTAGTTGTTTCCTTTGCTGTACAAAAGGTTTTTAGTTTAGTGGAATTCTGTGTCTATTTTTGCTTGTTGCCAGTGCTTTGAAGTCTTATCCAAAAAAATTATTGCCCAGATAAATGTTATGAAATATTTCCCTATTTTCTTCTAGTAGTTGCATAGTTTTAGGTCTTACTAGAGCTTTAATTTGAGTTGATATTTGTATATGATGAAAGACAGGAGTCTAGTTTTATTCTTCTGCATGCAAACATCCAATTATCATTAAAGATAATTCCCTTCCTAACATGTTTTTTGGCACCTCTGTTGAAAATTAGTGTAATATAAATGAATGGATTTATTTCTGGATTCTCTTACATGTCCACTTAATCTATGTGTCTGTTTTTATGGCTATGCCACAATGATTTGGTTATTATAACTTTGTAGTCTATTTTAAAGTCAGATAATGTGGTGACTCCAGCTTTGTTCTTTTTGCTGCTGACTGTGTTGACTATTCAGGGTCTTTTCTGGTTCTCTACGAATTTTAGGATTGTTTCTTCTATATCTGTATAGAATGCCATTCATTTATTGATAGAGACTGCATTGAATGTATAGATTGCTTTGGATGGGGTGGTACAGACACTTTAACTTTAATCCTCCTCCTTCATGAACATGAGATATCTTTCCATTTACTTGTATTCACTTCAATTTCTCTCATTAATGTTTTACAGTTTTCATTGTAGAGATTTTTTACCTCATTGCTTAAATGTATTCCTAAGTATTTTATTCATTCATTAATTCATTCACTTGTAGAAAACTAGTCATATAAAAGAATGAAATTCTGTTTTTACAATATGGAAGAGGCTAGAGAACATTATTGTAAGTGAATTAAAACGAGCACATAAGGACAAATACCACATGGTCTTGCTTGTGGAATTTGAAAAAGTTGATATAAATAGAATTAAATGTAAAATAGTATAACTTACCAAAGTTACAGTTAAATAGTGTATTATAAATAGCTTTAAAAATGGCATTGTTTTCTTGGTCTTTAAAAATATTTTGCTGTTAGGGTATAGAAACACTACTGGTCTTTGTATTTTAATTTTATATCCTGCAACTTTACTGAATTTGTTTACTAGTTTTAATAATTTTTGTACAATTTTTAAAGTCTTCCATATATAAGATCATATATATCCTTATAGACAATTTAACTTTCTTTTTTCCAAATTGTATGCCCTTTTCTTTCTCTTGACTTATTTCTCTGGCTAGGACTTCCAGAGTGTTTAAAAGAAGTAGTGATAATGGTAAGTGCTAGGTTATTGTTTGAGATATTTCTACTTTTTAAATTTAGTTTGCTATAAACTCTCCCTCTTAGAACTGCTCTGGCTGTATCGCACAGATTTTGATATGTTGTGTTCCCATTTTCATTGTGTCTAAAATTTTTACATTTTTAAAAAATGTATTTATTGATCTGTTGGTTGTTCATGAGCATGGTGTTTAATTTTCATGTATTTGTACAGTTTGCAAAGTTCCTGCTATTACTGCTTTCTCATTTTATTTTATTGTGGTTATAACAAATACTTGATATAATTTTAATTTTTAAAAAATTGTTAAGATTTATTTTGTGAACTAGCATATGATCTATCCCGGAGAATGTTCCACATGTTGTTAAGAAGAATGTATATTCTTCAGCTATTGTTTAGAATATTCTGCAAATGTTTATTTGGCCTATTTGGTCTAGATTACAGTTTAACTCTCACATTTCTTCATTGATTTTCTGTCTGTATGAGCTGTTTATTGCCAAAACTGGGATGTCAAATTCCCTACTATTATTGTATTGCTCTCTCTCCCATTATGTCTATTAATATTTGTTTTATATATGTAGGTGCTCTGATGTTGAACACATTTATATTTAAATTCATTATATCCTCTAGCTACATTGACACCTTTATCATTATATAACGGCCTTTTTCCCTTTTATTACAGTTTATGGTATAAAGTCTATTTTATTTAATATGGGTATAGCCACTCCTGCTCTTTTTTGTTTCCATATCCATAGAATATCTTTTTTCAACCTTTAACTTTCAGTCTATCTGTGTCCTTATAGGTAAAGTGAGTCTCTTATAGACAGCATGTAAGAGTTGGGTACTGTTTTTTCTAAAACAAAACAGAACAACAACAAAAAAAATTCAGCCCATCTACATCTGTTAATGGAACAATGTAATCAACTTACATTCAAGGTAATTATATGTAGGTTAAGAAATTACTATGCTATTTTGTCACTTTTTTTAGTTGTTTTGTCAATCTTTTCTTCCTCTCTCACTGTCCTTTTTTATAGTTATTTTCTCTGGTAATATGTTTTGATTCATTGATTTTTATTTTTAGTGTATCTCTTACAGATTTTTTGCTTTGTGATTACCATGAAGCTTAAAAAAGTATCTTACAGTTCGAAGAAGTTATTTTAACCTGATATTAACTTACTAAAGAAAGTAAACAAAAAACACTGTACATTTAACTGCATCCTCTCCTCACATTTTGAATTCTTGATGTCATAATTTATATATTTTTATATTGAGCATTTCTTAAACTATTGTAGCTATTTTAAAAAATAGTTTTGTCTTTTAGTCTTCATATTATAATTATAAGCTGTTTACACACCATTATAGTATCCTAAATTTTTCTCTACTATTACTTCTGTAAATAACTTTTATAACTTCTTATGTTTTCTTGTTACACACTAGCATTCTTTTCTGATTTTGAATAACTCCGTTTAGCATTTCTTGTATAAGAGGGCTAGTGGTGATGAATACCCCCAGCATTTGTTTGTCTGGGAAAGTTTATCTCTCTTTCATTTCTCAAGGACACCTTTGCTAGATATAGTATTCTTAGTTAGCAGGGTTTTTGTTTTTTTCCTTTTCTTTCTTTGGTACTCTAAATACATCATCTGACTCTCACCTTGCCTGCAGAGTTTCTGCTAAGAAGCCTGTTGCCAGGCATGTCGGATCTGGGTTAGATTGTATTTAATTTCTCCTGTTGCCCTCAGGATTCTCTTTGTCTTTGAAATTTAAGAATTTGATTATAAAATGTGTTGGAATAATCATATTTGGGTTGATTTTGAATGGTGACCTTTAACCTTTCTCTGCTCAAATATTTACATTTTTTTCATTTTTAGATGGTTTTCTGTTATTATTTCAATAATCTTTCTACTCCTTTGTCTTTTTTTAAACTTTCTCTTGAACTCCAGTGACCTGAATATTTGCTTGCTTGATGCTATACCATAGATCTCACAAGTTTTCTTCATTCCTTTTCATTAATTTTTCTCTTTTTTCCTCTGACTATATGTTTTTAAATAACCTAACTTCAAGCTCACTGATTCTGTCCTCTGCCTGATCAAGTCTTATGTTGATTCTCCCTACTGCATTTTTCACTTTATTCATTGTATTTTTTTTATCTCCACAATAGCTCTTTATTTTCATTATTTAAATTTGTATAATTGCTTTTATAAATTTCTGAATTGTTTCTCTGTGTTTTGCTGAAGTTCATTGGGATTCTGATAGTCTGGGTGTGTCCCTACCCAAATCTCACCTGGATTTGGAGTTCCCAAAATCCCCATGTGTCATGAGAGGGAGATGGTGAGAAGTGCTTGAATCATTGGGGCAGATACCCCCAGGCTGTGCTGGTGATAGTGAGTCACTTACCTGATGATATTATCAATTATTTGATGAGTCAGTTATCTCACAAGATCTGATAGTTTTATAAGGGGTTTTTCCCTTCTTTGCTTGGCTTTTCTTCTTCCTGCCACCATGTGATGAGGGACATGTTTGCTTCTGCTTCTACCATGATTGTAAGTTTCCTGAGGCCTCCCCAGCCATGCTGAACTGTGAGTCAATTAAAATTAAACCTCTTTTCTTTATAAATTACCCAGTCTTGGGTACATCTTTATTAGCAGCATGAGAATGGACTAATACAGTTAATTGGTACTGCAAAGAGTGGGGTGCTGCTGTAAAAATACCTGAAAATGTGGAAGTGACTTTGGCACTGGGTAACAGGCAGAGGTTGAAATGGTTTGAAGGGCTCAGAAGAAGACAGAAAAATGTAGGAAAGTTTGGAACTTCTAGAGACTTGTTAAATGGCTTTGACAAGTTTGATAGTAATATTAACTTATTTTTATTTTTATTTTTTTTGAGACAGAGTCTCACTCAGTCGACCAGGTTGGAGTGCAGTGGCACAATCTTGGTTCACTGCAACCTCTGCCTCCCAGGTTCAAGTGATTCTTGTACCTCAGCCTCCTGAGTAGCTGGGATTAAAGGCACTTGAAACCATGCCCTGCTGATTTTTATATTTTTAGAAAAGACAGGGTTTCACCATATTGGCCAGGCTAGTCTCAAACCCCTGAACTACGGTGATCCACCTGCCTTCAACTCCCAAAGTGCTGGGATTACAGGCATGATCCACCATGCCCAGCCCTGGTTGTACTTCTTAATGGAGATCCAAAAGCCATATAATATCAACACATAGTAGTACCAATACTGGCTGGAGTGATAATCATGCAGGTAGCATAGACAAGGCCCCAAACTTACCAATTGGCTATTATCCCCACTTTTGTGGAGGGAAGTTAGTACTGTAAGCCAGGCCTCAAGTCCACAGTGGCCACCCTAATAGGGCCAATGGATAAAAATTCAATGCAAATGATGTTAAAATGAATATACCCATGATGGCTCTCACCGAACACTTGTGTTTATACCCATAGGTTGTTGTTCCAGGGACCCATGACACATGGTAACATCTTTTTTGGACTGGGCTGCAAATATAGCAGCAGTCAACAACCAGTTGTGTATATGAAAACATTTCCCTATCAAATGATGATGGTATGCCTTAGAATATTCTGCATTTATCTCTGCAGAGCTGGAGTAACTGGTTAAGCAGCACCTAAAATGCAACCTGGGCTCACTGGGGACTGTTTCCATCTGGTAGCCTGATAGCCAACTCAATAGAGACTAAACAACATGTGCCCTTACAGGTGCTATCTGTTGTGCCTGTATCCCACATAAAGAAAATAATGTCATAAACGCTTTAAATCATTTGTCAACTTAGATCCATGATATAACCAATTAGGTCTCTTTGACTCATTCTCAAATTAGTTACACAGCTTACCTACTCACTGAAGTTATGTTTTGCTAACAGGCATTATAATTGTAGTTTCAGGTTTTCATGCTGTTATATAGAATATAGGTGTAGCCTGTACACACAAGCTATGGCTATACATTACAGGCACATATATGCTGCTCAAGGACACTCACATAAGATTAGCTCGCTCTCTCTCTCTCTCTCTCTCTCTCTCTATATATATATATATATATATATATATATATATATATATATGAGCTAGAAAACAGAATGGATTGTAGTGTGATGGGTCTCCTACCAGGTTACTTACAAGTGAATGTCTACTGTTTGAAACCTGAAGGCTTGGCAGTGAGCCAAGGCCATGGTGTCCAATAGAGGAGCAGCTTTCCCTGTGAACCTAAACATCCCAGAAAATATATGAGAACCTAGCAAGGAAAAGAGTCTCATCACTCAAACACAGTAGGCAAAGAGCCAGAGCAAGAAAATTAGCTTAAAAGCAGTTTAGAGACAGGAGGTGGCACAGATCTCTACAGCTGTACTGATGTCATCCAAGAGTGTATGTAAGTCCTAACAAACTCATCTACTCATCAAGTTAGGCTTTTTGAGTTGTTGTACTTTGGTCTCTTGGCTCCTTCCTAGTTTGGTGGAGAACACTGTAGTCCCAATTTTTTTCTCATAACAGCTCAGAGACATTGATTCTTAGAAAAGAGACTCTAGCAATCAGTTTTTTGCAAGTTTATAAACATTCTCCATTTCTCTATTTGATAATCTCATGTCATTTTAATTGGGAGTTGTACATGCAAATCTTTCTGTTTTAAGATAATTGAAATTCCAAATGAAATTCATACTGTGAAATAATGAGAGTTTCTAAAATTGTCTGAACATAATAGAACTTCAGTAATTTAAGATTTGTTGGACTGGTCAAAATAGAATGAGAAAGCACACAACAACTAAACAATCTAAATTAGCAAAGTAGCTTAGTATTTACATTGAGAGTGAGGGCTTTGAGTGAGACAGGCCTGGCTTCAAATCCTGTTATCTCCATGTACTAGATATCTGATTTTTGCAAGATTTTATAAGACTATAAGCATAGAGGTTTTAATGTGCAAGATACTTATTTGTTCTACGCAACAAGAAGCACAAGGGTAAACAGTCTAATGTTATCAAGAAATGAAGCTTCTGCAGAAAGGGATTTCAATAAAATTCAACATCCCTCATATAAAAACCCTCCAAAAACTAGGCATTGAAAGAACATATTTCAAAGTAGTAAGAGCCATCTATAAAAATTTCACAGCCAACATTGTGCTGAATGGGCAAAAGCTGGAAGCATTCCCCTTGAAAACCAGCACAAGATGAGGATACCCTTCCCACCACTCCTGTTCATAATACTAGAATTCCTAGACAGAGCAATCTGGCAAGAAAAAGAAAGAAAAGGCACTCAGACAGGAGGAAAGAATGTCAAACCATCTCTGTTTGTAGACAATATGATACTATTACCTAGAAAATCCTGTAGTCAGTTTTTGTGCAAAATCTCTTTGACCTGATAAACAACTTCCCCAAAGTTTCAGGATACAAAACCATTGTACAAAAATCACTAGCATTCTTATACACCAACAACATCCAAGCTGAGAGCCAAAGCAAGAATGCAATCCCATTCACAATAGCTACAAAAAAGAATAAAATATCTAACCAGGTTATTAACGGCTAATCAGGGAGGCAAAAGATCTCTACAATGAGAACTACAAAACACTGCTCAAAGTAATCAGAGATGACACTAAGAAAGGGAAAAACATTTCATATCTATGAATAGGAAGAATCAACGTTGTTAAAGCAGGAATACAGTCCAAAAGCAATTTACAGACTCAATGCTATTCCTATCAAATTACCAATGATATTCTTCACAGATTTGGAAAAAAATACTTCAGGCAGGGCATGGTGACTCGTGCCTGTATTCCCAGCACTTTGGGAGGCCAAGGTGGTTGGATCACGAGGTCAAGAGACTGAGACCATACTGGCCAATATGGTGAAACCTCGTCTCTACTAAAAATACAAAAATTAGCTGGGTGTTGTGGCACACACCTGTAGTTCCAGCTACTTGGGAGGCTGAGGCAGGAGAATCGCTTGAACCTGGGAGGCGGAGGTTGCAGTGAGCTGAGATGATACCACTGCACTCCAGCCTGGTCAACAGAGCAAGACCCTGTCTCCAAAAATAAAAATAAAAATAAAAAAATAAAAATGTATATGGAATAAAAAAGGAGCCCTAATAGACAAGGAAATTCTAGGCAAAAAGAGCAAAGCTGGAGGAATCAAATTACCAAACTTTAAACTATGCCACAAGGCTAGTAACAAAAGTAGCATGGTACTGATACAAAAACAGACACAAAGACCCATAAAATAGAGAGCCCAGAAGTACTGCCATGCCCTAAAATAAATGATCTCCACAAAGCTGACAAAAACAAGCAATGGGGAAGGACTTCCTATTAAATAAATGGTGCTGATGTAACTGGCTAATCATATGCAGAAGATTGAACCTTGACCCCTTTTTAAACTATATATAAAAATCAACTCAGACCCCTTCCTTAAACTATTATATATACACACATATATATAAATTAATTCATTCACAATGGATTATAGACTTAAATATAAAACCTAAAACTATGAAAACCCTGGAGGATAACCTAGAAAATACTATTCTGTACATAGAACCTGGCAAAGTTTTCACCATGAAGATTCCAAAATCAATTGCAACAAAAGCAAAACTGACAAAAGGGACCTAATTGAATTAAAGAGCTTTTACACAGCAAAAGAGATTATCAACAAAAGAGAGAGTAGACAATCTACGGAATAGAAGAAAATATTTGCACATTATGCATCTGACAAAGGTCTAATATACCGAATCAATAAGTAATTTTAATAAATTTAAAAACAAAAAACAACCCCATTAAAAAGTGGGCAAAGGACATGAACAGACACTTTTTGAAAGAAGACATGCATACAGCCAACAGGCATATAAAAACATGCTCAACATCACTAATCATTAGAGCAATGCAAATCACAACCACAATGAAATACTGATGTGGTTTGGCTCTGTGTCCCCACTCAAATTTCATGTTGAATTGTGATCCCGAGGGTTGGAGGTGGGGCCTGGTGGGAGGTGACTGGATCGGGAGGGAGGCACGCGGGGTGGGGCGGGGGAGGGCCGCACGCGGGGTGGGGCGGGGGAGGGCCGCGAGGGGGGTGCCCTGGGCGTGGGAGGGGCAGCTGCGCCTCGTCCAGCCGCGGCGCGCGCCCAGCCCCGCTTCGCGCCCCAGCCCCACCGACCCACCCCTTAGAGCCGGGCGCGGTGGCTCAAGCCTGTAATCCCAGCACTTTGGGAGGCCGAGGCAGGTGGATCACGAGGTCAAGAGATCGAGACCATCCTGGTCAACAAGGTGAAACCCTGTCTCTACTAAAAATACAAAAAATTAGCTGGGCATGGTGGCTCGTGCCTGTAATCCCAGCTACTCAGGAGGCTGAGGCAGAAGAATTGCCTGAACCCAGGAGGCGGAGGTTGCGGTGAGCCGAGACCGCGCCATTGCACTCCAGCCTGGGTAACAAGAGCGAAACTCTGTCCCAAAAACAAACAAAAAAAAAAAAAAAAAACGAGATTATGTCTTTTGCAGCAACATGATGGAGCTGGAGGCCATTATACCAAGCAAACTAACACAGAAACAGAAAACCAAATATCACATATTCTCACTTATAAATGGGAGCTAAATATTTAGTACACATGGATACAAAGAAAGGAAAAACAGCCACCAGATCCTACTTGACAGTAGAGGGTGGGAAGAAGATAAGCATTGAACCACCACCTTTGGGTACTGCGCTGATAACCTGCATGACAAAATAATCTGCACACCAAACCCCTAGAAGGCTCAATTTATCTATATAATGAACTTGCACATGAACCCCTAAACCTAAAATAAAAGTAAGAAAAAGTTGTTAAAAATTAAATGATGGACACATTAGGAAATTAAATTCACAAATACAATTTTTCTGACAGTCTTGTTATTAACATGACAAAAAAGCTTCTATTTTTTATCATTCCATGGCATAAATTACATGATGTTCATAAAAGAGGCTATTGATAAATATCTTTGAAGATTTAGGAAAAACAGTAAAAATAAAAGAGAAATAAAAGGGAAGGCGCAATATTCCTATCCATGATCAAATTAAACCAGAAAATAATCTCAACTATAGAAGACACAATCTGCCAATGAAGAATAAAAAAAAGAAAACTCTCTTTTGAATAAACTTGGCACAATTTTTAAAATACATTATAAAAGTAACAGTACCTGGATACATTATGTAAAATTACCAATAAAAATAAAGCACAAATGGTTTAAAAAAAAGTTTTCTTTTATTTTGTTTTTTCTTAATATTTATTATATGGTCATTATTCTCATGATCATCAGATAACTGCTGGATACTCAGGCACTGCAGCCATATTTCAGAGAAGAATAAAAGGAATGGTAAAGGGTAAAAGCCAAAGAACTAAGAAAAATAGTAGCCAAATCCCGTGTTTTGTTTTGTTTTTTTAAGCTTTCCAGGAAGCCCCTCCAAGTAACTTTTGCTAATACTTTACTGGGTAGTAATTAGTAACAGGGTCATGCCTACCTGCAAGGAAAGCAAATTCAAAAACGTGATTTTTTTGTCTATAAAGATTATTTTCCTTAATAATTTGGGCTTCTGGTTATAAATAAGAAAGGGAGAGTTGATATTAGCAGAATCTACTACACACTTTGGCTCTTAAAGCTCAGTTTTCACATTCTAAATGGAGGTAATAAAGTTAAACATGGTTGACAGAGTTCAACGAGATACTGTAGATAAAGCATATCATGAATTGCTGGTCATTAGTAAGTTATCAGTAATGCCACTTGTTAGTATTAGTGTTGTTTAAATTTCAAAATCAGTACATATCCATTAATGAAATGTGGCAAATACACTCTGAATTATCAGGAAGCGTTCAAGACTCTGTATTTACGTGATGATACATTTCTTCTGTGAGCCTTCCCATATGGAAGTCCCAAATAAGACTTCCCATATCCAGTCTAAAAATGGAAAGGGAACGGAAGGGAAGAGGAGAAGAGGGGAGGGGAATCGCAGGGGAGGGGAGGGGGAGGGAGGGAGGAAGGGAATGGGGAAGGAAGGAAGTAAAGGGGAAGAGAAGAGGAAGGGAAGGGACTGGGAGGGGGGTGGGAAGGGGGAGGGAAGGAAGAAGGAAAGGGGAAGGGAAGTGGGAGGGAAGGAGGAGGAAACAGAGGGAGGGAAGGTGAGGAAAGGGGGAGGGAAGGGGAAGGGAAGGAAAGGAAGGAAGAGAAGGAAGAAGGGAAGGGGAGGGAAGAGGGAGGGAAGGGAGACAGGAAGAGGGAGGGAATGGAGGAAGGGAAGGAGGAGGGAACAAAGGAAAGGAAGGAAGTGAAGGAGTAGATAAGGGGCAGGAAAGGGAGGAAGGGAAGGGGGAGGAAGGAAGGAATGGTAGGGAAGTGAAGGAAGAAGGAAAGGAAAGAAAACTGGATTAATCCCATCAAGTGTATTAGGACCTAGACCTCAGAGGTATATCCAAGTCCCAGGTTTGACCTAGGCCTGCACTGATGTTTGTGTTTTTCATGGAAGTAAGAGCAAGAAGAGCAAACACATGTCATTAAGTCTCTAAAAGATAAAGAGTCTAAAATGGGATGGCACATGCTCAGAGACATTTCTCTATTTTCACTAACAAAGTGAGACACTCCATGAGAAATCTCAAGGAAGGGGTCCAAAGTAGCAGATTGCGTGTCTACAACACTGCTCATTTTTGAGACAAGGAGTATTAAGTAACTGGTCCCATTTATAAACTTAAAGAATAAGAGCTAAGCATTCATCTATTGTGTTATATTTTAGAACTGGTATGTAACTGGTATGTTTTGAGCAGAACAACCAAAACCACAACTAACATTCTGTGTGTTAAAAGTTTGTAAGGTAAAATACTAACAACTTCACATGAATTACCTCGTTTAATTCTTAGACTACCTTGTTTTTAAATAATATTATCTACATTTTACCAATGAGAAAACTGAAGCATAGACAGGTTAAATGACTTGACTGAGGTTCTTAACTGGAAAGCGGTAATCAGTATTGTAGCTCTGCATTCTGGTTTTAGAGCCTGAACCAACACACTTCTTCCTTAAAATGGGAAGCCCCTTTTCTCTTCTAGGTCAACCTCTTTTTTTTTTTTTCCCTCAATAAATCACTTTTTTCTCAAACAGTCACCTACCACCTCTCTTTTTGCTTTCTACAAACTGGCTCATATTCCCTAATTCATTGATGATTTTAGCACTTAGTTTATTATTTTGCCTTCTCTGTATAAATTCTGTGATTTCATCATCTACTGGAATTACTTTTACTCATACATGGGCTAAAAAGCCTCTCACTTCCATGACCTTTTCATGCTCAGCAATACTTTTTTTTTCCATTCTATGGTTATAACTTTTGACCTTTACATTTATTAATGATTGTATCACTACAAAAATATTGAATTTGAATATTATCTGGAAACATCTCATTCTTCTGTAATATTTAGCAATGAGTATGAATGTGTTTAACAATAAACAAAAAAAAAATAAACAAATGAAAATTTGAATTAAACCTGATAGAAGCTCTCATATAAAGTAAGTTCAAAGAAGCAGACACTGGTTAGGTAGCTTCCCCAAAGCATCAGGCCTCCAGGTTCTTTTTACCTTGGACCTCTGTTACCACTAACACAAAGCTTCCACTTCAGACTCCGGGATGGTTGCTTATGCTCTGGTCACCACATCTTTAAGAAAACGTCCCAAAAGTTGCACATGATGCTTTCACTCACATCCACATTAGCTAGAATTTTTTAATGTGGTTGCTGTAAAATGTCTTCTTTCGATGTGGTCATGTGCCCTATCAACTTTTTGTTTTTGTTTTTAATTTTTAAATTGGTTTAGGGCAATAAACAGATATTAGTAACTAGCATTATTTTCTACTACTATTTCCAGTCATTATCCTTTTCTAGCATTGTTTTAATCTCAAAAACATCTCCAGATCCATTAGCCATACTCTTTTTTATTAACTATCATTTTCCTCATATTCTAATTTCCCTCACTAGTCCAGCAAGAGTCAATAGCCCATCTTTAAATTTACTCTAATATCTTAATTTCCTTCTCTTTTTCTCTATTGTTCTCAACTGACTGGCATTAAATCCAGTCAATGATCTACTCTGTTCATGTATCTAAACAGCTATTCTTAGTCGGAAGAAAATGCAACTGTGCTTTTTGCTTTAGTTTTAAAATCAGGACTGCTATCTTAAAAATTACAACACATTCTGATATATTGGGCTTCAACTCAAATGGGTTACTATTGTAGGCAATTGCCTCACTCCACAGACTCCAAACACCTTTCCTTGCTTATGCTAGGCTGAGGGTCTTGGCTCACACTTTTTTGAGAAAATAGAAGCAATTTGATTAAGCATACCTACTCTCATCACAGGTTAACTTAGGCTCTGAATTGATAATATCTCTCCCGTTCTCAAGGATTTCTGACCTATAATCATCCTGCCCTTCTCTAAAGTCAGTTTTTTTCTCCTTTTATCCTGGATTACTCTCATAAGCATTAAAACATGCCTTAGAAATTTCCATGTTAAACATAACAGAAGCTTCCCTTGACCTCATATTGCTCCTTTAACTACAGTGTCATTTTTCACTTTGTCTTTACAACACTTTTTCATAGAAGAATTGTTTATGGTCACTGTCTTCACTTTCTCATGCCAATCTCCACTCTTTCGCCAGTGCACATAATTTAGGGCTCTGTTCCTATAATCCTTTGAAAGTTGCTCTTGGCAAAGTCACTAATAACCTCAGTGATGCCAAATCCAGTAGTCATTTCTCTCTTTTCTTTTTACATGGCCTCTCAATAGCAACTGATGCTATTAATCTAGAATATGCTCTATCTAACCTTTTAAAACATAGATCAGTCTGGTTTTCTCCATCCTTATTGCTGGCCTGTCTCAGTCTTTTAAATATAGATGTTTCATATAGCTCAATGTAGGGGGTTTTAAAAATTTCTTACATACAATCTTACTGAAGGCACATTCACTCCCTGGAAGTATTTCTAGCTCCGTTATTTTACATATATTTTAATGGACTCCTCAATTTTTTATTTCAAGCATCTTTTTCTCCCTTAATTTCAGATTTTTGTTCCTAATCTACAATTTTCTTTCTTGTAATCACCTGATAGGTTCTTCCTGCCCACTGACTAGACTAAATCAATTTATTGAGACCATGACATTGCACTAGAAAAAAAGCTTAATTGACACAAAGGTCAATTAAACTGGCTAAATGGGAGACGGAATATCCACAAAGGCTCAGTGGCCAGGGTTTTCATGGACAATTTGATGGGAAGGAGATGAGGGAATAGGTGCTGAAGACGGGTTGGGAAAGAAATCATAGACAATGTGGAAAATGGTCCTCATGCATTGTGTCTGCCTCTGGCTAGGGCCACATGACTGGTTGGGTCATGGGTCACGAGTCAGGAGTCTGGGTGAGGTCAGTCTGAAAAAAATTTCAAAAAAACAACCCAAGGCATTACAATAGTGATGTTATCTACAGGAGCAATTGAGAAAGTCACAAGTCCTATGGCCCCTGGCCACATGATTCCTGAGCAGTAAGTGATTATAGAAACTATGTCTAGATTTTAGCAGAATTCCGGGCCCTTTCTCAATTCTATTCTTATGGCCTTTCACTGGTTTTACATAGGCAATTTCAGTCCCTGAAAAAGGAGGGAATCAATTTTATCATGGACTATATTTTCCCTGCTTCAAGGTTAAATTATAATCCAAATTCCTCCCATGATTAGTGTGATCTACAACTAGGAACTGGTGAAGATAGCTTAGAGGTTAGAAGCAAGATTAAGTTAGCCATGTCAGACTTCTTTTACTGTGATAATTTTGCAAATGTATTTAAAACTTTTCTCAGATGTTGAATTGACGTTTCAAATTGAATATCACTGAAACAAAACTCTATCATCCCCCTACCTTTCCTAATCTGTCAACTGAAACTTTTACCTTTCTCAATAATCCCTGTATTGGTAAATAAATAAATACTATTCACTCTGTTGCTTAAACCAACAACCTTCAAATGACCCTTGAATCCCCCCGTAACCTGTAATTCTAGTTCATTACATCTTCATTGCTTTTACTTCCCAAATATATTTTAAATGTGTCATTTCCCTCCATTCTCATCCCTTCTACTCTATCTCTTGGACTACTATAATAACCCCTTTTATTGGTCTTCAGACTTCCATTCTTAACAATTTTTTTCATTCTGTGCAAAGTTATCAGTAAGTTAAAAATGAAATTAATTCAAGTCATTTCAACCCCTGCTTAAAATCTCTCAGTGACTTCTCACTGCATTGAGAGTGAAATTCAAACTTTACTTTCTGTCTGAGGTGCTATGTAATGAGAAACCTCCTCTCTCATGTCATGCCATTCACTGTGCTGGATCAGTTCTTTTTTCTGTTCCTTGTCTATGCCACGTAGCCCCACATAAGCTCCCTTGTGGTTATGATTTTCTCTCCCGGGAATCAGGCTTTCCCAGGTCTTTGCAAGGGCATCTCCCAATTGCCATTAAAGTTTCTATTTTAAAAAGATCTCTTCAAAAAGAGCTTCATGACCACTTTTTCTGAAGAAGCCTCTAGACACTCAAATCCCCATTCTTATATTTTTTTCTTTATAGTATGCATCACTGTTTGACATTTTCTTTTTGATGTATTAGTTATATTCTGTCTCCCCCTTAGCAGAATGTATGCTTTAAGAGATCATGAACCATGCCTGCATTGTTCTCCAGATAAATTTTCAGAAATTCCATTGTTGACTGGCATGTAGTAACTACTCAATATGTATTTATTGAATGAATGATTGACTTAATAAATGAATGGATTTTCAATGCCAAAACAAGTAGGTACTAATAGTTGCTAAGTGACTGTGACACAAATTGTAATTTTTTTCCACTACTGAGTCAAAAAACCAATTTTTGTAAAGTATATTACTGATCTTATGTCTCGTAAATTTTGCATGTTTTTTATTTGTTTCCAGTCTTTGAAGCAAAGCAAAAAATGATTATTTCTTTTTCTCCATTAGTCAGAGATCTGAGCCCATCCACCTAAAACTTATTTTATTATAAAGTTGACAAATTACACTGGAATTTCCCTGGTGGAACTGAATGAAAATAACTGAGTTTAATACACACACACACACACACACACACACACACACACACACACACACGAAACATTATACTTGAATATTTCATATGAATAAAATTAAAATTGCTAATATAAGATGGTAACACTTCGATCAAACAAAAACTCTTCCAAACTTAGTGTATCTATATCCTTCTTTTGATTATAGAGAATACTTCATTTCTTCATCTTAAGAACAGTTGCATTCTAAGTAACTTTCCAATCTGTTTCTCATTTGGCAAACAAATTGAAATTGGGTTAGATACACTTTCCTGTAAACCAACAGGGACTTCTATAACTCCACTTATTGGCTTCAAGAATGTAAAATTTCTTCTCTAGTCTTGCCTTTCCTTCCAAATCCCTTTTTGTCGCCCCTCATACCTTCTGTCAAGAAACACATGACCATTAACCCCTTTATGGCCAGGGCATGATGGGTTATGAAACAAGAACCCTACCATCTCTCCTTAATACAACAAATGTTTCTTTGTCACACAAAGTCTACCACATTTCAAGACAACTGTCCAGGAAACTATCTTCCATGTAGCGACTCAACAATGCAGGCTACTTTATCTCCATGGTTCCACTGATTTAACCACAGCTCTCTAAGGTTGGTTAGGCAGGGAAGAGTCAACTACAGAGTCATGCTATGAAGTCAGCTATGAATGTTACATGCTTTGACATAGAAATGATATACCCCATTTCTTCCCACAGCCCATTGATTCTAACCAAGCATACCATTCCACTTAGCTGCAAAGAGATTAGAAAAAAATGTCCTTTCCCTGTGCCCAGAAAGTGTAAAATTGAATAGGGTTGAACACTAGATTTTCCTGCTGCATCCTTCCAATTCCCTTTTCTCTTTCTGCTGGTAGCCTCTTCTACTTTCAGTTCAAGTTCAGATCTAGGTGAGCAATTACAGACTGTCATACTACTTCCTCTCTCCCCTACTGTCAACATCTCTGTAAGCCCAGGCCATTAAGCTGCAAGACTTACAAAGACAGGTAACTTATCTATTTTATTCATCAATGTGTTCCTAGTACCAAGCACCAAGTCTGAAGTATAACAGTCTCTGAATAAAACTTGCTTAAATTAATTAAGAGATATGTTTTCTCTATTTGACATTGTCTAATGGATACAGACTTATTTATTTGTTAAATAACTAAATATTTCCAACTTCTGTTAAAGCACTTGCTTGATGCTCCAGCATTGGTGAAATGAAAGTGCAGATTTTAATAAAAGGAGTGCTCTCTGGAGATGGGGGGCTAAGGGAGGGATAGCAGGGGGTGGGGGGGCTAGGGGAGGGATAACATTAGGAGTAATACCTAATGTAGATGATGAGGTGATGAATGCAGCAAACCAACATGGTACATGGATACTTATGTAACAAACCTGCACATTCTGCACATGTACCCCAGAACTTAAAGTATAAAAAAAGTAAAAATAAATATTTTGCTACAAAAACAGGAGTGCTATCTGATATACTGCTCTTATGTGATTTTTCTTGGATTGAGGAATGGTATATACAGTGACATGCATCTCTGATTCTCCCTACATTAACTTTGTAGGCTCTGCTTTTATTATTCCCAAGGAGTCTGAGAATAGTATCTATTTGATGTGCAGAAGTGTGGTCCACCTCAGAAAGGAGTTAGTATGCTTAAGAAAGCATTCCTGAATCTGACACCATGCATTTTATCCTTGTTTTTGAACTATCTGCCTATTTTCCACCACCAGTTTCTGGCCCCAAGAGCATTTCCAGTTACCTCAAGTTATTTTGAATTTCCAAAACAATTTTCAACATAAAATTAAATTTTAGTTCATTTTAACTTGGCAAAAAATAAATGTAACATAGACTGTGTTGCAAAATTGAACAATGGGATATTGCCTCTGTCAAAGGACAGCAGGGGCAGATTGTGAATCTCAATAGTATTTCTCTAGCTGATTACACCGTTAGTGTATTTGGAAGGTAGGCTTCTGGTTAAGTATCTTAACCAGAAGGGTCGTCATTTGTAAACCTCCCAAAGGTAAAATCTTGACATGAAGGCTTAAATCAGAAGTGAAAAAGGTCCAAGATACAAAAGGAGAAATGAGAAATAAAATATCTGTGGAGAATATTCCCTTAATTATAAACTGTATCTTTTCAATTTTTTCCATATAAATATATACATATAAAAGCATATATATTGACACATATGTAACACGCCAGGAGAAATTTCTTTCCCTAGCTTTAACTTGTAACTAAAGCTTTTAAATTTTAAAATCATTTTTAAAATCTTATATTTTTCACAGTCTTAGTAAGTCTTCCTGACATATCACAATCAAAGTCAGCAGAAAGCAACATGACACATCCTCCCAATGCAAACTTCCTCTCCTCTTTCCATTTTTGCTTCTGTTCACTTTGACCTCCCCTGTGCCTTTATATAAGTGAAGTAAGAATTGCTATGTCAGGGGAGCATTCAGTAACAACCATTTAATATCCTAAATTCAAGTTACTAAAGTGTTGCAGAAGGATAAGGTGCACAACAGTGGAAAAAATCGATACGACAACCCCACTTTGCATGGCAGATTCCTATCCTTTTGCTTCATCTGAGAACTTCTGAGAGTTTAAGAATCTATCCTGTCACCCCACATTTCTCAAAGCTAAACAAATTTGCCAGCCCTATGGCCCCACAATCATCTAGATGTGGGAGGGATTCACAAGATCCACTCTAAGTTTCTATTCTACTCTTAACTAAAATGTCAATCTTAAGATGAAGGTATGCCTTTCCCCTCACTTGTTATTATTCTCAACCAAAATGTTATTTAATAAAATTCTGAGATGTCAGTAATGCCCTCATCGTTTAGAGACTTGAATTAGCTGAAACTAAATGTAATTTGGCTCCCAGTTCTCAGTGGAAAGAGAAGCCTAAGATAGTGAATTATGTCAATGTAGGTGGAGATACTGACCCCAGAGAAGCAGAATAAGGAATCGAAGCCTAGGGAATAAGATGAAGGGCTCTAGCCAAGAAGATTCGGTGGAGCTGAGTGTTGTTAAAAGCCGTGAACTGTCTAAGATTTTATCCCACTTGCAAACAAAGAAGAAACAAAATTTCCTTTCGGCAAATTTGCTGTAAAGGAAAATACCTTATTACACTGGACCATAGGCAAACCCGCCCTCTGCTTGAAAGGGAGATGCTATCCCTATCTTCCAAGGCTATTTGCTATGCATCCTTGCAACGATAATTCAGAATAAAAGGGAAGTTAGTGTCTCTGCTCCCAAGATGTGATGAAACACAAAACATCAGTGGAAAAGTGTCTCCTAATGAGTCTGTGTAGCATCTGAAAAGGATTTCATTGAATGCAAACCCTGTTTCTAGATTTATCCTACATTTCGATTACATTTTCATAATTCACAAGAATATATGCACACACATACACACACGTGCACACTCATATACAAAAAGAAATACCAGATGTACAGATTTCTTTTTGTATAATATCACTGTCCTCAACCCCTTAAAATTCAAAATCAAAATTGACTAAGAAAATTTATTTCTTCTTTGCATAATTTATAAATTTTAACACAGCCTCAGACAGTTTAGTTAAAGTACCTTCTTCAGTTCTCTGTAGTAATGTTACTCTTACCTTTTGTAGCCACCAACCTACTTAGGAATCTAAGTAAAACTGAGGACCCCTTTTCTAGGCAAATAAAAACACACAAAGTATGTTACATAGAATATTACAGCTTACAGACTCTACAAATTCCATTCATAGGTGTCTTCAGTGAAATATTAGTTTTGTAAGAAGAAAAAATGCATATTAAATGTAGAAAAATCTAAATTAATATTCATTTGTTGACAGTGGCATGTTCAAGTCGACAAATTTTTTGTTTAACAAGAAGAAAGCAACATTTGTTTTATCTTTATATTTGGAACTATGTCTGATTAATAATAGTCTACTTTTCTGCTTCTCAGCATAACATCTTACTGGAGTTTCAGATCGTTTCCTTAGTGCTATCACTAGGAAATGGATGCTTTACGTAAAAGCCATGAGTTAGCTGTGCATACATTAGGACAGGTATCAAAAACCCAATTGCCTACAATGGTCAGAGGGATAAAGTAAATAATAAAGCAGCCTTGGCTTGTGAAGAACAATGTGACACATGGGGAATGGAATGGTGTGTGGTGATAAATAGCAAGTGACACTCAGCTTCGGTGTGGGGAGTAATAACGATTAGCAGAAACTGGCAAGCCAGTATACAAGCACTGTTGAAAGTAGGCAGCTGCTAATCACGTATAGCAAAACACTGGGCAAGCTAAATGCTGTCTCAGTATTATAAAATATCCCTTTTACTTTTGAAAAAAAAAAGTTCAAGTATAGCTTTTTAAAAAAAAAAAAAAAAAGATAAAATCTTCCATTTTAAATATGTTTTTACAACATTTTTTAACATTATTTTTTAAGCAATATACAGCAAACCCAAGCACATCTTTTCATCATATTTTGCCTGAAGCATAAAAGAAATCTCTGTTTAGGAGATTAAGATAAACACATTTTATCCCAGAACCTACTTTAATGGTGTTTTTAAAAATGAAATCTAGCCGGGCACGGTGGCTCAAGCCTGTAATCCCAGCACTTTGGGAGGCCGAGGCAGGTGGATCACGAGGTCAAGAGATCAAGACCATCCTGGTCAACATGGTGAAACCCCATCTCTATTAAAAATACAAAAAATTAGCTGGGCATGGTGGTGCATGCCTGTAATCCCAGCTACTCAGGAGGCTGAGGCAGGAGAATTGCCTGAACCCAGGAGGCGGAGGTTGCGGTGAGCTGAGATCGTGCCATTGCACTCCAGCTTGGGTAACAACAGCGAAATTCCGTCTCAAAAAAAAAAAAAAAAAAAAAAATCTATATGGCCTGCATTTTAAAATTCTAGTTATTCAAGAGTAACAACTGAAGTAAGATTTTAGTGACACTTTACATTTAGTGTTTTCTAATTTGTAAAGTATTTTCCCAGACCTTAGCTCACTTAGGCCTCTGAAAACCTAGTAAAATATTTATAGTGGTGTAGAATATTTCTGTTTGTACACAAAAATGTTGAATTTCAAAGAAAAATTGATATTCAAACATTGCACAGCTGGGGAAAGTACAGAGAGAGAATAAGAAATGAAGTTTTAGAAGTTTTGTTCAAGCATAATTTCTTCTGTTTTACCCTGTCTCATATACTAGATGTGTCCATCTGTTTCACTATTCAGAAAGATGTAGCATTTATTGAACACCTACTAAATATCATACTGGACTAGGCATGCTTACAGATCTGTGAGCTGGTTAATATGTTCCTATTTCATATGCAAGTAAACTGAGGCACACAAACTAAGAATAAGTGACATACTTAGAATAAGTGAGAGAGTCTGCCTTGGAATAGACGGTACTGTCAGACAGTACTATCTGAATTTAGATTCTGTCCTCAGGCTTAAGAGTCCAGCAATCTCACAATAATGATTGATGGCAGTGACTCCAGAAGATAGAATGAATATCAGAAGTGATGTCCTACCACCTGCCCCATCTCCATTACGTTTTGGTAAATAAAGCCATGTGCTTGACTAGAGTTATAAGCTATCATTTGACTATGGCCAACCAGGGTGCATTAGATACCCATGCTGTCTACTATGAGGACATAAACAGAAGGTGGCAGTCTGATCCCAGAGTTTACATTTGATTTTTTTTTTGAGCATTCATCTATTAATACCCTTGGCACAAGAAATGGCAATCAGGCTGAACCCGGTGGCTGACACCTGTAATCCCAGCACTTTGGGAGACTGAAGTAGACAGATTACAAGATCAAGAGTTAGAGACCAGCCTGGTCAACATGGTGAAACCCCGTTTCTACTAAAAATACAAAAAAAAAAAAAAATTAGCCAGGCGTGGTGGCACACGCCTGTAGTCCCAACTACTTGGGTGGCTGAAGCAGGAGAATCATTTAAATCCAGAAGGTGGAGGTCTCAGTGAGCTGAGATCGTGCCACTGCACCCCAGCCTGGGTGACAGAGTGAGACTCTGTCTTAAAAAAAAAATGGCAATCAAACCCCACACACTCCAACTCTAGATAGTCTGCACTTCCCACATTTCTAAAGGAGCAGAGTTTATTGCCACCCGATCCTGATGACTGGCCAAGGCTGAGTGGCCTGGGGAAAGAAACATTAAGTGGTTGTGCCAATTAGGTTTTTTCTGATGGAAATTAGGAGAGGAAGAGAAAAGCAAAACAAAATACTATAGATTCAGAGTTGATCAGTGTTGGGTGTGCTTGAACTGAAAGGTCACGTGGACTCAGTACCTGGGACCACCATTTAGATCAGCCTTCATGCACCTTGCACAAATGGGAGTAAGAAAGAGAATTTGAAGAGAAAGGAGATAAACAATATATATTTATAATGCTTACAATTTTCCTTTTATTGTTCCAATTATTTTCCATATTTACTCCCCATGACTATTCTATTTTATAAATAAGATAGTGGAGAACCAGAGAGGCTAAGTGACTTGCCTGAGGTCATACAACTAGCGTGCAAAGCAAGGGTACAAACCCAATATATGCATAATTCAACCCTATGCTCAACTCTCTGTCTAATTATACATGTAGTCCTTCCTAAGTCCTCGTCTGCTGTGATTCTGCAGCATCTGACATAATGATCCCTTTGTCATTGACTTTCACAATTTTCCACTAATTCAAATTTCCACTTGCTTTCTCTCACCTCTAACAAGTTTGTGTTCTGAAGGTCCTGACTTCTCTTCTCTACATGATTTATACATACTCTCTCCTAAAGGTTATGTATGAGGCTATAAAGTCTTATCTTCCTATCTTCCCAAAACATTAGTTTATGTTTCTAGATATCAACATTTTGTGTCTATGGCTCCAATATTTATCCACTAATCTAGTTATGGATTTCTATTTCTGTTCTTAAAAAATCAATATGCACATAGACTATTTATCCCTGTATTTCCATATCATTTGCCACCTGCTGTTTTTTCCATTTTTGTTTTTATTTAGTTTGATTTTGCTACTAATTATATCACCAACCTCTAGCAACAATTTCTTTAAAATACTTTAAAATTTGGAGATTCACTCCCCAACTCCCAGTTTTCTTCCCCTTTTTCTATTTTATTCCATCTATTTTGAATTCTTATCCTTTACTTCTCTCTGCAAAAGTTTATCCACTCTTCAAGGCCCAATTCAACTGTCAGTTGTTTTCTTATGTAAACTTTTTTTGTATAAGGGAGCCAGTGAAATTCTTCTGTCTAAGATTCCATAGTATCCCTTCATATGTATTGCTATCGTTATGTGGCTCTACACATGTGTGTACAAATTTGGATATTTAACTAGGATAACTTCCTTAAGAATAAGGACTTTGTAACTATAACTATATTCCTCACTGTGCTTAGCATTATGTCTCACAAATAATTAGTGCTTTTTTTTTTTTTTTTTTTTTTTTACTATTGTCCCTGTCTACTTGGCTTAAGGTATATACAACTTCTAGATAAATGCAGTGAAAAAGTAAAATAAATAAATAAATAAAAGGCAGTCATGAAGAGAAAAATGAAGAAAATAAAGAAAGACTAAATAAATAAACATACCAAAGAATAGATACTTTTTGAGGTTACTTGTCTTGGTGAATAAATCATATGTATTAAAAAGCGAACATCTAAACACTATGGGCTTATGATTTCCCTGCTTGGGACCCAGATGACACCTCATAAAACAATGCACCTGTCATAGATCTCCTTAATTGCAGCCATGCTACACGATTGCATGGTGTGATCACTGTGGAGATACGTGACTTCCATAAATACTGTTTATAGAGTATCTGCTAGGTGTTACTGTGCTTCTAATATATGTCAGAATAAAGTCACCCTATGGGCCTGTCAATGCAAACACATGAGAGATGTTAAAGTATGTTTGGAGGTGAGTCAGACAGTGATGCACAAAATCCTTAGCTGAAAAGCCCATGAAGAGCCAATGATGTCTTACATCACTTGCTCTTGGTATCATGGTCAGACATTAGTGCTCTGTGGCAGATGTCAGCTGACCATGTATCACCCAGCTCCTTATAGAAGCAATCTGTTGCTGCTTTTTCCATGATGCCACCAGATGATTTTGCCACAAAAATTCATTCATAAATTAAACTCTTTTGCCATAACTTCCAATCAGCAGAGAGGATATAATACAAGTCCTAGTACAGAGGCTTGTTCTACACATTCGATTTTGCCATCCAGAGGCTAAGGGAGAAAAATATTTACTCAAATTGTTCTTACTATTTGTTTGTTAAACATTACATTGCCTTAGTGACATGCTGGCATGGCTTACTGACTAATTCCACGGTAAG
Organism: Saimiri boliviensis; assembly: GCF_048565385.1. Taxonomy (NCBI): domain Eukaryota; kingdom Metazoa; phylum Chordata; class Mammalia; order Primates; family Cebidae; genus Saimiri; species Saimiri boliviensis. The sequence continues at coordinate 37,931,177 of NC_133465.1, forward strand.
AACTGGAGTTGAGCCCAGGGACCTGTGCTTTGCATAAGGAGGCTTCATCATCTCATAATCACACTCTACTCCCAAGACACAAGAAAGAAATAAAAAGTGAGACCAATTTAGGAAACCTGCGTAAACCCTTTGGGGAACTGTTCATGCCCTGATGTTCTTAATGTTTAAGTGTCTATTGTCCCAAAAGCTTAACCCTGAAATCTTATTGCTCCATCCTTAAGGATTTTAACAATATCCCTCCAGTTCTTTAGCCAGGAGGAACTTCACTGATCAGGTTAGATTTTAGTCTTCTGATCTATCTTTATCCTTCTTGACTTAAACAGTGAAAATTATGATGACACAAAGCTTCCTGGTCATTTTTTTCTTATGTTAAATGATCTGAATTCAGGTTGATTTGTTATCTTCTGTGAAGTGTGAGTTGTACCTGATACTTAGAACAAGGTCTCTAAATTGAGAACACGACTGAATGGCATTAGCTTAAAATGAGCCTCTTTCCCAAATTATTTTAGTCTTAGCAGAGGTGCCTTCAAAATTGTCAGTGTGAAAATGGCCCACTATTTTCCTTCGGCCACATTGTAAAGATTGAATTAATGAATGCTGCACTGGTTTATAAGACCTAACTTGCATTGTGATTTACTCCATTATCTCAACATTCAAGAGGAAACAGAAAATTTCAAAGACAGATACTGTGAATCTCAAGTGCTAATTATGAACACTGGGCTGGAAGCAAAACAAAACAAAACACCCTGCATAAAACACGTATTTGAAAAATGAAACCAGTGGCAGGCAGAACTGGTGGGAAGTGATCTACAGGAAGGATAGAACAAAAGAAAAAGCAGGTATTTATTCATCACTTACAATGTGTCAAGTTCTGTGCTTGGTACTAAAATACAACATGGCATTAACCCTTCAACATCAGGGAAAGAGAACTATTGTCACATTCCTTTTGGATGAGGAAATATCCAGTCTAGAAGGGTAAAATAATATACTTAAGATCACATTCAGTGTCAGGAAAGGAAACAACCCTGACGTCCTAAGCTCCAAGTCTTAAGCTCTTTGACGTAATATTCCTCCCTCTGTTTTCAATACAGTTATTATAGATGTCCTTGAGATGTATTTTAATCCTTGTAATTTTACCTTGAAGAAACGAGCGTAAATGAAACGATAAAGCAAGTACATTAAGGACATTAACCTGGAAAGTCACTTCCATATACCTTCTCATTACCCTCCTAATAGTGAACTCCAGCAGCAACTTCCCTGACTTATAATGAATCAGAGTCAACCGTCTATCTTGTCTCTTTCTTCTGCATCTTTGTCTGCTCCAGGACAGCTTTCCCTTGCTTCCCTTTAGCTTTAAAATGAACTTCAACCTTATCATACACAGTATACTTCCATTTTATTCCCTCAAAAGAGAATTTGACACACCTTTGAAAAATAAAGATTCTTAAAAAGGTATCACATAAAGTAAAATGAAACGGTGTGGTTTAATGGAATATTTTGCAAAAATATTTTGTTTGATGTTTCTTCACCAGCATGCCTTAACTGTCTTCAATTTCTAACGTATCTGGTCACTTCCTGTGTTATTTTAAGTTTATTTTTCTTCTATAAAATGAGTAAAGTCTTTCCCCTCTACCACAGCCTTCTACATCTCCTCTGTCTCAGATACAAGCAATTGGCTCGAAAATCATGGTTCTGAAATAGAACAGGCCTATCCATAATGCCCATTAAGGCAGTGTCCTCCAGTCAGACAGCATCATTTATAACCCAGAGAGTGCGGCAGAGACAGCTCCAAATCTGCAGCTTCAGCTCAGCAATTTATGAATCCAGAGCCAATGACTCAAACACTCAAAAATCTCCCAAGGAGTAGTAAACACACACAAAATAAGAAGTAGATACAGATGTAGGTATTCCTATAATGAGAGCAGATCAATGAGAGCACGACCAGCTGGAAAAATAAAACCCAGGTAAACAATAAGTTCAGGTGATGATTTAATATCTGTAGGACATGAGAGAAACAGAATGCTCCAGAAAATTTTAGTGACAGATTCTTAACCTGACCTTGATTTCTTCATACCATGTGGATTCAACCTGTTCATTTACATAAAATTCTTGCCCAACCAGGGGCTTGTACAAAATGTCATTGATAAATTGTATCAAATTCATTAATGAGCAGTGTGCCACTGGATGATCACCGACTAGTTTCTGAGCTATGTCCTACACAAAAAGAGGGGTTTGGTTACTCCTACAGGGAAGAGTTTGATTGAAATTAATAGCCATAAGTAATAATTGTCATTGACTTCATAGCACAGCATGCTTACATGTGCCCGATAAGCAATGATGATGAAGGATTTATGAAGGCATTAAAGGGGGGCAAGGCTGTGAATATTTTAATTACAACCAACTAGACACCTACTGCCATCTTTAGAAAAGATTCTTACTCTATAACTCAAGAATGCACGATATCAGGGCATCTTGGTAAAGACTCGAGTTTTCAGATTAAATAGGTCTGCCAGGGACTGAGCAGAAAAAAGTAAAACATTCACAGCTGAACTTAATCAGATGAAATTTTTGAACCTCAATTATGTGTTAAATAATCTTTAAAATTAAAAAACTAGGCTAAAACAAGAACATTCTACTTACAATGAAATGAGACTCAGACAACCTTAGATTTCTTACCTACAACAACGTAGAAAACAAAATGGTGTCTGCAAAGATAGGGTGTTATCTAGATATATGATCATTTAAATTAGACTGGGGAATGATTGCCTTTTTTAGGCACGTTATGACTCAAAACATTTATCTAGAAGAAACCAGAGGATTCAATCCAAAGGAACAAAAAATGATTTCTAAAAGTAGAAGAAGATAGAACTCAGAGGAATAGTGGCACTCAAATTTAAGAAATATAGCCAGGCGCGGTGGCTCGAGCCTGTAATCCCAGCACTTGGGGAGGCTGAGGCGGGTGGATCACGAGGTCAAGAGATCGAGGCCATCCTGGTCAACATGGTGAAACCCCATCTCTACTAAAAATACAAAAAATTAGCTGGGCATGGTGGCACGTGCCTGTAATCCCAGCTACTCAGGAGGCTGAGACAGGAGAATTGCCTGAACCCAGGAGGCGGAGGTTGCAGTGAGCCGAGATCGTGCCATTGCACTCCAGCCTGGGCAACAAGAGCGAAACTCCGTCTCAAAAAAAAAAAAAAAGAAATATAAAAGGAAAAGGTAGGTGAAAATCAATTAAGGGTTTTGTTTTGTTTCAAGGTTGGGAATAGGTAGAAAAACATACCTGTGTGTGTATATTTGTGTGTTTATACATAAATTTTAAGAGAAGTCAAGAAGTCAAGAGAAGAATGGCAAATAATGTATAATTTTAAAACCACTAAGAAGTAAAAAGAATTAAAAAATTTTTAATCCAGTAAAACTCTACAACTTGTAAAGGAAAAACAAAAGCGTAAGGGTATGGCCATTGGTAGTATATCCCTATCCCTTGGTGGTCACTGGTTTGTTGTGTGTTGGGGGGGACATCCATGGGAAGGGAAATGGCCTTTCTCAACTCCAGCAGGGCATATCTGTCAGGTATTAAGAGGAGAAATCATGCTGGTGAGCTCTGCACAAGCTATATGAAGAATCATGGGGCTGGATCTGTGAGGTTCCTCACTCACCCTGCAAATATTCCCATGCTGGAGGGAGTGTGATGTTAAATGAAATATAAAAATAAAACTAAAAATCTTCATTAGGGAAGAGAGTGAGAGAGAGAAAGAGAGAGAAGAGAGACTGTGGAAGAAAAGAAATGCATGTTTAGTATAGTTAACAGAACTTCTTGCCAAGTTTTCAACAAGGGTCCTAATTTTCATTTTGCCCAGGGTCTCACAAGGTATCCAGCCAACCCTGCTGTGAATATATATCTGCTAACGTTTTGAGAGTAACAAATGGAAGAGTACCAATGCTCTTGCATTAATTCCTTTAAAATATTCATGGGAACAAGGAAATACAATGAGTAGTCTAAGAACAGAAAGTGATTAATTGAACAGGTATATTTGGAGCCAAAATCAAAGGACTCCGTGACTCACTGGCAGTGTGGAGTGATGAAGGGATCGAGAAGGACTGTCAGGTGTCTAACTTTTATGTTCCAGAAGTGAAAATATTGGAGGAGGAGTGTCAAGATGGTGATCTCACTTTTGGATATGATGGGATGGAGGTCTCTGTGGGTGGTGTATGGCGAAGCATATCAGGTTTAATTGATAAGTCACATACAAGTATCTAGAACTCAGTTAAGAAATTTGGGTTCAAGATGTAAATTTGAGATTTATCACCACAGAGGAGGTAATTGCAACTATAAGAAATGACTATACAGATGTAGTTTAAGAGAATAAAAGAGTGAAAAGGGACAAGTCGAATAATTTAAGTGACATTGAAAGGACTTTTGAGAGGATGATTGAGGAGTCGCTAGACAGTTAAAACAATATGGGCTGCATATTGCCCAGGATACAAAAGAAAATAGAATTTCTAATACTTGGTAGTAAAGTAGTCAGATTCTGACCTGGATTCCAGTGATCTCTGGTTCTCAGTGCTTACACTTGTCTTAGTTCATTTGAGCTGCTCTAACAATATGCCAAAAAAAAAAAAAAAAAAAAAAAGAGTAATTTACAAACAACAGAAAGTCATTTCTCACAGTTCTGGAGACTAGGAAGTCCAAGATTAAAGAACTGGCTGATTTAGTGTCTGGTGAGGGCTCGCTCTCTGGTTTATAAATGGCACTTTCTCACTGGTCCTTACATGGTAGAAGGAGCTAGCTAACTTGCCAGGGACATTTTTATAAGGCACTAATCTCATAATAAATGAATGAATGACAACTATGCTGTTTGTCATGCTGCAGAAAATAGCACTGCCTGAATCTTCATGCAGGAAGGTGAAAGCTATCCGTAAACCTTTCAGCTCAAGCTAAATGTCTCCAAAATGATGTAATCCCTATGTCTTTTTAGACCTGATGGAAAGGCTATGCTAGCTAACTGTGCCAGCCTGGGAAACAGTTAGACCTATTTCACTCTGTGTTCTTAAGTAAAATCCATGTAGACGTGAAGCCAAAAGCAGTAAGGAAAGCAGGACATAGCAGTCCCTAGTATAGTTTATTTTCCTTTTCTTAACTTTTTAATTTTTATTTTTTAATAGGGCCACCTCTCTTCCTCCCATCCCAAATTTGTCAGTTTTCAAGGAAACATGCAAATAAACAGTATGATTCTGAGTCATAACAACTAGATTGTTTGTGAATATAAGCTGTGTGTCTCTGTGTGTAATAAAAAGGTCTCTTTTCCGAAAAATATCTGGAGACAAAAAGACAAGGTAACATAATAATCCAAAACTATGTCTCTCTGTATTTACAGGCATCGTACCTAGGCTGCTGTGCAAAAATACTACTATCTTGAGCAGCCTTATCCCAGGTACAAGTATAACAGTTGAACACTGTGGGTGCCCATGTGACTTCCATTCCTTGTAGATGAGCCATAAAGGTGCTAGGTGGGGCAGATTCAGTGAGCTCTAGGTAGTGAAATTCTTGCACAACAAGTGCTTTCTCTAGTTCCTGTAAGAAACATTACCAGTTATGTGCAGTCTGCACCATAGGGAAGAAAAGAAGAGATTTAAGGTTGGCTCTTTGTAAGTGAAAGCAGAAGCCTTTAATCAGCATGTGCTCTTCAGTTTGGCTTACTCCTGAGACACTCTAATTACTTTATAGGAAAAGAAACCCATCACATATTCAAATTGCCCACTGGAATCAAATACCACATTAAAAGAAGCATGAGATTAAAGGGCAAAAAGTATAAAGTGAGTGAAATAATATTTTGTTGCTTTTTAGACTGTGTTCACATTTTCTTCTGCTTTAATTTGGTAATTTATTATCTAGGGACAAGAGATTGTCAGAGCAGATTGATTGATTGATTGTTTAATCAGGTTATTAACAAATTCTATCATATATTCAGTCAGAGCAAGCAGCCACTTACTCTGCTTTCTCTATTTTTGCCTGGTTTAGTGCCTGGATTGGAGGTGGGGAACTAAGATGTTATTTCCCTGATTTCTACGCAGTTTGAGAAAGAACACACCTTGTTACAGAGAACCCACTGTCAAGGGAGTCCACTAAATTGAACAATTTTGATGTCCTGGAGAATTTTATTTGAATGAATTGTGTGGGGATTTTGAAAAAAGCCAAACTGCTGAAGATATTGAGTGAGTGAGAGTCAACATTAAAAAGCAAGGCTTAGAAGCAGGTACTGCAAATTAATTCAATTTATTTTCAAGCCAAGGTCATGCCTTATGCTTGGAAATTGATTTTAAAGGTGTCTGTTAGACATATGAGGGTAAAATGTTAGGCTTTTATCCTTTCACTCTATCAGCTTTTATAAGAATACCTGATAGTCATTGGGAAGGCACTCCTATTTTTTAATTTTTGGCTTGTGATCGTGCAACTTATATGGCAGTGACAATGATGATAGGAAAATAGTTAACTACATGCTAAGTACTTTGTAGATAATAACTCCTTTAATTTTCTTGACCATCTGAAGCAGGTTTTATTATCAGCTCTAGAAAAGATGCAATTACTTCCAAGTTTGGACAGGTATTTGGTAAACTTATCAGCTGGTTTATAGTATACCTGCAATTAAAGAAAAATCTGAATAAATTAAATAGGAAATTATATACTAGAAGGATACCTGGGATTAGGGAGTGGAAGGGAAGGCTTTCATCCAGCTGAGAAACAGAAGTCACAGCAGCAAACATCCAACCAGGATGCTTCCAAAAAACAAAAAGTCTCCAATTGCCATGCATCTGCTTCATAGTTTGTACTATAATGGGAAGAGAATAGATCTGGGAGCAAAGCCTCTTAGAGTTGAACACGAGTAGGTGAATTTATCATTCTGCCAAGCCTATACACAAAGAAACATATTTGTTAAAAGGAGATCAGGGTGTCCTCAGGAAAGGGAAAAATGAACATGATGTGGCCACAGCTGACAGTATCTACTGCAACAGTGGGGCCATTGTATTTCCCATGCACTTAAATACCTCTAGAAGCCATAAGAACATCCTGTGTATAGCGCTATGGTAAATGTGTTCACCATTATATCATAAAAGAAGTATCATTTGCCATCAAAAAACGGAAAGGATTTAATATCTGTATAGAAGACTTAAACTTCAAACTTTAGCTCTTTGAAGACATTTATTTCTTTGATGAGTGTAAATGAGTTTACAGTCACTGTTCTTGTAGAGCATTTACCATTTCCTCATAGACCTAGAAGAGTCTGAGTACCTGGACTGGTTTGTAGACCAGTATTTGGGAACTCCTCCAGATTATCCACAGATACTGGGACATCAAGTAGTTTTGTAGCTATCTTTTTGGAGAGCTACCAGCCTCTCCAAACAGTCTCTTTGCTAAAAAACACACAGCGATTTCCAGGCCTTTAATGTATGAACTAAGTTCTGCTCTCCAAATCCACATTTGGCTTCTCTATCCTTACCTTGCCTGTACATTTGCATTACTTTCTAAAATACCTCCAAAGACAGTTACTTGAATGTTACACAGCCAAAATTTTAACCATATTAAAAGTGTCACAGGTTTCTTACCTGCACCTTTATTACACTATTTATTCTTCCTCAGGGTAAAAGGAGAAACAGATTTTTGGTAACATACTCAGTACTTAGCAGTGACATTCCCCATCAATCGTCATGCATTAAATATATTTTGCAATAAGTAAAATAATTATGAAATTATTTTGTGCTTAATGTTATGTTAGAAACAAAGAATTCACATTGGAATTTCATTCAAAATGTTCCAATCACTCAAATTTCTAAGTAGAATATTTTGTTAGCCGGGCGTGGTGGCTCACACCTGTAATCCTAGCACTTTAGGAGGCTGAGGCGGGTGGATCACCTGAGGTCAGGAGTTCAAGACCAGCCTGACCAACATGGAGAAACCCTGTCTCTACCCAAAATACAAAATTAGCTGGGCATGGTGGTACATGCCTATAGTCTCAGCTACTCAGGAGGCTGAGGCAGGATAATTGCTTGAACTCGGGGGGTGGAGGTTGCAGTGAGCCAAGATCAAGCCATTGCACTCCAGCCTGGGCTGTAAGAGCAAAACTCTGTCTCAGAAAAAAACAAACAAACAAACAAACAACAACAACAACAAAGCATATTTTGTTAGTAAAGGGGAAAGGCAAATCTGCAGTTTTAGAAATTAAAAACCAAAATAAAACCCTCATACTTACAGACCAAAGTTCTAAAACAACCCAAATGCCCATCGATGATAGACTGGACAGGGAAAATGTGGCACATATACACCATGGTATATTATGCAGCCATAAAAAATGATGAGTTTGTGTCCTTTGTAGGGACATGGATGAACCTGGAAACCATCATTCTCAGCAAACTGACACAAGAGCAGAAGATCAAACACCGCATGTTCTCACTCATAGGCGGTTGTTGAACAATGAGAACACATGGACACAGGGAGGGGAGCACTATACACTGGGGTCTGTTGGGGGGAAATAGGGGAGGGACAGTGGGGGTTGGGGAGTTGAGGAGAGATAGCATGGGGAGAAAGGACAGATATAGGTGATGGGGAGGAAGGCAGCAAATCACACTGCCACGTGTGTACCTATGCAACAATCTTGCATATTCTTCACGTGTACCCCAAAACATAAAATGCAATAAAATAAATTTTAAAAAAACATTTTATTGGTGCATATCATTATCAAGAATATTACTCATCTAATTGTACAGTACTCTTTAATTAGAGGTTTGGCCCAACTCCTTTAGAAACAGACTATGGTAGGCTGAAAAGGTCCCCTGACCCATGAACTCTGTGAACGTTGATTTATATGGCAAATATTAACTTAAGGATCTTGATATGGGAAGATTATTGTGAATTAGACAGACAAGTCCTAAATGCAATTATATGCATCTTTATAAAAGAAAGACAAAGTGAAATTTCATACAGAAAGAGGTAGGTAAGGCGACCACTGAGACAGAGATAAAGGTGACACTGTCACAAATTAGGCAATGCTGGCAGTCACCGGAAGCAGGAAGAGTTGAGAAATAATTTAAAACCAATACGCAGACTAATGCAAGATAGGTCCAATAGCACGGACTGTGTATATGAAGATAAAAATATTAAAACAAACAAAAAGAGATAGTATGCATAATATTCACTAAAACTTTTATCAGGTGTCCACGTTTAATTGCAAGCTAGATATTTCAGGGCACCGAGGATAGACCATTAAGTATTAAAATGTGTCTACCATAGTGGAGCTTATATTTGGGATATACTAAATTCCAGGTGGATGAAAGCCTGAGCACATAACTGGGCAAAGTCAGCAGAAAGGGATTATTGGCATCTTGAAGCAAGACTGAACAAGGGACGGAAAACATCTCCTTTGAAAAATGAAAAAATAATTCATAAAGATAATTCTTAAGAATTTAAATCTGAAGACAAATTTTTAGATCAATGAGAAAGAAAAGAAAAAGAAACATTCTTATCTCCAAGTAACATCAGCAAAAATAAAACTGTCATTTTCATTTTCTCTTCTCTTTTAAGACATTGTCAAAACATGAAAGTATTGAGCTACTGAATTCACTAAACATTGAGAAGCATTTTTCATGTCTGCTATGTTTGTGTTAAAATACTGAAAATAAATGTCTCAAATGAAATTTTTTTATTTTCTGAGAGGCAAGTTTGTAGTTTCTGTGGAGTAAAAAGCTCTCAGTTAAAATAAGCCTCTTATTTAAACTTAGTTGTACATTTATTTATTTATTTATTTATTTTTGAGATGGAGTCTTGCTCTGTTGCCCAGGCTGGAATGCAGTGGCATGATCTTGGCTCATTGCAACCTCTGGCCCAGGGTTCAAGTGATTCTCCTGCTTCAACCTACACAATAGTTGGGACTACAGGTGCATGCCACCACACCTGGCTATTTTTGTTTGTTTGTTTGTTTGTATTTTTAGTAGAGAAGGGGTTTCACCATGTTGACCAGACTGGTCTCTAACTTCCCACCTCGTGATCCGCCCACCTCAGCAGATCCCAAAAGTGCTGGGATTACAGGTGTGAGCCACCACACCCAGCCTGTATATTTAAAAAAAAAAAAAAAAAAAAAAAAAAAGAGGTCCTGGCTGGACGTGGTGGCTCACGCCTATAATCTCAGCACTTTGGGATGCCAAGGCGGGCCGATCATGAGATCAAGAGATCGATACCATCCTAGCCAACATGGTGAAAACCTGTGTCTACTAAAAATACAAAAAAATTAGCTGGCACTGGTGGCATGCGCCTGTAGTCCCAGCTACTTGGGAGGCTGAGGCAGGAGAATTGCCTGAACCCAGGAGGTGGAGGTTGCAGTAAGCCTAGGTCACGCCACTGCACTGCAGCCTGGCACCTGGTGACGGAGGGAGACTCTGTCTCAAAAAAAAAAAAAAAAAAAAAAGAGGTCCTGGGGAAATATGGAACAGTACTTTTCAGGGCAACTATTTTATTTATCTATTCAGTAGACAATTATTGAGCACCTACTGTGTGAAATTCATGTTAAATATAGATAATAGAAAAGGGAAAAACAGTCAAGTATACAAGAAAGTAAGTCAAGTATACATATTTTGAGGAATGCCATGGCAGAGCATTTTCAGGAGCATGGAGAAATCATCTGCATCAACTGAAATAGGTCCAGTTCACCTAGGAGCCAAAATCTGAGTAGATCATAAGATAAGTAGGGGAAGGTTAAAAGAGGAGATGACCCTGACAGGTAAAATAATTTAAATCATAGTAGAGTGAAAATATTAATTCACAGAATAATAAAGAAGACATTTGTTGGTGCAAAATTTCATGAGCTGAAGAGGGAGTTAGAAGATGAAGAGAACAATTTAGATGGGGTATGTGTCTTGGAAGGCCAGGTGAAGTATGTGCCTGAGGCTGAAGTTTACACTGTAGACAAACAGACTACTGGGGAGAAATGACAGATACAGGCGAGGGGACGGAAGGCAGAAAACCACACTGCCATGTGTGTACCTATGCAACAATCTTCCATGTTCTTCACATGTACCCCAAAACCTAAAATGCAATTTAAAAAAAAATTTAAGCAGTGAAGTAGCATGATCTGATTAGTAATTTAAATATTTGATTGGTGATGGCAAAAATGAAGGTAGGGAATCTATTAGAAGATTATTTAAAACCTGACGTAAGTTTTAAAAAAAAAATGTTGAAAAGAACAAATGTGGTATACAGCAAGATGACAGGTTAGAAAGCTGTAGACCACTATTCCTCCACAAAGACATCCAAATACCAACAAAATACCAATGGCAATATCTGTTAGAACTCTAGAGATGAAATGCAAAGCTACAGCACCCAGGTCAGTGTAAAAACAAGAAGGGATTCCAGTGAAAAGGGTAGAGAAGTTTGTGGTGTGTGGCACTGATGGCAACAGCTGCTGTCATCAGCTGCATGGCTGGGGCTACATACTCCATGGAGTTCCTAGGAGTCCCACCCCTTCTTGGGATGGGAGCCTCAAACTGCAACTGCAGACCCAGGCCTCCTGCTCTGCAGAGCAGGCAGGAGACCCACCCTTCACTCCAGCCACCCAAACTGCAGCTGTGGATCCCTGTGCTCTTGGGGGAGTCAGCAACAGGCAGGATCAGCCAGGAACAGCCATGCCTGTACTGGTGGCAGAGTTTAGAAGTCCTTAAAAAAGAAGTGAGAAATATATGACAGCTCCAGTTCTATGGGAAGATCTCAAGGAGAGAAAGAGATTTATTAAAAAAAAAAAAAAAAAGGAACATATTACGATCAGATAAGCCTGAGTGATGAGGGTTTTTCCTTGCGTGAATTCAGTAGGCAAAGACAGGAAGAGGTATTTTTGTTTCGCAAGTGCTCAAATTCTAGCAAAAATTATACAACCTATAAAGAAACGTGGCCAAATCAAAAGAGCAAAATAACACTCCATAAAAGAAATCTAAAGAAACATAGATCTATGAGCTGAGTGACCAAGAATTTAAAATATTTGTTACAAGAATGCTTAAGGAGCTGGAAAAAATACAAATAGTCAACAAAAACAGGAAAATGATTCTTGAACAAAATGATAGTATCAACAGAGATATAATCTATAAAGAAAGATTCATAGTTCTAGAGTTCTAGAAGTTCTAGGGTTGGCTAGGCATGGTGGCTCATGCCTGTAATCCCAGTACTTTGGGAGTCCATACAGGCAGAACACCTGAGGTCAGGAGTTCGAGACCAGCCTGGCCAACATGGTGAAACCCCGCCTCTACTAAAAATACAAAAATTAGCCCAGCATGGTGGTGCATGCCTGTAATTCCAGCTACTCAGGAGGCTGAGGTTGGAGAATCCCTTGAACCAGGGAGGCGGAAGTTACAGTGAGCCGATTGTGCCACTGCACTCCAGCTTCTATAACAGAGCAAAATTCTGTCTCAAAAAACAAAAGAAGTTTTAGAGTTAATTGTTCCTTTAACTCTTTAAGAACGGCATCAATTTCCTATGCTCATGTAGTTTTCTGTGGTAGTCCTGAAGTAGTTTATCTCTAGGGTCTGCAATGATGAGAAATTTCACAGTTTTTTTTTTTTTTTTAGCACCTCTAACTTAGTAATTTCAAATTATCTCTCTTTATGGTTGACAGTTTCTATTTTGCCTGATCAAGTCTTCTTGATCAATACTCAATAATTAAATTGAGTAATGAATAATAAAATTGCTGGATCATATGGCAATTCTGTTCTATTTGAGAAATCACCAAATTGCTTTCCACAATGGCTGAACTAATTTACTTTTCCACCAGCAGTGCATAAGCATTTCCTTTTCTCCACAATCTCCCCAGCATCTATATTTTTTGTCTTTTTAATTATAGGCATTCTGACTAATGTGAGATGGCATCTGACTGTTATTTTGATTTGCATTTCTCTAATGATGTGTGATGTTGAGCATTTTTTTGTATGTTTGTTGGATGTGTGCAGGTCTTCTTTTGAATGGTGTCATGTTCATGTTCTTTGACCAGTTTTTAATGGGGTTGTTTTTTGCTTGTAAATTTGTTTATGTTCTTTATAGATCCTGGATATTAGACTTTTGTCAGATGTACAGTTTGCAAAATTTTTCTCTTATTCTGTAGATTGTCTGTTTAATTTGTTGATAATTTATTTTGCAGTACAGAAGCTCTTTAGTTAGGTTCTATTTGTCAATTTTTGTTGTTATTGTTGTAATTGCTTTTGGTGTCTACATCATGAAGTCTTTGCAAGCTCCTGTGTCCAAAATGGTATTTCCTAGGTTATCTTTCATTGTTTACGTAGTTTTCAGTTTTAGATTTAAGTCTTTAATTTATTTGAGTTAATTGTTATATGTGGTATAAGGAAGGGGTCCAGTTTTAATTACCTGCATTAACATCTCACTGACAATAATAGATCATCAAGAAAGAAAATGAACAACAATATTCTGGATCTTAAAACTTAAAGGCACCCAAAACCAACAGAATATATATTTTTCTTATTGCCACATGGCACCTAAAGTAGACCACACTACTGGGCATGAAACAACCCTCATCAAAAGCTAAAACAAAAATAATGAAACAACATCAACCACATTTTTGGACTACAGGGCAATATAAACAGAAATCAATACTAATAAAGTCACTCAAAACCATATAAATAAATGAAAAGTAAACAACCTGTTCCTGAATTATACCTGGGGAAATAATGAAATTAAGGCAGAAATTAAGAAATTCTTTGAAACTAATGAGAAAAAAGATACAACATGCAAGAATCTCTGGAACACAGCAAAAGCAGTATTTTAAGGCAAGTTTATAACACTAAACATTTACATCAAAAATTTAGAAGCATCCCAAATTAACCTAATTTCACCTCTAGAGAAAAGCAAACTAATCCCAAAGCTAGCAGAAGACAAGAAATAGCAAATTTCAGAGCTGATTAAAGGAAATTGAGATATATATATATATATATATATATATATATATATATATATATGAATTCAGGAGCTGGTTCTTGAAAGAATTAATAAGATAGGTAGACCATGAACTATACTAATAAAGAAAAAAGAGAGATTGAGCCAAATAAACACAATTATAAATGAAAAAAGAGACATTACTACCAATATCACAGAAAAAAAAACCCTCAGGGACTATTATTAACATCTGTGTTCACACAAATTAGAAAACCTAGAAGAAATAAATACATTCTTAGAAACAAATACATACAGCCTCCCAAGACTGAATCAGGAAAAAATTCAAACATTGAAAAGACCAGTAATGAGTGCCAAAATTGAATTAATAAAATGCCTACCAACCAGAATAAGCCCAAAACCAGATAGATTCTCAGACCATTTCTACCAGATATATAAGAAAAAGCCAGTACGATTTTTTTGTTTTGAGATGAAAGTCTCACTCTGTCACCCAGGTTGGAGTGCAATGACACAGTCTCAGCTCACTGTAACCTCTGCCTCCATATTTAAGAGATTCTTGTGCCTCAGCCTCCTGAGTAGCTAGGATTACAGGTGCCCACCATCATGCCTGGCTAATTTTTGTATTTTTAGTAGAGACGGGGTTTCACCATGTTGGCCAGGCTGGTCTCGAACTCCTGACCTCAGGTGTTCTGCCTGTATGGACTCCCAAAGTGCTGGGATTACAGGCATGAGACATCACCCCCAGCTGCTGGTACCATTTTTAATGAAACTATTCTGAAAATATTGAGGAAGAAGGACTATTTTCTAATTCATTCTATGAGGCCAGCATTTTCCTGCTACCAAAACATGGCAGAAACACAACAACAATAACAAAAAAATTCAAGACAATATCCTTGATGAACATAGATGCAAAATTCCTCAACAGAATAGTATTAAGCAGAATACAGCAGCACACCAAAAAGCTAATTCACCATGATCCTGGGATACAAGATCGGTTCAACATATATAAATCAGTAAATTTTATTTGACACATAAAAATAAAATCAAAAACCACATGATCATCTCAATAGATGCAGAAAAGGCTTTTGATAAAATTCAGCATTCCTTTATATTAAAAACCCTCAATAAACTAGGCATTGAAGGAACATACTTCAAACTAATAAGAGCCATCAATGAAAAACCCACAGACAACAGCACACTGAATAAGCAAAAGCTGGAAGCGTTCTCCCTTGAAAACTGGCACAAGACAAGGATGCACTCTTTCACTATTCAACATAGTAGTGGCAGTCCTACCCAGAGCAATCACAAAAGAGAAAGACATTAAAGGCATCTAAATAGGATGAGAGGAAGTCAAACTATTCTTGCTCACAGATGATATGATCTTATGTCTAGAGAGCCCCAGAGTTTCTGCCCAGTAGCTCCTTGGTCTGATATATAACTTAAGCAAAGTTTCAGGATACAACAGCAATGTACAAAAATCAGTAGCATTTTTATGCAACAACAACATTGACACTGAGTACCGAAGCAAAAGCACAATCTCATTTACAATAGCCACAAATAGAGTAGGATAGCTAGGACTAGAACTTAACCAATGAGGTGAAATACTTCTACAATGAGAATTGCAAAACACTACCCAAAGCAATCAGTGTGCGTGCACGCGCATGCACACACACACACACACACACACATATACATTTCATGCTCACAGATAGGGAGACTCTATGTTGTCAAAATGGTCATACTGCCCAAAGCAATTTACAGATTCAATAATACTCCTATCAAACTATCAGTGGCATTCTTCACATAATTAGAAAAACTATTTAAAAATTCACATGTGATCAAAAAGAGCTGGAATAGCCAAGCCCATCCTAAGGGGGGGAAAAAAGCTGGAGACATCATATTACCCAATTTCTAACTACAGTCAAGGCTACAATAACAAAAACAGCATGCTACTGTCCAAAAACAGACACGTACACAAATGGAACAGAAGATAGTGCCCAGAAATAATGCCACACAGTTAGAACCACCTCACCTTCAAAAAATCATATTCGTGCATTATTTTTATGGGTGGAAAAAATGTTGTTGGTGGCCATTGGTTTTCTGAGAGTACTTCACCTGACAGATTCAGAGAACTCTGGTGTAGTTACTGACTCAAATGGATGGATTGCATTCTCTCCATAGAGTTAAAACAAGTATGGCTAAAAGCCAGCCAGATTCCCTGGATCCTGCTTTGCTTCATTCAAGAAGATTACATAGAAAAGTACATACCAATTTGCCAAATGAAGAAGCAAAATAAGACATACTGAAAACACACGTGGATCCCATTTCCAAACATGGTGAAATAGACTGTAAAGCAATTTTGTGAAGTTTTCAGATGGTTTTAATGAAGCAGACCCTGAGAAATGTTTGTACTGAAGCAGATATATTTGCAATTTGTTTGCAAGTCTTCCTTGTAGCAAAGGAAAACTTCAAGAAAGCAATCAGAAAAGTGGCTCATTCTAAGGAGCTAGAGTCTAAATTGTACTACAAATCTATGCAATTTACTATAAGGTTTTTCATGGCTTCATGACAGACAATGATCTCATTAAAGTGTATGAATAAAAGTATGTAAGAGTAACATCCTAATGATTAGTAGTTCAGGAATTCAACTTTTAAGATTAGTACAGAAGAAATTTGTACATTTGCTTAATGTTACATTTATTGCAGCAGAAGTTATAAGAGTGTGTTGAAGCTTTTCCCACTTGCTATGTGAGCATTGTACAAAACATTGAAAATGTTTCAAGTATAAGAAAGCATTTCATATGACATATTTTACATCATTTTTTTCCTCACCCTAAAAAGTTAGATAAAATCTGTTTGATTCAGTTCTTGTTAAAAACATAATAGAACAAAATAACTAAAGAAAAATGAAGTGAACCTTAGGTACTTATGAAGCCATAATACTCATCAAACACTGTCAAGCAAACAAATGTGGGAGTCCCAGAAAGAGAAAAAAGGAAATAAAAATTTGTAGAAATAATGGCAGAAAATCTCCCAAATCTAGGGAAAAAAACTAGACATGCCATTCAACAAACTCACAAAACTCTAACAAGAATAAATCCAAAGAGTATCATACTGCAACATATTATAATCATTCTACCTATATCAAAGACAAAGACAGTCTTGAAAGTAGTAAAAGAAAAGTGATTTAAGTGATTCATCACACACAAGGCAGTTTCTATAAGATTATCAGCAGATTTTTCAGCAAAAATCTGTAGGTCAGAAGGGAGTGGGATGGGATGATATTAAAGTGCTGAAAGAAAAAAGAAAAGGCAAGAAATAATGCTGTATCTGACAAAACTGTATTTAAAAGTGAAGCAGAGAGGCAGAGGCAGAAAGATTGCTCACACCCAGGAGTTCAAGACTAGCCTGGGCAAGAGAGTAAGACTCTCTCTCCAAAAAAAAATTTTTTAAACTAAACCTAGTGTGAGTGGCATGTGTCTATAGTTCTAGCTACTAAGAAGATTGCTTGAGCCTGGGAAGTTGAGGATGCAGTGAGCCATGATTATGCCATTGCACTCAGCTTGGGCAACTGAGCGAGATATTGCCAAAAAAAAAAAAAAAAAAAAAAAAGGAGAATTAAGACTTTTTCAGATAAACAAAAGCAGATAGAGGTCATTACCACTAGTCTCACTTCACAAGAAATGCTAAAGTTGGTCATTCAATTTGAGATGAAAATATGGTAGCTAAAAACATGAAGCTTAACAAAAAATATAAAGTTTTCTGGCAAAGGTAAAAATGTTAACAAATGTACTAACCTGTACTATAGTAATTTTGGTACATAGAATTTAAATGATAACAAACATTAAATTATAAATCAATGTTAATAAGTACATAGTATATAAAGATAAAAAATTAACACCGATAACATTAAGTGTGGAGTGGAGATTTTTATGTGATTTATATTAATATGTTATTAGATTAAAACAGAATTTTATATCTTTAAGATGCTTTGTGTAATTGCAATGGTAATCATACACATGCACACTTTATAGAATATACAGAAAAGGAAATAAGAAGTGAATCAAACATATTGCTACAAAAATCAACAAAACACAAAAGCAGGAAACGAGAGGAAAAGAGGGGAAAAAGCTATAAGATAAACAGAAAACAATTAAATATAGTGGTAATAATGTCTTTACTATCAATACTTATTTTAAATGTAAACAGATTACAGTCCATAATGAAAAAGACAGATTGGCTGAATGGATCATAAAATAGAGGATCCAACTATATGCCATATATAAGAGACAGGCTTTATATCTGGAGATTTACATAGGCTGAAACTGAAAGGATGGGAAAGGATATATTTCATGCAAATGGTAATCAAGAGAGATCAGGAGTAGCTGTACTAATATTAAAAATAGGCTAATTTTTTAAAGGCTAAATAGACAAAGGGGTAAGTAGATAATGATTAAAGGGTCCATTCGCCAAGAAGACATAATGATTATAAATTTTTATTTGCCAAACCATAGAACTCTTAAATATATGATGCAAACTTTGACAGAATCAAAGACAGAAATAGATAGTAATACAAAAATAGTAGGAGACTTCAATAGTGGATAAAACTAGGCAGAATATAATTTTTAAAATAGGACTTAAATATGCTATAGGTAAATTAGACCTAAAAAACAGGTAGAAAATATTACATAAAACAACATCTGGTTATATACTATTCCATAGTAGCCAAAGCAATCTGCAAATTCAATGCAATCACCATCAAAATCCCCAATGACATTTTTAACAAAAAAAGAAAGTTCATTCTAAAAATATAGATAATATCAAGGAATCCAAGTAGTCAAAATAATTTTGAAAAAGAATAGAGGTGGATCACTTACATTTCTTGATTTCAAAGCATATTACAAAGCTATAGTAATGAAAACAGTGTGATACTGACATAAAATCAGAAAAATAGACCAACGGAATAGGACAGAGCACAGAAGTAATCCCTTGTGTAAATGGTCAAATTCAACAGGGGTTCCAAGCCCACTCAGTGGAGAAAAAACAATCTCTTTAACAAGTAGTATTAAGGAAAGTAGAGATCCACCTGCAAAAGAATAAAGGTGGGCCACTATCTCATACCATTTACAAAAATTAAATCAAAATAATGGGTTAAATACTTAAATGAAAAACTAAAATTATAAATTTCCTAAAAGACCAGGTTTAAAATCATGAAACTCTACTTGGCAATGATTTCTTAGGTATGCCACCAATATCACAGGAAACTAAATAAAAATAGACAAATGGGACTACCTCAAACTTAAATACTTTTTTGTATCAGAAAACACAATCAACAGAGTGTATAGGCAATCTATAGAATGCGAGAAAATATTTGCAAATCATATATATAATAATACTTAATAGCTAGAGTATTATTTTAAAAAACTACGAGTTAATACAAAATTAAGCAAAACAAAAACAACCTGATCAAAAAACACATAAAGGACTTGAATAGACATTTGTCTAAAAAAATATGTAAACATATAAATAAATGCTCAACATCACTAATCATCAGAGAAACACAAATCAGAACTACCAGATGTTAAAATAATCAGGTATCACTTCATACTTATTAGAGTGTCTTCTATCAAAAAAAGGGGGAAAAAAACTAAATAGAAAATAACAACTGTTGGCGAGAATGTGGAGAAATTAGAACAATTTTACACTCCTGGTAGCCGTGTAAAATGATGCAACCACTGTGGAAAAGAGCACGGAAGTGTGTAAAACAATTAAAAATAGAACTACCATAAGATTCAGCAATTTCACTTTTGTGTATATGTCTAAAAATTGAAAGTATGGTCTCAAAGAGCTATTTGCACAGAAGTTTTTATAGCAGCATTATTCATAATTGCCAGGAAATTGATGCAACCCAAATGTTCAAGAGTTGAATAAACAAAATGTAATATTCAGTACAATGGAATACTATGTTGCCTTAAAAGGAAAGAAAATCCTGTCAGATGCTATAATGTGGATAAACTTTTAGGACATTATCTTAAATGAAATAAGCCAGTCACACAAAAAAATATTTTAGGACTCCACTTGTATGAGCTACCTAAAGCAGTTGAATTCATAGATACTGGTGATTACGAGAAGTAGTACAGAGAGATTTTCATAGTTATTTAATGTAAACAAGACACCAAAGAGAATGTCATAACCCTTGCTTGGAGATCTCCTAGGTCTGGACCACAGCGTCTCTCTCCACATCACTGACAATGTGGCCAGCGGGGCAGGGGCTGTGTTTCAACTGTTTACGTTACAGCTTGTTCAGTGCTGCCATTTGGTGGGTCCGGAGCTCTTGCCCCACGTCCAGGAACAATGAGGTATACAAACAATTGGAGGATGAGCTAGGTGAAGAGGTACTTTACTTAGTGCCAGTACAGCCATCAGGAAATTCAAAGTGGGTAGCTTCTTTCTGCAGGCAGGTTGTCTCGGCAAGTGTGCATCCCTGAAGAGAGCAGACCTAGAGTGGTAGTTCCTATCTGCAGGCAGGTCATCCAAGCATGCAGCCCTCATGAAAATGAGACCTGGAGTGGGTAGCTGCCTGAGTCTGGCTGAGTTCAGGGTTTTATGGGCACAAAAGAGAGGAAGTGTGTGCTGATTGGTCCATGGGCAGGCAATTATGGGTGGGTCAAGAAAAAGCACCATAATTTCTCACTCTGGGCCTTGGACTCCACCTGGAACTGAGAGCCCCACCCCCATGCTTTAGGCTATCCTTGGCTTGAAAGTGGAACTTCACTGGGGACCCCCCTTTTTCCACCCAAGAGCATGACTGTCTCCTGCTGCCATCTACACGTAATTCACAGCACCCAAGCTGCTCATGCTGAGTCCCGTGTCGAGCCCCTTTCAACTCACCTCAGTTTCATTCCCATGCTCATCAAAATCCAAAGTATAGAGGGGGCAGAAGCAGCAGCGTACTGGCGTGTCAGCATCACCTCAAAGTGTGTGCACACCTGGCTGGGTCGTGACAGTGCCTGGGCTCAGCCACAACTTTGCTCCGAAATTGGAACAGGTGCCAGGAGCTGGGAGACACCAGACAGCGGGAGCAGTCATTTAGGAGCCTGTGGGCATCAGGGGCTTCCCAAACCCCTGAGAGTGCAGGCATGCCCAGGTCCACAGTTTCAGGCTACTACCTACTCTATGGAGTGTACAGCCCTGGCTTTGCCTTCCTGACTTCGCAGTGGCTGCTCCAGGCAGGCCACAGCTACCATCAAGTTCTGAGGATTTGTTTCACAAAAATGTGAATATACCTAACATTACTAAACGGTACATTAAAAAGTGGGTTAAAATGGCACGTTTTATGTTTTCACCACAAAACAAACAAACAAAAGACAAATGAAGGTCATCAAGACCTTCACTTTAGGAAAAGGAGTATATCTCATTATAAATGTGTCTATCCTATATGACTCATTTAAGACCTAGGTCAATCTGAGGCATGCATGCCTGGAGTTGACTGAAGGACTATTAATGGGCATGCAGAGTTACAATGCACATTTTAGGTACCAGCTTTAACAATGCCAAGGTGATACAGAACAGCATGCCCTATCTGTTAATTTTTCAATTCTTTCCTCAAAATAGTATTGAGCATATTGTACTAAATACAACATACCCTAGAGCATTATACGTTCTCTTCCAATGCTATTGAAGTTAATTTGCTGAACATCTTGACTTTAATTACCTGTTCAATGCCTGCTGTAGAACTTTTTGCTAAAGCAGAAAATCAGGAAAATTAGGTTGTTAAAGTCAGTGCTTTTTTAAAAATTCATTTTTTTTCCTTACTTGAGCATAAAGGTGACTCAAGCATTCCATAGGCTGTAATTTGAAAAGACTATCCAGAAGGACTCTTCTTCTATCCCAGGCATATGCTTTTGAGAGTCTGGGCTTTTCCTTGCCTCTCTTAATCATAGCTTCACTGTGTGATACTGTGCATATGCAATATGCATAACGCTCCTCCATCAGCCATTCATTCCCAATTTCGAAGCATATGTGATGCTTAGTAGACACATTACACTTCCAATTGTAATTCAAATAAGAACAGGCTGTATATTTACTCCATCATTCCAAATCAGCAGAGACCACCAAAGAGTGATATATTTTAAGAAGTATCTTCTTGAATATAGAGAACTTGGATTTTATTAAGACTGAAACACGGGGAAAAGTGAAACCAATATTTGTTATCCTGTCCAGCCAAAGCAGCAGTTCTTGTAAGAATATAATATTTTATATCCCAGCAAGGGACTGAAATAAGAGTAAAACTGAAACTAATCATAGTGGTATATTAATAAATATTGAGTTGTCATTAGAAAAGAGAAATGATTCCTTCAGGAGGGGGTATTTTGTTTATTTGAACAAATATAACAATACTTTGAATTTAAATGTATTTCCTCCTTACAAAATGAAGTAGGCAGTGGAACACGTCTGAGGCCAGAGGGCTGCAAATTTACTAGGTTCTGCCGATACTCCTCAGCATCCTTCCGAAGGGCCTTAACCTCACTGACAGGTATGGAAAGTTGTACTCAAATTACAACCTGTCCTGTTGCTGCAAATAAAAGGTGAGAGAAAGGCTTTGTGGAACTCTGCTCTCAGGCTTTTGTCAAGAAGAAAAGAAAACAAATTTAGGGGACACTTCTTAGCATCCGGATATCTTTTCATTTAAGGCATAAATTTGCATAAATTTATTATTTTATTCAAGGTATAAATTTATTAAGCAAAATTTTATTGGCCGGCCAGAATGGATGGCTTCTCCCCTGAACTGATTCTTACTGTGATTCCAGCTACACATTTCCTTTTATCACCATTCATCATCTTATACTCTACTGTCATTATTTTACTTCAGGATTTTTATCTGTGGTTTATATCTGTTAAAAGATTTTCATTCTTTTTTAAGTTTTCAAAACTTTTTGCTAATGCTAGATTATTGCTTTTTGTTTTTCCCATTTATTTCATCTACTGTTATCTTCTAATTCCTATACTTAAAACATAGTTTATCTTTCTTTTAAATAATTTATCTAATTATTAAAATCACCACATTCAGAATATTTTATTATATTTTCTTAGCTGTTAATTTTGTCTCAATTTTTATTCATTCTAATCTATTTAACTCTCTGTGCTTTTTAAATTAAGTTTTTGTGCCATCCTGCTCTTAAATTTTTTTCTTAATTACATGACTTGGCCACATGACTGGTAGCAGGTAATTGGTCACATAATTGGTAGCCGGGGATCCTTGCCATTAGGAGGATATTTTAGGGGTAATTTCCTACTCATATACTTCTAAAACCAGGACATTGGCTTCCCCTAATGAACATCCCACCTGTTCCAAGATTAATTCTTTTAGAAACCTCATATATACAGTTTTGGAGATACTCTGGCTAACTCTGCATAGGCCAAAATGCTTTTTTTTTTTTTTTTTTTTTTTTTTGGCAGTCACATTCTGTCACCCAGGCTGGAATGCAGTGGCACAGTCTTGGCTTACTACAACCTCCACCTCCCGGGTTCAGGAGATTCTAATGTCTCAGCTTCCCGAGTAGCTGGGACTATAGGCTCCTGCCACCATACTCAGCTAATATTTTTGTATTTTTAGTAGAGACCAGGTTTCACCATGCTGGTTTGGCTGGTCATGATCCTTGTATATTTTAATTCACAATTTCATTGTCACTTTCTCTGACAATTCTTTAACTTCCCTAGTTGCCTACAGCATGTACTTCCATAACCCCTTAGAATGTCCACTAGTTTGACATGTATTATAGTAAAACTGTATCGGTCTTTGTTACTGTTGCACACACTGCACTTAACATAGTCTTAGTTCCTAAGAGATGCTCAGTAATTGTTCAATGAATGAATGGAGTGGACATAGCTAATTAATTAGGATTGTGTTGTTTCTTTTCAAATTATAATTTTCAGCTGTTATTTAAGAAATGCTGTATTTCTGATATCTGTCATCATTAGTTCCTTTGGCAAATTGAATAAAAATGCTTATTATGAGTTAGAAGAGAGTCTTCTGGTGAGAAGGCAGTTCTTAGGAAATAGATGTGCTCTATACAGGGTTCAATGACCTCAACTTGACAAATCAGGTTAACTTATTCTTGTAGAGACAGTTTCAGAAGATGCTCTGCCTTATAAACAAACCAAAAAAATTTTTTTAAGCTAAACATTTTCATTTTTAAAATTATTACAGACTTGAAAATTGCACATTTGAATGTTCTCTCAATTAATACTAGTCTCTCCACTGAACTGGAAATTAATATGTTTTAACTTTTTATTCATAGTTAAGAAATCTGATTAACTTCCTGATAGAGTTCAATGTTACATGGCAATGAAATAATAGGATTGTAGAGAATTAATCTCATATCCATGATTTTAGATGGCATTTCTCTAGTTATCAGAAAATGTATTGCATTATGGCAAAATATGGACTGTACATTTTTACTGTTTTTAATCTCAGAAGAAATTTTATGATGCTTTCTACCCTAACATAGATTTTTTTCCCCTCTTCCTGGCTCTCATTTGATTTCTTGCAATGCTGTATAGCATTCATGTCAGCATTTAGTTGGTCAAAGTATACGTTGCTTCCTGATGCAGAGTGTACACTATTTTACTAAAATGCAGAAACTATTTTATTTCTCCTCTAACCAAAATAAAGCTATTTTAAAATTTATCTAAAATATATTTCAGCTTCTTTCTTGATTAATATAAAGCGTTTGCTTTTCGGGTAATTATGCTACACAAGAAGCAAACAGATTTTAGTCTTGAGTAATAGACAATTTATAATTTCTTTTAATACTGAAAATACATTAGAAATAACATAATATTCCTTGCAGCTTTAAAAAAATTTTATATCCTAGTACTTAACTTTCATATTCCTGAACTCAGTAAACAAGAATGATTTAGAAGATGAACTACATGTAGAATAGAATAAAAGTTATCTAAAATCCTACCAGACAGAACAATATCATAGCCATTACTAACTTTAGCACATTTTCCTCCTTTATTAGTTAGCCTATTTTAATATGAGCATGCAAACATTTTGAGAACATATTGTGTACCTGCAACATTTCTCCATACTATTAAAAAGCATTTATGAATACTTTTTATTTTCAGACACATTACAGACTAATCATTTCCTTTAATGTTTTCAATTTTTGTCACTAAAAATAATGCATTAGTGAACATCACCGTAACTAAATAATACATCCATATTTCTGATTTTCATGTGATATATGTTTAGAAGGAGAATTACTGCTTCTAGGTATACGCGCTTTTTAATGCACCCTGTTTTCCTGTCAACCTGCACCAATGTACACTCTCACCAGCAATGTTTCTGAATGCTAGTCTACGCACCCTCACAGCCATTATTCTTTAAAAATCAACCAACTTAAAGGCAAACGATTATACCCTATTCTAATCTGCATTTCTTTGATAACTGTGAGCATGAATATTTTTTCGTGAGTTGATTAGACATTTACCTCTCTCTTCTAGTGAATTGTGCCAGGGTGCTCCTTGAATAAAACTTTCATGTTCTTTGGCAATTTCTTCAATATCCTTCTTTTGATTCAGGGGAAAATAAACTCCAGAGCCTTTCATATTAACATAGAACAGCACTGCACTAATCTATGTGGACTTCCCAGAAGCACCATCATCATGGAGGTATTTAATTATTCCTTTTTGATAGGAATGATTATTCCTATGTTATTTTGCCAAGAAACATCTATGCTATTTTGCCAAGGAACATTAGCTTGTTTCAAGAGAAGCTTTTAGGTGTTCTGTTAAAAACAAGGTAATCTAGTCAGATAAATTAGGAAACAGTTACATAAAATTTAATAGGTTTTTTATTACAGCCTTTTTAAGAGTCTTTAGAAATAAATAAAAAATTATCTTGATAATTTTTCTGGTCATACATATTATGAACATTATCTCAAAAAATTCAAATAACATGTAGACTAGAAAGATGACAACAAAAGCCACCTGAAATCTCATTATGCCAAGATTGTACCATGATCCTTTCCTTTTGATGTCCTTTATAAATATATATATATATAATAAAATAGTAATAATAAAATACTTAAAGTTGTTATATAACATATTCAAGTTACCTATAGTGGGATATTAATCACTGATCCCTTTAGAAAAACTGGACTATATTATTTTACTTTTAAGTGTCTTACCTTATGCATTTAAACATTTATTAATGAAGGCTCATATTGCTGTAACTGTTTTTTTTTTTTTCAGTAGTTAGATAATACACCATGGTGAAGTTGGGCTACCATTTATTCAATCATTCTTACTGATTTGTTTCAGTTTCACCACCCCTCAACCCCCACCCACATCTGTACTGGGATACATTTCCTCTTACATGTTTCTATAAATTTTGGTAGTTCTAATTTTATAAAAACTTCCCAGAAATTCCAGAGTGTTATTTACTGTTCCATTCTTATCAGCTTAGGTACAAGTTATGTGTTGTTTTAATTGTAATGAATATTTAAAAACAGGTGGCCTAAAGGGCTATAACAATTCACCTTTCCATCAGGAACTATATACTGGTATTCTTTATTGTAATCATCGGCAATGGGAAATATAAAATGTTGAACAATTTTTGCCAACCTGATATATAAAATAATTTTATTATTACTTTATTTGCATTTCCTTTGACTACGAGGAACGATGGTTATCTTTTTATATGTTCAGTTTCCATTCAAAATTATCCTTTTATGAAATTCCTGTTCCTGTCATTCAGCTCTGTTTTCACTCGGTTATCATGCATTCATGCATTAGTTATGTTACGGATAATTTTGTTGTAGGATTGATGTTAACTCTCTGTCAAAAGGCAGAATGATCCTTTTGAAAAATAAGCCAGATAATGCAATTCTGCTCAAAATTCTCCATGGTTTTTGATCTCATAAAGGTTAAAAATCAACATCCTTTTTCTATCTAGTAGGGCTGTGTGTGATGTGACCCTTTGCCTCTATCCCTCTTCCTCTCCAGCATTTTCCCCCTCATGCTAATCTAACACTGCTGTCATTCTTGCTGTCTCCACCTTGGGACTTCTCTATCTTGTGCTTCTGTTCTGGTCCCCTTTTTTCCTAGACAGTGTCTTGGCTGGTCCCCTTTTTTCCTAGATAGTGTCTTGGCTGCTTGCACCCTCACTTCACTCAGATCCCTGGTCACATGGTATCTTACTAGAGAGGATCTCCCTGACTCTCCTATCTAAATTAGCACCCCCATCACACTTCATCTTTCTCTAATCCTTTAATTGTCGTCATTTTTCTTTATAGCAATTATAGCTGTTTGACATGTTACATAATTATTTATTTTCTGTCACGTCTAATAGCATGTAACCCAGGAAAGCACAGAACTTATGAATATTATTCACTGCTATTCTTAACAGCTTGAGCAGCTCCTGGTGACAAGCATGAACACAATGTTTATTGAATATGTTGGGAATGAATGACTAAATTTTTCATATGTGGGAGGTAAATATTTTTATGATACCATTGTCTGTTGTTTACTGATTTTTTCTATGATTTCTCTAAGCATATTGTTTTAATTATAATGGTCTTCTCATTTCCTAGGTTGTAAATATAGCCTACTAATTTTCTTATTTTTCATGTGTTAGCTTTTGTGTTTTTAATCCATCTTAAATGTTTTTTTCAGATGGTATCATATAAATCCAACTTTATTGTCTTTCTGCTGGATAGCCAATGATACCAGCTCCATTTATTGAGTGAACCATTTTTTCTATTGACTTTTAGTACTTTCTATTCTCATAAATTAAAATCCACAAAATTGAGACCTATTTTTGCTACTCTCTTCTGTTTCAAAGATCTATTGGTCTACTATATTATTTTACTTTTGAGTGTCTTACCTTCTGTATTTAAACATTTATTCATATGCACCCTCACAGCTATTATTCTTTATTTTTGCCATTCTCTTTATTAAAAGTTTTAATATATTTGTTGTTAGCCTGCTTATCTTTGTTTTCATGTCCTTGGGTATTTTATTCACAGTCTTAAATATGAGCTTTAATACCATTTTTTACATTTCAAAACATTCACTTGAAATTATAGTTGAAATTTTATAAAATATATGTATTCATTATGGGACAATTTCTATTTTTAAGTTATTAAGCCTTACTAACCAAGAACAGGTGACTGTTGTTTTTCATCCATCAAGAAAATTTTGTAGTTTTCCTACATAGCTCAGTACTTTTCTTGTTAAGATAATTATAATTGGCATATAAATAAGATCTATTAATATTTCTGTATTTTATCTTTAACTACTTTTCCAAGTTATTTTATTTTTTAACCAAGACCCTTTCTTGTACAATAATTTCATTAGCAAAATGATATTTTAATATTTACCAAAGTTTATAAAGTTTAACTCAATGAATTTACTAAAAGCTCTGAAATAATATGGAATAACAGCAAAGTATATGACATCCCTAATTTGTTGTTATTTTTTTATTGGAAATGACTTTATGTTTCCTCTTGATTTCTTGTAAATAGCCTTATTCATATTTAAAATTTTTCCTCCACTTCCCAATGTAGTTAGAGTCCTTTTTAACACACTCTTTAATTTTATTGTGCTTTCACCATTTATAAGACAATATAATTCTCCCATATAACTTATATTATGAATTTTAATATAATGAATTACATATTTATTTGAATATAAAATTTTTGCATTATTTTTGATAAACTGTTTTGTTTGCTAATATTTTATTTTAAATTGTTTTATTTTTACTACTGATATTACAACTGTGGCAGGAATCCAAGTTATCCT
This sequence comes from Saimiri boliviensis, assembly GCF_048565385.1. Classification (NCBI taxonomy): domain Eukaryota; kingdom Metazoa; phylum Chordata; class Mammalia; order Primates; family Cebidae; genus Saimiri; species Saimiri boliviensis. The sequence goes on from NC_133465.1 coordinate 37,959,924, forward strand.
GAGTTACCAGCAGCATAACCATACGGGTCTGCAGCAACTTCAATCCTTGCCCCCTTGGAAGACAGAATTCCACTGAGGGGCATAAAACAATAAAGTGACTGAGGAAAGTTTCAGAGCAGGAGTGAAAGTTGATTTAGAAGAGTGACGAAAATAAGAAAAGCAAAGAAAAGAAGGAAAGTACAACTTGGAAGAGGGCTAAGCCAGCAACTTGAGAGACTTGACCTCTTGACTTGGGGTTTTATACTTTGGCATACTACTAGGATCTTCCATTACTTCTCCCTGCTCTTCAAATCTTATCTGGAAGCTGCTGATGAATTTCAAGTATTTGCTGTCTATTAGGAGACTGCCTTTTTCTGGCACTGGCTATCACCAATTACTTTAGAGAAACAGTAGCCACCTGACCATCAGCTGATGGTTGCCCAACACTCTTGGTCTGCATGCGGGGAGCCCTCTCCTGCCCTGCTCATACCTGACTAGCTACCTATTGTAACACTGATAGGCTCAATATCTTGGTAAGCAATTTCACATCACTCACATCTAGTATAATGACTGATAAACTTGATGTTTATATCTTCATTTTGTTTCTCATTAATTATGTTTCGTTATTTTTGTTGATGTGATTAAGTTATTTTTAAACTAGCAAAAATTACTACTGACTTTTCTGTTCCACTAGTGCCTACATTCTTTTGAGTTACCAGATGATTTTATATATTATGACATTCTATTACTCTACCGCTTCTCCTCATCAGGGCCCAAGTGAGAAAATATATCATGAATCTGTTTTATGTGATGAATTAACTTAACTAGAATGTGCATCTAGAGTGACATTAGCTATTTGTCATCCTTGGAATTTTTAAATAAATACTCAAATAATTTTTGCAGGTTTAATATCTCTCAGAATATGAGTTGTGGAAGGATGCTGTATAACATTAAAATTTGGGAATACATAAATCATCCCTCTCTCCTTACCCCTTTAATTTTAGCCTCTTAGTTTTGTGATATATTAATTGACTAATGACAGATCCCTACCTATTTATTTTACCATAGTAGGTGAATGATTACTTGATGGGGGATACAATTCTTAGCTTGCAGTAGTTTTTCCTCAACAACTTATAGTTGCCATCTTACCATCCTCCCAGGTCCAGTATGGTATTTCTAATCTTAATCCAAATATTTGTCTGTTTTTTAAATGCTTTTATATGAAAATGGGTAATATTTATTTTTATATTAGTAGTCCAAACGTTTTGCTAGGTTATTTGTAGGTACATATCTTTTACCATCAACGTTGCCTAAAATTTCAAGTCTCATTAATTCAGGTCAAATTTTTTGGTTTAATCTTAGGAAATTCTTATTTGATTTTTAAATGTATTGCCCCCAATTCTTCTTCTCTACCTGACATTGATTTTGTTTGCATATTACATGTATAAATAAGACTTACAAGGTTTTTATTTTCCTTCCTTCCTATCTTCCTTTCTTCCTTCCCTCAATCCCTTCTCTTTCCCTTCTTTTTTGCTCTCTGTCTTACTTTTGCTTGCCTTCCTGACTTCTTTCCATCTTGACTATGCAAAGTGATGTATTCTTTGCAGGCCACTAATATTTGTTTCAGCAATGACAACAAAATTAGTACATTCTCACATTGCTAATAAAGATGGACCCAAAACTGGGTAATTTATAAAGGAAAGAGGTTTAATTGACTCATAGTTCTGTGTGGCTGGGGAGGCCTCAGGAAACTTAACAATAATGGTGGAAGGGGATGCAAACACATCCTTCTTCACATTGTAGCAGGAAGGAGATGTTCTGAGCAAAGGGGGAAAGCCTCTTATAAAACCAGTAGATCTTGTGAGAACTCATTCACTATCACAAGAACAGTATGAGGGTAATTGCCCCAGTGATTCAATCAACTCCCACTGGATCCCTCCCATGACATTTGGGATATGGGAACTACAATTCAAGATAAATTTTGGGTGGAGACACAGCCAAACCATATTATCCAATCCCTGATCTCTCCCAAATTTTATGTCTTCACATTTCAAAACACAATCATGTCCTTCCTACAGTCTGGCAAAGTCTTAACTCTTTTCAGCACTAACTCAAAAGTCCACAGTCCAAAGTTTCACCTGAGACAAGGCAAGTCCCTTCCACCTATGAGCCTGTAAAATCAAAAGCAAGTTAGCTACTTCACAGATACAATGAAGTTACAGACATTGGCTAAATACACCTGTCCCAAATGTAAGAATTTGGCCAAAATAAAAGGGCCATAGGCTTCATGCCAGTCCTAAATCCAATAGGGCAGTCATTAATCCTTAAAGTGCCAAAATGATCTTATTTGACTCCACATCTCACATCCAGGATACACTGATGCAAGTGGTGGGCTCTTATAGCCTTGAGCAGCTCCACTCCTGTGGCTTTCCATGGCACAACCCTCTCCTAGATGCTTTCATGGCTGGCATTGAGTGTATGTGGCCTTTCCAGGTGCATGGTGCAAGCTGTAAGTGGATCTACCATTCTGGGGTCTGGAGGATGACTGCCTTCTTCTCACAACTCCACTACGCAGTGCTCAATTGGGGACTCTCTGTGGGGGCTCTGTCCTCATATTTTCCTTCTGCACTACCCTAGCAGAGGTTTCCATGAGGGCTCTGCCCCTGCAGCAGACTTCTAGGCATTCCCATACATTCTCTGGAATCTAGACAAAGGTTCCCAAACCTCAATTATTGTCTTCTGCACACCCACAGGACCTGCACCACAGGGAAGCTGCCAAGGCTTGGGGCTTTCACCTTCTAAAGCAATATCCTGAGCTGTACCTTGACCCCTTTTAGTAGCAGCAGGAGCTGAAGCAGCTGGGATACAGGGTACCATGTTGTGAGGCTGTGTAGAGCAGGGGAGACTTGGGATCCACCCAGGAAACCATTTTTCCCTCTTAGGCCTCTGGGCCTGTGTTGGGAGGGGCTGCCATGAAGGTCTCTGACATGCCCTGGAGACATTTTCCCCATTATCTTGGTGATTGACATTTTTCTTCTCATTACATATGCAAATTTCTGCAGCTGGCTTTAATTTCTCCTCAGATAATGGAGTTGTCTTTTCTATCACCTTGTCAGGCTACAGATTTTCCAAACTTTCATCTTGAATGCTTTGCTGCTTAGAAATTTCTTCTATCAGATACCCTATATCATCACTCTCAAGTTTAAAGTCCACAGTTCTCTATGGCAGGGGCAAAAATCTACCAGTCTCTTTGCATAGCAAGAGTCACCTTAACACCAGTTCCCAGTAAATTCTTCATCTCCATCTGGGACCACCTTAACCTGGATTTGGTATCACTATCTACATTTTGGACAAAGCCATTCAACAGGTCTCTAGGAAGTTCCAAATTTTCCCACATTTTTCTGTTTTCTTCTGAGCTCCCCAAACCGCTCCAACCTCTACCTGTTACCCGGTTTCAAAGTCATTTCCACATTTTTAGGTATCTTTACAGCAGCACCCCACTCTCTGTGGTACCAATTTATTGTATTAGTCCATTCTCATGCTACTATAAAGAGCTGCCTGAGACTGAGTAATTTATCAAAGAAAGAGGTTTAACTGACTTATTATTTCACAGAGCTGGGGAGTCCTCAGAAAACTTGATGGGTCTCTTCCACCTATGAGTTTGAAAAACTGATGGCAAGTTAGCTACTTCCAAGAAATAATGGGGGTACAGACATTGGCTAAATACACTTGTCCCAAATGGAAGAAATTGGCCAAAATAAAGGTCTGCAAGGGAAGGGCATGGGAAAACAAACATGTCCTTCTTCACATGGTAGCAGGAGAGAGAATTGCCAAGCAAAGAAAGAAAAGCCCCTTATAAAACCATCAGATCTCATAAGAACTCACTATCATGAGAACAGCACGAGGGTAACCACCCCCACGATTCAATTACCTCCCACCATGTCCCTCTCATGACATGTGGGGATTATGGGAATTACAATTCAAGCTGAGATTTGGGTGGGGACACAGCCAAACCATATCAATCACCCTCTCTTTTACCTCATGCAAAATGGTTTATTATTATTGAGACAAAATATTACTTTGTTTTCCAAGCGGGAATGGTGTGAGCTCACTGCAACCTCCATTTCCCACATTCAAGCGATTCTCGACTCAGACCCCTGAGTAGCTGGAATTACAGGTATGTTCCAGCAAACCCAGCTAATTTTTTGTATTTTTAGTAGAGGCAAGGTTTTGCTATGTGAGCAGGCTCATCTCAAACTTCTGGTCTCAAATGATCCACCCACCTTGGCCTCCCAAACTGCTAGGATTATAGGCACAACCCACTATGTCTGGCCTAAAGTTACTTCATTTTTATTCTATCAAATATGTCATGCTATAATCTGAGTGCTCTTGTCACCTTTTTAAATTCAAATGTTTACATATCAATCACAATATGTCTATGTTTTCAAGATCCTTTTTGTTCTGTTTTACGTGTTCTTCCTTCAGCTTTATGAAATGTATGTATGCATTTCTATAATTTTTTTGTCTACTGATTTATGCACAGGTACTAATTTATCTTCAAAGCGGCCATCTCACAAGCATTGATTGTTGCAGAGCTGCTATGTCTATGGAATGGCTGATTGAAATTGGTTAAATCCCTATTAGTGTCTAGGGAAAGCCTCAACCATGACATTCATAGGAACACTCTCTGACAGCTCCTTTCAGCCACAAAGTTTGGCACATTCCTAGCTATGATATTTAGAGTTATTGAAGTTCACTAGTATGAATCAAGTCCTCCATATAACTCTACCTCCCATATAACCCTTCTCATTACACAGGAGAAAAAGAAGACCTACCACTGCCCTTGTACTTACAGTATCATAGGAGTTATTAGAAATTATTTCAGGCAAATAGAGAGGATAAGTGTCCTTGGTAAGGTTTTTTTCTTTTAAAATATCTCCATTTTTTGTCTAGCAGAAAAGTCGCTTGAAGGGCCAGGCTGGCAATTGATATGCAAATAATGACTATCAGAAACTGTATCCATCCAGTATGGCTCTTCCCACCCTCTTCTCCTTGCCACCCATGTGCCAAGCATCATAGTCACCCCCAGATAACCCCACATTTGCAGGACATCATGGTGCCCTACATTTGGATATTAAAAGGCTAGGGTGGGAGTGCCAGTTTTTTTTCCCAGGCTATGTAAATGACATATCTGGTCAAACCAATTCCCCTGGGCCCTATGCAAATCAGACACTGCCTTCTCCAGGCTCCTAATATAACCTACTGTTTTTCACCACACTTGGGCGTTCCTATTTTGACTTGGAGGCCCCCTCCCTCTGCCTTTCTAGGGTGAAGCTTCTTCCATCTTTCTTGTCTATTAAAATCTCTGCTCCTTAAAACCACTCCATGTGTGTCTGTGTCATTTTATCTAAATTGGCAAGAATAAGGCAAAGGAACTCTGGTGTTCCTTCAGTCATCAGAGTCAAATCAATGGTCCCACATCTCTTTATGAAACTTTTAATGATCCTTTTATCATGGCTCCCTGCTGGTAGATCGAAGATTCTTGAATCATACAGAGAACAGTGTTCAACAATTTCACTCCATCAGAGGCTTTCAACACATTCACACCCACAGAATTACATTCAACTTTCAGTACCAATAGCTGTATGCCACAGGGAAGTCATTGATCAAAAGAATGGAATTTACAAATCCACAATTGGGATAAAGTTTATACTGGAGCACAAAAATGATGTTTTCTCAGTACCAGTTTCCCAGTGAGCTAAAAGACTACACTATGTTCCTTCCTTCATTCAAAAAAAAAAAAAAAAAAGAAAAATCTTCCTTTTCTCTCTCTCCCTCTCATCATTTGTGAAGCATCTGTTAACATTGTGTAGAAGTTGTCATCTGTGGCGGGTAGGGATTCCCAGGTTATAGAACACTTCATTATCTTGGAGTCCTTGGGAAAACACAAAACAATTTTATATAACTAAAAATGATTCAGAAGGATGACTCAGAGGACATGTTAACTGGTTTCCATTTGTCATATTGATAACATTTACTCATTTGAAAGCAAAATGACTGCATTTAGAAATTTTTTTGACTTCTACCTTTTTCAAGGACTTCAAAAAATCTTTTAAAAAAGAAATCTAAATATTGTTGCTATTTTGACAATTTTCAGAATACATCATTATAACTATTTTGTAAATAATGCTTTAAAAATGTTCATTTCCATTGCAAACTACTTCAGCATGAACATTTCCTTAATAATATTGAAATGAATCTTATTAAATTAAGTGTTATGGGTGAGACTGGAGATGTGATTAATCCTGGTGTGAAATTCCTCTCAATCTATGAAACTGTGAAACCAGACAAAAACTAATCTGTTTTCTAAAACACAATGGTGGGAAAGACAAGATCAATATTGCCATTCCCAAAGAAAGAAATTGGAAGGAAAATTGGGGTTATGTGTTTCAAGAAAGTCTGAAATCTACAAGGAAAATTTTCATTAGATTGTTTTTTCTTGTTGAAGAAGTGAAACAGTAAATACATTTGGGCCAGATGTGATGGCTCACACCTGTAATCCCAGCACTTTGGGAGGCTGAGGCAGGAGGATCACCTGATGTCAGGAGTTTGAGACCAGCCTGGCCAACATGGAAAAACCCCATCTCTACTAAAAATAAAAATAAAAAAATAGCCTGGCATGGTGACATATGCTGGTAGTCCCAGCTACTCAGGAGGCTGAGGCAGAATCTCTTGAAACCAAGAGGTGGAGGTTGCAATGAGCCGAAATCATGCCATTGCACTCCAGCATGGGCAACAAGAGTGAAACTCCATCTCAAAAAAAAAAAAAAAAAAAGAAAGAAAGAAAAAGAAAAAAGAAAATACATGTATTAAATCCTGATCCTTGAGTGCTTCTTTTAAAATTCCTTATTACATTTATTATTTATTGTGGTAAGAGTACCCAACATGAGATCTACCATCTTCACAAATTTTTAAGTGTGCAATGTATTATCATCATCTATAGGTATAATATTATACAGCAGATCTCTAGAGCTTATTCATCTTCTTTGAAAGGTTATGCATGTTGATTAGCAACTCCCCAGTTGTCCCTCCTCCTAGTCTTTGGTGTCCACCCTTCCACTCTATAATTTTACAAAATTGAGTATTTCAGATGCCTTACATAAGTAGAATCATGCAGTATTTGTTCCTTCTGTGACTGGCTTATTTTATATCGTATGTCCATGTTGTTGCATATTGTAAGATTTCCTTTTGTTTAAAGGCTAATAGTCCATTGCATGTATATTCCGCTTATCCATTCATTAATTGGTGGGCATTTGGGTTGCATCTACCTCTTGGCTATGTGAATAGTGCTGCAATAAACAGAAGAGGAGTAGTAGTATTTATCTCATCAAGATCCTGATTTCAAGTCTTGTGGATAAACACCCAGTAGATTGGTAGATCAGATGATAGTTATAGTTTTAAATTTTGAGTAACTTTCATATACTGTTTTCTACAATGAATACAGAATTTTTATTCTCAGTGTACAAAGGTTCCAGTTTCTCCAGATTCTTGCCAATACTTGCCATTTTGTTGTTGCTGTTTTTTCATAATAGTCATTCGTACAGGCATGTGGTGATATGTCTTTACGATTTTGATTAGCATTTTACTGATGCTTAGTGATGTTTTACAGAAATAAAAAAAATTCTAAAATTTATATGAAACAGTTATATTTTAAGACATGAGAATTAGCCTCTTTGGCTGGATGCTCTGTTCTCTTGGCCCAACATGGTGGTGGCCCCTTCCTCTGAAATTGAAGAGGAAGGAACTCTGAATCTTAGGCCTGCAACCTCAGTTTGCAGTGGCAGCAAAACCCCAGCTGCCTCTAAACTGCTTTCAGGGTCATTCTTCCATTTTCTTGGCAGAGAACACATGTTTACAGCTAAATACCCCTATCAGTCATTTACTGCTTATAGAATCACAGAAGTCTAACAGCTGTCCTTCATTTCATTCTGTATCTCCTTGATTCCAGGCTGCAGAACGTCTGCTGGGATGGCTGATTAGATTTATAAGTTACACTCTAATCTACAACAGGTTCTGACAGTTGTCCAGCCGCACCCTTGCTCTTCTCTCCAGAGCACACTTTCTCATTTCTTTGCAACATGGATAGGCTTAGAAATTGTCTACATTCTTAAGCTATGCTTTTTCTCTCACATTTTACTAAAGGCAACAAAGAGAAATACTTCACTTTCAACACTCTGCTTAGTAATCTTCTCAACTAAATGTCAAAGTTCATCATTCACAAGTTCTGCTTTTCACCCAAAACACAATTTATCCAAGTTCTTTGACAAATTATAACAAAAATCATCTGTCCTCCTGTTTCCAGTAAAATATTCCTCATTTTTCTCTGAAATATCACCAGAAGCATACTTAACATTTGTATTTCTAGAAATATTCTGTTTGTGATGGTATATGTATTCTCTCTAAGACAACAGACAATTTACAGCACTCCTCCTCTTGAACCCTCACCAGAATCTCCTTTAGTGCCCATGTTTATGTCAATAGTCTCTTTCAGGCAATTTAGACATTTTCTTTGTATCATTTACCTCAAAACTCATCTAGTTTTTAAGCATGACTCAATTCCAAGGACTCTTTCACATTTTAGGCATTTGTTGCAGTAGCATTCCACCTCTTGGAATCAAAATCTGCATTATCTTTTGCTAGAACAAGTTGAGTAGCTCAGGACAACAGAAATGTATTGCCTCAAAATTCTAGAGGCCATAAGCTGAAAATAAGGTGTTGGTTAGGATATGCTGCCCCTGAAGGCTCTAGGGATGGACCTGTTTCTGGCCTCTCACCAAACTTCTAGTTTCTTTAGGCATTACCTAGCTTGTAGATGGCCATCTTCTCCCTGCCTCTCTTCACATCACCTTCTCATTGTGTCTATTTGTGCCCAAATTCCTTCTGTTTGAGGACATCAGTCATACTGGATTTGTGCCCATTCTAATAACCTTATTTTAACTTAATTAGCTCTGTAAAGACTCTATTTTAAATACAATTGCCTTCTGAAATGCCAACATGCCTTTTTGGGGGGAATATAAACAACTCAAGCATCAAAGTACTAAAGTTTGAGGAAATAATGCACAATTATTTCAACAAAGTGCATTCTGGGTGCTCAAGACCTATGCAAATTTAGCGGTGATACACAGTACCACAGTATCTTAATTCTGGATTTGCACAATGTGAAATAGGTGTGTGGGCAAACTATGTCTCACAGGCCAATCCTGGCCTGCCATTTTTTTTTGTAAATAAAGTTTTATGGGGATGGTTTATTCATTATACATCATCTGGCTGTTTCCACACTGCAACAGAATGTTGAATATTAGAAGCAGGAACTGGCTAGACTATAAAGCATTAAAATAGCTGGCCCTTTAAAGAAGTTTGTGAATCTCCAGTTAAAATAATAATAGCTCTCTCTTACTGAGTGCTTGCCTTGTGCCAGTCTGTGCTCCATGTGTGTTTTATATGCTGTAAGTCCTTTAACTCTACTTCTTTTCTTTTTACCAAATGAGGAAATTGAGCACTAAGCAATTTTTTTTTATTCCCAAGATTATACAGCTGCTAAGGAGTGGGACTGAAACCTGAATCTTTATGGGTCCCAGCCCTACTGCTTGTTTTAGTACTTAATTATTTTTCAACAGTAATAAGTTTCTTATCATCGATAGTACAGTAAGAAAGATACTCGGTATTTCTTTTAGCATAGAGCTTCTACAACTCTTGAAATTTCCAGAGTGATAATGGTAATAAGACCATCTGTTGTTCTAACGAGGTAACTCTTGGCAGGACCATCTGCTTCAGAAAAGGAACTCATCACCAGAAAAATCCAACCTTGATTAAAAGCTTGAGATGTTTAGCCCAGCTTCCAAGCTCCCAGGAGGGGAGAAATGTTGGAGACTGAGTTTATAACCAATGGACACAGTCATGGCTATGTAATAAAACTTCCATAAAAACACTAAACCACAAGGTTTAAAAAGCTTACAAACTGGCAAACGCATCCATGTTCATGGATAGCAACATACCCCAACTCCATAAGAACCAAGGCTCCTGTGCTCAGGACCTTTCAGGATCCTACACCAGTTTATCTGGTTGTTCATTTATATCCTTGAATATAAGCTGTAACCATAAATATAGTATTTCCCTGAGTTCTGAGTCATTCTAGCAAATTAACCTTGGTGTGGGCAACTGTGGGAACCCTTGATTTTGTAGTCAAGTTGGACAAAAGGGTGGGCAACCTGAGCACCTGATACTTGGAAGTGACATCTAAAGTGAGGGCAGTTTTGAGGGACTAAGCTCTTAAAACTGTGAAGTCTAATACTAACTCCTGGTAGTTAAAGGAGGAATCGAATGAAATTGTAGGACATAAGTTGGTATTGAGACTCAGAAAACTGGTTGGGTGGAGGAAAAATAAAAAACTGTAAACACTTATCATCTGAGATGTAATACCACGCTTTGTTAGGCAAACCTGACCTCTATATTCTGTAATTATTTGAAGTATCTTCAAATATAACCAAATATATATAATTTTATTTTTTTCAAAAGTAATGATACGTTTTGAACATATCAGTTTCCAAACTTATGAAATAATTTATACTTAAGTGTATGAAATTCAAACATGTAACTCCAATAAAAATAAAATTATGTCTCAGACAATCATTCAATTATTAATTTATCTGTGATGCTATTGTGAAGGAAAATCAGTTAGGAGAACATAAGTAAGATCTCATTCATAAATCCAAACTTTTAAAAATGTGGCCAGGCTTGGTGGCTCACACCTGTAATCCCAGCACTTTGGGAGGCCGAGGCAGACAGATCACAAGGTCAGGAGTTTGAGATCAGCCTGACCAACAGGGAGAAACCCCATCTCTACTAAAAATACAAAATTAGCCAGGCATGGTGGCACATGCCTATAACCCCAGCTATTTGAGAGGCTGAGGCAGGAGAATCACCAAACCTGGGAGGTCGAGGTTGTAGTGAGCCAAGATAGTGCCACTGCACTATAGCCTGGGCCACATGATTAAAACTCAGTCTCAAAACAAAAAAATGTTCATTATTTTATTTAACAAAAATTGAACAAGTGAAATACCTCCAATACCTTTTTAAGTCCTGGGTTCACCACAAAAATTGTACCTTAGACTATCTTCCTTAGATTCAGAATTTATTTTGAGTTACAGAGGTAGAAAAGCTAATTACAAAACAATGAGAAAGAGTTGTCACATAGCCATATTCAGTGAGTGTTTGGAGCATAGAGGAAGGAAGTGACTAGCCCTTACAAGACAATATAACGAACTTGCCATATTTTGGCACATTATCTCTTCCTGACAGGTAGCAACAAAAGTGACTAACTACAAAGACCTAAATTCCAAAAACCTGGGAAATGCAGTGGATGATGAAAGGGTAATTATAACTTTAATTAGTGACTTAGCTACTAAGTCATTTGCTGATTACCATAATTAGTCAACATTCCATTTTCAGTGTAAACACAACATGGAATATTGGAGAAAAATAAAAATATTTTGGAAAAGGAACCAATAGAATCTTGAATAACTCTCAAATGTAAACACTACTAACCTTAAAACATCTGGTTTAGATTATTTTAGTTGTTTAATGCTAAAATTTATTTTCTATCTTAAATTTCATATATTTGTTGAGACTAATTTGAAATTATACATTATTATTAAAAATAATGGAAGAATAAAGAAAACTGTCTTTCTACATTAAATTAAATGTTAAAGACTTTATATAGCCCACTTTTGCTCACCTGTGATACTATGGAAACATGCTTGTAATATAATATCAGATATTCTAACTCTAATATCTGGTATATTTATTTCATAAGGTATCTATACAAGGTAAAAAGTAAAAGTTACATAAATGCTTCAATCAGTGAATGCCTTTGTACTCCTGAAATTTTAACAATGTAGGAAGATGTAAGGTGTCATTTTGGTTTAAAAATGAAAAACAGGAACAAAAATGGATAGTAAAAGTTAATTGGTTCAGTATTTTAAAAATTGCCAGGCTGGGAATTCTCCTCAAGCTCCCTTGGTTCAAGATCTCTTGCTCAGCAGGTTAATCGGTTAATAAACTTATACAGGTGTTTTTAAAAATATCTTTGAACATAAGTCATATGATAATAAGTAGTGTTGTTTCGTCTCATAGCATATTTTAATGTGTTTTGTTTTTATTGTTAGCTACATCTGAGTACTTGTAAAAATATACACTCAAAAGAAAGACTTCTTAAACAAGCAATTTGCAAATACACTTTTTTCATTAAAATTAAAATATTAGAGCTGATTGTAGTGGCTCATGCCTGTAATCCCAACATTCTAGGAGGCCTAAGTGGGAGGATCACCTGGGCCCAGACTGGTTAATATAGTAAGGCCTTGTCTTACTATATTAATATAATTCAAGACCAGCCTGGGTAGTATAGTAAGGCCTTGTCTCTGCAAAAAATAAACAAAGTTAGCTGGGCATGATAGCATATGCCTGTGGTCCCAGCTACTCTGGGGGCTGAGGTGGGAGGATCCCTTGAGCCAGAGAGGTAGAGGCTGCAGTGAGCTGAGATCATGCAACTGCAATCCAGGCTGGGCAACAGAGTGAGACCCTATTTCTAAATTAATTAATTAATTATTATATCTGTAAGCTTTAATAAAGTTACCATCTGATATAGACAAAGAAGATAGTTCTAGAATGGCTGAGACTTTAGACAAGCTTCTCTAGATTGTGCTCATTCAAACACATTTGAGTCAAGTCAACAGATGTGTCCTAATATATATTACTTTCTACTTTCAGGGAAATGCAAAAGACATGTTTACATTTGCTAACTACTCTTCTTGTAACATAAGCATTTGACAAATGTAACCAACACTATGCAAAAAATTCCCTTTGTATATTAAGCATTTATTTGAAGCTATGTTCCATGAATTTGAAAACTAGGGATAGAAATATGAAAAAGTATTATTCCATGTCCTCTGCAGGGACATGGATAAAGCTGGAAACCATCATTCTCAGTAAACTGACATAAGAACAGAAAACCAAACACTGTATGTAGCCTCTTAAGTGGGTGCTGAACAATGAAAATACATGGACACGGGGGAAACATCACACGCTGCAGCCTGTCGGGGGGTGGGGGCTCAAAGAGGGAGAGGAGGGGGTGGAGGGCTAGGGGAGGGATACCGTTAGGAGAAATACCTAATGTAGATGATGGGGTGATGGATGCAGGAAACCACCATGGCACTTACATACCTATGTAACAAACCTGCACATTCTGCACATGTACCCCAGAACTTAAAGTATAATAATAAAAGGGGGAAGAAAAGAAATGTTTGGGTCAAGAAAACCATAGCAATAGCTTCTCCATTCTCCACAATTTCGTTAGGCACATTCTCTCATCTCTTTTATAGATGCTTGCTTCAGCTTTAGACATTTTTTTTTTAATACTTTAAGTTCTGGGGTACATGTGCAGATCATGCAGGATTGTTCCATAGGTACACACATGACATGGTGGTTTGCTGCATCCATCCTCCTGTCGTTTACATTAGGTATTCCTACCAATGCTATCCCTCCCGAATACCCTCACCCCTTGCTATCCCTCCCCTAACCTCCCCTCCCTGCAACAGGCCCAGCTTCAGCCTATTTGTAACTCTTTGTCCTCGAATTTAGTTTCCACCCTGGGTCCTCATTTACGTTTCAACTCCTCTGGATAGCTGTATCTCTTCCTTGGTTAATCACACTCTTGTCTGCAGGTTCTGACTCTACTCAGCATTGCTGTCTGATTTCAGTGTACAGATCAGCTTATATTTACGTTTTCTTGATTTTGATATGACCCAGTTTTATCCTTTGGATTCTGAACCGGGATATATATACCATAAGTAAGTGGCTTCTTAAATAAATCAGTGGCACAAAATTGTTTTAATTCCCAAACAGCAAAATGTGGTTTGGCGTCTTTGCCTTCTTTCTTTAAGGAAGGTAGTGCAATATTAGCAAAAGCATTGAGGCAAAACAATGGGACAATAGCCCAAATAGGAAAAAACATTATTTTATTTACATCATAATTATAGTTTTCTTTTCTTCTTAAACATAAACAGGTTTAAATTCAGGTTTTTGTTTTATTTGATTATTACTGCCAGTCAGTAAAGGGCATTAAATGGCATAATTTATTTAATTTCCAAAAATATATGTGAATTTCATAATTTTTGATCATCATGGCATGAACCAAAGAAAGTACTTTATTAGCTGTTTCAATTAAAGCGTGAATTACACAGCACAGTGCACCCCTTCTAAAAAATGCATACATATTTTGGTTTTAACATTTATATCTAGAGGTTTAGTATTATATAATGAAGTTACCTCACTTTTTTATAAAACTTTATTTCCACATATGATATGCATTACAATAGTTTAACTTAATTATCGAATGAAGCTATCAATCTTACTACAGATGATTTCAGAAACCAAACCACAACCAAAGGTAACTGATTTATTCATTGCCTTTCCTTACGTATTTATAACTATAGTAGAAATTTTTAAATAAAATGTGTGTGCTTCACTTTTGGACAATTTCTCAGAATTATACTGAATCACAGGATTCCCCTTTGTTGCATTCTTATCCTTTTTACAGGGAAAGGTTGTTGAAATGGAGAGATCAAGAAAGGTTTCTAATTTAAACTCTTCATAGAATTACTAAATGTCACTGAATATGACATTTTTATGTGAATTTCTGTGCCAGGATTTGATCATAAAGTCACTACGTATTTTAGTTATTAGCATCTCTTTATAAGAATAAAGGGATGGATTGCTCAGCAGAGAAACATTGATTAAAATTCTCAAACATTTTCTCCATCCTTAATTTCCCATCTCTTGCAGTCTACAGTTCTAAAATAGCATTTATCTGAGAAATAATGTCTCTCTAAATATATATTTTATACAGAGACAATTAATAAATCCAACAGAGATATCACTGGGAAAAATAAACACTATTTTGTGGATTTAGAGGGTCCACCACACCAAATAATTATAATTACACTACAATACACATTGTAACAGAAGATGAACAAAGTGTTGCTAGAGTACCAGAAAACTTGAATAAATATGGTGAAAGATATCAGAGATGCCATAGAGAATGTGACATTTTAACTTAAAAAAAAAAAACACTTAGCCTTTATTCTGATAAGAATTCCCACTCATTTCTAACCCAGGATTTTAAAAAATTGCAGTTAACAGTTACTGGAAAATAAACTTGAGAAAGGAAATAAGAGAAAGCAGGTTGGGCAGAGGGACCACTCAGAGCACCCTGAAGACCTACAAAATCTCTGCCAGTTTACTGGGCACTCTGGAGCACACACTGAATGAAAGAAAATGTGGAGCTCCTAGTACTACCACCTTACTCAGTTATTAGCTGGGGCTGTCTTCATAATGGTTTGCTCTCAGCTACCCACCTCACTTAGTCACTGGCCAGAGGCCACTCCAAGAATAATGTGGCTGTAGCTTGAAGCTGAAGCAAACCTGGAAAAGCTAACGGGCTCTTCACTGCTGACTGCTTTCCCCTGATCTGGAAAGCAAGTCTTTACTTGAAGAAGTTCCATATCTGCCACAGTGCCTAAATTAAAGGAGTAGTTATATTTTTATAGTGCAAAATCTACCAATCATTGCAATTACATTTGTCAATATATAAATAACTGTCTATAGAATACTCTAAAACACTGTCTACTTGACTATATTTTAACTGTTTAGTCAGTGTTTTTGTTTTTGCTTGGTTGCTTGATTTTGTTTTCCGTGATATGATTTTATCTTGAATTTGAGAAGTCATTGGTTAAATCAATTTGAGCTTGGAGAAATAGATGACAAAAACGTATTTTTCCACTGAAAAATAAAAACATTGCACTGTGGCTTTTGCTGACATGAAGTTAGAGTATCATGACAGGTTGAATATCCCTTATTTGAAATGCTTGGGGCAAGAAGTGTTTCAAATTATTTTGGATTTTGAAATAGTTTCATATACCTGAGATATATTGGGAATAGGACCCAGGTCTAAGCAAAACAACATATATTTGCATATGCCTTTTATACATAGGCTGTAGGTAATGTTATACAATATTTAAGAATTGTGTGCATGAAACAAAGTTCATGTACACTAAACCATCTGAAAGCAAAGGTGTTAGAATCTCTGAAACCAAAGTGGACAATCTGCGGTTTTTTGTCATCACCATCATTTCTCACTCTGAATTTATACGCCACTGATAAGCATCATTTCCTTATGTTTATTCAAACATAAATACTACCTAGTAAAAAAGATGGCATGCCACTAATACAGTGAAAAAATCATGTGTTCATGGTAACAAAACAGCACAGTAGCATTAACAGAATACCTGTGTCCGCTGTTAGACGACAGCAACAGCAAACAGGAGCAGGCTTTCAGTCTCCGGCTACGATGCTGTTTTATTTATTTATTTATTTATTTATTTATTTATTTATTTATTTATTTATTTTTGAGACGGAGTTTCGCTCTTGTTACCCAGGCTGGAGTGCAATGGCGCGATCTCGGCTCACCGCAACCTCCGCCTCCTGGGTTCAGGCAATTCTCCTGCCTCAGCCTCCTGAGTAGCTGGAATTACAGGCACGAGCCACCATGCCCAGATAATTTTTTGTATTTTTAGTAGAGACGGGGTTTCACCATGTTGACCAGGATGGTCTCGATCTCTTGACCTTGTGATCCACCCGCCTCGGCCTCCTAAAGTGCTGGGATTACAGACTTGAGCCACCGCGCCCGGCCTACGATGCTGTTTTGATTAAAAGGTTGCTACAGCCGGGCGCAGTGGCTCAAGCCTGTAATCCCAGCACTTTGGGAGGCTGAGGCAGGTGGATCTCGAGGTCAAGAGATCGAGACGATCCTGGTCAACATGGTGAAACCCCGTCTCTACTAAAAATACAAAAAATTAGCTGGGCATGGTGGCTCGTGCCTGTAATCCCAGCTACTCAGGAGGCTGAGGCGGGAGAATTGCCTGAACCCAGGAGGCGGAGGTTGCGGTGAGCCGAGATCGCGCCATTGCACTCCAGCCTGGGTAACTAGAATGAAACTCCGTCTCAAAAAAGAGTTGCTACACTGCAGAGTACGCACAAATGCTTCTTTTTCTTATCACTGTTACCTGCCGGGGTATGTGCAGTCCTTTTTGACATTTTCTTTTTTTTTTTTTTTTTTTCCCCTGAAGAGCAGAAGTTTTTAATTTTTATAAGCTTTAAGTTAGCAATTTTTTCTTATACGGCTTGTGCTTTTTTCTTTCTTTTTTTTTTCTTTTTTTTAATTGTATTTTAGGTTTTGGGGTACATGTGATGAACATGCAAGATTGTTGCATAGGTACACACTTGGCAGTGTGGTTTGCTGCCTTCCGTCCCCTCACCTGTATCTGTCATTTCTCCCCATGCTATCTCTTCCCACCTCCCCACCCCCCCGCCCCTCCCCCTTACACCACAGAGCAGAGAATATGCAAAAAAAAAAAAAAAAAAAAAAAAAGGGGGGAGTAACGCATGTAGGTGATGGCCTCACGTGAGGCATCATGGGAAACCTGCCATTGGCACATCTGACCTGCACATGTGCCATTTTAGTGCCCTCTGTGGGCAGGCTATCCTGGGGAATCTGTGCATGTGCAGAGAATGTATTATCTATCATAAGTGGAGGGGGCTAGGAGAGTCATTTGTTCTTGGGGATGCTAAATAAGCTGTGTGTTGGGCACCTGCGTTTTGACTGCAACTTGTCTTGGTGTCTGATTTTCCACCTGGTGCATCGTGTTGGCACTCAAAAAGTTTCAGATTTTGGAGCATTCTAGATTGTGGATTTTAGAACTAGGGATTCCCCATCTGTATCAGTAAACAGAACTTTTTAAAAAACTTAGTGAAATCTTGTCATATCCTTTCCTTACTCTTGACTAGTTAGATAATATAAATAAGAGCCATACAATGCATGTGGGACAATGGCGCTATCCCAACAACATGAATCTCTGAGCTTTCTCTCAACAAAAAAAGGCCTGAGGACCCATAAGCGACCATGAGGAAAAGAGATTTATGATACAGTTGAGATAGTATTCCTTAATGTTAAATCCAGATTAAATTTGCAATTATCTCTTTGACAAAAAAAGTGGCAGAAGTTTTTGCAAAATGCCTTTGCACCTATTACAGTATTTCCCATTGGTGGACCACTCACTCAGTGTTGCTGGATGAACCTTAGCTGTGGTATGATTGGAAAACACAGGACTTGGAGTCAGAAGACTGGCATTCAATTCCATCTCTGTGGCTAAAAAGTTATGTGACTGTGGGCAGGTAAAATGGCTGAGCCTTGATTTACTCATAGATAAAATGTGAACATTATCTCATAAAGTGATTGTGTCAGTCAGGATAAATGATCTATGTAAAAATCTTAGAAAATTTTTATTCTGGCTTAAAAACATAAGAAAGGCCTAGCTTTAGAAGGATATTAATATCTCTGCTACAGTATACTTAGTTAAGAGAGACATAAATAAATATTTGCCCTCTACTGCCCTCTACCATGTAGAGTAGACACATTCTGCCCAAGCTTGCTCTCTCCTCCTGTAATGCCATTCCCATCTTAAATCTACATTCTCCATGTCCCAGCAAAAGTCCCTCCTCCTCTGCTAAACTTCCCTGATCATCCAAGACCTCTCTGCACTTATTAATTTCCTCTATCTTTACATCAATTTACATTACATTAATACTGCCTTACATTGTTAGTTTATTTTTACATACTTTGACTGAATGACACAAAGATAAGTAGAGTAGTACTTTATATCTAATCAACAGAGGAGAGTTTTTGTCCCAACTCATAACCTTCTATATTTGAATTCATATTACTAGGTTTTATTATAAAATAAGGAAGCTAAGCTGTGTGACTTCTAAGATCTCTTTCTTCTGGAGAAGAAATAAGGCAAAATGCTGATTGGAACCCTTGCAATTATGCTAGAAAGTAAAAATGCAATCAGCTTATGGAAAAGCATTCCTGCCTGAGTATTGTGTCCTGTGAATCCGCCTTACAGAACAAACTATTCCTCCATGTCTTATATGAGACAGTAATTCAACTTTTAATATTCAGTATTTTAGTAAACTATATTCTCACGATTATTAAAATGTATAGATTGTAAGATTATAGGGCGTTTTATTTTTCTGACTCTCAGAATGTGAATATAATGATTAAAATTGTGAGTAAAATAAATAGATTGCATAATACATTTACTAGGATCCAAGTCAAACACAAAGATATAGCAAGCTGCTATCATTTTAAAGTTTCTGCTTGAAGTCAAAATAAATTTTAGTTGCTAATTAACCTGTCTTAGAGCTCATAAAGTAAATTTAATCCACATGTATCCTGTCTCAACAGTATTCTATAGAACGTCTCACCTCTTTAATCTTTTCTAATTTCACAGGCCAATCTGTAAACTTGGGGAAATTTCACTGCATGCATTCTTTGTCTAGATCCACACATAGAATTTTAAAGAGATTCTTAATGTTATACCCATTAAAGACTTAAAGTCATCTTTTAGAGGTATTAACCTATTTCTACATGTATCAAAATGATAGTAAGAATAACAAATCAATGTTTTACAATTTATTTGCTCTAACTCCATTCTTATAATTTTGTTAGTGCAGCAGCTGGGGTTATTAATATCGGACTCTAGTCGGAAAATATGAATTCTCAGAAGATTCCTATCTCTTTGTCCATGAAAGTCTACGTAGGTATTGTTTCTGATATGTGTGCAGATATTAATAAGGCTTAAGAAATATTGCTTTTATCTTTCAAAACTGTTCATTATAGGTACACTCATATCTTCCCACAGGTATGGTCACAAACCTAAAATCGGCCTATTATTTACTGACATTAGATGGATACAAGTTCATAGTTGCTTAAATTAGAGCACTCTGCTTCATCATATTGAGTGGTGATTTAACATTCATTGAGTATTTTTCCTTCCTTCTTTCTGTTGTTTCTTCCTTATTCTTTAATCTTTTTCATTAAGTTTTTCTTTTTACCTAGATAAATGTATTAATATGTTTTAGAAGCAAAGTACTATACAGTTTATTGGCATTTGATCTAAACTTAGAAAATTTCAACTTGAATGCTGCCAAGATTGTCTCATGTGCCCTGGGTCCAAGTGTGGTTGCTAAGATACATGTTATTAATCTTCCAATAAAAATATAGAAGTCACAGTATAAAAAAATGTATATTTTCTAAGGAGCATTGGTAGTTAATCTTGTTTTCAATTTGAAACTACTCATGTGATTAGAAAATATTTTAACTTTCCCAATTGTTTTCCTTTTTTTTTTTAACATGGTTAAAGTATCTCTATTCAAAAAGAGAAAATTGTACATGTTTATAAACAGGATATTATTTTTTGAATTATAGTTTTTATTTTATAATCATTTATGTTGCATGGCATATTCCTTTCCAAAATTGATAGGACTTTTAATAAATTATAGATAACAAAATCATTACAAAGAATAAATTTTTAAAACACCAGAGGATAAAAAATAAGAACATAGCAAAATTAGGCTAATATAAGTAATTAATTGACTATGAACTTTCATCCCTCCTTCTTGAAACATAACGATATACTTGTTAAATTGTATAATTCAAATTGTCTCACAAAGAGAACCTTGCTTGTTTATCAAGAAATACAGACATGTTCACAGAAAGGTATCTATCAATATTTGTATGAGGGAGATACTGAATGCCATAATAAACATATCCATTAATTAATTATGCTGCATACCACTAGTATAACCAGTGACCACACAGAAAACACTTTACATGCCCTTACAAAACACTCGACATGCCCATACAGTAAACACTTCAAATATTTGCTGACTTGATTCAACTCCTAATCTTAATGCCCACTACTGGCTCAGCACCACAGCTTGAACTCTCATCATTTCTTCTTGGTATGTTTGAAACTGCTTATTAAGAGTCTCAAGTCATAGACCATACTCCACCCTACTAACACAATGAAGAGAACATATACTTTTGTGGCCAATAGGCTCAGATTTGCATCCTTGCATTAGTCTTTGTAAGTCTCATGCCTTGGGCAAGATAGTTATCAGATTTATTCTTTACTCACCTGTGTATAGATCTAGTAATAGCTCCTAACTCATGGGACATGAAAATTAAATTAAATAATATAACACATATATAATGCACAACATAGAAATGTTAAAAATGTTAAATCACTTTTTTCTCAGTATCAATTAACTATTTCAAAAATTTAGTAACCGTCCCATTCACTTGATTCAGTTCATTCTGCCTACCAATAATTATACCCCGTGCTCTTTTCAGAATACAGTTCACAGATTTGCTGTACAGCTTTGCTTTCTCGCCCTCCAGCTGCTCTCTCAGTTCAGTGCCAGTCAGTTTGAGATTACTGGATATAGTGAGGAAGCTACACTCTGAATCTCATCTTTTCCCTAAGGCACTCAAAGCCTTTCTAGTCCTTTTTCTTTTTTCATTTGTTTTTTCTTTTTTAACAACTTAAGGCCTCAAAATAGTTTGTTTATCCAAAATTTCAGCAGCCAAAATTTGTATAATATGATCTTGTATTTCTTAATGCATCCTGGCCAATCTTCTCCTAGTTTATCTTCTTCAAGCAATATGAAAGTGTATTTTTTCAAATTCTAATTCTATTAAAATAGGAAGAACATCTGCCTTCTAGACTACCACAAGCGTTTTATCAAATGTTTTACTACTGCATAACATAAATCATCATCTTTTTAGCCTTCAATATTAGTTTTACTAGATCAACACTGTGTATTTTATGTTTTGTTACATAATCACTCCATTTCTAGTACCAATTTGTCTTCTGATGAGGTTAAGTTAGGCTATGCTGAGATAACAACTCTGAAAATTCAGTGGCTAACCACTTTAATATTTTATGATGTGTCTTGCTTGGTGCTGCTCTGTGTGCAACAGGACCACTCAAAGTCATTTGGTTTTCCAGGGTAAAGAAAGCTCTTCCGTGACCCAGCCGTGGTACCATTAGAAACATTCAGCTTCTTTGGGATTATCAGCAGAACTCAGGGTGTAGTAAATTGACACTGTTTTACTGTGACTCAGCCCATAAATGACATATGTGTGACTCAGCCCATAAATGACTTCTGCTTATGGTGCATTGATCAGAAGTAGTTCCTTGGCCCTGTGTAACTGAAAGAGGGCTGAGCTACATAGAAGGAGAAGGGTATGTGGCTATAAATTGAACAGTAACTACTTGCTACACTATAGGTAAAAAAAGCCTTGATCAACTACTTTATAAATTTTTTCGTATAAGATTCCTTTGGCTTCCTAGGTCTCAGGTTGTTATACCTCCTTTATTTTTTCATTAACATTCTATTTGAATTTTCAAAATTCCTTACAAGTCCATTATATTAAATCTAATATACATTCATTTTCTCTCATTGATAAAAGCCTGGTCATAACTCTGATCTTTTTTAAATGCTTTGATATCGATAGTTATAGAAGAAAATAAATAAAAGATTACATATTAGATATATACAGGTAAAGAAAGTATGAAACAACAGTTTCTAAGCCTTGAAGTGATGAAATGACAATAGTTTGAATAAATCAACCTCTTCAAAATATGAACACAGAGCAATGCATGTTGGGAATGCTTAACGAAGTTTCACATCAACAACAGATTATGATTCTTAAAAAAAACATTTAAAACTCTGCATGTCAGCCAAAGGCATTTACATAATAAATCAAAAATAAAATCATCTCTACAATCCATACATAATTATATAATGGTCAAGACCATGCCATAGAATTCAGGCGTCCCCAAACTTTTTACACAGGGGGCCAGTTCACTGTCCCTCAGACCGTTGGAAGGCTGCCACATACTGTGCTCCTCTCACTGACCACCAATGAAAGAGGTGCCCCTTCCTGAAGTGCAGCGGGGGGCCGGACAAATGGCCTCAGGGGGCCGCATGCGGCCCTCGGGCCATAGTTTGGGGATGCCTGCCATAGATGATACAGATAGGATTCACATGCTATAGATGATATAGATGAGAACCTAAGAAACAAGTTTTTTGCAGAAAAAAAAAAAGGTATTCAGATGATACTGCTCAGAGCTGGCAGGTGACTTTGAATCTACTCCACAAATTTAATGTCTCAGATATTGATGTGGGAGGAGCAAAGTGAAACTTTTTTTAACACTCAGCAACTTTAAAGAATGAAGTTCTCAGAATGATTAAACATTCTAATTAATATATATGTCACATATATCATGTGTGGCATACTAGTTTTTTAGAGAAGTAAAATCGAATCTATTTCAAAGTAATATCAAATAATTTAGTATTTCTTTGATTACTCAGAAGACACATGAGGATCCCAAAGAATCTGCATAAATAAATTTTAGTTATCATTATTCTGAAGATTTAGGAAAATATATTTTAAAAAATATTTTCAGTAATTAAAGGTATCATTTTTATGGTAGAATGCAATCCACAGTTCAGATTCTAGCACTGTCTCTTACTTGCTAAATATCATAAGCAACTTAATGTCACTAATGATCTTTCATTATCAGTATAATCAATTTCATAATATCTGGAAAATTCTCTGATACAGTAAATCCCATGGTTATAGTAGAATAACATTTAGATTGTTTATCTGTTAATCTATTTTAATTTATTTTGAGTTGTTCTATTTAAAGTCTGCTTAATTAAACTACTCTAGATTTTTTTTTTTAACCAGGAAGTGGATAATCAGGTTTAGCACGTTCAATTTACTGAGTCCAAGTCTGTTGAAACTTACAGCATTTAAGGTCAACTGTGTTCTGACTTATATCTATGTCTACCAGTACCTATCTGTATTATTTCAATGTCACGCTGCTATAAAGGACTACCTGAGACTGGGTAATTTATAAAGAAAAGAGGTTTAATTGTCTCACAATTCCACAGGATGTATAGGAAGCATGGTTGAGGAGACCTTAGGAAACATATAATCATGGCAGAGGGCAAAGGCACAATCTTTACGTGGTGAAGCAGAAGAGAGAGAGCAAAGGCGGAAATGCTATACCCTTTTAAACAACCAGATCTTATGAGAACTCACTATCAAGAGACCAGTAAGGGGGAAGTACGGCCCATCATCCAGTGGGGATGGCCTCCCTCCCACAACACTGGGAATTACAATTAGACCTGAGATTTGAATGGGAACATAGAGACAAACAATGTTATTCTACCCCTGGCATGTTCCAAATCTCACATCCTTTTTATATTTCAAAACACAATCATGCCTTCCCAGCAATGTCCCAATGTCTTAAGTCATTCTGGCATTAACTCAATAGTTCAAGTCCAAGATTTCATCTGAGACAAGGTAAGTCCCTTTCACCTATGAGCTTATACAGTCACAAACAAATTAGTTACTCCAAAGATACACTGGGGATACAGGCATTGGGTGAATAAACTTGTTCCAAGAGAGATAAATCAGCCAAAACAAAGGGGCTCCAGGCCCCATGCAAGTCTGAAACCCAGCAGAGCAGCCATTGAATTTCAGAGCTCTGAAATAATCTCCTTTGATGCCATAACTCACATCCAGGGCATGCTGATGCAAAGGGTGGGCTCCCAAAGCCTTAGGAAGCTGCACCCCTGTGGTTCTGCAGGGTAGAAGCCCTGTGGATGCTTTCATGGGTTGGCACTGACTGTCTGCAATTTTACCAGGTGCACAGTGGAAGCTGTTGCTAGATCTACCATTCTGGGGTTGGAAGACGGTAGCCATCTTCTCACAGCTCCACTAGGCAATAATCCACTGAGGACTCTATGTGGGGGCTCCAATCCCACATTTCTCCCCTGCACTTTCCTAGTAGAGGTTCTTCATGAAGGTTCCACTCATGCAGCAGACTTCTGCCTAATCATACAGGTGTTTCCATACATCCAACTCTTGCCTTCTGCACACCTGCAGGTTTAACACTATGTTGAAGCCATCAAGACTTGGGGCTTGCACCCTCCGAAGCCATGGTCTGAGCTGTACCTTGGCCCCATTTATACATAGCTGGATCTGGAGCAGCTAGGATGCAGGGAACCATGTCTTGAGGCTGCAAAGAGCAGTGGGGCCTTGAGTCTGGGCCATGAAACAATTTTTCCTTCCTAGACCTCTGGGTCTGTGATGGGAATGGCTTCCAGGAAGGTCTCTGAAATGCCTTGGAGGCATTTTCCCATTGTCTTGGCTATTAACATTCGAATCCTCTTCACTTAGGTCCATTTTTGCAGCTGGCTTGAATTCCTCCTCAGAAAATGGGTTTTTCTTTTCTACTGCATGGTCAGGCTGTAAATTTTCCAGTTTTATGCTGCGCTTCCCTCATAAATATGTTTTACTTTCAGGTCACTTCTTTGTTTATGCAAATGAGTATAGGCTTTTAGAAGCAGCCTGGTCTTATCTTGAACAATTTTCTGGTTAGAAATTTCTTCTGCCAGGTAACTGTAATCTTTTATCACAAGTTCAAAGTTCTACAAATCCCTAGAGCCATGGCACAGTAACTCCAGTCTCTTTGCTAAAGCAGAGCAAGAGTGGCATTTACTTCAGTTCCCCAGTAAGTTCCTCATCTTCATCTGAGATCACATCAGCCTGAACTTCACTGTTAATGTCACTATCAGCATTTTGGTCAAAACCATTCAACAAGTTCCTGTGAAGTTCCAAACTTTTCCACATATTCCTCTTTTCTTTGGAACCCTCCAAAGTTTCCAGCCTCTGCCCAGTTCCAAAGGTGCTTCCACATTTTCAGGTATTTTTATAGCCATGTTCCACTTCCATGGTACCAATTTTCTGTATTAGTCCATTGTCACAATGCTATAAAGAGCTACCTGAGACTGGGTAATTTATAAAGAAGAGAGGTTTAATTGGCTCACAGTTCCACAGGCTTTATAGGAAGCATGGCTGGGGAGACTTCAGGAGACGTCTAATCATGTCAGAAGGTAAAGTAGAAGGAGGCACAATCTAAATTTACATGGCAGAACAGCAAAGGGGGAAACACTATACACTTTTAAACAATTAGATCTCCTGAGAATTTAGTCACCATTATGAGAACAGGAAGGGTGAAATCTGTCCCCATGATTCAGTCACCGCCCACCAGGTCTCTCCCCCAACAGAGAATACTAGAGGCTGGAAACTGCAGCGGGAGAGGAAAGACAGAAAGAGATTTGTTAAAGGATACAAATTTACAACTAGACAATAAGTTCTAATAATGTATAGTACTGTAGAATGACTATTAGACAAGACAATTAGACAGGAGATTTGGGTGGGGACACAGAGCCAAACGATACAACCATCTAAATGCACTCTCCACGTGAGGTGACAGATTTTTATTTTTAATATATTCTATGGCTGTCTCATGTTCACATTGTTGTTTTCAAGAACTTCCTTTCAACTGGACTTTTTCCTCTTCTTCCCCTGTCTTCTGTATCTCATGGAGATCTAAAGCCTATCTCTAACATCAGGTCCTCCAAGATCTTGCTGAGTCACTCACATTGGATGGTTAAACACTGCAGTGTTCCAAGTAAAATCCAAGGTATTAAACAGCAAGATGAACAAGACAAAGTCCCTGATTTTGGGAAATTCCGGATGTTGTAGAGGAAGCTGGTACAGAAATAATTTTAATACCAAGTGGTGATTCTAGGGAAAAAGTGTGCAAAAATTTTATCCATTACTTTTCCAAATTCCAAAGTAGTGCCAGTGCCCCTTCTGTGTCAATAATGTTACTCAGTAGGAAAATACAGTGGAAAGAGAAACCTAACTGAAGTTTTAAATTATTTTTTATTGATGCATAATAAATGTATACGTTTTGGGAGCAGGTATGATAATTTAATACACTCATATAATTTGTACAGATCAAATCAATGCACTTGGGATATCCATCACTTAAATATTTGTCTTTTCTTTAGGCTTGAAACATCTAAATTATTTTCTAGCTATTTTGAAATATACAATAGATTATGATAAACTATAGTTACCTCACTTACATATGGAATACTAGGTCTTATTGCTTCCATCAAACTCTAAGAACAACGGTAAAGCTTCTGCACAACAAAGGAGACAACAGAGAGAAAAGACAACCTAAGAATGGAAGAAAATATTTGGAAATGACTCACCTGACAGGGAGTTTATATCCAGAGTACACAAGAAACTGAACCATCTGAACAAACAAATAAAAAAGGATAGAGAAAGACAGAGAAAAACAACAGTCCAATTAAATAAATGGGTAAATTGTCTGAAAAGACATTTCTAAATAGAAGACACAAAAATGGTCAAAAATGTATGAAAACATATTTAACAATGTTAATCGTCAGACAAGTGCAGATCAAAATGGCAATCTCATCCCAGTTAGTATGGCTATTATAAAAAAGACAAACTAAAACAATTGCTGTTGAGGATGAAGAAAACCATTTCTAGTACAATTACTATGGAGAATAGTATGGAGGTTCCTCAAGAAATCTATAAACAGAACTACCATATGATCCAGCAATCTCAATGCTGGGATTCTATCCAAAGGAAAGAAAATCATTATTATCAAAGAAACATCTGTGTCTCCATGTTTACTGCAGTACTAGTACAGTCACAATAGCCAAAATATGGGATCAAACTATGTGTCCAACAATCGGTTAATAAATAAACTGTAGTACAGATACACAATGAAATACTATTCAGCTATAAAAAAAGAAAAGAATCCTGTCACTTGCAGCAACACGGATGGAACTAGGGGATGTTAAGTGAAATAAGCCAGGGACAGAATGTTAAATACCGCAGGTTTCCACTTATATGTGTATGCTCCAAAACAGTTGATCTCATAGACGTAAAAAGTAGAACACAGGATATTGGAGACTGGCAAGTGTTGGAGGAAAGGAGAGATAGGGAGATTTGTTAAAAGATACAAAATTACAACTAGAAAATAAGTTCTAGTGTTCTGTAGCACTGCAGGATGAACATAATTAACAGAAATATATTATGGAGTTTCCAGCAGCTAGGAGGAGGATATTAAACATTGCCAACACAAAGAAATGATAAACGTTTGAGATGGTGGATGTTAATTACCTTGATCTTACCTCTTTACTATATATATATATATATATATATATATATATATATATATATATATACACCACTATGCACCACATGAATATAAACAATGATTGTCAATTTAAAAATAAAATTTTTAAAGGGTCAAAGAAAAACACCCCTGAATTTTAATACAATTATTTTACACTGACTTGTCGTGACATTGGGGATAATACTTAAACTGCAAACTCTCTTGGGTTTAAAAAAGTTTTAACTGTGATGAAATACACATAATTTTAATTGGTTTAAGTGTACAGTTCAGCAGTGTTTAGTGCATTCAAATGGTTTTGCAATCAGTCTCCATGGCTCTTTTTATCTTACAGACTTAGAATTTGTATTAGTGATGAAAATAATACCATTTACAAGATGTTCTGAGAATGAAAAAAGATGACATATATAATACCTAGTTCAGAACCTGGCACACAGACATTGTTCAAATGGCAGCTATTTTTGTTTTTCTGTGCTTCTGTAATGAGATGATATTGACCTATCTCAGATATGTCTCAAATCAACATTTCTATAGCACTTTACCCAGGTATTCATAACAGGTACCTTGTAGATACTCTATTAGAGTGAATGCATATAGGTACATAGGGAGAAAAGCAGATGGATAAATAAAGGTAAGGATTTTAAGAATGCTTGAAGCAGATGTCTCAAACCAGTAGTATTGTCAAAAGAAGGGACCAATGAGAAATACTTTAGAAAGCAGGCATATTGCACAGATTTTGGAACTGAAGCATTGTGACTGAAAGGGAATTCTGAAGCCAAGCCTTATTTTACTGTATTTCTCATGAAACAAACACACTCACGAACAAGATTATTAAATTACAGACATTGAGGAGTTAACCAGTGTCACACAGTAAATTGATATTCAAATACAACTGCTTATTTCTAGAAAAATCTCACCCCATTGCCTCTTCCTCTGAAATATTAAGTTTTGTACTATTGAAAAAATGCACAATTTTGACTGTTTTTTTACACATGATTATTAAAGGTATCTAAAAATAACGTTAATTACTACCATTTCCTCTCTTTAAATTATTGAAATACAAAGGAAACAGCAAACACAAGTAATTAATTCTTCCTCTTCCATTCTTAATAATACCATTGAAATTAAAGCAAAGGAAACAGCTTTTAGGAAATCTCTTGGCTTAAAATGCTTCACAGAACTCCAAATAAGACTTACACATGGGGACTATTCAGCTTCTGCCCAAATTATTTAATTGTATCTTGGGGCCTTAGTGTATTAAAAAATGTAACAAGGAGGTGGAGATGATCATAAAATCTGTATTTTAAAGAAATTTCTAGCTCTGAGTAAATGAAGGAAACAGGGAATCAATTACACTTGAGTATGTAATTTGAATAAATGAAAATGCCAGAATGATTGAAGCTTATATATTCAGGATGATAGTACAAGTCTGAGACTGGGTGACTGCATTTTAATAATATGAATACTGGAGGAGAACAAAAAAAGAATAAGAGAGAGAGTAATATAAAATAGAAGTTATACTATGCTGTAATTCAAATAAAGAATTAGTATACAGTTACACAAAAGACATCCTGAATGAAAAACTTTAGGACTACCTCTGACAGAGTTGAATCAACTTAAAATGAAAAATTTAGGATTGTCTCTGATAGAGTTCAAACAACCTAAAAATAAAAACCTGTCACTTTGTAAGTCACTTTTTATGGAGATTTATACATACATTAACATCATCATAAGCAAGAGCTTACTTAAAAGTAACAGTGCATTATCAAATTAGTGGTTTATTTCTTGTGAAATTGGAAAGTAATTATCCCTTTAATTTTATTTTTATTTACACTTCCCAGAATTTATAGATAAATGTCACTGGCAATACTTTAACATGCATACAAACACACATGCACTCACACACGGCCATATATGCACATGCACACACACATGCACACACAGTTTTATTTATATGTGTTCTTACTGGTAAATATGGATAATGTCTTTCTTACATGGCTCTTTTGAGGATTTAATAAGGTCATATATGTAAAGTGCTCGGTAGAATTCATAAGAATTGACAAAATGTGCGTAAGAAGAAAATTAACAAGGAAATTTCAAAAATACACAGAATACTATTGAATTACAGCAAATGTGCAACTATTGCTGTATTTGAGATAAATTTAGCCCTGGGATTCCTGAAGACAGAGGTCAAAAGGAAACTTTGAAAAATCACCTGGCTTTCATTGCCTAATAAAAGAAAGCTGTGATTTCGTGATACAAGAAGAAATATATTATTTATCACCCCCTAGTTTCTGACACAGACCTTCTAGGAACTTAGTAATTTCCTGAGTAATAGGAGCATCTGACACAGAGCTCCTAAATTCCTTGAAATTTCCTGGGTGATAGCCCCTTTTGTTCTAATGAGGTGACGCTTGCTAAATGCCTGGATTGCCTCAGAATAAAGGTTGGTTGCCTGGAAAACCAACCATGTGATTAGAGGATTATTGGGACTTTTAGCCCCACCCCACCCTCTGAGGAAGAAAGAGGGGCTGAAGTTTGAGATACTCATCGATGGCCAATGATTTAATCATCCATGCCTACAAAACAGCCTCCATAAAAACCCAAAAAGACTGGGCTTGGGAACTTCTGGATTGCTAAATGTGGAGATTTCTGGAGGGTGGCACGCCTATACAGAGCATACCACATACATGATCCTATGCATCCCTTCACTTGGTTTTTCACTTGTATCATTTGTAATATCCTTTATACTAAATAAGTAAATACACGGAAAACGTTTCCCTATGTTCTCTGAGCCACTCTAGCAAATTAATCGAACCTGAGGAGAAAATCATGGGAAACCCCAGTTTATGGCCAGTTAGTAATAAGTATAGGTGACGACCTACTATTTGAAACTGGCATCTGAAGTCGGGGAAGTCTTGTGGGACCGAGTGCTGAACCTGTGGGATCTAACGCTATCTCCAGGTAGTGTCAGAAAGGAATTGAATTAGAGGACACTCAGCTAGTGCCTGCTGCAGAACTGTGTGGCTGTTGTGTGAAAGTAGGAAGAAACAGCAGTGTTTTGTTTCTCCCAAATTCATATTAGAAGCATATATTTCCTGGTATAAATTGAATAAAGACATATTAATATTATTGTTATACGAAAGAATTTGAGCAAGATAATAAGTAGCACACTTTTGAAAATGTCTTTGAAAAATACATGTTCGACATAAAACTTCAAGGAAAAAAAACTCAGTAAAAAAGTAATTAGAAACAAAAAGTAATTGGATAATTTTACTAGACAGGGAAGGTCAACAGTTTAGAAAAAATGTGACCTTAGACCTGAACTATAGAGTAACTGATGCATTTTAGGG
The DNA here is from genome assembly GCF_048565385.1 of Saimiri boliviensis. Lineage (NCBI taxonomy): Eukaryota > Metazoa > Chordata > Mammalia > Primates > Cebidae > Saimiri > Saimiri boliviensis. The sequence goes on from NC_133465.1 coordinate 37,991,371, forward strand.
AAAAATGAAAATAGAGTCCTTAATTTACTTTACATATTGAAAGCAGTCTTGTTTTTAAATTATTTTGTAACCTAAATATTTTATTTAAAAACAAAATTGGCCAGTTGCTGTGGCCCATGCCTGTAATACTAACACTTTGGGAGGCTGAGATGGGCAGATCACTCGAGCTCAGGAGTTGGAGACCAGCCTGGGCAACATGGTGAAACCCTGTCTCTACCAAAAAAAAAAAAAAAAAAAAATTGATCAGGCATGGCGTCATTCGCCTGTGGTCTTAGCTACTCAAGAGGGTAAGGTGGGAGGATTGCTTGAGCCCAGATTGAAGCTGCAGTGAGCTGTGATCATGCCACTGCACTCAGGCCGGGGTGACAGAGTGAGACCATACCTCAAAACAAATAAATAAATACAAAATAAATCCCATAGGAATAATCAAAAGATGTGCAATACAAAAATTTGTAGAGCAGAGTATGGTAGCCATAGAACAAAGGTTAGAAATCCTGCCATGAAAAATTCAGAGGTTTTTCTGCTATGAAATCAGATTATTTGGGCAATATGCTATAATTTACAAGAAATTGTAGGTGATAATTTACCAAGGATCAATAAGACAGCTCTTACTTTGGGAAATCTGTCTATTATTTTTCTCTTCAATGCTAGGGTGTTTTATAAAGATGCACAGATAGAATTATAAGATTATGATTTAGGTTTGATTTATAATCTTTGGATATGAATGTTCATTATGTGTTGTCTCTTTTAACTAAATTGGTGCCTTTAAAACACTTAGGAAATGGCGTGAAGAAGCCCAGGGAAGGCCAAGGCAAATTTTTAGTAGAGTAGACACTTTCCTGAGTATTAATGATGTTCTAATGTAGTATCATGGCAGTAATAATTAAAATGAAGATTACATGTAAAGATATTCTTTGCATTGTTTCTATCATTTAGCACTATAATTTCTTTTATAACATTCAATCTATTCATAATGACTTTATTCACTCAATTAATATTTATGGAGTGCTACCTCTGTCTACCACTATTGCAGATATCAGGGATATAACTGAGTAAAACAGACAAAAATTCGTATCCGCATGAGTCTTTCATTATAAAAAGGGTGACATGCAATAAACAAGGCAGAGATGTAAAATACGTTGAGAGTTAAATGTGAGTAAACAAAGGAGGGGTGAGGGATAGGAAACCTCAGAGTGTGTACAAAAGGCTTATTTAAAAGAGTGATATGTATGTGAAAATCTGAAGGAAGTGAAGGAATCAGCCATGCAGATATTCAGCAGAAAAGCATTCCAAAGAGAGGAAACAGCAGTGTAGTCTGTGCACTGTACTGTGAAGTGTCATTTTTGTTTTATTTAATTTTTTACTTGACCCACAATGCCTAACAACGTATCTGGCACAGGTGCTTAGTATGTATTTGTTGAAATAAAAATATTATTGATATGAGTAACGCTTTTCATTTTACTACCTCCTACTTTTACCTCAATTCAAATGTTGCATACTAAGGAAGTCTTCACCAACCTCTCTCATTGTGTTAGATCTTTCATCACACGCACTCATAGCAGTGCATGTACTTTCCTCACAAACATGTAGCATAATTAGAAGTGAATTTGATGAATGTTTATCAACCTTTACTAGACATCTGGTTTTATATATCACGATATCCCTAGTGGCTAATGCTTGACATATAGCAGATGCCCAATAAATGTCTACTGAACCAATGCATGAAAACAATGTTCTCATGATTCCCTAAATATGTACCTCTAGTTTGCATCCAAATTTACACAGAAAATAGAAACCATCTGACTGAAACACTTCATCTGATTAGTGTCTACATCTGTACCCATCCTCATGCTTTCATCTTGCAAAAGGAAGCTTCTATCCATAGATGCTTCTATGTTATGGTAACAATGGTGATGGCAATGATGATGAATCAAGTTTATTTGGCACTCACAATGGGCCAGGCTTTTCTCACTTTTCCAGAAAACTTACATGATTTCTCTTAGGTAATTATGCACTCTCTTAACTCAATTAGCTTTAAAATAGTCTCACTTACCTCTCATCAAAAATCAAATAAAACCCTCAATTAAACCACACATTTTTCAGGTAATTCCTTATTTACTTAATCCAAAGTTAAATATTTCAAAATCGTTTAAGGAGCTTAGAGTGTGATCTCTTACGTCTCCAACCTCAATTCTCTTCAATTTGCATCTAACAGAACTGCTCAGTTTAATTCACCAATCACTTCCATCATATTAAAATGAAAAGCTATTTTTCTATCCAAATCATATCTCCTGTTTTGTTGAAATGTTTTCTAACAAGGAGTGATGAAAAAATATCTCTCTCCCTGCCTCTGTAATATAAAATTCTCTTAGTTTCCCTCTTATATCGCAGGTCCCTCCATCATGGACTGATTTGTACTTGTTCACCTGGCAATTGAGTGTTGAAATGCTTCAGGCAGGACTCATTCTCACTCTTCATGCCATGGAAATCTGCTTTTCTCTATGTTCTCTTTCAAATAAATTTTATCTATGTCAATTTTAACCATTAATATTCATATATGAATGACAAAATTCTGTTCTTTATTCAGACTTATCTTCTGACATTTTAGGCCTATATTTCAAAATGTCCACTTAACATCGCATCTCAAATGATTTATGACCCCTTAAACTTGACATATCCAAAATCAAACTCAGATTTTTACCATCAAAACTTGGTTTATTCCAAGGATTTCTTATATCACTGAATAGTAGCATTATTCATCCAGTTATTCTAGACAGAAACTTGAGAGAATATTACTAAGATATTTGTTATTCTTACAATCATTTCTTAATGTCACTTTTCTCAATTTATAGGTTATATTTTTAATACTTTTAAATTCAGAGCAAAATTAAGAGAAAGGTACAGAGATTTCCCATTTATCTCCCTTGCCCATGGATAGGCTCCCTGATTATCAAAATCCCCCTCCAAGGTGGTAAATTTGTTACAGTTGTTGAACCTATTTTTACACATCCTTATCACCCAAAGACCATAGTTTACATTAGGGTTCACTCTTGGTGTTGTAAATTTTATAGGTCTGAAGAAATATATAATGATATTTATCCACCATTACAGTATCATACAAACTAGTTCCACTGCCCTAAAAGTCCTCTGTGATCCTCTTACACATGCACCTTTTCCTCCCTGGTAATCGCCAGTAACTACCTAACTTTTTATTGTCTCCATAGTTTTTATTTTTTCAGGATGTCATCTGGTTGAAATCATACATGTTATTTTTCATTGTTTGGATATGTCACAGGTTTCTTATCTATTCATCCACTGGAGAACTTCTTGGTTGCTTTCAATATGTGGTAATTATAAATAAAAATGCTATAAACTTTCATTTTTTGAGTAAATAACAAAGAAAGGGATTGTAATAAAATTGTTGTTCTGTTGTTCATGTGGGTAGAGGAAAGGGTGTGTTTGTTACACAGCAATAGAAAATTTTCAGCTAGTAACAAATAATTATATTTTATAGCAAAATCAAATCAGAGAAGAAGATTCCTTGAGTTACCACAAAATATAATTATCAAATAATACATCATACTATATTATACTAATATTAATAAAATATAACACATAATACAATTCTATATAATTATATAGAATTATGCATAATGTAATAAATGTAATATTAAAATACATGTTAATATATTTTAATATATACTGTATATATTACATATATTAACATAATATTCCTGATAATGTTATATAGTATATATTAATATATGCAATATATTTTAATATAACATGTAATTACATACTTAACATGTGTAGCACATGTAATTATAATATGTAATATAATAACAATAATAGTACTAATTAAGTATTCAATATGTACATGGCAACATTCTCAGTACTCCCCATACGTTACCCCACTTGATCTTTGAAGCAGTGTCATGTGATGCATACTAAATCAGCTCCATTTTACAGATAAGGAAAGCTGACGCACAGAAGTAAATGTTAGTTACATATTAAATCTTGCTTATAATCTCCATTCCTGTAGCAAATTCCCATCATAATATTATTTATCAAAATTCTAGTTGGGGAAGGCAGCCTCACACATGCATTCTTTGGACACCCTCTCTGCTGTGTAAGAATAGGCTTTGGAATTGGGACACTTTCTTACCAAGAAAGAGTCCTGTCAGCCTGTGTTGGCCTTATCAGCTTGTATGGTGTGTTGTAAAAATTTCAGAACTCTCTGTGTATTATGATGTTTTGACACCTTAAAAACCGATTTTCACTGAAAGAGATTACTGGTATTGCCTGTTCCCAGATCTTGCCAATTCTTAGATAACAAAGGGCTCATCCTGGAGCAAGTCTTTGATATGCAAAGTAACCAAGCTGGAGTCACATACCCTCTATCTGGCCCATATACCCCAGAAGACAACATTCCCCTGCCTACATCATCCAGAGCCAGGTACCAGACAACTACAGACCACCCCTATAGATGAAAGCCTACCAAAATGATTCAGACTAGCGAGTCTTAAACTACTCCTTCTGCCCTGCCTTGCCTGTCCCATGGAAACTCCAGTAAAGGCAGTAGCCTAAACCGTCCCCTTGCTCCTGTCTTCTGTCTGTTGACTGCCCTAGTGTCTTTCCTGTATAGTACTACATGGAGTGTTGTGCCTCATGTCTCTAGGACTTGTGAATATAACAATCCCTTAATTTTATACGCTGGTACAATATAAACAGATAAGTATCATGAGTTATGTCCAGTTATCAAACATCTAAAATTGCTGGGTGAAATCTAGCAAACGATCTTTTAATTGCATAAACTCAAAAAAAAAAAAAAAAAGAACGAATTCAGAAAAGACAGAAAAAATGAGTAAAAAAATATATAGAAATAAGCTAATGATACTATGGCTGACCTTGCAACATTCTGCTATCCCAACAAAGTTCTTGGTTTTAGTAGTAATTGAATGTCAAGGGATGAATCCATGTAACTGCACAGGTGTACACTGGAATCAACACCTGTATATGAAGATGGCACCTATGAATATTTACGAAGATGTCTATTAGAAGTATCTACCTGACAGCAAAGAGACATGAAGAAATTTGACTGTCTCAGCCTGGCTGTTGATAGTAAAAATATGTCACCTGTAAATCTAAGTCACATCCCTGTTCTTATGTAGAATTTGAGTGGTTTTTTTTTTCACTTTTAAATTAAAATGGTGGGTACATAGCAGGTGTGACATATTTTGGGGTACATGAGATATTTTGATAGAGACATGCAATGTGTAGTAATCACATCATGATAAGGGGGTATCCATCTCCTAAAGCATTTATCTTTTGTGTGATCAACAATCCAATCATGTTACTTTAGTTATTTTTAAATGTACACTTAGATTATTATTGAAAATAGTCCCTGTGTTGTACTATAAAATACTAGATCTTATTCACTCTACTTTGTACCCATTAACATTTGCACTTCTCCACTAACCACCTACTACCATCCAAGCCTTTATCTAGTAACCACCCTTCTACTTTCTATCTCTATGAGATCAATTGTTTTAATTTTTAGCACCCTCAAATCAGTGAGAACATGATTTGTCTTTCTATACCTGCTTATTTTACTTGACAGAATGACTTAAGTTTCATCCATCGTGTCACAAATGATAGACTCTCAGTCTTTCTTATGTCTCGATCATACTCCATTCTGTATATGAACGAGTTTCTTTATCCACTCACATGGTGGTGGATACATAGATTTCTTACAAATCTTGGTTATTGTGAATAGTGCTGCAATAAACATGGGAGTACAAATATCTCTTTGATCTACTATTTTCCTTTCTTTTGGGTATATGCTTAGCTATGAGATTGCTGAATCTTATGGTAGCTCTATTTTTAGCTTTTGGGGGATCCTTTAAACTCTTCGCCATAGTGGTTATACTAATTTATATTTCCATCAATATTATTCAGGGGTTCTCTTTTCAACATATCCTCTCCAGCATTTGGTACTGCCTGTACTTTGGATAAAAGCCATTTTAACTGGGATGAGGTAATATCTCGTTATACCTTCGATTTGCATTTTTCTGATGATCAACAATTTTGAACATTTTTTTTCATATATGTATTCGCTATTTGTGTGTCTTCTTTGAGAAGTGTCTTATTAAGGTTTGGCCATATTTTAATCAGATTTTTAGGTTATTTACTATACAGTTGTTTGAGCTTCTTATATATTCTGGTTAGTAATCCCTTGTCAGAGAGGTAATCTGCAAATACATTCTCATATTCTGTGACTTACCTCTACACTTTATCGAGTGTTTCCTCTGCCTTCTATCTTGATGTCATCCCTTTGTTCATTTTTTGCTTTGGTTGCCTGTGCTTGTGGAGTAGTATTCAATCAATCTTTGCCCATACCAACGGCCTGGAGAGCTTTCTCAATTTTTTCTTGTAGAGGAATTTTGGAAAATATACTAACACATAGAAATTAAATAATATACTTGTGATTGACCAATGAGTCCTTGAAGAAATTAAGAAAGAAATTTTACAAATGTCAAATGAAACAAATGATAATGGAAATACACATATGAAAACCAGCGTGATACTGTGAAAGCAGTACTAAGAGAGGAATTCATAGCTATGACTGAGTATGCCAAAAAAGAAGAAAAGCATCAAATAAATTGCCTACTGATGCATTTTAAGGAATTAGAGGTCAGGCATGGTGGCTCATGCCTGTGGGAGGCTCAGGCGGGAGGACCACAAGTTCTGAAATTCAAGACCAGCCTTTCCAATATGGTGAAACCCTGTCTTTACTAAAAGTACAAAATTAGCCAAGCATGGTGGTGCATGCCTGTAGTCTCAACTTCTCTGTAGGCTGAGGCAGAAGAGTCACTTGAACCCAAGAGGTGGAGGTTGCAGTGAGCTGAGATAGGGCCACTGCACTCCAGCCTGACTGACAGAGCAAAACTCTGCCTAAAAAAAAAGAAAAAAAAAATTAGAAAATGAAGACCAAACTATATCCAAAATCAGTAGAATAAAAGAAACAATAAGGATTAGAGCACAAATAAATTTGAAATGAAGAAAACAAAAAAAGATCAGATAAATGAAAAGCTGGTTTTCTGAAAAGTTAAAAAAAAAAATGGCAAACTTTTAGCCAGCCTAGCTAAGAAAAACAGAGAGAAGGCCCAAATAAATAAAATAAGAGATGAAAAAGAAGACATTACAAGTGATACTAAAGAAATTCAAAGGATCATTAATGGCCACTCTGAGCAAATGTATGGCAATAAATTGGAAAATCTAAAGGAAATGAGTAGGTCCCTATGTACAACCTACTAAGATTAAACTAGAACATAATATAAAAGTATCTCAATAAAGAAAATCCTAGAACCTGAATACTTCACTGCTGAATTCTACAAACCATTTAAAGAAGAAATAATACCACTACTACTCAAACTATACCAAAAAACAGAGGAGGATGGAATACTTCTAAACCTATTCTCTGAGGCCAATATTACCAAAAACCAGAAAAAGGCAAAATCAAAGGTACATTATGAAAAGAAAACAAGAGGACAACATTCCTGATTAATAATGATGCAAAAATCCTCAACAAGATGCTACCAAACCTAATTCAACAACACACTAAAATAATCATTCATTATGACCAAGTGGGATTTATCCTGGTGATGCAAGGATGGTTCAAAATATGCAAACCAATCAATGTGATACATCCTATCAAAAGAATACAGTACAAAAACCATATGATCATTCCAATTGGTGCTGAAAAAAACCCACTTCTTATAATTCAACATTTATTCATGATGAAAATCCTCAAAAAACTGTGCACATAAAGAACATACATTATCATAATAAAAGCCATATATAATACCCACAGCTAGTATCACACTGAATAAAACAAAACTAAAAGTCTTTAATATCTAGAACATGACAATGATGCCCACTTTAACCATTGTTATTCCACACAGAACTGGAAGCCCTGACTAGAGCAATCAGATGAGAAAGAAAGACAGGGAATCCAAGTGGGAAATGAAGAAGTCAAATTACCCTTGTTTGCAGATGATATGATCTTATATTTGCAGAAACCTAAAGATTTTACCAAAAAAAATATTAAAACTGATAAACACATTCAGCAAAGTTGTGGAATACAAAATCACCATTCAAAAATCAGTAACATTTCTATATGCCAACACTGGATGATCTGAAAATGAAATTAAAAATGTAGTCTCATTTACAGTAGCCACAAATAAATACCTAGGAGTTAAGCAAAGAAGTGAAAGATCTCTATAATAAAGCATGTAAAACACTGATGAAATAAATTGAAGAAGACTCATAAAATTTGAAAGATACTCCAAGTTCATGGATTAAAAGAATTAATATTGTTAAAATGTCCATAGTACCCAAAGCAGTCTACAGATTCAATACAATCTCTACCAAAATACCAATGACATGTTTCACAGAAATAGAAAAAACAAAATCCTAAAATTTATCTAGAACCACAAAAGATACAGAATAGTCAAAGCTCTCCTAAGCCAAAATAACAAATCTGGAAGATTCATATTATCTGACTTCAAATTTTACTACAGAGCTATAGTAACCAAAACACCATAGTACTGGCAAGAAAACAGACATATAAACTAATGGAACAGAATAGAGAACCCATAAACTAATTCGCGTACGTATGATGATCTCATTTTGAAAAAGATGACCTAACATACATTGAGGAATAGACAGTCTTAAATAAATCGTGCTGGAAAAACTGTATATCCATGTACAGAAGAATGAAACTAGACCCCTATTTCTCACCATATATAAAAGTTAAATCCATATGGATTAAAGACTTAAATCTAAGATCTCAAATTATGTAACTACTACTAGAGTTCGTGTTTTCATGTACTCTCTCTAAAAGATCATGGCATCTCCATACTGAGAAATGGCCACATGGTACTAGCAGTATTGCAATAACAAACACAAATACCCTCTAAAAGGTCATCTCTATAACTTATAACTCAAGTACGTTTCCCATAGAAACCATGTGGCTCCCACCTCCAAACGTAAGTTCATAATCAAACATTTTAAAAAAGACACAAAGCCTTACAAGTGTCCTCAGAGACAAAAAAAAAAGAGATCCAGAACAACAAAAAATTGCAATAAAGACATAAAAGGTAATTCAAAAACATAATTGTAAAATGAGAATAGTCAGGTTTTAGAAAGAAAATAAATGTAAATAAAAATTCTTACCGTGAAGGTTATATTCACTGGAATTAAGAAATTGTGCACATTATTCAATAAGCAAATTAGATACAGCAAAAAGAGAATTATTGAACTGGAAGATGAATGTGAAGAAATTATTAATAATGCTAAACCCAGTGAAGAAGACATATAAAATGTAAAAGAAATGCTAAAAGATATAAAGGACAAACTATAAGTCTATTCAGAATTCAGAAGAAGAAAACGTAGAAGGTGGGCAAAAGGAGTATTTAAAGAGATATTTTTTAAGAATTTTTCATAATTATCTAATGGTAGGATTCTTCTGATTCAAAATATATAGTAAACTTAAGTAGAATAAATAAAACCACATGTAGGCTTGGCTTAATGACAAAGGCAAAGTTATCCTACAGTCCATTAGAGAAAACAGACTATCTGAAAAAGAAGATAATTTGACTGTTGGGTCATTTTTCTAGAAGCCAGAAGACAGTGTGATACTATCATCAAGACACTGAGAGAAAATTACTGTTACACCACAATTATGTAAGGAGCTATTCCATCATACTGTAGAATATTGAGATAAAGAAATTTTCTGGCAAAAATAAAGTGAAAATTTTACCACAAACAGATATTCATAAACAAACTTTTCAAAAGATTATCTGAGGAAACAAACAAGAAAACAGAGGAAAGCTGAGAGGTAATTAGTAATGAGAGGCCAAGACGTTGATAAATAGATAAGTGCATCCAAGCAAACACTAACAATATAAATATAATATTGTGAATTTTGTTGGTAGTAGAAAACCCAAGGCAGGATGTGAACATTAGACAACAATAATGTAATCCAGAAAGTGAAGAAGCAGGCATAAAGTATTTTAGGTTCTTTCAGCTGTGCCAGAAGAATCATAAACTTTTAATTATGTTCATTTAATTTTTAAGAATTACACTAAGAGAAATAAAGTATATATTCTTCTTATCATTAGATGGGAAAAAATGAAATTTTACAAAAATGACTCCTTAAAGACACAAAAAATTAAAATAATAGAAAAATTAGGGTTGGTGAAGCACAGGATACAAATCATAAAAAACAATTTAAATGTATTCATGACTGATAAATATAAATAAGCTAAGCTCCCTGGCTAAAAGCCAGCATTGATCATGATATGTTTAGTGAAAAACATATTCAATGTCATGCAGCTCATACAAGATATTCTAAAGAACATAGACATAAAAATTTTTAGAAAAAATAAAAAGAAAATTGTTCTCAAAAATGTGTGATCAGGCTTTAATGATTCAAGAGTATCTTTTCATATTTAAGTAATCCTAGCAAACAGAAAAAGGTCAAGGTAAACTTACTTAGGTCTCCACTGTGGTTTAAATTTGTAGCCTCATATTTAGCACTGCATATTTTATTCTTGTGTTTATTTTATACAAAATGTTGCATTTTCTAGATTATTCGATTTTTTTTTTTTTGCTGAGATATTATTTGTTTTATTTATATGTTCACCATCTTACTCCAGTAGGGTGGAAGCTCTAAGTGTTCAAATCCTTTTGTCTGTTAATTTATTGCTATATCCCTGGTGCCTAGAAGAATATCTGGCAGAAATTAAGCATTCAACAAATTCATATTAATATATTTGTTGGCAAATCTGAACTCTTGTTTGCCAGTAATAAATGATTTATAAGTGATTAAATGTTTACAAGGCAAACTTACGTATACCCTATCTTTGGAGCACAAGTAATTTTTGAACAAAGAACTTGTGTTATGGCATTTAAATACTTGTTGATAAAAGAATGAAGGAGGAAAGCCAGTACAATCTACTTTTAGTTTTCATATTCCCGTTATTGTGTGTTATTTGTATATATACAGTTTTAAACTCCTACCTAAAAGGACACTTTCTAATGAGAAAGAACATCTATTACAAAAGAGAGGAGAGCAGTTGAATCAGAAATACATGATATAATGCCAAAGCTGTTGTGATTTTAATTTGTCTTGATTTTAGCAAGTGTTACAGTGTAAGTGTGTTGCAACTGGCTGACATTTTTCAGACATTTAAATATTCTGGAATATCTAAGATATTTTTGGCAGTTCTAATAAAATGAAAACCTGACAATAAGCATAACTGATAAAACCTCTTCACAATTTCAGCTCTGCTTTAGCATTTAATGCACTGACTTGTTCTCAGTCCTGCAGTGCTTAGTATCTCATTTATACTCTGTATATTCAATTGCAGTGATAAAAGATATTATGAAGATTAGAGCCCAAATGTAATCTATACTAGGAACTCTTCATAATCAAGAGCCCACATCTGCATAAATTAAGCTTGAGAACAATATCATATGTATTTTATATATAAGCTATCTTTTCTCAACAAAAGTAAACTTATTAACTCAGTAATTTTTGCTTTTGACATTTTGACCAATACATGAACACACATATGTATAACTAGGTAATAATTTAGATATGCATTTATTTACCCATTTCCTGTTTTTCCTGTTTATTATCTTTTTTTTCTTATTGGAAAAATCAAGATTATAAAATACATTCAATGGCTTTTTGGCCAACTATCTAATTTGCACACTAAAGAATATTTAAAACTATAGCAGCATGAAGTTTACATTTGCTGTTTGGGTCAGACTAGTTTCCAATCCCTCTTACTTTAAGAAACGGCCACTTGATTTTCTGGTTTGATCCACTGACTCCTACTTGCAGTTTTCAGTTTGGGAAAGGGGAATACCACCCTCATGCCACAGAGGTTGACACATGATCCAGGCCAGACCAGTTAGGGAGATAACATCTCTAATTTACTATTGTTGATTCGAAAATTAGTACTTAATTTGAGCTGAGCCAATGAAGCCATTCTCCAACTTTTGCTAGAAATGTTGGGAAGGGAACATTTTGTTTCTACTAAATTACTCATCAAATAGGACATGAGACTGTTGGTGATGGCAATCTCTGCAGAAATCTACCTGAAAATGAAGGCAACAGGAAAGCAGGGACAAGAGATGGAGAAATTCTGGTATCTGTGCCTTTCCTCTCCGCCTCTTCTCCAGCTACACTGCCCTCATTTCAATTTCCCTCTCATGAAAAACACACTCCCTCCTCAAGTCCTCTGCACTTGACATCATTGTCTCTAGGGTGCTGTTCCACTAGATATGCACATAGGTATTTTCTCATTTCAGCCCAGTCTTTATTAAAATACAAAGTTCTCAGTAACACCATATGGTTATTCTAACTATCACACAGATGCCCTTCCCTAGTTTGTCTATTTGTTTTTTTTTCTTCATAGCAATTATTTTACATAATAAACCATTAAAAAAATCTTTTTGTAAGAGACTGAGTCTCACTTTGTTGTCCAGGCTGGAATGCAGCTCACTGCAGCCTCAAATTCCTGAGTTCAAGTGATCCTCCTGCCTCAGCTTCCCACGTAGCTAGAACTACAAACCTGGGTCATCACTCTAAGCTAATTTTAAAAAATAAATAAATGTGCAGAAGCATCCTCTTTTATGTGTTTCAGGCTGATCTCAAATCTATTTATCATACTGCCATATGGGCAAAAAGAGGTTTTCTCACCACACAAGGATCCTGTATTATCAATTCCCCCTTAATAAAAGCCTTTCTTAAGGCCACTCTCCTTCCAGCAAAGGCCAGAGTTATTCACTGCAAAGGGCACCCAAAATCGTCAGACCCCATTACCCAAGGAAATGCTGATATCTGGAACCTCATTAGAGAAATGCAAATCAAAACTACATTAAAATACCATCTCACACCAGTTAGAATGGCAATCATTAAAAATTCTGGAGACAACAGATGCTGGAGAGGATGTGGGGAAATAGGAACACTTTTACACTGTTGGTGGGATGTAAATTAGTTCAACCACTTTGGAAGACAGTGTGGCGATTCCTCAAGGATGTAGAAATAGAAATTCCATTTGAGCCAGCAATCCCATTATTGGGTATATATCCAAAGGATTATAAATTGTTCTACTATAAGGACACATGCACATGAATGTTCATTGCAGCACTGTTTACAATAGCAAAGACCTGGAACCAACCCAAATGCTCATCGATGATAGACTGGACAGGGAAAATATGGCACATATACACCATAGAATATTATGCAGCCATCAAAAACGTTGAGTCCGTGGCCTTTCTAGGGACATGGATGAACCTGGAAACCATCAGTCTCAGCAAACTGACACAAGAACAGAAAATCAAACACCACATGTTCTCACTCATAGGTGGGTGTTGAACAATGAGAACACACAGACAAAGGGAGTGGAATATCACACAATGGAGTCTGTAGCGGGGAAATAGGGGAGAGACAGCGGTGGGTGGGGAGTTGGGGAGAGATAGCATGGAGAGAAATGCCAGATATAGGTGAAGGGGAGGAAGGCAGCAAATCACACTGCCATGAGTGTAACTATGCAACAATCTTGCATGTTCTTCACATGTACCCCCAAACCTAAAATGCAATAAAAAAGGAAGTCCTTTCCTCATTGCTTATTTTTGTTGACTTCATCAAAGATCAGATGAGTGTAGTAGGTGTGTAACTTTGTTTCTGGGGTCTCTATTCTGTTCCATTTGTTTGTGTGTCTGTTTTTGTACGTATCCAGTGCTGTTTTAGTTACTGTAGTTGTATAGTATAGTTTGAAGTTGGGTAATGTATTGCCTACAGCTTCGTTCTTTTTCCTTAGGGTTGCTTTTAAAATATATTTTAAAAAATACAAAGATAGTAATAGCTAATTGAGTATGTTAAACAACATAAAGTGATTGCCTATTACTTTAAATGTCTTTAAATATACAGTCATACCTTGGAGATATAGGGGATTCAGTTGCAGACCACTACAATAAAGGGAATATAATAAAGCATGTCACATGGGTTTTTTGCTTTCTCAATGCATATAAAAATTATGTTTACAATATACTGTAGTCTATTGCGTTCAAAGGTATTCTATCTAAAAAACTATGTACCTTAATTTAAAAATACTTTTTTAGTTCAAAAATGCTAACAATCATCAGAGGGTTCAGAAAATTTCAATCTTTTTGTTGGTGAAGTGTCTTGCCTTGATGTCGATGGCTGCTGACTGAGCGGGGTATTGGTTTCTAAAAATTAGGGCAGCTGTAACAATTTCTGAATATAAGACAACAATGAAGTTTGCCACATTGATTGACTCTTCCTTTAATGAAACATTTCTCTGAAGAATGCTACGCTATTTTAATAGCATTTTCTCCATAGATTTTTTTTCCAGAATTGGAGATAATCCTCTCTCCAATCCTGCTTTACAGCTAAGTTTATGTAATATTCAAAATCCCTTGCTGTCATTTCAACAATGTCACTTCCACAAAGAATCTTCACTAAGAGCTGATTCCATCTCAAGAACCCACTTTCTTTGCTCATCCCTAAGAAGCAATTCTTCATCCATTAAAGTTTTATAACAAAATTAAAATAATTCAGTCATATGTTCAGGCTCCACTTCTATAATTATCCTGTTTCTTCTACCACATCTGCAGTTACATCTTCCACTGAAATCTTGAGCCCCTCAAAGTCATCGATGAGGGTTGGAATCAACTTCTTCCAAATTCCTGTTAATGTTGGCATCATGTTTTGAAGGACATCTAGAATGGTGAATCCTTTCCAGAGGTTTTCAGTTTACTTTGTCCTGGTTCATCAGAGGAATTACTATCCACAACAGCTATAGGTTTGCAGATACACTTCTTAAATAAGAAAACTGGAGTCAAAATTGCTCTTTGACACATAGGCTGCAGAATGGGTTTTTGTCAGCAGGGCATGAAAATAATGTTAATCTCTTTGTACATCTTCATTAGAGCTTTTGTGTAATGAGGTGCATTGTCAATGAGCAGTAATATTTTTAAAGAGATCTTTTTTTCTATGCAGTAGATCTCAACAGTGGGCTTAATATGTTCAATAAACCATAATATAAACAAATATTCGGTCACTCAGGCGTGGTTGTTCCATTTATGGAGCACAGACTGTGTAGGTTTAGCAACATTTTTAAGAGCCCCAGGGTTTTTGAAATAGTAAATGAGCATTGGCTTCAACTTAAAATCACCAGCTGGATTAACCTCTAACAAGAAAGTTAGACTATCTTTTGACATTTCAAAGCTGTACATTCACTTCCGTCTAGCTATAAAAATCCTAGATGATATATTCTTCCAATGTAAGGCTATTCCATCTACACTGGAAATCTGTTGTTTAGTGTAGCCACATTCATAAATTATCTTAGTTAGACCTTCCAAATAACTTGTTGAAGCTTCTACATAAGCACTTGCTGTTTCACCTTGCAATTTTTTTACTCTGAAAATAACTTATTTCCCTAAATCTCATGAGCAAACCTCTGCTACATTTCATACTTTACTTCTGCAGCTTTCTCACCTCTCAGATTTCATAGAATTGAAGAGAGTCAGGGCATTGGTCTGGCTAGGCTTTGGCTTAAGGGAATGTTCTGTCTGCTTTGATTTTCCATCTATACTACTCAAACTCTTCATATCAGCAATAAGCCTCTGTGTGTGTGTGCGTGTGTGTGTGTGTGCGCGCGCGTGTGCATGCGTGTGTGTTTTACCTTATTATTTGTGTGTTCCCTGCAACAGTACTTTTAATCTCCTTCAAGAACTTTTCCTTTGCATTCAAAAATGGCTGTTCGATGCAAAAAATCTAGCTTTCAGCCTGTTTTGGCCTTCAGCCTCTCTTGGATTTAGGCATGCTTACCTCACTAAGCTTAATCATTTCTAGTTTTAAATTTAAAGTGAGAGATCTGTGGCTCTTCTTTTACCTGAACACCAAAAGACCATTGTAGGGTTATTAATTGTCCTAATTTTAATGTTGTTGTGTCTCAGAAAATAGGGAAGTCCAAAGACAGGGAAAGAGATTGAGGAATGGCCAGTTGATGGAACAGAGTGAAGACCACAGAGTATCTATCAAATAAGGGCATGATTTGTGGCATCACAAAACAATTAGAATAGTAACATCAAAAATCACTCCTCAGAGATCACCATAACAGATATAAGAATAATTAAAATAATTGAAATATTATGAGTATTATCAAAACGTAATGGAGACACAGAGTAAGCATATGCTATTAGAAAAATGGCACTAATAGGCTTGGTTAATGCACAGTTATCACAAACCTTCAATTTGTTAAAAACTCAGGATCTGTGAAACATAACAAAGCAAAGCACAATAAAATGAGGTATGCCTGTACTCATAATAAAAACAAAAAACTGCAAAGAATAAAAACTTCAATTGAATATGACAATATTTTTCTCTAATAGTAGGAATATGAAATCCTAAATATTTGTTCATTCTTTTGCAATGACATATGAGACATAAATTATTTGGTTTTCTTTCTATATTCATATATTTGCACCAAGAAATATAAATATTTGTTATAAATAGGTGTTCAGATGTTTTGATAAGTTTGTGTTCCATACATTTTGTAGGGTTAAAATACTATTTATGTTTAAAGAAAAGATGAGTTATATTCCTAGGTTAAAATTCTGGCATCTCCAAATCTCTGCTCTTTCTTACTTCAGTAAAAGAATAAGAAAAAAACCTATAATAAATATTCAAATTTTATTTTGTTTAATTTTTCCTCTCAAATACCATTATATCTAAATGAATTATTATAGTTTTTTCTAATGTAACTCCTCATTCTAAAAAAGAAATAAAAAGAGAGGATTATTATTTATTGAGCTCCTGGGAAGCCTGTATTCTCTTGAATTCAATACATGCTTCTTAGAAAATAGAAGAGAGTGCATGCTGTAAGCATTCATATAAGTTTTGACCACACATAAACAAAAATCATGAAAAATTATAAAGACAAGAGGTCATATACTTCAGAGAAAATTAAGTAATTATTCTTAGAGCCTCTAGAATATTAGCATATTATGTGTTCCTTCATAGAAGGAAATATCTCAGCAAATACAACACATTAATTCAACTGTAGCACCTATAATACCTTAAGTATCAAAAGTAAAATGTAAGTATAAGGTCATAGCCATCATTTCATTAAACTATACAGAACCTTTATCTTTCAGAATTTATATTTATTGATCATTAAATTAACTCCAAATATTGTAAGCATTTAGCCAAAACACATTATAAAATACAATGAACAGCATCCATGAACTAGAAGCTCACTCAGAGACCCAATCTGAAAGACAGTAACTACAAAGACAACAGGTGGATAAACCCACAAAAATGGGAAGAAACCAGCGCAAAAGGATGAAAACTCCCAAAACCAGAACACCTCTCCTCCTAAAAGGGATCACAACTCCTCACCAGCAAGGGAACCAGACCGGATGGAGCAGGAGGGTGATGAAATGACAGAATCAGACTTCAGAAGATAGGTAGTAAGAAACTACAGTGAGCTAAAAGAACACATTCTAACCCAACACAAAGAAACTAGGAACCTTGAAAAAAAAAATTGGACAAAATGCTAACGAGAATGCACAGCATAGAGAGGAATATAAGTGAATTGATGGAGCTGAAAAACACAACACGAGAACTTCGTGAAGCATGAACAACCTTCAACAGCAGAATTGACCAAGCAGAAGAAAGGATATCAGAGGTCGAAGATCAACTCAATGAAATAAAAAGAGAAGGCAAGAACAGAGAAAAAAGCGCAAAAAGAAATGAACAAAATCTTCAAGAAATGTGGGACTATGTGAAAAGACCTAATCTACGTTTGATAGGTGTACCTGAATGTGATGAAGAGAATGAATCCAAGCTTGGAAATACTCTTCAGGATATTATCCAGGAAAACTTCCCCAACCTAGCAAGGCAGGCCAATATTCAAATACAGGAAATACAGAGAACACCACAAAGATATTCCTCAAGAAGAGCAACCCCAAGGCACATAATCTTCAGATTCACCAGGGTTGAAATGAAAGAGAAAATGCTAAGGGCAGCCAGAGAGAAAGGTCGGGTTACCCACAAAGGGAAACCCATTAGACTCACAGCAGATCTCTCAGCAGAAACCCTACAAGCCAGAAGAGAGTGGGGGCCAATATTCAACATCCTTAAAGAAAAGAACTTTCAACCCAGAATCTCCTATCCAGCAAAACTAAGCTTCATAAGTGAAGGAAAAATAAAATCCTTTGCGAACAAGCAAGTACTGAGAGATTTCATCACCACCAAACCTGCTCTACAAGAACTCCTGAAAGAGGCTCTACACACATAAAGGAACAACCAGTACCAGCCACTCCAAAAACACACCAAATGGTAAAAGAGCATCAACACAATTAAGAATCTGCATCAACTAACCAACAAAACAGCCAGGTAGCATCAAAATGACAGTATCAAATTCACACATAACAATACTATCCCGAAATGTCAATGGACGAAATGCCCCAATCAAAAGACGCAGACTGGCAAATTGGATAAAAAGCCAAAACCCATCAGTGTGCTGTATCCAGGAAACCCATCTTACATGCAAGGATACACAAAGGCTCAAAATAAAGGGATGGAGGAAGATCTACCAAGCAAATGAAGAGCAAAAAAAAGCAGGAGCTGCAATTCTCATCTCTGATAAAATAGACTTTAAAGCAACAAAGATCAAAAGAGACAAAGAAGGACATTACATAATGGTAAAAGGATCACTGCAACAAGAAGAGCTAATGATCCTAAATATGTACGCACCCAATACAGGAGCACCCAGATACATAAGGCAAGTTCTTAATGATTTACAAAGAGACTTAGACTCCCACACAATAATAGTGGGAGACTTTAACACCCCATTGTCAATGTTAGACAGATCAACCAGGCAGAAAATCAACAAGGATATCCAGGACCTGAACTCAGACCTGGAACAAGCAAACCTAAGAGACATTTACAGAACTCTCCACCCCAAATCCACAGAATATACATTCTTCTCAGCACCACATCACACCTACTCTAAAATTGACCACATAATTGGCAATAAATCACTCCTCAGCAAATGCAAAAGAACGGAAATCATAACAAACAGTCTCTCAGACCACAGTACAATCGAGTTAGAACTCAGAATGCAGAAACTAACTCAGAACTGCACAGCTTCATGGAAACTGAACAACTTGCTCTTGAATGTTGACTGGATAAACAATGAAATGAAAGCAGAAATAAAGATGTTCTTTGAAACCAACGAGAACAAAGACACAACATACCAGAATCTCTGGGACACATTTAAAGCAGTCTCTAGAGGAAAATATATAGCAATGAGTGCCCACATGAGAAGAAAGGAGAGATCTAAAATTGACATCCTATCATCAAAATTGAAAGAGCTAGAGGAGCAAGATCAAAAAAAAAAAAAAAAAAAAAAAAAAAAAAAAAAAAAAAAAAACTCAAAACCTAGCAGAAGAAAGGAAATAACTAAGATCAGAGCAGAACTGAAGGAAATAGACACACAAAAAACTCTTCAAAAAATCAATAAATCCAGGAGCTGGTTTTTCGAAAAGAACAACAAAATAGACCACTAGCCAGATTAATAAAAAAGAAAAGAGAGAATAACCAAACTGATGCAATAAAAAACGATAAAGGGGCTATCACCACAGATTCCACAGAAATCCAAAACATCATCAGAGATTATTACAAACAACTCTATGCACATAAACTAGTAAACCTGGAAGAAATGGATAAATTCCTGGACACCTGCATCCTCCCAAGCCTAAACCCGGAAGAAGCCAAAACCCTGAATAGACCAGTAACAAGGTCTGAAGTCGAGGCAGCAGTAAAGAGGCTACCACCCAAAAAAAGCCCAGGTCCAGATGGGTTCACAGCTGAATTCTACCAGACATACAAAGAGGAGCTGATACCATTCCTTCTGAAACTATTCCAGACAATCCAAAAAGAGGGAATCCTTCCCAAATCATTTTATGAGACAAACATGATCCTGATACCAAAACCCGGCAGAGACTCAACAAGAAAAGAAAATTTCAGGCCAATATCCATGATGAATATAGATGCAAAAATCTTCAATAAAATACTGGCAAACCGATTGCAACAGCATATCAAAAAGCTCATCCACCATGATCAAGTAGGATTCATCCCAGGGATGCAAGGCTGGTTCAACATACACAAGTCCATAAACGTAATTCACCACATAAACAGAACCAAAGACAAAAACCACATGATTATCTCAATTGATGCAGAGAAGGCCTTTGAAAAAATTCAACAGCACTTTATGCTAAAAACCCTCAATAAACTAGGTATTGACAGAACATATCTCAAAACAATAAAAGCTATTTACGACAAACCAACAGCCAATATCATACTGAATGGGCAAAAACTGGAAGCATTCCCTTTGAAATCTGGCACTAGACAAGGATGTCCTCTCTCACCACTCCTATTCAATATAGTACTGGAAGTTCTAGCCAGAGCAATCAGGCAAGAAAAAGAAATAAAGGGTATTCAAATTGGAAAGGAGGAAATCCAATTGTCTCTATTTGCAGATGACATGATTGTATATCTAGAAGACCCCATCGTCTCAGCCCAAAATCTCCTGAAACTGATAAACAACTTCAGCAAAGTCTCAGGATACAAAATCAACGTGCAAAAATCACAAGCATTCCTATACACCAGTAACAGACTTAATGAGAGCCAAATCAAGAACGAACTGCCATTCACAATTGCTACAAGAGAATAAAATACCTAGGAATAAAACCAACAAGGAACGTAAAGGACCTCTTCAAGGAAAACTACAAACCACTGCTCAACAAAATAAGAGAGGACACAAACAGATGGAGAAACATTCCATGTTCATGGTTAGGAAGAATCAACATCGTGAAAATGGCCATACTGCCCAAAGTAATTTACAGATTCAACGCTATTCCCATCAAGCTACCAATGACCTTCTTCACAGAACTGGAAAAAAACACCTTAAACTTCATATGGAACCAAAAGAGAGCCCGCATAGCCAAGTCAATTCTAAGCAGAAAGAACAAAGCAGGAGGCATCACACTACTGGACTTCAAACTATACTACAAGGCTACAGTAATCAAAACAGCATGGTACTGGTACCAAAACAGAGATATAGACCAATGGAACAGAACAGAGGCCTCAGAAGAAATACAACATACCCACAACCATCTGATCTTCGACAAACCTGACAAAAACAAGCAATAGGGAAAGGATTCCCTGTTCAATAAATGGTGTTGGGAAAACTGGCTAGCGATGTGCAGAAAGCAGAAACAGGGGCCCTTCCTGACACCTTACACCAAAATTAACTCCAGATGGATTAAAGACTTAAACATCAGACCTAACACCATAAAAACCCTAGAAGAAAATGTAGGCAAAACCATTCAGGACATAGGCGTAGGCAAGGACTTCATGACCAAAATGCCAAAAGCAATGGCAACAAAAGCCAAAATAGACAAGTGGGACCTAATCAAACTCCACAGCTCTGCACGGCAAAAGAAACAGTCAGTAGAGTGAATCGGCAACCAACAGAATGGGGAAAAAATTTTGCAGTCTACCCATCTGACAAGGGGCTGATATCCAGAATTTACAAAGAACTAAAACAGATCTACAAGAAAAAAACAAACAAGCCCATTCAAAAATGGGCGAAGGATACGAACAGATACTTTACAAAAGAAGACATACAGGAGGCCAACAAACATATGAAAAAATGCTCATCATCACTGGTCATTAGAGAAATGCAAATCAAAACCACATTGATACCATCTCACACCAGTTAGAATGGCAATCAAAAGATCTGGAAACAACAGATGCTGGAGAGGATGTGGAGAAACAGGAACATTTTACACTGTTGGTGGGAATGTAAATTAATTCAACCATTGTGGAAGACAGTGTGGCGATTCCTCAATGACCTAAAAATAGAAATCCCATTTGACCCAGCAATCCCATTACTGGATATATAGCCAAAGGATTATAAATCATTCTACTATAAGGACACATGCACATGAATGTTCATTGCAGCACTGTTTACAATAGCAAAGACCTGGAACCAACCCAAATGCCCAACGATGATAGACTGGATAGGGAAAATGTGGTACATATACACCATGGAATTTTACGCAGCCATCAAAAACGATGAGTTTACGTCCTTTGTAGGGACATGGATGAACCTGGAAACCATCATTCTCAGCAAACTGACACAAGAGCAGAAAATCAAACACCGCATGTTCTCACTCATAGGCGGGTGTTGAACAATGAGAACACATGGACACAGGGAGGGGAGCACTACACACTGGGGTCTGTTGGGGGGAAATGGGGGAGGGGCGGGGGGTGGGGAGGTGGGAAGAGATAGCATGGGGAGAAATGACAGATACAGGTGAGGGGATGGAAGGCAGAAAACCACACTGCCATGTGTGTACCTATGCAACAATCTTGCATGTTCTTCACATGTACCCCAAAACCTAAAATGCAATAAAAAAAAGTGCAAGTCACGTAACACAAGATTAACCATTTTAAAGCACAGGATTTAGTGGCAATGAATACATTTACAATGTTGTGCAAGCCACCACTTTTATCAAGTGTAAAACATTTTCATAATCCCCCAAAGCTATCTTGCACTTATTACGCCATCAGTCTCCATTCAGCCTTCTTCCAGAGGCTGGCAACCACCAATGTGCTTCTGGTTGTATGGATTTACCTATTTTGGATATTCCATATAAATTCAATTATACAGTATGTGAATTTTCTGCCTGGCTTCTTTCACTTAGCATGTTTTTGAGGTTCATCCATTTTATAACAGATATCAGTACTTCATTTCCTTTTATTTCTAAAATACATTTTATTATATGTGTATATCACAATTTATTGATCTAAAGTGCACATTTTGACTGTGTAACTATTTCAGTATTTTCTCTTTTATCAGTCAATCCAGTTAAAGCTTTATCAATTTTATCAATATTTTCAGAAACTAAACCTTGGATTTATTCATTTTCTCTTTTTAGAATATTGATTGCAATCTCTATTATATCTTTCCTTCTATTAGCATTAGATTTAGTTTACTCTTATTTCTCTAATTCTTAAGGTAAAAATCAGGTTAATGACCTATTTCTTATTTGTTATTATGCACATTTACTGTTATACATTTCCCACTAAGCTTAATTTTTATTATATCATCACGTAAGTTTTAGGATTCTGTGTTTTCATTTTCATTTAAGTACTTCTAAATTTCTTTTGTGGTTTCTTATTTTACTTATTGGTTAAGAATGTGTTTTTAAATTTAATTCACATATTTGTGAATTTTCCAGTTTTTCTTCAGCTATTAATTTCTACTTCCATTCCATTGTGCTTATGGAAGAAACTTTGAAATATTAAAATATTTCAACATTTATTGAACCATATTTTTTACTTGACATATGGGCTATTCCCAAGAATGTTCCATATACACTTAAGGAAAATGTATATTCTGCTACTGTCAGGTGAAGCATTCTGTTTATATCTGTTTAAGTACTGAGTGTCTGTTAAGTTGTTCTATCCATTATTGAAAATATTCTGATCAAATACTGTTTGTTTTTGCTCTTTCCACTCTTTATGAGACTTCTATTATGTTTATGTTGGTATGTTTATGGTATCACACAGGTATTTTAGCTCTGTTATTTCTCTTCCTTGTTTCATTTTTCTGTGGCTTACACTGGGTAATTGTGATTGACCTATCTTCAGATTTGCTTTTATTTTTTCTGCCTCTTCAAATCTACTATTAAAGCTCTCTAGTAAATTTTTATTTTAGTTATTGTATTTGTTTTGGCTCCAGAGTTACTATCTGGTTCTTTTTAAATAATTTATATTTCTGTATTGACATTTTCTCTTTGTTTATGTGGAGTCCTACTGG
Organism: Saimiri boliviensis; assembly: GCF_048565385.1. Classification (NCBI taxonomy): domain Eukaryota; kingdom Metazoa; phylum Chordata; class Mammalia; order Primates; family Cebidae; genus Saimiri; species Saimiri boliviensis. The sequence continues at coordinate 38,015,370 of NC_133465.1, forward strand.
TTTTCTTTAGCTATTTGTACACGATGTATTTTAGCTCTTTGAGCATCTATAATATCATTGATTTAAAATCTTTATATAGTAATGTAATATCTATGTTTCCTTGGGGATAGTTTTTGTTCATTTCTCCTGTAAATGGAATTATACTTTCCAATTTATTTCATATTTTATTGCAAACTGGGCATATTGAGTATGGTGAAATAATTCTGAAAATCAGATTCCTTTCCCTTCTTGGTTTTCTTTTTTAAATTGTTTTCTGTGAGACGTGATAGTTTCTGTAGCGATTTTTAAAAAATATTTTCAGAAAGTCTACATTCTTTTTTATGTATCATCTCTGAATTCTCTGTTGGTTTAGCTTGTGGTCTACCAGTGTTTTAACAGAGATTTTTGTAAACAACTGAGGCCCCCCCAAAAAAAAAATTAAAAGAAAAAAATAAAACTAAGAATTTTTTTTCTTATTCTTACAAGATTGGCGCTGTGTTGATATATCATTTTAATGCTTAATCAGGCCGTTTACAACTCTGCCTAAGCCTTCGCTTCCTGTCCCCCTGAACCCAGGGATCAGGGCAAGGTGAAAGCTTTGGGTTTTCTGTCTTGTCCGAGCATGTCTCTTACTCTGTTTCCGTATGTTCCTTTCTATGTTCTCTGGTATATGCAGGTGCTTGTTCAATTCCCTAATTCCCAAGCAACTCTCTTCAGCTTTTTCTCCCAGGCTTCAGCTTTTCTGTTGTTTCCCCTGACTGTAATGTTTTGCTGCAGTTGGAAATCGGTTAATTGCTTTACAATGTTTTGAAGAAATATCCTCTGCATAGTTGTGGTCTGGACTGAGACAATTCTGAATTCGGTGAAACAAAACCAGTACCTCTGTCCATTCCTTCAGGTAACCCTCAGACAGGTCAAAAGAGACAAACACAAATTATTTGAGAATAACGTCTGCTTTGCTCCTTTCATTACCTAGGGCCAGTATTCTACACTAGGAATGTGGGCTGTTGTCGTCAAGACTGCCAGGGAATTAGGTGAGGCAAGCAAAAATAAAAACATCACAAAGATTTCTTGTCATTTTTAAGTTGTCTTTTCCTTGATTCAGCATTTAGTTTGTTGCTATAGTCTTTGAATATTTTTCAGAGATTGAGGAAAATTGATTCTGACAGTTTTTGCTTAATTTGTTGATGTTTCAGTTGAGAGACAGGCCCTTGAAACTACCTACTCTGTCATTTTTGCTGACATAATGCCTCAATGTACATTTTTGGAGATAGAATTTTATTGGAACACAGCCACTGTTTTTTCTTTTACTTATAATCTATAGCATCTTTTGAGCTACATTGACAGAATTAAGTAGTTGTAACAGAGACTGCATGAACTGAAAACTCTGAAATATTTGCTATCTTGCCATTTATAGAAAATGTTTGCTGACCCCAGCTCTAGGATAAGAAAGTTTGGAAGTATATAACTTCCATCTCAATGATGAAAATCATCTATAGTAAAAGGATACAGAGTTTTAGAATTGATAATAAAAAGAATCAGCCAGATAAATACAGACTTTTTAAAAAACTATTGTACAATATGTTTCCACATGGAAAATGGGATTAAAATGGATTTAGTTAGGTGATTTCATATTACACACTCTAGAGCCCTAAGATTCTGCAGACTTGCTTTAGATTGACAGCAGGGGCAAAGCTCAGGAAACACTGATGTATTTCAACTGAAACATTTCCATTTTTTTTTGTGTATCAGAACGTGTATAACATTTCATTTGTAAAAAGTTATTTTGATTTTGTAAAACATTAAAAATCACTTCTTTAGCTGATTGATTTTCATCATTAATTTCATAAAATTTAAATCTAATTACAGAATAGTAAGAACTAAATTTATAATTGCCATATCTTTGTTTTTTTACTTTTCTGAGACCTCACAAATCTTTTTCCAAGTAGATATCAATCCATATGTTGCCACTCTGTAGAATACAGTGCTTGATCAAAGATTTCAACTGATTTTTTTTGTACAATGATTTGTGAGTCTTCATCCAGTGAATAAAGTAGAGGCTTTCCTCAGTAATTATGAATTCAGTTATTGTAAAGATACATGACAAATCTCATATGTTATTCCAAAAATAGTTTTTCAGTGTATGCTTGGAAGGAGAAAAGAAAGGAAAACAGAGAGAGAAATTGAAAGAGACAGAAAAAGCAGAGAGAAAGAGAGAGAGAGAGAGAGAGAGAGAGAAAGAGAGAGGTTGTTTAATGGAAGAAGCTAATTCTTTTAAGGCAAAGACTTGTTAGGGTAGTAAAAGAAGTTATTTAAGGAGAAAAAAATGGTGGAATTTCCAGTTTTATAGTCTTATTACTGCCTTTGTGCTTTTAATACTTGAAACTTTATTTTGCAAATACTACAAAAAATGTAGACAAGTTATTATATTTGGTAAATAAATGCACACACACATATATGTGGGTGTTCTCTAAAGAATTAGGAGTCTCAACCAAATAATTATGGATTTTAATCATTTAGAATTATCCACTGTCACAATCACTATAAGCTCTTATATTTAACAATTATTTTAAAAATTAATTTTATTTTGTATATTTAATATATACAGCATGATGCTATAGGACACATATAAATAGCAAGACAAGTACTGTAGTAAAACCACTTAGTATGTATTTTAAGTAGTATGAATTTTGATACACTTGTGGTGCTTTTTCTAGACTTTGGTATTCAACAGGTATTAAAAATAAAAGTTCTCAATGTGTCAAATGACTACCTTGTGAACTCATTCTTACACTGATTTTTAGGAAATTAAGTCCTGAGAGTTTTCTCAAATTGTAGCCAAACTGTTTCCTTATCCTTTGATGATAAATTTGCCATGTTCTGAATATAAAATATACAAAAGCTAGAAATATAAAAATTCAGCTTTCCAAAGCACATTGACAAACACAAACCGAGCAGTGGAATTGTGAGGTGAGCTCATGTAACTGCCACTTAGAAGTACTATATGGTCCCCAATTATTTTGTATTTGACACAGGAACAAACTTACGTCACTACCCCTTGTTTTTGCCCTACTTCGCTGCACTTGTTTCTGCCTTGTAATTGTCATGTCCGAGAATGTCCAAGACCTTTTCAAGGTCCTGAATTCAAGGTCCCGAAAGTTAGAAGATTCTAACCTTCTACAGAGGCTAATTTCCTACTGTGCTCATCTCCCCTACATATTATTATGTATTAACTAAAGGATCAGCAAATTTCTTTCAATAGTCAATGATTATGTACCAAAGACATTAAATATTTTATGCTTTATACGGCATATGATATCTGTGGCCACTACTGAAATCTGCTATAGTAGCTCAAAATTATATATATATAGATAGATAATGAAATTTGAATTTCATATAGTTTTCTAGTATCACATATTATTTTCCTTTGAAATTTTTTATTTTTTCATAAAAGGAAATTTTTTCTTTCCATAAACATTTAGAAACTTACATAGCTCAGGATTATAAAATTGTTATTTTAGGAAACAAAAGTGATTTAATTCACAAAGACAAAGCAATAAAAAACATTCTTTTTAGTTGCTTGTAAATGTGGTAATAAATTGAGGCAAATTTTGGCATAAATGATCAAATCCCTTGGTAGCTAGATATTTAAGTCACTAATATTCAAATTAATGAGAATGTCAGGAAAAAGAATCTCTTTGGCCTTTACATCTCTTTACTTAGAAGATAGGTATTGCAGTAAAATTAATGAACAATAACTTATTTGAGAAAATGTATTTGGATCAAAATTTAAAAGACTGATTACAACATTTCGCATAGGAAAATGGAAAAAAAAATTAGTTTGAACAAATACATTGTTTACATTAAACAGTACAATATGTTGCTTATACTTTGAAGTTCCTGTTGATTTTTAAAATGAGAATATTTTCAAAATGTGTGTGTTAGTAAAATTTCTAAAGCTCTACCAATGAGAGCCATTTAAAAATTAATTTCATGGAAATAAATTTGTCCTAAAATAAAATTAAAATGGGAACTATCTATGCAGAAATCATTTATGAATCAATTCATGCAAATTTTTTATATCATGTTTTTTAAATTAAAATCCTTCTTTTGCAACTACTTGATAAATTTCACTTTTTAAAACTTTTATTTTAGGTCCAGGGTACATGTGAAGATTTGTTATAGGTTATATTTGTCAAGTTGGTTTTTACACGGATTACTTCACCACCCAAGTATTAAACCTAGTACCTAACAGTTATTTTTCTGCTGCTCTCCCTCCTCCCACCCTCCACTCTCGAGTAGACCCCAGTGTCTGCTGTTCTCTTCTTTGTGATCATGAGTTTTCATCATTTAGCTGCCACCAATAGGTGAGAACATGCAGTATTTGGTTTTCTGTTTCTGCGTTAGTTTGCTAAGAATGATGGCCTCCAGCTCCATCCATGTTCCCACAAAGGTCATAATCTCCTTCTTTTTACTGGTTACATAGTATTCCATGGTACATATGTACCACATTTTCTTTATCCAATCTGTCGTTGGTGAGCCCTTAGCTTAATTCCATGTCTTTGCTATTGGGAATAGAGCTACAAAAACATTTGTTATCCATGTGTCTTTATGATAGAATGATTTATATTCCTCGGGTATATGCTCAGTAATGGGATTGCTGGATCAAACGGTAGTTCCACTTTTAGCTCTCTGAGGAATTGCTGTCTGCTTTCCACAATGGTTTAGCCAATTTACACTCAGACCAACAGTGCATAAGTGTTCCCTTTTCTCAACAACCTTGCCAGCATCTGTTATTTTTTTGAGTTTTTAATAATAGGCATTCTGACTGGTGTGAGAACAGCATCTCATTTGGTTTTGATTTGCATTTCTCTAGTGACCAGTAAATATTGAGCTATTTTTTATATGCTCTTTGGCTGCATGTCTTCAAGCATTATTAAAATGTAAACACTGTTTAACTCAAAGGCCATTCAAAAACAGGTGGTAGACATAATTTCATTCAAAGTCCGTGATTTATTCACCACTGTTTTATCTCTCACATGTGTTAAAGTTTTGTCTATCAATAACACTTTCCACAAGGAACAAAATAGGCATATCTGCAGGAGACTTTGTGGGAAAAAGGGCTCAAAGCTGGTTAGCTACATTCACATACTGCACATGTGGCCAACATTAACAAATTCAACAAAATTACAATTTTTTTGTTTTTTCTTTTGGGCTACCAAATAATAAATCAGAAGCACAAGTATTGCAGGTACAAAAAAGAGTAGTTGATTGCTAATGATCTACTATTTGTGAAGAATGTCAAATGAAAACATTATATTGCCTCTTATTTGTTCACATGTTACAATAAAATAAGAATAGCTGGCCATGTGCAGTGACTCATACCTGTAATACCAGCACACTGGAGGCTGAGGCAGGAGGATTGCTGGAAGCCAGGAGTGGGAGACTAACCTGGAGTACATTGCAAAACCTGTTTCTTAAAATACACACACAGGCACACACACATACATACCTACCTATTTGTCCACGTATTACATACCCACGTATTTACATATACATGGGTATGTAAATATATACATTTATGTATTTACGTTTATGTGAGTATGTAAATATATAAGGATATAAATATATAAAGAATAATAGCTGTTACTAAGGAAAGTGTACTGACATGAAGTGAAGCCAATTCATTACATCAATTTAAAAATAGGAGTATCTTGTTGATATATATATAAGTACACAACATCCATTATCTAGCACATCTTGCATTGCATGATTAATTTATCCAGTATTTGTTGAGCATTTACTATGTGGCTGGCTTCCTGAAAAGAGCTAGAAACAATATTTGTCCAATGCTTACCAAAATTATTTTGCTTACTCTCTAATGAAGAAAAAAAAATGAAAGAAATAAAGAGGAAAGAAAAGGAAGAAAGAGGGAGGCAGGGAGGGAGAAGGAAGGAAGAAAGGAAAGATAAAATGAAAGGATGAATGGAAGAAAAGGAAGGAAAGAAGAAAAGGAATGCAGGAGGGAAGGAAAGAAAGGACGAAGGGAGGGAAGGAGGGGAAGGCAGGAAGGGAGGGAGGGGGAGAGGAAGGAAGGAGAGGGAAGGAATAAGGAAAGATAACTCTTTTCCTTAAAAAAGAAAAATACCACAAATAATCTAAAACGACAAATGTATAAATACTGTGAAGAAATTGAGTAATGGACTGAAGATGATACAACAAAGTTGATCATTTAGATAGCAGGGTTAGACAGAGTCTCTCTGAGAAAATGACTACCAAGGTAAAATTTCACATTCATTTCCAATTAGAGATTATCTTTCCTGTAATGATAATAAAAGTTGTAATGCCTTGCAATATGATCATCTAAGTCAACCACATGGATTACACTTTTTAATTTACTCAAAGACTCTATGGCAGAAGATATTAAGGACAAAGAGGTTGAATAATTTCCCAATATCACAGAATGTAAGTGGTGTTCAAATCATTTTTTGAACCTTTATGACTTGATTAAAAGTGTGCATGCATAAGCTAACTCAACTTGCTCCATTTTAAAAAAAGAACTTGGATTAGTCTTTGACCATTTTCTAGCAACGATCTTCAGATGAGCTCTGCAACTGCTTGTTTTACTTGGATGTCATTCCTGGCACTCTTTACTGTAAGCAACACATTTCTACAATAAATATGTAATACATGTTATTGGATTGCAGTCTAGTCTCACACTCAAGCAACTTAGCCTACTTGTGCTACCAACCATGGTGTGTTTATTTAAAAGTTTAATTTTCTTAGGACAATCTTATATGCTGTATTTCCAAAGTTTTAAGAGAAGTTAATATGCAATAGTATTTATTCCACCTTTTATTTAAATTTTGTTACTTGTGCCAAGTAGAGTTCTAGATCTATGTTCTCTTTTTTCTGTGCTTGATATTGTATTCATTGCACAGAGGATTCTTAATATAGTTGCCAATACTGCATAGTAGTCATTGTCCTCAAATTTACTACCGATAAATCCTAGCACTACCTCAAATATTATATTGCTCTTATTATTTGTGTGTTTCATTGATGATCCCTACAGTGGCAGAAGCTGGGATGGTGGTTAACTCTCCCTAGGTTCCTGTTTAGAGTTGTGGTTTTATCTATTTTGTTACTCCCTGGTTTAAACACACATTGATTTTAAGTTCTTTCACAGCTTCTTACAATTCTTCTGGTTTACTATACTTGATGCTTAGTATAGCAATATTGATTTTCTAACCAAACATTTTAACTTCACTATGTAAATATATTGAGCAATAGGCTTGGGAACATATGTTTCTATTATTTCCTTCAGATAGTAGGCAATGGAAAATCAGTACAAACGCTAGGTCCCCACTTGCAATTTATTTATATGATTCCCCTGATACTCAATTGAAGTAAGCAGCAGCAATGCACATCCTGCAACATCTCAAGTTGAATTAGAGGCTGACAGCAAGAAAGGAATGTATAATTTTGGTGCATATAGGTTACAGTACAATCCCTTTCCAAGGCAAACTGCATGCTTTGCTATCTTGAAAGTCATAATACATACAATACATTAGAAATAGTGTAACTTGTTTCCTTACTAGGGCTTTTCTCAACAGGCTTGCAAGAATTTCAGCACTGAAAACATTACACCTGAACATGAGCTGGAAGGAAGTAGGTTTTCAAATTTTCCTCCCTGGAGAAAATAATGAGTGGATTGAAAATGGACTATTTTTAAACCATTTATAGCAATGTTTTAACAATGATTTCTACTGAGTCGTTGATATCTTATAAAAAAGTTAAGTTACTTATACAATCATCTGAAAATATGATGCTTTTAGTATTCTCCTTGTCTGATAGCACGTTTTAACAATCTTATGTAATATGAGTTTCTATGTTTTAAATATATATTAGATACATACTTTACTAATACATATATTTACTAAAATACATATTAAAGATATATACTAATAACACAAATACATCTTCAATCGTTTCCAAAATATTTAATTGATCCCTATAAAATACTGACCAATGCAAAATATGTGATTTGATTTGTGCATATATGTAGGCTGAATTATGTCACCCCCAAAAATCCAAATGTTGAAGCACTAACCCCAAAACTATTAATAATTCCCAATTCTTCAGAATGTAAATTTATTTTAGGACAGGACATTTACAGAGGTAATTATGTTAGAATAAGGCCTTTAAGGTAGGCTTTCATTAAATCTGGCTGGTGTCCATATAAAAAGAAATGACACACAGGTAGATTACAGGATTTGCAGGGCACAGAGGACAGACCCTGTGAGGACACAGTGAGAAAGTGCACCTGCCAGGCAAGGAGAATCAAACTTGTCAACATTTTGATCTTGGATTTCTAGCCTCCAAAACTGTGAGAAAATAAATTTCTGCTGTCTAAGCCACCCAGTCTGCAGTATTTTGTTATGGCAACCATGACAAAACAATAAAGTAGTATACCCTTATCTGCAAGGGATATAGTCCAAGACACCCGGTGAATGCCTGAAACCACAAGTAAAACCAAACTCTATGTATACTATGTTTTCTCCTATGTGTACATATCTACAATAAATTCTAATTTATAAATTAGGCACAGTAATAGATTAATGACAATAACTAATAGAACAATAATCTGTAATAAATAAAAGTTATGAGAATATATCTCTCTCTCAAAATTTTGTACTCTGTTCACCTGTTTTTGAACAGCAAATGGCTTGGGGTAACTGAAACTGCAGATTATGGGGGACTACTGTATACATGTAATTTTCAAAAACCAGTCTTTAATGAGGAATAATGAAGTACAGCAACATTCCTTTGCCAGTTGTTCAATCTTACAACAGTTCACTGCTGGGGATCTTCTTCCAGCAAAGTAATAACTCACTATAAACCATCTATTTTTTTAATCAGTAAAATAAAACTCTGTTTTATTTCATATGATTTTCTCAGTGTCTAGGATGATGCCTGACATACAGTAAGCACTCAAAAGAACAGATCGAGTTAGAGGAAATATCAAACTTCATTGTGAAAGAAGACTACTTTCCTTTGAATTAATTCAAGGACACACTAGATGTGAATGGTCATTGAGCAAGATAAGAAATACATATGAAATAAAATAGTTTTGCTAAAAATGCCAATTGTATTGCTTAAATGAGTCAAGAGAGAACTTTGTATTAAAATATTCATAGTTTAACTTAATTCTACTTTTAGAGGAGACTCAGTCTGCTGCAACAATGATAGTGGTACATAATGGTCACAGAACTCATTTTTAAAATAGATCCATTACCAAAAAAGGGTCTTTTAAGCAATAAAAAAATTGAAAATCAAATCCTACCTTTTCATTTGACTTTCATCAAAACATTTAAAACAGTTTTTTATTCTCTTCTTGCCAACCTATGAACAAAATGAATCTCTTAACAGACAAATTTTCAGAAAATATTAAAATTAATGTAAAAGCCACAGGCTGTAATTAAAACACCTGTATTTGCCTGATTTTTTGTAAGAATGATTTATGCAATAACTTAAAGTCCAAAGGAAAAGCTAAAAGGAATCTATCATAGCTAAATAGAACCCAGCACAATGAAAGTTCCTTCTGTTTTGTTAAAGTCTCTCCCTAGTGCTTTCAGAAAAACTTTGGGTCAACGCAGATCTATCTGTACATTTCTCTTCTCTCTCTTTACAAATATCCATCTTTTTGGCACCATCACCTATAGAATATTTGCAGTGACCCAAAGTTTTTCTGAAGGCACCTACTTTGAACCAGTCAATTTGAGAACTGAGGTGCTCTCAATTCTTGCCTCCCCAAATCCTACCTACTTTGCTTCAAAGTAGGTAGGATAAAAGACCGAGGCAGCCCAACTACCTATTCATTTTTGCAAAACACTATAAATTTTAAAACAACCTAGAGAGTTGTTTGGGAAAATACAATTTAAAAAATCTTCCAACCCCCTCAAAATGTCCATAAATGTAGTCAAAAATGAGAACAATTTTATTATTGAATAAACACTAAACATGAATATAATGCACATCACAGGCACTCCACTGAGACGTCACAAAAAAAAAAGAAATTTCACCCTTTTATATAGTCAAACAAATGTAACCCATTACATAAGACAAACAATAGCTAATTCTCAAGAAAACCTGATAGTACCATTTGTCACACACGGTTCAGTCTAGATTCACCTGGTGATACAGTTTGGGTATTTGTCTCTTCCAAATCTCATGTTGAAATGTAACCCCAGTGTTGTAGGTGGGGCTTGGTAGGAGGTATCTAGATTGTGGTGGTGGATCCCTCATGAATGGCTTGGCTTGGTGCTGTCCTTGCAGTGAGGAGTTCTCATGATGAGTGAGTCCTCATCCTATTAGTTACAGAGAAATATGATTGCTAAAAAGAGCCTGGAACCTCCTTTTCTCTCCCTTGCACCTTCTCTCACCACATGCAACACAGGCTCCCATTACCTTTCACTGTGAGTGAAAGCTCCCTGCAACCCTCACCAGAAACAGATGCTAGTGCCATGCTTCTTATATAGCCTGCAGTACTGAGAGCCAAATAATCCTCTTTTCTTTATCAATTAGTTCAGTCTCAGGTATCCCTTTATAGCAATACAAAACAGACTAATACACCTGGTAACTGGGGTGACTGGTGTTAGCTAATTGATGATATTCAATGAAAAAACACACTTTTATATTTTTATGAAAAAAAGGTAATTTTGTAACTTGAAGCAAGGCATTCACTGAAGTGAGGATCCTGTCCTCTGACAATAACAGGGATATAAAAGTGTTATTTCTCTTGATGTTTACATATCAAGGAGATGGCTCCCATGTTCTTGAGAAAAACTTACCTAGGTCATAAAAGCCTATCTAGTTTTCCAAAGGATTTATATACATCTCAAAGAGTGGAGAAAGCACTTATGCAATTACAGGTTTTCTAAAGTAAATGCTCTAAGAAAAAGGAGAAATCTTTCTTTATTTTCAACATGGAGAATTGAGAGGACACATTGGCTCCATCTTAGATGCTAATCTGCCATGTTGACTTCAGATCAGCCCCAGTCCCATGAATGCCTCCTGATTTCTACTGTACTTACTGTCCTTAGGGTAAGACTACGTCACCCTTGATGTTACTGCACAAATTATAGGCTATGGTGCATATAGCATGCTCACCCATTCTGGAAGGTTACCTTTAATTGTCTTGCTGGGGCATGTATACCTTTCCCTATGGTATAGAAGCCCTGGGAATGGAGAGTAATGGGGTGGAGATCTGCTTGTCTTGCTGTAACCCAAGATCATGCTCTGTTTGTAAATTCCCCCAACAAAACATTTTACCAACAAACTGAATTTGTCTTCCTTGATTTCTCAGTTACTTCAGCGTTTGTGGGCACTTTGCACATACAGTTCTTTCATGAAGCCAAGAATTAAGCCTCTTATTTTTACTTTGTATTTATATCCATACAGTTTTTTATCATTTTGATAGTATTAAGTTGGTACAAAAATAACTGTGGCTTTATCATTGCTTTCAATGGAAAAAACTGCAATTACTTCTTCACCAACCTAATATATTGCAATGTATTAAATAAAATGAAATCACAGGCATTCCACCAATAAGGAAATATTTTCAGTCACTATACATAATTTCTTTTAACAGTAGGTTTATGGGTGATTCGCACTGTTAAACATAAATGTATCATACATAAATATGCTGTCTCAAAAAAGGGTTAACAAAACTATCCACAGCAGCTTAGTTTGGTAATAAGAAAAACCAATAGTATTTAATTAATTCAAGAATAGTACAAATTCAGAACAACTCTGATGATCCACATTATGTATTTCTATGATGATCCACATAATATATTTCTTCTGTAGGAAATGTTATTTATTAATCCCAATTATCTATAGGAGCCTTGCAAAATTATCCGGCATTCGTAGAAGTCAAATTTCATAGAATACAGAATTACAATTTTCATGGAACTTCAACATCCTAAATTTAATTTGAGTAATAAATGATTGTATGTCTTAATAACTCACCTAATATCTTCTTTATAAGTAGCTTCTCTCATTAAAAATAAGAGTCAAGTAATCACATTAACTTAATCTAAGGAGAAGTTTGTGTGTGTGTGTGTGTGTAGTTGAGGCTTACAACCAAGTAAGGACTATGCTTCAAAAGTATTGCATAACGTATATTAATAGAAGACCAAGCTAGCTTTAGATATAGGTTGGTGTTAAAATGCTAAGGCATGTATTTTTTTTTTTTTTTTTTTGAGTAAGGGTCTTGTTCTGTCCTCCAAGCTGGAGCATAGTGACATCATCACATCTACCTGCAGCTTCCACCTCCGGGCTCAGGTGATCCCTCCACCTCAGCCCCCAGAGTAGCTGGAACCACACACCGCCATGCCCAGCTAATTTTTTAAACTTTTTGTAGAAACAGGGTCTTGCCATGTTCCCAGGCTTGTTTTGAACTCCTAGTTTCAAGCAATCCTTCTCTGCCATCTAATCCCAAAGTGCTGGGATCACAGGCATGAGCCACTGCACCCGGCCTTAATTTAGAATTTAACCTAAATCAGTTCCTATGATTATCATGCCATTTTTATCTTCAGTCTAGTACTAAAACTTCCTTTTGAAATATGAACTTAACCTAGATATTAATAGCTATTAAGCCATTATTAATCATTAATTGAGAAACTTTGTCATATTCAAAGTATAGTTAAATACAAAGGGTGAAGCAGATTTGTGTCCCAGTACTGCTTTTACAACTTCATTACCTTAAAATGAGTTAATTGTGTCTTCTAAATCTGTTTTCTCACAGAAAATTTGGATTATAACCCACTTCAGTTTTTTTTTTTCATGATTAGGCAATACATGTGACTGGTTTAGAAAACATCGGTTTTCTCCATCACTAATCTTTCACGTAAGTATGGGGAATGGAATGCAACAGAGGAAGTGTTAATAAGACGATAGTATAACAGAGAAATAATGAAATTTGACCACCCTAGAAATAAATAATCTTTATAAATTAGAAGTAATTATGTGACCTTTAAGTGCTTTCATAGAGTTAAATCAATAAATTTTGTAATAATGAAAAGTCACCAAACATGGACCAGAAAGATTTTGTTTTACTGAAAATACCAGTTAGGATTAATTTTTAAAGTAGATTGCATGGAAATCTCTATGAATTGTTGTATTTGCATTGAATCTATTTATATATATATGTTATATATAACAAACATATTATATATTATAAAACATAAATTTGTACATAAACACAATATATAAATAATATACATTTATAATATAAATAATAAAATTAAGTAATCATATATTACAATAAATAAAATTTTTATGTATACACACACACAGAAAGCTCAGAGTATCTATGTAACCAGCTTCCAGATTAGGGCATGTTTTATTACCAACATGTAAAGATTTCTCTTCAATCTCTCCCTCTCTTTCCCTCAGATTTATATATATATGTATATATAAGTTTCAAGACTTTATGACTACCTAGTATACAGGTGAATTACATCAGGTTTATTAATTCTGTTGTATTCAGATATCCCACATCTTCATTAATATTTTGTCTGTATTTTCTTGGTTATGGGGAAAAGTATCTTATTTCCCTTTATGCTGGTCAATTTTTATATTTCCCATTTGTTATTAGTTAATTTAAATGCCTTGAAACTATATTTTTGTATGTATATACATTTAAGATTATATATTAATATGTGTAATTGTATACATTAATATATAATACATCATATACATTAATTATAAACATATAATTAACATATTATGTATTATTATATATTATATATATTGTATATATTATATGATACATTAATTATATATTAATGTATTAATATATTATATAGTATTAATGTTATATTGATACATTATAGAGAAACCTTCTTTACCTCTAGTACTGCTTTTTCCCATGAAGTCTCCCTTATCCGACATTTGTTTTGTTATACCACCTTTTTGTAAGGTAGTGTGTGTATACTCAATTTATTCTACTCTTTAACTTTTAATTTTTAAGGTAGATAACATATATTATATAAAATATACATTATACATAATATATTTTACATACATATATTTAAAGAGTATCCCTTATAATATGTTCTGCCCAATTCATTTTGGCAGTTGTATTTTATTTGAAGTAGTCAGCTTATTTATATGCAACATATATAATACCAAATTGGGTTTATTAATTCCTCTCCTCTGGGCTCATCAATTTTATGTTGCTTTCCTCTCCTTTATTTACTTATTTCAGCTTATTTTATATTTTTATTTTTCCATATCTTCCTTTCATTGACTGGTTAAATATGTTATCTTGCCATTCTCAGATTACAACATGCACCCTTTTTTTTTTAAAGTCTAATATAAATTTTATTTTTGCCATATTCTTAATGTGCAGCAATTATAGAAAGTTTGAAACTCCTTAGTTGTTTTTACTATGATTATGTTTAATTTCAGTTCTGTATATAATGTAAATTACACTATGTTTTGTAAAGTTAGTATTTGTTTGTATTTAAATTCGTATTTACCTTTTCTGATGTTTTTCACTTACTCTTGCATTTCCTTTTGGAATCATTTTCCAACTCCTTGAAGAATTCCCTTTAGATTTTCCATTTTTATAGATCTACTGAAGGAAATTTCTCCCATTTTTGTCTGAAAATGTCTTTTTCTACATGTGTTTTTGCAGGATATTTTTATTAGATATAGAATTCTATGCTTAAGTGTATCTTCTTTTGCCACTTTAAAGATGGGTATTACGAGCTGAATTGCATCTCCCCCAAATTTATGTGTTGAAGCCCTAATTCTGAGTCATTTAGAATGTGAGTGTATTTGGAGACAGGGTCTTTAAAGATGTAATTATTAATAAAGTTAAACAAAGTCCTTAATGTGGGACCCTAATCCAATAGGACTGTGTTCTTTTAAGGAAAGGAGACAGCAAGAGATGCACCCACCCAGAGGGAAGGCCATGTGAGTACAAACAGAAGGCTGCCATTGGTAAGCTAAGGAGAGCAACCTCAGGTAAAACAATTATTTTTTCATGATTAGGCAATACATGTGACTGGCTTAGAAACCTGCTGACACCTTGATCGTGAAGTCCTAGCCTCCAGAACTGCGGGAAAATAAATGTCTGTTATTGAAGCCCTCCAGTCTGTGTTATTTTGTAATAGCAACGTCAGCAATCTAATACACATAGCATTATTTTATCTTCAGAATTTCTTTTTTTCTTTCTTCAGTCGTTACTGTTACTGTGATCTATTTGAAAGTATGGTATCTTTTAATTTCTCTGGCTGCCGGTAAGAGTTTTTTTTTTTTTTTCAACTTGTCTTTAGTTCTCAATATTTTAGGGCTATTTGCTTATGTGTTGTTGTCGCGGGTTTGCTGAGCTTCTTGGATTATTGGGTTAATCTCTTTTGTTAATTATCTCTTCAAATATTGTTTCTGTTCGTTCACTTTCATTTCTCTCCTTCTCGAATCCCAATTGTATGCCTGTTAGTTCATTTGAGAGTATTCCATGTCTTTAATTATTTTTTGTTTATTTACACTATTCTAAAAATTGTATGTATAATTCAACTGTAACAATTATACATATTTATGGGGTACATGGTGATGTTTTGATACATGTACACATTGTGTAAAGATCAAGTCTGAGTAATTAGTAAACCACCACTTAAATATTTATCATTTGAGGTGATAACATTCAGAATCCTATTTTGAAATATGCAATAAATTATTTATGATTACTGTGCAATAGAACATTAGAACTTATTCCTTTGAACTGTAACTTTTTACCCATTGACCAACCTCTCCCTAACCCCAAAATTTCCCCTCAACCCAGCCTCTGATGGCATTTCTGCTCTCCACTTTTGAGTTAATTTTTTTTTAGATTCCACATGAGTGAGATCATGCAATATTTATCTTTCTGTGTCTGACTTACGTTACTGAACCTCCATACTGTTTTCTACAGTGGCTACACTAATTTAGGTTTCTATCAATAGTGTGTAAGAGGTCACTTTTCTCCATATCCTTGCCAAAACTGATCTTTCACTTTTTTGCGTGTGTTTTGTTTTGCAAAGGAGTCTCACTCAGGCTGGAGTGCAGTGGCGCAATCTCGGATCACTGCAACCTCTGCCTCCAAGGGTTCAAGCAATTCTCCTGCCTCAGCCTCCTGAGTAGTTGGGATTACAGGCATATGCTATCACACCTGGCTAATTTTTTTGTATTTTTAGTGCAGACGTGGTTTCACTATGTTGGCCAGGCTGGTCTCAAACTCCTGACCTAAGGTGATCCACCCACCTCGACCTCCCAAGTTCTGGTATTACGGGTATAGCCACGACACGCAGCCTTGCATTTTTGATAATAGCAAGTCTAACATGTGTGGGGTGATATCTCATTGTTTCTTTGATTTATATTTCCCTTGTGATTAGAGATGTTGAACGTTTTTTTCTACATCTCTTGAACATTTGCATTTAATCTTTTAAGACATGTATATTCAGATATTTTTCCCATTTATAAATTAGATTGTTTGCTGTTGTTATTCCTTATAATTTCTGAATATTAACCCATGATCAAATGCAAAGTTTGCAAATATTGTCTTCTATGCTGTAAGTTACCTCTCCACTCTGCTGTTTTTTTTCTTTTAGGTGCAGAAGCTTGATTTGATGTAATTTGTTTGTCTAATTTGCCTATTTTTTCTTTTGCTGTCTGTGCTTTTGAGATCTTATCAAAAATATGATTGCCCAGTTTAATGTCATGAAGTGTTTACACTGTGTTTTCTTCTGGTAGTTTCATGGTATAGGGTCTTACATTTAACTCTTTAATTCACTTGGAGTTGACTTTGTATTCAGTGAGAGGTAGAAATACACATTCTTCTCCATGTGTATAGTCAATGTTTCCAGTATCATTTAATGAAAATGGAATCCTTATCTTAACTTGTGTTCTTGGCCCCTTTACCAAAAGTTAGTTGGCTGTAGATATGTGAATTTATTTCTGGGCTCTCTATTCTGTTGGATTACATGTCTATTTTTTAAAAAGAAAGAAAACAGTTAAACATTCCCCTCCTGAATAGTGAAAGCCTTGGGACCCTTTCTAGTAATACACTGCCTTCCTATGAAATTAGCTTTATATCTGGCTTACATAATATTGTCATCTGTGGATATGTAATGACTCTCACCAATGTGAGGAAACTGATTTAATTTAACTGCTACAGATCAGGCTAGAGTTCCCCATCGAGGAATTCCTGCCATGAGTATTGGATACAAAATCAACATCCTCATTCTTAAGCTCACCCTAATAGCAGTGCCAAGATAGAAAGATTATTTTATCTTGTGGATTATTAAAATACTTGCTGTACCATTTATAGAAAGAGTTCAAGACTTCTCGAAACTGTTTTCCTTTAAGAAAAAAAGTTAGCAAAAGTAATTTTAGTATTTAAATTTTGCCTGCTTTTCTTCAATACTAAAGAATAACAGGCGATCAGTTTCCCAAAGTGCTGAGATTACAGCCGTGAGCCACTACTCCTGGCCTAAAGAAAATATTTTATACCTTGGGCTTATGAATTTACCAGATGACAGAAATATTTGGGAAATATACCTAAATCACACTAGTACATTAATAAGGTCAGGGATAGCCTTTTCTCTTTCTTGATTTTAGACATCTAAATATACTACAAATTGCTTTTGCTATGATCTTGTGTATTCTCTGAATATGACTTATTCTTGATCTCAGCTCATATTTCTGCTGTATTAGCACACTCTTAAGCTCAATATTGCTCTAATTTCATAAATTACGTATCATGCTTACCCACAACTTTGTTTTCTTGCTAACATTATAAAAATAGCAAAAGCTCTCTCTGATCCTGGAATCATCTTCTGAAAAACAAGTTTGGGTATTCTGGCTTCATCTCTGATTCCCACTTTCTCTATCTGCATGTATTCAATCACAGGCCTAGAAACATCCCTCTATTTTCTAACAGCTCCTCTATCAATATGCCATCACATGGTTTTATTAACTTCGATAATGAAATATTTTATTAGCTACCAACTGGTATTTAAACCTTAGTCTCTTTTCCCATTTCAAACTTGTAATTGTCTAATAAATTATATTTTCAAAGATCAATTTTGACCGTAAGAAGATGATTTCTTCCTGTTGGTCTTGTCTACATTGGGTCAAGGTCAAACTGCGGTCCTCAAATTTTCTTTTCCAAGGTTTATCTCAGTGTTCTTCCCTCATCCTATGTTTCAGTCAATTTGGAATTTCAGTTTCCGCTCTGTGCCCTATGCCTTTCCTTCACAATGTGCATACTCATTTGCCTCTTCTATTTGGAAAATCATTTCTACTACTGCCTTATCTACCTCTCCAACGTAGTTACAGCGTGTTATTCTACCAAGTCTTCAATATTCCCTTTGAATTCCAGTTTCTTTATGCAATATCCCTGGCTTACCTTCTTCTGAGCTGCCATACCTCTAACTTCTAACAACAAATACAAAATACCCCTACTTCTCTGAGAGGACTTATACTTCCTACCTGCCATTAATTCTGTATCTTCTTTTATATAATAGACTTTAAATATATATTATAATGCTAAAATAACAATTATAAAATATTAATAAACCTGTTTTAATGTTTCATGGCTGACAAAAATATAGATCTTATGAAATATTAAAAAAACATGAAGAATGAAGTGTCATATGCAATTCCAGAACAAAGAGAAACAATGGCTTCTGCTTTTTAGAAGTTTCAAATATAGAATCCTTCATAAACTTTCTAAAATAAACAGTCTTACACCTGAACTTTATGCACAAATTTTATCATTTTCTTTGGACAAGTTTATATGCAGGAGATTACAGAATTGAAAGATAACTTCTAAAAAGTTGATTTGCGGGATTTCTCCAAGACTTCTACTATTGCTACTATTGAGGGGAATATACAGATTCAGCAGTAATATCAGATGAGCATGTCTCCTGTTGATTTATTTTTGTTTGTTTATTTGAAAGAGAACTTTTTCCAAGGCCCTTGAAACATTTCACAAATTGAATTTCGTAAAATATTTTATCAATTTATTTCCATGCAAGAAATGAAAAATCAACATTGATTTTTGTAATTTTTAACTCCTCTTGAGAAATTGAGAAAATGTGGTGTATTTTATTAGTTTTAATTCATTTACTTAATTTAAATGCTGTATTTTAAATTAATTTATTCAACAAATATTTACAGATTGTCTACTATGTATTTATCACTGTGCAGAACTCCAGATTTATTGGAAAGGAGGTTACAAAACAGACATGGCTCCCACTTTACAGAAATTTATATTCTAGATAGCAAAAAAGAAAAAAAAAATTAAACTGGCACCAAAATAGTTTTATAATAACAAATAATAAGTGCTGCATAGCATATAGAACAGCGACTTAATCTAATCAGAGGCTGAATGCAATTTTCTCTGAAATTTTATTTATTCTTAATTGGTTATTAAAACTTATTCTTTTGTGCATTAGCTTTTCATTTCCTTTGCCTATTTTCAGCTGAGGTATTTGTCTTTTTCTAATTAAATATATTAAAGAAAATTTAAAGGAGATATAAATCCAGTGTAATGTCTCAACCAAAAGTAAAGACTAAATTCTTTATTGTGAATTGCCTTCAGTTCAAGGCAAACATGTGCATTGCATAAGGATTTACTATGATGATGCAATTTCAACCCTATTCTTTATCTTTAATAGTAACAATCTCTAATTACTTAATTTGTTTACTTCTCTGTTGTCTTTATTTTCTGTTTCTGTAACAAGAATGTAAGTACAAGAATCCATGGCTCTTGTCTATCTTATTCCATATATTACTAGGATTTTTGTACAAGTTAGGTATTACTAAATTACATATTGCATAGTAACACAAATATTTTCTGTGTATGCAATTATGATACTTAATATTTTTTAGAACAGTGTGGTATTATATAGACATTTTGATGATAGTATATTAATTTTTTCATGTATTTGGTAATGTTTTCAAATATTATATTATTAATTCATATGTTAACTAATATCATGGTGTATATGGATTTTTTTCCTATTTTCTTTTGAATTATCTCCCAAATGTAGGAAAACTAAATCAATGGAGATTGCTAAATTTTGCAAGTAGTTTATCATAGAAGTTTTCAGACTTCAAGACAGACTGCTTTCACATTGAATGTCTGTTTCAAAACATCTCATCTACACCATAGATATACACAACTATTATGTACCAGAAAAAATTAAAATAACAAAATTTTAAAAATCAAAGATAGACTGCTGTGAATTCTAGGCTTTATCACTTATGAGCCACATAGCCTGTGCTCTAGTTCCTCATCTGGGAAAGGACTAACACATAAAGTCACTGGAAGATTTAGAAGAATTAATCTATGTTGCACTTAAAACAGTAATTGATATGTAGTTAGCAATATATGTGTTCACTTTTTTTGTGGTAGTCGCTCTGTTATTATATGAAAGTGGCTTTTAAAATAAATTTTTTTTGCCTAGAAAGCACTTCAGACCCCAAAAGAGAAATAATACTATAAGAGGTTTGGGGCTGAGTATACCATGTTAAAATAATTTAGCAGGATGTAAATTAACAACAAAAAAAGTCCAAATGAAAAGTAAATATTTAACTATGAAAAAGAAATACAGAATAATTGCAGTCAAGTTTTGGGGTGATGAAGTAGAACTATGGAATGGGATATTACAAAAGTATACTGAGGGAAGGTCCTTAGAGTTGAACCTGAGCTAAGGAGATGGCACTACATGCAACCTCAAGTACTCACATTTTTAGTTTTGTTTATATATATATATATATATATATGTTTTGAGACAGAGTCTCGCTCTGTCAGCCAGGCTGGAGAGCAGTGCCACAATCTAGGCTCATTGCAACCTCCATCTCCTGGGCTCAAGTAATTCTCGTGCCTCAGCCTCTCAAGTAGCTGGGATTATAGGCCTGTGCCACCACACCAGGCTAATGCTTGTATTTTTTTTTTTTGAGACTTGTTGAACATATTGCAGTGCAATGGCACGATCTTGGCTCACTGCAACCTCTGCCTCCTGGATTCAAGCAATTCCCCTGTCTCTACCTCCTGAGTAGCTGGGATCCACCATGCCTGCCTGGCTAATTCTGTATTTTTAGTAGAGATGGGGTTTCTCCATGTTGGTCAGGCTGGTCTTAAACTTTCCGACCTCAGGTGACCCATCCGCCTCGGCCTTCCAAAATGCTGTGATTACAGGCATGCACCACCCTGCCCGGCCAATTTTTTTTATTTTTAGTAGAGACAGGGTTTCACCATGTTGGTCAGGCTGTTCTCAAACTCCTGACCTCAGGTAATCCACCCACCTTGGCCTACCAAAGTGCTGGGATTACAAGCGTGAGCCACCATGCCCAGCCTAAGTAGTCAAATTTCTAAAGACAATCACTTCTTTTATAATTTCGCCATGTTATTTTTCTGAGAGTATAGCTGTATTCACACATTGATAAATGACTATGCCATATTGCTTTTCAAAACAGTGCTCCAATTTGACTGTAAGATCTAGGAATTAATCTGTATCTGATGTATTTTTAATACTCCTCTGCTTTTCACTTTGGTATCCATTAAGAACTTGGCTCTGTTGTCAGATACCATGCATTAGCAGTGTGACTTGAGTAAGATAATCCATCCTTTCAAGCCTTGAAAACAAAATTTCATTTGAAAAATGGTAATGGTAAAAGTACTATCTTTATTGGATTGATATGAGTTCAGTGAGAAAATCTATGCAAAGTGGTTAGGAAAGTGTTTGACAAATAGAATGCCAACTATTATTATGTGAAATAACATGTGATGTAGATGTTAACAATCATTGGCCCAATTTTCACTTCATCTTCATTAAGGCATGAATGACAAAAATTGTATACATTTAAGAAGTACAAATTGAGGTTTTCATACAGGTGTATATTGTAAAGTAATTGCCACAATCAAGCTCAAATATTCATCACTTCATACAGTTACTATTTTTTTCTTTTGACATTAGAATACTTAAGATTTACATTCTTAGCAAATTTGAAGTTTGTGATACAATATTGTTAACTATGTTCACATTGCTGTACCTTAGATTTCCAGAATGTATTCTTCTTGTGTAACTACAACTTTCTACCACTTGACCAACGTTTCTCCATTTCCACCTTCCACCTGTCTCTGGCAACCACTATTTTATTCTCTTTGTAAATCTATTTAACTATTTTAGATTCTACACTTAAAGGAAATCACGTGGTATTTGTCACTTTGTGTCTGCTGACTTCACTTAGTCAGTTGTATCCATGTTGTCCCAAATGTCTCAAATAAGTCTTCTTAACACTAACATTACTGTGTATGTGTGTGTGTGTGTGTATCTCACATTTTCTATATCCATTCACCCATCAATGGATATAAGATTATTTCTATAACTTGGCTTTTGTGAATAATGCTGCAATGAATGTGGGAGTGCAGATATCTCTTTAACAAACTGATTTCATTTTCTTTGAATGTATACCTAGAAGTTAGATTGCTAGGTCACATAGTAGTTATATTTTTAATTTTTGAAAAAAATTTTTTTCTTAATGGCTATATTGATATTCATATAGTATACAAGCGTTTTTTTTTTCTCCACGTTTATCTACACTTGCCATCTTAATTTTCTTTTCTGTAATGCTCATTCTAACAAGTATAAGATAATAACTCATGGTGGTTTTAATTTGCACTTTTCTGGTAATTGGGGATGTTGAGCATCTTTTCTCATACCTGTTGTTCATTTGTATGTTTTCTTCTGAGAAATGTCTATTCAGATCCTTTGTCTATTTTTTAATCAAATTATTTTTTTCACTGAGTTCCTTATATATTTTGACTATTAACTTTTTTACATATATGGTTTGCCAATATTTCCCCTAACTCTGTAAATTGCCTTTTTACTTTGTTGATTTTTTCTTTCGGAAAAAAAAAAATTGGCTCTCGAGTTAACCTGAGGTTGCTAGCTGACATGAAGTTAGACAAAGATGTTTATGGGAGACTATTACTGGTCACTCTTTTCACTTCTTTCACTGGCGCAGAAAGAGAGGTTGTCTCTTCACTGTGATTGGGTTTGGTCAATCAGGTTTAGCTAATTAAGCTTGAGTTGTATGGGTCACTTAGGGGGCAAAGGCATGACTCACTTATTGGTGCTTCTCAGCATTCTCTCATTCCTTTTCTTCAGTTAGTGGTTTCTGGGCGAACTAAAATCGTGGAATGAAGATAATGCAAAGCAGAGGAAAATAAACTAGCATCAGAGAAGCAGCTTTTGTTGACTTGGTTTGCTCACCCTGATTGATTCAAAACTTAATCTCCAAGCCTGAGTTTGCTCATTCATGAAAAAAGAATAATAATTTGTCCATTAAGGTTATTGGTGCCAAGCAATTTACTGATAATTTTTGTTTTAATAATTATTATCTTTTTGTAACATTTTCTTCACGTGACAATCAAGAAACTTGTCCAGCAACTTTCACGTTCTGAACTTCAAGTGCTGGGTCATTACTCCTTACAGTGGCATATATGAATCTTAGATGGATTTCCTGTGTGGCTCACTACAAGAACCAAAAAGGATGACTTTTAATTCCGATCTCTTTCTGCACTTATTAATATGTGATCTTGCTTAAATCATTTAAAAAAAAAATATTTCTGAGCTTCTATTTCCCTATATGTAAACTGGAGTTAATATTAACAATCTTAAATATTTATTGCAAGTTCTTAAAGCTGATGTATTCAGAAATATGAAGCATAGTTTCCAGCAGACACTAATCAATCAATGAATAGTATTTCACTTTCCATTCCACAATACTGAGACCTTCTCTTTAGATACATACTTCAAAACAGAACCTGGAGTACCATGAGAGAATGTAACACAGAATGCGTATTTCAGCAAAACCTTAAGTTTTCAAGACCTACAAGTAATCAGATTTTTTTAATATCCAAAATATGCCTACACTCAACTAATCTGGGCAACATCACAAGTTTATCTTGGATTAAAAACAAAGCTGTCATGACTGCCAAATAAGAAAGATTCTACTACTTTATTCCAACTTATTTGATAGTTCAAACTTGTTTATCAATTTCCACATTGGTTTTAATAACTAGCATTTCAAGATCTACGGAGGTTTATGTGCTTTTTATGTGGAAAACATCCTGCTTTTAATAAACACATTTTTAGATTCTAATGCTTGTTTGCTAGCTAGCACAATAATCTTTTTAAACGCATACATTGACAATGGATATTACATTGAAATAGGAATTCCATCTTTACTCTAAATAACATTTTATAAATGTAATGGGTTTTGTAAATTTGATAATAGAGTGAAATCATGACAACCATTAAATACCATACTCTCAACTTTTTGCTTTTGCAGTGATCAGTTCTGCCACTTCCTTGTTATCTCCAGAAGATGATGAATGAGTAATAAAAGGCATTTGGTCATACTACCATTTTATAATCGTGTATCATAAGGGCCCCGGCTGAAAATACTGTGGGCTTTGTGATTGTGATCTCTGCCCAGTTTAGATAAACTGAGTAAATGGACCAGCCTACTTCCAGATCATAATTTTCTTTGCAAAGTGGGTTTGTTCTTACTGAAAATAATGCTCAGCATAGTTGTTTCACAGCAAACAGTATTGTATCTCCTTGTTCATATATAATTTGCTGAATATTAACTCATACTGAATGGAAGTCATTACGCTAAGTGCTATAAATGTTTGGTACAGAAATAATTTAAACCTAAACTTTATCAATTCTATTTGAGTAGTATGTCAAGGAAATCTCTGGTGAATGGGAAATTCTTGAGCTGGGTCTTATAGAAAAAGTGAGGCATTTTCAAATAAATGAGGAAAAATAACTTTCTGGAGAAAGAGAAACATGTATAAATGCAAGGAGATAAAAATTGAGCATAGTACATTTGGGGAACTGTGAATAAATCAGTATGATGGGAGTGTAAGTTGTATATATGTAAGGAAATAACTATAGTCAAAGAGTTATAGCAGCAAAAAAAATTAGTACTTTATATAAAAGTATAAGAAATTTAGATTTCATGGTTTATATAATATGGAGCTGTTCAAGGCTTTTGAAGAGAGAAAGTAACATGAAGTTTTGTGTTTTAAAGAGATGACTGTTTTTGAAAAAGTATAATAGTATGAAGGATATAGTGAACAGAGGAAGAGAAACAGATTTAAAAAACTAGTTTCATAAGAGTGATGATGGCTGGAGCATCCTTGAATTGGATAGAGGGATGGGAGAAGGGGGACATTCATACAGAGTTAGTGAGGTATAGTTAAGGTTTGATTTAGTAAGAAAGATTGAAATACCAGAGTTGTTTGACTCCCAAACTGAACAACTTGTTGGGTAGAGGAGATACTAACTAGAGTAACACTGAAGAAGCAGCAACATTTTGCAAGGTTTGTGTTTTGTTACATTTCTTTTCATTTTCATTCTTTCTATAGTAGATGGTTTGCAAAGATAGACACTAATGGCACCTTGTATCCTTAAACATACATAATATTGTTTCTATCAAAAACTTGATTCTAATTTACCCTTGACCTGAGCTTGCCTCATTACTTGCTTTGAGCTATAGAAAGGGACAGAAGTTAAAATGTGCTTATGAGGCACAGTAGCTTCCACTTCTGCTTTTTTGAAGTCCTGAGCTATCATGTAAAATTGTTCAACTACCATGCTAGAAAGGGAGGATATAAAGAGAACTTTAATGGTTTGAGCCTATAAAGAAAGAGAAAAAGAGAAGAAAAAAGAGAGACGGAGGGAGGGAGACTGACCAGCCAGGTCCTAGATATCTTGGCCACACCAAAGGAACCAATAAACAGGTAGATGAAGTCATCTTGCTAAACTCTACCCTAGTCAAATCTCTCCAGTCAACATGACATGGAGCCTATACAAGACATCCCTGCTGAGTCTTGGCCATACTGCGGATTCAAGAACAAATAAATAGTTCACTGGGTGCAGTGGCTCACATCTGTAATCCTAATACTTTGAGAGGCTGAGGCAGGCAGATCACTTGATGCCAGAAGTTTGAGACCAACCTTCTCAAACTTCTGTTTTTTTAAGAAACAGAGTTTCAAACTTTAGAAACAGTGCAAGTTTGTTTCTAAAAAATAAAAATAAATAAATAAAAATAAATAAATAAATAAATAAATAAATAAATAAATAAATTAGCCTGGCATGGTGGAACAAGCCTGTGATCTCAGCTACTCAGGAGGCTGAGACTGGAGAATCGTTTGAACTCAGGAGGTGGAGGCTGCAGTGAGCAGAGATTGCACCACTGCACTTCAGCCTGGGCAACAGAATGAGAATGTCTCAAAACAAACAAACAAAAAGAATAAATTGTTGTACTTTAAGCTATTCACTTTTGTGGTAGGTTTTTTTTTGTTTTGTCTTGTTTTTGTTTTTTGTTTTTGGTATGCAGTGATTGATAATTGATAGTCCCTTTTCTTGGTCTTCTCTCTCTATCTCTATCTCTGTTTTTGAGGCATCATTTTAAGTAGGGAAACAAGAAAATATTGCAATAAACTGGGTCATTTAGATCATGACTTCCATAGGAAGTGAATAGTTCCTATTTCTAGCGTTTGAGCAAATCTCTGTATTATAAATTTCCTCCTATGATCTCTAAGGCTGATCACAAAATTAACAAAAAACAATATTCATACATAAAATTACAAGCTAGGAAACGCTCTGTAACCTAGATTTTCATTAGCTATGTTAAGAAATTGCAATAAGACAGGACACAAACAGATGGAGAAACATTCCATGTTCATGGTTAGGAAGAATCAATATCGTGAAAATGGCCATACAGCCCAAAGTAATTTACAGATTCAACGCTATCCCCATTAAGCTACCAACGAACTTCTTCACAGAACTGGAAAAAAACCACCATAAACTTCATATGGAACCAAAAGAGAGTCCACATAGCCAAGTCAATTCTAAGCAAAAATAACCAAGTGGGAGGCATCCACTACCGACTTCAAACTATACTACAAGGCTACAGTAATCAAAATAGCATGGTACTGGTACCAAAACAGAGATATAGACCAATGGAACAAAACAGAGGTCTCAGAGACAGCACAAAAGACCTACAACCATCCGATGTTTGACAAACCTGACAAAAACAAGCAATGGGGAAAGATTCCCTGTTTAAGAAATGGTGTTGGGAAAATTGGCTAGCCATGCACAGAAAGCAGAAACTGGACCCCTTCCTGACACCTTACACAAAAATTAACTCCAGATGGATTAAAGACTTAACACCATAAAGCCCTAACACCATAAAAACCCTAAAAGAAAATCTAGGCAAAACCATTCAGGACATAGGCGTAGACAAGGACCTCATGACCAAAACACAAAAACCATTGGCAACAAAAGCCAAAATAGAAAAACGGGACCTAATCAAACTCCACAGCTTCTGCACAGCAAAAGAAATAGTCATTAGAGTGAATCGGCAACCAACAGAATGGGAAAAAATTTTTGCAGTCTATCCATCTGACAAAGGGCTGATATCCAGAATCTACAAAGAACTAAAACAGATTTACAAGAAAAAAACAAGCCCATTCAAAAGTGGGCAAAGGATATAAACAGACACTTTTCAAAAGAAGACATACATGAAGCCAACAAACATATGAAAAAATGTTCATCATCACTGGTCATTAGAGAAATGCAAGTCAAAACTACATTGAAATATCATCTCACACCAGTTAGAATGGTGATCATTAAAAAATCTGGAGACAGCAGATGCTGGAGAGTATGTGGAGAAATAGGAACACTTTTACACAGTTGGTGGGAGTGTAAATTAGTTCAATCATTGTGGAAGACAGTGTGACGATTTCTCAAGGACCTAGAAGTAGAAATTTCATTTGACCCAGCAATCCCATTACTGTGTATATATCCAAAGAATCATAAATCGTTCTACTATAAGGACACATGCACACGAATGTTCATTGCAGCACACTTTACAATAGCAAAGACCTGGAACCCACCGAAATGCCCATCGATGATAGACTGGACAGGGAAAATGTGGCACCATGGAATATTTTGCAGCCATCAAAAATGATGAGTTTGTGTCCTTTCTAGGGACACGGATGAACCTGGAAACCATCATTCACAGCAAACTGATACAAGAACAGAAACTCAAACACCACATGTTCTCACTCATAGGCGGTTGTTGAACAATGAGAACACATGGACACAGGGAGGGGAGCATCACACACTGGGGTCTGTAGGGGAAAAATAGGGGAGAGATAGCGGCGGGTAGGGAGTTGGGGAGGGATAGCATGGGGAGAGATGCCAGATATAGGTGAAAGGGAGGAAGGCAGCAAATCACACTGCCACGTGTGTACCTATGCAACAATCTTGCATGTTCTTCACATGTACCCCAAAACCTAAAATGCAATAAAAAAA
The DNA here is from genome assembly GCF_048565385.1 of Saimiri boliviensis. Lineage (NCBI taxonomy): Eukaryota > Metazoa > Chordata > Mammalia > Primates > Cebidae > Saimiri > Saimiri boliviensis. The sequence continues at coordinate 38,043,803 of NC_133465.1, forward strand.
AGAAATCGTAACATCTATAAATATCTTTATATACTCAAATACAAGATAATTATTCCTCTCTAACCCTAGGGGAAAAACTATAAACTAAAAAACAATGGAAAAAATTAAGGACAAGAAAAGACTTTGTCTTATCTATGCCATTTTTCATAGTTGGACATATTTAATTATTCTTCATTGCAACTGTATATGTACAAATTATAAGGCTGACATTTTCCCATAGGTTGGTAAATGTTCTTTAGTATATTTAAAATTACATATGAATTGTTTTTAACATTGAGATTAATAATTCTGCCTTTATAATCAAGAATATTTAATGTATTTCTTTGGGTTAACTTATTATTTAAATATTTTATTTACAATATCCTACCCTCTTTAGTATTCAAATAACTTTAGCATGGACATCCTTCTCTGTAAATGTAAACCCAATTTATAAAATGTTAATTCATTTGCTTTAAAAAAAGCACATTCTACCCAACAAACTTTTTCATTATGGGCAAACTCATAGGGTTATCAAAGTCTACCTGGGAAGCTTTTTCTAAATTACTTTCACATTCATTAGAGACAGATGGAGACATTTATTTGCAAAATATACATGGTTATGCTGTGCAGCCCACAACTTTTAGAAGGATTGTTATACAGGGAGAGAAAATAAAGGTCTCACCTTTTTCCTTTATAAATTAATTATTTTGCTTCTATTAGGTTTTCATCTAAATAAATGGCAAGGATTTTAGCCACTTGGAACTCTCCCATTACCTAATTAAAAACAACTGTTTGAAATTCACCATCCACCCAAAATGTTTAAGTCAGTTTTGGTTAACATTGTTTCTTATACCTTGCATTTTGCATTCTATTAATTCCAAGTAATATATTCTACCTCATTTTTTTAAGTACTAAATCTTATCTCTTCTTTTTCAATATAATCACCACCAAGACAAATATTAACCTTTCCCATCTGTTAATTTCTAAATCTTTATTCATTTCTCACAATACAATTATTTGTAAAATAAAATCATTAGTCCAATAAGTTTCTAAATACTTGTCTCGTCTGGTCAATGAAACTAGGTACCTTATTTTATTCAGAGCAGGAATTCAGTCATAGCTAATATTAAGAGAATGAACAGTGAAGAGTATTTGAATGACAGATACATGTTTTTCTGCCCCTTTTGGTGTGTGACCTTGGGTAGGAGCCTAAACTTTCAGGCTTATTACATCTCCATAAATCAAGATTCTGATCTCTAGCGAACTTTCAGCTCCAAGGTTTTAAGCCCGATTATCTGAGATTTTCTGCTAAAGTTCATCTGTTTGCCTTCTACCGTCAAGTTTTGTTGATATATTGTTCCAATAAACATGTTTGAAATCTGTACTATATGGCTGACATAATCTTTTTTGGTATCAGAGAAAGAACATGAATGAGACAAGAAAGCCTCTATTCTCAAAAAGCTTAAATTCTGTAGGGGAGGTGAGTGGGACACACGCAGACAATAAAATAAAGAACCATAAAAATCACCAAGGGGTTAAAGATAATATAAAGGTCAACTCTTGGGTGTCTATTTTAGATTGAGTGGCAAGAAGGTATCTCAAACATAAATGGCATTTTAGCCAAGTTCTGAATGTTAGCCATGCAAGGATATAGAGATTTCCAGACAGTACAAAGATTCCAAGGACCTGTTAAAGTCATAAAATAATGTTGTGGAAGCTGAAGCATCATCAGGGAGAGAGAGACAGTCCTAGAAAAACTCAAAGTAAGCAATAGTCAGATCACATAGAGTTTTGAAGTGTTGGAAGAGGACTTTGCCTTTATTTTAAATGTAGTTATAAGAATGACATTACTCAATGAGTTCACATTTAATAATCATCATTTTAAGCCACAATTTTTGTTCCTAAATAGCAGAACCAGCAATTGCTTTTAGGCAAATATTTAATACCTGGGAACATCATCCTACTACACAAGAATAATTTCTGTCCAGATGTCTGAGATCTGCAGTATATTATTAACATTTTTTTTCAGGGCTCATAAATTGAAGGAGAGGAGTGAATGCTTAATTATGTTCTCTTACAGATTTGAATAGAAATATGAATGAATTTAAATTTTTAAATGGTAGCTTTTTTTTTTTACTTCAAAGCAATTTGCTTGCAGCTATCTTCCGCATGTATACATGGTGATGAATATCTATTTTTTTCAGATTATTCAGAGTTAATTGCTTTTATTTAGTCCTCTTAGAGTGGCATTTATCCTACCTTCTTCTGGAAAAGAAATACACAATCCTGTATGACACTCAGACATAAACAGCATTTCTTTCTCAATTATTTTTGAATTTATATATATTACCTCTGTAATAACTGGAAATATTCACCATTTGACTTTATAACAGCTAAATGTCAACCTGATATTACTTATTATTCCTCATGGGAAAAAAAGTAGATTTCCACATTATATATAGAGTGTGACAGAAACTGTTCTTAGGAAGCCTCTGAAATATTTACTATTTTTTAAATCTCCTCACTATAGAAGTAGCTTCTTAAAAATTGGTTAGAAAATTATTACAACTTCATCTTGTTGATGAAAAATAATGGCCTAATTCTCTTTACATTGTATATTTTTATATAGACATATTGGCATAAAAAGATCTATTAATAACTTTAGTGTATTTGAGACAAAAATGTATAAGATTATATCTGCTTTATATTTGATAATATAATAATTAAATTGTATCTTTTTCATTTCATTCTATAAAATCAAAATTGTTTTTACAGGATGTGGTAATTTTCAAAATCAGCATGAAATATTTATTCTAGGCACTATTTGAGCTTTATAAATCAACAAGATGAATTAAGCACCTATTTAACTAAATATAAATGGTAATGACTAATGAATTATTTAACTGTTTAAGTCACAGCCTTGCCCTCAAGCAACTTTGTAGTATAATTAGAAAGGAAAAGCTAACTAAAACCATAGTAGACAAGCACTGGATAAACTGGGAATCAGAAAAAAAAGAAAAAAAAAAAACTAGTTTTTAATCTTAGCTGTAACTTCAGGAAAGTCACTTAAGCTTTCCTAGCCTCTGTTTGTGCAACTGTAAGAAAAAAGTCAAATTAATTGCTGTTTAAGATGTCTTCTAACCCTAATATTCTATGGGTTCCACAAGAATGCTTGATAATTCAAAGGTACTACCTAGCCTCAGAAGATTGATGTATCTTAAAAAAACACACACAAAGTGATTTCAGCAACATAACTGTATTAAATATGAGAAAACCCACTCTCTGACCTTCACCATCTAATTATAAATATGAACAGATGGCATTCAAACCAATGCTTGTTATTTTAAAGAAAAAGAAGAAGAAAAAAGAAAGAAGAAGATAGCTCAAAAGAAAGAGAAATCTTCATGCGTTATATGGCAAAATTTAATGTTTCCAGCTACAGATACTTACATCTCAGATTATCTTACATGAAGGGATAACCATATAAGCTATATCACATTACTGAGATGAACACAGAATTGATGACTGGTATTTCAGGGAAAAAAAAAAAAAAAAACTTTTAAAGGTAACAGGCTAAGCTGGCATTTTTTTTTCACTTTTAGTTCTTTTATCCTTCTCCTTCATTAGAAGACTTGGTGCTTAGAAGAGAAAAAAAAAAAACTGAAAACAAAGTCTACACACAATAAATATAAAATACCTAGGAATACATCAAACCAATGAGGTGAAAGATCTCTACAAGGAGAAATATAAAACACTGCTAAAAAAAAAAAAATCATACATGTCACAAATAAATGGAAAAACATTCCATGCTCATAGACTGAAAGATTCAGTATCATTAAAATGGTCACATTGCCCAAAGCAATCTACAGATTCCATGCTCTTTTCATTGGACTATCAGCAACATTTTTCAAACAACTGGAAAAATTATATGCTAAAATTCATATAGAACCAAAAACAAGCTCAAATAGTCAAAGCAATCATAAGCTTAAAAAACAAAGCCTTAGGCGTCACATTAACCAACTTCAATCTACACCATCAGGCTACAGTTAACCAACACAATATGATACTGGAACAAAAACAAACATAGACCAATGGAACAGAACAGAAAATCCAGATACGAAACCACACACCTACAGCCACATGATCTTCAATGAAGTCAACAAAAATAAGCAATAAGGAAAGGATTTCCTGTTCAGTTAATGGAGATGGGATAGTGGGCAAGCCATGCAGAATAATGAAACTGGACCCATATCTTTCACTATACAGGAAAAATAACTCAAGACAAATTAAAGACTTAAATATAATACAACAAGCTATTAGAATTCTTGAAGAAAAATAGAAAACACCAATCTAGACATCAGCCTTTGGAAAAAAGTTATGACTAAAACCTCCAAAGCAATTGTAATAAAAACAAAAATTTACAAATTGGTCCTAATTAAACTAAAGAACTTCTGTACAGCCAAATAAACTACCAAAAGTGCAAACAGATAACATACAAAATGGAAGAAAATATTTGCAAACTCTGCATCTGGCAAAGGTCTGATATCCAGAATCTATAAGAAACCTAAACAGTTGAACAAGCAAAAAGCAAATGACTCCATTAAAAATAGTCAAGACATAACCAAAGAATTCTTAAAAGAAGACATACAAGCAACCAAAGTAACATTTTTAAAATGCTTTACATTAATAATAACCAGAGAAATGCAAATCAAGTGTAAATCATTGGTAATCTACCTAGATATATGCCCTGGAACTCTGAGTTAAAGATCTGTGGTTCACACAATTGAATACATTGTAGTAAAATTATACAATATAAAATAGTAAATAAACTATATTTCAGTTGATGAATTTGAAATTAATTAAAGCTATACATAAAACTTCAAATTACAATATAAGCTAAAAAGTAATGATGGGAAAGTATAACTTACATATATAAGTTTCCTCCAAATTTTTATAAAAGTATCTGTGGATATCTACCTATATAATAAATTATGATATATAGTCTAAATAGACCTCAAGATATTGGTGATTTCTAGGGAAGACAACACAAGTAACTTCTAGAATAGCAGCGTCAACCCACTGTTTATGAAACAGCCATTTCTGGTGCTATTATTTTTTTATAAATCTCTGGAGATTGTCCTAAAGACATACATTAAATAAAGAAATGTCTAATCAGGAAAATCTACTAAAGCCCTGTAAGGAGAATGAGAGTGTGTGACACCTAACTAAGCCATGACCTATTCCCTCCTTACTCCTTCCCTAACATCCCATGATGACAGAAGCTCTAACCCAGGCAGATATGATAAAGATGATGAGTCCACCAGACAAAGGATAGAGTATCTCACTGGAAAGGGCAGGCTGACAGCACTTCTTATTGTCCCTGTAAACTTCATGTTCAGAGGCTAAATTCCATCAAGGGTGGTAGATAGATTAAGGATGCCTTTCCTTAACCCATCTCTCATTAACAAGACAGAGGCTTGAGCCCAGGAAAAGCAGGCCAAGAATATTTGAATGTTTATTGCCTTTCTCTCGCTACACTTGCATAGAAGAGATTCTGTATGATAGAGACAAACCAAAAAAAGCAGAAAATACTGTCCCATTCCCAGGTTCTGCTCATGAAGCAGAGGTGTCACACCAATGGAAGCAGGCTGCTGTCCATGTGCCCAGCTCCAGAGCAGAATCTCAAAGGTTTTGACAGAGAAGAGGCAGTACAAAACAAACAAAAACAGATTTGAATCTCTCCCCAACGGACATGACATTATTTGTAACTGAATATGGGACATTAAAAAGCTCGAGTGTTTTCAAAAACAATGGACATTTTGGTGATAAGTAATGAAGTGCAACAACCTAGACCAAAGGTCAGCAGTTTGCCAAAGAGAACAAGGACTTGCCTTCAAAACTACCTCTGAAAATGGGCCCCAGCTTCATTGGATCAGACACTGGAGCAATTTATGTCCCAGTGTTTCATTATTAAAAAAAAAAAAAAAAAAATAGAGAAATCGGCAAACAATTAGTGGATCCTTAAAGCTGGATGTGACATAACAAAGGCAGACAGCTTTACAGAACTATCAAGGAAAGAGACAGTCAAAGAAAGTCCTGCTAAAACCACTGCCATCCTGGCATGACTGTGTGCATGCCCACAGTGCACGCTCTGTAAATCAGTATCAGATGCTTGACAGTGAAGAGATAATAGATTTCACTAACATAGTCCAACCATCTCACTAAACAAGAAACAACAAAACTACAAGAAAAACAAGGCCCACGGGCATGGAAGAATCAGTATCCAGAGTTGCTATGATATATTCTTTTAAATGACTAAATTTTAAGAACAACAACAAGGCCGGGCGCGGTGGCTCAAGCCTGTAATCCCAGCACTTTGGGAGGCCGAGGCGGGTGGATCACGAGGTCGAGAGATCGAGACCATCCTGGTCAACATGGTGAAACCCCGTCTCTACTAAAAATACAAAAAATTAGCTGGGCATGGTGGCGCGTGCCTGTCATCCCAGCTACTCAGGAGGCTGAGGCAGGAGAAATTGCCTGAACCCAGGGGGCGGAGGTTGCGGTGAGCCGAGATCGTGCCGTTGCACTCCAGCCTGGGTAACAGGAGCGAAACTCCGTCTCGGAAAAAAAAAAAAAAAAAAAAAAAAAAAAAAAGAACAACAAATATGAGATATGCAAATAAATGGTGCTATCCTTACAAAGGGAAATTTTAAAACAAGCAAAAAATACTGTTTGTCACATTGTCCAGAAATTATAAAACAAAGACTTCAAAGCAGCCATTATAAATGTGTCTGAAGAACTAAAAATAAAGCATGTCTAAAGACATAAAGGCAGGCATGATCAAAATGTCTTATAGAGAATTTCGGTAAAACAGTTAGAAATAGAAAAAAGTGATTCAAGTAGAAATACTGCAATTAAAAATCAATAGCAGAAATGAAAAATTCACCAGAGGGGTTAAAAATACTAAGTTGGTGCAAAAGTAATTGCGGATTTGCCATTGCAATGCAAAAATCATAATTACTTTTGCACCAACCTAATACATTTGAATTGGCAGAAAAACAATGGGCAATATATTAATAGAGATTTTTCAATCTGAAGAATACTGAGAAAATAAAATGAAAAAGGATGACCAGAGCATCAACATTCATTTAATGGGTACAGGTTCTAGGAGGGGAGCAGAGAAAAGCAGCAGCAGGAAAAAAAAGGATGAAAATAATGGATGAAAAATTCCCAAATGAGTGAAAAATCATTAATGACTGAAAATTTTTTAAATTATGAAAAAAATAAATCTACCCATCAAATGAGCTTACCAAAACTATGTAGGATAAATGTAAACTGATTCACACTAGTCACATCATGGTAACAACAGAGAAAGCCAAAGTCAAGGAGAACATTTTGAAAGCAGCAAGAGAAAAATGACTCATCACATACAAGGGAATTCCATTAACATCTATCGTCTCATTAGAAATAATGCATGCCCAGAAGACATTAGGAGGGTATAGTAAATGTTCAAAGAGAAAACAAACAAAAAGCATACAGGCACAGGTATCAATTATTATGTCCAGCAACGCTATCTTTATAAAATGGAGATGAAAGACATTACTAAATTAAAAAATAAATAAATACTAAGACAATGTTGTGCAAAGACTTGCCTTACAAAAAACACTAAGGAATACTTCAAGCTAAGAGCAAGTAATACCAAATCATAATTTAAAACCTTAAAAACACCAATAAAAGAAATTAATTATCAAAAACAATATAAATATTTCTTCTTATTTAACTGAGTTTTAAAAACTGTATAAAGCAACAAGTATATAATTGCATTAGTGGATCTAAACCATACAGAAAAGCAATGTATTTTTCAGTAATAGCACAGAGGTCGCTGTGATGAAACTTCTTTTGAATTACAGAAATGATACCAGATGGTAATTTGAATCCAAAAGAAAAAATTAGCAGAACCAGAGATGTGTTTTAGATGTTTTGTTTCCCTCCAAATGTCATTTTGAAATGTGACCTCCAAAGTTATAGGTAGATCTAGTGAGAAATGTTTGGATCATGGGGGTGGATCCCTCATTAATGGCTTAATGTCCTCCTCATGGTAATGGGTGAGTTCTCACTCTGTTAGTTTACTGGAGAGCTGGTTGTTTAAAGGGTCCTTGCACCTCTTTCTCTTTCTCCTTCTCCCTCTCATCATATGACACATTGATTCCCCTTTTTTTCCCGTTATATCTAAAAGCTCCCCAAGGACTCATCAAAAGACAAGCAGATGCTGGTACCTTGTTCGTATAGCCTGCTTAAAAAACTTCTTCTGGTCAAGCGTGGTATCTAACACCTGTAATGCCAGCACTTTAGAAGGCTGAAGTAGGAGGATCCTTTGAGGCCAAGAGTTTGAGACCAGACTGGCCAAATGGCAAAACCCTGTCTCTACTAAAATTACTAAAATTAGCTGGGCATGGTGGCACATGCCTGTAATCCCAGCTACTCTGGAGGCTGAGGCACCAGAATCACTTGAACTCAGGAAGAAGAGGTTACAGTGAGCAGAGGTTGTGCCATTGCACTCCAGCCTGGGAAACAGAGTGAGACTTTGTCTTAAAAATAAATAAATAAAAGAAGAAAAAAAGAAATAAACCTTTTTTTCTTTTTAAATTTCCTGTCTCAGGAATCTCTTCATAGCAATGGCAAATGGACTAACATGATCAGAAAATAATTGGTACATTAGGAGGTTAATATAAAGTTATTAGTGATGCTATCTCCCACTTTTTGACAGTGAAAAACACAATAAACTAAATCTAAAACAAGAAGCATAAGAAAAGAATTTTTTAAAAATATGCTTCAAAAGATATCAGAGAAGTGACATGGCAATCCACAGAATGAAAGTCAGTATCTGTAAATTATAACACCTGATAAAAAATGTCCTTATAGAAATATAAATAATTCTTACAACAAATATTTAAAAACAAGTAAATTCTAAAATGAGAAAATATCTGAATAATTATTTCTCTAAAGAAGATATGATAATGGCCAATAAACACATAAACAGAGTCTCAACAAGATTAGCTTTCAAGGAAATACTAATCAAAACCACAATGAGATACCATTTCACATCTGCTAGGCTGGCTGTAATTTTAAAAAGTAGAAAATTACCGGTTTGAGTGAGAATGTGGATAATTGGAACCATCATAAACTGCTGATGGAAATGTAAAATGGAACATATACTAGCTTCTTGACAAAACAACCTGACAGTTTAAATTTAGAGTTACCATATGACCCCATAATTCTACTCCCAGGTATATAGCCAAAATTATATACAGATGTTCCACACAAGCATAATTTACAGTAGCAAAAAACTGAATGAACTTAAATGTCTATCAATTGATGAATGAATTTTAAAATGTGGTTTATTAATAAAACAGTGTTATTGAACAATATAAAAAAATGAATTACGGCTGCAGCATGGATAAGTGCTGAGGCAGTCCTGTATCTTTTGTCCAGGATACATTTATTAACATAAATGTATCACCAATCCTTGTTTCTACAAAGGGAAAACCCTTAATGAGTACCTTTCATATGCCAGGCATTGTGCTATGAAGTCATGAATATACTTTTTTTCATCTTTATAACTTCATAAAGGCAATCATGTTGTCCCTTTTGTAAGGTAAGCAAGCAGAAGTTAAAAATGAATGAATCATTTACCCAAGGTCACAATGCTACTAAATCCCAAGGCTTAGAATTCAATTTTTATCTGTCTATGTCATAGGCTTTTGATTTTATCCCATGATATTTAGCAATAAAAATAATTCAAACCCACTTATCAGTAGAAGCAATAGCAAAACTGAAGTCATCTATACCTTTTGAATGTGAAGTTAGTACAACTCCCCAATTGCTTATTTACAAATCGGGCCTACCTTATTTGGACTGAGTCAACCACCCTGGTGAGTTTACAATGATCACAAATTAATGAACTCCCTAATCTAGCCTTTCTTATGAGAGAAAGCAAGATAAAAGCCAGGTTGCTGCAGAGCCTGGGGATGTTCTGAGGTGTGAGGACACAGAAAGAGGAAGGAATAGAGAGTTAAAAAAAAAAAAAAAAAAGTCACTGGAGAATTTCTGCCTGTTGCTGGGCGAGGGGTATGATTTTTGTTAATGGAGAAATTTCTAAGTCACCACCACCTAATAAATATTACCATACTAAAGAGTAACTAGGAAAAATACTTGCTTGAAAAATTGTTATCAAGAGAATCAAGTGAAAGAAATTTGCATTATAGTCGAGGAAATATATGATAAATAGATTTTCTTAAATGTTATCATGCCTGTCCTTGATACTTTCTATATAAACTCTTACTCAAATTATGAGTTACCCTATAAACAGTGCCTGCTAAGCCTGCCCTGTATATTTACCCTTAGGTGTATATTTTAATCGTAAGGAGAGATGTTTTTTTGTTGTGCTATATATGTTATGATTGTATAGCCAATGTTAATTCGTTATCAATAATGCTTTTGGAAATATAAATTTTCATTTATAGGCTATTGTTTATCCTTAAGTTAAATTAAAGTTTAAATATATTATAAAGATGGCTTCCAGAATATTATCCTACTTTCATTTAACCTACTTACAGTCCACATTCACTGAAATGGAGAAAAGCAAAATGGTCCCCAACTCATGGGGATAGGGATATAAGTACAGTCCAGTGGAAAGTGGAAGCCTCAGTCAAGAGGAGCAGAAGTTTGGATTATTTAAGGTACTCAATAATCAGAGGCATTTGTAATTAATTTAGAGATTATAAGCTTTTTGTACACGTTTTATTTCACTATATTTTGCAGTAATCCTTCTTTACTAGAATTTCCTAACAGCATCATTTAGAGAATGTTTTGTATAAAATAAAGACCATGACCCCACTTCTGAAGATTTTAAATTATTAGCATCTTTTATTTCCATATTATTTATTTTTAAACTGAAATAAAAATTCTGGCATGCACTATTAATAACAGATGCTGACAAGGATACAGAGAAAAGGGAACTCTTATACACTGTTATTAGATATAAGAATAAATAATAGAGCCACTATGAAAACTCTTACACACTGTTATTGGGTGTCTAGACTAAATAATAGAGCCACTATTAAAAAACATGGAAATTTCTCCAAAATTAAAAATAGAACTATCATATAATCTTGAAATTCTGCTATTATTTGTTCAAAGGAGAAGAAATCAGTGTATCAAAGGGATACCTGCACCCCCATGTTTATTGTGGCACTATTCACTATAGAGAAACATAGAATCAACCTAAACGTCCATTAAACGATAAATGGGTAAAGAAAATGTGATACACACACACACACACACACACACACACACACACACACAATTAAGCTATTAAAAGAAATGAAATCATGTCACTTATAGCAACATAGATAAGACTGTGTCATTATGTTAAGTATTATGTTAAGTGAAATAAGCCAGGAACGAATAAAATCAAAAAGAATTATTGAACATTTTAACTCATGTGTGGGAGCTGAAAACATGATCTAAAGGATGTAGGGAGAATAATGAGAGTTGCCAGGTACTACAAAGTATAGAGGAAGTAAGAGAGGGAGATGAAGAGAGGTTGGTTAATAAGTACAAACATACAGTTAGATAGAAGCTATAAATTCTAATGTTTGACATAGAGAAGGATGACTGTAATTAACAACAATGCATTGTATATTTCAAAGCAGCCAGAAGAGAGGACTTGAATTGTCCCTAACACATAGAAATATATTCAAGGTGAGGGATACCCCAAATACCCTGACTTAATCATTACACATTCTATGATGTAACAAAAATATCACCTGTATCCAATACATATGTAAAATATTATATAAAAATAAATAAAAGGTTTTCCAAAGGGATTCAGGTCAAAGTTGGTGTTTTTCTTTTGGAATGAATGTTAGTTACCCAAAGTGGTATTTAAGACATGTAGCCTAGTGTTGGGGACAGGGTGGTATTTCATATTATAGAGTTCTTTAACCTTTTGTAGTGATGAAGTTATTTTGTACTCACTACTGCAAAGAGAGAAATGTTACTGTTCCATATGACACTCATTACACAGAAATCCTTTTGTTTAAACCAATAATTTTAATAAGCTCATCTAAATATTGTTTTATATAAATGACTTCTTGAATTGCAATAAGGAAGTATTTTTAGTTAGCCATATCTAAAGTGATATTAAACAATTCAAAATAAAAAATAATTAACTGCGTCATTGGTTTCTACATATTTCTTAGATATTTTGTGTAGAAACGCCAAGTCCTCCTCTATATTGATATCTGTCCTAAAGCATCTCAGATTTAACAAAACTTGTAGGTAGAATAAAATGAAACTGCGTTTCTAAGAGTCACTATAATATTGAAAAAGAAAATCCTGATCAACCACTTAAATATAAAATATTTCTAAAATAAAGTAAAACTAATAAACCAAACAATTATTACATGGCATTTCAGGAACAGTGGCAAAAGTAAGTTTAACAGATTTATCATATAAAAAACACATACAACATTTTATAGAATGATACTGAGAAATCAATGCTTAAATAAGCAAGAAAATAGAACAGACTATCCAGTAATACATATAACAAATATTAAAAAGATGTCTGTGAACTAGTAACCTTGTTTTAATTTAAAAATATATATTTAAATGAGATATAATTTATTCTTATTAAATATGTGAAACCTAATTCTTAGTACTATAGAGAATACACGAACAGGGCATTGTCATGCAGAGTTTGGCAGGCAACAATAAAAATTCCGACACTTTTGGAAAGTAAATTTGCTATGCATTTCAAAAGCCTTGAAACGGATCATATGTTTAGTAGCAGTTCACTGGAATTGTGCCAAAGAAATAATCAAAGATATGAAAAGTTATAATAAATTATAGTTACGATTATTCACAACAACCTAAAACATATCATGTTGAGTAAAGGCATTAAAAGCAAACAATATGAGCATTCTACTTTTGACAGTGCCAAAACAGTTATTCATGTAGATAAGGTCTAGAACAGAACTGATGCAAAAATACAAACAATGATCATGTTAAGGTTGTAGTGTCATTCTCTGCCCCTATATTCCAAGTTCCCTTCAGTGAGCTGTGATTGTACCACTACACTCCAGCTCCAGTCTGAACAACAGAGCAAGACCCTGTCGCAAAAAAAGTGGGTGGGGGATGAGTAGAGGGGCCAGGTGACATACTCACTATATTCATGCACTGAAATAAAAGGCAATGGTGAAAGGCTGTGAGAAGGACAGAACAAGCACATTTCTTAAAATTTTATAGAGCTGTCAAACTGGTCAGAAATCATTTGGCAAAATGTACTGTGAGACTTTTCTTGGTTTCTTTTTTATTGTTTCTATCATCTGTGGATTTGGCATAACAAAATTATGATGATTCACTGTTATGCTGCAGAAAGGTTTATAATGTATATAGAAAAATCTTAATAAATGTTTGGAGCTTGAGAGTCTGCAGGAAACCATGGGAAATTGCTTTTGCAACCATACTGAAATGAGAACCTCATTTAGAGAGACCAAGGGGGAGGGAATACTATAGATAAAAGCAACTGAAATACAGTATTTAGAATGACGGGTCATCATAGAAGTTTAAAAAATGCATTTAGCTCATCCAGGTGTGCTGCATTTACTCAATTTTGAGGGTCTGTTAGTAAGCAAAGCACATATTACATTATACTTCTTGGTGTTTTCATTAGCTGTCTAGCAGACTAAGTATAAATATTCTCTTGAAAGAGAAAGTGTGTAAAACATTTATATAAACATTTATAAAAATAAACCAAGTTAAATCTTATATCTGCCAGGTAAAGATCAGTATAATATCTAACTGGAGATAAAGCTCAGAAAGAGTTATATCCTTCATTGAATGGATAGCAAACCAAATTTTCATGCTGTCAGATCATATTGTGTTAATTCAGAATGAGGCCCCAATGACCCACCTCTGGGTGGAAGTGTTTTTAGATTGAATTTTAAAGTAGACTCATTTCTCTTGAACAAGTTTATACAATAACAATTAAAATGCATTAATACAAGAGGAGAATGGATTTAATCTTCCATTAGATACTACTTCAGTTGCATATCTTGTATATATCCAGTCCTTGGCTACAAAGTGAAAATAGATTTTATGAACTGGAAGAGAATTTCATAATTGGCACTCAAAAGTAAAATTCGGCAGTCAATGGCAGAAGATTTTGTCTTTCTACATTTTGGACAGATCAATAGTGAAAGTCTTTCAGAGGCTAATTTTACAAATGTACATGGAAACACAGAGGTTAACTGGCTTGTTCAAGTTAATATATTTAATTATGGTAGAAGGATTAGAACCTCACAATTTTCCTCACAATTAAATGTTGAAAATATGTATATAAATTGTGAGTACAGTTATTTGGGACATAAAAATCCACACATATGTCTACATTCTGCTTTACAGGTTCAGTGAGGACAAGCAGGGGTTGTCTTTGACCAATAACTGACTATGATTTAAAGAGAAATAAATCTTTCATTTATTTAGATTGACAACAGACCTTAAAACTACAAACATATTTGTTATGTTGATACCTGAGTTCAAGAAAGAGTAAATTGACTATACCAACTGCTGGCTCTTAGATCCTACAGAGAATAAAATAAAATCCAATGGGATAAAAGTGAGAAGGATTTCCTGAGTCTTCATGAAGAAATAAAGAGGTTAGAGAAAATCTTTAACATTGAATAATGAAATAGATGTTAAAAGGGAAAATAAATTATATACTTAAGATGACCTACTCAGGGCTATCTGTTATAACATTAAAAATAAACAGAGGAGTTACTTTAGACCACTTCTAGAGACATTGCTTTGTAAATTATTGTGAGGCAACACCAGTGGAAAAAATTCAGAAATCATCTTGACCATTTTCAGAAGCTAAAGAGAAAACATGAGAATAATAATGGATGATTGAGAAAAGGAAAACTTACTTGCGAGAAGCATAGAGTCATAAAAAGTTATGAGGACATGATGAAAACAAATGGAGTTAACTGAGAAGGGAAAGCCAACGAATAAGGAGAAGAAAACGAAACAAAAAACAGGTGAACCTTGATCTGTCAATTATAGAGCCCACTGCAGCAACAATGTATTCTAAGAGAAATGTTGCCACTCACTGCTTAAGGGGCAGCCCTGCAGTGATTATTCAAATTATTTTAGCTGAATATTTTTAATGAATCAGCATTTGACTGCTAAGCCAAGAGTAGTTATTCCATAAAATAGCCAACTAAATATGATGTGCAAGAGGATACAAGAATGGGCTATGACAACCATATTATCTCTCTGGAATTATATTGGGAAAAACAGAAAAAAAATTATCAATAGAAATTTAAAATTGCAGCAAAAAGATGGTAGATTGAATCGGGTCTGTGAATATTCCTAATAGGCCAAAGAATGAGGACACAGACCCAATGGAGTAGATACATGATATAAAAGTAAAAGAATGAGTTCAGGGAAGAAAATAAAATCAACAATAAAATCTGAGACATATCATAAGAAAAAAAAAGAGTTCTCATTGTTAAGGGAGTAGTCACTCCCTATAATTTTCTTTCTCCCTTAAAAAACCCAACAACCCCATCAAAAAGTGGGCAAAGCATATGAACAGACACTTCTCAAAAGAAAACATTTATGTGGCCAACAAATACATGAAAAAAACCTCATCGTCACTGGACATTAGAGAAATGCAAATCAAAACCACATTGAGATACCATCTCATGCCAGTTAGAATGGCAATCATTAAAAAAAATCAGGAGACAACAGATGCTGGAAAGGATGCGGAGAAATAGGAATAATTTTACTCTGTTAGTGGGAGTGTAAAATTAGTTCAACCATTGTGGAAGACAGTGTGGTGATTCCTCAAGGATCTAGAAATACAAATACCATTTGACCCAGCAATCCCATTACTGGGTATATACCCAAAGGACTATAAATCATTCAATTATAAAAATACATGCACATGTATGTTTATTGAGGCACTGTTTACACTAGTAAAGACTTGGAACCAACCCAAATGCCCATCAATGATAAACTGGATAAAGAAAATGTGGCACATATATACCAGGGAATATTATGCAGCCATAAAAAAGGATGAGTTCATGTCCTTTGCAGGGACATAGATGAAGCTGGAAGCCATCATTCTTAGCAAACTGACACAATAACAGAAAACCAAACACTGCATATTCTCACTCATAAGTGGATGTTGAACAATGAGAACACATGGACACCGGGAGGGGACCATCACACACTAGGGTCTGTTGGGGGTTAGGGGGCTAGGAAAGGGATAACAGGGGGTGGGGGGGATTAGGGAGGAATAGCATTAGGAGAAATACCTAATGTAGATGATAGGGAGATGGACACACCAAACCACCATGGCATGTATATACCCATGTAACAAACCTGGATGTTCTGCACATGTACCCCAGAACTTAAAATATAATTTAATAAAATAACTAAAAAACATTCAGTCAATAGCTAAGTCTTTTTCATAAAAAGAATCAAGTATTCATCCCACTTTTGGTGTAAAAATTATACCTCAGGATAATCAAGTAATTGATGAAGAACCATTCCTTTTTATAAAAATATTCTAGCAAGAAAGAATTTATAGAATTAAAGTGTCACTAGGGCACAACTGGTTTCTCAAGGAACCCGCTTGGCCCTCTGCCAAGTTTCCTTTTCTCCTTTCTGTTCTAAAGCTTTTTAATAAACTTTCACTCCTGCTCTGAAACTTGCCTCTGTCTCTTTTGCTGCCTTATGACCCTCAGTTGAATTCTTTCTTCTGAGGAGGCAAGAATTGAGGTTGCTGCAAACTGATTCACCATCATGTGACTTGGGTATCTTCCACAGATAATATATTTAGCACAGTAACTCGATGTCATTAAAGTACCAGGGATTGCCTGCTACATACATCACATCCGATTAAGCCGTGGAAAAGGTCCAAAACACCAGAGCTGTAAGTGACGCCCTCAGCTCCTGAACACACTTGAAAGGCCCTGGAAGATCTGAGGTTCCTCTTTAAGCAGAAAGATAAGTAATGTCTTTTCACCTTATAGTAAGGCTATCAAGCTCCAGATGGTCCTCAGTGAGGAATACCGTCCTCTCAATATTCAAGAGTCACCCATCTACAGGGTCTACAGGGAGGCCTCTTGAATGCCTAACAGAGGAACATGACAGAAGTGAAATTCTGCCCTTTTCCCTTGAAGCTGTCTGAATACTACTTTCATCAACTCACAGAACCAACCATGCCTTGACAGCCAGCAAGAAGACAAGAGCCACGGAAGAACCACCGCCCCTCTCTCAGCAGAAAGCAGTTAGAGAAGACTGACCTTTGTCGATTTTCCCCCAAAGATTTGGAGTCTTGGAATCTTGAGGAAGGAAATGCTGCAGTGGGTGGCTAGTCAGGTATAAGCAGGGCAGAAGATGGCTCCCACACGCACACACACACCAGGAGTGCTAGATGACCAGCAGGTGATGGTCAGACAGTTTTTAACTGTTTCTCTAAAGTAGTAATTGGCCACACTTGTGAGGGTCAGGCAGTTGTTAACTGTTTCTCAAAGGAGTAATTGGCCACAGCCAGGTGGCGATGGTCAGGTAGTATTAACTGTTTCTCTAAAGTAATAATTGGCCAGAGCCAGTGCCAAAGAAAGTCAGTCTACTAATAGATGAAGATAGGAAACACCTCAAACTGATCAGCAGTTTCCTAATAAGATCCCAGGAGTGGAGAGAAGGAACACAAGATCCTGGGAGTGTGCCAACATATAAAACTCCAAGTCAAGAGATTAAGCCACTTGGTTTCTAAAGTCACCCACTTGGCTCTCTTCCAAATATACTTTCCTTCTTTTGACTGTTCTAAAGCTTTGTAATAAATTTCCACTCCTGCTCTAAAATAAAGGGGGAAAAAATCAGTCCAGGTGCTGTGGCTCATGCTGGTAATCCCAGCACTTTGAGAGGCTGAGGCGGGAGAATCATTTGAGCCTAGGAGTTTGAGGCCAGCCTGGGCAACATAAAACCATCTCTTCAAAAAAAAAAAAAGAAAGAAACAACAAAAAAACTCACAATAAAATACAACCATTTGAAACCACTAATAAAATAATGGACCTAGGCAGTAACGATCAATGGCTGTGAAGTTCCACTGTATAGTAAGAGTGGACTTCATTAAGAAAATTGCATTTAAGCAAAGATTTGAAAACAGTGAGGGAGTTCACCATATGGGTATCTGGAGGACAAATATTCCAAGAAGAGGGAAAAACCAATGCCAAGGCTGTTCAATGGGAGTCTGTCTGAGGGTTAAGAAGTACATAAAGTAGCCCAGTGAAGCTGGACTATAACGAGGAAAATTATATGAGATGGAGTCAGATTGCAACAGGAAGCCAAATTATGAGTGACAGGTAGGATGGAATTGGCATCAATTGAATAGAGAAAGACTGGTTGAGGTAGGTTTGATGGGAGAAATCAGAAGTTGAGTTTTGAATATTGTATGTTTAAGATGTTTATTGTACATCCATGTGAAGTTGTCATGTAGGCAGTTCTGGGTCAGAAAGTAAATGTGGAAACCATCAACATATAGATAACACTTATATCCAGGGAATGGCAATCAGAGCACTAAAGGGAGGAAATTGAAACAAACAAAAAAAAAAGTGGTTAAAAAACACATACTGTTAAACTTACTGCCTTAATTATTTTTATATGTGCAGTTCCATAGTGCTAAGTGTATTCATGTTATTGTGCAACAGATCTATAACCTCTAAAACTTTCTCAACTTGCAAAACTGAAACTAAAATTGATGAATTTATTAATCAGTAATTCTCCCTCCTCCCTACTCCCAGTCTTTGACAACCACATTTCTATAATTTTGAAGACTTGACATACTTTATGTGAGTGTAAGCACATAATAGTTTCGTAGTTGTCCTTTTGTGTTCCTACAGATTTCTTGAGTCCTGTAATTTTTTAACGTCTGATTCAATTTGAGTCCATATGGATCCTTACAACAGGTAATAAAAAAATTACCACCCTTGAAAAAATATACAAACAAAACAATGTAAAAGCCCAAATAGGGCTGAGAAAGATTTTCCTATGATTCTAGGAAATAATTGCAACACATACTTTGAAATGACACTTTATTCAACAAAATAATATTTTCAGGAATACATGAGCCCAAATGATGGATTGTACTGGTGTTTAAGGGAGATAAACACATCTCACTTTTGCCTGGTGCCAGGGAAAGAAACCTTTTAAAATACTTTACTGATTTTAAAGTAAGCTTAATGTGTTTTAACTGAGCTTAGTGACTTGAAGGAGAATGCAACTAATGATGGATTTTTTAATAATGTTTTCATAAAACATTAAAATAGATTTTAGTTCCACTCATCTTCTACAATGACAATCCTCTTTCCTAGATTAATCTTAAAATAAAGTTGGTGTATTTAATCCTGTGTGAAGACTTCGAATATGCATTTTAATGTATCTTAATAAAATATATAAATTATCATATTACTGTAAACAGTACCACTGTACATATATAAAGATATTGCTAGCTCACTGGCCATTATAGACTGAGATTATGAAGTGTTTTTCAGGCTTTGGAAGATTTCTCCTCTTCATCAGAGTAAATATTGCTAAATTTTCTGTTCTTTGGCAAAACTATACTATCTTACATCTCATGAAAATCTGTAATTGGAGTTTATCTAGAAAGCACATTAAATGCTATCAGAGAGCTTTTGTGGAAGCACTAATGAAACCACATATATAACCATTATTAGACCCATCAACTTTTAACAATGAAAAAGTTACTCTGTCCCATTTATATTAAGCTGATTTTTTCAAATATGTTACTAGTGACATAGTTAGATAATAACTGAAAACAAACTTCTAGCAGATCACCTATGGGAAAATTGAGTGAACTATAGTGATAAAAATATGAGTTTGATGGACATTAAGGTTGCTTGCAATATATAGCAACAAAACTTAAAAATTAATTTAAAAATGAGTTTGAAAAGAAAAGGTATTATTATGTGAAATGCTTTCCACAAAGCACTGACTGCTAAATATTTGGAAGGTTTACCATTGGTCTTGCCAGGATCATTGTGAACCTATTCAAGTAAGTGACTTCTGGATCTGGGATGGTTGGGCCAGATGATAAAAGAAGGGAGTAGCTAAATTTAGGTTATATATAGTTCAGGTTGTCCATGGAAATAATATACACTAGTGGGGTCTGGATCAGAGACAAGTGACTGTTGAGGGAGCAGAAGTGAAGCAGGATGCTCTCTAGGACATTATTTTCTCTTCTGAAGAATCAGAGTCAAAATGGCAAGATTATTTGTAAGCAGAGAAATAAGTAGGGCACAGATTTCTCTGACATACTGGATTAGAAAAGGCTTCATGCAAAGATAACCTAAAATATTCAATAATTCTTGAAAAAAAAAGTTCCTCTGAATAAAGAATATTTATCCTCACACCCTCATGGGCCTTTTTCAATGTAAAGAAGTGTTGTGCATTAATATTAAAGTTAGGCCGCAAGTCATTATTCAGAATAGAAAGTTTTACATTGTGTATAGAAGAGTTGTGGACTAGGAATTCTAAAATTTTGGTCCTGTAGCACTTCATTTTCCTCTTTTTGGACAATTCATTTATATGCAAGTGGCTTATTGCTCTTGAGCTTGCAAATTGAGGCCTCTATACTCATAATGGCATCACTTGTATTTTACCATTATAGAAATTCCATGCTAAGATAGAACTTAGAAACAATCTGGTTTATGCTGATTTTAAAGAGTTTTATTATAAAGTCCAGGCCTGATAATATTCCCAGATAGAGAAACCAAGTTCCGTTCAAGTAAATGCACTGTCTCTCTCAGAGAAATGAATGCAATAAAAGATACTAAAAAGCTCAAGGATTCATACTGGGCTTCATCTTCTAAATACCCCAACTCATATATCAGATCTTGATGAGAGAGAAAGAGACAGAAGACATGTTTGGGCAATAATTCAAAAAGGTTAAATCAAACAGAATATACAGAAGGTAAAGGAAAAGCTTCTCTAAAGTAAAAATCATCAAAGACACAGTTATGATAAAAATAGAATTACACCAAGTTGAAGCAAAACCATTTACCCAAAAATGCTTATTTAAATTAATTCCGTATTGCAAAAAAAAAAAAATGCTGAAACATTAAAAAATGTAGACTTAGTGTATGTCTTAATTTATTGCAAGCTAGAAAACAGAAAACCTATACAAAGAAATGGCAATTGTAAGAAAAAATTGTTGTAGGACAAGGGACACGATAGAAACGAGTTCAGTTCTGTCATTTTACACATCAAGAGGCTAAATCCCTTAGAAGTAAAACGGGTTGTCCTAGTTCACACCAAGCGAAGATGTAAACTTAATTCTCCTGATGTCATGCTAAAGCACTTTCATCAAGTACACTTTTATCAACATGTTTAATAAAAACACACTTTCATCAAGACATTACTCATTTAAAAAATAAAAATGAGGAGTAAAAAGGAAAGGAAAAAAAAAGACATAATGTAGCGCAGAAGCAAGGTCCAAAACAAAGAATGTGATGAACTGCAAGTTTCTAAAAACCTCAAAGATCAAAAAAATCATGTTGAGGAAGTTAAGACCAAAAAAATCACAGGAGTTCTTAATTGAGGCTGTTAGTAATTGTTTCCAGAAATTTAGATTCATAATAAGTGCCATAGACTACAAGAATTCAAATTCTGATTCAGGGAAGACACTCTTTTCTCTATACCTGATTTAGGTGTAGGAAACACCAGCTCTCAAATATTGCTCTTTGGAGACAGGACTCAGAGCTCTCAAATTGAATACCAGTCCTAACTGAGTAGAAATAGAAATTGTAGAATTCTTGATTTTGTAATAAATTACAGATTCCCAAAAATCAGGATCTTCTAATTCTTACTTTTAATCCTTTTGTTGTTTGTTTTTGAGACAAAGTCTCACTTTATAGCCCAGGCTGAAGTGTGGTGGCATGATCATGGCTTTCTGCAGCCTTTAGCTATTGGGCTCAAGCAATCTGCAGTCCTCAGCCTCCAGAGTAGTTGGGTCTACAGGTGTGTGCCACCCAACCCACCTTTTTAAAATATAAAACTTTTTTGTTTTTAATTTTATTTTTATTTATTTATTTATTTATTTTTGTAGAAATAGGGTCTTATGTTGCCTAGCCTGGTCTCGAACTCCTAGGATCAAGAGATCCTCCTGCTTTAGCCTCTCAAAGTATCTGGATTACAGATGTAAGCCACCATGCCAGAGCCAATATTAATTATTAAACTAGAAATAAAACACATTTTCTAAAAGTTTACGTTTTGTTTTTCTTTGACTCCACTAGAAACATGGAAAGAAAACACACTATTGGACATGTGCTGTAAGTACTTACGTGTAAATAAATTCTCTCTACCAATAATAAACTAAAAATATTTTCAAATATTCAGAATAGCACCTAGGTATAATTATTTTCTTGATTTATTGCTCAAGGCACCTAACTCAAATCAAAATTGTTTATTTCTGTTTTGAATTTTAAAAATATTATTTTCTATAAAAATTCTAAGAATTACCTGGTTTATTTTAAATCTCTAGATTGTTGATTTTGAAAGGGCAATAAACATACATTATTCAATATGATTTTTATGTCAACGTTGGTGTAAGAAATACTACTATAATAAATTCAGAAAGATCTCGTCAATCTACAGATTTGTTAATATGTAAATATTACCAGGCATCAACAGAAATAATACATACAACATATTGACTCAAACTCTATCATTTCAGCATATATAATCATTTGGCCATGATTGAAGAAAATGTTATGTGCATGTGCCTGTGTATGCGTGCACACACACACTCTTTCTCATGTTAGAAATAAGTATTATCCTAAGCAAATTAATAACATAAGTTTATGTAGAGAATGCCAACCTGCCTTATATGCTACCTTTTGGAATCTTAGCATATAATTTATATGTATGTAGATAACTATTTCATACCATATTTGTTGTATCTAAGGCCAAACCTCAACTTAGCGTGGTTTAAGCACCTATAGCAACCATGACTCTTGAAAAAAATAATTCAACTCTCTTGAATAATATCATAATTAATTTCCTCAGTTTGTATGGATTTGTTAGGTTTTCTAATGATTCCAACTATTTTATTTATTTTTGTTATCTTTATTAAAGAAATAATTTAGGGCCGGGCACGGTGGCTCAAGCCTGTAATCCCAGCACTTTGGGAGGCCGAGGCGGGTGGATCACAAGGTCGAGAGATCGAGACCATCCTGGTCAACATGGTGAAACCCCGTCTCTACTAAAGATACAAAAAAATTAGCTGGTCATGGTGGCACGTGCCTGTAATCCCAGCTACTCAGGAGGCTGAGGCAGGAGAATTGCCTGAACCCAGGAGGCGGAGGTTGCGGTGAGCCGAGATCGTGCCATTGCACTCCAGCCTGGGTAACAAGAGCAAAACTCTGTCTCAAAAAAAAAAAAAAAAAAGAAAAGAAAAAGAAATAATTTAGAAGTATTTCAAAGCTTTAAACTCAAGTATTAGTTTAGTGTTAAATAATTAAGGCAATTAGGTTATTATTTTTTATTTTCCTTGATATCCTGGATGTGAAAAAACAAAATGCCATCTATGATGTCACATTAGAAATAGTTATGGCCAATCTTGTTTTACGAAATAATAAATCACTATGGTTTCTGTGTGATCAGGATATTCTAAATTGATATTTTTATCTATAGGAAAATTCTAAAAGCAGCTGCATTTCATTTCATAATTCAAAAGCCTAATATTAGTGAGAGACCAATAGAAGCCATCCTAATATCAGATCATTTGCATTTAGTGATGGAGTTAACAATTGTGAAGTGTTCATAAAGAAAGAGAAAACGTTAATTTTTAGAGTCTAAAATTTCTAAAAACCTGGGTATTGTCTCAATACAAGTATTTTCAGTGTGTTATTTTTATTTGTAGTGCATACATATTTAGCCATGGTCACAGATTACATGTCACATACTTAACAGAGCCAGAAAAGCAAGTTTAGCCTTGATCAAATATTTCATCACCCAAGATGATTTATTTTCCTTGAATGTGGAAGTAGAGACAATAATGATAAAGTACTTATATATCAGGCTATTATCAGAAGTTACAATTTATATGGTTTACATTGATTTTGTTCTCTGTAGGGGCTAATACACATGCTCTCAGATTTAGCAAGAGGATTTTTAAAAGATAGTATAAAATCTATCCAATATATATCTTCATGAAATTTTATACCAGCAAATCCATGAGCACTGAACTGAGGCACAGGCAGTCTATATTTTATATGTTACTTAATTTAACTCCTCCATCACTCTTTAACATATAACCTCAACCATAAAGTCTAATTTTCTTCTGTTTCAATAATTTCAACATGATAAAGAACAAAAAGTTATAACTTTTCTATTGCCTTAAGAATAAAAATCAATTTTCCCTAGTCAAAGACAATATAAAACAAATTAATTGAAATACAATTTTTTTAGACTTACAGTATCAGCAAA
Organism: Saimiri boliviensis; assembly: GCF_048565385.1. NCBI lineage: Eukaryota > Metazoa > Chordata > Mammalia > Primates > Cebidae > Saimiri > Saimiri boliviensis. Next base: position 38,068,361 of record NC_133465.1, read on the forward strand.
TGGGGTTTTAAAAAGGATAGTTCCTTTGCTTTCTGATAGCTAAGAAACCAATGAGAATATCTTTAAAATAAATTCTATTTCTAAAATTTAAACAAAAACCTAGTGATTTAAGATTTAGAAAAGGGTACAATCTAAATAATCAGCTATAGATTATATATCTGAATAAAGAAGAATGAATTCTCTAAAAAGTTATTTATTGTTTTAATCTTCTACTTGTGATTGTACAATAGACTAAACATTTAACATTTCTTCCATTTTATTTTATTTATTTATTTTTCTTTATTTTTATCACAAGGCTGTAGAGCTTCTTCTATTTTAAATGTGGAATTAGACTGTGAAACAGAATCTTATTACACATTATGATTAGAAGGAAATAAAGAAAATTATCAACCCCCCTTTCTATTTTTTTTTTTTCTGAGACAGAGTCTCGCACTGTCACCCAGGCTGTAGTGCAGTGGCACAATCTCTGCTCACTGCAATCTCCACCTCTTGGGTTCAAGCAATTCTCCTGCCTCAACCTCCTGAGTAGCTGGGACTACAGGAGTGCACCACCACGCCCAGCTAATTTTTTTGTATTTTTAGTAGAGACGGGGTTTCACCATGTTGGCGAGGATGGTCTCGATCTCCTGACCTCGTGATCTACCCACTTCCACCTCCCGAAGTGGTGTGATCACAGGCGTGAGCCACTGACCCTGCCCAACCCTCCTTTCAAAAAGAGTTGGACCGAGAATATATGAGCAGCAACAGTAATGAATGCAAGTGTGGCATTATCCTGAAGGTAATTATACAATACATGCTAGTATCTAAAGACTAAGCTGCAAGTCAGTACTAAAATGGGATAACTGTGCTTAAAACTCCTCCCTCACTAACCCTGGGACACTAAAAGGGCCCTACAGTAATGGCCCCACTTCAGTAACAGCCTATAGCTTGAAGCAGTAAAGGAATGAGAGCATCACTTAGGCTACAGGGATCCCCATGAGTTCAATCAATCAAAATTGCATTTACAGTAAAAACTTATGAAACCAACAAAGAAACAAACAAGTATTTATATTTTAAATCACTAGAAAAATAAGTCAACTGACCTAGAATATAAGTGATTTAAAATATAAAACAAATGTGTATCATTTAAAAATATGAAATAAAAATAACAAAAATAATAAGGCAACATGAATCTACAATAAATGAACAAGAAGATTTGAAAAACAATCAAATAGATCTTCTAGAAAAAATAAGATTATTAGTAGGAAAACCTAAATGGAAGGATTACTAATAAATAAATGGAGCTAAGAAGAGAACAAATAAACTAATGAATGACCACAAATGTTAAATGTTACAGCAAATTGAATTTCATAGTTCAACCTACAGAAAAATACCCCCAAAGATGTTCATGTCCTAGTATCCAGAACTAGTATGTATGCAACCCTATATAACTAACGGACTTTGCAGAGGGGATTAAGTTAAGAATCTTCAGATGAGAAGATTAGCCTGGATGGCCCAGGTGGGCCCAATGAATTCACAGGGGTTCTTATTAGAAAAACTGGAAGGCAGAAGGATCAGAGTCAGAGGAGATGTGGCAACAGAAGTAGAGTTCAGACACAAGGGAGATTTGAAGACATTATGTTGCTATCTTTGAAGATAAAGGAAAAGGCCATGAGCAAAGGAATGCAGGCAGCTTCTGGTAGCTGGAAAAGACAAGAAAATGAATGCTCCACTAAAGCCTCCAGAAGAAACACAGCTCTGTTGATAGCTTTATCTTGGCCTAGTAAGATCCTCTTCACAATTTTGACCTCTGAAACTGTAAGATAATAAATGTATGTTTTTAAGACACTACATTTTTAGTTATTTGCTGCAACAGCAATAGTAAAATAAAACAAGCAGTCTGTTTATGTGTGTGTATGTGCCTGTACACCCATCATTAACAAGTTGTGTTTGTCCCAGGAATGCCAGAAGTATTTAACATCAGGAAATGTATTAATAAAAATGTACCATATTTGTAGCTTTAAGCGAGGAAAAACTATTTACAACAGATTCATAAGTATCTCCTGTTTAAATACAAACCCAATTATAATTTAAAACAACAGAAGCTTCTTTAACTTAATAAAAGGGTATGTATGAAATGAAGTTTGCATAGAAATTATTCATCTTAACTGTAAAACATAAGTGTCACTTTCTTTAAAATCAGAGACAAGGCAAAGATCTCTATCATCATCATTTATACTGTACAATAATAACTTATACTGTAGAATAAGAATAAATATAAAATTAAAAATTAAAGAAACAAAAGCAGTTATTTTATGATTTTCTATGATCTACACAGAAAACTTTAATATATCTATACATAAGTTACCAAAAATATGTATTGGCCTAGCAAGTTAGCTGACTATATCATTAATGTTCCAAAACCAATCACATTATATAACCTAGTGTGGTGGACAGACTCTAGGAGAATCCTATATAACTCCTGCCTCTGGTATTTGTGCCCATGTATAACCACTCTGAGCATGGGCTAAACCTATAACTTGCAATCAACCAATAGAAATCATCACAGGTGATGACATGTCACTTCCATTATTGCTTTTCTTCTAGCAGACTCTCTAGAAATTCTCTTGGTTTGCTTAAGTAAGACTGCCATGTGACAAGGAACTATGAAAAATACCTGTAGGAACTAACAGCCTGTAGGAACTGACAGCCACATCCAGCTGACAGCTGGATTGGGCAGTGAGTCCTACACAGGGAAATAAATACTGCCAAAATTCTCAATGAGCATTAAAGTGAATTCACCTGCAGGCAAGCCTCTGGATGAGAATGCAGCCCAGCAGGCACCTTGCAGCCTTGTGAGACTCTGAGCAAGTGATCACAGCAAGTCATACATAAATTATTGATCCACAAAATCTATGTATACCCGGGTGATGTTTTAAGCTGTTACATTTGTATATGTGTTATGCTGCATAGAAAACTAGTGCAACTAACCACCAATTGCTTTAAAATGGCATTACATAGCAAAAAATCAGTGCAAGAAATCTGACTAAATTTTATTATTATATAATAAAAATGTGTAAGATAAATGTAGCAAAAAGTATAAAACATGAATTAAATAAGTTGAAGAATAAATAAGTAGAATGTTATATCATGTTCATTGATAGTTCAACTCAGTCATAAAATGCCAATTCTTCACTATCATCTATAGATTAAATAAAACCTAATAGGATTTTTAAGTGTTCCGACAAATTCTAAAGATAAAAGAAGATGGCAGGGTGCAGTGGCTCATGCCTGGAGCTGGTTGGAGACCAGCCTGGCCAACATGCTGAAATGCTGTCTGTATTAAAAATACAAAAATTAGCTGGGCGTGGTGGCACATGCCTGTAATACCAGCTACTTGGAGGCTGAGGCAGGAGAATTGCTTGAAGCCAAGAGGCGGAGGTTGCAGTGAGCTGAGATTGCACCATGGCACTTCAGTCTGTGTGACAGAGTGAGACTCTGTCTTAAAATAAACAAATAAATAAATAGAATAAAAGAAGACAAGTATAAGAATGGCCAAAGCATTTCTGAAGAAAAATATGGAGGTATTTTTAAGCACATATAAAGGTTGTTTATCATAAAGTTATTATGAATAAGATATTGTGGCAATGACACTTCGAAATCAAATGTATCCAGTGGTAAAGAATAAAGAAACCAGAAGCAAATCTATGCAGCTATAGAAGCCGTAAAATAGAGATTGCGTTGTAATAAGGGTGAAAAGAGGAAAGATTTAATAAAAATGCTAAAATTGTTGTTTATAAAGAGACAAAAACTATTACAGAAGATGAAAATGAACAAATTAATTAAATATAAAAGGCACAACTTTAGGACAATATCTTTGTAAACTCAGGCTGTTGAATTATTTCTTCAATAAGGCACAGAAACGCTAACCATAAAATACCTACCAATTAAACTACAATAACATTAATAACTTCTGTTTAATTATTCATTCAACAAATAGCTACTGAGTACCTAGTACCAAATAGTATATTGTAGGCATTAGATACATAATAGTAATCAAAATTCTTGCCTTGGTAAATTTTACATTCTAGAAAGATGAAAGAAAGAAGAAATAAGATAAACAGTATGTATGCTATATGGGGAGGGAAACATTAAGCAGTGAGGGAGGATTTGAGCCACTGGAGAAGAGTTATTATACTGAGTTAACCAGCAAAGATTCACTGAGACATTTTTGGCATAAATTCCTGAATGAGGCGAGAAAGTGATTTTCCATGTAGTCATCTGGGGAAGCACACGTCAGTCATAGGGACTGCAAGTGAAATGACATTGGAGTAGCAGTATGATTTATGTGTCCAAGGAATAGTGAAAAGGTCATCTGCCTACAAGATATATGAGGACAATGGGAGGAAACAAGGTCAAACAGTCCTGGAGGCTGGATCAAAGAGGCTTTTGCAGTCATACTAAGTCATTTGAATTAGATTCTTCAGAGTAAAATGAAGAGTCATTAGAGCATTTTAGGAAAGGAGTAAAATGATCTGCTCACATTAAAACTGGATCCTTCTGGCTGTTCTACCATAAGAAAGCTAAAGATAGGCATAAACATCTATTAGGAGGCTACTGCAATATTCCAGGCAAGAGATAATGGTGGCATTCACTAGGGCAGAATCTGTGAGCATGAAGAGAAGTAGCTAGGTGATCAAGTAACCAAACATGGAGAACATAATCATGTGTCAATGGTTTTACAACCAGAAAATATATTAGAACTCTGCTGAATTAAAAAAAAACCTCATATCAAAAATAGAAAATAAGACGTTTTTGCAAATTAGGAAATATGATTCGCCCATAACCATAGGGAAAGATATTCAATATCATCCGAAATCAGGGAAATGTATACTAAGACTGAAGTGAGATACAATTTTATGCATATTCTATTGACCAGATTAAGTCTGACAAGGGTTTGTAATCTGCAGATCAACAGGAACTCTTATGTACTCCTGATAAGAATGTTATTTTACAACAGCTTTGGGAAAGCAATTTGGCATTATCTTATAAAGTTGAATATTTACACATTCTACCATGACTCAATAATAACGCTACTGGGGTTATACCTTAGAGATACTAATGTTAATAGCAATATAATTTAAAACAGCAAAAGAGAAAATAAAATAAAATAGTAGAAACAGTGGACAATGAAAATATATAGAAACAGAAGAATACAGAAAAATAAATACATTATTTACTTCATGAAATATTATATAGACATGGAAATAAATTGGTATGGCACTGGTTAATGTGATTAAATTATAAAAATATAATATTAAAGAAAAAAATAATAGAAGTCCATAAAATTTCAGCATTTTGTATAATGCTCAAAACCAAGTAAAAATTTAGTTAATATACACATGCATAACATATGTACATAAACATACATACATTACATATATACATGTAAAATATATTGCACACAGAAAATTAAAAGAAAAAATTATAAACACAAACTTACGTGGCTTCCATAATGTTTATAGTGTTCTACTTCATAAATACAATAGCCTCATAAGAATTCATCATATGTGCCATAACTTACATCTAAATAATATACATTTCATACATATTAAATATTATACAAATATACATTTTTAAAAGCTATAAATTTACTTGATATTTGAATGTTCTTTAGGTTAAAATTAAAGAGGTTTTGATATTTGACAATATACCAATTTGAGATTAAAGTAATCCAAGATGATTAAAGTAATCTTAGATGATCAAACATAAATAAGAAATTAAATTTTGTATTAAAATTATGAAGCATATAAGTATCAAAGTACATTATATACATCCTTTTTCACCTGCAAAATTAAATTTACATTTCTCAGCTAATTTATTCTGAGAGTACTTGACATAATTTATGCTCCCTGGCATAATTTTTCTAACCTGATTAATCCTACAGTGATTTTTATTTAGTACTTGTTTCCAAATATTGTGACTATGCTATTATGTGTCCATATCACACAAAGCCTGAATTTCTTTAGACTATAGATGGACCTTTAATCATCTTTTAATCACTATTGCCAAGTAACTTATCTATAGCATAATCCATGAATATTTGTGGAAAGAAAATAACAAATCAAAATGTTAAACTATAATGGCTTACTGAAGTTAAACATTCCAAATACGTGGCTTCACTGTGAAGAATTCCTAGCTGAAGGAATTTGTGAAGTGAAAAGAACTAAGTTTAAAATACCTTTATGTTTTTTAAGTAAGTTTGGAGAAGTCAAGAAATCACTCTTGCATGTTCATCATATGTACCCCAAAACCTAAAATGCAATAAAAAAAAAAAGAAATCACAAACAGTGACATTTAATTTTAGTACATCTACTGTTAATATTTATATTTCTGATATAATGATTTCATGTCTTAACAACACAGATCTTTGTAAGATTAGTCTCATTAAACATATTTTAGCATTCGCTCTTTCTCTTGTATTGAACAGCTCTTTCTCTTGTGGTATTGAACAGGTTAGACGTAGTGATGAAATAAGTCAACATAGTAGATGCAAGCTGAACAGAAAAATTGGTAAATTTAAAATCCACTGTCAGGAATTATAGCTTGAAAAGTACAATTTAAGTGACCATTTCAGGAATTAAGATACTTAAGACATAGCCATTACCTTTGAAGACATTAGGGTCTGCTGTTGACATACAGATAAAGAGCTAAATTTGAACATTATTAAAGGTCTGACATTATTTTTTAAGTTAATGTGGTCCTTGAAGGATTCAGAAAAAATGGTGTGAGATTTCTTCATGGTGGCACTTTAAGTTAATGCTTTACAGTATGTGGCAAGTATAGAAAAGAAAAATTCAAAAACACAGATGATAGTTGAAATAAGCCAGAGGTCTCTGTAAACAGAATTGTCCTCAGGGTTTTACCTTTTTTATACATTGTTTTTTCACAAATCCTTTCTCAGGATCTGCTTTGGAGATAACGTAAACTAAGTGTATGTGTTAAAAAAACACTGGAGGAGAAGATAACTAATTAGTTGCCGGGGTTTAAAATTTTTTCTGGATACACAGTACATGATATATATTGATGTGGTACATGAGATGTTTTAATACAGGCATGCAAAGCATATAAAACACCTCATGGAGAATAGGTATTCATCCCCTCAAGCATTTATCCTTTGTGTTACAAAGAATTCAATTATACTCTTAGTTATTTCCAAATGCACAATTAAATTATTATTGACTATAGCCACCCTGTTTTGCTATCAAATAGGTCTATTTATTCTATTTTTTGTACCCGCTAATCATCCTCATCTCCCCTCAACCCCAATCCCCAACTACCCTTCCCAGCCTCCGGTCTATCCTTCTATTCTCCATGTCTATGAGTTCATTTGTTTTGACTTATAGATCCCATAAATACATGAGAACATGCAATGTTTTACAGTGCTTGGCTTATTTTACTTACCATAATGATCTCCAGTTCCATCTATCTTCTTGTAAATGACAACACTGATGTCTTTTTTATTGGCTGAATACTACTTGATGGTGTATATGTACCACATTATGTTTATCCATTACTCTGTTGATGGACGATTAGTTTGTTTCCAAATGTTGGCTATTGAGAACACTGCTGTGACAAACATGGGAGAACAGATATCTCTTCCACTTAGTAATTTCCTTTCTTCAGGGTACACGACTAGCAGTGGGATTGCTCTGTCACATGGTAGCAGTATTTGTAGCTTTTAGGGAATCTCCAAACTGTTCTCCACAGTGGTTGTACTCATGTACATTCCAACCAACAGTGTACAAATACTCCCTTTGCTCCTCATTCTCCTCAGCATTTGCTATTGCCTGTCTTTTGGAAATAAGCCATTTTATTGGCTTTATTGGAATGAGATGATAAGTCATTGTAGTTTTGATTTGCATTTATCTGATGATCAGTGATGTTGAGCACCATTTCATATGCCTGTTTGCCACTTGCATGCCTTCTTTTAAGAAATACTTATTCAAATATTTTGCCCATTTATTTCAAATCATTTTTATTCAAATCTTTGCCCAAAAGCTCATAATTAGATTATTAGCTTTTTTTCCTATGGGTTTGTTTGAGCTCCTTATATATTCCAAAAACTCAGGATAACCAAAGGTATCTTAAATAAAGATCTTAAAAATATAACAGAAGAAAACTGTCCTCATACATTTTAAAGGAACTTCCAAACTGTTCTCCATAGTGGTTGTACTAATTTGCATTCCCATCAACAGTGTATGATGATTCCCATTTCCCCCCATCCTCCAGAATTTGCTATTGCCTATCTTTTGGAAATAAACCATTTTAACTGGGGTAAGATGATAGCTCATTGTAGTTCTGATTTGCATTTCTCTGATTTGCATTTCTCTGATGATGAGAACTACCCTTGTCACAAATATAGTTAGCAAATATTTTCTCCCATTCTTCAAGTTCCAGGGGATCTTCAGTCAGCTTATGGTGTATACTGCCTGGCCTGGGACTCACTCCTCAGGTAGAAGTGGGCTTCTACCTGGCCAGGGCAGGTCTACAAAGGCCATCCAAAAATCAAATCCTGGAATCAGGGACACCAATTGGCTGCCCAATGCTCTAATCACTCCCAACCCCATGGCCAAGCTAGTATCTGAAACCACCAAGTCTCTGGATTTCACCCAAGGCCCTCAACACAGTACCTGGCCATTGCTGCTGGTTATTCAGGGACCAGGGTCTCTTCAGTTAGCAAGTGATGAATCCTGCCAAGACTAATTTCTTCCCTTCAAAGCAGTGGGTTCTCTTCTGGTCCAGGGTATGTCTACGTATGTCCATGAGCTAGAGCCTGGAAAGGTGGCCTTATGACTCTGACCTGTGTCCTATCCTCCTGTGACTTAGCTGGTATCCAAGATGCAAGACAAATTCCTCCCCACTCTTTCACAAGCAGAAGGAAGGGGTCTCTTTTGGAACTGCAAGCTGTGCAACCTAGGGATAGGAGGGGTGATACCATCACTCCCTTAGCCACCCCAGCTGGTGTCTCAGTAGGTCAGGTATCCCCCTAGTCCATAGTCTCACAATCTAGTTCAACACCAAACACTAGGACTCCCTTAAGATTTGCATTCCTTGTGGCTTAGACTGTCTTTCAAATTTATTTAGAGCCCCAGCATACTTTCCCCCACAGTGGTGAGGTTTGCAGAAACTCCAGTTACTACCTATGGAATCAGCAATTCAGTGCTGGTTAGAACTGGTTTAAACGCCCCTTCTGTAGGTGAGTGTCAGCTGGGTTTGGTCCAGTTTTCCTTTCTGCTCTAACAGGATAACACTGAGTTCAATGCCTCACAATTATTGAGCTCTCCCTTCCCCAGCAGCAGAAATGTTCTCCTCACCATGCGTCTGCTGCCAGCGGGTGGGAGAGGGTGGTGTTGGTTATTCAAGAGTATTGTTTCTACCTCTTCCGTGCCTCTTTCAGCAATGCAAAGTTAAAGCCAGGTACTATTTGTGCTCACCCAATTTCTGGTTCTTATGAATGTAATTTTCTTGTGTGTAGATACTTGTTAAATTGTTATCCTTGCTGGGGAGGAGTATAATTGGTAGAGCCTTCTATTTTGCCATCTTGTTTCATCTCTTCCCTACCTAATTACTTTTAAATAGCAAAGCTAACACATACCTTTCCCTAGTCTTTCCAATGATACCCCAAAAAAGATTTGTATACATGTCAAATAAGAAAGAAGAAAGTCAACATTTTAGAAATCACAAAACAGCAGGGACAGAGATAACTGACTTAGCAGTGGGGAAGAAGAAAAGTAACTGAATTTGTAACACATGGCACCCTGATGTCACCTGAAAGATCTGAGAGATTTCCTGAAATTATTCTCTGAAGACTGTAAAACAAAAATGTCTAGATTGGGGCACAGCAGGTAGAGTGGAGAGCAAGGGTATAATACTAAAACTGAGCAACTGAGTGAAAACACATCAATACTAGGAATTCCAGAATTTTTCTTTACTGATTTATTAGAATGCAGACAAGCATGCTAACATTCCCTAGACAAAATACTGAAGGATAGCAAAAGGGAGAGAAAATATTCAACAGATAGGTTTGAAGATAATGTTGATAGAATCTCTCAGGATGGTAGACAAAGAGGCAAAGATATGGGGAATAAGAGAGAAATGATAAGAACATTGAAAGTTTAGAAGAGGCAATATCTAATTAATTGTTTAGCAAGTGATAGGTTTTGGCTGTGCCCCCACCCAAATCTCATCTTGAATTATAGTTCCCATAATCCCCACGTGGAAAGTACCCAGCGGTTGGTAATTGAATCATGGGGCTGTTACTCCTTGCTGTTATTGTGATAGTGAGTGAGTGCTCACGAGATCTGATGGTTTTATAAGGAGCTTTTCCCTTTTGGCTCCACACTTACCCTGCCTGCAGATATGCGAGGACACGTTTGCTTCTCTTCCTGCCATGACTGTAAATTTCCTGAGGCCTCCCCAGCAATGCTGAATTGTGAGTCAACCAAACTCCTTTCCTATATAAATTACCTAGTCTCGGGTATGTCTTTATTAGTGGCGTGAAAACAAACTATTCAGTAAGTTTCCTGGAAAAATTAATGTCATTGAAACAGAGGTATATTCCCCAATAGGAAATCATTTTAAATCACATATCAGTGGGTGAAGATATAAAATTATTCTACAAGAAGGGGCAAATAATTGGAAATAATAACATATCTCACGTTACAAACCAAAAGTTTTGGAATATAAAGTCATCTTAAAGAGGAAAACATATCTTAAGAAAGAAGAAAGATAAGTAAATTCTACAAGCAAACAGAAGAGCAGCAGGATAAACTAAGGAAAGATAAATAAAAAATAAAAGGTCAGGAGCGGGGCTCACGCCTGTAATCCCAGCACTTTGGGTGTGGGGGCTGGGGAGATCATGAGATCAGGAGTTCAAGACTAGCCTGGCCAACTTGGTGAAACCCTGCCCCTTCCAAAAATACAAAAATTAACTGAGCATGGTGGTGCGTGCCTGTAATCCTAGCTACTCGGCAGGCTGAAGCAGGAGACTTGCTTGAACTGGGACCTTGGATGTGGAGGTTGTAGTGAGCTGAGATGGCACTACTGTACTCCAGGCTGGGCTACAGACTGAGACTCTGTCTCAAAAATTTAAAAAAAATTAAAAATATAAGCAATAAAAATCTAAATTGTGATACTTGAAAGAACAATTAATTAGTCAAACCTTTGTGAGGACAAAGTTGGGGGACGGGGCAGCAGCAGGAGGAAGGACAAAACCAAGTGTTGCTGAAGAAGCTAAATATAACTACAAACCAGATTTTACAAATAATGAAACAATAAACAACTTAATGCCAATAAATTTGACAGCTACATAAAACATATAATTTTGAAAAATAATGCTTTAAAATTCAAAATTTAAGAGTTCTGAAGAAAAATAAGCAAAACTAGGAGTTATGGAAAGGGATGACGGGTACAATGATTTTCATTTTATAATTATATAAATTTTTCTGTATGTGCAAATATATCATTTTAATAAAGTGATAAAATGTTAGGCAAATCTTACAGAATAAGTCAAAAGTAGAAGATGTAAGAGTGGGAAGAAAATTTAAACATCTTCATATATCATACCATATTTTTATAGGTAAAAACTAGTCAAAATGGTTAATGGCTTGATTAAATTTGTACATTTAGTTAAAATCAGTGGCAATCTTCATATATAATGCCATATTTTTATAGGTAAAAACTGTAGTCAAAATGGTTAATGCCTTGATTAAATTTGCACATTTAGTTAAAATCAGAGGCATAACTGCAACAGTATTCTCTCATCTGGCATTCCTATAATCTTTCCACTGTTTCATGATGCTTTATCCTTTATTCAAAATTTCACTTAAACCATTTGATCAGATTTGGAAAAGGGGAAGTAAAATTGCATACCTGTTCATCGAGTTGATGCTCTTTTGCCACACATCATATGACTCAGAGCAAAACTGATGGCTGCTTTTTAAAATTACCAGAATGTGGCATAATCACTTGGTTGTTATGTGAAATGAATGCTACATAGGAAAACTGAAGAGAAACACTTTCTTTGAAACCTTCTAAGGTTTTCTAAATAGCATTCTTATTCAACAACAGAATAATCATTTACCATTCACTTTGATAGATGTCTCCTCCCGATTTACCACATAAATTTGCTAAGATGGTTTGCTTAACTGATATTTACATGATTGTCTATATATTAAAATGGGAATTTGTGATCTAATCCCTATATCACTTTACAGAAATAAAGCCATTTTCTTCTTGCCACACCACTATCCAGTTATCAGATAGAAGTATGACAGCAATTTACATGCATAATTACTTAAAATTGAATCTCAATGGCAAGCTACCTTAAAATGTGTCACTTTTATGATCTTACCACGGGAACACCTATCCAGTATCTCTTTATATTGACTCCTTCACCTGATTAAAAATGCAACATCAGCACTTTATGGCATCTATTTAATCAGTATGTGCATAGTCTAGATACTCATAATATGGAACCCAGGTTAAGAGATACTTTACTGGGCTTTTTTTTTTTTTTTTTTTGGCCTCTGCTTTTGTTGTCAGAGTTATTAGAGCTCAATGTGACTAAAAGATGGTAACATTCCTGACTTCTTTCTTTCCCCTCATTTACTCTTTATTGCAGTCAGGAATGAAGAAAAAAGAATAGCCTTGGGTCTATCTCTCTATTGCTTTTGAATCCAGAAGAAAAGGAGGTACTACGTAATAGTATCCTCAAATTTCCAGTAATTTAACCTGTGACCTTTGTCTATTCTCACATTAATTATGTTGCCCATTTGAGTAGAACATTCTAATTTCCACATCCTAGATGATGTTTCTATCCTGGGGATATGCCTCATACCTAAAGCACGTGGATCAGGGTCTCCTCGTGAAAGAGGGATTAGTTACCAGAAGAAATAGAAAGTTATTCTGGCCAGAGAGGGTGGCTCACACTTATAATTCTAGCACTTTGGGTGGCTGAGGTGGCAGATCGCTTGAGCTCAGGAGTTCAAGACCAGCCTGGGAGACATGGTGAAATCCTGTCTCTACAAAAATTAAAAAGAACCCCCCACCATACACACACACAAAGCTAGGTGTGGTGATATGCACCTGCAGTCCCAGCTACTTGGAAGGCTGAGGTGGGAGGATTGCTTGAGTATGAGAGGCAGAGATTGCATTGAGCAGAGATGCCGTCACTCCACTCCAGCCTGAGTGACAGAGCAAGACCTCTGTCTTAAAAAAAAAAAAAAAAAAAGAAGAAGAAATCAGAAATCTATTCTGAAAATGCTAAATATTTGAGCATGCTAAAAAGTAGACATCCATTGTGATTTCCAATTATTTGTGTGCATGTTTAATTATTGCTAGCCATGCTGATAAAGGAATGGGTTTCAGAAATTATCCTACTACCCAGTGTGCTGACTCACCGCACTGCATGAGACAAATGCAAAGTGAGAGGTCATATTGCAATATGAACACATCTTAAGGCTCTTAGCATTGAAAATATCTAGATAATGGAAAATAAATTTGCTGAAGTATTACTTTTTTTCCTATTATCTCTATAGAAAACAATTATTGCCAATAAACAATTACTTTATAGTAAAAGATTTATTGTCACATGAAAAGTTCCAGCCAAAGCATAAAATATGCAGCCAAAATATTTAAAATATATTACAGATATATGCCAGGCTGTAAATTAATATAGCATTTTTATTTAGATTTTGTGATTTTTGTGGTAGTCAGCTACTTAAATTTTATAATTTGTAGTGGTTCATTTTCTCTTTCTAAATAAATATTCACTTCTTCACTTAATTAGAAGTCACTACTTTGTACTCTTGGGTGTTATGTTCAGGTCTCTTAAAACCAGATCTTTTCCTATTGCCTAATCAGAAGGATGACAGGATGATCCTTTTTAAATGTTTTATTTATTTATTTATTTATTTATTTACTTACTTATTTATTTTCAATGTGAAATATTATTCTACTAGAGCAGTGACTTTTCAACTAAGGGTAAGTTTGCCCTCCAGGATACATCTGGAAATGTTTGGAGACATTTTGCTTATCACAACCAAGTGGTATTCTCTGTGCTACTATATCAAAGGTGTAGAAGCCACAGGTGTTGCTAAACATGCTACAGTGAAGAGAAGAGCTCCACACAGCAAATAATAATTCATCCCCAATTGTCAAGAGTGTTGAGGTTGGGAAGCCCTGCTTTAGAGCAAATAATTTTAGCAAGCCAGATTTAGTCAGGCTGACCTCCTAACAGTATCAATGAATGAATTAAATAAAGATCTATCAGCATTGGTGTTTTTTTTTCTTTTAAAGACTGTGCTAAAATATGATTGAATTTTCTCAAAAGAAAATTTGCAGCTATAAAAACATAATTGAGGGAAGGGAGGAATATCTTAAAAGGAGATGCTCATTTTGGCCTGTATATGCCAGCAGGTTTTGGAAATCTTGTCATGTTACTTCAAATCCATAACTAATCTAATTAGTCCTGAATAAGTTTTGTTTTTTATACTTGAATATGATTGTTTCTGACAATCATATTCTAGCAGGGAAGCTTCTTGCTTCTACCAAACAGCTCACCCTGCTAGTATCTGATCCATGGGTGCTGGTAAGCTGTCAAATTTACCCATAATGCCCTGCCCTACTCAATTCCTCCCAGAATCTTTTGCCTTACTGGGAATAGACTGCTCTCTCAGCCTAACAAAAGGGTTCTACTCTTTTCAAACTTCTCTACAGCTAGGGAATTATTGAAGTTTTTTTTTTTTTAAACAGATTTTCTCTTTATGCAAGTAGGAGAGTGAATTAAGAGGCCAACAAAAGAAGTGTTGAGAACACTAGATCTCAACAAGGCCAATAGTTTAGATGTTAATGATTTGCACCTATTGCAGTGATTACCTGGATGCCAATAAAGTCATTTTGTTAGTTTGTACATCTGCTGGCTTCTCCCATGCCACCACTGCTCACTAAATACAGTCACACAATTAGAACTAACTCTGTGTATAACTGAGTCAAGATGATTTAAGCCAGTAAGGATTTTATGAGAGTTCTTTCCTACAGGATATAGAAATACCTACTTTAGATTTCAGGGTTAAATCACTTTTATAAGGAAAAAACGTCAGGTATTTCCAGTGTCACAAAGAGGAAGATTCTTAATTCAGTTTATGCTAATATTAATCTTCCTGGAAACTCCTTCTTTCCAGATCTCTGCACCCTGAACATCTGAGGGCTAGAGCTGTACATAAAACCCTTTGATAAAGCAGTGACCAGCCTGGCCAGCAGAGTGAAACCCCGTCTCTACTAAAAATTAAAAAATTAGCCAGGCATGGTGGTGAACACCTGTAATTCCAGCTACTCAGGAGGCTGAGGCAGGAGAATCCCTTGAACCCAAGAGGCAGAGACTGCAGTGAGCTAAGATCACGCCATTGTGCTCCAACCTGTGCAGCAGAGAGACTCCATGTTGAAAAAAAAAATTAGAAAACTCAAAAAATTTATTAACAAAATTAACAATTCAGTACATGGATTTAACAGGAACTTACAGCTAAAGTGAAATGAGTTAAATAGAAAATAAGTCAAAATATAGTTAAAGGAAGCAGAACTACAAAATATGGAGAGTGGGGAAAAAAGAGGAAGAGAGTATGAGAAGCAAGTGCTTTGAGTGTGTGAGAGACAGAGAGAGAGGGGGAGAGAGAAAGAATAGAGAGAGCAAGAGAGAACACTCAGAAGTTACAACTGGAGACCCCAAGAAGAGACAAGATAAAATACTTTTGCAAGAAGAATATCTGAAAGAATAAAGGAAGAGATTTTCTAGGAAATGCTGGAAATACCAACCCTCAGATTTAGGTAACTTAACAAACTCTAAACAAAGTAAGTGAGGAAATACCTTCACACTCAGACATACCACAGTGAAATCTAGATCAGAAGAATCAAATAAAAAACTTAAAAGTATAGTAAAATCCTTCAAAGGAGAAACAAACCAAACACCTCAATTCAAACTATATTTATATATCCAGCTAAAATAACCTTTACGAATAAAGGTAGACCGGGCATAATGGCTCACACCTGTAATCCCAGCACTCTGGGCAGCTGAGGTGGGCAGATCACTTGAGATTGGGAGTTTAAGACTAGCCTGGCTAACATGGTAAAACCCCATTTCTACTAAAAATACAAAAAAGTTAGCCAGATGTGGTGGCATGTGCCTGTGGTCCCAGCTACTCAAGAGGCTGTGGCAGAATTGCTAGAAGCTGGGAGATGGAGGTTACAATGAGCCGAGATCACATCATTGCACTCCAGCTTGGCAACAAGAAGGAAACTCCCTCTCAAAAAAAAAAAAAAAAGGACAAAGTTAAACCTTACTTAATCCAAAAACCATATGCACTCTTCTTAGCTTTTACTTCTGGCTTCTGTTTATCAGGAATCACTTCTATTTATCTTTCTATAAATCTAAATGTTACTATTCTTTGAAGGCCAGACTAGCAGACTGCTTTTAGTCATTCTTCCTAAAAATGAATGGCAGAAATTTAAAGGTGTGATTTCCTTAATAAAGCAAGTCACATAACAAATTTCTGTCACATAAAATTATATTAAAACATTTGCTATCAAGTAAGCATAAAACAGTTAATATAATATTTCCATGAACAAAGTGTAATTATAGCTCTTTGTTTTTTGTTTTTGTTTTTGTTTTTGTTTTGTTTTTTGAGACAAAGTCTCACTGTTGTTGCCCAGTCTGGAGCACAGTGGCATGATCTCAGCTCACTGCAACCTCCACCTCCCCAGCTCAAGTGATTATCCTGTCTCAGCCTTTCAGGTAGCTGGGATTACAGGTGCCTGCCATCACACTCGGCTAATTTTTTTTTTTTTTTTTTTTTTTGTATTTTTAGTAGAGACAGAGTTTTACCATGTTGGCCAGGCTGGTCTTGAACTCCTGACCTCAGGTGATCCGCCATCTCGGCCTCCCAAAGTGCTGGGATTACAGGCATGAGCCACCACGGCCAGCCTCTAGCTCTTTGTTTTTAAGTTACGCAACTATATCAAAATATTCATTCAAGGCAGATGCAACAATATTCAAGTGGTGTACAATCTGATAATGGCATTCAAATTCAGTTAGAATTTGGTGTAAATTAACTAACTCATTAACCCATACCGACCATGGCAGTGTATTGAGTATTTTTAAATAAATTGCTTTTGTCTATATGCTAAGGATTCCAAGAATTATTAATTTCAAAATGAATTTAACTGAAACTCTCCTGGATTTCAAATTATAGTGAACAAATGGATATTTCTAAATTACTGATTTCTGAAAGACCCAAGGGAGATGAAAGCCCTGGAGGGAGAGATCAGTCAATCTGTGAGTCTTTACTTCATATATACAGATGAATGAAGTTCCCAGAAGGATTCCACTAAACTTCTCTTTTTCCAAGAGGTAGGGGCCAGAGAGGAAAATAGGCTATTAAACAATATTATAGAAAACAAATCTCAATCTCAATAATGATTTCAGGATTCAAATCCTGATTGGGGAGCATGAAAAGCTTCAGGCCAACTTACACTTGTTATTAATTCTAAGCTAAGGCCAGGGACCTTGGTAAGAGAAGTTGTACTTAGTCATGCAACTATAACAGAATATTTCTATTTTTCTAAGAGAGAATGAGGGTTTTTAAAAATTATTTTTTTGACTTTTATGTTCTCTTTCCTCCTTTTGCTTTGTTCCCCAATTCCTACTTAGCTCTTTAGAAATGCAAATATAACCTTTGAACCCACCAGATACTCTCTACAGGGCAAATTCATCTAACTATGAGCTGAGATTCCCTTGAGAGACAACAGTCAACTTACAACCCAGAAATGCTTGCTATGAAATGCTCTCCCATCTGGAGAGTTTCAGTCACTTTTACAACCTAGTTCTGCCCATGAAGGTGCCAGCTCAACCACCTGGTAGATAAATCACCAAAGCCAGTTATATAAATCCCCCACCTGCTTGTTCCTTCAACTGTTCATTCCAAGTTCCCTTTTCAAAGTTCTCACTTTCTGCTCCAAAAGCAAAGTGCTAACCTTAAGACAGGAAGTTTGTACTACTTCTCTTAAGCTAGCTTTGGAATAAAAAATCACTTTCTTTATAATAGACTTGACTCTTGTTAATTAGACTCTTGAGTGACTGAACCTGCATTTCAGTTACAAGACCAAGAACAAATATTTATTAAATGTAATAAATTACTATCCATGGGTTAACACTTGTTTTAAAAGTATTGTTGTATCTAGGTTAACAAATAAATTTGGAATATACTTTTTCTTTCTTGTACTGTCTTTGTTATCAATATTATACTAGACTCACCCAGTAAGTTATGAAATATTTTTTCTTTTTATACTACCTGAAATATTTTATGTTAAATTGAAGTTATCTATGTCTTCAATGTTTGGAAATTCGTAACTGCGAAACTCTCTAACCATGATGCTGATATGTGTTAAGAATGCGCTCTGAATGAAGAGGCCCCCAAACAGGCTTTGTGTGAACAACATGGCTTTTTATTCACCCAAGTATGGGTGAGCTGAGTCCAAAAAGAGAGTCAGCAGAGGATGGTGGGATAGCAGTCGGCTTTATAGGTTTGGGGTAAGCAGTGGAAAGTTACAGAAGTTACAGTTTAGGGTGGCTTTTGCAAGCTGGGAAGGGGTTGTAGGGTTTGGAGTTACAAGGTTGACCAAGGTCAGTTCAGTTGCCTTACCAGTTGAGGTGGGTGGAATAAGGAACAATAGAAGAATGTTTCAAGTTGATTAGGTGTGCAGGGGTTGACCATTCTTCTCCTTTTTGTGGTTTTTCAGTTACTTTAGACTTTCTAGTTCCAGAAACTTATCTGGTGTGTATATGCTAGTCACAGAGGTTACCATGGCATAGTCCATGGGGCAGTCAGTCAGCCTAAAACACCTTACAATATGTATATTTTTATGACTAAGTTTTTGACTACAGAGTCAATGTCTGTAATGACAGAACTTACATTTAGAATTTATTTTTCTTGGGTAAGTCATTATCATTTGTATATTTCTAAGAACATGAATTTTCTTCAAATTTTGATTATTATGAAATGTATTTATATGTTTTTGTAACTCCCTGTAGCTTTGTTGCCTGTTCCCACCCTAATAACACATATTCATGCCTCTTTGTTATTTGATTATGAATCTTAGATATTTGACTACTTTGTGAGTCTCTTCAAAGAATCACATTTAGGTTTATTTGATCATCTAAATAGTTTTATTGTTTTCATTTTCAGAATATTTGATACTTGTTTTATTATTTCTTGCCTTATACTTTACACTTGATCATTTTTTAGCTTCCTAATTTAAACAACTCATTAATTTTCAGTCTTTTTGATTTTCTACTATAGTTAATTATAAATTTTTCTGTTTTTACTGCCTTAATCAGGTGTCCCCAAACTTTTTACACAGGGGGCCAGTTCACTGTCCCTCAGACCCGTTGGAGGGCCACCACATACTGTGCTCCTCTCACTGACCACCAATGAAAGAGGTGCCCCTTCCTGAAGTGCGGTGGGGGGCCAGATAAACGGCCTCAGGGGGCCGTATGCGGCCCATGGGCCGTAGTTTGGGGATGCCTGGCCTTAATAGTTTTCTCAAATACTTAAATGGGTATCTCCATATTATTCATTTCTAAATGAATAGTACCCATAATACTATTTTTCTAACCTATTAGTGGTTTCAAACTATATATATACACATACCATTTTAAAGATTTCCCAATATCTAACATGATTTTTCTTTTGTTGTAGAGGAAATCAAAGTATTTTACCCCAGAGTACGTTTATTTGAAATATTTTGTAATAGAAACAAACAGAAGCAGCCTTGCAAATCAGTCTTTTGTGGAGGAAATCTGCATCTGTATATAACCTTTATTAATGCAGCCAGGATGTTAATTTCCAGATATTTCCAATATCTAGGAAATACTGAGAGTTTGATATCTTTAAATGTCTGAAAGGAAGCATTTACCATCTACTTTTGAGGGCTGCTACCTGTAAGGCTAGCATAACAAGAGCACCTTTGCCAGCCAAGCCTCCCTGCTTTGTTGATCCTCTGAGTCTGTATTCTTTCTATAACTCAAGATGGTATGTAAGCATCTGTACGTTGTTGGGGATTGGGTCTTCATTTAAAGTTTCCCCTGCATACACGTTAAAAAAATGTGTATGGCTTTTTCCTTACTGCCTTGGCAAGTTGATTTTTTAGAGATCCTTCAGAGGGCTAAGGAGAAAGGCCTTCCTTGGTCCTCACAGTTACATTGCCATTCTTCTACTAGAAAATATTAGAGGGGAGGAAGATTTGACACAGAAACTGTTCTGTATGACAGATATTATTTTGTGTTATCAATATTTTCTTTGTGGTCTGTTGGAAAGTCAATTTTGGTAAATAATACATGTGTGCTCAGGAAGAATGTACATGTTCATATTACTGAGTATGTGCATATATATATATGAGCACACATACATTCAGTAGTAAAAATATATATATTATAAATATAAAATATATTTTTATATATTTATATATGTACACACAATATATGCATATATATATAATATTATTCAAGCAAGCATAATAGTCCTGTTGTTCAAATAGTCATTAATCTTGCAGTCCTCAGAATCAAAGCAGATCCAGGGACAATAATTACTAATTGTTAGTCTTACATATCATTTACTGGGATAAAGATTTCCTAGTGTGATTCCATTGTTTTTATCATCGCATTACTACCGGATTCATTTCCTATATTTGGATGCAAATTTACATGGTTCTTACGTATTCAGGTTTAAAAATCTTGTCAGTATAATATTTCTTTCATTCAGTTGTAGAAATGTTCAATGATGAGGACAATCTAACCTATGAATGACATACTGAGACCAGAAACCCAAAGTGATGGTAACTGAGAGTGGTGCTCAGGTTCTATATTTTGGTGATGCTCTCACCTAAGTGAGGACCTTAACACAAAAAAAGAGATTTTTTTTTTTTTTAAAGAAAGAGAAAGGGGGAGAGAGAACAGGAGTCTTGCTCTATTGCCCAGGCTGGAATGCAATATAAAAATAGGTATTAAAAACCTATTTTATGCTGATAATTGTGCTTAACAGTGGAGATGGGAAGGAATAAGGGGAGAAAATAACAAACAAACAGCCAACCAATATTTCATTTAAATCTGTGAAATGCTATGCAAATGCTGAAGAGTGATTTACTTTCATTTATGTGGTCACTTTCAAAATAGGTGTAATGTGATACTGAGAAAAATGTATGTTCTGTGGATCTGGGGTGAAGAATTATATAAATATTTACTGAGTTTACTTGTTCCAGGTCTGAGTTCAAATGATAGATGTTCCTGTTAATTTTCTATCTTGTTGATCTGTGGAATATTAACAATGTGGTGTCAAAGTCTCCTGCTATTCTTGTGCGGGAGTCCAAATCTCTTTCTAAGTCATTAAGAACTTGTCTTATGTATCTGGGCGTTCCTATATTGGGTGCATATATATGTATGATCATTGACTCCTGTTGTTGCATTGATCCTTTTACCATTATGTAATGTCCTTCTTTGTTTCTTTTAGTGTTTGTTACTATTAAAGTCTATTTTGTCAGAGACGAAAGTTACAATTCCTGTTTTCTTTTCTTTCTTTCTTTCTTTCTTTCTTTTTTTTTTGTGCTCTCCATTTGATTGGTAAGTCTTCCACCAACTCTTTGTTTTGAGTCTTTATGTGTCCTTGCTTATGAGATGGATCTGGATACAGCAAACCGATGGGTTTGGACTTTTTATTCAATTTGCCTGTCTGTGTCTTTGATTGGGGTATTTAATCTATTTAAATTTAGGATTAATATTGGTATTTGTGAGTTTAATATTGTCATTTAATGCTAGCTGGCTATTTTGCCCATTAGTTGATATAGATTCTTCATTATGGAGATACTCTTTACCTTTTGGTAAGTTTTTGGGATGACTGAAACTTTTTTAAAAGTTTATTTTTTAAAAACTTTTAAAAGAGAATTTTTTTAAACAAAATTATGGGAGACCATTATTTTGGACTGAGCTCATGCACTAGGTTCCAACAGACCACATCAAACAAAAATGTGTGCTTGTGCTAAATGTGACAGACTCAAACTAAGACTTTAAGGAAACACATAGATCCTAGAATAGACCAGGTTTTATTTTTCTTTAAATAGACAGCAAGGAGATAACATCTACTCAGTCTTGGTTCCTACTTTTGCAAAACTCACTGTTCTTCTGTTTCCTAGTAGATTTCAAGAACAAATAAGTACATTTATGATGGCAATAGTAACATCAGTGACTAAAGTTTTGGGCAATCTCTCAAAATTGAGAAAATGACCAAAAGAGGAGAATTGTTAGAGCAAACTAAATATGGCCTGAGAAGGACTCTCTACTTATGTATTTGAGTCCTTGTGGATGAAATGCAACCTAACTTAATAGGTAGACAAGACAAAAAACCTAACTTAGGAGTATGCACCTGCAACAATGGCTGAGTCTTGGCCAATCCCAGTAGCCATATTTCAACCACTCAAACACTACTGAGTGTTCAAACTGTGTTCAAATAAGGTAAATGCCATGCTGTAAACAATCCAACTGTTTCTGTAGCTCACTTCTGATTTCTGTACATCACTTCCCTTATTTTGTCCATAACTCTTTTTCCACCATGTGGCTGCACTGAAGTCACTCTGACTTTGCTGTAGTTTCTTGGGGCTGCCCAATTAGCAAATTGTTCATTGCTTAAACTCCTTTAAATTTAATTTGGCTGGAGTTTTTCTTTTAACAATATCTTTTCCTATAAATTTACTTTCAGCTTTCATTTCTTTAGGTTTTAAAATTGTCTCTTCCAAGCAGTATATAACAAGATTTTTACTTGTTTTTGTATAACTTGAAAATTTATGGTCATTAATTAACATGTTAATTTATTGATACACATAAATTTATGTTTTTAGCCTTCTGTTTTTTCACTTTTAGTTTACTGTGCTTTTTCTTTTCCTTTTTCCTTTTTTATTTTCATTTTTTATTATTCTCATTTTCTCCCTTATTCAGTTACATTGTATTTTCCAATTCAGTTTCTATTACATTCATTGTTTGCTACACTTTTGTTGTTGTTACTGATAATTTTAATAAGTCTATTTGTCTTAACAAGGTCAAACTTAATCACTAAGTTTACCCTCTTTTTTCTGAAACATACAATAGTGAATTTGAAATACAAATTTGTGTAGGGCTTAAACATGTGAGTACAACTTCTTTGAGAGGATTTTTTTTTAATGCAAATTATGGCTAATGCAAATAAATAAATGAATACTTTAAAAAATTTTTTCTTGCTGCTCACAGACTGTTACTAGTGTATCTTTTTATTTAATGTGTTCTAGCTATGTGTAAGAGCCTTAATTCCCAGACCCAAACGCTTTTATAATTGACAGTAAGTCTCCTTCCCTCACAAGACACACACACACACACACACACACACACACACACACACACACGGCAACCGCAGAGTCTACTCACAATTTTATAACTCAATTCATGATTCAGTTTCATTGCCATGACTTCTAGATACCTCCTGCATCATATTTTCTTGGAACTCATATTTTCATTAATTTTTATAATTTATGTAGTAATTGTATGCATTAGCAGGGAGAATGTTTTCAAGTTATCTAGTATATAACATAAATAGAACTAAAAGTGTTTAGTCACTAGGATTATGTGTATTGGTGATGTTAATCTCAATCCCCATGGTGTTAAATCTGATCAGGGGCTATTCTGTAATCTTTTCTCATGAGCTATCAACAGCATTCAAAGGCCTTGACTTTTCTTTTGTCCCTTCCTGAGACATTCCTTCCTTCATTTTCATGAAAATGCTCTCTTCTAATTTTCCTTCTCCACTGGTACCTTTTTCTCAGTTTGTTGTTGTTGTTGCTGTTGTTGTTGTTGTTTGTCCATGTCACTTCTTTCTCTACATTCTTATCCAAGTTGATATTCATTTTCATACTTTAATGTCTTTCGAATGCAGGTAACTACCACATTTACATGTTCAACACATTTCTCTTCAATGAGACCAAACTCCTACTACTACTACTTCTCACTTCATTTCACAGATCCTTCTACCCCAGGACGTATTGTCACTACTCAGTTTAGACTTTGCTTTCCTAGTAAGTGATATTCCTATCAATGTACTTGATTAAATCAAAGACTTGGGATTCATACATGATTCCCTTTCCAACTCTTCTGTGTTCAAGTAACCAGTATGCCCACATTTATCCATTTGTTCAACTGCATTGCTTCTGAGATCTAACTACATCATTTAGTCTTTTGTAATTTTGAGAGAGAGTTTTAAAAATGCAACATAATTTACAAAT
Source organism: Saimiri boliviensis (assembly GCF_048565385.1). Classification (NCBI taxonomy): domain Eukaryota; kingdom Metazoa; phylum Chordata; class Mammalia; order Primates; family Cebidae; genus Saimiri; species Saimiri boliviensis. Next base: position 38,092,748 of record NC_133465.1, read on the forward strand.
ATATTACCTATAAATATATTATGTCAAAAAATAGCATTATATATAGACATGCATAGGTTAAATAAATGACATAGAAAAGTATAATCTTAGTGATTAGACTTATAGATGATTTCTATTTTCTTTTTGGCTTTTAACATAATCATTATAAAATTATAATCAGGAAAGTAAGTGATTAAAACAAATTCAAAACTTTTCTTGATAGCAGATATACCAAGGATCATTATCCTTGATAACTTAACCAATCTCACATATGTTCCCTGGCTCAATTGGGATAATGATTAGGCCCATATAATGAGAAAAAAATAATTTTCACATGTGAATTGAATTTTTAAAAAAGTCTAATCCTAGTTTTCAAAATTTGGGTTTAGCAGTATAGACAAAAAAATGTTACTTGAAAATCAGGATTGTGACTTATGTGTGATTGGCTACATATATGTGACTAAAACATTGGGATTCATAAAAGTGAATGAATTACAAGGTCAGGCATGCTTTGTACATTGCTCTGCGCTTCAGTTATGTCACTAAGATTGCATTCTCCATCTGTTAGTGGTTTTATAACATTTATTTATATGTATGCTGTTAAGTTTGAAGGGCCAATGTTGATTCTATTGCCTATAATGGTTTTTTAATGAGTTACATTAGTTTGAATTATGATCAATCTAATATATATTTTGGAATGTGTTGCTTTAAATGACTACTACTAATTCTGTGAAAGTTTACCTCAAAGGCTAAAATATATGACAGCTATGTTAGAAGTGAGCCATATTGCAGGCACTTTGTAAGTTTATTAAAAATCAAAAAGCTTGGATACTATGTTATTGATGAAATAATCCACTTAAAGGGGTGAGTTAGTGTGGAAGAATGAAATGCATAAAGACTTTGGCAAAAGACAACCTGAATTTTAATATTACTAGACAGTGTCCGTGTAACCTTAAGCAATTTACTAAACCTCTCTGTGCTATCTATACAACTTGGAAAATCTTACTTTGCAGGATTGTTGTAAGAATCAAAGAAAATTCATATAAAATGCCTAGGTTAAAGTGATTCATACCTTCCTGACTACTGCTGCCTTGTAAACGTAAATGATATAATACCTGCAGGTCTGCTGCTCCAAAATCGCCTACTGCATTGTTAGATGAGCATTATGGTTGGTTAGTCAACCTCATTAGCTATGTTGACTGACTCTCCTGGTGGTTCTATTACTGCTGCTCAGATGAAGATTGTATTGGATTTCTGAAAGACGTAAAACAGAATTACACATATAAACACACTCAACCCAGTTAATCAGGTGAAAGCCCCGTGTAATCAGGGGGCAACTTGTGTGTACTCAGGATTCTTTCTACAAATCCTTCACTACTATGTAGAGTTATATAACCTTGTCTCTGCTCATAAAGATAACACCAAGCATGCCCTCTAGAGCAACCTAACTTGGCCTTGTTAGCCTATCTGTCTCATACCTGCTGCCTTCTCCTAAAACAGAAGAATCAGTCTTTTTCTATTTCCCAAAGCAACACCTATTCTTTCGTTGATATGGCAATCATTTTTCCTTCACGACCTTTAATGCTCTCATTTTCTTATTTATAATTGCCATTATAATTACTCTCCCAAACAACTATGATCCCAGAAAGCAATACATCTAGCCAAAATGATAGTGATAATTTTTATATCCCTTACAAGAATCTAAATACCTTTGTGATTTTAGAAGAAACAATTTATTCCACCTCATCCTAAATTACAAGCTTCTTCAATTCTTTTTGTAAAGATGACAATTTATAAAGGGATTATCTACAGTGAATGTAATCACTCAGGATATAGCAAAATGTCATAATTATTATAATGTGTTGGGGGTAACCAGGCTGGAAGGGGGGGAGTGGGAGGGGACTATGTGCAAATCTAATAGCAAAACATGTAAATTTTTCACTAAAATATGCTGCTCAATTAACAACTAATAATGGGGTAATAAGTAAAGTGAATGGCATTTTAAATACCTTGGGCTTCTCAGTTGTGATATAAATGGCACATTGCAGATAGCCCAGAGAACAGTAACAATTCTTCTTGACAGCTTCAGCCACTCTCTGAATGATCAACCTAAACAAGTAGATCAGCACAAAAAATCTGCATTGGAAGCACATGAAGCAGAATCTGAAACAATTATTGATCAGGGAAATATTTCATCATAGTTATTTCAAGGTACTTAACAGCATTTGAGAATGTAAATTACTCCATTTCATTATGAAATTATACAATCCAGTCAATAATATATACAGATTTCTCCGTTGTTGGTAAAACCTTAAACATAATGGGAAATTTTTTTAAATGGAACCAGAAGAGGCATTTAAATGGTAAATGTCATTTTGGTTATTCCCCTGCTACAGGATTGATGGAAGTTAATTTACATAGATCATTATTGATTCTAGTTCCACAAAATGGGAATGAAAAAATTATATCTGACATATTTTAAAGTCCACAAAATGCCAATATTTTTTCTCCCTTATATAACTTCAATCTGTTGAAATGCAAGAATGTTTTGTTTTAGTCTTTATTAGACACTTCAGATTAAGTTACAATCAATATTATTACATAAAAATCCAGGGTAAAAATGTATTTTCAAACCACAACTTAGGACTGACTAATAATGACAATATGGATTATATTAATATTCTACCCCAAGCAATACATAAACAATTTATTGGAGTTCTTTGGAAATTCCCCACAGCACTGCCTAGAGGTAATCATTATTTATATTTTTATTATATATTCTTCCAGAGCTTTTGCTATGCTGTATTAGGTTTTCAAGCATTTTATACAATGTATACTATTGCATTTATTATTTAAATTTGTTTATAGCAGTCATCTTAAAACTCAATTTGCATACATAGTAACAAAATAATAAATCTATTAAAAAGCCTATTAAAAGAGCACATCTCTTTGAACTTTATACCTGCTAACCTACTCATTCTCATCCATCCCAAAGATTCTGATTCTATAGAAGTAAGCTGGAGTCTAGAAATATAAATTTAAAACATAAAACTTAATATAGCTCTGAGGAAAGTAGATTGTAGTGTTAAAAAACACAGGCCTATAATTTCTTTTTTGTGTTAATCTTATGAGGAGAGTACTCAAGATTACGCTAGTTTGTGATGATACTTTGTTAAGAGATTCATCTTTTTCAGAATTTGAAAGAATCTCAATGACAGAAACTATCTGTTTGACAGAATTTTCATAGGAAATCAGCATTATTTGGAGACTTTTGAAGGGAATGAATAATTACTAACTTTTCCATTCCTTCTATAATTAGATTGTATCGAGATTTTCTACCTTACCTTAGACAATTTTTATAGGTAATGGTTTTCCAAGAAATTATAAAATGTATTTGTGTTTGTGAAATGGAAGACCTTATATTCAATTAGAACAACTCCAGCTTTTATCTATGTCTCTGCTCCTTCCTTTGGTTTATTCCTTTCTATGCTTAGCTTCTTCAATTTCATACTTAATTTTTATCTGACATTTCTCTTATAGGTTATTATCTTCAAAGCATAGGCATAGTTTAACTCTGTTTTGATTTACATCTACTTTGCTGTCTTTCAATAGTGCCTTTTTTCTTTTTCTTTCTTTCTTTCTTTCTTTCTTTTTTTTTTTTTTTTTTTTTTTTTTTGAGACAAAGTCTTACTCTGTCACCAGGATGGAGTGCAGTGGTGTTAGCTCAGCTCACTGCAACCTCTGCCTCCTGGATTCAAGCAATTCTTGTGCCTCAGCCTCCCGAGTAGCTGGGACTACAGGCAGGTACCACCATATCTAGCTAATTTTTGTATTTTTAGTAGAGATAGAGTTTCCCCATTTTGGACAGGATGGTCTCGATCTCCTGACCTCCTGATCCACCTGCCTCAGCCTCCCAAAGTCCTGGGATTATAGGCTGAGCCACCATGCCTGGCCAATGGTTGTTTTTTTTTGTTTTTTTCCTTTTTTCTCTTTAGACTTCATTTACTAACATTTATTTTTAGTTTTCTTATAGATTTCATTGCTAATATCAATAAAATAATTTCTTATTTTTAAATGTTTATTTTTATTATACTGTGAGAATTTGGAATTTTATATTCCTATATTTATGTTAGTATTTTGGTTTTGTACCTAGTAACTTAGCTGAATTCTTGTTGATTCCATGGGTCTGCGCATGTTCTTGGATTTATTTATTTATTTTTATGTAGACCATGATACCATCTAAAAATGATTACATATTCTTTTTCACGTTTTATTTTTCTCATTTTATACTTTCTTCTTATTATTTTATCCTGGCTTATTATTATTTAAATCCTCTAATACAATGCTAGAAAACAGAAGTGATGAAAGCCAGCAATTTTATCAGGTATCACTATGGTAAACTTCTAAAGTCTCCCTGCTAATATTGTATTTGTTGTAATATTTTTTACAAAAAGTAAGATGGGCTATTTTTCTGAAGTGTCTTTAAATAGTAAGAATCACCTATTCTATGAAGTTTGAATATATTTTAATTAAATTACCTTTTAAATCAGCTAGCCTTGGCTCTCTCAGTACCTGATAGTTTGATAATCAATTCAACAAAAACATGAAAACCTATTATATGAGCCATAAGTAGTTTTAATATTACACTATACTCTTACATTAAACAGGTTAATATGCATGTAGAAAAGTTACTACTCACTGCATATCAAAATAACATGTCATTATATATTTTAAGCAGATATGTAAAGATAATATCCATTTATCTAAAATCAAAATAAGTCATTCCTGTCAATTGTTTTTCATGTAAATTCTACTTCAACCTGACATGTTGATGATTAGATGTCAAGATCCTAATATTGACTTTCTAAAAAACCATAAGTACCTCTGGGACAAACCAACTATCTCCATGAGTTTTTCATACAGAATATTGACCATAAATACATGTGTCTTCACAGTGGAGAATATTTAAGGCTTTCCCCCCCAATTAAATTAAAAATAATATATTCTAATGTATTCAGCAGTTACATTGCTCCCAAATTTCAAATTATAGTAAAAATGTGGTTTTGTATAAACAGAATTACTTTGCATTAATATTCTTTTAAACTTCAAGACATGTGATCTCTTCAAAACAGCATGATTTAGGTTTTAAAAATTCTTTTTAATCTTCTATAGTTCTGTGAATCAATATCTGTAAACTTAGCATAGTGCAAGAAAACTCAGTGTTTAAAAAGCAGCATGAAAATTAATAACGTTGATGGTATTCTGTAGCTGTGTCCATATCTTCAACTAAAACAAAATCATTAAAATTTGGATTTAATGTATGAATACAATCTTCAACAGAGTACACATATCTTTTGAAGGAACTACTTAAAACAGTCTCTTCAGAAAATCATTCTAGTTTGTTTTCACTTTTTTTCACAATTTTAGTAAAAATTTAATGTAATTATTGGATTTGCTGAGAAAAATGTATTAGAAGGTTAAAGCATTTCTTATTTCTTGAGGAAAGAAAACATTGGAGGCCAGTATTTTCGTAGTAAGAATTCATTTCTCCAAAATAAAGAAAATTAGGCCCACGTGGTAGCAGGCACCTGTGGCCCCAGCTAATTGTGAGGCTGAGGTGGGAGGGTGGCTTGAGCCCAGGCGGTCAAGGATGCAGTGAGCTGTGATTGTGCCACTACATTCCAGCCTGAGTGACTGAGCAAAACTCTCTCAAAACAAAAAAATAAAATATTGGTAGCATGTTCATTCACAAATTATTTTGGTAATCCAACAATCGCATTACACATTAAGCACAATGAATTTAATGATAATTTCATTAAATGTGTGGAAGAATGGTTAAAATTATCATAGATATGATCTATGGTTGCAAGTAAGAAAACTCCATTATTTTCAATTTATTATAAATAACCATATTTAAATGATTCTAAGACCCCATCAACTGTAAAGTGGATGTCTTTTGCACGATGCTAAAATGTGAAAACCTAAGCACTTTGCAAATGATGTAATGTGGTATGATGTTAATAATTTGTAGACTGTATTAGATCTAAAACCAAAACTCACCTAGGTTTTTGGTATCCTCTTATTTTACTTAATATTATACTACAACAGATCAGGCACAATGGCTCATGCCTGTGATCCCAACACTTTGGGAGGCTGAGGCGGGTGGATACTTAAGGTCAGGAGTTTGATACCAGCTTGTCCAACATGGTCAAACCCCATCTCTACTGAAAATACAAAAATTAGCTGGATGTGTTAGCACATGCCTATAATCCCAGCTACTCAGGAGGCAGAGGCATGAGAAAAGAATGGCTTGAACCCAGGAGGCAGAGGTCTGATTGGAGTATACATATCAAAACCCATTTTTTTTTTTTTGCTGTGTATATGAAACACAACTGAAATTAAAGTGGTTCAGAATAGCTAAAAAATAAAAGGATATAAAAGCATACTAAGAAAATGCAATAAAAAGAAAGTGAGAATAAGTTTTCTGATGTTAAGCACGGTAGACTTCAGTCAAATGAGCATTAAATAATTGAAAGAAAGTAGGATTGCCATTTTTAGCAAATAAAAATTTGAAATTTCATCAAATTTGAATTTCAGGCAACCAATGAATATTTTAATCTATTAATACACAAGCATCATTTGCATCAACATACAACAATTAGTGACTTTAGTTAAATTGAAATTTAATTGGGATTCATTTTTTTATGTGACAACCCTATTTTTTTCGCACTAAGTAACAATTATCCTGAGCAGACAAAATCTGTGGAATGTAATCATAAAGCAAGTTTATTTTATTTTTGTCTCTCACTGTCCCTGTAAATCTGCTGTTTTCTACCAGGTGTTACTCCTTGTCAAGAGCATTTCTAACTTCTCCAGGGTTGCAGCATAGGGAAGAAGGGTATCTAAGGAGAGAAGAAAGTTCTGACTTGATACATAGTGTTGTGGGTATTCAGAATACCGATGTTCTTGCAGTATGTTAAAAACTCACCATTTCCTTTGATATTTATTTCATGGTTGCTTTGGAGATCCTCTTGCCATCTTCGGGGATGTCTGCCTTGCAGTATTGTTACAAAGGCACCTCACTTTTGCTGGATGTACCCCTTTGTAGCTGTATAGCAATACAACACTATCTTTGGGTTAGCTCTGCTGATTTTGCCTTGTTGCTCTAGGTGGTCATTTTGGATGGGACCCCATATAACCTTGTGTGCAAGGCTGATGTCTGTTCACAAGAGGCACTCCTGCATTCTTTGCTCCTGTTCATTTTGGAAAGCTAGCCCCTGCTACCACCTCTCTTTCCTCAACCATTAAAGTAACTGTTCAGCTCACTTCCAGACCTTTGGATTTTCTAGGGAGAAACAGATATCATTTTCTCTGTCTTATGTTGCAAGGAACACATAATATGCTTTCTGAAGCCATAAGCTTCTAATTTTGCAGAATTCTTCTCTTGTATTTTGCCTGTTAAAATATATTTGAAACATATGTAACATTTTAAAAAACCTATACGAAACACTTAAAATATATATTTTAGTAAATTGGAAGAAACAAAATGATACAGCCTCAAATCACAAACTCTAAGGTGTATAATTAATAGCTGACAATGTGATTTTATAATGTGACTCATTATTTCCAATCTTTCGCATGAAAGACATGCAAAAGATCAAAGCATTCATTACAAAGTCTCAGCTTTCAAGTATTGTTTTCTGGGGAGTAAAAATGAGGTAAAGTGCTACGGGCTATGTTGTAAATTATTTTATTATGAGTATTATATGTATTATAGCAATATAAAAATACAAGAAATACTCAAATATATACATGTATACACACACACACACACACACACACACATATATATATATATATATATATATATATATATATATATTGCAAAGAAAAGATAACAGTATTTCATATGTATACATATATATATCCCCAGAGATGGCAATCCAAAGGTCTGGAAATGTATATATATTTGCATATATTTGTACATTTCTTTTATATATATGTATGTATATTGTATTTTTATATTGTTATAAGAAATATGTGATATGATTTATTCATAATAAAACATATACATATATGTAAAAAATATGGATAAAGCAGGGAAACAAAAATATACCTTCACCAGAGATAACTACAAGTAACACTTTAGCTTATATATTTCTATTATTTCTCTAGGTACAATTGTACATACATTTTTATACAAAGATACACATATAGAATGTGTATTACAGCCTGCACTTTTGCCACTAAATTATATAGCTTATTTTACCTTCCATTAAATATTTTTTCATCATATTCATATTTTAATATATAGCATCCTAAAATGTATTTGCTCATTTTCCTTTTGGGAGACATATTACAAACAATTCTATAATATATATATATCTTTATATGTAAATTTATCATGCAGTTAATCTTGGGGTATACCTGTGTCCGATGTTCAGAAGTTTTAAAACTTCTGACATATATTGCCAAATGGTCTTCCGTAAGGATTATGCATAATTGCACTATTCATCAGCAATTTATCAAAGAATATCTTTTGCTGCACTACCACCGATATTTGATATGCCCATAAAATATAAATAAATATTGTTCATTTAATTTTTTAAAATAGCTCTGTCTAAACATTTTTAAAACTGTGTTCAGTGGCACTGGTCTACAAAATAGACCTCATGTTTGCTTATAAAAGTTTGCGAAGTGCCCAGTATAACAAAGTGTTTTTTTTATTGCCAGGTTTGGCAGAGCTTTTAACAGGATTAACATGCTGAAATAGATCATGGCTCATCAAAGGAGGGCTATTGCATCTGCAATCCTAGTAGCCACTAAACTCCTTTATCTTAAAACTACAATTAGCAGTTAGGTGAAAGCCTTAGAAACACACACAAAATGATGCTATTTTTAATTATTATTAAATATTGGATTTCATATTCTTAACAGGCTTCTTTCTGATAATAATGTTTTCCATAACGGCACTTCGTGCTTTTCTTAATATTCAAGTTGAAAAACCATATTTTTGGGATGAAAGTTGCCTGTCAAGTTATTCATTACTGATCATTTTTCAAGCTCTCTTTCCATGAGCCTTGTTTTTCATTTCTTTCTTTCTTTCTTTCTTTCTTTCTTTCTTTCTTTCTTTCTTTCTTTCTTTTTTTTTAACAATTGCCTGCATTTTCAGAGTAGCTGGAATCAGTCTGGTTGTAGGGGAAATTGGGGAAGAAAACCTAGGTTTTGCTAATTTATATATTATTTGTACGTTTGGTTTTTGATGTGCTGTATCATCATCTATGTTTGGCTTTAGTAAATATCAATTTGGCTGCAAAGCATTTCTTGAGAATATTCCCAGAAACTTTATTTTTAGGTAATTGTAAATCAAACTATAAGAAAAACATACATTTGCTTTTTGAAAATAACTACCATCTTTCAAATCTGCAGTGTTTTCTCACTGATGAAACTAAAGGACCTGGGCATCATTCATAAAGCAATTTACTGTTATCTAAAATACTCTTTGAGAAAACTGAGCAGTCATCTGGACACTCCCAGGATTTCAGTCTGGTTATAAAATTAAGATATGCACTTAATGATGTTGTTTTTGGAATGCTTTTTAAAGTTGCCTGTTATAAAAAGTATGCAAGATAAAAGTTTAAAAATTATAAAGTTCTGCTCTTTAACAAATTGTTGGACTTGCAAGTTTGACCAAACTAGATATGAAACTCAAGTACCACTTCTTGAAGAAATGACACTTCTTCATACTCGATCTAGAAACAGGGTGAGACAGATGGCAACCATGCAGGTTGAATACAAAAAGGTATCAGCATCCTTTTTTTTTTTTTTTTTTTTTTTTTCTTCCTTGAGATGGAGTCTATCTTTGTCACCCAGGCTGGAGTTCAGAGGTGCAATCTCGGCTCACTGAAACTACTGCCTCCCAGATTCAAGCAAGTCGCCTGCCTCAGCATCCCTAGGCATGCATCACCATGCCCAGCTAATTTTGGCATTTTCAGTAGAGACAGGGTTTTACCATGCTGGCCAGGCTGGTCTCGAACTCCTGACTAGGTAACCTCCTGCCTCAGCCTCACAAAGTGCTGAGATTACAGGTGTGAGCCACCATGCCTAGCCATATCAGTGTCCTTTTAAGATAAAAAGTACCAAAAAAACACTACTGTCTAATCATCATCCAATACCCCTCTAACAGCAGTTAGGTTTATGTCTCCTGAAGGGGAAAATAATACAGGAGTTATTAAGAAATTATATTAGGCAGCTAGAAAGGGTGAAAGTTCTCCATGGAATTTTTCCTTTAGTAAAAATCAAACCCCAAAACCATTTTTTCTTTAACAGAAAGTAGCCTGAGAAGTCAAGCAAAGATATGTAAACTAGAAGCTTTTATACGTAAATCCTGGCAGCTGTACCTGGAATCCAGCTACATTCAATATGGCATCTCCCACCCTCTTTTCCTTGTCACCAAATGTGCCAACTGTCATGGCAGCCTCCAGGTAAAGCCACATGAGCAGAACAACATGGTAGCCAGAGAGATAGCTACATTTGCATATTAAAGGACTAGGGTGGGAAGGCCAGTTATTTTGTGGGCTACCTGAATAACACAGGTCAAACTAATACCCTGGGTCCTATGCAGATCAGACAATGATGCCTCCTCCAGCCTTCCAGTATAACTGACTGCTTTTCCACCACATGTGGGGTTTTCAGTTCGGAGCCCTCCTCTCTCTGTATAGGGGAGCTGTTTTCTTCTTTCTTGCCTATTAAACTTTCCACTCCTTAAACCACTCCACATGTGTCTGTGTCGCTAATTTTCTTGGTGTAAGACCAGGGACCCTGTGTGTTTCTCCAGATGATGAAGCCGTATTACCATCTTCTTTTCTTTGTCTTTAAGTGGCTCAATTATTTAGCCATATTGTCCAAATCTTCTGTTTCTTTTTTCTTTCAGGGCTTTATCTCAAAGCATTCTGGTATCATTTTTTCCATTATATAGTGTCCTTTCTGTATGTAATTTTAAGTATTTTTTCTTTGTTTAAATTTTGGTAACATTTTTTGAATATATATTAGATTATTTGTTCTGTTTCATTGAATTTGCTTTTTTCCTTGGGAATACTTGTTAATATATATGTTCAATCCACTTTATCCTCTTTATCTGTCATTTTTTCTCTTTTTTTTTTCACTTTGCTGTCTTAAGACATTCACTCCTATGATGATTTCTTTTTTTTCAGTTTAGGGTTCATTTCTACAATGAATATTTTATTTCTTGTCTTTCTTGAGTTCTGTTACCTTAACCAAGAGTTTTTCTAACTAAGATTTGTATTATTATTTAACATTTTAGATCACTTAATATCTTTTAGCTTGTTTTGAAACATTAGGTTAGAAATTTAACTGTTTTATGTGCATACATTTGTTTTGTGATTTGTTGTGTCTGTAGAGACAATATTCTGCTCCTTGACCTTTATTTTCTTATAATAATTTTGTGTGAAAATCAGTCCTAATCCCTTTAAGTATCTCATTTATACATGAAATTCATTTTCTGAAATTTTAGAAGGTTAAAATAGATTTTCTTGCTTTTCTAGTCTAGCACTATCTCTTTTTGGTTCTATGATTAGTTTAAAAATATTACCTTGAAATTCTGCAATCTGGTATTACTCCCTTTCTCTTATCTCTATATTCTTTGTTTTATAAGTTTTCTATATCTGTTTTCTAATGTTTCCCCATCTTGCTAATTTATACTGCTCTTAACAACTTCTCCCCAATAAATAAGATATCCTTCAATTTAGTTTTGAAACCCCAAAAGGCCTAGATTACTGCAGATCCTTCAGATTTTATTCTGGACCAATTACATTGACCCATACATTAAAATATGTAAAAATTACTGCCTAGGTTTACATGCTCTTCTGAAATTGTGCCTAACAACTGTGCTTCCTAAGAACTTCTTTTTGCTGTCTGGGGGATTCTGAACTTCCAGGTTCTTCAAATGCACCATTGATTCCCTGAGATCACATGGGCACAAGCTGTCAGTGCTTTCTTCCAATTCACTCAGTTTCTAATGTGAGGGAAAAACTGTCACTTGAATGTTCTGTTTTAAGATGTGAGCTATAAGTTTTAGGTGTTATTATTAGGGAAATCTGTCTTTCTTATAGAGAAGATTTGAAAATATTCCACAATCATCACCACTTTTGTAAGATGTACTTGACATATTGATTTTTTAATGTACTCTGTTCCTCTAAATGCTTTTTAGATATTGTGTCCATGTTGTCCAGTTTTCAGTTATATATGGGGAGCCTGATGCCATTTTTCCTCTGTCTTAAATACTTCTGTTTGTTTGCTACTTTGTTTTTGCCTGTAAAATTTAGATTTTTTTTCCCTTGAAGTAAAAATCTCACTTAACTTTCATCTAAATGTACCTAGTCTCTTTTAATTCATAGTGCCAACTATTCATTGAATCTCTTTTCCCACAGTCCTCTCAGGCAAAATTAAGTTCCATGTATTTAAGAACCTGATAGAATAGAAAATAGCAAGACAATAGCCAATAGAACTTATATTAACTCCCAATACTGCACAGATATAAAACATCTGTATGAATGACAAAAATATAAATCATTAGAATGTCTTAGATTCTTTCTTTTGCCATTCTGTGTAAAGATTGTGTTCATCAATTATTCTTTATTGCTTCTGTTTTTATCTGCTCTCTTCTCTAATGATGTAGTTCATTTTATACATATACTGCATCACCTGACTCTTTTAGTTTCTTATCTCTTCATCTTCATTTTCATTTAAACCTATGAAAAGTATCTTGATCTGTTCTTTTAATGCAGTGTTTATTACTGTTTTTTTTTTTTTGCAGTAACCAATGTGTTATTCTCTTCTTCACATTTTTTATTCAGCAATAATCTTTCTTAATTAATATTGTTTACAGTTTGGTCTTTCTAACTCTTATCGCATTTATGACTTGGATTCTTTTTATACTTTTAAGTTTTTTCTTTCTTATTATATGTCTCTTTCAAATGAGGCCATTTGCTCTGAATACTTTCCTGCTCTTTATTTATTGAAATTAACAAATCCTTGTTATTCCTGGTCTAATTGTTTGTTTGTTGAAGATAGTTTTTAGGAACTAAGATGGGTTTAGTCAAATGCTATATAATCACCCGTTTAAAGTATTAAAATCTGTACAAAAGAAAACTAGACTTTTTTTAAATTTTGCCAGTTCAGAAGGTTCACTTACATGAAAAAAATACAAAGTAAGTTGAAATTGTATGGTAAAATATTTGACTACATTTGTATCCTTACTTCAACACTGACAAGCTGTATAACCAATCAGTATACTTTGGGATATCTATAGAAAGGGATAGTAAGAGCACATAATTCATGTTAAGAATGATAGACAGGTTAATATACCTTCAGCAGTCTCTGTGTGTGGGAAATTAGGGCTACAGTATATGGAAGGCTAGTTATATTTCCTTTGAGAAGAATCTGTTTTACTGAAATACGTTATTAATGTGTTTTTATTTAATGGCTGTAATGTATGGTTATTAATTTTAATGTCATCCTTAACTTTCAAGGAAAAAATTGCTTTCAGTTTATTAAAATATGTCCATTTTATGGTGGCTGTCTTAAAACGCAGTCTGTATGGGATTTTGGGATGGGGCAAATGATCCAGAAAATACATAAGTAAATAAAGTATGGTTTTTACACTCAAGAATTTTAGAGTCTAGCTGAGTAACAAGAAAAAAACATAATCCAATATAATGTATTGTGATGATTGCAAAGATAAAGGGAGTGCATAAGACAGTACACCCAAATCAGATTCCATGTTTGTGTGTTACGGGATGGTTGAGAAGGAAAGAAGGTATGTGTGGGACATCAACAAAGTCTCGGAATAAAGAACATAATATGTAGAACACTGAAGAAGACAAAAGACATGAAATCCAGGTGTAACTCAGAAACTTTCTGGATTACTTTCCTCACATTTAAAACTGGAAATATAAAAATTGGCCCACATAATTTTTCAAGGATATTTTGTGAAAAACATCATGTGTGTAAAAATAGATTGGAAATTATAAACTGCTATATAAATATATACTACTAATGTTATCTATAGCTTTATATTTTCTTTAAACATTGTGGTACAACATGTTTCATAGAATAAAATATGAAAAACATTTTAAAAAACATGGCAATCAAATATAACAGGGAGAATGAATTTTATTTCAATGAAGGCTAATCACCAAATTAAGACATGAGTATCTTGGTTCCAGTTTTCAAAATGCAGTCAAATTCTCTCTTCTTTTTTTTTTGTAATTGATCAGATGATATTTATTATCATATCCCACATATTTTCTAAAAGGAAAAAATCACTACTTTTCCAGTCTCTAGGAAGAAAGGGGACCAGAGAAGAATTATTACTGTTCTCTCTTTTCTGCTCATCTGATCCTCTTACAGAGGAAATCTGAGCAACTGACACAGGTGACTGACAAACTGAAAAGATGAAACAAAGATACTCTCTTTGAGTTTTCTCATAATTTATCTTTTTTTTTTTTTAACCTCCTCTCCTTCACATGCCATCAAGTCTCTATAATAGCCTTAGGCTGGAAAAGTACGCAAGTTTGCATTGTACTCTGCCTTGGGCTTTAGAATCATAATTTTACCTGATTATCATTGCATCCTTAATTATAAATCATAAGCAAAACCAGCTTACGGTAGTTACTTAAGGCATAATTGTTGTATTAAGAGATAACATCAGTAATCAGTGTTTGACAACAACCAATGTTTCTTTCTCTTTTTTCAAAAGCTATGACTATTTGCCTCTGCTTGGCTCAGCTGTATTTTCATTTTGAAGCTAGGCTGAGTAGCTCTAATCTGTGACTGCTATTCTCATGCCAGTGGTCAAGAATGGGAAAGAGTCTAACCTAAGCATACAAGCATCCTTAAGCTTTCACTTGGTCATGGAAAGCGTAATATGATCTTATATTCCATTGAACAAAGCATATCCTATAGACAAGTACAAACACAATGAAGCTGGTATGTATACTTCACTTAAATGATGCATGTGCAAGTCACATGATAGTGGACAGTGAGGCATGATTCTAGTACAGGGAAGGGGTGAATAATGTAGGAAAATGTTTCCATTTCATCCTGGCCACGTGGCATTTGCTCCACGTATTAGATTTAAAATCTTATCCAGAATGTAAGTGAGGGCCACCTGAATTAAAGTAAACAGGATAACTCCTGAGAATAAAATTTTTAAACATTATTTATTAACAAATAAATATCATATTTGTTTATTGTGTTCTACATATGAGTTTTAAACTTACAGATTGTTAAATAGCTACACTGAGCTAATTAACATGCATTTCTTTACGTACTTATGATTTTTTTTGTGGTGAGAACACCAAAAATCTCTCAGCAATTTTCAAGAAAACAATACATTGTTGTTAACTATAGTTGCCATAATGTTCGATAGATCTTTTGAAATTATTTCTATTATTAAACTAAAATTTTGTTTCCATTGACCAACCTGTCCTCAATGCCTAACTCTCACTCCTCAGTTGTAGGCAACCACCATTTAACTCTTCAGTTCTCCATGTTCAACTTTTTAGATCATTCATTATTTGTCTTTCTGTGCCTGGCTTACTTCACTTAATATAATATTCTCTTGGTTCATCCATGTTGTCACAAATGACAGAATTTTCTTCTGTTTTAGGGCTGAATAGTATTCCATTGTGTGTATATAACATATTTGCTTTATCCATTCATCACTGATGGACACTTAGGTCGACTCCAGATCTTAGCTATTGTGAATGATGCTGCAATGAATATGGAAGTACAGATATCTCTTTGACATACTGATTTCATTTCTTTTAGATATATACCCATTAGTGGGATTTCTGCATCATACAGTAGTTCTATTTTTAATATTTGGAGGAATCTCCACACTGTTTTTCACAATGGTTGCGGTAATTTACCTTCCCACCAACAGTGTGCAAGTGTTCCATTTTCTCCATATCCTCTTCAACACTTGTTATTTTTTTATCTTTTTGATAATAGCCAATCTAACAGTTATGAGGTGATATTTCATTGTGGTTTTTTATTTCTCTAATGATTAGAGTTGTTGAACTTTTTTTTCATATATCTGTGGTCCATTTATATTTCTGGGATCATCAAGAATTTTAAACCTAATTTTTACAGATTGAAATTTATATAAAGAATGGGATTTAATTTTGGATTTTTATTTTTCTCTGTGAATTTAATATTAGGAGAGATTCCATATTATTTGAAATGAAAATGATCTATTGTAATGCATATTAGTGCCCTTAGATGCATCACCACTTGTTCCAGGAAGATAAACCAAATAGCTGCATACGCTGTCAAGGGGAGCACTTGAATGAAGGCAGGAATAAGATTGCTTGAGTCCAGTATGATCTTATTCCTTGGTGAAGTTAGCTAATTTCTGGTTGATCTTGGCTTAGCTATTGATCAGCAAACTTAATGGGTTAAGAAACTAAAATTAAACAACAGTGGAGGATAGAAATAATGTACTTAGTTGCCTTTATATCACATTTTTAGTATGGAATGGGGATTTTTTCCTCCATTTATCTGGAGGAATTACATTGAAAAAGTAGAAAACTTGGCTTTATCAAATGTCTTCTTTTGACATTTCTTCTGTTTTGTTTCCTGGCTTAAGGTGAAGTAGATTCTCAAGCATTTTCTTCTCTTTCATGTGGTAAATAGACTTGGAGGCTTTTTTTTTTTTTTTTTTTTTTTTTTTTTTTTTTTTTTTTTGCCAAACTGCAAGGGAGCCCTGAAATTTAGTTTCTGTTCTTCTCCTTGTTTTGTTAAATGTTCCATCTTCAGAGAAGCACATTATCTGTTTCACTTCTTCTCATGAAACCATCTCCAACTTTCTCTTGGATTAACAAGCTGCGAAACAGGCTATGACTCTTAGGCAATGGGCTAATGAAAATGCCCAGACCTTGACCTACAGACCTGGAGGCCCCAGTTGCTACTCCTCTAAGGTCTAGAGCAGAACTTTCCAGTAAAAATATAATGTGAGCTGCATACCTAATAAAAAATATTCTAGTGGCCATGTGAAAAAAGTAAAAAGAGCAGGTAAAGTTAAATTAATAATACATTTTATTCACCATGGTATTTTCAAACATTATCATTTCAGCATCTAATCAATAAAAACACAGTCAATGAGTTTTTCTTTTTTGTATTAAATTTTTTAAAACTGATGTTCATTTTCTACTTAGAGCATATCTCAATCCAGACTAACCACATTTCACAAGCCCAGGAGTTACTCTACTATCATATCTACTGAGCAGTACAGATCTAGAGTTTTGTCTTAGTTTCCGTTACAGTTTGAAAAGGGTTGCAGATTCTAGGATTGCTTCCTTAACCAAAGCAGTCCTGGAGTATATATTGCAAAATAGCCTACCACAAGAACATTATTCTACCATTTATGAAAGGGTAGCCAATACTCTATTTGAACCTCATCTGCTTATTTGTACCTATTCTCACTTAATTTAGCACATCCATTATTAAAATTGAGATGCCTGACTTATTTTTTTTTCACCTGGATGGGAAACAACTCACCTTATAAAGGCCAATGGATCCAAAAGTAAACATGATTTTGAACTTCCAGACTTTTAAATTGTAATGATTCGCAAATAGACAAGTTAATTACTCATAGGTAAAGCTAATGGCATTTTTTGGGGCCATAGAAAATTTCAAAGCAATTTATTTTTCATTTTTGTGGGTACATAGCAAATGCATATATTTAGAGAGTACATGAGATGTTTTAACACAGGCATGCAATATAAAATAAGAGAATGGGGTATCTATCCCCTCAAGTATTTATGTTTTGAGTTATGAACAATCACACCGTTTACTTCAAAACGTACAATTATTATTGACGATAGTCACCCGGTTTGCTATGAAATAGTAGGTCTTATTTATCCTTTCTAACTATTTTTTTGTACCTGTTAACAATTCCCACCTCCTCACTAGCCCCCCAAATACCTTTCCCAGCCTCTGGAAACTATCCTTCTACTTTCTGTGTACATGAGTTCAATTGTTTTGATTTTCAGATCTCACAAATAAGAACAGGGATGTTTGCCTTTCTGTGCCTTTCATTTACTATCATAACCCCCAGTTCTATCCACATTGCTGAAAATAACTGGATCTCATTCTCTTTATGGCTAAATGGTAATCCATTGCGTGTATGTACCACATTTTCTTTATCCTTTCCCTTCATGGTTGGGGATCAATTGAGTTTGGTCCATTTTTTCTTTCTGCTCTAGCAGGACAGCACTGAGTTCAATAACTCACAATTGCTGTTTTCTCTCTCCCCCAGCGCCCAGAGACACTCTCTGTACTACATTACCACTGCAGGGGTTGGCAGAGGGGTGGCATCAGTGACTCAATACTGTTTATTCTATCTCTTCAGTGCCTCTTTTAGTGACACACTGTTAAAACCAGGTACCATGAGTGTTCATCTGATTCTTGGTTCTTATGAAGGTGTTTTGTTCTGTGTAGATAGTTTTTTAAATTGGTGTCCTTGCAGGGGCAACAATGGTGAAGCCTTCTATTTCACTATTTTGTTTTGCCTACCCAGCTCATAACAATTTCACAGATAAAAAAAATCTACATGTATTTCAACTGGGATAGAAATGTATGGCCTTTTAAATTTATGTTTCTCTCACTTTTAGCAACAAATTATTTATTAATTTAAATTGTAGCTAAAGTGCAAAGCCCAATTAAAGGCGGTATATGCACCTAGTGAAATAAAAAGGGGACACTTTAAATTCCAATAACAATGTTTACATACCATAACCTTAAGCTTGACATATTTGATATTGCCCAATAAAGATAATTACTTTTCAGTTATAATGTAATAATATCAGTGTGTTACCATTCAGAGTAAAAGAGAACTTTATCTGACTACCAATAAAATAGCAAAAAAATCCCTAATTATGGAAGTTCTATGGTATCATAATAATAATCACCATATCAAAGAGTTCTTTCATTTGATTAAGTCATTATAGAGATTTAAGCAGCAATTTCAACTATTCTATCAAATGTAGATAAAGAAAAGGAAGGCACTTTGAATATGCATACATGTTTTACATTTTTTACGGACTCATATATGAGTCTCTAAAATACAAAAGACTCATTGTATGTCTCCATTATAAGACACAACAGCATTATGAAAGTCAACTTATATACTCCATCACTTAAAATTCCATTTCTACAGTAGACTACAGGCTACAATTGACATCTGGTGATCTTATTTTTCTTTTTCCTACCTGTAATCAATTCTAGCAATACTTGAATAAGACATATGCAAGGTAGTATAAAATAATCATTAAAAATACAAGCTCTATAGCCACAATACCCGACTTTCAATTCTAACTACATTCCTTTCTACCTTTGTGATTTTGGACAATCTATTAAAACACTCTGTCCCTTAATGTTCCTGTCTGTAAAATGGAGGTAATAGTATTAACCACAGATTTGTTTGAGGATTAAGGTAATTAATTCATATGTAAAATGACTCAGAACATTGATGGTATGTAGGAAGTACTCAACATTTTTGTGATGTGCCTGTAATCCCAGCATTTTGGGAGGCCAAGTTGGGCAGAACACCTTGAGACCAGCCTGGCCAACATAGTGAAACTCTATCTCTACTAAAAACAGAAAAATTAGCTGGGTGTGGTGGCAGGAGCCTGTAATTCCAGCTACTTGGGAGTCTGAGGCAGGAGAATCACTTGAACCCAGGAGGCACAAGTCACCGTGAGCCAACATTGCACCACTGCACTCCAGCCTGCGTGACTGAGCAAGGCTCTGTCTCAAAGAAAGAAAAAAATGAAAAAAAGTTTTGTGATGGTATTACATTGGTAGTATTATTGTCATTACCTACATGTCTATACAGAGAGTATTTGAATCACCCTTTAATAAATAAATTAGAATATCTGCATTCGAAAATGAAAAAAAATCTCAATCTTACTTTTCAAACTTAAATTTTCTTCCTTTAAGTTTCTATCAAAAATTTCACTGTGGAAAAATTAGTCGTTACTCAAAGATGAATTAAAAGGCATGCTGTCTATCCATTCCTTGGTCTATAAGAGTTGTCCAATGAGTATCACCCATTATTATTGTTTTATTAATTACACACCTACTAATATATTCTGAGCTCTAATGTTTTAACAATTTAGAGATCCATAAAGTTATAAACCTAGGTTTACCTTATTTATCTTTACTTTGTCCTATGTCATGATCAACATAAATAAAGAACCTTCATTAATTCACTCACCCAATGAAGAATATTTGTTTAATACCTACAATAAAACTGGGTAGTATACTTAGTACTGTGGTTAAAAACAAGGCCTCTGTTTTCCCAGAGCTTACAGGGTTTACAGGAAGGTTAAACTCTTCAGAATAGGACTTGACACTGAGATGTGAGATGAAATATTTTTCATTTCCATTTGTGTTTCATCTTATCCTTTTAAAAATCTATTTTAGGCATATTTTATAGATTACATACATATATAGTAATATAAGTATATTTCAAAAATAAAGATATTAGAAAAAGTTAAATTATATAATAAGGGCATGCAACTGTTTAGAGATCATGATATAAATGAGTCTAATAAAGTATAAAATATGATTATTGAAATGTATAAAATAGGAAGAGATTGGGAAGTGGACAATTCTCCTAATTTTGAAAGTTTAGAGAAAGCTATATCTGGTGATTTAAAAAAAAAATGGATATTTGTCCAGCTACAGAGTGGAAGAGTAGAAAAAATGAATAACACTGGCAGATATTTAAGGCTGAGTCCACAAAATGCAGTTATAAATGGCAAAGGTTGTATGACTGATGTGAAGATAATGCAGAAACCATGTCCTGTGAACAGTAAGCAGGAACTCACGCAGAACTTCACATGTTAGGGTTGGCAGTTGGGATTTCATTGCGGGCAAATGAGAATTTGTTGTGAGTGATATGGTCAGATTTGAATTTTAGAAAGCTAAGACATTTAACATGTATCTAGTGTTGTTAAAAAAAATGAAAAGAAAAAGAAAAAGGACTAGAAAAGCTTCGAGTGCCTTAGGGAAAAGATGAGATTCAGAGTGTAGCCTCCTCACTAAATCCAGTAATCTCAAACTGACTGGCACTGAACTGAGAGAGCAGCTGGAGGGCAAGAAAGCAAAGCTGTACAGCAAATCTGTGAACTGTATTCTGAAAAGAGCATGGGGTATAATTACTGGTAGGCAGAATGAACTGAATCAAGTGAATGGGACGGTTACTAAATTTTTGAAATAGTTAATTGATACTGAGAGAAAAAAGGTATTCTCAGGAAGAAGATGAACAGATTTGAAGGGTTTATATCACTAATACGGTACTAGTTAAATACTGTTATTAGGGCCTGTCCTCCTAATTGCTATGTTCAATGGCAGTGAAGTGGATATTTTAAATGTATAATACCAGGTTACTGGTATTATGCTGATATTATGGTTTTTAAAGGTCAATAACCACATAGAACAAGGGATTCACCTACTTAGTGAAGAGTATATGTCATCAATTTGTTACTTTGTCTTTTAAAACTTATACTTTTTTTGGTAGGTTAATAGTATGGCAGAACAGCAAATGAAGGAAAGTATATTAATTACTCATGTTCTTTAAGGACATAGCCACTTAGCTGTCCTCACAATTGAAGCCATTAATATTAAGTTCAATCATTCTGAGCTCATCTTTGAAAATCAACAGAGAGGTGGGGTAAGACTGAAGCAACAATTCAAATAAAATTCCTAATGGAATAACAAACCAGCAACAAAGTTCTCAGACTTATGCTGAGCTTGTTTTGCAAGCTCATTTTCATTTTCTCTTTATATAGTTACACAAAGTGGGCCAGAGTTCAAAGGTTTATGGATAAACTAATGCTTGGTGGGCTTTACTGAGTTTGTCTTGTGAGAACTGATATTATCGTAATTAGAAAAACAAAATTCCCTCACGGTTTAAAAGGTAAGAGAAAGGAGACAGCCTTTTAAATTAATCGCTGCAATATTTCATGGAGATACAACTTTTTCTCGCTGTCTCCTTCAAGTAAAGCGAACTGGTCTTTGGTAGTATGCCCCATATCTTGGCACTACCGGTGACACAGATATGATTTCATATAATTACATTTTTATAGAAATGAAAATAGGACATCCTCAACAAATGTTCTCACCTCAAACTGTTCTTTGCACCCTTAGAAACTACTGCCAGACTTACAAAGCTGGCATGTGCATGAAACATCTAATTAGATAGTAAGACCATCAGCCACTGCATAAAGCTATAATAGAAACAAAACCCACAAATTTGAGATTCCTTCCCTGAGTGATAACTGTAGTTTTTTCCCCTTGAAACAGATGAAGTTAGGTCTAACACCATTGGAGTAAAGTCCCTCGAGTTTCTCTGAAACTATTATGGGAGGAAAGATATATGGGTGAGAAAATGAAAAGACTTTCTGTGAGTGGTAGAAAAATGATTCAGAGTACGTACCTCTGAATATCAATAGAATCACAGTTTGTTGAAGCAGGGACATATCAGTTACACTGACAGGGACATAGCAGACTATCTCTTTGCTCAGCTTTGGAGTTTCTAATACTGTTTGACAGCTAACATAATTATAGTAACAATAAATATATTTCATACATGTTGAATTTGTTCTTTATGCTGGTAACACAAGAATCATAATCCACATTTTGAAGACAAGAAAACTGAGGCTCAAAGAAATTAAGTAATTTATCCAAGGTCCCTTAGTCATCAATAGCAGTACTGAAATTTAGTCCAAGTTCTATTTGGATCAGAATATGCTGCCTATTAAAATATGGAGGCTGGTCCTCTTACACCTGAAGGCTTCAGTGTTAACTTCTAAATTGAATGTACTTAATAGTTTTGTGCACCTATATATGTGCATTTTTGATCTCCTGGGAAGAAGGTTCATCTTTTACATCCAATTTTTTAAGATATCAGTTCAAAATTTTATCTGCTCAAACATTGGAAAAAGAGCATAATTTTCATCAATCTTTATTGATTCTATTATCTGTTTTCTGCTCCTATGAGGTCTCTCAACTATGCCTGCATGTGACTGTCCATTTGCAGTGAACCTCTGCAAAATCTCCTATACTGAAAAGGTATTTTACATGTTCATTCCCTGTAAATTAACGATGTTTGCTCACAAACACTGTGCCAGTTTTGTCTTGCTCTGCTTTCCTTCTCTTTATGTATTGCTCTTCTATATAGTGAGGAGAACACATCATTATTTTTTCCAATTTTGAAGTCTCTCCTATGAGCAACTAAAGAAATTCTATTTGCAATAACAATTTTGCATTTTACTTTTTAATTTGAAACGTTCATGTGAATCAAAAATCAAGAGAGTATAAAATCTATACGTTGAGAAGTCTTGCTCCAAGTCTTGTTCATTTTCACTGTATCTGACTCTGCCCCTTGCTTTCTACAGATAAGAATTATATTAGTTATATATGCGTATTTTCTATTTTTTGTGCAAATATGAGAGAAAACCAATACATAGGCATTTATTTTTCTTCATTAGTTGCCCAAAAGTAGAATACTACACTATTATTTTAAATAATACTACACTATTAATAGTGTATATCAGTTCAATTGTTATACACTAAAATAATAGTTGTTACACACTAAAATAATAGTTTATAATAACTCTCAATATTGTCATTCCCATACTCATTTTATTTGCATTTCTATTATTCATGATCTTTCCTAAATTTCTAAGTCAGGTTTTATTTTAATTTTGTTCTGTCTATGACAGAGCTTAAAAATTGCTTAAGACAGATAGATTTTCAGAACAAACACCAACTTTTATACTCATTTTTTGTTTTTTGATTATGCTTTCTTGTGTCTCACTTCTAAGTCTTAGGATGGATGAAAAACTGCATCTGCATAAATATGTTACTAGTGGCTTCATAAATTGATTTATGGGATGGGAGATTCAAATTTTGAAAATATATAGCTATAAAACAGTAGTAGAAATAGAACAAGGATGTTAACCTATACTTTCCCCTTTATATGTGAAATAAATAATGACATATTAAACTTATAGAAATTCTTCGTTATTTATATGTTAATTTGTATTTGGAATCTGTTAAAAAAAATAGTTTGTGTAGTATTTTCCCCAAGTTACCTAGACATCTGGTTAACATTGTCAAGAATTAGTGCTTCTCTTATCATAATTTGGCTAAGAGTAGGTAGTCTCAGGATAGCCAGCAGTAAAATAATTATTTTGAATCCACCAATTATATTCAATATTACAAGCTTCGCAGAGGAAGTTCTGGTTCCACTGTCTGTTGAATTCAGTTGTTGGTGGGATATGTAAGTAGAAACAATTACAGGAGAATTTCACTTTGTCAATATATTTCTTGGAAAAATCTATATTCTTAGTAAATCCAATGTATCACATTAATAAGAGATTATTACAGACAGATTGACTCTATTAATAAGAGAATGCAATTTAGTTTAGAATCTGTATAATGTCCCTGCCTACCCAATATCCCAATATATAGTCACAGGAAAACGAAAACTGACATGAAATTAAAAAAAAAAAAATCTATCAATTGGCAGCTGTTAAGAATCTCAGGTATAAACTCTGCAGCTAAAGGTTAGAAGAGTTTTTGGTTTTTTACTTGTTATTAAAACTTAGTTGTGATATACTGAGGCCATTTACACTACTCTGATTAAGGAAGCCACCTTTGAAGATGGAAATGTCAGAATTAGAAACAAGGTTCATGAATACTAAAGGCTTTTTGTATTTGTGTAGTATGTCAGGGGATTAATTTTTATATCTAAAAACAATTTTCTCTAGAAATTAATCTTTAAAAATATAGCAAATCCCTGTTCAGTCTTAGAAAATATGACATTTCCAAGTATAGATTTCAGATGAGTCATTCATGTTAAAAAATACCTCTGTAGTTAAGGAAGAGATCCCAGATAAGTAAAATAAGGTCTCTGCAAAATCTCAGTTAAGACACATTTCACTCTAATGAGTAAAGTGTCATTTTTTGCCCCTCTTTAGAAATAAAACTACTTTTAATCCACCCTTGGCCCCACTGTGGTATTTAGAGATGACTCCTTTCTTTGAGAAAGACTTCAAGTGATATGTTTATGTCTTTTGCTGTCTGAAATGTGCCTTTTCCATCTCATGCCAGATGGTGAGCCTCTATCTGTTTCAAGTTTCTCTTCATTGCCACCTCCCCCATAAAGACTTTCTTAATATCCTTGAATTGGAAATGATTTCTAATTCTTCTGAACTACCAGAGAGCTGTGTTTGCACATTTTGTTGGAATTCTTGAAATTCTCAAATGTACACCTCTTTTTCTTAGACTTTGAACTACTTTAATGCAAGTACAGTCTTGTACATTTGGCAAAATAATTTATAACTATTAAGAGCGCACAGAAAGGCTAAGAAATGAGTTGACTTTAATATAATTCAACACTGGTCAACAAGGGTGTAGTAAAGAGAGGATGGATGTTTTATATTTGTGACTTTTATGCATACAACTATTTAATAAGCCTCAATATTTTTACAATTCAATTTTGATATTTAATAAACATACATTTAATATCTATGAAATAAGTAGACTGATTAGTAGTTTAATACATTTTAAATAAGTAAAAACTTCTAAAATGATACAAAAGTAATTGTTCAGTATATCATCTGTAATTTCCAATGTATCCCCAATGCTTTATAAACATCTACTTGATCACTTTTTGTGGCTGAAATTTATTTTGCGTGGAAAAAATACATAAGGTCATTGGCAAATTATTGTTGAGCACACATCATATGCCCAGTATTTTCTGACTGAAGTAAATGACAGAATAAAAGCCCCCAGCATTAAGATACACTTATTGGTGATCACATGTAGATTCAGATCTACGAGAAAAGTTATCCAAGTCCACATTCTGTGATTCCAAAAGATAACAAAATACATTTACCCAACATCTGTCTTATAGATTTGTGCTGGATAACTTTTATGAAATATAAAAGAGTTAAAATACATATTCTTCTAAACTATTTTTTCATTTCCTTAGCCTAGAGCTACATAGACATATGAAACTTGTGTGTACTTCCTCTAAAGTTTCTTCTTCTAAAGTACTTCTGTGTGTTTTTTTTAAGTACAGTTTATTTCAATTATAATGGCTATCAGTACGTAAAGTCATGCAGTCAAAAAAGGGAAGAAAATTCTCCTAATAAACTTTCATTACTATCTCTCATAGATTGAAACTAGAAAGTTTTGTGGCTATGTTAGTGATCTAATAAAAAGACACCTGAGTGTATAAAACAAGAACATATTTATTGGATTAGAGGCAAAGCTAAAAATTAGCCTCATTATTTTTGAGCTACGCATCCCCAGATTAAGTGAACCTTAATATCCAGCAGCTAAATAACTTTTTTATCTGACATTGCAGAGTAAGACATGTTGCATGTGTTTTCTGCAGTTTCAAAAGTGGGCTTATGTTTCATGTCTGTTATTTTTATATAAGCCTCAATTTTAATAGTATTTTAACAAAAATATGTTTTGGGGGAGTTATTTTTTTATCATTGATAAGATTCTGACAATGATTCTAATTCATTCATAAATGCTTCAGTGCTTTGATTGCCTTTGGAAGTAAAATTAAGACGCAAGGTGAAATATTCTATTCCTTTGAAGTGTGGCTTGGGCCTATAATAACAAAATTCAGATCAATAGCAACATAGTTTCAGTGTTACAATAACTGAAGAAGGGGTTATCATATTTTACCTCTTATAAACAAATCTGACTCCACAAAACTGTATGGATAATTGTAATGCCTGCTTTTTAGTTCTTCATGTGGTATTTTGAGGAACAAGCTAAATGTAAAATTGATATCAGATTCTCAAAATAAGAATCATTGTTCTTCAGTGTCACAATCTTGGTTGCTCACTTGGTTTTGTCTTACTTTCCATAGAGTAGTTAGAATTGAGCATCATTATTCCTTTAAGTCAACAACATAACAGGCATAATTTCTATTTCAATTTTTATAGATAATAGAAAAGAATTTGGTTTGGAAAACTAAGTGGTGCTAATATTTTCTAAGAAGGGGAGAGGTTTGACTATGGGATAGCAAGGACACGGCCATTTTGGTTTGGACATCCAGGTTGGAAATGTACGTATTTAAGAATTGTCATGAATATATGGTGTTTAAAGCCATGTGGATAGATGAAATAATCTGAAGAATAAATGCAGATAGACAAAAGATCAAATCTGAAGGCAGAATTTTGTGGGAATGAAACATAAAGAGCTCAATAAAGAAGGAGGATCTTTTCCATATATGCCCAGTAGTGGGATTGCTGGATCTCACAGGAAAAGAAATCAGTATGTTGAGAACATATTTGCACTCCTATGCTTACTGCAGTACTATTTGTAAGAGCCAAGATATGAAATGAACCCAAGTGTCCAACAATGGGTAAATGGATGTATTAGTCTGTTCTCATGCTGCCATGAAGAAATACCTGAGAGTGGATAATTTATAAAGAAAAGGAATTTAACTCACAATTCTGCATGGCTAGGGGACCTCAGGAAACTTATGATCATGGCAGAAGGCACCTCTTCACAGGGCAGCAGGAGTGAGAAAGAGTCCCAGCAGGGGAAATGCCAGATACTTAGAAAACCATCATATCTCTTGAGAATTTACTCACTATCATGAGAACAACATTGGGAAACCACCCCATGATTCAGTTACCACCAACTGGGTCACTCCCACAAGTCATGGAGATTATGGGAACTACAGTTCAAGATGAGATGAGATTTGGGTGGGGACACAGCCAAACCACAACAATGTATAAAGAAAATATGATATGTATACATAATGGAACATTATTCAGTAATAAAAAGGAAATTTTGTCATTTGTCGCAACATAGATGAACTTGAAGAACATTAAGTGAAATGGACTAGATACAGAAAGACACTTTTGTATACTTCATGACCAAATACTTCAGCCAGATACTTCATGACCTCAATCACATGTGGAATCTAAAAAAAACAATACAGTCCATATCATAGAATTGTGATTATCAGAGACTGGGAGGAGAAAAAGGTCAGAATGGAGACAAGTTGGTTAACAGGTACAAATTTGCCATTTGATAGGAGAAATAAGCTTGGGTGTTCTACTGCACAGTAAGGTGGTGATGGTCATTCTAAATACACTGATTTTATCATGCTACAACATATATATGCATTGAAACATCAAACTCTACCCCATAACCATGTACAATTACAATGTGACAATTTAAAAATGAATGTAAAATTTAAAAGAAAGAGAGAAGAAAGATGAACCTGAGATGAAGTAGCTATTGAAATTGTAGGAAAACCAAGAGATTCTGTTGCTGCAGAAGGCAAGAAATGACATAATTTTAAGAAAGATCAAATGTGAATGAGCAAATGTATACAACAGAGATTATAAAATGATCATTATACTTCACATTGTAGAGACTGTTGTTGATCTTGACAATGGAAGTTTAAGTGGAGAGATTCAGGTGACAGATTGGTTAGCATAGATTCAGGGGGAAAAGAAAGGTGAGGAAACAGAGGCGACAAATCTAGGCAACTCTTTGAGGTGTTTTATTGTAAAAAAGAATAGCAGATAAGAGGAGAAGGGGTTAGAGAAAGATAAAAAATTGAGGAATTTGTCTGTTTATCTTAATTTCTTATAAAGAGGGAAACATTAACAACACAACTGAGCAAATATGATTGTGGAAGCAATATTTCAAGAGGTCAGAATTCAATGCACAGGTGGGGTAAAGTTAGGTAGCTTCTGGGACACTTCAACAATTACACAAAGATGGAAGGCAGAACACATAAGTGCAAATGCAGGTCTTCTGTTGATTTTGTGGGAGGAGAATAAGGACATTCTCTTCTGATTTTTTGATATATTTTATTTAAAAAGATCCAAAGGCATCAGCTGGTGTTCAGAAAGTATTGGAAGTTTAAGGATAAAAGCTGTTGAAATAGTTATCTGACAGAATGGAAAAGAGATTTTACTTAGATAATAAAATGTTTGGCATTGCTGAGACTTGATGAGATTTGTAGTCATGAATTTAAAGTGAAACCTGTTATAATGGCCATGTAAACTGCTCTAGTTGCATTTGGATGTTTGAGTAGAGGTATAGTGTGAACAAAAAAAAATTGTGTGCAATCGGGGTAAAAGTTAAGCAAGACAAGTTCAATGGGAGGTAGATGTCAAGGGAATTGAAGTTAGTGATGATAATGTTGGAATATAGAGCCTTCTCTGGATAAAGAATGATTCCAAAATTAGATTACGATGGAGCTAACACAGTAGATAAGTGGGTTGAAAGTACTAGTAAAGTTAGAGAATTATGGAAATGGAGGTAGTGGAGCAAATGAATTGGAAATACAGAAAAAAATAGGTGGAGAACAAGATACTCAAAATTGGCATAGTTAATATGTCAGAAATGAGGGCATAATCAGTGATGAAAAGTCTGTCATGGTCGTGAGATAAAGAGGGTTGGAACTGAAGAGGTTAAGGGATTAAGAGACCAAAGTGCTAAATAGGAATATTATAGACACAAAGACAGCAAGTCATGCACCAAAACCATCAATGGGATTTATTATATATTATACATATGTTAACACAGAGGTTAATATATGTGTTCATTTTTTTTTTTTAATTGCATTTTAGGTTTTGGGGTACATGTGATGAACATGCAAGATTGTTGCATAGGTACACACATGGCAGTGTGCTTTGCTTCCTTCCGTCCCCTCACCTGTATCTGTCATTTCTCCCCATGCTATCTCTTCCCACCTCCCCACCCCCCGCCCCTCCCCCATTTCCCCCCAACAGACCCCAGTGTGTAGTGCTCCCCTCCCTGTGTCCATGTGTTCTCATTGTTCAACACCCGCCTATGAGCGAGAATATACGGTGTTTGATTTTCTGCTCTTGTGTCAGTTTGCTGAGAATGATGGTTTCCAGGTTCATCCATGTCCCTATAAAGGACGTGAACTCATCGTTTTTGATGGCTGCATAATATTCCATGGTGTATATGTACCACATTTTCCCTATCCAGTCTATCATCGTTGGGCATTTGGGTTGGTTCCAGGTCTTTGCTATTGTAAACAGTGCTGCAATGAACATTCGTGTGCACGTGTCCTTGTAGTAGAATGATTTATAATCCTTTGGATATATACCCAGTAATGGGATTGCTGGGTCAAATGGGATTTCTATTTTTAGGTCCTTGAGGAATCGCCACACTGTCTTCCACAATGGTTGAATTAATTTACATTCCCACCAACAGTGTAAAAGTGTTCCTATTTCTCCACATCCTCTCCAGCATCTGTTGTTTCCCAATTTTTTAATGATCGCCATTCTAACTGGTGTGAGATGGTATCTCAATGTGGTTTTGATTTGCATTTCTCTGATGACCAGTGATGATGAGCATTTTTTCATATGTTTGTTAGCCTCCTGTATGTCTTCTTTTGTAAAGTATCTGTTCATATCCTTTGCCCATTTTTGAATGGGCTTGTTTGTTTTTTTCTTGTAGATCTGCTTTAGTTCTTTGTAAATTCTGGATATCAGCCCCTTGTCAGATGGGTAGACTGCAAAAATTTTTTCCCATTCTGTTGGTTGCCGATTCACTCTACTGACTGTTTCTTTTGCCGTGCAGAAGCTGTGGAGTTTGATTAGGTCCCATTTGTCTATTTTGGCTTTTGTTGCCATTGCTTTTGGCGTTTTGGTCATGAAGTCCTTGCCTACACCTATGTCCTGAATGGTTTTCCCTAGATTTTCTTCTAAGGTTTTTATGGTATTAGGTCTGATGTTTAAGTCTTTAATCCATCTGGAGTTAATTTTGGTGTAAGGTGTCAGGAAGGGGTCCTGTTTCTGCTTTCTGCACATGGCTAGCCAGTTTTCCCAACACCATTTATTAAACAGGGAGTCCTTTCCCCATTGCTTGTTTTTGTCAGGTTTGTCGAAGATCAGATGGTTGTGGGTATGTTGTATTTCCTGTGAGGCCTCTGTTCTGTTCCATTGGTCTATATCTCTGTTTTGGTACCAGTACCATGCTGTTTTGATTACTGTAGCCTTGTAGTATAGTTTGAAGTCCGGTAGTGTGATGCCTCCCGCTTTGTTCTTTTTGCTTAGAATTGACTTGGCTATGCGGGCTCTCTCTTGGTTCCATATGAAGTTTAAGGTGTTTTTTTCCAGTTCTGTGAAGAAGGTCATTGGTAGCTTGATGGGAATAGCGTTGAATCTGTAAATTACTTTGGGCAGTATGGCCATTTTCACGATGTTGATTCTTCCTAACCATGAACATGGAATGTTTCTCCATCTGTTTGTATCCTCTCTTATATCGTTGAGCAATGGCTTGTAGTTCTCCTTGAAGAGGTCCTTTACGTTCCTTGTTAGTTGTATTCCTAGGTACTTTATTCTCTTTGTAGCAATTGTGAATGGCACTTCGTTCTTGATTTGGCTCTCTTGAAGTCTATTACTGGTGTATAGGAATGCTTGTGATTTTTGCACGTTGATTTTATATCCTGAGACTTTGCTGAAGTTGTTTATCAGTTTCAGGAGATTTTGGGCTGAGATGATGGGGTCTTCCAGATATACAATCATGTCATCTGCAAATAGAGACAATTTGATTTCCTCCTTTCCAATTTGGATACCCTTTATTTCTTTTTCTTGCCTGATTGCTCTGGCTAGAACTTCCAGTACTATATTGAAAAGGAGTGGTGAGAGAGGGCATCCTTGTCTAGTGCCAGATTTCAAAGGGAATGCTTCCATTTTTGCCCATTAAGTATGATATTGGCTGTTGGTTTGTCGTAAATAGCTTTTATTGTTTTGAGATACGTTCCGTCAATACCTAGTTTATTGAGGGTTTTTAGCATAAAGGGTTGTTGAATTTTGTCAAAAGCCTTCTCTGCATCAATCGAGATAATCATGTGGTTTTTGTCTTTGGTTCTGTTTATGTGGTGAATTACGTTTATGGACTTGCGTATGTTGAACCAGCCTTGCATCCCCGGGATGAATCCTACTTGATCATGGTGGATGAGCTTTTTGATATGCTGTTGCAATCGGTTTGCCAGTATTTTATTGAAGATTTTTGCATCTATGTTCATCATGGATATTGGCCTGAAATTTTCTTTTCTTGTTGAGTCTCTGCCGGGTTTTGGTATCAGGATGATGTTTGTCTCGTAAAATGATTTGGGAAGGATTCCCTCTTTTTGGATTGTCTGGAATAGTTTCAGAAGGAATGGTATCAGCTCCTCCTTGTATGTCTGGTAGAATTCAGCTGTGAACCCATCTGGACCTGGGCTTTTTTTGGGTGGTAGGCTCTTTATTGCTGCCTCGACTTCAGACCATGTTATTGGTCTATTCAGGGTTTTGGCTTCTTCCAGGTTTAGGCTTGGGAGGTTGCAGGTGTCCAGGAATTTATCCATTTCTTCCAGGTTTACTAGTTTATGTGCATAGAGTTGTTTGTAATAATCTCTGATGATGGTTTGGATTTCTGTGGAATCTGTGGTGATATCCCCTTTATCGTTTTTTATTGCATCAATTTGGTTA
Source organism: Saimiri boliviensis (assembly GCF_048565385.1). NCBI lineage: Eukaryota > Metazoa > Chordata > Mammalia > Primates > Cebidae > Saimiri > Saimiri boliviensis. The sequence goes on from NC_133465.1 coordinate 38,125,324, forward strand.
TTCTCTCTTTTCTTTTTTATTAATCTGGCTAGTGGTCTGTCTATTTTGTTGATCTTTTCAAAAAACCAGCTCCTGGATTTATTGATTTTTTGAAGAGTTTTTTGTGTCTCTATTTCCTTCAGTTCTGCTCTGATCTTAGTTATTTCCTGTCTTCTGCTAGGTTTTGAGTTTTTTTGATCTTGCTCCTCTAGCTCTTTCAATTTTGATGATAGGGTGTCAATTTTAGATCTCTCCTTTCTTCTCTTGTGGGCACTCATTGCTATATATTTTCCTCTAGAGACTGCTTTAAATGTGTCCCAGAGATTCTGGTATGTTGTGTCTTCGTTCTCATTGGTTTCGAAGAACATCTTTATTTCTGCCTTCATTTCGTTGTTTATCCAGTCAACATTCAAGAGCAAGTTGTTCAGTTTCCATGAAGCTGTGCGGTTCTGAGTTAGTTTCTGCATTCTGAGTTCTAACTCGATTGCACTGTGGTCTGAGAGACTGTTTGTTATGATTTCTGTTCTTTTGCATTTGCTGAGGAGTGATTTATTGCCAATTATGTGGTCAATTTTAGAGTAGGTGTGATGTGGTGCTGAGAAGAATGTATATTCTGTGGATTTGGGGTGGAGAGTTCTGTAAATGTCTATTAGGTTTGCTCGTTCCAGGTCTGTGTTCAGGTCCTGGATATCCTTGTTGATTTTCTGTCTGGTTGATCTGTCTAATATTGACAATGGGGTGTTAAAGTCTCCCACTATTATTGTGTGGGAGTCTAAGTCTCTTTGTAAGTCATTAAGAACTTGCCTTATGTATCTGGGTGCTCCTGTATTGGGTGCATATATATTTAGGATCGTTAGCTCTTCTTGTTGCAGTGATCCTTTTACCATTATGTAATGTCCTTCTTTGTCTCTTTTGATCTTTGTTGCTTTAAAGTCTATTTTATCAGAGATGAGAATTGCAACTCCTGCCTTTTTTTGCTCTCCATTTGCTTGGTAGATCTTCCTCCATCCCTTTATTTTGAGCCTTTGTGTATCCTTGCATGTAAGATGGGTTTCCTGGATACAGCACACTGATGGGTTTTGGCTTTTTATCCAATTTGCCAGTCTGTGTCTTTTGATTGGGGCATTTAGTCCATTGACATTTAGGGATAGTATTGTTATGTGTGAATTTGATGCTGTCATTTTGATGCTACCTGGCTGTTTTGTTGGTTAGTTGATGCAGATTCTTGATTGTGTTGCTGCTTTTTTACCATTTGGTGTGTTTTTGGAGTGGCTGGTACTGGTTGTTCCTTTATATGTGTAGAGCCTCTTTCAGGAGTTCTTGTAGAGCAGGTTTGGTGGTGATGAAATCTCTGAGTGCTTGCTTGTTCACAAAGGATTTTATTTTTCCTTCACTTATGAAGCTGAGTTTGGCTGGATAGGAGATTCTGGGTTGAAAGTTCTTTTCTTTAAGGATGTTGAATATTGGCCCCCAGTCTCTTCTGGCTTGTAGGGTTTCTGCTGAGAGATCTGCTGTGAGTCTAATGGGCTTCCCTTTGTGGGTAACCCGACTTTTCTCTCTGGCTGCCCTTAGCATTTTCTCTTTCATTTCAACCCTGGTGAATCTGACGATTATGTGCCTTGGGGTTGCTCTTCTTGAGGAATATCTCTGTGGTGTTCTCTGTATTTCCTGGATTTGAATATTGGTCTGCCTTGCTAGGTTGGGGAAGTTTTCCTGGATAATATCCTGAAGAGTATTTTCCAGCTTGGATTCATTCTCTTCATCACATTCAGGTACACCTATCAGACGTAGATTAGGTCTTTTCACATAGTCCCACATTTCTTGAAGATTTTGTTCATTCCTTTTTGCGCTTTTTTCTCTGTTCTTGCCTTCTCTTTTTATTTCATTGAGTTGGTCTTCGACCTCTGATATCCTTTCTTCTGCTTGGTCAATTCGGCTGTTGAAGCTTGTGCATGCTTCACGAAGTTCTCGTGTTGCGTTTTTCAGCTCCATCAATTCACTTATTCTCCTCTCTATGCTGTCCATTCTCGTCAGCAGTTCGTCCAATCTTTTTTCAAGGTTCCTATTTTCTTTGCGATGGGTTAGAACATGTTCTTTTAGCTCATTGTAGTTTCTTACTACCCATCTTCTGAAGTCTGATTCTGTCATTTCATCACCCTCCTTCTCCATCCGGTCTGGTTCCCTTGCTGGTGAGGAGTTGTGATCCCTTTTAGGAGGAGAGGTGTTCTGGTTTCGGGAGTTTTCATCCTTTTTACGCTGGTTTCTACCCATTTTTGTGGGTTTATCCACCTGTTGTCTGTCTCTGTCCCAGGGAGTTGGAGCTTTATGAGTTTCCGTTGCACTACTGCCTTTTTTGATTTTTTTTTTTTTTCAGGTCGGACCCGCCCAGCTAGCAGCACGCCTAGCCACTGCCTGCCCGCAGGGGCTTTGCTGAGCTGCTGTGGGCTCCGCCCAGCTGCCCTGAGCTCTTCCCTGTAGTCCTTTTTATATGGGCGTAGTTAGAACTGTCTGGGCAATGGTGGCCCCGCCTCTGTTATGGCAGACTCTCTCTGTTGTGGCAGGTTGCCTCGGCAACGGCGGGTTGCCTCGGCAACGGCAGCCTGCCTCCGTAGTGGTGGAGAGTCTCAGTAATGGCGGAAGCCCCTCCCCCACGGAGCCGGACCATCCCGGTTCAGCTGTGCTTGGTTTGAAGGGCTCAACCCAGAGGGTTTCCAATTACTGTTTTTGTTTTCCTTGTTGTTGGGGGTGGAGGGGTGGGACCAACGGAACCTGATCACCTGGCTCCCTGACTCAGAGTCTTTTCTTTTAAGTTGAACGACCCCGCGTTCCGGTCGCTTGTTGAAAAGGCGCCGGGATCTCCCGTGCTGCGACTCACGGAGTCGGCTCGAACCGCGGCGCCGGCTCCTGGCGGATTTTTTGCCTAGGAATCTCCTGGCCTGGCTCGCTATTTCAGATGAATGGGCTATTCTGCCGTCTCAAGGCTCTGCTCGCCAGCTAAGAGGGCTCCCAGACCAGTGGCTTTTGTACGGAGAACCGCAGCAACAGGGAGTGGTCACAGCAGCCGTGCGGGCGGAATCAGCCCCGCGGGGGCCAAAACAGCCGCACCGGCTGGGACTGCGACGCTGGCGACCCCTCTGCCTGGGTATCTCCTGGTCTGTGGGCAATAAGAGTTCGTCTGGAAATGCGGCGTCCACTCACCCTCTGCACTTTCACTGGGAGCTGAAGTCCTGAGCTGTTCTTAGGCGGCCATCTTGAAAGTCCCAATATATGTGTTCATTAATGAAGAATGGCTGATAACATCAGTGAGGTATATCTAATGTTAGGTGTTTCTAGGAGGAATAGAGGGAGTTAAAAAATAAACAATGGCCTGGAAACATAAGCTAGGATCAAGAACATTGAGTCTGGGCCCTGAGATACAATAGAAATATGAGAAAACCAAATCATCTCTTGACATTCTTCCAACTAATAGAAGTGTCCTAAAGGGAAGATACAAGGACTTTCACCAATGACAAACCAGGGGTCCCAGCAGGTATGGAGGAAAGCTTTTGCTTAGCTTAATAATGGGAAATGAGTCAGAACAGTATCTCTGCAAAGGCTCATGGGAATGAGGATGTAGATGATGGTGTTTGACCTCCTGTAGTGACTGAGAGAAACAGGAATGTAAGGCCCAATGTGATTAGTCTTGCTGGACTCTTTGTCAAAAGTAGCTCTTTGTCAAACCAATCTTGGGATTGGTTTGTAGTCAATTTGTTGACACCAGATGAAAATTACTGGGGTAAAGGGGACAAGGAAGATAGGTTGGAGAGCTTACCAGGAATACTGTTACCTCTGAGGAACTCTTTAAAAACTAATCTGTGAAATGTCAGGGCTTGTGGAAAAAGTATGACTATATATTTAGAACCCAAGCAACCTCCTTCAGTCTTTCTGAGAGCATGTTGGTGGAAAAAACGGGGAAAATTAAGGACAGCCTCACCAAGATCACTTGCAGTCTATGTTGTAGTTGTTGTTAACGTTTAAGGTTAGGGGAAATCTCACTAGGAGGGAACATATGTTTCTCTACAGAGTCTGAGTCATTGACTTTCACTGAAAACAATGTAAATACTTTACCTTGTTGGAAAATGTGCATGATCTTCCCTTTGCCCCTGCAGATATTTTTTCTTCTTTTTCCAGTCTGCTGTGGAATCGCAGCAGTCCTGAGTGGCTGATTTGTAAGAATTGCATTCTTTGTCTTCTAGATACTGTTAAGGCTTGGCCAACAGAATATTGGAGGGAAAGAGGAGAGTAATGCCACAGTTTTATTCTCCCTGTTATTCTCCCATGGGATTCTGCACGAGTGATTGTGTCTCATAACTGAAGAACACATAATATATTCTTTGGCCTTCTACAGTCAGCTTTCTTACTTTTCATGTTCTGCTAATTGACCCTTGTCTTTGTTCCTTCAAACCAGCAGGTGTTCATGATGTTCCACTATTCCTACTTCTGGAATACTGTGTTATACATTGTGGTTTCCCTACACTCTGTCCACAGCTTTAAGTTACTTAATTTGAGTATACCGTTTCCTTTTATAAATGATAAATGCAGTATCATAGTCTGTTTTGTGTTCTTCTAACATAATACATTGGGTAATTTACAATAGACAGACATTTCTTGGCTTGTGAATCTATAGGCTGGGAATTCCAGAATTGAGGAACTGGCACCTGGTGAAGACATTTGTGCCCCATGATCTCATAGTAGAAGGTAGACAGGAAAAAGAGAGAGAGAGATAATGCGCACATGAGTGCATACAGGAGAAGGACAAATGTATCCCTTTATAAGAAATTCACTCTCACAATAATGGCACCAAGGCACTTATAAAGGTGAGGCTCCATGACTCAAAACACCTCCAATTGTCACAATTCCAAATACCACTGAATAGAGGATCAACTTTTCAATACATGAGCTTTGAAGGCCACATTAAAACCATAGCATACAGTAAAATGGTATTAGAAGCAACACCAAGAAAAGCTTTAAATGGGATTCTGGAATTGGGTGTTTCATATATTTGAGAAATGATAGATAAGCTTTTTGCTGCGGAAAAATGGGGAATAATAATCCACAGCATGTGGTAGCATGTGTATTTGCATGTGACATGCAAAGAAGTCTGGTGAAAGTGAAAGTGTTTGAAGATCAAGGGCTGTGGAGATCTGTTACTACTGCCCCGTAGTAGCTATAGATTGTGGCCTCAGCTGGCTATTACGAAGGCTATACAGCACACTCATTCTTTGACATATTGATGGTTTTTTATTAGATAGTCAATAAAACTTGTTGAAATAATTATTAGTACACAGTTGTAATTCCACAGCAATCATTTCCTTATTATTGATTCAAGTACATGTTCGCTGCTTTAGGTGGGGTAAAGGTTTTGGTGTTCAAGCTTCTTAACATTATCTGTGCTCTGGAACCTCAATTAACCTTACTCAATTCTGACAGAAGATGTTAAATTAATTCATTGCTATGTAAACAAAATTTACCAGCATATATACCAATGATAAATTAAGAAAATGTGGCACTTACTATGTTCTAGGCAACACTGAGAGGCCCATGAAATTATTAGCTTTGACAGATTGTAGCACTGTAAACTTTGTTGAAAAGGAGCTATCTATCATATCATATGTAATTTCTTATATTTCTTTTCCAAGTTTCTCCCTAGTCCAAGAAAACTAGAAGGCTGTGTGGGACAGTTTGGATACTGACTTATCCATATATCTCTCCATTACAAGTTAATTTGCTATATCTAAGTCATATTTTTCTTATCTGCATAATTTCATCATTAGATAACTTCCAGTGTTTTTGTTACGAATAAAAATAGGACAATAAATTTAACCAGCAAAGTGTCCAAACAATATCTAATATGCAATGAAATTTCTGCCCCAAACTCCTGCCCCAAATTTTACACCAAAAATCACCCAAGCTTTATCAAGGTCATTTATGACTTATTAATTGAAGAAATTAGAACACATAGATTAATAATGCTGTAATAAGTGGGAGAAGAGAGAGAGAGAAAAAAAATAAATGAATCTGGCATTCTGGAAATTCTAGTCTTTTTTAAAATACTTGTTTAGTAGGAATCATTTATTTTCTTCAAATGTTTAACTGAAATTACAAAAATGTCACATGGATTGAACTTTGTCTCCAGAAAAAAATGATATGCTGAATTTTAACTCCTAGTACCTCAGAGTATGATCTTATTTGAAAATAGAGTCATCACAGATACAATGAGTTAAGATAAGGTCATACTGGAATAGGAGTGGTCTCTAATCTCCTATACTAATATCCCTGACAGATGATTATGTGAAGACAGACACAGGGAGAGCCCCATGTGATAATGAAGATGGAGATTAGAGTAATGCAGCTGCAAGCCAAATAACACCAAAGATTGCTGGCAACTACCAGTAGCTAGGAAGAAGTAAAGAGGGATTCTCCCTACTGATTTCATAGGGAGCATGACCCTGACAACACCTTAATTTTGGACGTTTTGACTCCGGAACTGTGGAAGAATAAATGTTGTTTTATTATTTATTTATTTTGATTTAAAAACATTTTTATTTTTCTTTGTGACAACCTATTATGGGGAAAAAAGATGGGTATTTGTACTACCATTTAAAAAAATTATTATACTTTAAGTTTTGGGATACATGTGCAGAATGTTCAGGTTTTTTACATAGGTATATACATGCCATGGTGGTCTGCTACACCCATAAGCCTGTCCTCTACATTAGGTATTTCTCCTAATGCTATCCCTCCCTTCGCCCACACCCCCGGACAGGCCCCAGTGTGTGATGTTCCCCTCTTTATGCCCATGTGTTCTCATTGTTCAACTCCCACTTATGAGTGAGAATATGAAGTATTTGGTTTTCTGTTCTTGTGTTAGTTTGCTGAGAGTGATGATTTACAGCTTCATCCTTGTCCCTGAAAAGGACATCAGCTCATCCTTTTTCATGGCTGCATATTCCATGGTGTATATGTGCCACATTTTCTTTATCCAGTTTATCATTGATGGGCATTTGGGTTGGTTCCAAGTCTTTGCTATTGTGAACAGTGCTGCAATAAACATATGTGTGCCTGTCTTTATAGTAGAATGATTTATAATCTTTTGGGTATATACCCAGTAATGGGATTGCTGGGTCAAATAGTATTTCTGGTTCTAGATCCTTGAGGAATTGCCACACTACCTTCCACAATGGTTAAACTAATTTACACTCCCACCAACAGTGTAAAAGTTTTCCTATTTCCCCACATCCTCTCCAGCATCTATTGTTTCCTGGCTTTTAATGATGGTCATTCTAACTGGAGTGAGATGATATTTGATTGTGGTTTTCATTTGCATTTCTCTAATGACCAGTGATGATGAACTTTTTTTAATATGTTTGTTGGCTGCATAAATGTCTTGAGAAGTGTCTGCTCATATCCTTCCCCCACTTTTTGATGGGGTTATTTTTTTCTTGCAAATTTATTAAAGGTCCTTATAGATTCTGGATAGTAGCCCTTTGTCAGATGGAGAGATTGCAAAGATGTTCTCCCTTTCTGTAGGTTGCCTGTTCCCTCTGATGATAGTTTCTTTTGCTGTGCAAACACTTCTTTAGTTTAAATAGATTCTATTTGTCAATTTTGACTTTTGTGGCCATTGTTTTTGGTGTTTTTGTCATGAAGTCTTTGCCCATACCTCTGTTCTAAATGGTATTGCCTAGGTTTTCTTCTAGGGTTTTTATAGTTTTAGGTTTTAAATTTAAGTCTTTAGAAAGAATAAATATTGTTTTAAACCACACCATTTGTGATGCTTTGTTATGGTATCCCTAGGAAACTAATATAGACCTAAACATTAGATAGAAATACAGTAGTAGAGATCAGTGGGAAATATCTTGTGCCACTCTGCTTGGCTGTACAGGATCACTTACATGGTCCCCAACCATTTAGAAGATGACAATTGCAAACACGAAGTATATCCCACGTGGAACAGAGGTTATAGCATTTCTCTCATATAAAGCTTGTGGAATTTAGTTAGTCTTGGGTATTTTTCTTTTATTTTTTTTACTGTTTTTTTAAATCCTATCATTTAACTAAGTAGGAAATGGTTTCAGACATCTTTGTTGTTTCTTATCATGACTATTATCAGTCCAAATTATGATTCAGGCAAATTCAAAATATTTGATTACAGTTTCCTCAAAGACAGGGCTCAACTCATCCGGCATTCCAAATTTAGAATTTTGAAAATAAATAAAATTAATGGCTCTGGTTATCACCAAAAAGACCAATAAATACATTTATTATAAAACTTACATAGTATCTTACTAAAGACATGATGTTTTATAGCACTTCCGTTTTTATCATTCTTCATCACCAACACAAAAACTCACAAAAGGAAGGAAATGTTCATCATTATAGTTAGAAAATAATTTTCAAAGTGGGGGTACATTGTTATATATGCATGTTGTTTAGGTCAGACATATTGAAGAGTCACATTGTAAATATTAAAACATCTTTTTAATTAGTTAAAGGCATTTCTGCAAATGCCTAGGGATCATTCTTATGCTGACACTTATGCTGGCCCTAGAGTGCTTATTGGATAATCTTCATGGAAGGATGTCCTCAAGATAAGTGCACTTTGGAGAAAGTACAATAGTGCCAATATTGCTAAATTACAAAAGGCTTAATATAGTTTCCACAGGAAAAACCCTTTAGGGGATATTCCTGGCAAGATAGTTTGGGAAGATAATCAAGCCATATTGACTGGAAGATCAGCCAGGAAGGAAATCAGGTGTAAATGGGAACCACAGGAATATGAATCATTTAAGTATGCTTGCTTTATTTACAAATGGACCAAGAAAAAATGTCTCTTTAAATAAAAAGTAGTTTTCCAAGAGAAAGATTAAATATCCTTAACACAGAATAAGAATAAAGATAACAAATGCCAAACATTCAGCTACAACAAACTGTGAAATTAGTTTTCCTCTGCCTAACAGAGAACAAGCAACCATTTTCCATGTTTATTACTTATCAAGCCCGTTCCTCAGGGAATAATTTATTCCTACAAAAGCTTTGAATGTCCATTTCATATTAGGTTTACTTCACCAAAAAAGCAGAATTCTAGCTTCCATACTTTTAATTCAGTAATAATGTGCGGTGTTTTACCAATGCAGATGATAAAGTAGTTTTTAACAGTATTTTCCAGGCCAGGTGCTCTGGTTCATGTAATCATAGCACTTTCAGAAGCTGAGGCAGGTGGATTGCCTGAGCTCAGGAGTTCAAGACTAGTCTGGATAATAAGGCGAAACTCCATCTCTACTAAAATACAATAATAATAATAATAATATTAATAAGCTGGGCGTGGCAGTGTGAGCCTGTAGTTCTAGCTACTTGGGAGGCTGTGGCAGGAAAATTGCTTGAATCTGGGAGGCAGAGATTGCAGTGAGCTGAGATCATGCCACTGTACTCCAACCTGGGCTACAGAGTCAACTCCCTCTCCAAAAAACCAAAAAACAAAAACCACAATGTTTTCCAGGACAATGTAACCCGAAATATGCTGTGCAGACTGGGGAAGCTCTGCAAGTTGTTTGTTGCTAGAACACAGTCAGTACAAAAATTACAAGTTTAAAAAACTTAGTTGGACATTATCACAATCCTAAGCCTGTGGTCAGTGGACTTTACTTGAATAGGTTCTAGACCAATTCAGGGTTGTTGAACTTGAGTGATGAGTTCCCTACAGCATGAACTACACACTAATCATGCACAGCTGAACCATGTATTTATCTGTGACAGGAAATAAAAAATATGTTCTGTATGATGTATAGTGTGAGAAGTACTAGTATACTAGGAAGAGCATGGAGTTTGAAGTCATAGAGACCTTCACTACATTTTTTTTTAAATCGCACGTGATCCTGAAAAAGTTTCTTAAATTTAAAAATGAAGATGGTAATTTTTATCTCAGAGGATCACTGAGAACCTTATATGGAATACTTTGACTGTAAATAACACAGTTATTCACCAGTAATTCTTAGGTATCCAACTAATTTCATTTCCTGTACTTCCTTTCCCACTGAGGAAGACAATCCTATCCTACCCAGGATGGCTAAATCTAGGTTTTTTTGGGGAAAAACATGATTTATAATGGAATCAGTAAGGTGCAATAGTCAGTAACTCTAGTAATAAATTGTCTGGATAATAATAGAGAAACCTAAACATACTGCATATCTGTCCATATGTAAATATAGAATTTAATATTTATATCATCTTTTATTTTTATTTTATTTTTTGAGACAGAGTCTTACTGTTACCCAGGCTGCAGTGCATTGGCACAATCTCGACTTACTGCACCCTCCACCTCCCTGGGTCAAGTGATTCTTGTGCCTCAGCTTCCCGAATAGCCAAAATTACAGGTGCACACTACCATGCCAGAATAATTTTTGCATTTTTAGTAGAGACGGGGTTTCAGTATGTTGGCCAGGCTGGTCTCAAATTACTGAACTCAAGTGATTCACTTGCCTCAGCCTCCCAAAGTGCTGGGATTCAGACATGAGCCATCATGCTTGGCTTTAAATCATCTGTTTTTCAGAGTCAAATAAATGCATCACTAACTAGGTCTTTTGAAATCCTTCTTAATGTATTTCCATGAACTTTACTTTTCCTTCCAATCAAACTACGAGCATTAGTAAAGGCATATTGTTATCCCTTTTGCTCCAACCCATTCCTTAATTCACATGAAAACTTGAGAAAAATTCAAACATACCAGATTGATTAAACCTTAAGAGGATTGCCCACATTTTCTATACACTTTTAGATATATCTGAATATAGATTCTACTGTTCACATATTTAGTTACTCCTTGCTTGAATTGTGTTAATACACATGTAAAATTAACTGATTGTAGTCAGGAAAGATGGTAAAAATCTATGTCAATTAAAGACCATTTTAGAAATACAAAGTACGGATCAAGAGATGTAAGACAATAACCTGATTTAGGTTTATGTGGAGCCTGATGTAAAGCAGCAGACAGCAACAACCAGAACCCAGACATGAAGAGACTAATGGAGAGGTTTGTTTCGAGAGAGTATTCATAGAGAAACACAACCTGCTTCAGAAAAGCCAAGAAGGACAGGACTAGAGAAATAAATATTCAGTCCTCACTCTCATCCCTCTACCTTCCTTTCAGAGTTTCCAGTTGTTCCAATCTAACCAGAAGCCAGAGGCCAAGAACACCTATTGAGATCAGACTTTTGGGGCAGAGTAAGGATTTGAAGGAAGATGCACACAGAAGATGTCCAGGGTAGCATATGTACACACACATACACATGGACACACGTGTACACATATTCACACAAAAGAGAGACATCTGCCTGTTGCTCTTAAATTTATCAAAATGTTAACTATGATCATCTAGTAAAGTGAGATTTGAAGTGAATTTTACTTGATTCTTTTCATATTAGGTTTTTTGTTGTTGTTATTGCAATGCATATGCTTTTTCTAAATTTAGAAAAGGCAATAAAGGTATTTTCATTGTAAAAACAAAATAAAATTGCTGGTAGTCCACAAGAAAAAGATACTTGAAAGAAGACATAATCCAAAGCTGAGAGCCATTTTTTTCAACCCCATTTAAGCCTACTTGACTCTCAGTAGCTCATGCTGTCTCTATCTAGCACTTTATAAAGCAAAGGAAACCAAACAAAGGAAACACTGAGAGTTAAGAAGGACATTCCTCCAATGCTACAGAATCAGAAGGGATGAGAATTTAAGACTCAAAAGCTATTTCCACTTAACCTGAAGTTGTGAGTCAGAATACATAGTACATCAGAACTCTTGTTTTCTCCAAATGGATAGAGATGATTCGCTACCATGATTTATAGAAAGGTCAAGGATCCCTGGACCACACAGGACTAGTAAAAAAATCACATTTGTATTAACAATACTCAATATGAATTGCATCTAACAATGCTCAATATGAATTGCATCCCTGATAAAGCAGGGATGTGAAGAGTTTGAATCTCAGCTCTAACGCCTGCTTATACCCACGACCTTGAAAGTCCATCACATATACAGATCAGTATAACTACCAGCGTGAGAAATAGCCCAGTCAGATAAGGTGAGAACTCTGTAGGAGATGAAGCTTTTGATTTTTTTTCAGGTGTTATAAATGAATTTCTAACCTGTTTTTTTTTTTTTTTTTATAATTTTAAGAATATCTTAGAGAGATTCCGTATAGGGTACTTGTAGGTCTCAGACTCCCTTTTCAACTCCTTGTGTGATCAGCATTACCTTGATTGCTATCAAGGTAAGGGGTATGGGAAGGTTTTCTTGTAGAATGATATCTAAGTTGACAATCAAAGAATGTGGCACTGTGGCATACTGGTTTAGCAATTAAAGGACTCTAAAACCATACAGCATAAGGTCGCCTGCCTGCTCTGACATATATTATTAGCTCTGTGACTTTAGACTAGTTACTTAGCTTTTCTGTACCACTGTATCTTCTTCCATAAAAGAATAATAATATCTACTAAATGGAGCTGTTGAGAGTATTAATAGAGGTAATATGCATCAAATAATCATAACAGTGTCACTGTATTTGTCATTTTTAAATAGGTATAAAGTAGGATGAATCCTCTTCTAAGGAGTAGGAAAAACAATATGCAGGGGGCTCTGAGAAAAGAGAGGGCTTGGAGCTTTTGAAGACCTGAAAGATAGGTCATGGGAAGACCAGATACCTATATGAATATGAAGCAGGGTTAGCTCAGGGAGGACCTTTTTAGGTAAAGTAAGGGTTTGGAATATTATCCAAATGGCAGTAGCAAGACATTAAAATACTTATCAAGAAAGTTCAAAAATCAGATTTTAATTGTAAAAAGATAATTTTCACCATAACTGTAAAGTTTGTTTGAACTAGGTAGGGGATTTGAGTGAGGTACCCATAAGGACATTTCTGGTAGTCAGGCTAGACATCATGATGTGTTGGACTATAGCAAGATAGATGAGATGGACATGAGTAGAAATATCTTGTTCAGATTACTAAACTCAATTAATCTAATTTCTTGATTTTTAGTTATTTTTAATTTAAGAAAAAGGTTTACTCATCTCATCTTTAAACTATAACTGAATTTATAGACCTGCCTGGAATTATATTCATAAATTCCACCACTCCACATAGTTATGTCACCTAGACTTTGAAGACCAACCTTATACTTCTCCCACCACAATCCAACTTTAATCTCACCTTATGTTTTGAGGTCATTGATGGCCAAAACTATTATTTATTCCTCTAACTCCCATACTCAGTACAGTGCCTATACAGCTTCCCTTTCCCCCAAACAATCAACATTTGCAGCTATGATAAATATTGCTGCTATAATAAATCACCATAATTTAGTGGTTCAAAACAAAAAATAATTATCATCTTACAGTTTAGAAGATCAGAAGTCCAAAATGGGTCTGTAGCATTTACAAAGGCTGGCAGGGAGAATCTTTCATCTTGTCTCTCCAGCCCCTACAGGCTGCCTGCACTCCTTGGTTCCTGGCCACATCAATCCAAACTCCACTTCAATCATCACATATCTGAATTTGACTCTGTATTAAAAGAACCATAGTGTGATTACATTGGAACTATGTGGATAATGCAAGATAATCTCCCCTTCTCAAGATCTTTAACTAAATCACATCTACAGTAAAGTCTCAGTTGCAATGCAAGATAACATGTCAGATTTTAGGTTTCAGCACATGGTCATCTAGGGCAGGAAGTGTTATTCTAACTCCCACAGGAAGGATCAGCATTAAAACAGAACTTACCTGAGTAACTCTGATAAATAGTCTGCCTTTAGTATTAGAATATTATCACACTATAAATTACCAAAAATTTGTACTAAGCGAATTAAGGAACCCCACCTTATTAACTTGTATTAAATTCTATTGATGTGAATCTCACTTTGTTCAATAATTCATTTACCTACCCTTGTTTTTTTGTCTCTAAATTCAGGTCCTTATTTTATATCTCATTTATGTAATCTCTGCCTCTATCCTGACCACTCCACATACCCATGCCAATCCTTTCTAAGAACATCTAAATGCTCATTAAATTGAGATCTTTCTTGTTTTTTATTTATCTTCCCAAGGGACTAAAACACTTTTTGCCTATTTAATAAACAAATACTATGTTTTCTCAAATCTTTTTGAAACTAAATGCCTGCCTGTCTTTCTGCATGTTTGCTTACAATCTTCCCATCACATGCTAATGTGTGCCCCTGCCAGAACTGCTAATTTTCATCTTTATTTTTTGCTTTGCAGAAATTTATTTAAAAAAAACATTTAAAAGATATTTAGTTTCCTATCTCATGACTATCCACCAAGCTGCCTTTCAAAGGGTAAGCTGCATGCTTGGTGTGGTCATAAAGGCCCTTAATGTTTTCAGAGTAACATTTGAAACACTTTCATGACACCAGCTAAAAACTGGCATTAACATCTGTCCTGTTTCCATCCTGAACAGCAGCATGTGTACTGATGAAAGGCAGGTCTCTACAGCTAAAATGCGTGGCTCTAACATCCAGCCCCACATTACTGACTTCTGTGTGCTGGTAGGTTTTATGGTAACACAAATTTGGTTAAGTCAATACATGTAAAGAACACACTGACCCTGGTTAAGGGAAGCATTAAAATAGTAATGTTATTTTTGGTACACCCTATGGTTATTGTTGTACCCCTAGCTTTACTTTCTACCATTGTACCTGGGTTTACCTGGAAATTACTGAAATTGATCCTGTGGGTGTAGCAGTTGTTTTTAGGTGTCATGCTCTTCACATTCACTTCTCTAACTACCTACAAAGGCTGTCCTCACATTTTGTAATGCTTTTGGTATTAGCTGACAGTATTTACTGCAAATCACTCCATCATAGAGACACAATATTAAAAATTACATACATTCACACAATTCATCATTAGTATTTATCTGACTCTTTTTGCTATGAACTATTTTTATTCCATATAGTAGAGCCAGGCCTTGTAATAAGAGCTTCATGTATCTTGTTCAGTCAAAATGTATTTAATCATAACTTCTAATTTATGTTTATTGTCAGCTTCTGAAGATTGGTTATTAGTGTTTTTCACTGTGGGTCTTTTAACTATTTTCAATTTAAAGCTAAGGAATGCTTTCAATCTGGCTTGCCTCGGCAACTTTTGTTATCATAACATTTTCCTGGAGTCAGCATTCATGGATTACTTTTTACTGTGTTCAATGATCAAGAGCCTTTTAAATAGAATGGTTGACATAATCATTTTAGTAAAAGGCACATTTCTGGGTAATAAGTAACCGTGAAACATTTACCAGTTGAAGAGACTCACATGCAGGAAGAGAAAATTTAATGCAGTTTTAAAAAATATAATCAAGGAGAAACTGTTCTATATTATGTAGCCTGTGTGTCCTCAGGCCTTCTCAGTGTAGGGCTGAAAAATGTGGCCACTGAGAGACAAATTTTGCCTTCATCTGTCTGTAAACACCAGTTCCCTACAAGGCTTCTCGTCATCCCTTTTTTATTCAAATCCCTATTCACAGCCCATTGAGGGTCATCTTGGCAAGTGCATTTTCAACTCCTCTGAACAATCTTCCTATGACAACAGGAAGATCTTGTAAATTCTGCTATCTGTAGATTCCACTAAGCTCTGCCTTGCTATTAGCTATGGCCATTTTACCAAGCACCACGGACCCTGCTAGTATGTTTTAACTTCCCACTGTACACCGTTGACTTTGCTAGGTATTCAGAAAATACGGTTTTCTTTGGGGACTGTATTAGTTTCCCAGGGCTGCCATAATAAAGCCCTATGAACCGGGTGTCTTAATAAAAGAAACATATTCTCTTACAGTTCTGGAGGCTACAAATCTGAAGTCCGAGTGTTGGCAAGATTGTGTTCTCTGAGTGGTCCAGGAAGAATCATTCCATGTGTCTTCCTAGCTTTTCACAGTTGCTGGCAATCTTAGGCATCCATTGCTTGTAGGACACATCACTCCAATATTCACCTTCATTGCCATAGAGTATCCTTCCTTTGTTTATGCATCTGTATTCAAATCTCCTTCTTATAAAGATACCAGTCATTGAATTCGGGTCCACCCTAACCCAGTGACTTAATCTTGACTACATCTGCCGCACCCTATTAAAAAATTACATTCCAGTTACTGTTGCTTAGTAGTTATAGTAATCTTTTTTAGGGACAAAATTCAACACAAAACAGGCACCAGGAAGTGTTAAAGAAGAATTTCTTGAGAGCCTACTGTGTGTCTGGCACTCTTAGCTCTCCAACTGGGCATTGTCACTGCCACTCTTGTTCCTGTCTACCTCTCCACACCAAGCACCATAGCCCCTCTGCGATCTCCTTGGGGAGCCGCTAGAGCACTAATACATGGTCTTTTAGATTCCAGGGATATGTGAGGTTAATGGGAAAAGGACAGAACTATGTCTATTTCTCTTTTGTAATCAGTTCAGTAAAGAAAGTACAGAAGCAGTGCTGTTTGTGCCGAAGAATCTTACCGAATCTTTTATAACCTGGCTACTTCCTTTTTTACTCCTAGTCTTCATTCACCTGAGGATATAAATGTGATTGAATGGGTGAGACCCAGGGGAAGGACAAAGGCAAGTAAAACACTTGGGATATATTCAGGGTGAAAAACAAATACATAAGCAACAACAAAAAGCAGTCTCTGAACCTGTGGTTTTAAAATCGGCTTGAAAATGTCTTCCCAGTGTCTTTTCTTAGGGAAGAGTCTTAGACTCTCTTTTGAATGGACCCTTCTTGTGCTGTGCCTGTACTCAGTTTGTGCTCACTATTTATGTAATTAGTAACATTAAGCCTTCTGAACAATCAACTTCACCTCAAACAATCAGCACTATCTCTCCTGTATGACGTGCCAGTGGATATCAACATTGTGCAAATCAACAAACTGCAAGCCAGGATAAAGACAGCACTCAATTTTAAGGTAACAGTTTCTAAAAAAGGACTGAAAATCATGATTATTGAGAGCTAACTGTTGGCTAGATGCTATAATGAGTTATATACATACACTATCTGCTTAGATCCTCATGAATATGCACACGTGTGTGTGTACATATATATATATATATATATATATATATGTACTACATATATATGTAGTATTGTTATGTCCATTGCACAGCTTAGGAAACTCATGTAACTTCCATGATAAAAGGTTAGATAAATGTCCAAGGTCACATAGCTAGAATACGGACCTATCTTGTTGGTTCTTAACACGTTTTGCATTTTGCTTTTGTCATTATCATTCATGTAACAGTCTATAGGGTGCTTAAAATTATATGCTCTAAATATCTTGTATGATATTTTATTTTTAAAGTTGATTAACAACTACTAAATAAAATATACCTTTGATTCCTTAAGATGCTATATGTGGAAATGAACCAGATGTGGAAACCTGCACTGGCAAACAGCAAGATTTCCATATTCATGTTTACTGCTGAATTTAAAGGCACATCATCCTAGAATGTGTCACTTTCATAATCAGCAGTTGAATTGTTTTACACACAAATTGCATCTCCCAAAGTAATATATACATTGTTATACTCACAACTAAGGTTCATGCTCTGTTGACTTCTTCATGTGGGGATGTATGCAAATAGTTTTTATATATGCACACATAAATTTCCCAAACTCAGACCCAATTTATTGGTATTAGCATGTGCTTTCACCCTCCGATATGCTGAAGGAGACAATTTATGCTGGATAGTTTGTAAAAAGAGAATTGGTTGTGGATTCAGAGCTAGAAATCCCTCTGTAGGGTAATATATTTTCTCATTCTGCCTCCACTTTTTAGCTTTTTAATTTTTTGAAATGGGTCAAAAGAGGCTAAAGCATAACACTGAGTAGATTTATTTGTTTGACATAATTACAAATTTGTTAGCAATCTTTTATTTATGATGTATTTTTTCTTTTTCTTTTTTTTTCAATTTGAACTAACATTATCTTATGCAGCATCTAAGAAAGTGTATGCCTTCAGTTTCCAAATTGATGCCCCTCCCCACCAGCTAAGGAGCTCTTCTTTCAACAAATACATCATGTGACAATGATTCATAGCAATTTTTTTGAATAGCTTTTATTATAATGCATTCATTCAACACTCAACTACACCTAAGCACTGGGCATTGATTATGTGTCAGGCACTCTGGCAAATATTAGGTGATATTTAGGTGATTCAAAATGCCTCAGAACAGTGGACGTTCTATTTCTTACTGTGTAACTGAGACTTGAACTCTATGAGAACAGAGATATTCCTAAGTTTGAGATCAATTATAGGGCAAGAGATACATGTTTACCTCAAATAATATGAGTATTTGACAGTGGACAAGCCATTCCCCTTGATACCTTGGGACCCATCTTTTTCATTTGTAAAATAAGATTGAGACATGGTCTCTGAAGCTCTTTATTTTATTTTATTTTATTTTTTTTATTTTTTATTTTTTATTTTTATTTTTTATTGCATTTTAGGTTTTGGGGTACATGTGATGAACATGCAAGATTGTTGCATAGGTACACACATGGCAGTGTGCTTTGCTTCCTTCCGTCCCCTCACCTGTATCTGTCATTTCTCCCCATGCTATCTTTTCCCATCTCCCCACCCCCCGCCCCTCCCCATTTCCCCCCAACGGATCCCAGTGTGTAGTGCTCCCCTCCCTGTGTCCATGTGTTCTCATTGTTCAACACCCGCCTATGAGCGAGAATATACGGTGTTTGATTTTCTGCTCTTGTGTCAGTTTGCTGAGAATAATGGTTTCCAGGTTCATCCATGTCCCTACAAAGGACGTGAACTCATCGTTTTTGATGGCTGCATAATATTCCATGGTGTATATGTACCACATTTTCCCTATCCAGTCTATCATCGTTGGGCATTTGGGTTGGTTCCAGGTCTTTGCTATTGTAAACAGTGCTGCAATGAACATTCGTGTGCATGTGTCCTTGTAGTAGAATGATTTATAATCCTTTGGATATATACCCAGTAATGGGATTGCTGGGTCAAATGGGATTTCTATTTTTAGGTCCTTGAGGAATCGCCACACTGTCTTCCACAATGGTTGAATTAATTTACATTCCCACCAACAGTGTAAAAGTGTTCCTATTTCTCCACATCCTCTCCAGCATCTGTTGTTTCCCGATTTTTTAATGATCGCCATTCTAACTGGTGTGAGATGGTATCTCAATGTGGTTTTGATTTGCATTTCTCTGATGACCAGTGATGATGAGCATTTTTTCATATGTTTGTTGGCCTCCCGTATGTCTTCTTTTGTAAAGTATCTGTTCATATCCTTTGCCCATTTTTGAATGGGCTTGTTTGCTTTTTTCTTGTAGATCTGCTTTAGTTCTTTGTAAATTCTGGATATCAGCCCCTTGTCAGATGGGTAGACTGCAAAAAATTTTTCCCATTCTGTTGGTTGCCGATTCACTCTACTGACTGTTTCCTTTGCCGTGCAGAAGCTGTGAAGTTTGATTAGGTCCCATTTGTCTATTTTGGCTTTTGTTGCCATTGCTTTTGGCATTTTGGTCATGAAGTCCTTGCCTACACCTATGTCCTGAATGGTTTTGCCTAGATTTTCTTCTAAGGTTTTTATGGTATTAGGTCTGATGTTTAAGTCTTTAATCCATCTGGAGTTAATTTTGGTGTACGGTGTCAGGAAGGGGTCCTGTTTCTGCTTTCTGCACATGGCTAGCCAGTTTTCCCAACACCATTTATTAAACAGGGAATCCTTTCCCCATTGCTTGTTTTTGTCAGGTTTGTCGAAGATCAGATGGTTGTGGGTATGTTGTATTTCCTCTGAGGCCTCTGTTCTGTTCCATTGGTCTATATCTCTGTTTTGGTACCAGTACCATGCTGTTTTGATTACTGTAGCCTTGTAGTATAGTTTGAAGTCCGGTAGTGTGATGCCTCCTGCTTTGTTCTTTTTGCTTAGAATTGACTTGGCTATGCGGGCTCTCTTTTGGTTCCATATGAAGTTTAAGGTGTTTTTTTCCAGTTCTGTGAAGAAGGTCATTGGTAGCTTGATGGGAATAGCGTTGAATCTGTAAATTACTTTGGGCAGTATGGCCATTTTCACGATGTTGATTCTTCCTAACCATGAACATGGAATGTTTCTCCTTCTGTTTGTATCCTCTCTTATTTCGTTGAGCAATGGCTTGTAGTTCTCCTTGAAGAGGTCCTTTACGTTCCTTGTTAGTTATATTCCTAGGTACTTTATTCTCTTTGTAGCAATTGTGAATGGCACTTCGTTCTTGATTTGGCTCTCTTGAAGTCTATTACTGGTGTATAGGAATGCTTGTGATTTTTGCACGTTGATTTTGTATCCTGAGACTTTGCTGAAGTTGTTTATCAGTTTCAGGAGATTTTGGGCTGAGATGATGGGGTCTTCCAGATATACAATCATGTCATCTGCAAATAGAGACAATTTGATTTCCTCCTTTCCAATTTGGATACCCTTTATTTCTTTTTCTTGCCTGATTGCTCTGGCTAGAACTTCCAGTACTATATTGAATAGGAGTGGTGAGAGAGGGCATCCTTGTCTAGTGCCAGATTTCAAAGGGAATGCTTCCAGTTTTTGCCCATTCAGTATGATATTGGCTGTTGGTTTGTCGTAAATAGCTTTTATTGTTTTGAGATACGTTCCGTCAATACCTAGTTTATTGAGGGTTTTTAGCATAAAGGGTTGTTGAATTTTGTCAAAAGCCTTCTCTGCATCAATCGAGATAATCATGTGGTTTTTGTCTTTGGTTCTGTTTATGTGGTGAATTACGTTTATGGACTTGCGTATGTTGAACCAGCCTTGCATCCCCGGGATGAATCCTACTTGATCATGGTGGATGAGCTTTTTGATATGCTGTTGCAATCGGTTTGCCAGTATTTTATTGAAGATTTTTGCATCTATGTTCATCATGGATATTGGCCTGAAATTTTCTTTTCTTGTTGAGTCTCTGCCGGTTTTTGGTATCAGGATGATGTTTGTCTCGTAAAATGATTTGGGAAGGATTCCCTCTTTTTGGATTGTCTGGAATAGTTTCAGAAGGAATGGTATCAGCTCCTCCTTGTATGTCTGGTAGAATTCAGCTGTGAACCCATCTGGACCTGGGCTTTTTTTGGGTGGTAGGCTCTTTATTGCTGCCTCGACTTCAGACCATGTTATTGGTCTATTCAGGGTTTCGGCTTCTTCCAGGTTTAGGCTTGGGAGGTTGCAGGTGTCCAGGAATTTATCCATTTCTTCCAGGTTTACTAGTTTATGTGCATAGAGTTGTTTGTAATAATCTCTGATGATGGTTTGGATTTCTGTGCAATCTGTGGTGATATCACCTTTATCGTTTTTTATTGCATCAATTTGGTTATTCTCGCTTTTCTTTTTTATTAATCTGGCTAGTGGTGTGTCTATTTTGTTGATCTTTTCAAAAAACCAGCTCCTGGATTTATTGATTTTTTGAAGAGTTTTTTGTGTCTCTATTTCCTTCAGTTCTGCTCTGATCTTAGTTATTTCCTGTCTTCTGATAGGTTTTGAGTTTTTTTGATCTTGCTCCTCTAGCTCTTTCAATTTTGATGATAGGGTGTCAATTTTAGATCTCTCCTTTCTTCTCATGTGGACACTCATTGCTATATATTTTCCTCTGGAGACTGCTTTAAATGTGTCCCAGAGATTCTGGTATGTTGTGTCTTCGTTCTCATTGGTTTTGAAGAACATCTTTATTTCTGCCTTCATTTCATTGTTTATCCAGTCAACATTCAAGAGCAAGTTGTTCAGTTTCCATGAAGCTGTGCGGTTCTGAGTTAGTTTCTGCATTCTGAGTTCTAACTCGATTGCACTGTGGTCTGAGAGACTGTTTGTTATGATTTCTGTTCTTTTGCATTTGCTGAGGAGTGATTTATTGCCAATTATGTGGTCAATTTTAGAGTAGGTGTGATGTGGTGCTGAGAAGAATGTATATTCTGTGGATTTGGGGTGGAGAGTTCTGTAAATGTCTATTAGGTTTGCTTGTTCCAGGTCTGTATTCAGGTCCTGGATATCCTTGTTGATTTTCTGTCTGGTTGATCTGTCTAATATTGACAATGGGGTGTTAAAGTCTCCCACTATTATTGTGTGGGAGTCTAAGTCTCTTTGTAAGTCATTAAGAACTTGCCTTATGTATCTGGGTGCTCCTGTATTGGGTGCGTATATATTTAGGATCGTTAGCTCTTCTTGTTGCAGTGATCCTTTTACCATTATGTAATGTCCTTCTTTGTCTCTTTTGATCTTTGTTGCTTTAAAGTCTATTTTATCAGAGATGAGAATTACAACTCCTGCCTTTTTTTTGCTCTCCATTTGCTTGGTAGATCTTCCTCCATCCCTTTATTTTGAGCCTTTGTGTATCCTTGCATGTAAGATGGGTTTCCTGGATACAGCACACTGATGGGTTTTGGCTTTTTATCCAATTTGCCAGTCTGTGTCTTTTGGTTGGGGCATTTAGTCCATTTACATTTAGGGATAGTATTGTTATGTGTGAATTTGATGCTGTCATTTTGATGCTACCTGGCTGTTTTGTTGGTTAGTTGATGCAGATTCTTGATTGTGTTGCTGCTTTTTTACCATTTGGTGTGTTTTTGGAGTGGCTGGTACTGGTTGTTCCTTTACATGTGTAGAGCCTCTTTCAGGAGTTCTTGTAGAGCAGGTTTGGTGGTGATGAAATCTCTGAGTGCTTGCTTGTTCACAAAGGATTTTATTTTTCCATCACTTATGAAGCTTAGTTTGGCTGGATAGGAGATTCTGGGTTGAAAGTTCTTTTCTTTAAGGATGTTGAATATTGGCCACCAATCTCTTCTGGCTTGTAGGGTTTCTGCTGAGAGATCTGCTGTGAGTCTAATGGGCTTCCCTTTGTGGGTAACCCGACTTTTCTCTCTGGCTGCCCTTAGCATTTTCTCTTTCATTTCAACCCTGGTGAATCTGACGATTATGTGCTTTGGGGTTGCTCTTCTTGAAGAATATCTTTGTGGTGTTCTCTGTATTTCCTGTATTTGAATATTGGTCTGCCTTGCTAGGTTAGGGAAGTTTTCCTGGATAATATCCTGAAGAGTATTTTCCAGCTTGGATTCATTCTCTTCATCACATTCAGGTACACCTATCAGACGTAGATTAGGTCTTTTCACATAGTCCCACATTTCTTGAAGATTTTGTTCATTCCTTTTTGCACTTTTTTCTCTGTTCTTGCCTTCTCTTTTTATTTCATTGAGTTGATCTTCGACCTCTGATATCCTTTCTTCTGCTTGGTCAATTCGGCTGTTGAAGCTTGTGCATGCTTCACGAAGTTCTCGTGTTGCGTTTTTTAGCTCCATCAATTCATTTATACTCCTCTCTATGCTGTCCATTCTCGTCAGCAGTTTGTCCAATCTTTTTTCAAGGTTCCTATTTTCTTTGCGATGGGTTAGAACATGTTCTTTTAGCTCATTGTAGTTTCTTACTACCCACCTTCTGAAGTCTGATTCTGTCATTTCATCACCCTCCTTCTCCATCCGATCTGGTTCCCTTGCTGGTGAGGAGTTGTGATCCCTTTTAGGAGGAGAGGTGTTCTGGTTTCGGGAGTTTTCATCCTTTTTGCGCTGGGTTCTTCCCATTTTTGTGGGTTTATCCACCTGTTGTCTGTCTCTGTCCCAGGGAGTTGGAGCTTTATGAGTTTCCCTTGCACTACTGCCTTTTTTGATTTTTCTTTCAGGTCGGACCCGCCCAGCTAGCAGCACGCCTAGCCACTGCCTGCCCGCAGGGGCTTTGCTGAGCTGCTGTGGGCTCCGCCCAGCTGCCCTGAGCTCTTCCCTGTAGTCCTTTTTATAAGGGCGTAGTTAGAACTGTCTGGGCAATGGTGGCCCCGCCTCTGTTATGGTGGACTCTCTCTGTTGTGGCAGGTTGCCTCGGCAACGGCAGCCTGCCTCCGTAGTGGTGGAGAGTCTCAGTAATGGCAGAAGCCCCTCCCCCAGGGAGCCGGACCTAACCGGTTCAGCTGTGCTTGGTTTGAAGGGCTCAACCCAGAGGGTTTCCAATTACTGTTTTTGTTTTGGTTGTTGTTGGGGGTGGAGGGGTGGGACCAACCGAGCCTGATCACCTGGCTCCCCGACTCAGAGTCTTTTCTTTTAAGTTGAACGACCCCGCGTTCTGGTCGCTTGTTGAAAAGGCGCCGGGATCTCCCGTGCTGCCACTCACGGAGTTGGCTCGAACTGCGGCGCTAGCTCCTGGCGGATTTTTTGCCTAGGAATTTCCTGGCCTGACTCGCTATTTCAGATGAATGGGCAACTCTGCCGTCTCAGGGCTCTGCTCGCCAGCTAAGAGGGCTCCCAGACCAGTGGCTTTTGTATGGAGAACCGCAGCAACAGGGCGTGGTCACAGCAGCTGTGCTGGCGTAATCAGCCCCGGGGGGGCCAAAACAGCTGCACCAGCTGGGACTGTGACGCTGGTGACCCCTCTGCCTGGGTATCTCCTGGTCTGTGGGCAATAAGAGTTCGTCTGGAAATGCGGCGTCCACTCACCCTCTGCACTTTCACTGGGAGCTGAAGTCCTGCGCTGTTCTTAGGTGGCCATCTTCCAGAAAGCCTGAAGCTCTTTCTAAATCTAGCATTGTATGATTCAAATGAATCAATAGTTCACATAATTTTACCAATCTACTTATGTTTGTGACTTCCTATGTAAAGTTTTTTTTTGTTAATTGTACTTTAGGTTCTAGGGTACATAGGCAGATGATGCAGGATTGTTGCATAGGTACATACATGGCAAGATGGTTTGCTGCCTTCATCCCCTCCATCACCTATATCTGGCATTTCTCCCCTCATTGTTCCTCCCCACCCCCACTGTCTCTCCCCTAGTACCCCCTACTGACTGCAGTGTGTGATATTCCCCTCCCTGTGTCCACATGTTCTAATTGTTCAACACCCGCCTATGAATGATAACATATGGTGTTTGGTTTTCTGTTCTTGTGTCAGTTTGCTGAGAATGATGGTTTCCAGATTCATCCACGTCCCTATGAAGGACACAAACTCCTTGCTTTTTATGGCTGCATAGTATTCCATGGTGTATATGTGACATATTTACTTTATCCAGTCTATTGATGATGGACATGTGGGTTGGTTCTAGGTCTTTGCTATTGAAAATGGTGCCACAATGAACCTACATATGCATGTGGCTTTATAATAGAACAATTTATAATTCTTTGGGTATATAACCAGTAATGGGATTTCTGGGTCAAATGGTATTTCTATTTCTAGGTCCTTGAGGAATCACCACACTGTCTTCCACAGTGGTTGCACTAATTTGCACTCCCACCAACAGTGTAAAAGTGTTCCTGTTTCTCCACATCCTCTCCAGCATCTGTCATCTCCAGATTTGTTAATGATTGCCATTCTAACTGGTGTGAGATGGTATCTCAATGTGGTTTTGATTTGCATTTCTCTAATGACCAGTGATGATGGGCATTTTTTCATGTGTTTTTTGGCCTTATCGATGTCTTCTTTTGTAAAGTGTCTATTCATATCCTTTGCCCACTTTTGAATGGGTTTTTTTCTTGTAAATCTGTTTTAGTTCTTTGTAGATTCTAGATATTAGCCCTTTCTCAGATGGGTAGATAGCAAAATTTTTTTCCCATTCTGTTGGTTGCCAGTTTGCTCTAATGATTATTTCCTTTGCTGTACAGAAGCTCTGGAGTTTATTTAGATCCCATTTGTCTATTTTGGATTTTGTTCCCGTTGTTTTGGTGTTTTAGCCACGGAAGTCTTTGCCTATGCTGATGTCCTGAATGGTTTTGCCTAGGTTTTCTTCTAGGGTTTTTATGGTGTTCAGACTTATGTTTAGATCTTTAATCCATCTGGAGTTAATGTTAGTGTAAGGCGTCAGGGAGGGGTTCAGTGTCTGCTTTCTGCACATAGCTAGCCAGTTTTCCCACCATTTATTAAATAGGGAATCATATCCCCATTGCTTGTTTTTGTCAGGTTTGTCAAAGATCAGATAATTTTAAAGATGTGTGGTGTTGCTTCTGAGGCCTCTGTTCTGTTCCATTTGTCTATGTTTCTGTTTCAGTACCAGTAACATGCTGTTTTGATTACTGTGGCCTCGTAGTATAGTTTGAATTCAGGCAGTGTGATGCCTCCAGCTTTGTTATATTTGCTTAGGATTATTTTGGCTATGCGGGCTCTCTTTTGGTTCCACATGAAGTTTGAAGTGGTTTTTTCCATTTCTGTGAAGAAGGTCATTGGTAGCCTGATGGGGATAATGTTGAATCTATAAATTACTTTGGGCAGTATGGCCATTTTCACAATGTTGATTCTTCTCAACCATGAGCATGGGATGTTTTTCCGTCTGTTTGTGTCCTCTCTTATTTCACTGAGCAGCAGTTTGTAGTTCTCCTTGAAGAGGTCCTTTATATCCTTTTGTTAGTTGTATTCCTAGGTATTTTATTCTCTTTGTTGCAATTGTGTATGGGAGTTTGCTCTTGATTTGTCTCTCTGTTTGTCTGTTATTGGTGTATAGAAATGCTTGTGATTTCTGCACATTGATTTTGTATCCTGAAACTTTGCTGAAGTTGTTTATCAGTTTCAGGAGACTTTGGGCTGAGACGATGGGGTCTTCCAAATGTATTATCATGTCATCTGCAAATAGAGACAATTTGGCTTCCTCTTTTCCTAATTGAATACCCTTTATTTCTTTTTCTTGCCTGATTGCTCTGGCTAGAACATCCAATACTATATTGAATAGGAGTAGTGAGAGAGGGCATCCTTGTCTTGTGCCTAATTTCAAAGGGAATGCTTCCAGCTTTTGCCCGTTCAGTATGATATTGGCTGTAGGTTTGTCATAAATAGTTGGTCTTGTTCCATGCCTCCTCTGATCTGTCAGAAAGTTTTTTATTCCCTTTCTCTTTCTTCAATCACACTATTTACTCAATTTTTGTGTCAGATGGAACAATGTCAAGAAAATTGCATGGTCATAACATCTACTCAAGAATTTCAAAAGGGTAAGTCAATGTTTATATAAGCAAATATTTTAGCAATAGTAAATAAACAACTCTTAACTGTTAAGCTAAATATATTTACATTTCATGGCAAAAATCTAATTGTAGTCTACAATATATCCTAAAAGCTTCAGAAGAATTGAAGATTCCTCATGACTCTGCCCCCAGACCTGTTTTCTTCTCACTCTGTATTATCTCCTCTATTAACATCATAGGTTCAACTAGAAGTTCTCTGATTTCAATTCCAAATCTAGAGATTTATTTCTGAACTTTAAATTTTCTGTATTTCACTTTCTCATTTTAGGTATTTTTATTTTTATCTATTTACTTATGTATGTATATATGTATTTATTTATTTTGGAGACAGGGTCTCACTTTGTCACCCAGACTGGAATGCAGTGACATGATCATGGCTCACCATAACCTCAACCTCCTGGGCTCAAGTGATCCTCCCACATCAGCCTTCCAAGAAACTAAGACTACAAATGCATGCCACCATGCCTAGATAATATGTTCTTGTTTGTAGTGACAGAGTCTCACTATGCTTCCAAGGCTAGTCTTCAACTCCTAAGCTCAAGCAATACTCTTCCCTCTGACTCTTCAAGTGCTGAGATTACAGGGGCAAGTGACTGCGCCCAGCTTCAGGTGCTCATTTTATAATACTGGTTGACTTTCCTCTAATATCTGAAATAATACAAGAATGCCCACTTTAACCAGTTATTCAACATAGTACTAGAAATTGTAGTTAATGCAAACAAGAGAAAGAAATAAAGGACATCCAAATTGGAAAGGAAAAATCTTATATTTAGAAAAACCTAAAGACTCCACCATGAAATAATTAGAAATGATAAACACATTCAGGTAAGTTGCAGTATACAAAATCAACCTGCAAAAATCAATGGCATTTCTGTATGTTAACACTAAACAACCTGAAAAAGAAATTTTAAAAAAGCAATCCTGTTTACAGTAGCTACAAGTAAAATTAGATACCCATGGATTAACTTAACTAAGGAAATAAAAGCTGTCTACAATGAAAACTATAAAACATTAATGAAAGAAATTAAAGAGGACACAAAAAAGTGGAATGATATTCCATGTTAATGAATTGGAAGAATCAATATTGTTAAAATGTTCATACTACCCAATGCAATCTACAGATCCAATTCAAGCCTATCAAAATACCAGTAACAGTCTTCATAAAAATAGAAAAAAAAATTCAAATTTAAATGGAACCACAAAAGACCCAGAATAGACAAAGCTGTCTGCTGGGCCAAGTCCTAACGTGTGTGATGAATTGTATTGTTTGCTGAGAATGACAGCAAGAAAAACCAACCTGGCCCCCCAGGCAGAAAACTGCTTGGGGCATTCTAAAGTAGTAAACAGTATATGTACATCATACACCAGTTAAACTAGTTCTTTAAGCATGGGATATGTGACCTTGCCCCCATGGCTCCCTCATGGAGAATGCTTTATCAGTGGTAAGCAGGCACCAGCTGCCTGCCTAGTTTATCTTGGTTCTACAAGAAAACACAGAACCCCTGCTTGTTAATAATAATCACCTGTTCAGAGAGGATAACTACGTGGGTCAGAGTCTGCTGAAGCTCTCGGCTCTGAAGGCTGTTAGTCTTCCTGAGGCTCTTAGCTCACAAGGTTGTTAGCCCCTGATATCCCACTTTGCTGTTCTATCTTTGTGTCTGTTTCTTAATTCCTTCAGCACTACCTGGGTTGGGGTCTTTACAACTGAGCTGATCTCAGTAGCTATCCTGAGTTAAAAGAACAAAACTGAAGTAATTATATAACCTGACTTCAAATTATACTGCAGAGCTTTAGTAACCAAAACCGCATGGTCCTGGCATAAAAACACATAGACCAATGGAATGGAATAAAGAACCCCAAAAAAAGAACTTTGTTTTTGACCAAGGTATCAAGAATATACTTTGGGGAAAACATAGTCTCTTCAATAAATAGTGCCAAGAAAATTGGATATCTATATGCATAGGAATGAAGCTAGACCCCTATTTCTCGCCATACACACAAAAAATCAAATCAAAATGTATTAAAGATTTAACTTCAAGACCTCAAATTATAAAACCTCTACAAGAAAGTGTTGGGGAATCTCTCCAGTACATTGATCTGGGCAAGATTTTCTTAAGAAATACCTCATAGTCACAGGCAATTAAAGCAAAAATTTACAAATGTGATCACATCAAGTTAAAATAACTTCTGCACAACAAAACAACAAAGTGAAGAGATGAATGGGAGAAAATATTTTCAAACTACCCATTTGTGTTAGTTCATTTTCACATTGCTATGAGGAAATACCTAAGAATCAGTATAAAGGAAAGAGGTTTAATTGACTGACAGTTCTGAGGGCTGAGGGGGCCTCAGAACACTTAGAATCATGGTATAAGGGGAAGCAAACATCTCCTTTTTCATATGGCAGTAGGAAAGAGAAAAATGTAAGAAGTGAAGAGAAAAAGGTGGAAAAAGACCCTCACAAAACCATCAGATATCCTGAGAACTCACTATTATAAGAAAAGCACAGAGAACTTCCATCATAATTCAGTCACCTCCCACAAGGTCACTCCCCCAACACATGGGATTACAATTTGGATTACACTTCAAGATGAGATTTTGGTGAAGACACAGAGCCAGACTGTATTTTTTCACTCCAGGCCCCTCCAAGATTTCATACCCTCACATTTCAAAACATAATCATGCCTTTTTAACAGTCCCCCAAAATCTTAACTCATTCCAGCATTAACCCAAAAATCCAAGTTCAAAGTCTCATCTGAGACAAGGCAATTCTCTTCTTCCTATGAGCCTGTAAAATCAAAATCAAGTCAGTTACTTCATAGATACTATGGAGATACAGGCATTGGGCAAATATGTCCAATCCAGATGGGAGAAATTGACCAAAACAAAGGGGTAACAGGCCCCACGTAAGCCCAAAATCCAATATGGCAGTCATTAAACGTAAAAGTTCCAAAATGATCTCACATCTAGGTCATGCTGATATAAGAGGTGGGCACCCATGACCGTGGGCAGCTCCAACCCTTGGCTTTGCTGGGTACAGCCTCCTACCACAGCTGATCTCATGGCTGGCTTTGGGTGCCTTTGGCTTTTCCAGGTACATGGTGCAAACTGTCAGTGGATCTACTGCTCTGCGGTCTGTAGGACTGTGACCTTCTTCTCACAGCTCTACGAGGCAGTGCCCTAGTGGGGACCTTGTGTGGGGCTGTGACATGTTCCTTCTGCACTGTCCTAGCAGAGGTTCTCACATTTTCCTTCTGCACTGACCTAGCAGAAGTTTTCAACAAGGCCTCTGCCCTGAGGCTGATTTCTGCCTGGACATCCAGGCATTCCTATACATACTCTAAAATCTAGGTGGAGATTCCCAAACCTCAATTCTTATCTTCTGTGCACCTGTAGGACCAATGCCACATGAAGTTGTCAAGGCTGGAGGCTTGCAGCCTCTGAAACAATATCCTGAGCTACACCTTGACCCCTTTTAGCAATGGCTGGAGCAGCTGTAACCAGTCCAAAGGCTGCATACAGCAGGCCAGCCCTGGATACTACCTAGGAAACTATTTTTCTTTCCTAGGCCTCTGGGCCTGTGATGGGAGAGGATGCTGTGGATGTCTCTGACATGCCCTGGAGACAATTTCCCATTGTCTTGGTGATTAATATTTGGCTCCTTGTTAAGTATGCAGTTTCTGCAGCTGACTTGAATTTCTCCCCAGAAAACGAGTTTTTCTTTTTGTGGCAGTATCAAGCTTCAGATTTTATAAACTTTTATTATTTGCTTCCTCTAAACACTTTGCTGCTTTGAAATTTCTTGTCCCAGATACCCAAACCATCTCCCTCAAGTTCAAAGTTCCACAGATCTCTAGGGCAGGAGCAAAAACTCGCCAGTCTCTTTGCTAAAGCATAGCAAGAGTCACCTTTGCTCCAGATCCCAACAAATTTCTCATTCCATCTGAGGCCTCCTCGGTCTAGATTTCATTGTCCATATCACTATCAGCATTTTGGTCAAAGCCATTCATTAAATCTCTAGAAAGTTCCAAACTTTCCCACATTTTTCTGTCTTTTTCTAAGTTCTCTAAACCATTCCAAAGCCACTTCCACATTTTTGTATATCCCTATAGCAGCACGCCACTCTACCGGTACCAATTTACTATATCAGTCCATTCTCATGCTACTATGAAGAAATATTTGAGACTGGGTAATTAACAAAGGAAGGAGGTTTAAGTGACTCACAGTTCCATAGAACAGGTAGGCCTCAGAAAACTTACAATCACTGCGGAAGAGGAAGCAAACATCTCCTTCTTCATATGGCAGTAAGAAGGAGAAAAATGAGAGAAGTGAAGAGTAAAACAGGGAAAAGGCCCTCAAAAATCCATCAGACCTCATGAGACCTCACTCACTATCACAAGAACAGCACAGGGGAACTGCTTCCAAGATTCAATCACCACCACCCCTGACAAAGTCTCTCCT
Organism: Saimiri boliviensis; assembly: GCF_048565385.1. NCBI lineage: Eukaryota > Metazoa > Chordata > Mammalia > Primates > Cebidae > Saimiri > Saimiri boliviensis. The sequence goes on from NC_133465.1 coordinate 38,156,818, forward strand.
CTAACATGTGGCGATTACAATTCAGATTACAATTCAAGAAGAGATTTGGGTAGGGGTACAGAGGCAGAAAAATGGACAAATGTGATTATATCAAGTTGAAAAACTTTTGCACAGCAAAGGAAACAACAAAGTGAAGAGACAACCTACAGAATGGGAAAATGATTTCAACCTACTATCATCTGACAAGGGATTAACAAATGGAATAGATAAGGAACTCAAATCCTACAGAAAAACATTTAAAGATCTGATTAAAAAGTAGGCAAAAGTGTCAGGCTTTATGGCTCACCCTTGTATTCCCAGCACTTTTGGAGGCCAAAGCAGGCAGATCACTTGAGATAAAAAATTTGAGACCAGCCTGGCCAACAAAGTGAAACCCTGTCTCTACTAAAGATGCAAAAGTTAGCTGGACATGGTGGTACATGTCTGTAATCCCAGCTACTTGGGAGGCTGTGGCACAAGAATTTCTTGAATCCAGGAGGCAGAAATTGCAGTGAGCCGAGATCACGCCACTGTACTCCAGCCTGGGTGATAGAGGAAGAATGAGATTCTGTCTCAAGAGGAAGGAAGGGAGGAAGAGAAGAAGAGAGTGAGGGAGGGAGAGAAGGGAAGGAAGGGAAAGAAGGAAAGAAAGGAAGGGTAGATGAGATATTTGAGTTCACATTTCTTCAAAGAAAAAATACAAGTGGCAAATAGGCATATGAAAAGGTGCTCAGCATCGTTGTCACAGAAATGCAAATCAAGACCACAATGAGGTATTATCTTTCTCCAGTCAAAATGCCTTTTATTCACAGACAGGCAATAACAAATGTGGAAAAGGAACCTATGTACAGTGTTGATTGGAATGTAAATGAGTACAACCACTATGAAGAACAAGTTGGAGGTTTCTCAAAAAACCTAAAAATTGAGCTAACATATAATCCAGCAATCCTACTGCTGGGTATATGCACCAAAGAAAGGAAGTCATTATATTGGAGAGATCTGCACTGCTACATTTATTGCAGCACTATTCATAATAGCCAACATTTGGAAGCAATCTAAGTATCCATCAACAGATGACTGGATAAAGATAATGTGGTACCTTCAGCACCATAAGACTGAGTGAGAAATAAATAAAAAATGTTTAAAATAAAAATGTGATACTTATACACAACTAAGTACTATTTAGCCATAAAAAATGAGATCCTATCATTTACAACAATATAGTTGGAACTGGAGGCCATTATGTTAAGTGCAATAAGTCAGGCACTGAAAGACAAACCTCTCATGCTTTCCATTATTTGTGACGGCTACAATTTAAAACAGTTGCACTCATGGAGGTAGAGAGTAGAAAGTTAGTCATCAGAGACTGGGAAGAGTAATGAAGTAGAGGGGAGGTGTAAATGGTTCATGGGTACAAAGGCAAAAGAATAAGTAATACTTAATATTTGATAGGGCAACAGGGTGATTATAGTCAATAATTATTTACTTGTACATTTAATAATAACCAAAAGAGTATAATTAGATGATTTGTAGCACAAATGATAAATGCTTGATGGAATGGATATCTAATTTTCCATGATGTGAGTATTACACAGTACATTCTTATACCAAAATACCTCATGTACCTCATATTTATACCTATTATGTATCCACAAAAATTGAAAATAAAAAATCAAATTAGAATAATATAAATTAAACTACTTGCTGTGTTCCCTTTTCACTGCATCTACACCAATATCTATTATTTTTTGATTTTTTCATTATGACCATTCTTGCAGGATTCAGGTAGTATCACATTGTGGTTTTGATTTACATTTCCTTGATCATTAGTAATGTTGAGCATTTTTTCATATGTTTGTTGACTATTTGCATATCTTCTGAGAATTTTAAAAATGTCTTCGTTCTTCCCAGTCACTCTCCATAGCATACTTTCATCTAATCACCACATATCAGCATAATACTTATTTGAAAGCCACAGTAAATGAGACTCAGTGTATGAAACCTCCTGTAGCCTTCTTTAAATGTAACTTTTTTTCATCTCAGAAATTAGATTCTAGTTTACCTTACCTTTTACAGCACTCGTCATTTTCAACCTTACATTATAATTATTAATACATGTATTTTTCTTATCCATCTAATCTTTTAGATTGCTTGAGAAAAAATATATTCCATGAAGTGTCAAATGCCTAAAAATCCTTATCACACTTGATTGCACACAGTAGCTGTGTAACTTTGAGGTTTTCTATTTTTTTGTTTCTCATGTCCATCATATGATATGTGCCCAATAACAATTTCCTTAGTTTATTGGCAAGGACAAGGGAGTGTACTGAGCAATTGTTTTCATTATATAGCAGTATACATATAGACCTGATCAGAAGGCTAAATGTTTTTGAAGGTAATTAAACACTAACAGTTTTTGGACTAACCCTATTTTCTTTTGATGTGCATGACTATCCTAATGCTGAGTGCTAAGAAATAAAATTTGGTTTCCGGAAATTATGGTTCCAGCAAATTGAGAATTTACTGTTGTGGATGCTGCTAGGAAATGAGTTTTAATTCCTGATGGAAATGATGCAATTTTTCTATTTTAGAGTTGTATGCATTCTAAATACATATTAAAAGGCAATCATTAAGTGAGAAATTATTTTATCATTGGCCTTATTTTCTGGATCAAATACATGATATTAAACAACCAAATTGAATCAGCAAACTCAAAAAATAGCAATGGTCCCCTAGAGTTGTACCCTATATCCACTGATTTCTCCTAAGTTTATAATTTGTTAAGTTTAAATAATTTGTTTGAAAGCTTTCTTCAGCCATTCAAATGACTTTCTAAGTTCCCAAGTCTAACAGATCTATAAAGAGCACTTTCTATATGCCTAAACACATTTCTTCTTGATGGAATGCAAACTTGAAACCTATTTTCAGGAGTTGTTCTTTAAAAATGGAAACACAATTCTCACAAATCCTTAATGGTATTGGCTGTTCAAATGTGCTTAAGTTAGAAGTTTTTGAAGCCTCATATTTCTTAGAAGATAATACTCTGCTTTTAAAATTAGAGAAAAGTTCTTGCAGAATTCTTAATTAATAATGCCACTTCTATAGTTTAAGTAAAATATCAAGAAATAATTTCACCCCTGATGTGCAGATGATATGACATCACTGTAAAACCCTCTGCTTTGTCTCTTTCTGCTACTCATTGTAGTCATTTCATGTTTTTTTAAACATTCTTTGTCTATGAAAATGTCAGTCTTAAACCAAATGTCTTGAGCTAACAGATATGCACTGTAATGGAGAAGCATCTAGAATTGCTTCAAATGTGAAGACAGTATAAGTAATATCATTCCTACTAATGCTAGCACATCGATTATTTAATCTCCAATATTGTTAAGATTGTGATAGGGTTATATATAAAAGAATTAATGTATTTCAGTTGGTAAACTCTTTATGGTAAATTATAATCCTTTCAGTCAGTATGATTACTAATTGTGCAAATTAACCTAGAATCTGAAAATACAAGACAAAGTGTATATTTAGTCTGGAGATGGTTTATGAAACCATTTTCCATACGGAAAATCTCTGACTCCACATAACTATATGTAGAAGTTTTGTCAACAGTTTCATATTATACCATACAGCATTGTCAAAATTTCAGATATTCTTGGTTATTTTAAAGGTAATAACTAGAAAGCACAAAACCTTAAAGGCGAGCAAATCTTGTAAAAATGTTATTTAAGATGTAATGTAATAGCAATGCATTAGTAATAATTGAGAAAGCTTTCTTTCATTTTTAATTGCTGTCTGCTTATCATTATTATCCTCATCCAAGAATAAATGAATGTCTGCTGTGTATTATTTTCAGCCAAAAATGGTAGTAAAGAGACTAATTCCAGAAGCTCAACTTAAGTAAATAGAATTTTATGCATACAAAGGCATAAATGCAACCAAAATCACAGATAGAGATAATATGTATTTTTTTTTGAGGAGCTTACAGAGATTTGATTGAAAATAATAGTTTTTTAAGGAGAGGTTTCTTTCCAGTAACTTCCTTAATTTTGCAGTTTTGGATTGCAGAAATCATTTTTTTTTTACCATACTTCCTATCTTTAATAGGTAAATTCAGTTATTTTAAGGTTAGAAAATATTTTGTTAATTTATTAACTTTTGCTCAGTGTGGTATGTTTTCTTTCTAAAGTTCTTTACATTATTTAGCAGAACTCCAGGTGAATCAAAGGTTAATACTTTTCAGGACTTGAGATGGGAACACATCAGTGTGAAAATAACTAGCGTATTTATGTATCTGTCTGAAGTTCAAATCCAGAAATATTTATATAGGAACACTAGCCATGCATCAGTTAAGTACTGAATTTAAATATAAGTCTTAACCTCTGATTGTTTTTATAAAGTATATTTGAGTTAGCTTTAATTAATTGTGGCCACTAACAGATCTATTCAAGAAATTGATTTACAGTTTTTGGCTTAACAGTATAGTTACTATCAAAACAAAATAAATGATAAATCAAGTTTATGTTTCCTAAATTTAATTGTTATTAAGACTGAGATGTTCTATTTGTTTCCTTACTATATGAATATATGCTTTTTCCTTCTTGTTAAAGTCAGTGGGATGAAACTATATATTGATAAATCATATTCGTGAAGTCTGAAATTACCCCTTAACCAGCCAGTTTCCTGTAATCTCAGCTGTTCCACTTAGCCAAACCTGCTGTCACAGTCATCTCTGACAGCTAATCACTTGAGCTCTTCTTAATGTATTAGAATATAGAACCTATCTGGCCTTATTTCCCTCCCAGGGTATCCTGGACCAATCTCATGGTTGATCATCTCAGTGACTTTCTCCCTACTACTTTACATCTATTCAGTCCCCTTCACCTTCTGCTAATGACCTCTTCTTTGCAGTGCCAAAATGTTGACCAATCTAATCATTTCACTTTTCCCTGGGCTGAGAAGTGCTGCTGGGGAAACCTCATGTTCTCTTTAATTACATCTATTATACATTTACAATAGCAGCTTTGCTTAAGCCCTGAAGCAACTCAGAAATTTTTCTTTGTTTGACCTTTCTTTGTCAGCCCCCTTTCTTTATCCACATACCAGCTATTCTAAATTTTCAAAACTAACTTCAAATCTTCAACTGTTTCTTCAACCCAGTTTGTTCTCACTCACAGCATAAAATTTAATCGATTTTATTGAGACAATAATGGTCACCAAAGATGGACTTTTTAGAACCTATAGGATTTTCAGTACAAGCAGTAAAACTTAATGTATGAAATTTAAAAATATATGAAGGAGCTTAGTGTAATCCTAGGATGGAATGTTGACCGGCAACATAATCTAACTGTATCACAAATGTATGAAACAACCTCACTGAAGAAGGTAGTGGAAAAAGGTGATGACCTAAGTAACTTTATAAATGAGAGGAGTCTAAAAGGTCAGAAGCAAAAGAAACTGTATCGTTTATATAGCGTTTATCTGTAATATACTTGATAAAGTGGCTTAGCGAAGAAGTACATGTTAAACTCTGATACTGCTAATACATATATATATGTGTGTGTGTGTGTATATATATATATATATAATGTGAATAATTAAGTAAATTGATTATAGATGGCAGGAGATATGTTTCTCACTATATGAATGGAAGGTTACAGATCAGAGAGAGAAGATTAGAATGAACTATCAGGTAATGCACTGCAGATTGAGACATCAGTATGAGCTTATGTTTAGCTTAATCTTGATGTATATGGCTACATACAAATTAAAAGTACATATACACATGTGTGTATACAAATGCATATATATACATGTGTATACACATACATATAAACACACATACATACACATGTACAAGTATATCAGAGACATATATATTCTTCACTCCATTTTCCTCTGAATTTTGATACATGAGTAACTTTCCAAGGAAGAACAATAGGAGCATATTCTAAACAGAAACAGAAAGAACTAATATAATTGAAAATTGAGATCATAACCTTCATTTTTTCACCTCCCATTATCTCTTCAAACTACCATAATCTAATTCTAGAAACACTGTTCTAATAAACATTTTATTGTTATTACACTTTTAAGTTCTGGGTATATAAGTAAAACATACAGGTATGTTACATAGGTATACATGTACCATGGTGGTTTGCTGCATCCACTGCCCTGTCATCTGCATTAGGTAATTCTCCTAATGTTATCCCTCCCCTTTACCCCTACCCCACAACAGGACCTGGTGTGTGATGTTCCCCTTCTTGTGTCCATGTGTTCTCATCGTTCAATACACACTTATGACTGTGGTGCTTGGTTTTCTGTTCTTGTGTCAGTTTTCTGAGAATGAGGCTTTCCAGCTTTATCCATGTCTCTGCAAAGAACATGAACTTATCCTTTTTTATGGATGCATAGTATTCCATGGTGTATATGTGCCACATTTTCTTTATCCAGGCTATCCCTGATGGGCTTTTGGGTTGGTTCCAAGTCTTGATAGATGACATCAACTGATCAATAGTATCAAAACCACATTTCGATACCATCTCATGCCAGTTAGAATCCCAAAATGCTGAGATTACAGGCATGAGCCATCGTGCCCAGCCATATTTTCCCCATGTTTTAAATAATGCTATTACTCTGTAGGTAAAATTATTTTGTCATTTTAAATAAATCCTAGAAAAACATGAAATAATTGCCCAAAAGACACCCAATTTTAATATGGAGAAAATTTGATATGAAGCAAACCCAAATATGTATGCAAAACCAATAGTTTTCCAAATGTGCTGTATTGAAACTTCAAAAGAATGCATTTTTTAAACTTTCCATAAGGACTCATGTGTTCAGAGTATAAAACATTTTTATTTCAGTAGTTACAACCACTGCGTGTTTTTGTTGTTTTCTCCATTATTTTTATTTTATTTTGACAGTGATGCTATTTACCAAGGTCTTTTTAAAGACCAAAAAAGTGGAGAAAATTTAGTAAGCATGTACATAGAATTGTATAAAATTGGTTAAAAATCTAAAAAAGTTTTAGGTTAAAAAGCTTTCTGTATAAAGCTATGCAGTGTATCATATAGACTGTGTGCTACTCATCTTTATTGTCAAATGCTGTAGCATAGATGGCTTCCTTCAGCTCTACAGAAATTCATGAAGATTGTGAAGCAGTGTTGTATCACGCCTCCATCTCTCCATCTACCTCTTCGCTACTAAAAGGCAAAGACACTCTGACATTTTATTTATTACTAGACCATTATACCAAACACTTATTGTAGGTAAAACTTAAATCAGATACATTATAATTAAAACAATACGTTATTTTCAATATCTTTATGTCAGTTTCTAGTGGAGAAGATGTCACTCTAAGGAGGAACCTGAACACAGATTACAAGAGCACTTCTGTTAAGCTGGGATGGTATGTCTAAAGTATGTGATGAGGAGGGTAACAGGGTTTGCTGATATCAACAGTGCAATTCAGAAATAAAATGCCTTCTTTTTCCACATAGATTTAGGTTCTGTTTAGATTACAGAAAGAAAATAAAGATATAGGAAAGGAGATACAGTGATGGTTTGGCAACAAAAACAATGGAAAGACAGATGACTTTAATATGAGAAAATAGTCCATGATTTAGTATATACTTTTTGCAGATGAATACAAATTATTTTTCAATGAATTGAAAAGAAGCAAGCTGTGTGTGTGTGTGTGTGTGCGTGTGTGCGCGGGGAGTGCTACTGTAGTTCTAGACTCTTACTCTGGTAACTGACAACTATTTGAGATTAGAAATCTACTGTGATGCTTGAGTACCTTAATTGGTATAAAAGGGATTGCCAATACTTTTCAAAATTTTTGAGAAATACTTTTAAAAAAAGATTATTTAATCCTTTTCTTGGCTTCAGGTGCCATGTAAGATGCAAAATAAGTACAGTGAATATGAATACGAAGCTTTTTCAGAACCCACCAAGAAAATAAAATGTCATAAAACTGACTCGGAACACCTAATCGTCAGTATAAATCACAGTGTCAATCTCCGTGGAAACCTTTCCTCTCCCTAAGTTTAAGTATGAAAACTAGAATCACCTGATTCAAAAAATCTGGGGAAAAAAGTTCTGTTCTTTATCCATAACAAAAATTAGCTCTACCATTATTACGATCAGGAGATGACTTTTGCTTTCCGATGAACCACAACATTTTCCAGTGGCTCAGAGATGTCTTTCATAGAAGCATTCTCCACCTTAGATTTAGATTTTGCATTGAGATATAAGGAATCCCAATGAAACCCTCAAGGCCACAGCATTAGTGTTCAGCTTTCTCAGGCAGGTCACAGGCATTGCTTGAACTATCTGTAACATTGTAAGCAATCCGTTTACAGTTCTTCATCAGTTTTAGAAACTCATAAACTAAAATTCTCTTTCATCATTATGTTAGCTTGTTTTCTATTTATTTCATCTTCATGTATTTGCATATTCTGCATTGTCTGAGTTTTCCTTAAAGATCCTCTAGATCTTGCTTAAAGCTAATGGACCTTGACTGTCATGCATATTCAGGATGGAACCTGTGTTCAAGTACTTCAAAACTTCTGTTTATAGCCTTGAAACTCACAAATCATTCAAAAACACCTTCAGCAAAGGAAGCCAGGGTTCCACACCTCTGAAATTTAGGTGTCTTATCTGTAAGGGTCTGTGTGGCAGTGGAGAAAATCATCCTCTGTGATGAAAAGAAGACAGAAGTTAAGAGACCTGATAATTATACAATCTCATTATGTATTATAAAATCTGTGGGTTGTATACCAGGAAAAAAATGAAACAGGCTTAATGCAGACAAGATCACTCCTATTGTTCTTTATTTTTTTTCTCAGTTTTAATGCAATATATTCTTATTGATGTAAACCTGAGTTAATTACAAATCAGTTAGATTTATCGTCTAAGATTGTAGCACCCGATTTCCCTGAATTAACATAAAAGCTGTCTTATTAAATGTAAATGAATGTTTGTTCATGATATGAAATTATTACAGAGTATTTTTGTTTTGATACATATCAACAGAGGTTTTTACAGAGTTGCTCTGCACTGGTTGAACAATTACACAGATGTTCGGCAATCAGAGTGGCAAAGACTATAGATTATGGAAATGTCTGTTTTCTTTTTACTGTTTTTCCACCTCTTCCTCCTTTACTCATTTGTACTCCTCATTATCCCTTTAGTCCTCCTTCTAAATTCGTATTACTGACCACCTTCAACAAACTAAATTATCTGATGGAAAAGACTATCTAAAGGAGAGATGCTAACAAACAATCACTTTAACACAAATATACAAGTGCACAAGTTAAAGTAGCTATAGCACACTATGATAAATCCATTGCAGTATCAAATTTAAGCTGTTCGTGGTAAAAAAAAATGACACACAGAAAACGACTCTAATCTTTATATTAAGGCAAAATGTTTATATAATGTCAGATTAATATAATTTAAAACACTAAGAGGAATGCAATGACAACTTCAGTCTTTCTATTTGATTCCTCTACTCTGTCAATGAACTTTGATGTTAAGAGAAAGGTATCAAGAAACACTTGAGAAATAGTGATGTAAGATTTTCAAAAAAATAAGATTAAAATTCTATGAGTGGCATTCCACCTCATTAGGGACATGAGAAAGTACAGCATGATTGTGTAACAGGCACCAAGTCAAGAGACATAGAGAAAACAGACATAAAAAATATAAAACATGGTTGATATAGATATGCAAATAAGTATGTGCAATTGAATACTAGTACATAAACAAAGGTAAGATAAATAACATAAGAATCATGGCACTTGACCAGTAATGGCCAAAATTCAAGTTGGCAATCTCTCTGAAAGAAACAATCCAAAATAAGAAAAAACATGTAAGTCCTGCAATCTTACCACTAAAGACATCCTGATCTTAACTCTCACTTCAATCAGAGCAGCAAGAGCATTAGTGTAAGGTAGAATCAAATTCAAGGGCATTTGGGACCATAATACTAAAGGGTATTAATGTCAGAGTAGGAGGAGAAAATAATTAAAGCTCTGATTTCTGCATCCTGTTTTCTCTCCGAGTTCTCTCATGATAGCTTCCTTCTTTGGAGTATCAATTTTATTTATTCAAAAAGTCTAAATTTAGTGGATGAAATGAGATATGTTCTCAGACTTATGAAGAAACCCCTTTACTTTTTTTCATTGTTTTCTTAACATGCTTTCTTTAGTTTTAACTTTTTTGTCCTTCCTCCTTGCCCAAAACAACTAACTTGAAGTATGGGTTACAATGAAAAAGAATCAAGTATACTTTGGGTAAATCTTTAGATAGGTGCACATAAGTTTTTGTGATGCATATGTTGCATTACCTACCTCATTAGAAGACAATATTGGGTTTATATCAAAGCCTCAGATAGTATTAGTCTGTTCTCACTTTGATGTAAAGAAATGCCTGAGGCTGAGTAAATCATAAGGAAGGGAGTTTAATTGGCTCATGTTTCTGCAAGCTGTACAGGAAGCATAGTGGCTGCTGCTTCTGGGGAAGCCTTGGGAAACTTACAGTCATGGTAGAAAGTGAAGGAGAAGCAGGCATGTCTTACATGACTGGAGCAGGACCAAGAGTGAGTGAGGGGAGAGGATATACACTTTTAAACAACCAGCTTTCAGTGTAACTCACTCATTAGAACAACACTTAGGGAATAGTGCTAACTCATTCATGAGAACTCCACCCATGATCCAATCACCTCCCACCAGGCCCTGCCTCCAACTTTGGGGATTATAATTAAACATGAGATTTGGGTGGGGACACATTTCCAAACCATATTATTTCACCTCTGGGACTTTCCAAATCTCACAGCCTCCTCACATTTCAAAACACAATCATGCCTTCCCAATAGTCCCCCAAAGTCTTAACTCATTTTAGCATTAACTCAAAAGTCCAAAGTCCAAAGTCCAAAATCTCATCTCAGACAAGGTAAGACCATTCCACTTGTGAGCTTGTAAAATCAAAAGCAAGCTAGTTATTCCCAAGGTATACTGAGGGAACAGGCATTGGGTAAATATTCCCATTCTGAAAGAGATAAATAGCCCAAAAGGAAGGGACTGCAGCCCCATGCAAGTCTGAAACCCAGCAGAAAAGTCATACAATCTTAAAGCTCCAAAATAATCTCCCTTGACTCCATGTCTCACATCCAGGGCACACTAGTGCAAGGAGTGGCCTCCCAAAGCCAAGGGTAGCTCTGTCTTTATGGCTCTCCAGGTTTCAGCCCCTGCAATTGCTCTCAACGGCTGGAATTGTGTTTGTGCAGCTTTTCCAGGTTCCAGGTGCAAGGTGCAAGCTGCAGCTCTATCTACCATTCCAAGGTCTGGAATATGATGGCTTTTTTTTCATAGCTCCCCTAGGCAGTACTCCAATGGTGACCATGTTGGGGGGCTCCAACCTCACATTTTCCCTTTGCACTGCCCTAGTATAGGTTCTCCATGAGGGCTTCCTCCAGCAGCAAGCTTCTTCCTGAACACCAGGCTTTTCCAAACATTCTCTGAAATCTAGAGAGAGGACCCCAAGCCTCAGCTCTTGCACTCCGTGTACCCACAGGCCTTACACCACAGGCTGATAGCTTATACTCTCTGAAGCAGTAGCCTGAGCTATATCTGGTTCCATTTGAGCCATGACCGGATCTGGAGCAGCTGGGATATGGGGAGGAGTGTCCTGAGGTGTGCAGAATAGCAGGCCATAGGCCTGGCCCATGAAAACATTCTTTCCTTTCAGGCCTTTGGGCCTGTGATGGGGGAAAATTCAAGGAACTTCTCTGAAATGCCATCTGGGCCTTTTCCCTATTGTCTTGGCTATCAGTGCTTACCTTCCTTTGAGCTATGCAAATTTCTGCAGCTTGCTTGAATTCCTTCCAAGAAAATAGGCATTATTTTTTTTTTACTATCACATAGCCAGGCTATAATTTTCTTAAAACTTTTATGCTTTGCTTCTTTTTAAAATGTAAGTTCCAGTTTCAGGTTATTTCCTTGTTTACACACATGAGCATTTGCTGTTAGAAGAAGCGAGGCCAAATCTTGAATGTTCTGCTGCTTAGAAATTTTGTCTACCAGGTACCCTGAATCATCACTCTCAAGTTCAATGTTCCACAGACCTGAGGGGCAGGGGCACAACCTAACCAAGCTCTGTGCTAAAGCGTAGCAAAAATGACCAATCCAGCTGTTTCTATAACCACTTCTATTTTTTGTACATCACTTTCCTTTTTCTGTCCATAAATAATCTTCTACCATGCAGCTTCAGGGTAGCCTCTCTGAACCTCTTCTGGTTCGGAGGCTGCCTGATTTACCAAATGTTCTTTGTTCAGCTAAACTCTGTTAAATTAGATTTGTCTAAGGATTTTCTTTGAACAAGAATTACAGCTAGTACAGCAATAAACCACTATCGGTGTTTAGTGTTGTTTAAGAGAAAAGGAGCACCATCAGGTGTTTTAACCCCTAGTACTGAGAATTCAGGTCACCAGATTAAATGCCTTCTTGCAGGAAACTTTTTCCTCATACTTCAAGAGGTTTCTGTCATTTATTCTATTTTGTTTATTCACAATGGCTTTTCCAGTTTTAAATAAAGAAACAAATAGTGAAGAAGGTGAAGATTTTGGAGGTGCTATGCTTTATAAGAAATGTATTGTAGAATCAGTATCTCCCAATTTCAAATCATCTGTGTTAGAATTAAGTATTTCAAGTCCCTATGAGCTTTATGTAGATTGCTTGAACAGTTTGCTTTCAATTCTTACTGTAGCAAATTATTTAAAGTTCTACCAAATCAATTGCACTTTTACTCTAAATAGGACTGCATATCAAACCTAAATAACTGATTTCTAATCTTTGACTTGTGTATTCTCTCTCGCTAATGATTTCATTATAAAAAGCTGTCTGACTGGTTTTTTAATCCAAGCTTTTTGGAAGTCTTTCCATATGTCCTGTGAAATATGACTATGCCCCTCAATCTTTTTAAGGACTATTTACTTCCTGGGGTTGTCTATGCTTTAAATTTAGGAAGCTCATTCCTTAATTATCTTGACCATTTGCTATCCATATCTGATGGTCTCCTATAGACCTTCTCTCTCTGTTAAAACCACATTGATGTTTACTTTAAATACCATTATTATGCTTTAAGTATTCTAGTCTCGGTTCCTCCTCACCAGATATTTCAGTTCTTATGCACCTAACACTATGCCAGCTATTTTTCTGTGTATTTTCCCTTCCTCCTCCTATGTTACTATAAGAAATCTTGGTCTATTTCAGGGATTCTTAAGCTGATGCACAATAGAATCATCTGGAATAAACTTGTGAAACAAACTTGCCTGGGACTTGTCCAAGACATATTTAATCTGAAATTAGGCAAGATTAAGCAATGGTAAATTCAAAAGCTTTCCCATGTGGGAGGGGTGGAGGTGGGGGTGAGGAGGATTTGAAATGCACAGCTATGATGGAGAATCACTGCCTCGTTTCTGCTTCCACTCTCATCTGGTTACTCTTATATTTATTACCTGAGGTCAACAGGAAATCTTAGGAAAAAAATTAAAATGCTTGATCTTTGTAAAACCTATAACAACATGAGATATTAGAAATGTGATTCATGATAGAATTAAGGATTGCAGTGCTATTTAAGTGGAAATACAGTAATTGTGAAATATGTCTAATGTGTAGCTTCAACTTTGTTCTATGTTACATGAATAAGATACAGAACACAAAATGCATATTACACAAAAGTCTTTAATTAAAAAGGGCTGCATGCATATTTTTAAAAATTTTAAGGAAGTATAAAAATTGTAATAAAGTATTTTGTATATCTACTAATTAGAGTAAGGTCAGAGCTTTGAGATTAGATGCTACATACATTTATGCAAAGTGGTTGTGAAACAATTATAGGCCAGGAACATTCTTAGTACAGTATGGGCATGTGATAATTTTTTGTTCAATATTTTGAAATATATACTGTTTTCATGAGCCTTGGTTTTGCAATGTGAGAGTTCCCAAAGGTATAAAAGGAAATAAGATAGTATAAAAAGCATGGATCTTGAATTTTGTAAGCCTGAAACTTTGAGTTAAGTTACTCTAAGTCTGAATAAAGTTACTCTTTTGTAAATTGGATAAATTAGTGTCTACCTTGGGGTGTAGTTTGCATAAATGTATGTTATTAACTGATTGATAAGCTAATATTATAAAGAAAAGATAACTTTGTCATCATGATTATCATTATCATCATTATAATCTTCATCCTTGTGTGCTCATCACCTACCATTAACAGGACACAGAAAACACACTCAAAATAGGATCAGAAACATATAAAACTGTATATAAATTTAAAAATATACATTACTCATAGTGTATAGTGCCAACATTCAGAAGAGAAGTCCAAAGGATGCAAAGCTTTTTGAAAGAGGATCTGTGAATTTATTACTCACACTACTTGATATTCTAAAAGTAAATGACCCTTACACTTGGTCTCTGCTAATTTTAAATCTATGTGTATTTAATAGATCTGATTGTATTTAATAGATCTGATTGTACCTTTTGATGGAAGGTACCAATCACAGATCAGATTTTGGCTAAAATTGAGCTAGCTTTGTGCATTGAGGTTGGGTAACATTTGATCTTAGGCATATTTACTAGGGTAATCTCAAACTTGAATCTATGGTTATGTATTAGGTATTCTATGGCTGCAGTGTGGAAAGTGACACATCAGATACCATTTCTGAAGTTTGGTGAAGAAAATTAAAAACAAACGAATTAAAAAAAAAAAACCATTTTGAATAAGGCCCACTACTAATATGGCAGGCTAAACATCGTGTGAAATTGTGCACACCAAAGTGGATGAAAATGTTGTACCATTTTGAAAGGCATTTGTCAGGCATTTGGGTTTGAAAATAAAATTGATGTGAGAAAGGATGGAGAAGTACAACAGATCAGCTTTTCAAATAGCTGGCTGCAGTTTCTTACTGTTCTTATCCAAAGTCAGGGGCACCAGGCCAAGTTTTAAAGTGACTCTACATTTTTTTATTTGAGGTGGGCAATTTGTCAAACTTTAATGTATACATAAACCAGGCTCAGCATATGATTTATATGCAAGTATGTTTGTATACATTGCATGTTTTTAAACTTTTAAATTTATGTTTTTAAGAAATTGAGTTGGTAGTCAGCATGCTCTAATATGGTGGTTGCCAACCTTTTTGGCACCAGTGACTAGTTTTGTGGAAGACAATTTTTTCCAGACTGGGGAGGGTGGGATGGTTTTGAAATTATTCAAGTGCATTACATTTATTGTACACATTATTTCTATTATCCTTATATTGTAATATATAATGAAATAATTATACAACTCACCTCGTTGTGGAATCAGTGGGAACCCTGAGTTTTTTTTTTTTTTTCCTGAACTAGATAGTCCTATCTGGGATCATGGGAGATAGTGACACCTGAAGCATGTTGCTTATGACTAGTCTACTCCTGAATGTCATTTTGGTTGCTGTCACTGCAGAAAACCCTAATTTACAGAGATAGGATAGGATGTTGGAAATCGAAGCAGGCTTTTCAGTGCTTTTGTGGCAATCTCAGGATATTCTTCAGTCTAGAATGCATGGATAAATGAAGTTGTCTCAAACATACTTTTAAGGCCATCATCATTTGTGATCTCATGCAGTTGATCCTCTTCTAGCATGGACAAAGTTGAATCATTTGACTTATTCACAAATAGACCATGGATCCATTCCTTCCCAGTTTGGGAGTCTTTTGTGGTTGGGAAGTAATTTGGAAGCTGAGATAGGTGATCATACACCAGCTGGAAGGAAGAAGGGCCTGGCTAAGTCTCTTTCAAAATCTCTGCAATGTTTGAAACATGTCAGAAATCTTCATGTTCACTCAGCCCCCATAATTCCAGTTTGGCTTTGAATGCAGCCACTTTATCTGCTGACTTGAAAACAGGTGTCATTCTTCCCTGAAGTGACAGGTTGAGTTTGTTGAGCAAGTTGAATATGCCATACAAATAAGCAATCCTTGCAACCCATTTTGTGTCACTGAAATATGTGTCCTAAATCTCTGAGGTAGTCCCTGTAACTCAAAAACTCTGGCCAGTGATCCACCTTCAGAAATCTATCTCACTTCTGTATATAAGAGAGGCTGTGTGTGCTCTGTGTCCATCTCCTCACAGAGCTGCATGAATGGACATGAGTTAAGGGCATGGACTTTAATGTAGTTGTTAATTTTAGTCACATTCTGCAAAATGTTATTAAGTTCAGGTGACATTTTTCGATCAGCCAGCATTTCTCTATGAAGGACACACTGTATAGACTCACATTTAGAAGTGACTCTTTGACCCACGTAGTGAAACCAAAAAGCCATCTAGTCACGGCAGCTGCTCCATTTGTGAATATACCAACCAAAGGTGACCAATTCAGTTTTCCTTACATGTAATAATTCAAAGACTTGAATAGTTCTGCAACGGTGGTGTCCGTTGGCAATAAAAGTGCACTTAACGTATACTCATGCACATTCTCCTGAAAAACATTGCACAAAAACAAGCATTGTCACCTTGTTGTAAAGACTGGGAGGCTCACTGAAATGGATTGCATACCATGGCAACATTAATTCTCTCTAACAACTGTGCCTCAATATCCTCTGCTATTTTATCAATTAGTTTAGTTATGGTGCTAGCCAAAAGAGGAAAGTGTACCATGCTTTGAACCACAGCCTCTCCTAAAAGTTCATGACAAATATCCTTAGCAATAGGCAGGATTAACTCTTCACCAATAGTAACTGGTGACTTAGCTTTAGCAGTGTGGTTAGCCACTAAGAATGATGCTCTCAGTTCAGATATATTTGATGCAGAGGTAACCTTCAATAATAGCTTTTGTTCTTCGTGTTTGCATTTAGTTTCTTTTAGAAAACTCCAAAGGTTTTTTTTTATTTTTTATTTTTTTATTTTTTTTATTTTTTATTTTTTAATGCTGGATACGTGGTCTCCATGTGGCAAAGTTGTTCTGAAGGTTCCACAGCTTTGTTGGATAGCCGGTTGCCACATATTATATAAGGAGGAGTTGGAGAATGTGAATCCCCTGCTCCAATAAACCTGTAATTTAAATAGAATTTCGGTATTTTCTTTAAAATGTAGCCTTAATTTTCTTGGTTGTCTCAGAGTTGTCTGCTGTCTCATCATTGGGTCTTTTTCTCTTTTCAAAGAAGCTATCCAGGGACATTTGTTTTTTTCTCATTTTGGCCAAGGTTAGCTTGTGGGCTAAACCAAAACTGTGACTGAGACAAGTGCACAGCATGGGAAAGAGGCACAAGAGGCAGTGGTAAATAAAATAATGGGTGGGCCAGGCATGGACTAAAACATGTGTCAGATTCTGATTTAAAGCCTGCCACCAGATGCAGCTGTATGATTGAAGTATGTCAACTCACTTGCCACCATAAAGCCTGTGATATGATGCAGTTTAATTGCCACGTGCCACTCATTGATAGGGTTTTGATGAGTCTGCAAGCAATTTATTTCTTATGGTCTATATGCAGTCAAATCTCTCTGCTAATGTTAATCTGGATTCACAGCTGCTTCCCAGCTTACCACCTCAGCTCCACCTCAGATCATCAGGCATTAGATTCTCATAAGGAGTTCACAACTTACATTGTTCACATGGGCAGTTAACAGAAGGATTCGCACTCGAAAATCTAATGCCACTGCTGATTTGCCAGGAGGCAGAGCTCAGGCAGTAATGTAAGCAATGGGCAGCAGCTGTAAATATGGATGAAGCATTGCTTACCTCCCCTTTGCTCACCTCCTGCTGTGCAGCCAGGTTTCTAATAGGCCACAGACTTGTACTGGTCCATGGCCTGGGGTTTGGGGACCCCTATTCTAATAAATTGAAAAAATGGATTTTTGGTTGGGTGCAGTGGGTCACATCTGTAATCCCAGCACTTTGGGAGGCTGAGGCACGTGGGTCACCTGAATTCAGAAGTTTGAGACCAGCATGGCCAACATGGTGAAACCCCACCTCTACTAAATAAGAAAAATTAGCTAGTGGTGGTGGAGCATGCCTGTAGTCCCAGCTACTTGGGAAGCTGAGGCAGGATAATCACTTGAACTCAGGAGGCAGAGGTTGCAGTGAGCTGAGATCATGCCACTGCACTCCAGCTGGAGCAACAAAGAGAGACTCCATCTCCAAGAAAAAAAGAAAAAGTATTTTTATTGTTAAAAAGTGTTAAATATATAGTGGTTTCTAAGAAGAAAAAGTAAAGGAAGATATGCTTAATGTTGGCTGATAGTTCTTTAAATCCATTGATATATAGAAAATTTAAAAATTAGTAATAGAGATGTGTATTAGGAAAATTGTTGATACCTGCACTAGTGAACACAAACTGAGGTAGATCTCACCTGTTTTTAATTCTTAATATTATTATTTAAGAATTTTATCAAATACTTGCATATAAGTGCATGTTAAATTCAGTCATCATGCATGTACAAAGTAAAATGTATAAGAAAGAAAATAGCTTTTATAATTTTTAAGCCTTTCTTTTTATCAGGAGGTGTCTTAGTAGTTATTTACCTCTCAAGATGTACAACTGTAAGTCACAGTGACGAAAAGAAACAGGCTCTATAAAAAGCATTAAGGGGTGATCAATTCTCTGCCAGAACATCTTGGATGCTGGATAGTTCACTATGTCGATAAAAATATAACTACATCTCAAAGGATTTTCTTTTGTTATCATGGTCCACAAATCTATGTGAAAGGCTTACACAGAGAACAGAAAACATGCCTGCTGTGTTTCTGTATTACCAATCGGTAAACTCTATAAACGGTTTTTACTCTAATTACTGTAGAACAATAGGCACTGTTGGGCTTAAGTTTAACTTCTACAAGTGTGATTTTCATTGTTATTTTGACCCTGAAATGTCCATTATGTCATGTGGACATAGAATTGACAGAATAAGGACTTTACAGCTCTAGGATGCCTAATCTTTAAATCTTCTCTCTTCACCCTTTTTATTGCTGTTGTAAATTCACATTCTATGGCTATAATTGATTTCACAGCATTTGAAAAGAGACACATGCTCATAGGAGACGTCAGTTTGATTCTCCCCCAATCTGGGCTGGGGATAATAAGACTCGTTTAAATACACAGTGAGAGAGCCTAAGAGGTATAAGTAACAGCAATGGAAAAAGCTGTTTTGAGTTTATACCAATAGCTAAATTTTGCGCTGTCAGACTCTTAAGAGAAAGACTCATTGAATATCCTGGCACAAAATAACAGAAATTGGAAGGGAGTACCATGAGAGGATTAGATACATAATCAAGAGATTACATGAGGGACTTTATGTGTATAGTATACCTTGAATAAATTATCATATCTCAGAATCTCAATTTATTTCCCCAACGTAAAATGATGAATGACAATTTTGACTACCTAGTTCATCTCAGGTTTGTAGAGAGCATTAACTTTTTTAAAAAATTCAAAATGGATTTATTATTGCTGGCCTTAAAATACTACAAATAATTGTTACAATTATACCTCAGGGAAAACATCTTCACAAATTTTGTGGGATGATAAAAATTACCACTTATTAATTAAAATATAATTATAATAGTTCTAGTATATATTAATCACAGAAAAAATATTGACTATTACACTTAATATCCTCTGTCTCTCTCATTCCCTCTTTCACTCTCTTCTTCCCTCTCTTTATTTGTTAATAAAATTTTGCTAAGCTCTTGACCCATCAGATTTTTAACAGGATGTTAGAAGAACATGAAATTAGAAAATGTGTGTATTGACCATTTCTGACATGCAAGGATAATATCTAAACATTTGCATGAGCAATCTCATTTAATTTTGAATGCAACCTATATGCAAGGTACTATTATCAGTTAAATGTTCCTGGTGAGAAAGCTGAGGGTTAAAGAGGTCATATAATTCACCCAAAGTTATACAGCTGATATTTAGATCAGATTCTTTAATATATGGCTGGGATAAGAGATGCATAGTATGAGAAAAACTCTAAATTTTACTTTAGTCTATAGTGTTTTGAAGTTTATATTCATTAGAGGTGAGGTACTTGAGTTAAAGGGCAAAATAGAAAAACTCAATACATAATACATCATTACTTAAAAAAATTAAGTGATTTATATTAGATCAAAATTTCAGTTGTTACAGACTATAGTAAACATATATATTAATGAGTTAAACAGTACAGAAATAGGTGACATTTCTCTAATGCAAAGATTTAAAACTTGTTTTATTACTACAAACGTAAACCTATTGTACAAATAATATTGTGAAAGAAGAAAGTTATTGTTTCCTTAATTTATTATAAGCTTATACTTAAATATAATTACAATATAGTAATTACCCAATCTGAAAAAATTAAAATTAGAATATTGAAAAATATGATTTAAAAAGTAAATGTTAAAAATATGAAAATTGTATGAGTGCTTAACATGTTAAAATACAAAAACTAATAGGTAAAAAGTTAGGTTCCTTTTTCTTCTCACTACATAACTAAAATAAAATGTTAATAATTTGATGTTTATTATTCCAAAGCATTAAAAGCACATTGAAATATTTTATATATTCAATTATTTTTACAAACAGTGAACGATAGTATACCATATCTCTAATTTTTAATTAAATCAATCATAGACATTTTTCCTTTTCAGTGCATATGAACACAGATTATTCTTTTTCATAGTTCATAGTGTTTCAGGAAAGGGTTGTGTTAAAATCAATTTAACTATTCTCGCATTGATAGATACTTAGGTAGTTTGTAATGCTATCATGGACATCCTTGAACATGTTTTACTCTGTAACCTTTGCCAAATAATTGAATTTGCTCATTCAAAAATAAATGAAAAAATAAATAATTAACAGGTGGATAATGTAGACCTTGATAATCTTTGTACTGATTAATACCTACCACTATTGTTTGAGAATACCATGTTCCCCACATATTTGTTAATGCTAAATGTAAATCATTTTGTATTTTGCAGTCATATAAGTTATAAGTGCTATACAATTTTTTCAGTTTGAATTTTTCTTTTCACCATGGACTTTATGAACTTATGTCCATTCTTCAGAGTCATTTCTCAAGAACTTCCTTTCTTCAACTTTAATCTACTTTTCTCTTTGTTTATTTGCATTTTTCTCATTTATTTATAAGGGATATTTTAATATGAAAAATACTGACCTTTGTTTGTTTTTATAATTTTACCTCATTTGTCCTTTATTTAGTCTTTTGTGACTTACTTTAATTTGTGTGTACAAATTATATTGAATATATACATATGTATTTTTTTCTGCTCACACTGGTAATTTTTAAATGATTTTTATTGTAATAAATAAAGCCTTCCACATTTCTGGGTAGTAAAGACCAACTTTTTCAATTGTGTTCCCATACTTTATAATTTTATGTATTTATATTTTGATGTTGAACATTTGTATTTTTGTACATCAAACCTCTCTAAATGAATACCCAACTGACCCTGTTCCATTTATTGAAGGCTCTATTTCTTAAAATGTTGAAATTATTATTTCACAATATACTTTATATAAATATGTGCATATATACACACATATGTACGGTAAGTTTATTTGACTGATATAGGTATATATGTACCGTTTCCTGTATTTATTTATTTTTATTTATTGGTGAGACAGAGTCTCCTTCTGTCACCCAGGCTGGAGTGCAGTGGCATGATCTCGGCTCACTACAACTTTTGCCTCGGGGGTTCAAGTGATTCTCCTGCCTCAGCCTCCCTAGTAGCTGGGATTATAGGTGTGCACCATCATGCGTGGCTAATTTTTTGTATTTTTAGTAGAGACAGGGTTTCACCATGCTGGTCAGGCTGCTCAAGTAATCTGCCTGTCTTGGCATTCCAAAGTGCTGGAATTACAAGCATGAGCTACCATGCCCAGCCTTTCCTATATTGAAAAACATATATATTTTATACCATTGTATCTGCTAAGAATCTCACTACAAAATTTTTGTTTTCTTTTTCAAAAATAGTTCAGCAAACTTACACCATCAATATTCTAAATGACATCAGCTTAACAAATATAAATTCTTTTTAAAAAGGGGGAGAAATTCCAGATATAGGTGATGGGCGATGGAGGCAGCAAATGACCTTGCCATGTATGTACCTATGCAACAATCCTGCATGATCTGCACATGTACCCCAGAACCTAAAGTACAAAACAAAAAAAACAAAAAAAAAACCCTAGGAGAAGACAAAAAGGCGATTTTTTTTTCCACAAGAGAATTTAATTCATAAATAAATTGGGGAGAATACTGACTCTTTCCATTCAGTAATATGAATGAGAGTTTCCCTATTTTTGTTGTTCATGTTTAGCCAAAATTAGTTTTCTTCATTTTTATATTGCTATACAATATGGGTATCTTTAGTTTAGGATTTTCACATGTAAAAGAATTTCTTTAAAATACTTATCTTGTAAATTTTTCAAATTGTTTTACTAGTTTTAATAATGTTTGTTCTCCTGGAATATCATTATATTATTTAATGCTACTTCAATAATAAATATATATTTTCCTTTTCAATATTTATAATTTTTATTTCTTAATTCTTATTATATTAAATAGATTGTTCAACATTAGTGAATATTGCTAAACGCTATTGTGTTTCTTGGTTATATAAAGTTTTCTTTTATTTTTTGTTTTATATTTAATTTCTAGCAAATTCTTTCAGTAGCAATTGCTGAATTATGATCATCTATTTTTCTTTTAAATGTTTTAACACAGTAAATCAAAGTAATAGATTTTCAAATTTCAAAGCATCCTCTATTTTCTAAAATAAATTCTAGCTTAATTATGGCATTTTAAAATATATGGGTATATAGATATATATGAAAATGTATGTTTTTCTTGCCTATGTTGTTCTTCAAATTTTGTAATGTAAAATCCAACTGCATTAACTTCCTAATTTTTTCAGGCCACAATTTTCTTATTTTGAAATTAGCATTATACTGCCATTGCAGAATACATTTTAAATGTTCTCCCTTTATTGATACTACGAGTTATTTTAGTACAATAGAAAATATTAGCCCTAGAATATTTTATATCCCATTCTTATTAAGTGAATTTCTATTAGCTTTTCTCTTTACTTTTTAAAGTTCTTTTATGGTCTCTTGGGCTGATTTCTGGGGTCTGTTCTACTCTTCACATCTATTATTTAAAAGATTACTTTGCCAGGCGCGGTGGCTCAAGCCTGTAATCCCAGCACTTTGGGAGGCCGAAGCGGGTGGATCACGAGGTCAAGAGATCGAGACCATCCTGGTCAACATGGTGAAACCCTGTCTCTACTAAAAATACTAAAAATTAGCTGGGCATGGTGGCGTGTGCCTGTAATCCCAGCTACTCAGGAGGCTGAGGCAGGAGAATTGCCTGAACCCAGGAGGCGAGGTTGCGGTAAGCAGAGATCGCGCCATTGCACTCCAGCCTGGGCAACAAGAGTGAAACTCCGTCTCAAAAAAAAAAAAAAAAAAAAAAAAAAAAAAGATTACTTTACCTCAACCATATTGCTTAAATTTTTATAAGTTCTATTTATAAGATATATCAATATGCTTTGTTTTAAGCAATTCAAAATGGCTTAAAGAATAAGAGACTGGTTGTTTTGATGGAATGATTAGGGACTGGCCCAATTTCTCACCTTAACATTACCCTGTTCTTTGTGTTAACTTCATTGTAGACTCACTTCCCTTTCAGCAGCCTGAGAGCTGTACACCCCCAGGCCTTCTGATAGAAGAACATACTAATATTGATACCACAACACAATACTGGTTGAGATGGGGCCATTTCAATCAGTCAAACCATGTGGATGCCTCACTTTGGGATGGAGGAAGTGATAAAATGACAAAGTAATAGAAAAAGTAAATAACCTGAAGTAACCAATATATAGTATTTATTTTTAAAGTATAGTTTGATAACTGGTAGAGCATGAGGGCTCTCTTTGCAGTTGTATAATGTTTTAATTTAAAAAGTCTTTATTCTTGTGAATTTTATTTCAACTTGTTATGAAAAATTCTTTTAAAATTGTTGGGAAATTGACATAGTAATTATAGTAAATAAGTTATAAGACCTGGACATTTCAATTATAGCTTTGCTGAAATATCTCAGTTCTAGATTCCTACACATAACTACATTAACCATCTCTCATAAGAAACATTTGTGAAGTAAATAGGCGCTTCTGAAGCACATAATTAACTAGTTTTGAATATTGCACTCTTTGTAGTATTTAACAAAGAAAGCATAAATTATGAGTAATTGAGAGTTGTGGATTTCATAGTTTTTTTATTAACAAAGATCCTATGAGGCTATTGATGTTTGTTTCATTCTGAAGCCTTAGAAAATTATAAGTAGTAGCAAGAATGATAACAGAATTTCAGACACACTCAAAATTGTATATGATTTGACTGTTTTGGGGTCTTTCAAATAATATGCATGTGTGTGTTTTATTCAAATTGATTATGTACTGCCTTAAGAGGTACTGCTGATATAAAGAAATCTATAGATACTAGTAATGCCTTAAAGTTTGCCTCATATGGAAGTATCAGTATCTCCTTTGAGCTCACAGCATAGTTGTTTTGCTTTTTTCTTTTATTTAAAAATAGGAAGTATAGGGCTAAAAAACATGTAAATAATATTTCAGATGGTGACAGCTTACTTTTAAATTTTTTAAAGTATTTCACTGTGGTTTCCTTATACTGATCCTATATTTAAGGATGTAATTATGTGACCAAATTCTGTTTGGGAATGTCTTAGTCTGAAATTATATTCAGTGACCATGAAAGTGTCTCTGTATACCATCACACAGCCCACCCTTCCACCCAGCAAAAGAATGATTCTCATAAGACAAAGTTAAATTCTAAATCTAATGACAATATTCAGCCAACTTTTCTGCCAAATAAGTCAGAAAAAATACGGATTTATGAATGTATTCATAAGACATTTATTGTGAGGTGGTAAACAAGGGTCTCTGTTTAACAACAAAAAGCACTCAGGCATGCCAAGCAAACAGCCAGCACTCTACGACGATGGGCATGCATGTCTGATACTTTAATAAATGGTATGCAACAAGTAAAATGTGTGGTGGATCAGATTAGCTATACTTTTGCTTTTGCCAGTACTTTCAAGTGCAAAAATATTTATCCTAAGAAGTTTTCAGAAGGTGGTGTTGAATGTTAGGGTTAGACAGTGAATCAGATTAGATCAATCAACGTGTTCATTCACTTAGCCTCACAGATTAATTTAAGTCAAGACTAATTAGAGCCCTTGGTGGGTCATTTAATGTGGTAGCAGGGAAAATGGATTCTTTCTATTGTTGATAAGCTGATTGAATGTAAGGCTGGGTCTGCTAGAAACCATATTTTCTGCATATAAAAATTTTTCCTGAAAATAAGATGACTCAATGGGAAGCAGACTGAAAGATGATGAGAAAAAGCAGTAATTATACGATCCTGATGCCCTTTTAAAGCCTGGTTTTTGCCATTTCTGAAGGTCAATCCATCAGTGTTTATCGTATGTCTTAATATCTTTTCTGTTTTTAATTTGTGTTGGGTATCTTTTACTTGCAGTAAAAGTCCGGTAATTTTATTTATACTTAGAGAAGAGACTTAAAAAAGAAAGGGTAATTCTATAATAAAGGGTCAAAGGGTACTCTATGAAATATATATTTTCATGTACTTATTTATGCAACAAGTATTAATTGAGCATCTCCTCTGTGCCTTACAATGTTTTAGTTGCTAAATATTGAACATGCAAGGGGTAGGTTTTGCCTACATCTACTTACAGTTGTGGCAGGAAAAAGTCATAAAGATACTTTTTTTTTTAAACATTTTAAGACATGAGCCTTGAAGGAAATAAACAAGGAGCTGAGATGGAGAATAAGAAGGCAAAACTTTCTAGATAAGGTAATGGAGAAAGGCTTCTCAGAAAAAGCGGCATTTACACTCAACCTGAAGTATTAAAAGGGACTGTCCATGCAGAGATTATGGTGAAAAGAGAGAGTGTGTATGTGAATTTATTTGGGGAAGATTTGCAAATATCAAACAAGATGCAAAAGATGTTTATTGCAATAGGGTCAAATTTTATGGGATCATGTTTCTGAAAAAAAAAAAAAAAAAAAAAAAAAAAAAAAAGTTTACTGGAAGCCATAGTTAGTTTTCCAGAACACTGGGCAATTTGCCTCTGCTTGGAGATTTTAGGTTGTTACATTAGAATTCTCTCAGCTTTATCTCAACTAATCTGTTGACACACTTCAATAAGTCTCATTGCTTACAGGGTTAAGACTTTTTTGGCAGATAAAGGCTGTTTTTGGTGGGAGGTGACTTTGATAGTTAAAGTCTTGAGGGATTCTCTTGAAGACAGACAACTATGTAGTTGTAAATTACAAGTGGCTGTAATACTTTCCTACCTAACTTGGCAGCTTAGAGCCATTCCAGGCGAGTTTTGGTAAAATGATTTCACTTAGCCATTTCACACTTCACCTAATTTCTCTGGGTCACTAGTATGTTGTCCAATTTGTTTCTGACTGCATTGCTTGTCTTCTGCAACAATGGCTGAAGAAAATTATTGGAGGAAGAGAATGACAAAGTAAACTTGATATATTTGAAGCACATCCTTGGGAAAAAGTCTACCAACATTTTGTCTCTTACCTGTTTCTGCAGAGTAAGCAAGTTACCTTCTGCCTTAAAATCATTTTGTGAGAGGTTTACATCTTGACATCTACTGAGTCATAATGTTCAAATGATCTTCCCATGTTGATTATAAGATAAATCAGCTACACCCTTTGGTAGTGGTATTGATTCTGCATTAATCATTCAGTTCCCTCTACATCATAGTAACTTTTCTAAATTGCATGAGCCTGTTATTTCTTCCAGAAACATGAGATAGAGATTTGTGCTTATATAGATATGAATGTAACACTAGTAAATCTAAATTATCTATAAATTACAAACAATGCAAACATATTGTTATTTTTATTGGTTGGTTTGATTTACTTTTTACTTTGCTCTGATTGATCTAGTCATTAAAATGCTAGAAAATTTATTTGTTGAATTACAATGCATCACACATTACTACATACTTGCAACTCTCAGTTGATTCTCCATGTTAATTACTTACATGGAGGTGAAAAGATCCTCTTTCAGCTCTTGTGTTTTACACACTGTTGTTTCTTTAGAGTTTGAAATGTCATTGAGGAAGATAAACCCAAAATTTTGTTATAAATTCAACATTTATCAAAGTAAAAAGAGGCAAAATAATAGAATACATTTGCTTTCAACAAGTAAACTATCTCTTAATATAAGGAAAGTGGCTTTTATGTCCCAACATTGAATGTTATATTCCTTTGGGGAAGGAGGAATGCCTGATTATTTTACCCTATTTATTTACTCTATTTTTATAATTAAAGCAATATATGCTAATTTGGAATATTATTTGAAGATAAATGTAATTTAAGAATAACTTCTTATTAGGATGTGCAACATAAAAAGAGAATTTTTTTTCCCTAAAAACTAAAACAAGCAAAATATACTAGAAAAACCATTGTTTTTCAGAGACTATAAGAAAGTTCTAGATGCAAATAAACTGTGATCTAAATTCTAGGCAGTTGAATCTTTCTTCAAGTGAAGATCTGGATGTATCTTTGATAGAATGATCAGAGCATGAATAATTTGCCATTAATGGGAGTAGAAAGAAGGAAGCTGAAATGACAAAATAAAAGCCTCATCTTGGCTTATATGACAAATTAGAATTCCATGGAACTTCATACATAAAACACACTGATTCTTCCATGGGTCTTCACCAACTGCACTGGGGTACTATTACACAGGCTGGGAGGCAGAACAGGAAACCTGAGAAAGATATTCATGACCTCCCACAGCTACAAAGAAACTGCCTTTCTGAAGATGTGGAGAGAGATGAGAGATGTATTCCTGAGGTAATAAAGCCAAGGCACACTGAAATTAACCTGGCAAGGGCTAGAGCTAAAACTTTTTTCTGGTTTGGAAAATTTGAAGGAGGCTTTGAGACCAAAGAAAATTTCCCAGAAACTGAAAAACCCATTTGTCTTGGTAGAAGGCAGAGAGAGGTATTCCACAGTTTGGAAGGCTGATAGCTCAGCTGTAAAGCACAAAGGTGTCTCTAGAATCTCACAAGTTCTCAAAGGTGCAGATTCACAGAACAGAGATACCTGAGTTCAGTCTCTAAATATATGAAACCAGTAAGGAACTGACAGAAACTAAAGCTACTCTAACAATGTATGCTATAAATCCCAGGCCTACATCAATACAGATCAGATTTAATGAGCTCTCAGTTATAGCAGCCTATTACAAAATGTCATACTCCTTATTCTGAGTGTAAATATAATTTCTTTTTGCCTATACTATTACACAAATGATCAGCATATAATAAATTGATAAAATACACAAAAAGGAAAAAGAGAAAGTGGGTGAGAAAGAGAAAGAACAAGTTTAGCACTAAGGCAACAGAGAATATTGTTGATAAAAGTAGATACAGAGATGCCTCAAATATTACAATTATTATAATAAAACTATAATTTTATTTTAAATAACAGCAATAAAACTGCCAAAGAAACTAGCTCAAAATGTGTACAACATATATAAATATACGAAAAATTTTAGCAGAGTCATGGAAATTTCATTAATTTATAAAGAACAGAAGTTTAATTTACTCACAGTTCTGCATTGCTGGGAGGGCCTCAGGAAACTTACAATCATGGTGGAAGGCAAAGAAAAAGCAGGTACCTTCTTCACAGGGCAGCAGGATGGAATGAGTGCAAGCAGGGAAAATGGCAAACACTTACAAAATCATCAAATCTCATGAAAATTCAGCCACTACCATGAGAATACCATGGGGGAAACCATCCCCCATGATTCAGTTACCTCCCATCTTGGGAGCATAATTGCAATTACGATTCAATATGAGATTTGGGTGGGGACATAGCCAAACCATATCACTAAGCATATAAAACAATTACATAATTTGAATACAGAGCAATACAAACTATCAAATAACAACTAAAAGAAAAAATATTAAAAAATAGAACAGAGAGTCTAAGGTCTGTGGGAGATCAAATAGTCTGGCATATGTGTAACTAAATCATCAGAAGGAAAGCTAAATGAAAATGGAGCACACACATTCCAACAGATATTGGTCATGAACTCTCCAAGTTACTGCAATTAACATAAGGATAAATTCCCATGTCTTTTCTTCATATAAAAAGGATATCAATTGTTGGTTCTAGAGGGAGTCTAAAGGCTCCCTTGCACTTACACTGAAGCCTAGCCATGAGAATATGCCAAGGTAGGCTGCTGGAAGGATCTAAGCGACACTGGAAATAAAGAAATGAGAACCAAGCTGATCCAGTGGATAGCCAGCCATTCCAGAAAGTAAACTGCCTATATGACTCACAACTCATTAAAGTTTCATGAGGGAGTCAAGCCAAACAAAGAAGCACCTAATCTGCTGACCCTAAAGAATCAAGCACCAAAACATGGATATTGTCTTTGGTATTAAGTTTTTGGATGGCTGATTATTCATGATCCCCATAGAAATAGCCTTAAATTCTTCCTTATTATTTTTAACCTTTCATTCTCAGAAGCCATAGCTTACTGCCACAGTAAGCTTTAGCTAGGTGTGGTGGCACCTGCCTGTAGTCCCAGCTACTCTGGAGGCTGAGATGTGAGAACCACTTGAACCAAGGAAAAGACAAGGCCACAGTGAGCCATGATCTCAGTATTGCACTCTATCCAGCCTGGGTGACAGAGGGAGGAAAGAGAAAGAAAGAAGAAAAGAAGGTAAGGAAAGAAAAGAAAGGAAGAGGAGGAAAGGAAGGAAGGGAAGGAAGGGAAGAAAGGGAAGGAAGGAAGGAAGAAGAAAAGAATAAAAGATGGAGTAGTAAAATACACACAGAAAATCTTGGCTCTCCACAAAAATAAAATTAGAAAAAGTACAAAAGAAAAATAAAGACAACAGGAAATAAAGGTTACATCGCAATAAGATTTTACCAGAATGTTGAAAAGCAGAAAATATTTTCCAATTCATTTAAACTCTCTTGGGTTCAAGCAATTCCCCTGCCTCAGCCTCCCAAGTATCTGGGATTACAGGTGTGTGCCACCATGCCCGGCTAATATTTGTATTTTTGGTAGAGACAGGGTCACCATTACGGCCAGGCTGGTCTCAAACTCCTGACCTCAGGTGATCCACCCACCTCAGCCTTCCAAAGTGCTGGGATTACAGGCGTGAGCCACCACACTGCCCAGCATTATATTATTTATATGACCTGTAGCACAGGATAACTAACTTGTTCAGGAACAAATGAGACATTTTAGGAAAGCAAAACAAGCTATTTTTGATATCTAGAATGTATAATATAGTATAAACTTTGCTTTATTGCTCCAGCTCTCTAAATTTGAGTTATATTTAATTACCATACAGTTCAAGTTTAAGCTCCTTTTTGTAGTTTATAAGATTCTACAATAGGAGGTCACAAATGACTAGAATGACCAAATTGTGAAGTGGTACTTTTGAAAGTTTGAAAATATGTATACTTGGTTTTATTCCTTTCCACAATACTGTGTTGTGCAGACTTTGAATAGCAAGTATTTATTACTTCTTTAATAGAAATGTGCCTTATTAACATATTTTACATTCATATAATACTCTCATCTTGGTAAAATTATGAATAGAAATATTGTCAATAATTTCTGTCCAGTCACCTTGAATCTTTGATGACTGTAATTCCTGGCACTTCTGTTTTCTGAATTTCATTTTGTTTCACAACGCCTGCTAACCATCTTTGACTCCTACTACCTTGCCCTTATTACTGAAAGTGAACACTATAGATGGTCACCAAGTAGACATCACACAGAAGTTGCATAAGAATGCTGAATCTTGATTCCCACACCAAAGTTGCTAAATTGATATCAGAATTTAGAAAAATTTCCAGGTGGCTCATGTGCACATTAAAGTTTTGGTGGAGCCTGATGGTCTGCCTTTCTCAGGACCTCCCTGGTAGTACTGAAGTTGCTTATCTGTAGATCACAATATCCTCTTATGGTGTTTCAACTAACTTCTTGCTGTAATTCTTTCCCTGTCCCAAACAATTTCCTATATTATTACCAATTGTCATATTAAAAAATGTTATCAGGGCCAGGTGTAGTGGCTCACGCCTATAGTCCCAGCACTTTGGGAGGCCCAGGTGGGAGGATCACAAGGTCAAGAGATCGAGACCATCATGGCCAACATGGTGAAACCCCATCTCTACTAAAAATACAAATTTTAGCTGGGTGTGTGGTGGTAGGTACCTGTAGTCCCAGCTACTTGGGAGGCTGAGGCAGGAGAATCACTTGAACCCAGGAGGCGGAGGTTGTAGTTAGCTGAGACTGCGCCACTGTACTCCAACCTGGTGACAGAGCAAGGCTCTGTCTCAAAAAAAAGTTGATAGTATATATCAAACATATAAAAGCAATTCTGTTGGCTCCCATATCTTTCAAGATAATAACCTTACATTCTCTACATATAATCTAAGGCCCTTCACAAGTTAGCCTCCAAATATCTAGCAGCTATACCTTTAACAATTCCTCTTGCACAACCTCTAATCACCCAAAATTTTTAGCTGTTCTCAAACATGTCTTTGAGCTCTTTCCTATTACACACGATTAACTTCATGTTTATAATTTATTTCTTCTTATCCTTTTGATGAACTTCTATTCACATCTTAAAACTGTACTTCTGTGAAGGCTTTTGTTATTAATTTCCACCACTGACACTAGTAATTGAATACTTCCTTGTATATTCTTCCATGGTAATCTATATTTGTCTTATGTACTACACACATACACATACATACATATATAACACATGTGTGCATACATGTATACACGTATCAGCCCATATATGTGTGTGGATGTGTATATACTGATAAGTATATTTATTGAGTCTGTAACTCTGACAAAGTATGAGCTCTTACAAGATATCGACTTAGAAGCCATAGCTATTTTTGTAACTCAGTTTGTTATTTGAACAAAAATAACTCATACCAGAAAACCAGACACTGTTTCTCACCACCTTCTCCTCGTGACACATATGCACACATTCACACACAATTATTTTTTTTAGTGAAAGAAAAATGAATTTAAAGTCACATAAACCTGAGTTTGAATTTGGGCTTCAGCAGTTCACATTGCCAGTGTAAGTTCATGTTACAAGTATTATAACTATTTATAAATTTTTGAGACTTATTTTATTGCATAAAATCTAGTCTATCTTTGTGAATGTTCTGTGTGGTCTTAAAAAGAATATGTATTTTACTGTTGGGTGGATTATTCCATGATTGTCATTTAGGCTGGTAAAATAATTTGGTTAATAGTGTTACTCATGTTCTCTATGACTTTACTGATTTTCTACCTGTTCTACCAATTACTAAGTATTAAATTTCTCAGAAATAATTGTACATTCTATTTTTTTCTAGGAGTTCTTTTAGCTACCATATAAATAGGTGGCTATAAATAAATACTGCAGTAATGAATGCCCCTAATTTTACTCCTCATGCTAGATTTGCTAATTCTCAATTTCAGTACTACAGAATACATAATATTATAGGGTCTCTGAATCAGTGTAATCACATTACAGCAGTGGCAATCTACCGGTGCTGCCAAGGTCATATGTAAGAGCTACATAAGGTCTGATATGGGATGTAATGGTTAGGAATCATTGAAATAATCAGAAAATATCATGATCAATATGTAATAAAAATTTATTATGGAGATTAGCCCTTAGGCAATTGTGGAAACTGGTGAAGAAATTTAGGGAAAGCTGTTGCATCTTTGTTCAATGGAGGGTCTGAAGTTTCTAAAGGTCAGGAAAATCAGTCACAGGAAGTAATAGTATACATGAACCACAGAAGTGTGAGGACAGAGTGATGAGTGTGAGGATAAATTCCAAGCCTCATTTGTCTTCATGGTCTCCCACACGGAGGCTGGTGGGGATAAACAGAAGAAGCTAGCACCCTTGGCCAAGGAGGTACACATGTGCCTAACCTAGGTTCCTGAAATTTAAAGGAGACAACTTGGAATGTGAGGAGCTACAGGCACAGTTGCTGCACTATCCCAAGAAAGCAAGCACCGGCACAGAGCTTATTATCTGTAAGCTACAATAGTGTGTGATTCCCCACTCTCACCTTCAGTATGTAAGGGCTTCTGCTGCACATTAGCCATAAGAAGTTTCGTGCCAATTTCACATGAACCAATCATAACCTGGAATCAAACAAAGAACAAATTTCTAGGAAACAGTTCCAGCTTAGATAAATTCACTTAGCAGAAGACTACCACTGACATATGGAGGATAATGGATCTTGGAATAACAAATGTGGAAACAACTTTAAAAAAATAAGATTAATGACTGAAGTATATACTAGAATCAATATTTATTTTGTATTAAAATAAAATTTTGAAAAACATTTGGAGCTCAAAATTTAGGCATCAATCAATTCATGTAATGCTGTTATTCAATATGGACAATTTGAATAATTTTACATCAGTTTTTTTTAATGCAGTTACTCCAAAAAGTCATTAATCTGAAATTTCTAAGTCCATTTATTCAAAGACTTATCATTCATTCAATTAATCAAAGACCTAATTGAATAAACTACTCTAGCTGTATTTCCAATTACTTTTTCATTATCTGCTTCTTTTACTGGAAAAAAAGCCTAGCACAATACCTGGAACCTTGTAATTATTTGGTAATGAAATCCCTTTGAAACTCTATGTAAGGTAATAAATTTAAGATGTGGAATATTAAGCAATCATATTCCTGTGGAATATTCAAACGTAGATGCAGAAGACATAGAATTCAAAATTCAAGTTAATATGTTCTATGTCTTACTTGACCTAGATTAAAATAACTATTTTGTCAAAGATAGAGAGATGAAATAGAAACCTAGAAGAATGTCCTTAGTCAGAATGGAACATCTCAGAAAGCTATGGTGAGGACAACAGTAAAAACGCTACCATTTATTGAGAGAGATACAGACACAGAGAATTGGTAAATTTTGACAATCAAAAAAACTATGAATAGGACAATTTATCTTAATCTAAGATTTTAATATCAACGGCAATCTATTTCAGACAGTATTTTTGGAGTTTCCCTTTGAGATTTATGAATTTATGGAATTATCCTTTGAAAATTTTAGAGTTAGCTGTACTAAAGGACATTTCAAAAAATATAAAGCTTTGTTTTAGTTATTGCTTATTTTTTTCAGATTTCCACTGGGATTCAGAGTCCACATGATTGCCAGTATGCTTAGAATGCAAATATATTACTGATATTGACAATCTCAAGTGGAGAAATATCTCTTTGCATCTTTTTACACATCCATTGATTTACAGAATAAGTGTGGATTGGGGGCCTATTTTGGTCTAGACCCCACAGAGGTGCTGCATACAAAAATCCAGGTACAGTAGAGCTCCTGTCCTTAAGAAGCTTACAATTTAGCAGAAGCATGCAGATGGATCAGTAATCAACAACTGGTAAATGTTAAGGTAGACATAGTCATAGCATATGGTAGAAACAGATGTCTCTAACCCAGGCTGTGGGATCAACAATTATTTTCTAGGTGAAGTCATCATGAAACTGAGATTCGAAGTATCAGCAGGCTGAAGATGCCAATCCTAGACAGAGTATCCAGCACATAAGAAGCATAAACTGTGAAACAAAGGACAAGAAGCAGATAGTTTGGTGTGGTGAGGTCAAAGGGGCTAAATAAGTGGTAGTGGTGATAGTGGTGTTTAGGGCAAGATTCTAAAAGCTACCCTATAGTAACACCCCTGGAGCATTTGTAACATGCAGTAATTGTGGATATAATAAATGCTTTGTGAGGACATGTATCCCTGAGTAAGAAGTACAATTTCATTAATGTGACCAATGAATTATAAGCTGTGACTATTCCTGTTTTTCTGTCCCTGTCCTTCCCCGTGACAGGTACTAAAGCTTTAAAAGCATCTAACATGATATAATGGGCAGAGAAGATAAAATTACTTTTCTGAAGGGCTTTATAATCTAGTCTGGAAGATAATGCACACAGGAAAATTACCTGAAGACAAGAAGATCAGAGGTAGAAGTGGTGCTGATGGTGGCATTGGTTCTCTATGAGCCCTAAAGTGTTTTCTAATGAAACGTCTCCTGGAGACATTTTCCAGAAGGAAAGGACAGTGGCCCCTTATTTCTTTATCCTCTACAATCTTAGGGACATAAAAACTGTGTGCCAATTAGTCTATTTTTTAAGATAGGTTAAAGCTTCTGTTAATGGTAAGGAACTGAATGTAAATCACATAAGGATTACTCTGTCGACATGTCACCCACTGCTTTTATTTCATTACCAGTGTTGACTTAATGTTATTTCTTAAGGGCTTCTCAAGTGCAGTAGGGCATATATTCATTGGCCTGAGGATTGGGCTACCTTTCTCCAAGAAAGTAATGATCATCAAATAGGTTTGCTTTAAATGGGCCAGCGTTATAAATACTTTCACACAGCCAAGTCTTTAGAGGCTTCAAGGCATTTGTAAGTTGGAAGCAAACTTCATGAAGTAGAGACTCAGAAATTCTATCATTTCCAGCTGCATAATGCATTAAAGAGTTCTTAAACAAAAATTTTGGAAAGAAGCTACCAAGAATCTATAAACTTAAAATCCAGTGAGAGACTACAGGCCTCTTGGCAATATTCACTTTATTCTTTGCCGAGAAACATTGCATTGAGTTTAAATTGGGGGCACCTAAAAAAAGCAAAGAACAACAACAACAAAACAACCTAGTTTTTGGTTTTGTTGTTGTTGTTGTTCTTTGCTTTTTTAAAAAACTAACTCCCTCCTCTGGCTCTTGTTTATATTTTACCACTGTGTGAATGATACTGGATAAAAGATAAAAACAAGAACTTAATTTCTTTATGCATGAAGTTAAATTAGAATGAAATAAGACAAAACAGGTGAATACTCAAAATGACACTCAAAATAGGAGACTCTGTCATAGGTTAGAAGTATTTTGAGCAAACCTTCTATCCTGTTCCTCACCTTCATAGAACTATACTTCCCCATCTTTGACTTGAGAGAAGTCAGTAGAATATTAGACACGGTATGAACAGAGGATTGGTAGCTACTTGCATTATTGGGTTGTGGTAAAGCCAGTCAACACTAGAGGAAAAGTCTTCAGAGATTTTGCAAGACAGTTGTCAAATAAGCTACATTAAAAAAATCAATAAAAATAAAAACAAAGGTAATACCTACTCAAAATATGTAACTTCCCAACTATTTTACCACCTTTTACCAGTCTACTCTTTTATTTTTTGATTAAAACATCTTTCTATTTCTTTACTTTTTAAAAATCATATTTTAAGTTCTGGTGTACATGTGCAGAACATGCAGGTTTGTTACATAGGTATACACGTGCCATGGTGTATACCTATGCAACACCATGCTGCAGCCATCACCCCGTCATACACATTAGGGATTTCTCCTAATGCTATCCCTCTCCTATCCCCCTACTCTCTGCTATCCCTCCCCTAATACCTCATTCCCACAGGCCCCAGGGTGTGATGTTCCACTCCCTGTGTCCATGTGTTTTCATTGTTCAACACCCACTTACGAGTGAGAACATGTGGTGTCTAGTTTTCTGTTCTTGTGTCAGTTTGCTGAGAATGATGGTTTCCAACTTCATCAATGTCCCTCAAAGGTCATGAACTCATCCCTTTTTATGGCTGCATAGTATTTCATGGTGTATATTGCCACATTTTCTTTATTCAGTCTGTCTTTGATGGGCATTTGTGTTGGTTCCAAATCTTTGCTATTGTGAACAGAGCCACAATAACCAGATGTGTGCATGTGTCTTTATAATAGAATAATTTATAATCCTTTGGGTATATACCCAGTAATGGGATTGCTGGGTCAAATGGTATTTCTATTTCTAGATCCTTGAGGAATCGCCACACTGTCT
Organism: Saimiri boliviensis; assembly: GCF_048565385.1. Taxonomy (NCBI): domain Eukaryota; kingdom Metazoa; phylum Chordata; class Mammalia; order Primates; family Cebidae; genus Saimiri; species Saimiri boliviensis. The sequence continues at coordinate 38,193,838 of NC_133465.1, forward strand.
TCCATGTGGTTGAACTAATTTACACTCCCACCAGCAGTGTAAAACTGTCCCTATTTCTCCACATCCTGTCCAGCATCTGTTATCTCCTGATTTTTTAAACATTGCCATTCTAACTGGCGTGAGATGGTATCTCATTGTGGTTTTGATTTGCATTTCTGTAATGACCAGTGATGATAAGCTTTTTTTTTCATGCTTGTTGGCTGCATAAATGTCTTCTTTTGAGAAGTGTCTGTTCATATCCTTCACCCACTTTTTGATGGATTTGTTTTTTCTTATAAATTTGTTTAAGTTCTTTGTTGATTCTGGATATTAGTCCTGTGTCGGAGAGGTAGATGGTGAATTTTTTCCCCTCTTCTCTTGGTTGGTGGTTCACTCTAATGATAGTTTCTTTTGTTGTGCAGAATTTCTTAAGTTTAATTACATCCCATTTGTCTATTGTGGCTTTTGTTGCCATTGCTTTTGGTGTTTTAGTCATGAAGTCCTTGCCCATGCCTACGTCCTGAATAGTATTGCCTAGATTTTCCTCTAGGGTTTTTATGGTCTTATGATTAACTGTTTAATCCATCTGTGGTTAATTTTTAAATAAGGAATGGTACAAGCTCCTGTTTGTACCTCTGGTAGAATTTGGCTGTGAACCCGTCTGGTCCTGGACTTTTTTTGGTTGGTAGACTATTAATTGCTGCCTCAATTTCAGACCTTGTTACTAGTCTATTCACAGATTCAGCTTCTTTCTGGTTTAGTCTTGGGATAATGTAAGTGTCCAGGAATTTCTCTGTTTCTTCTAGATTTACTGGTTTATTTGCGTAGAGGTGTTTGTAGTAATCTCTGATAGTACTTTGTATTTCTGTGGGATTGGTGGTGATATCCCCTTTATCATTTTTTATTGCATCTATTTGATTCTTCTCTCTTTTCTTCTTTATTAGTCTGGCTAGTGGTCTATCTATTTTGTTGATCATTTCAAAAAACCACCTCCTGGATTTATTGATTTTTGAATGGTTTTCTGTTTCTCTATCTCCTTCAGTTCTGCTCTAATCTTAGTTATTTCTTGTGTTCTGCTAGCTTTCGAATTGATTTGATCTTTCTCCTCTAGTTCTTTTAATCATGATGTTAGGGTGTTGATTTTAGGTATTTTCTCCTTTCTCTTGTGGGTATTTAGTGCTACAGATTTCCCTCTGAACACTGCTTTAAATGAGTCCCAAAGATTCTGGTACATTGTGTCTTCGTTCTAATTGGTTTCAAAGAACATCTTTATTTTTGCCTGCATTTCATTATTTATCCAGTACTCATCCAGGAGCATATTGTTTTGTTCCACGTAGTTGTGTGGTTTTGAGTGAGTTTCTTAATCCTGGGTTCTAATTTGATTGCACTGTGGTCTGACAGACTGTTAATGATTTCCGTTACTTTGCATTTCCTGAAGAGTGTTTTACTTCCAATTATGTGGTCAATTTTAGCATAAGTGTTATATGGTACTGAGAAGAAAGTATATTCTGTTAATTTTGGGTGTAGAGTTCTGTATATGTCTATTAGGTCCACTTGGTACAGATCTGAGTTCAAGTCCTGGATATTCTTGTTAATTTTCTGTCTCGTTGATTTGTCTAAAATTGACAGTGTGGTGTTAAAGTCTCCCACTATTATTGTGTGGCAATCTAAGTCTCCTCACAATTCTCTAAGAACTAGTTTACATTTAAGGTTACTTGCATTTATTAGATCTACATTAGTATATACTGGGCCCCTGCATATCTCTTCCTAGTTCTGCCTTTGAATACATAACTTGCATTATCATAATGAAAATCACTTTACATGATATAACAGACATACAAATAATTTGAAAGAAGTTATATCTAAGGTAGCACTTGTGCAGAAAAGAGCAACATAAAAAGGCCTGCTTACAAGATTGGCCCTTGGCTTGTGTCTAGGAACTTGGATTTCAGAAAAGTTCTCATCATTCCTAGAAATTGTGACTAGTGGATCACTAGCCTGAACTGTACAATGTGGTTTATGCCGAAAAGCTTTCCTTCTGGGAACTTTGAATTTTGGTACGTGCTAGGCAGCAGCTATGTATATGAATTGCCTCCAACAAAATTATTGGCACTGAGTCTCAAATAAGCTCTCCTGGTAGAAAACACTTCACATATGTTATCACTACTTAATGCTGGATAAGTTAAGTGCTGTACATTCTATGTATGATTGCTCTGGAAAAGGACTCTTGGAAGCTTGTGCCTAGTTTCTCTGGACATCTCTCCTTGCACCTTTACTCTTTGCTGAATTTACTTTGTATTTTTTTACTTTTTGCTGTAATAAATTTCATGATGATTCTTGTGAGTTTTTCTAGCCAGTGGCTGAACCTGGCCGCGGCTGTAAGCTTCCCTAAACAGCATTACATAAACTTAGTGAGAAAAGAATGTACAAATATAAAAGGGACTTTGTCTTCAGTAAACTCTTTCCTTGAATTTCTTGATTCTGGTTCTGAAGATTAAAGACTGCTTTCCTATTTAATACATGTCATGTTTAAACTTTATGAATTTAGTCCGTAGATCCCAACCTTTAATTTACAGTGTTTCAGGCTATACGATACATACTGGAGATTTCAGTAAATCTTTTGATGACATCATTGAATGACTTCAATTTTTGATGGTAAGTCACCATTGGGAAATTTGACCCTCCTCAGATCTTTTTTGTTATTTTCAATCAAGGACACAGTCTACTTCTTTTAATATATTTACAGTGTAATGAGTTTATGAGAATCCTGCTATAAATATGCTCACAGCCTAAACATAAAAATAGGGTGAGTATAGAAACTGACATGCATAATTCATTGGGTAAGGTATTATGCAAGTTCCAAGCTCTAGAGAATGGTTACATAAAATTTTAATGAAGGTTCTGGCAACTCAAAACTCATCTATGCTCTTGAGTAGCGCAGGGGAATATCACTTTTCTCAAAGGTAGATCTAGGCAGTTAAACCATAAATGGTCGAGAAGATAAGTTCATTACAGTTCTTATAGACCTGCACAAAAATTGGACTAAGTTTCCATGTTCCTGTTGTTCCAACTATCTTTTTAATACCAGTGTTGTTTAAAAGAATGCAAATAGCATTTTCCAAAGAGGCAATTGAATGTATTATATTAATATTAGTGCCAAAATTATTATTAATAATAATACAATGCAAAGTACCTGATATTGTCTGGATTTTTTGTACAAACCATCTAGGTTGAAGGCAACAAATTATGAGTTTGGGGTGATTATTCTTTAAATGGTGACTAAGAGCTTGGCACACGCCCTTAGCCAGCATAGGTAGGCGTTAATAATAGTGCATTAGCAACGAGGCTAACTGGTAAGAATTATGCTTTATGTAGGATTCTCATAAACTCATTACACTGTAGGTAAAAGAAGTAGACTGTGTCCTTGATTGAAAATAACACAACTGAAAAATTTATCTTTTAAATTAATAGAAGACAAAGATTGCATACGGAAGTCAATACACAGCTGCTTGAATATTATACAAATGCATATATATTTTAATACATTTTAATTTTGAAATAAATGTTTATTTGCTTATATTTGGATGGGCTGGAGTTTGGGTAGCAAAGATCTGAAAAGCCGTAGGAGACCATAGGATTCACACCACTGATGAGTTACTCTAGGCAGATCTGTACCAAACATGGGTTCAGGGAGAAGGATATCAAACCAAAAGTAAAAGTAAAAGAGAACGGTTTCTTTTTCTGCTAACTTTCTCCTTGCTTTTATCCAGAAACTTAATTTTTAAAGTGAAAAGTTTTTTGATCCTGATACTTTCCTTTGATGTGAATTGGTTAGCTGAAGATTGATTAAGGTCACAAACTGAGATTTTCAGAGATTACTGGAAAGTGAGAAAAATGCCTTCATAGGCTGAAAAATGAAACTTTCTTGCATAGTGCTGAAATTCCATTATGTATATAAGAAACCACTGGTTATGTTAAGTGAGGAAAGTGACCAAATTTTTATGTAAGGCATGCTCTACCATTGTAAAACAGGATGCACCTGAAGCAAGGGAAGCCTTGTAATTACAAACAATGATAACCTCTGGGTGTTGAGAGTCCATAGTCTTCAGAGTTCAGCAAATTTTGGCAAAGAAACATATATTATAATCTGAAACAATACATTCCTTATATACCACAACGTGTGACAGTGCCTGCATCTACAGCAAATATGCAGATAGACATACCTCAGGGCATGCTCACTCTTACCATACTGGTCTTTCTGACTTGTCTGTCTTGTGATTGAAACTAATGAGCTCCTACTGCTGACATCTGACCACCACGTATACAGCTAACTTCCGCTTTAGATCCTACTTAACTATATGGCTCTCGTTTCTGATTTTGCTGCTCTTTTACAGAAAATATTTGTTGAAGATTTTAAAACATCTCTACATTAACCTTACCAATTGACTCTGGAATTATTTGGGGGTAATTACCTGGTCTCCCATGCACTGATATACATCTTCTTTACCCCTTCATTCTCCCAAGCCATGCTTGTACACACACACACACATTTTTTGTGTGTGTGTGAACATCCTTGAACTCCTTCTTTCTCAGACTTTAGAATTAAGTCTTATTTGGGGCCTATCATCCCCTTCCTCAGTCCTCAATTGAAACTGGAAGGTTGCTGTTTCTATGCATCCATCTTGATCTCTACTATCTACTATATTAAGGAATGAATTAAAAAGTCATTTAGTATTTCGGAAAGCCCAGAAAAAATATATATTCCTTCTTGGGTTAGTAATTTCTTTCACTTGACTAAATGCTTCCAAATTTTTAACTCCTAGTTACTCAGAACAAGGACTTACTGTCTAATGCAGCTCAGGACCAAGTCTTTGGGGAGGGCCCACATTTATCTCTGATTATGACCACAGCTCACTGAAAATAATGAAAGTCAGGTTTTGTGTTTTCGCCTTCAAATGAAGAAGTCTCAATCCTAGAAATTCTCATTTTTAATTTGTACTTTCCAAAACCTGCTCATGGATTCCTTATCCCCTGCTGTTACATAAAAATCATCAATAGCAGGGTAAATCTTGAAACCAGTTTGGATTTTAAGTTATCAAAATATTACCCTTACATTTGAGGATATAGGACCCCAATGAACTATGGTAGATTTAGTGGTGAGGATGGAAATAGTCACTTTCTGATAATCTAAAAATTATGTCATTTATGTTTAGGCCCCAGGGTGCCTAAAATATTATTTAGGGTTCAACACATATATAAGTCCTCTAATAAGCTATAAATGTTAAATAAATAGAGAAACCAAGTTATTTCAAGTACTGTATTTTATTACCTGTTCACTGAAGACTGCACTGAGCAGTCAAATATGTGTAATCAAAAAGCAGGAAACTCTTGTAATTTTCCTGTAGAGGGTCATAAACAGTAAGATAATTGCTCTCAATTACAGAAGCAGGCTGTGTTTCATTTGCTTTGCTGAATTCTTCTCTTGAAATCAAACCATGTCTTTGGAACCTCAGCAATTTTCAACAAAACACTTAAATATATAATGTCTAGCAAGCATCTAAGAGGGATAGCGGCTGCCCAAAGAGCTTTTCCCCAAAACTGTGGAAGATAAGGTGTTTTTTGTAATAAATTTCAGTTTAATCCTTGTTACCTACAGACTGATGGAAGTATAGAATGTTCAACTGTATTACTGCCTTTCTGCATTGAACCTGAGACTCTCTTCTTGGTCTATCTAATATAATATTAGCTGTATGTGCTCCCAAAAGCTATTGACATATTGGCCTGCCTGTGTTAGCCACAGTCAAAGTGAACCCAGAACTCATTTGTAAATTATGTGTCAAAAAACAACATGCATTTATATGGAATATGGTTAGTTGTTTTTTAAGGGCACATCAGCCATCCAAAGAAGCAGAAACAGTTCTTAGAATTGCACAAATGCAATATATTTTAATCCAAATGTGAATATGTGTTGGAACTATTCTGGAACAAATCAGGTTATAAAATATCAATTCACTACACATTATAAAATTAATGTTTAAAATATTTATGCTTGACCAAGTCAGTTGAAGCATATGGAAGTCATGCTTCAGCTTTCTGGTAAGAGAAATTAAACTGACATGTCAGATTTGGTAACAGAATACTTACTCCAATTACATATACATTATTTTGGCAGTGTACTCTCCTGTGTACCACTGGGTATTTTTTCTCCTTAATGATAGTTTTGAGGCAGTGCTCTTTGCACTAACAAAGTATATTGAAATGGAAGCATTGACTACTACAAAGCAAACAAATGTCTAATGGCCAGGGGATTCTGACTGGGGCAGAGCTGACAGTTCAATTATCCAAACAGGTTACAAATGATTACACTGGGGAAAAATACCTGTGGATTTTGCTCTCTGAGTATGCTCAATAAGATTGAAAATATGTCAAAGATAAGGTGTCTTTTCTCCAAATAACTATATATATTTTTGAAGAGTGATAAAGATGCATGTAGTATCTGTAATGTGTGTGTATCTGCGTGTGTGTGTGTGTGTGTGTGTGTGTGTGTGTGTGTGTGTGCATTGTTTAAAAATTAAGAAGATCCAGAGTTTGGGGCATTTTTAAAAGGCAAAGTTAGTAAGAGCAGGTTACTAAAATTTTAAAAACTAAAAAAAAAAAAAAAAAATAGTTTGCCTTTTACCTCTATGTCATTGCAACAAACAGTATTGTCACTGTGATATCCTAAAGTATTACAAGATTCAGATAAACCTTTATAACCACCACATACAAATTATTCTCTATTTAGTATCTAATGTGAGTTGGTCACACAGTGATTCTATTTTTCCATAACTAGAAATCTACCAATGACTTTTAGACTGATCACTATCCATAATATCTTATTAACAAAATACACTATTTTACTCTTTGGAATGCTGGTTTGCTGAAAATAAAAAGCACGGCAGATGAAATATGTGGTTGAAGTCCTTCTCTTGTTTTTCTGCAATTATGTTGTTGTTGTTTGAATTGGAGTTGTACATCATCTTAAAAAATCATTTTATTAGTCAAAAGAGAAAAAAACTATTGTTTCTTTTCTATTTTATAAATATGTGGATGCTTAAATTATACACGTAGAATTTATAGAGCTTCAATTAAATAAGAAAACCACCATGGCATGATAGCAACAGCACACATTTTCATGCCAATTACTTTGGGATCTAAACAGCAGTGCAGTCTTGGGCTACTTGTTTAATGTTGCTAAATGTAATTTTATTTGTCTTTAATGTAACACTGGAAATACTAGCATTACTCAGCCCATAGGAACAAATAAAGAATGCTCATAAATTACCGGCACAATGACAAAACATCGTAAGTGATTGGTTGATGTTAGCTTTTATCATGGTGAATCATTCACAGAGACATATAGTCGCCTGCTCAGGGTCTGAGTAACATGAATTCCGTATCTTCTTTCTTTAAATTATTAATTCCATTCATTCAACACACACTCATGAAACAACTACCCTGCCAGACGCTGACTGATAACTGCACATAACAATGCATAAAAAGGCAGAGTTAAAAAGGATCATAATCTAGTGAGAGATACAGGCAAACAAAAGAATATTTCAATCAAGGTAGTGGAATAAAGCAGATGCCAAGGGAGCAGTGATGACCGAGGCACAAAATCTAGATTGGAACTTTTACTAAGGGAAGACCTCTTGGTGATAATGATGGAGTAGAGACTTTGAAATAAGGGTGTTCAGGCTGAGACAGTGAGATGTGAAAACATTTACTAACCCATTTGCATTTGGGGAAGAAACCATAAAATATGCTTCCTAGGGATACATCTGCAAACATCTAGTGTAGCAAAGGAATACTGGATTATTATAGACAATCGAAGCAGAATTGGAAAATATGTGAACAAAATTTTTTTAAATTCTATAATTTTTTCTATGTCTATTTCTCTACATAGGGTTCTTTACACATTCTTCTTGCCTAATCTAAGCTATATCCATTCAGAAAAGCAAAATAGTATTATGGGTCCAGAATCTCCTATTCGAAATGCTTGGGACCAGAAGCATTTCACATTTCAAACTTTTTCAGATTTCAGAATGATTGCATGTAACATAATGAGATATCTTGGGGCTGGGACCCATGGCTAAACACAGAATTCATATATGTAGAGCCTGAAAGTAATGCACTGTTTTTAATAATTTTGGGCAAGTAACAAAGTTTTGACTACAATCTATTTCATGAGGTCAGGTGTGTAATTTTCTATTTGTGATGTTATATTGACACTTAAAAAGTGTCAGATTTTGGGAGCATTTTGGACTTTCAGATGAGGGCTACCAATCTGTGTTGTATTTTATCATAAACACTATCAAGATTAAACCAACAGATTGACAGCATAATACCTAAGCAAATAGAAGCCATTACACCAATTTTGTATAAAGGAGTATTTCAAAATGATACTCTTGTTTATCCCAGCTTTACTGAGTTACAGTTGACAAATCAAAATTGTATATATTTAAGGGATATCAAATGAACATTTTGATATGTGTATACATTATGAGAAGATCAGCACAATCAAGCTAATTAACATATCCATACATCCTAAAGTTACCACTTTTGTTATTCTGTGTGTGTGTGGCGAGAACATTTAAGATCTACTCTCAGCAAATTTCAAGTATACGTTATTTATTAACTATGGTCACAATACTGTACATTAGAACTTATTTATCTTATAACTAAAAGTTTGTACTCTTTGACCAATATTTATTCCACCCTCTAGGCCCTGCTAACCATTCTACTCTTTGTTACTATGAGTCTGGTATTTTCAGATTCCAAATATAAGAGAGGTTATGCAGTATTTATCTTTCTGTGTCTGATTTATTTTGCTTAGCCTAATGTTCTCCAAGTTCATCTGCGTTGTTGCAAATGGCAAGATTTTCTTCTTATTAAGGCTGAATAATATTCCATATTGTAAATATGTATATAATATCTATTGACAAAATACATTATTTTACTATTTGGAATGCTTTTTGGCTGAAAATAAAAAGCATAGCAAATGAAATATGTGGTTGAAGTTCTTCTCTTGTTTTTCTGCAATTTTGTTGTTGTTTGAATTGGAGTTGTACTCCATCTTAAAAAATCATTATATGATTGAAACTCAAAACTATTGTTTCTTTCGTGTATTATACATACATATATATATATATATATATATATATATTTCCTGAACACATACATACACACACACACACACACACACACACACACACACACACAGTATGTAGTGTGTGTACATATATATCTATACATAAGTAAGTACAGTTGGGCTCATACTTTGGCTATTGTGAATCATGCTATAGGTGGAATTGGATACCTCACTGAGATACTGCTGTCAGTTTGTTTATACATATCCATAAGTGGGATTACTAGATCCCACTGGCAGTTATATTTTAAAACTTCTGAGGAACCTCCAAAGTGTTTTCCATAATGACTATAACAATTTACATTCCCACCAACAGTATAGAATGGTTCCCTTTTCTTCACCTACTCACCAAATTTATATATTGTCTTTTTGATAATAGACATTTTTACAGATGCAAGGTGATATCTCATTGTGCTTTTGATAGGCATTTCCCTGATAACTACTGATATTGAGCATCTTTTCATATATATGGTGATTTCTATGTGTTCTTTGAAAAATGTCTGTTTAGGTTCTTTGTTAATTTTGTAATCAGGGTAATTTTTTTTAGTTATTTAGTTGCATGCATTCTTTATATAGTTTGGATATTAACCCCTTATCAGGTATGTTCTGCAAATATTTTTCCAGCATGTAGGTTGTTTTTTTATTTTGATTGTTTCCTTTGATGTGCAGAAACATTTTAGTTTGAGGTAGTCTCACTTGCTTATTTTTGCTTTTGTTGCCTGTGCTTTTGGTGTCAACTTCAATAAATCATTACCAAGTTCAATATCAAGGAGTTTTCCCCTGTGTTTTCTTCTAGGGGTTTTATGAGTTCAGATTTTATTTTATTTTTTGCTACAGCTAGTTCCTTTTATTTTGTTTTACTATTTCAATCATGCAGGCATATGGATATCAGTATGAAAAGCAGTTTTATACATATCTGTATATACTGTAATATTAAGCCTTATAAAAGGATAATTACATATATGATTACACATATATATAAAAATATATATAAGTCTTGCCTATAAAACATGAAATTAATTAATATGTGGTATTGCCTATGTAGAATGTGTCAGGCAAAGAACTAGCCACATTGTATTTTAATTTTCAATTTTATAAATATGGCTTATAATTTTAGGCCATATTTCAAGATTGGAAACATTAAAATGCTATCTCAATTTTAATGCTATAAACATTAACATCCAAAGAGGGTGAAGTACTTGTCTAAAGTCATGCAGTTTGTTAGAGAAAAGCTCAGTTTCCAACACAGCTTTATAATTCCAAGCTCACGTCTTTTTCTACTACTCGAAAAAGTAGTAGTAGTATTTATTTTTATAAACAAAAATAAATACATTGAAAACTAAAATTGAATTTTAGTTAATCTCTATGAGGTTACTTTTAAATAAAATAGACACCAAATAATACTAGAGTAATATTTAGAACTCATGGGAGCATGCCTCTCTTTGTTTAGTTCTTCATTTGATAATATCTGCAGTGACTAATGTGTAAAAATTAAAGTTATATGCAGCCTTTTCCTTAATATTTTTTCTGTGCTTTCCATATATAAAATTTTTATTTCTGTTTATCATTCTGTGAAAGTTTTCATTGCTCCTTAAAACCAGGATATTATTATTGCATTAGTCCTGTAGTGGTATGATTAATAATCCACATCCAAATGAATAAAATATCACCCATCATACCTGTTATAACATTTTGTAATCTATTGCAAAATAGCAAATGAAACATCTGGGAAGCTCATTCATTGTGTCTTTGTTTTGTAATTCATAGATTTAAATAATAGTTCCATTTAGCAAAACTTGTACTTATCTCAAAGTGACAGTTAGTTAATGGGTAGTGAAATCATAAGAAAACATTAAATTGATGTTTCTCAGACATTATCTGGTGCTATAATTACATGGATGAGTTTTCTGTAGTCTTTCTTCACCATTTACAAGTAATTTATAGACTTATGTTATTAGCCTATAAGCAAGTTAAAGCCTAGCCAATGCTCATTTTGGTTATCTAAATGTAATACTTCATTAAAAATACTAAGAATCATTTTGACGAATGAATTCATTTTAAGCAAAAGTTCATATTTAATTCATTAATATCACTCCTACTTCTACTCAAAATACTTAAATAAGTCCATTAAACTACTTTTTATAGTAATGAAAAAGCCACATTAGAAGTATAATTTAATTTGAATGCTGTAGAGACTAAATTTGTTTGCATTTCTAAATTGCTAAAGTTTAGTTTCTGAATTTTGCCCTGTCTTCCTTTCTCATATCCAGTACATCCTTCTTTGCCTACTTTGACTTGATGAGAATGGAAGAATTGTCATAATTTTAGAAGGGTTCTCAAATTTCAATAAGAAAATTAAGTGTGGGAGTAGAGAAGCATAGACAAAATAGAAGGCTGGAATTGCAAAAGTCTGCAATAAGTCTGTATAAAGAAGGCTTTATTTTTAAAATAGAGTCATCTTCTGTAGCTCGAGTGAAAAAAATATTCCAGACTAGAATCTTCAGGTAGAAGGAGAGATTGGATCAGATGTCTCTGACTTTGTTTCAGAATATTACTATCCTCCCTGAGTCTCTGCATTATTTCCAATCCCTAGGTTCATAATGCTTTCTAAAATTCTGGCTCCAGAGAAGGCAAAAACTATGTCCTTTGGTTTCTCTTATCATAGAGACTGACATTTATATGCAAGATTTTTGTAAAGATGAAGGTTAGAAAAATGGCAGCCAATTAAACACAGCCCATTTGTTCATGGTTCAGATGCTGAACATCCCAATATAGAAAAAGGAACTCATACAGAATAAATTCCCCAGATGTCTGTGATCCTCCTGTAAATTGCAGTTTGTACTCTCAGAAACATGAGCATGAAATCCCCTAATATCTTCAGTTGTCACAATTTGTCATGAAAAGTGTACTGAATTTAGACAATTTAGTTCAGATTTTGTCTTATAAACTGGCCTTGTAGTGCAACTTTGGCAAAGTCACTTAACTTCCCTGAATGTTCTCTTAAAATTAGCAAAATTAAATACATTCTGTATAGGATTGTCATTACTTTCAGATGAGATGCAGTATGAAAATAAAGCTCAATAAATGTTTAAAGAGCAAAAGCCATGGCCTACACTCAAGAAACATTTCCTTAATTTCTTCCCTTCAATTTTGTCCATACAGCAGACCCTATTAACACTATTACAGAGAAACTTACCTTCCAGGATAAAACATCCCTCAGAACTCTCTAGTATCTTCCAGTTAGCTTGTGATCCTTACAACATTTATATTTTATAGTTTCTTTCTATGCCCATGCTCATTCTTTAAGACATAAGTAAATTAAAGTTCTTATTGCCTTAGTTAATACCCCAGTTCTTCTCTAGAGTATTTAATGATTTTATTTATACAAGAGAATCCTGTTTCTTGCAGTCTGCTATTTACATACAGTATACCATCTTTCAGTATTCAGCACATTATAAATATCAATTCGATTATTCTCCAACACAAAAATGCTGAGACCATGGAAAATCTGAATGTAGTGACACCACCAAAGAATCACACTAGCTCTTAAGCAATGGTCCCTAACCAAAATGTAAACTCACAAATGACAGATAAAAAATTAAAACATTTTACTGCAAGGAAATTCAGAGAGATCCATGACAAGATTGAAAATCAACACAATCTGGGAAATGAAAGACAAGACAAAAATCTTAAAAAATAAAAAAGTCAGAGCTTCAGGAATCAAACTCACTTAAGGAATTTCAAAATACAATTGAAAGCTTTATCAATAGACTGGTAAAAAAGAAAAAAAAAAAGAAGGAATTTCAGAGCTTGAAGACTGGTCTTTTGAACTGATCTAGCCAGACAAAAGTAAAGAAAAAATAGTTTTACAAAATGAAAATAAATATTTCTCATTTTTTGAGAAATATTGAGTTATGTAAAGCTACCAAACCTATGAATTATTTGCATTCCTAAGAGAGAAGGAGAAAAAATAGGAACACAGATCTAAAGGAATAATTCAAGAAAATTTAATCTTGCTATAGATAGATAGATAGATAGATAGATACATACATACATACATACATACATACAAGAAATCTAGATAACGCCTGCAAGATGCTATACAAGGGAATTATCACAAAGGTATTTAGTCACCATGCTGTGCAAGATCAATGCTAAGGAAAAAAAAAATAAAGGCAGCTAGGCAAACAGGTCAGATAACATTAAAAGGTTAACAGTGGACCTATTACAAGTCAGAATAGATTGAAGATGTATGTTAGCATTCTTTTTTTTTTTTTTTCTTTTTGAGATAGAGTTTCACTCTTGTTGTGGAGGCTAGAGTGCAATGGGGCAATCTCAGCTCACTGCTACCTCTGCCTCTTGGGTTCAAGCAATTGTCCTGCCTCAGCCTCCTGAGTAGCTGAGATTACAGGCATGTGCCACCACACCCAGCTAATTTTGTATTTTTAGTAGAGATGAGGTTTCTCCATGTTGGTGAGGCTGGTCTTGAACTCCCGATCTCAGGTGACCCAGCTGCCTCGGCCTCCCAAAGTGTTGGGAGTACAGGTGTGAGCCATTGCACCCAGCAAGCACTCTTAAATACAAGAAATTCTAACCAAGAATTTCATATTTTGCCAAACTAAACTACATAAGCGAAAGGGAAATAAACCATTTTCCAGACAAGCAAGCATTAAGGAAAATCAGTACAACTAGACCAGCCTAATAAGAAATCATTGTGGGAGTTCTAAACATGGAAATAAAAGAATGACATATGCTACCACAAAACACACTTAAGTACACAGCCCACAGACACTATAAAGCAGCCACACAATAGAAACCACAAAGCAACCAGCTAACAACCTCATGATAGGATCAAAACCTCATATATCAATATTAACTTTGAATGCAAATGATGTAAATACCATCTAAAAGGCATAAAGTGGCCAGGCACTGTGTATCCCAGCACTTTGGGAGGCAGAGGTAGGTAGATCACCTGAGGTCAGGAGTTCGAGACCAGCCTGGCCAACATGGTGAAATCCCATCTCTTCTGAAAATACAAAAAGTAGCTGGGTGTGGTGGCATGTTCCTGTAATCCAAGCTACTTGGGAGGCTGAGACAGGAGAATCGCTTGAACCTGGGAGGCTGAGGTTGCAGTAAGCTGAGACTGCACCACTGCACTGCAGCCTGTGTGACAGAGATTCTCAAAAAATAAAATATAAATAAATAAATAAATAAATAAATACATGTACAGAGTGGAAAGTTAGATTTAAAAAAAAAAAAAAACCAACACATTTTCTGCCCTTAAGAGATGCATTTCACATGTAATAACATCCATAGGTTCCAAGTAAAGAGTTTTAGAAAGATCTACTCTGCAAACAGAAAATGAAAAAAGAGCACGGGTTGCTGCTCTTTTATCAGATAAAACAGACTTTAACCCAACAACAGTAAAAAAGAATAAAGGAGGGCATTGCATAATGATAAAAGTTTCCTTCAAAAGGAAGACTGAATCAAATATAAATGCACCTAAAATTAGAGCATTGGGATTCATAAAACCAGATTTCTAGTTCTACAAAAAGGTTTACACAGATCCAGCAATTCTAATACTAAGTATTTATAACCAAAAGAGAACAAATTATTTAATCAAAAAGACGCATGCATTTGCATGTTCATTGTAGAAGTATTTGCAATAGCAAAGCCATGAATTCAACCTAGGTGCCCATCATTGGTGGACTGAATAAAGAAAATGTTGCATATATACATCATAAAATACTATGCAGCCATGAAAAAAGAACAAAATCATGTCCTTTGTAGTCACATGAATGTAGCTGGAGGCCATCATTCTAAACAAACTAATGCAGGAACAGAAAACCAAATACTCCATGTTCGTACTTGTAAGTAGAAGCAAAACATTGGGGCTCATTGACATAAAGATGGGAAAAACAGAAATTGGGGAGTACTAAAGGGAAGGAGGAGGAAAGGAGCAAGGGTTGCAAGGTATTGGCTACTGTACTCCATACTTGGGTGACGGAATTTGTTGTACCCCAAACCTCAGTGTCATGCATTATACCAAGGTAACGAACTTTCACATGCACTCCCTGAATCTAAAATAAAAGTTAAATTAAAAGACGATAAAAATAGAAGTACCAGATTGTTCCTTGATCATTAGTATTAGAGTTAAACAGCTGGTGAATCAAAAATGATGACTATGTTACTCACCTGCTCAAACGTCCTGAAGAAAACAAAACCCTGAGGTCTCCCATTTGGAAGCCTGAGGAACACTTGTTATTTTGTTAGGTTCAGAATACCTGGAGTTTTCTATGCCTTCTGTATAAATCATCCTTACTCTTTATGTTGTGATCAAGCATCACCTTTCCTAGGATGCCTCCCTTAGGGTCTTTCTTGCTACAGAGACCATGGGGATATTTCCATATTTGCATTAATCAAAATGCATTTTAGTGATTAGCTTAGTCACCTTTATTCAATATGACCTTGCAAGTTGCTTGAGGAAAGGAACTGAATCTAATATCCGTGTCTCTGATGCATTGCATAATGCATGATACAGGATATCCAATAAAGATCAGGTTAAAGGTGAGAGAAAGGAATATTACTAAGTAGGTAATTTTCTATAGTAAAAATTAAAAAAAAATCAAAATCTCATTGTTTTAACTCAAAAAGTTTATTTGTCATTCACTTTGCAGTCCTAGGCAGGTTGTCAAGATAGTCTGGGCAACTGTCCTGAGTATCTCTCTTTGAATTGGTGAATAAACACTAAGACTGCTTTCATTATGTAGACTCATCATCTTCTGAATTCAAGGAAATTCAAGTAGCGAATGGAGGAAGAAAGCATGGGAGAAGCAAAGCAGACACCTCTGCTCTAAAGGTGCAATGTATCACTGCTACCCACAATCTATTGCAAGAACTAGACACATCTTAGAGCAAAGCCACTAGGGAAATGTAAAAAAGAAAAAATCATAAATAATGTTGAGCACTAACAGTGTCTAATACAGAAGGATATAAAAAGAAAGAGAAGGAGCAAGAGAGAGAGAGAGAAACTAAGTGACTGAATATGGCTAGAGTACAGAAAATAAGAGTAAGTCATAACATTCATAGAGGAACATTCTGTTACATAATATGTAACTGGTGACTTCATACCATTGTGGCAAGTGTGCTAACATCTCTACAATACAGACCCAGAATCAAGATCATGCACTGTAAAGTGAGCAGATATAGTGGCAAAATAACTTTTTATATCATTATATGTGTAGTATGCTAAAATGTGAATGTTAAATACACAATGTTAAATACATGGGTTTATATATTTCTGCAAATATTTCATTTCTTAAACATGCTATTTCATGCCTAATAAGTTTGAGTCATATTGCCTGATTTTTCCTTCTTATTCAGAGAGAGGTTAAAAACTAAGAACTCAGAACAGACAATATTTGTGGTGACATCATCAGATTACTTATTATTCAGAAATATAACATTGGTGTATGCAGAGCAGAGATTAATGTGCATCTGCTTAAAACTCATAACCTGATCTTCTTTTTGCAGTGACTTAATGCAGCATGGTACCTAGAATTTATAGCATGAATTACATAAGAATATGAACCTCAGTCTCAGGAGGTATCCTTACTGTGTAAAATATTCTGCTAGTTATCCAGTTGTATTTATGTGATTCATCATATTTGTTTTGGGTATTTATCTAAAAAATAAAATTATATTTTGTTGCTTGATTTTTTTACAGCAAAATTAGCATATTCATAACATTGAAGGTATTATGTTCTTATTGAAACTCTGCCTCTAGAACTTCACTTTAGTAAATATGTGTTAATATGTATTCATGAAACTGTAACAGGCAGTGACATCACATAATCTGAAACCACCCAAGATATGAATGGGGGAGTATGCTAAAGGGAAAATGTAAATCTAAAACCTAAATCAAGCATTTCAAGATCATTCTGCTACTTAAGAAGTTTAGGTAATTCACACAGAACAGCTCATTAAAGCCATTTTTTTCAATTAATTTTTCTGATTCTCAATATCATCATTTAATTTACTATACAGATTATTTTGAGGATAGATTTAAAAATTTATAGAGAGATGCTTTAAAAAGCTATTGAATAATATTGTGTAATAATTAAAACTAGTCTCTATAGCCAAACTCTTCCAAATTGTGAATGCACAGGAAACAATTTATAGTATCATGTAAAAAGTTAAGTTCAATGCTAACATATCTGTTTATAATATTTCTTTCATGTTGGTAGATAGGGAACAGGATTCTAGGGATTAGAGTAGAAGAAACACATTCTTATGATCCTAGAATAACTTTTGCATTATTGAGACTTAACTAGATAAAATTATTGTGTGGCATATTGACATCTCACTTGTAAGTAAAATTGGTCAATAACATTACTTGCTTTTATTATTTATGTCTTCCTTTCATACAAAATTATACTAGTTGGATGAAGTAGTGTGTTGGAGAATATTCCTTCTATTTTTATCCTTTGGAACAATTGTAGAAGAGGGTTATCAGATTCTTCAGGATTTGGATAAAATTGCCTGTAAAACAATTTGTGCCTGATGCTTGTATGTGTGTGAAGGGGAAAGTTGTGCTAAATTTTAGTTTACCTTTTTAATTCCTTTAGTTATTATAGGCTTTTTTTGCTTTTCCTTTGTTTCTTGAATCAAGTTTGCAAGTTAGTTATCTTTCTAAGGTATTACCCATTTTATTTAAGTGGGTTTGTATGCTGTTAATTCTAATAAAACTTCTATGTGTCCTTGAATTGAATGGAATGTATATATAAAGATAGAGATTTAAACATAGATATAAATATATGCTGTAACTGTTGAATATAAGAATCTATATATTTACAAACTAGAACTATTATCGATTATAATATTTATGTTAATTCCTGAAGGATGGATGTTAAAATCCATCTGTCTATAGATTTATAAAAATCTATGAGTAATTGTGCCTTTGTTTTTAATTTTGAGTTTTAGCTGTTAGATAAAGACTAGATCTGAATTGTGATACTCTTCTAGTAAGTAGTTTATTTTATAGTTATTTCTCTAATAAGGCTATTTCATCCTTAATTACATCTTCTAAGATGTATTTGTATAGCACAGCAGCTAAGCTTGGTTAGTATTTGCCCAATGTAGCTTTTCTTATCCATTATTTTGAAGTTTTTGAGTCATTATATATTTTGAGTTACTATATTTACAAATATTTTAGAATTGATTATTTTATATCCCATTTGAGACTATTCGTTTTTCATTGTGTAAACTTATTCCATGTATATGTATTGATTACTGACATACTTAGTTTTTATAATCATTTAATATCATGACTTCCGATTACTGTTCTTTTCCTTGTGGTTTTGTTTTTGTTTTTACTGAACTGTACCCCATAACCTTTATTCTTGTTACTGGTCTAGATATTATATCTAATTCTTTTATGTTTCAAGATTGTGTTTACATTTTAATTCACATAGATAATAAAGAAGAAAATTAGTCGTCTTTATCAGTGGTCCCCAACTTTTTTGGCACTAGGGTCCTGTTTTGTGGAAGACAGTTTTTCCACAGACCCAAGAGTGGGAGATGCAGGAGATGGTTTTGGGTTGAAACTGTTCCACCTCAGATCATCAGGTACTAGTTAGAGTCTCATAAGGAGCGCACAATGTAGACCCCTCACGTGTACAGTTCATAATAGGGTTCATGCTCTTATAAGAATCTAATGCAGCCTCTGATCTGACAGGAGGCAGAGCTCAAGTGGTAATGCCTGCAGGCCTGCCACTCACGTCCTGCTGTGTGGCCCCAGTTTCTAACAGGTCACGAATGGATACTAGTCCACAACCTGGGGGTTTGGGACCCCTGATCTATATGATACCAAATGATAAATAGATCTTAGCTCTAATTCTGATTTCCTTGCTCTACTTTCTACACAATTTTTATCTGGTATTTTATATACATCTTGACTTAATATCAGCAAGTTGCTCCTATTTTGTATTACTCATGTCCACTGCATATTTTAAATTGCACACATATTTACCAATTTATTTGCATAAGTCTAATTGTGAAATATAATTATTTTGACATTTCTCTCCAGTCTTCTGGGTGCAGAATATTTATAACTTAAAAAATCATTTAGATGTTCTTTCAGAAATAGTCACTGACTATTTAAATCTGTCAGGCATTCTTTATATTAAAATATATTTATTTCTCTTTCAGTGTTAATAATTAAACCGATTTTCATATGCTAGCCTGACTTTTTTAATACACTGAAAATATCATTCTACTATTCTGGCTCTAGAACAAACTAGTTAGGTGCAACTCATCTGCCCTCAGTCTAGTTGCACAGAACATATTTCTTTTCTGGTGTATTTTTTGCAATTAATATATGTTAACCTTATAATTAAGAAATAATTATAAAATTATAGTAGTAACATATTTATAAAGAAAACATATGGGCTGGGAGCAATGGCTCACGCCTATAATCCCAGCACTTTGGGAGGCTGAGGCGAGTAGATCACAAGGTCAAGAGATCGAGAACATCCTGACCAACATCGCAAAACTTAATCTCTACTAAAAATACAAAACTTAGGCATGGTGGTGGGCACCTGTAATTCCAGCTACTCAGGAGGCTGAGTCAGGAGAATCACTTGAACCTGGGAGGCGGAGGTTGCAGTGAGCCCAGATCACACCGCTGCACTCCAGCCTGGCAATAGAGCCAGACTCTGTTTCCAAAAAAAAAAAAAAAAAAGAAAGAAAGAAAGAAAAAAAACATATGAAGGCAATATTTACATTCTGATATCTGGACTTGAGTTTGCTCTATTAGTGTGACTGGTTGTATGAACCTGTGAAAAAGCTTCCTTTCCATCATATTTTTAAAGAGTATTTATTGACTGACTAGTTAGGTTCTATCAGTCTGTGAGTTTCTATGAGAGCAAAGTTTTAAGACATGAAATCTGTATGTAAGGAATCATTTACACTGACTTACAGATAATTGAGAGTTATTTCTATTCCATAGCAGGCATGCAAAACTAGGGGTTAAGTTTCCTGAATTCTGAGGACTTCATTGTATGCAGTGAATTTTAGATTTGGCAAAGATTTCCTCCTCAGTTATGCCTCATTTGAGCCATCATTTCTCCTTTCTATTCTCCATATTATCTCTTCACTGATGTATAAATTATCTATTACTACAATACTGCTGTGTAACCAACTGCCAAGAAATTTAGTAGCTGAAAGCAAATATCGTTTATTATTTATTACATATCTATGGATTGGCATGCACTTCCCCTAGTTTTGGCTGGGTTCCTTCAAGCGTCTGTGGACAGCTGAGTCTTGAAGGTGGCCCTGCTGATATTGGCTAAGTTTTCTCATATGTGTGTGGTTGGCTGGCTGTGGGCTGGTCTAGGATGGTTTTGTTTTTCTTCATGTATCTTTCTCATGTTCCTCTTGTAGGCTATTCTGTACATGTTCTCATGGAAATGAAACGGGTACAAGAATGGAAATAGAAATATGCGGGTCATTTTCCAAATGTCTCTGTTGTTAGATTTGCTAATACCCCCTTGGGTAAAGTAAATAATGTAGAACGAGCTTCCAGTTCTCCATTATTATATTATAGTATGGTGTGGTGTGTGGTGTGGTGTGGTGTGATGCAGCGTAGCGTAGCATAGCATAGCATAGCATAGCATAGAATAGTATAGTATATTGGAGCATAGTACCAAAAGGCATGGATATGAGAAGATGGGTAAAATTAAGGCCATTTTTGGAATTCATCACCAAACATGTTTGCTGGAGTTTTTATACCTTCACAACCTATCTTTGCAAACTCAATATGGTAGTGGCTAATCACTTGTCCACCATCTTTCATCTGTGATATAAGTTCATCTGTGAAATAAGCTTCAAAAGCACACAGGTAATAATGCTAAAAATTGGTTATGAATCCAGGTCCTTCTGATGGAAAATGTCACATTCTGTACTTACTATTCTTCATCTTTTTAAAATTTGGTATGCATGTTGTGGTTTTGTTTCCATTTGTTACACTAGTAAGTTTCTTGTGATTATAATGAAACTTCCGTATCAGTCACAAGCATGATAAATCAATAATATTTCTAAGCATAAATTAAACATAAATTCTACAAAAATATTAATTCATTTTGCTTTAGTTTCCTTTTTTTTTTTTACCTGCAAGGCAATATACTAATAATACTTCTCTTGTAGCATTCTGGTGCATTATTTTTTCTATCACACTGGAACAGTAGGTGGTATGGGTCAAGTATTTCTCACTTTGCATCTTACTCTGCATAATGTAAGAACTTTTAGACAGCTTTTTTATCTGTATGTGTATGAATAAAAAATTTACAAAAAAAGAGTTCATACCTTCACATTAGAAAAAAATATGGAAGCTAATTCTTCTTTGCATTTTTACATTTATTTACATAATAAACATGGCTTGAAAATATAAATAAAACTTATTGCTTAGAAGGTCATGGCCAGGTGAGATCTACTATTAAAGCAGTTACTCTTCTGTATTGCTTCCAGCATACCTTGCATTTTAGATAAAAATAACCTTCTTATGTTATTGCAAAGAGTCATTATTGCTTGTATTTAGTTAGCTGAAGCTCATTACCTCATGCCTGAACTACTATAAGGATCCCAGAAATAACTCTTCCTAATGCCCTTTTCCATATCCCTACCTCCTGGGTACATACAACTTTTAGACTATATCCTTTTTCTTCCATCCTTCATATTACACAAACAATATTAATTATAAAATTTTATTTTTCTCTTTTTTAACTAGTTCATAACTCACTTACAGCACCCACAGGCTCATTTGTAAGGTGGCAAACATTGTCCATGTACGTTGATGGCAACATTAGGTAAAATTCATTTTCATCCTCTACCTTACACCATGAATTGCCTTTCTATAAACTTGGTGCCACCGCTTTCTCATTTCCCTAAGCCAAAGACATGTCTAATCTCTCCCTTGACTTCCCCTTCATATATCATCAATATTTATATCTTATACATATTATTTCCTTAATCTCTTACATTACTATATCTTCATTCTAACTACCGTTCCCTATTGTAGTCCCTCATTGGCTCCCTCTTGCTAAATTGTAATAGTAATTTCCCTAGTTTTCTGATTTTTCATCTTAACTGGCTTATATGCATCCTTCCCAAGCTGCCAGAATTTTTCTTTAAATGAAAAACTTATCATTTGGCTTCCATTTTCAATGGTTCTTACAAATCATTAAAATCTAACCACTTAATATTTTAACAATGTTGATAGTTAGTCTATCCATATCTTTGCATCTTTGTCTTTTATAACTTTAACCTTCTCCTGTATTAGCTCTAGGAATGCTGTAAGAAATACCACAAACTGGGCAACTTAAAAAACAGGATTTTTTTTTGTTGTTTCACAGTTTGGGAGGCTGGATATCTGAAATTAAGGTGTCTGCAGGGTTTTCCACCCCGTTGCTGAGTAGGAGGAATGGCGGAGAATCTTTCCCATTCCTTTCTCCTAGCTTCTGGTGGTTAACCAACAATCTTTGGTGTTCTTTGACTTGAAGTAGCATCACTATAGTCTGCCCTCATCTCCATGTGATATTCTCCCTATGAGCATGTCTGTGCGCAAAATTCCTTTTGAATAAGGACACCAGTGATATTGGATTAGGTTCTACCCAAATAATCTGAGTTTTACTTGCTTCTCTCTAGAAAGAACCTGTTTCCATAAAGAGCACATTCTGAAGTAATTGGGATTAGTTAGAAGTCTAATATGTCTTTTCAGGAGGACAAAATTCAACCTGCAACACCTCTTATGTTCTACCTTATTGTGATAGTGACATGGATTGGCTGTGCCTGCATCCAAATTCGAATTGTAGCTCCCATAATTCCCATGTGTCATGGGAGGTACCCAATGGGAAATAATTGAATCACAGGAGCAGATCTTTCTCATGCTGTCCTCATGATAGTGAATAAGTCTCACAAGATTTGATGGTTTTATAAAAGAGAGATTCCCTGCATGTGCTCTCTTGCCTCCCACCATGTAAGAGATGACTTTGGTCCTCCTTTGCCTTCTGCCTTGCGTGTGAGACCTCCCCATTTATGTGGAACTGTGAGTCAATTAAAGTTTTTTCCTTGGTAAATAACCTAGTCTAAGTTATGTCTTTATTGGCAGCATGGGAACAAACTAACACAGATAGATTACTTGTTTTAAAATGTGTCATATACTCTCAAACTAACACAGATAGATTACTTGTTTTAAAATGTGTCATATACTCTCAATCTTAGTTTACTTTGACATGCTATTCTTTCTACATAAATCTACTTTTCACTTGAGGTGGGATTTTAAACTCTAATATCAAGCTTAATTATTACCACTTATTTTAAGATTCCATCTAAAACAACAACTTATAGATTCAACACTATCCCCATTAAGCTACCAATGACCTTCTTCACAGAACTGGAAGACAACACCTTAAAATTCATATGGAGCCAAAAGAGAGCCTGCATAGCCAAGTCAATTATAAGCAAAAAGAACAAAGTAGGAGGCATCATGCTACCTCACTTCAAACTATACTACAAGGCTACAGTAAGCAAAACAGCATGATACTGGTGCCAAAACAGAGATATAGGCCAATGGAACAGAACAAAGGCCTCAGAGGCAATGCCACACATCTACAATCATCTGATCTTTGAAGAACCTGACAAAAACAAGCAATGGGGAAAGGATTCCCTGTTTAATAAATGGTGTTCGGAAAACTGACTAGCCATGTGCAGAAAGCAGAAACTGGACCCCTTCCTGACATGTTATGCTAAAATTAACTCCAGATGGATTAAGACCTAAATATAAGTCCTAACACTATGAAAACCTTAGAAGAAAATCAAAGCATAACCATTCAGGACATAGGCATAGGCAAAAACTTTATGACTAAAACACCAAAAGCATTGACAATAAAAGCCAAAATAGACAAGTGAGATCTAATTAAACTACAGAGCTTCTGCATAGCAGAAGAAACAATCATTAGAGTGAACCAGCAATAAACAGAATGGGAAAAAAATTTTGCAATCTACCCATTTGACAAAGGACTTATATCCAAAATCTACAAAGAACTGCAAGAAAAAAACAAACCCATTCAAAAGTGGGCAAAGGATATGAACAGACACTTTTCAAAAGAAGACATATATGTGGCCAAAAAACATATGAAAAAATGCTCATCATCACTGGTCATTAGACAAATGCAAATCAAAACTACATTGAGATACCATCTTATACCAGTTAGAATGGTGATCATTAAAAAATCTGGAGACAACAGATGCTGAAGAGGATGTAGAGAAATAGAAACACTTTTACACTGTTGGTGGGGGTGTAAATTAGCTCAACCATTGTGGAAGACAGTGTGGCGATTCCTCAAGGACCTAGAAATAAAAATTCCATTTGAGCCAGCAATCCCATTACTGGGTATATATCCAAAGGATTATAAATCATTCTATTATAAGGACACATGCACACGTATGTTCACTGCAGCACTGTTTACAAATAGCAAAGACTTGGAGCCAACCCAAATGCCCATCGATGACAGACTGGACAGGGAAAATGTGGCACATATACACCATAGAATACTATGCAGCCATAAAAAACGATGAGTTCATGTCCATTGTAAGGACATGGATGAATTTGGAAACCATCATTCTCAGCAAACTGACACAAGAACAGAAAATCAAACAATGCATGTTCTCACTCATATGTGGGTATTGAACAATGAGAACACATGGACACGGTGGGGGGCATCACACACTGAGGTCTGTGGGTGGGGACTAGGGGAGACGGTGGGAGGTAGGGAGTTGGAGAAATGCCAGATATAGGTGATGGGGATGGAGGCAGCAAACCACACTGCCCTGTATGTACCTAGGCAACAATCCTGCATGGTTCTTTACATGTAACCCAGAACATAAAATGCAATCATATGTTTTACATCATATATATGTATATATAAAACAACAAAATATTTCTGCTATGTACTGCTGTACTGTTAGAGAAGTTCCTATATGATTGTATATTACATTGAAATTGCTTTTTATAAATCCCACAAATGAATGTGAACCCTGTTAGTATAGTGCCTGTGTGATACTTGTTTTTGTATCTGGAGTCTAGCACAGTATTAAGCAATACAACAGATCCTAAATGTATATTTTAGATGAATTAATGAATGAATGTATGGATGAATGGATGAACTGCTACCGGTGAAATTTTGTCACAAGAATCTACTCCTTAAAACAGTTAACTCTAAGCCGGGCGTGGTGGCTCAAGCCTGTAATCCCAGCACTTTGGGAGGCTGAGGCGGGTGGATCACGAGGTCGAGAGATCGAGACCATCCTGGTCAACATGGTGAAACCCCGTCTCTACTAAAAATACAAAAAACTAGCTGGGCGTGGTGGTGCGTGCCTGTAATCCCAGCTACTTAGGAGGCTGAGGCAGGAGAATTGCCTGAGCCCAGGAGGTGGAGGTTGCAGTGAGCCGAGATCATGCCATTGCACTCCAGCCTGGGTAAACATGAGCGAAAACTCTGTCTCAAAAAAAAAAAAAAAAAAAAAAAAAAGTTAACTCTAAATTTTTTGCATGAGTATGATCTTAATATAATTCCAGCTACACTATAAAATATGATGGATTAAACTCTTGCACTTTCCCAAAATAAATTGCCTGGTTGTGCCATTACCATTTTACCACTCCTTGACCTAGTTATATACTTTTTCGAACCATTCTGCATATTCTGTATTCAGCAGACAAATACAATTTTTGCTGTGCGAAGTAAAGGAACATAGAATGCTCTTCTTTGTTAATAGAGTAATAGGTCCTCTCTGCATCTGTTCCATCTCCATATCTATTTTCTAACTCACATTTTTCTACATTCCAAGCACCTTTAAATATGTTCTCCATTTTGCCCTCTCATTCTACAGGAGATTCTCATTTACCTTAAAGCAAAACTATAACTTAGCCACAGCTATCACATTTTTCAATCTCAATACCATGTTTCATCCACTTTTCTTTTTGGAATTGACTTCTTTTTATGATTGCTAAGTGGTTATTTTCACCTCCCATAGCTAATTGAAAGTCTGCATAGGCCACGTACAATTATAAACATTTGAAATACACTCATAAATAAAATAGATAAATATTTTTGCTCTCATCTAGTTTATATTCTACTAGGCAGGCATAAAAACAATAAGCACAAAAAAAATAAAAGCATGAAATTTATATGCATTTCCTGGACAAGCCTTTTAAAATTAATATTTGTTGGGGAGTTTCCCATAGGGCAACTGCAAATTGTGGGAGGTCAACCGCCCAGACATTCCCATGAGGTTCTCGGTCACCCAAGGGCACATATCCTCTGGGAGAAGCAATATACCCTTTCTTTTTGGAGCTGAGGAACTCAGTCTCTCATTTAATTATAAAAAGTAACAGTTCAGTTCTTCATGCACAGTGTGCACAGACAAGCCAATTAAGAGATTAATTTTGAGAGAAAGGTAATAGACAAAGACCTTTATGAATACACTTGTGAAACTAAAATTAAGATTTTAACCAACTTCCTAGGAGAAAAGAGAGAGGAAAAAAAAAAAACTCAGTTCAGAATAAATCAAGGACCATCAACCCCAACTGGAGGTCCAGGGCTCAAGAGGACTTACTAATTCCACCAGAGGAGAAGCTAGAACTTCTTGAGGCTTCAATGGGCTGGGACCTTAGCTCTGGTTTCCAGCAACTAGCTAGGGGTCCTGAGTCTTTTCTGAGGCCCCACGTGTTTGGGCACCAGATTATTATTGACGAAAACAGTCAAACTCTGTAAAATATATTGAAGATACTTATTCTGAGCCAAATATAAATGACCATGGCACATGACACAGCCCTCAGGAGGTCCTGAAAACATGTACCCAAGGTGGTCCAGATACAGTTTTGTTTTATATATTTTAGGGGGCATGAGATGTCATTCAAATACATTTAAGAAATACATTGGTTTGGTTCAGAAAGGCAGGACAACTCAATGTGGGGGCTTCCAGCTATCGGTAAATTTAAACAGTTTTTGGTTGACAATTGTTTGAGGTTATGTGAAGACCTGTGATCAATTGAAAGGAATGTTCAGGTTAAGATAAAGGATTGTGGAAACCAAGTTTTACTGTGCATAGTAATCTCTCAGATACCAGATTTCAGAGAGAGCAGGCTGTAAAATTTTTCTGATGGGATCTAAAAGGGTATCTGGATCCTAGTTGATTATCTCTTGGATCTGCAAATGAAATTAAGGCAAAAAGAGAGAAGAAGATTCTCTATAGAATGTGGATTTTTCCCACAAGGGACATTGCAGGGCAATTTCAAGGTATGGCAAAGAAATATATTTTGGGGTTAAATATTTTTTCCGTGTCTCATGATGTTATGCCATTGAAAAGTCAGTTTGAAAAGCAAGTCACAATATAGAGAATCAAATAAAACCCATCTGACGAAAACTTATGGCTTGTAGAACAGGAATTCCTAGACCCCTTAGGTAGGAATTTGGGCAAGATAAAAAATCAGAGCTTAGTCCTCGTACCAAACATGAGTGAGGAGACTTCCAGGCAAAGGGACAGTCAGTTCACAGCCCTAACTGAGGAGAATGCCTGACATGTTTGAGGGATAGAAAGGAGCCCTGTGGATGGAGATAAGAGAAGAGGTGGGTGGCAAGGAGAAGTAGAAAATGGAACCAAACACACGGATCACATGAAACACTGAAAATCATATGTGCAATGCCATGTCTAACTACATAATCATTACTTTCTACTTCTTTGTTCTATTTTGTTGTCTCCAGAGCATGCATTGCTATCTATACTCATTCAATTTATTTGATTGTTAAAGGTATCTAATTTTACTCTCCTCCTAGAATGTAAGATCCTTGAGACCAAGATCTTTACTCATACCTAGAATGGTGCCTTGGACATAATAATGTTGAAACATTAATGTTGCTTGGTATCTTCTTACACCTGCTAACTGCCACTTACCTAGTTAGACCTGTATATATATATATATATATATATATATATATATATATATAGCAAAAATATCTATATATATTTATATCTATATATATATACAGATTGATCAATCTATATCTATATCTATCTATCTATCTATCTATCTATCTATCTATACAAATGATTATTTGAACTACAACAATGGGAAATGAAAACACCACAGTAGCCTAGTAGGGATGTACTTCCAGTCTGTAAGCACAAAAGCTTTCACTGTGTTTATTTATTTATTTATTTTAATCATCTGTTTGTCTGGATACACTGCAGCTACTAATTGGTAAGGATAAGCCTCTGGCCATGCTTATAATACACACAAACAAATAATAAACAAGCTGTTCTTATTGTCTATAAAGATGTAAAGTAAAGAATAGTACTATTGTCCATATCCTCAGAAATTTGAGATCTCTTCAGCTTAGAAATATTTTCTTAATGGAGAAAAGTCAGAAAGAAAGAGAGAGAAAGAAAGAAAGGAAAAGAAGAGAAAAAGAAGAAAAGAGAGAAAGAAGAAGTAAGAAACAGAGACAAAGGAAGAAAAGAAAAGAGAAGAAAGGAAGGAAGAAAGAAAGAAGAAAGAGAAGAAAAAGAAAGGAAGAAACTAGCTCTTTTTAGTATTTGTAGATTTTGTAAATTTGTACATTTGTAGTACTTATGGATAAATTATTTGTTTAATATATGAATAAACAATAAAAAAGTTATATAAAATTGAAAATGGGCTGAATCATTCACATGTGTTGTTTATGTCATAGTTCCAATTATTTTTTCTGTTTATTTACTTATTATTTTTATTTTTTAGATGGGATCTTGCTGAGTAGAGTGGCCATTTACAGACAAAATCCTAGCATACTACAGTTTCTGATTCCTGGTCTCAAACAATCTTTCTGCCTTGGCTTCCCAATGTGCTGGGATTGCAGACATCAAATTTTTATACTGTGCATCCCAGCTTGTGACTGTCTCATATACAGTAGGTAGGGGAGAAATAAGGACAATCAGTAACTACCTGTTCAACTCAGAAAACCAGCAGACAACTTTGGTAATACTACCATTGCTTCAGGATGTTAGAGAAAAGTACACCTTATTCTGGGAGTTTTGGAAGATAAGATCTATTGGAAATAACTCAAATGGAGCGCTATGAAAAAAAAATATATAGTAAGGCATACAGAATTAGAGATAGTCCATTCAATTATTTCTGTAAATAAATTATTCAAGGAGAAATATATATAACAGGATATATATAAGAGGAACTAACATAATTTGAGAAGCAACAAGGCACAGGGTTTAATTTCAGAAACACAAATGCAACACTTGACTCAAACACTGGCAAAGCTGCTTTAAAAATCTGTGACCTTGGGCCAGTTACTTTAATTTCTCTTTACTTCAGTTTCTTTACATTTAAAATGATGCTAAAAATAGTACCTTGCTCACAGGATTGGAATTAATACACATAAAATGCTTAGAATACTGCCAGTAGATAATAAGTATTATTTAAAAGTTTTACCTATTTTGAATAGATATCATAAATATATGCCAAGGTCTACTCATTATATCATTCAATTCTCATAGAAACAATGCAAAATAGTATCACGATTTCTATTTTTAAAGGTTAGGAAACTAAGGCTCAACAAACTTAATAGCTCTGGCCAAATCCACACATTTAGTAGATTCTGAAGGCAATGTTTGAACAAAGGTCATCATGTTTGAAAACTTATATGTAAAGCTCTTTCACGACACTTCCAAGGTAATTGTAGGTCAAAAATTGCTAATATCTCATTTCTTAGTGCTTTGTGGGTTCTTATGTCAGGCCCACATAGGCTTTCTTTTTCTTGATCTTTTCCTCAGTTTTTAAAATTGGCCTTATTTTCTGTGTGATGCTTCCTTGGATTCCTGTTGCTCTTTCACAGATTCAGATTTCCTTTCCTCACCCCAAGCATTTATTTTCTAGTAAATTTACTTTATTCTACATACGTCCATTCTTTGAAAAGAACTAATAACTGCCTCTTAGGAATTCCTCACTTTCCAAAATAGATAACCCTTTTGGTGAATAAGAACATGAAATAACTTTTTTTTTTTTTTTTTTTTGAGACGGAGTTTTGCTCTTGTTACCCAGGCTGGAGTGCAATGGCACGATCTCGGCTCACCGCAACCTCCGCCTCCTGGGTTCAGGCAATTCTCCTGCCTCAGCCTCCTGAGTAGCTGGGATTACAGGCACACACCACCATGCCCAGCTAATTTTTTGTATTTTTAGTAGAGACGGGGTTTCACCATGTTGACCAGGATGGTCTCGATCTCTTGACCTTGTGATCCACCCACCTCGGCCTCCCAAAGTGCTGGGATTACAGGTGTGACCCACCGCACCCGGCCCTGTAATAACACTTTTATGATAAACAAACAAATGAAAAATATGGTGCCTTTTTTTTCCCTTCTCCTTTAACTGTAGCCATTGTTAAAAGCAAAGTATATTCAAAAAGGCTTTAGTGATTGTCTCACGTGATGGACACACATCGGGTATATATGATGATATAGAAGGCAGACATTCTGCCTCAAAACATTTTGTTATGGGTGGATTATAGGTAGCTGGTGCCCAAAATTCAGATAATTGGAAACATCAAAATGTTTAAATGAATTTTGAAGAATAGCTGATTTATTTAAATGTAGGACAAATTATTTGAAAATGATAAATCATCTACTTCTTAAAATGAAAATGAGAAATGTACCCTGTGCATGCTTTTAATTCTAACATTTAAATGACATTGTAGGGTAATTTTTCTAAATGTAATGCTGAATTTTTATTTTATGTTTTTTATTCACAAAAATAGTTATGCGCTTAAAATAGTTTAGCCATACATAAAACAAATTTAAACTACATTACATCTGGTAATACCTTGCAAAATAAAAGTTTGTTGTATAATAAGTTTGGCAATAAATTATAAAAGCTTAATAAAATAAAGATGCTATAAATAAATACATGTTACATAATATATTGGATAATAAATTATTAAAGCTTTCAAGTAAATTTCACAATGAGCAATTATATATTGGAAACTATTTAGAAATGTGGAAGCATTCAAAAAATTTGGAATATAAAAGATAAGCACGGCATCTCCAAGTGCTGAAAATCTCATAAACCAGAGTTTAAATGTGATAATATGTCTGATACATGCTGTGATACGGTATCATGATCAACAGATATAGTTTATGATAATGCCTTAGGAAATAAAACTTGTTGTCTTTCCCTTTTTCTACATGTAACAGCTGGGACTTCTACTTTGTTTGCTTAAATTACTGCAGCAATGATAAAGGTTTGGTGTGAGGATTCAAACGTGGTCCCCCTTTTTAAAAGAAAATATGTGGATATGTAATTTTGTGTTTGCCTTTATGAAATTTAATTGATATTTTTAAATAAAGTATCCTCTTCCATGAAAGCAAGGTCTTATTATTGATGATCCTTAGATGTATATATCTGACATCATAAGGTCAGAGCATATATTATAGGACATATATATTATAGAGCACACTTTATACACACACACACACACACACACACACACACTACAGTAAAGTTTTACTGAAGTTGGTTGAATAAGCAGAGAAATAACTAATTTGAAGAGCTCCACAAAAAAATTCAAGGAAGCCTTGGAAAAGAGTGTTCTTGGCAAAAGAAATGTAAGTTTAAAGACTTTGAAATGAGAACAGTCTTCGGGGGTTGAAGAAATGAGAATATGGCAGTGGTGGACTAAAACAGAATGTGGTTGGAAGAATTAGAGTAGATGGGCTCAGAAAGGTACAGAGCACAGGTTCTATAAGACATTTTAGGATAAAGTAAGTGTATGGATTATATTCAAAGAGTAGTGAAACATTAGGTTGTGTTCAGAAAAATAATTATGTGATATAATGTACATATTTAAAGGTAACGTTGGTTGTTCTACTGAGTAGAGAATAGACTGTTAGGAGAAAAAGTATAAAGTTTTGTCCAGTGACAGACACTGCTGGCCCAGACGAGAGTAGAGTCTGAGATGCATTTTGGAGCTACAGAGATTATGCTTGCTGATAAATTAGAAAGAAAATAACTTATTCTACTTTATGGAATAAAGAGTTGCTTGATTCTAAAAAAAAATAGAGAAGAGGTGGAGGAGAGGTAGACACAGAGAACAAGATGGATCTAATAAAAACTTCCTAGTCATTTGGCTTGAGTAACTGGATGACTACCTGTAGAATTCCACCAAAGGGCAAGAAATGGCTGACTGACACATGGTTTGGGCACATGTAAATCACAAGTATTATTTTGGGCCTGTAATTGAGATTGTCAGCTAGATGATTATATTTGAGCTTTAAATATATCAATTATTAAATATTATCTTAAATATCTGCAAAAACATTTTATATTATTGAAATCATGTGAAATGCAGAACACTTACGTAACATGGTTATGGTTTCAATTATTAATTTAAACAATCATAATTCGAACCCCAAGCTGACTCTCAAGCTAAGTGTGGTTGATTTGTACCACTCCATACTATGGTTAAACTAGAATGAGGGATCCAATATGTATTCAGATCGCAGTAATTTAAGGCAGAGTGTGACCAACACATTTCTATCTCAGAAGAAAGAACCTTTGGCTGGAGGAATGCATTCTAGGATAAATACTTAGTGGATTGAAGATGAAGAATTTCAATAGGTAAAGTTGGTGGCAAAGAGAGAATGTGAGGATGGGCAAGGCAAAGAGAAATGCAGAATGGTGATGTTAGATACTGGCTTTATGGTAAAGAAATTATACTTTCTTCAAAGAAAAAGCTCTGTATGCTTCTGAGTAGGGCTAGATGGCTGACCATATAAAAATATTAATAATGTACAGCATATGTCTCTCTTAAAACCATAAAAGGTCTAAGTCAAAGGGATCAAAATTCATCTATTTTACATGTGATAAATCTGAAGATGAAAGTTTGCTCACAAAAGA
The DNA here is from genome assembly GCF_048565385.1 of Saimiri boliviensis. Classification (NCBI taxonomy): domain Eukaryota; kingdom Metazoa; phylum Chordata; class Mammalia; order Primates; family Cebidae; genus Saimiri; species Saimiri boliviensis. The sequence continues at coordinate 38,226,993 of NC_133465.1, forward strand.
TTATATAAGTAGCTAGTGGCTAATCTAGGATTAGAACTCAGGTGTCTTGATGTACTGATTAATTATTTCTTGTATTCCTGGAGTGTAGTGACTACTCACAGGCACCGTCATCATAGCATACTGCAACCTCAAACTCCTGGTCTCAAGTGATTCTCAAACCTTAGCCTTCAGAGTAGCTGTGACTACAGGTGTGCACCACTGTACCCTGCTATGGCATGGATTATTCATAATTGATAAATTCTATTAGGAAGGGTAGTCCATCCCTATCTTATGCAAAATATTTAACTTGACTATTATTAATATAAGTGAAAGCTTAATATTATATCCATTTATTAGTTTGTTCTCACACTGCTATAAAGAAATACCTGAGACTGGGTAATTTAGACAGGAAAAAGGTTTAATAGACTCACAGTTCCTTATGGCTAGAAAAGGCTCAGGAAACATAAATTTATGGTGGAAGGGGAAGCAGGCATGTCCTACAAGATGACAGGAGGGAGACAGCAAGAAAAGCAGGGAAAACTGCCTTATAAAACAATGAGATCTTGTGAAAGCTCACTATCATGAAAACAGCATAGGAAAAACCACCCCTATGATCAGATTACCACACCCTTGAGTATTATGGAGATTATAATTCAAGATAATATTTGCATGGGGACATAGAGTCAAACCATATCATTCCACCCCTAGCCCCTGTCAAATCTCGCATTCTTACATTTATAAACACAATCATGCCTTCACAATAGTCCCCCAACGTTTCTTAACTCATTCCAGAATTCATTCTAAAATTTGTAGTCCAAAGTCTCATCTGAGACAAGGCAAATTCCTTCTGCCTATGAGCCTGTAAAATTAAAAGCAAATTAGGTACTTCCTAGATATAATGGGGGTACACGTATTGGGTAAACACTTCCATTTCAAATGAGAGAAATTGACCAGAACAAAGACGCTATAGGCCCCATGGAAGCATGAAATCTAGCAGGGCAGTCATTACATCTTAAAGCTCCTAAATAATCTCCTTTGCCTCCATGTCTCACATCCAGGTCATGCTGATGCAAGAGATGGGCTCCAATGGTCTTTCAGCTGCTTTCATGGGCTGCAGCTTTTCCAGGTATGTGGTTCAGGCTGTTTGTGGATATATCACTCTGGGATCTGGAGAAGGGTGGTCCTCTTCTCACAGCTCCACTAGGCAGTGCTCCAGTGGGGACTCTATGGGGCACCAAACCCACATTTCCCTACTGCACTGCCCTACCAGAGATTCTTCAAGAGGGATCCACCCTGCAGCAAACTTCTGCCTGGACATCCAGGTGTTTCTACACATCCTCTGATATCTGGGTAGAGGTTCCCTAACCTCATTCTTGACTTCTGTGCACCCACAGGCCCAACACCACATGTAAGCTGCCAAGGCTTGAGACTTGCACCTTCTCAAGACATGGCCTGAGAAATACATTGGCCCCTTTTAGCCATGGCTGGGCTACAGGGTGCTAAGTCTGGAGGATACACAAAGCAGTAGTGGGGCTCATCCCAGGAAATCATTTTTCCCACCTAGGCCTCTGGTTCTGTGATGGGAGGTGCTGCCAACTAGATCTCTGACATAACCCTGGAGACATTTTCCCCATTGTCTTGGTGATTAACATTTGGCTTCTTATTACTTATGCAAATTCCTGTGCTGGCTTGAATTTCTCTCCAGAAAATGGGTTTTTCATTTCTATCATATCAGGCTGCAAATTTTCCAAACTTTTATGCTCTGCTTCCCTTTTAAATGTAAGATCTAATTTCAGATCATTTCCATCTCCATCAGGTTCAAATATCCACAGATCTCTAGGGCAGAAGCAAAAATGCCACCAGTCTCTTTGCTAAAGCATAGCAAGAGTGACCCTTACTCCAACTGCCAAAAAGTTCCTCATCTCCATCTGAGATCACAACATCCTGTACCTTATTGTCTGTATCACTGTCCGCATTTTGGTCAAAGCCATTCAACAACTACTTAGGAAATTCCAAGGTTTTGCACATCTTCCTATCTTCTTCTGAACCCCCCAAACTGTTGCAACCTCTGCATGTTATCCCATTCCAAAGTATCCTACACATGGGTGTCTTTATAGCAGTACCCGACTCTACAGGTATCAATTTATGGTATTAGTCCATTTTCATACTGCTGTAAAGAAATACCCCAGAGAATGGGTAATGTATAAAGGAAAGAGGTTTAGTTGACTCACAATTCCACATGGCTGGAGTGGCCGCAGGAAGGGGAAGCAATGCACATATTACATGGTGGCAGGAAAGGGACAGCAAACAAGAACAGGGAAAACTGTCTTATAAAACCATTGGATCTCATGACCACTCACACAATATCATGGAAACAGCATGTGGGAAACCACCCACATGATCCAATCACTTCCTACCTTGGCCCCTCCCTCGACACATTAGGATGATGGGGATTACAATTCAAGATGAGATTCAGGTAGGGACACAGAGCCAAACCATATCAATCCCCATTATGAAACCTAATAATACTATTTATCAACAGATTTTAATCTAATAAATGAGATATTTATTATTAAAAGACAATTATTAATGTTGGTTTACTATATCCTTAAAATGTTGGCTTGTTACTAGAAATGTTGCTTCAAAGGAGTAAGGAGGATCAATTACTAATGTGACCTGGACTAAAATTCTGCATATCTTTGTCATAGCATTTAAACAATGTATGATATTTATTTGCCCATTTTCGAGATTTTACTTTTATATCTATATTTCTTACACCTAGTTTAATACTTGATAAGCAATACTTGCTGAAAAGTACTATAAATCATTTGGATTATCCAAAAATACATAATTATTATCAAAAGCACCACTATCATTGCTATGTTGTGACTTGTTGGAAGTTTGTCTCTTTCATTTTTTTTTTCATTTGAAAGAGACTGAAACCCAAAATTAATCAGTTTACCCAAAAGCAAGATTTATTATTAACACACTGGTACATCTCCCTGACCCAAGGCATTCACAGATACAAATACAGGTAAGCCTTGGAAACAATGGGGATCAACACTCAGTTACATTTGGGATGCTTTAAACCTTATCTTATTTCTGCTTTTCTATGTATGTATTAATATCCTTTTTTTCTTCAAATTGGCTTCCTCTACCTCTTGAGCCTATGTGTCTTATTCAGCTCACCTGGCTTCTATCAGTAACCAAGCTATCATAGGGGCCTAAATGGGGTATTAGCTTCTTAATACGGTCCAAATAACCAGAGTTCTCAGAAAGACACAGATCTGTCCAGCTTGAATGGACTATCTAGCCACAAACAAATTTTATCTGCTAAGAGTCATGAACATGTTTTGGTATGAGATGCCTATTACCATAACAATTCAAATATCTGAAATTTGGAGATCAATCAATTTGATGAATTGTCAATTCCAACAAAATTAAGTACTGAAAGCCATTTCTTAGGCGATCTGTTTTCCAGTTGATTAATATGTAAAAATTTCCAATTGATTAATATGTAAAAGTCACCAAATATACTAGTTACCAAAAATGTTTCTAACAAGTTTGATGGGTCGGTTAACAGCTCTAACAAGGATGTATACATTTGGTCACTTCTGACACATAATTTAATATGTATATATACACACACATAGGTATATACACACACAGAGACACATCTATACATATATATGTATCTACATACATATTAACTTTCCAATGGCAATTTTAAATATAAATTGAACCGAATTAATACTATAGTTAGTTCTCAAAGATAACCTTGTACCTGACATACTTTAAACTTTGCAAGTTTTAAAAAATAAATCAAAAAGCCTCTAAAAGAATTCTAAAGTAGTTGAAAGAATCACATTATTTATTAAATGCTGAAAGTTTGGTTTTTAACAAGAAGCAATTGGAAACATTGACTTGTTAGCTGTTAAAGATTCAATATCAAAGAATAAAAGTGTCCAAGTAGAGAAACAAGGTGTGGATGCCCTAGAGGGATAACTATAATGGACTCCATGATAGAAATGGACTAGGAAGTGACAGGAGCAACCACATCACATAATAAATTGTTGCAACTAATTTCTAAATATAACAAGTGAAATTTAAAATGCTACCCCAAATTGCCAGATGAATCCTAAAGCCCTAGAAACTACAAAACTAAAATAAAGTTTAGTTGAGTTTGGTTTTCTAATTATACAAACCTGAAAATTTCCCTTATAAAATAATGATGCTTTGGTTTTAGAACATACCATTTACATTTTGAAAGAGATATATACACATATTTAGAATTTAATACAAACACTTTGAGTTGTAATGTTCATAAAGTTATATTTTGGTAGTGACAAACTAAATTGTATATTCCTGTTAAGCTCTTAAAATGTTCCTACTAAAGCATTTCAATTACTGTGTTAATTTGTTAAAATCATAACCAAATTTCAGAAATGTGTTAAATTGGTCATTTAGCAAAATATTCATCAGGAAGATTGGTTTTTGGCAGAATTACTATGTGGCAAACTGAATTTCAGTAATTTGGTTTGGTAAATTTATCTTCAGCAAATTGGCTTGATTTAATGCATGGATGGGGTATAATTTTTATTCTTATGGATATCTCCTACACAAAGATCCCAAATCATGCCAGAGGAAGCATACAAACAAATAACACTCCTCATACCCCTATCTCTAGTTTTACAGAGAGCCCTTTTCTTTTTTGTTGTAGAAAAATCACTGATGTGCCAGTAAGCTAAAAATGTCGTGCTCCCCGATGAGACTGCTAAAGGAATTAAAACAAATTGAATATTGAAATAATGCCTTTGGGGCACCTTCATTTATTTACCCTGCAGTCAATCCAGTTTTTAGCTTCATGCCCACTATGATTCAAGTACTAACTCGGCCAGAAGGCTTGCCATCATATGGAAATAACCACGGCCTTTGTTAAATCCCTTTGCTTCTGTAGCTTGCTTCAAAACTTGGCAGAGCAGAGGAGGAAGCTGCAAGCTGCTGATGCTGGTGTTCTCACACTGCTGCCATCAGTCGGGCTATGACGGGTTCTTCAGTGCCCTGTTCTCTAGGATCTGTGGTCAATTCTAGACCCTGCTGTGGGCTCAGACCTTCCTGGGGAAAATGTCTGACAAAATTTTTTTGGCAGATGCACTCTCTGAACACTCCCTGCCAAAACCTCTGCTGTGAGCAAAGCAAAACCTGGCCAGCCTTGAGAAAGGTTGGCCAAGTTCCAATCCTTGGAATAGCCCACATGTTCAACTTACTGTGCCATTTGGACTGCTGCCAAATGCAACATTCTCCACCAAGAGCAATGTATGCCTCTGTGCCTCCCACTGGACTGCCTCCAGGATTCAGGACACTTTTTTTTTCCCTCTGTATTTGCATGCTCTCCTCCCCATGGTCCCTATCCAGCCTCAACTGTGCCATGTCCCACAGGACTGTATTCTACATCAAATACACCCTTTCCGAAGCTACTTGGACTATAGGGTGAACCCACAGACCCGGCTCTAGCTATTCTTTAGGTCCACAGGAATCCATGTCTTGTGAACCTTGACCACCAGGAAAGGGAGGGCATTTTCTCACCCCTAATATGTTGTAGCCCTCTCCAGGGCCACATCCTTTTCTTCCTCCCCAAGCACAAGAGCCAGCACCACCTGTTCCATAGGGCACTGTTTCAACAGAAGCCTGTAGATTACCCTTGCCATATTCTGATCATACAGAAGCATGTCCTACACTATGACTCTGTCTTACTCCTAATAACCTTTTCCAAGTGCCCACAGGAACTTGTCGAACTCCACTGATGCCTGATTGCCCTCATTCTTACCATTAGGATAACAATAGATGAAGAGATGATCTTTGCTTTTTTAAGTAGATGTATATTAGCACAAATGCATATATAAAAATTGTTGGTTTCACTTTACTTAGAGGGCATTCAGGAAAGAACAACCCTTGTGCCACTCAGAGAAGATACCTGTCTCTTCTATTTGGAAATGTAGTACATTAGATAGATATAATCAGATAATGTAGAAGTAAATAATTCAAATGTGATTTTTATTTAGTTTTCATAGCAAGTTATATATTATTAAGTATTGAATAGCTCTTTGATACAAATGTTTATAAAACTATGCACAAATCTAAACTGATATGGATTATTGTTATAAACTGAAACTTCATTGGCAAATTATTTCAAGTATTTTTGTATAATTAGCCCACACCCAATAAATAAACTTTGAACACAATTACATTATAGTCTTAACCAAATGATGCCTTTCAACATTTTGAGCTGCTTTATTTATAGAATAAACAAACCTGTTTCTCTTGAGGTTTTATTTTGGGTATATATTTAATATTGTCAGTAATTATTGTCAGATGTTGAGCTCAGTAGCCAACCAGTGTTCATTTTTATCCTTGATCTTTCAGTAGAAACTTTTTTGGATTTGTTTTATTTTTAACCATATGGGTCAGAAGCACAAAAAGCTGCCATTTAAGGAAATTAACATCTTTTTTTTTAATCCAGGCCAACATGTATGTAAATTATATTGTTAGAGAATTAAATTATCTCTTTGTATTGCTTTGGAATAGATTATGAAATGTTCAGATTGCTTTGGGAAGAATTCAAGTAAGGAAATAATTCTTTCTTTTGTTTTAAACCTCGCACTATATAAACTGTAGGAAATAGTTTATTGGAAGAAATAATTTTCATGCCCACAAAACCTGAGGCATTTATTCTGCCTAGACTATTCCTCATAGTCCTTCCCCCCCTCAGTCATTTAGAAGAAGCATTTCCCTTGATTCGTCTCTGATACATAAAACTAGCACATTCTAGATCTCTATCATAAAAACAAATAGCAGTTATGTTTAGGGAACCTTAAGTCAAATGGACAGGACTATTCTCTTTGGTATAAGTGTGAATCAAAATATGCATCTGTCTTTCAGAGTCTGGCTAAGCTATGTCATTTTCTTTTGCATTGTTTCCTGAATCTGCTTACAGAATACTTATTGTTAGCAGTTCAGTTCTATATTTGGTGAAAGGTAAATACGTAGACTCGAATGTTGTCTTTGAAAAAGAAATCCTCTAGCTTTAACACTGAAAATAGTAACAAATTGTAGATCTTTGCAACTGAGTTTGAAATTTTAAAATGGCTGAGCAAATGTCTACTTAGGTTTAACATTAAGGCAGGTGCCTAATACAACTTCAGAAAATCATAAAGGTAGTGATGCATATTTCAATGCTATAGATAAAATCCATATTCGGTCCTAACAGATGATCTTAAAAGATGGCTCCTTTTGTGTGTGAATGTGTACGTGTGTATCCATGTATGTGCATATGCATGCAGGCATGCATGTGTGTATTCAAGGGATTGTGTTTTTAAGTTACAGATATCATATTTGGCCATCCAAAATAAAAATAATAAAGTTAGAGGTCATCCGAAATTTGAGAAAACAGCATTCTTTTAAAATGGGGCTACCATTCACTGACTCAGCTGATCTAGAAATTAATGTATTAAACTAAATTAGTATTTATGCATGCTCTCAGAGACAGCAAAATTGCAGTGGTGAGCAAAATAGACAGAAATCCAGTCTTAACAAGCTTGCATTAGAGTGGGAAAAATAATAATGCAGAAAAAAACTAATTAAAATATGTAGCATGTCAAGTGGTGTTAAGAGCTAAGAAAAGAGCAATGCAGGCAAGTAGATAGGTGGTGCCCAGTTGGGTAGGAGTGTTTGTGTGTGTGTGTACAACTGTGGCTATGTGATCAGTGTTAGCCTTACTGAGAAAGTAAGACCTGGAATACTTGAGAACTTCAAACATGGAGAGCTCTTGGAGAAAAGTACTTCAGGAAAAAGGAAGAGTAAGTACAAATGCTCTAAAACAGAGCTTTGTCTGACATATTCTAGGAAGAATAATTAGGTTAGTGTAGTTGGAGAGTAAGGGGAATATAAGATGAGACCAAGGAAATGGGTAGGGGTCAGACTGTGTGGGAGCTTGAAGTCATTATAAGAAACCCACTGTAGGGAATCATCACAAAGACTTGCAGGTCTCTGACAGTTTTCTCTCCTTCATCCCTGACATTCAATAAATCAGTAAATTCTATAGATCTACTCCAGGAATGTCCACATTATTCTTTTGCTTCTCTCGCTTTCTACCATCACTGCATTAGATCAGCTTTCATCATTTCTTGCTTGGTCAATTTCAGTAGTGGTTACGTTGGGCAACCTGACTCTTCTGTTCTCCCTATTGGCACTCCAGAAGTCTTCCTCTATCCCCTTAAAATCACAAATCGTATCACATGAAAACTTAAACACATTTTCTTTGGAACACAGTAAAGCCCAAAGACTAACATGGTATTCACAAACATGGTGGACAATCTTACCTGAACTTAAGTTTTATCTCCAGTTGGTACATTCACCCCCAATTTCTCTATACCTGCAACAATCTACTCATAATTAATTTGAATTGGGTAACAGTTTCTCTGCAATACCAGGCCTCAGTACTTTCGATCTCAAATAATATTTTGCACTTTATTGTATTTCTTAACAATCTTTAGGCATTGGATTTCATCTGCTGTTTATGTCTGTGTTACAAAGACGTTTTCTGCATATGGCTTTATGCTGCATATTCAACCTAATAGACTATTTATGGGTATCTGTGGAAGGCCAGAGTGGTGAGATTACCTGGATACTCCTATCAAAACCATTAAATCGCTTGATAATATAGAATAATGAATGGTCAACTGTGATGACAGCAAATTTTTAGGTATATAACATATTTAAGGATATGGGCTCTGGAGTCAGATTATTTGATATTGGGAAAGAGATTTATTCCTTTGTGTAAAACTAAAATTAATAATAATGCCAAACTGGTTGGATTATTATAAAGATTATCACAGTGCCTGTCACATCACATATTCTAAATAAATATTTGCTACAGTAGTCTTTCCTTATCCACACGGAATACATTCCAAATCCCCTAGTGAATGCTTGAAAACACGGATAATACCAAACTCTATGTGTAGCGTATGCCAGTCTCTTTCCTTCTTTACTTTAATGGATACAAGACCCGTTCTTATGATATATCATAGCAACTGCATCATTCATTTTATTCCTTTCCTTATTAAATCAAGAACTTTATTGTTTTCATTTAAAGGAAGCACTTTACAGCTTTTCTTTGGCATGTTTGAATTGCCAGCATTATTACTCTTGAGGTCACTATGGAGTAAATTAAGGGTTACTTGAACACAAGCACTGCAATACCACGAAAGTTAATCTGATAACATAGATAGCTACCAAGTTACCAATAGGCAGGTAGCATATACAGCTCAGATATTCTAGACAAAGGGATGATTTACATCCAGGATGGAACAGGGTGTGATGTTTCATCATACTACTTAGAATGGAACACAATTTAAAATTCATGAATTATTTATTTCTGGAATTTTTCATTTCATATTTACAAATCACAGCTGATCACAGGTAACAAACCACAGAAGGCAAAACAACAGATCAGTGAGGACTATGTATAGTGAATATTATAAGCCAGGTTCACCATTGAACAGGTAGGGAATGAATGACTCTATCTCCCTGCTAAGATAGAGTCCTATGAAGGGAAAACATATGGGGTCACGTAAAAGGTATTAGATGGTTCAGTGAAAGATGAATACTGTTTCTGTAATGAGAGACTCCCAGAATAGGTATAGGTACAACATTGGTTCAGTTAATACAGCCATGAGTTTATAAACTATTTGGGCATGTTTAGGGCTTCTGGGCGCCCCATTCAGAGGTGGCCATAGCATACTAAACCAGCAACCACACACCTGCCACATGAGGTCCATTTTTGAAATAATTGGAGAATTCTTACTACTTGGAATCAAAGTTAGTCAAAGAAGAGAATTTATCTTGTGGGTTTAGAGCCATAAAATGACAATTTTGCACTATGTTATAATTCAATTCTATTCCAATGTTGGTGCAGCCAAGATAATTACTTGTTATTATATATATTCCTGGAGCCTATTTCAAGGAATGATATATAATAGGACTCAATAAGTTTTTGCTCAATGAATTCATGCTGAATCTTCACTTCCTCTTGGCAATCAATATTTTAATTACATTGGTGGCAGTTATGGTTAATTCATGAAGAACTAATGGGAAACAAGCACATTCCACAGGAAGAAACTATAGAACAGAATGCAACAAATAGCATTATGGATACCATTAGGTAAATATATTAGTCTCTCTTCCCACCCTGCCCCATTGCCTGTGTAGTATAATATAAACCCCATATGGCATAAAATAGCAGTGCTAAACACCTTCTGTTGGTGTCATTTCTATTCATTTTACAAATCTTCTAGCAATCTTTGAAGCTTAAAATCGTGTTGATAACTTTGACTCCCTATTTACCCTCCCTGTTATTTTAATCAACTCATACTTTTTGAGTTAAAGTTATTACTTAAAGTAACAATGCTAAAGGAGAAAATTCATTTTCTTCGTGTGCTCAAGTTTTGCTGTGAGGAGAGACAAGTAAGCAGACAAAATAAATGCTTGGGAAATAGACAGTTCTGCAGATGTATGATGTGAAACCTGGACTGGATCTTAAGCAGGCGTCCCCAAACTTTTTACACAGGGGGCCAGTTCACTGTCCCTCAGACCGTTGGAGGGCCGCCACATACTGTGCTCCTCTCACTGACCACCAATGAAAGAGGTGCCCCTTCCTGAAGTGCGTCAGGGGGCCAGATAAATGGCCTAAGGGGGCCGCATACGGCTCGCCGGCCGTAGTTTGGGGATGCCTTAAAGGATGAATGGAACCAGGCCAAATTACCTCCATAATAGATCCTTCTGAAATGCCAATATACTTCTTCCTGGTAATCTGGTCAGACACTATTTTTAAGTTAAGTTTTATTTATCTTCACAGATATATTACATCTCAGGACACCTTTATGCTGTACTTCATGTTGCATGAAAATGGCATGAAGATGTGAAAGGTAAAAAAACCCACCCATCTGGGTTTGATCAGAAAGTCCTGATATACACCAGTTATCCAGTTTAATTAATATTCTTTCTATCCCCAGAGTATTTTGGCTTAAGCAATAAATTATATTGTCACCCTAATAAAGACTGACCAAGATGGTCTTAATATTTTCTTGAGCTTCGACTTTATTAAGTTATAGATATGCTTTACCCTGTCTCTTACCTACTTCCCTGTTGTCACTGACTACCTCCCTTAAGTACAGCAGTTTAGCCTAACTACAGCAGTTTCTCCCCGCCGTTTTCTTAGAACACGTGTCATTGTAAACTCTTTCTCTGCCACTTTGAGATGTACATCTTTTGAAGGCTTTTTGACAGTTTACAAGCCAGGAATGTCTTTCACAAGGAACTAGGAGTCATTCTGTTGAAATATAATCATTAAAGTCTGGGCGCGGTGGCTCAAGCCTGTAATCCCAGCACTTTGGAAGGCCGAGGCGGGTGGATCACGAGGTCGAGAGATTGAGACCATCCTGGTCAACATGGTGAAACCCCGCCTCTACTAAAAATACAAAAAATTAGCTGGGCATGGTGGCTCGTGCCTGTAATCCCAGCTACTCAGGAGGCTGAGGCAGGAGAATTGCCTGAACCCAGGAGGCAGAGGTTGCGGTGAGCCGAGATCACGCCATTGCACTCCAGCCTGGGTAACAAGAGCGAAACTCCATCTCAAAAAAAAAAAAAAAAAAAAATCATCAAAGAAGATGCTACTTGTATTAGTCCATTATTGCATTGCTATAAGGAACTAACTGAGAATGGATAATTTATGAAGAAAAGAGGTTTAATTGACTTACAGTTCTGCAGACTGTATAGGAAACATGGCTGGGGTGGCATCAAGAAACTTACAATCATGGCAGAAGGCAAAGGGGAAGCAGGCACATCTTCACATGGCAGAGCAAGAGAGAGAGTGAAGTGGGAAGTGCTACATACTTTTAAACAACCAAATCTCTCATAAGAACTCACTAACTATCATAAGAACAGTAAACGTCTGCATGATTCAATCACTTTTCACCAGGACCCCTCCTATAACACTGGGTATTACAATTCAACATGAGATTTGGGTGTGGACACAGCCAAACCATATCAGTATCTTTATGACCTAGTCTCTTTGGGAGGGTAGGTATTTAATTTCTTTTCAGTGGTCACCTCATTCCAAGTTGTAAAACTACCTCCTGTTAGGAAGATATGAGAAAGTCAACTTTTCCTTGGGCAAACACAAAATAATGGCCCAGCTATTAAAACATCCCTTCCTTTTGTTCCAGTGGAGTTCAGTCCTGGTCTCTCTCTCTTATTGTAATAGCCCTGAGTAAAATCTCCCTTGCCTGTTCCACTTCGTCCAGTGCAATTTTTGCTCTGATGAGATGATGTTATGTGGAAGTGGAGGTAAAAATCAAAGTGAGGATTCCAGCATCTTCTAGGAACTACAGATTCATGTATCTAACTCTCCACTGAACATCTTCTTTTGGATATCTGAGAGGCCTCTCAGACTTAGCATATCTGGAAGTTTACTAATCCATCTGTCACTATCACAAGATGCACAGAAGCAGTTCCCACTGACTGATTCCTCATGTCAATGAATGAAAACTTTATTCTTATGGTTGCTCAGGTAATAATTCTTGAAGCCATTATTAACTTCTTTTTTTTCTTACATCTGTTGTGCCAGAAAATCTCTCTGGGTTTAAATGCAAAATATATCCAAGAGACATCTTTTACCACATAAACACCTACCAGCCTAGTTCAAGTCACCATTTTCTCTTATTTGGGTTATTAAAAATTTATTCTTAACTTTATGCCTTGCTTATAATCTTGATCTCCTCCCTCTACCACTCCCAAGAAGGCAATTTTTAACCAACAACAGAGTTATCCTTAAAAGGCATATTCTGTTTAAAACTTCTTTTGGCTTCCAATGTCAATCAGAATAAAAGTTAGAAACCTTCTAATGTCTCTGCGGTAGATTGTATGATACAAACTGAAGCTTGGGATATAATAATTCCAAGATGTAACTGAAGATCTTTATTAAGACCCCCCCAAAACTAAAAAAGCTGCCTAACATCCCTTTTTAGTACCATTATTGCTATCAGGGGATAAAAAATGTATCATTTTATGAGGTTGTTTCAATTCTCATGGTTTTCTCATTTTAGTATGGAATAGTTTATTTTCTGCACAGTTTTGCTTTAATCCTCTAAAGAAGGGCATAGTTTTGTATTTAAAAGATTATACTGATTTTTGTGTGTAAAAGAGATAAATGCTTCATCATAGTCCATCTTGTTATTGATGCAAAGCACTTATTCATTTTATATTGTCAATTGACATACTCTCATGCCTCCACTGTGGCGTGTGTCATTAAAATAAAGTCCCATTAAATGGTATTACTTTATTTATTTATTGATATATTTAGAGACAGAGTGTCACTCTTGTCACCCTGGCTGGAGTGGATTGGCACGATCTCGGCTCACTGCAACCTCCACCTCGCATATTCAAGTGATTGTCCTGCCTCAGCCTCCTGAGTAGCTGGGATTACAGATGCACCACCATGCCTGGCTAATTTTTGTATTTTTAGCAGAGATGGGGTTTTACCATGTTGGTCAGGCTGGACTCAAACTCCTGACCTCAGGTGATACACCCACCTCAGCTTCCCAAAGTACTGGGATTACAGCCATGAGCCATCATGCCAGGCCTGGTATCCCAGTTTTAATCACCCACCCAATCTCTCTTTCCTCACCTTCTCAACAATTTCACTTATCTCTATAATAAAGACTTTTGAGTTGGAAAATGCTGGAGCTGAAGCTCATCTCTGACTAATCACTGTAGATAAATTCTGGCAAGAGGCCTCTAACATTTCATGCAACTTACCTTTTAACAATAAAGACTAAACAGTAATTATAGGAAAGGTAGCAGGCAAGCATTGTTCCTTTTCTTCATTTGGTACATAGACTCTTTAAACATAGTTCAATAGTTACCTAGAGGAAATGGCACTAATAACTTATATTTTATTGTTCATAAACATGAAATATATTTCCATTTGTTTGTATCAACTCTGTTTCCCACTTTTGCTCATTCAATATGATTTTGACTATATATAGGCCATAGACGGCTCTTATTATTTTGAAGTATGTTCCTTCAATGCCTAGTTTGTTGAGTGTTTTTAATATAAAGAGACATGGAATTTTGTTGAAAGCTTTTTATGTATCTTTTGAGATGAGCATGTGGCTTTTGTTTTTAATTCGGTTTATGTGATGAGTCACCATTTATTGATATGCATGTTGAACCAACCTTGCATCCCAGGGATAAAGCTTACTTGATTGTGGTGGATTCACTTTTGGATGTGCTGCTGAATTCTGTTTGCTACTATTTTGTTAAGGATTTTTGCATCTATGTTCATTGAGTATTGCTGGAAGTTTTCTTTTTTTGTTTTGTCTCTGCAAGTTTTAACATCAGAATGATGTTCGCCTCACAGAATGAGTTAGAAAGGAATGCCTCCTCCTCACTTTTTTGGAATAGTTTCACTAGGAATAGTACTAGATCTGCCTTCTACATCTGGTAGAATTTGGCTGTGAATCCATCTTTTCTAGGGCTTTTTCTGTTTGGTAGGCTTTTTATTGCAGATTCGATTTCAGAACTCATTATTTGTCTCTTCACTGTTTCAATTTCTTCCTAATTCAAACTTCTAAAGTGGTGTATTTCCAGGAAATTTTTACTTTCTTTTAGGTTGTCTAGTTTGTGTGCATAGAGGTGTTTATAATAGGCTCTGAGTGTTTTTTGTATTTCTGGGAGCCAATGGTAATGTCCCCTTTGTTATTTCTGAATGTGTTTATTTGGATCATCTCTCTTTTTTATTTTGTTAGTCTAGCTAGTACACTATAAAACTCTCTCAAAGAAGTAAGTTTTGATTTTGTAGATCTTTTGTATTTTTTGCATTTCAATTTCATTCACTTCAGCTCTAATTTTGGCTGATTTTTTTCTTCTGCTAACTTTGATATTACTTTGCTCTTGTTTTTCTATATTTTATAGGTTGGTGTTAGGTTGTTAATTTGACATCTTTCTAACTTTTTGATCTGAGCAGTTAGTGTTGTGAACTTTCTCCTTAACACTGCTTTACCTATATCCCAGAGATTCTGGTATATTGTCTCTTTGTTTTCAGTAGTTTCAAAAAGTTTCTTGATTTTGGCTTTGATTTCATTATATACTCAAGAGTCATTCAGAAGCAGGTTGTTTAATTTCCATATAAGGGTATAGTTTTCAGAAATATTTTTAGTATTGATTTCTATTTTTATTGGACTTTGGTCTGAGAGTGGTATGATTTTAATTTTATGAACTTGCTAATAATTTTCTATAATTTATTATATCATTTATTTTAGAATATGTGCCATGTGCAGATGAGGAGAATGTATCTTCTGTTGTTTTAGAGTGGAGAGTTCTGTAGATCCATTTTGGATCTACAAAGATTACTACTACTAATCTTTGGATAAAGTAAACAAAAACCATACACTATGGGAAAGGATACGCTTTTCAACAAATGGTGCTGGGAAAATTGTACTGCCATATGTGGAAGAATGAAACTGGACCCCTATCTCTCAAGTGGCAAATTTAAGTACTGAATCTTTGTTCTCTGTCTTGATGATCTGTCTAATATTGTAAGTGGGAGTTTGTAATTCTCCTACTCTTAAGTTATTTAAGTGTCTTCATAGGTCTCTAAGAACTTGTTTTATGAATTCGGATGCTTTAGTGTCAGGTATTTATATATGTATGTATATATGTATTTAGTAAAGTCTTCTTGTTTAGTAGTTCTCTTTACCATTATGTAATGCCCTTCGTCTTTTTTGATCATTGTTGAATTAAAGTCTGTTTTGTCTAGAACAGCAATCTCTGCTTTTTCTCCCATTTGCTTGAGATATATATATATATATATATATATATATATATATATATATATATATTTAATTAGTATAGAAAGAGATATTGAAAATATTGTTGTAGTGTCAGAAACACTCATCAACCTTAAAAAGTGTTCAGTACACACCGAAACATATATTTAACAATTTGAGTTAACACTAGTGAATTTCAGAGAATGAAGAAACCAATTTCTAACTTAATATTTTCTAACAATATTTAAGTGATATTGATGTTGGCTTAAATAGAAAAATATATAAGATGAAGGAAATGATGCTGTTTGAGAAAAAAATTACTTATATAGGTTTCATTTATTTCTGCTTTTAATACGGTGTATGATAAAGGATCCTTAATATGCTAAATTACGGTATCAATTTAAGTTATAATAATTATTATTTTCTGTTTCTACTTACAATCAAGTTCTGATTATCTTATTTTTACTTGAGCAAAGCATGCTTACTGTTCATATAGGTTATTTGCATAAGTTTAAATACACTTCGATAAAGAGAAATTTCAGAGTTCTCACTATATTTTTCTAACAGTATAAAGCCAAGGCTTTCAAAACTAATTTATATTTAAAATATCGCATGAAGTCAATATCAAGTGGGAATAATTACTTCTAAAACTCAATTTACCAGAGGCTGTGGTTGATATTTTAACAACTATATGTAAGGTTAATTTTTTTAAATATCCAACCCAGTTTCATTATTTGCATTCTTTATAAGATTTGAGATGTTTTGCTGGAGGTTAGAGGTGAAAAAATGGGCTAAGAAGAAATCACAGTAAATCTAAGCTTCATTTAGCTTGATTGTTGATATCAACTGGCTACTGGGGCAATACTTTTTAAAATAATGGAAGGAGACTTTTATGCTCAATATAATTTCTTATACTCGTTTCAAGTAAAGAGCCTGTTGTAAGAAGAATTCTGGCACCCATAATCTTGACCTCCTGTGTTACTCCTGTGAATACATAGAAAAGTGTACTTTGCAAATGTAATTAAGATAACTAATTACTTGACTATAAAATTCAAAGATTGTCCTGGATTATTCATGTGGGCTTAATATAAACACATGAGTCTTGGAAAGATTTTTCTTGGCTGGTAGCAGAATGGAAATAGGACATTTGAAAGATAGAGATTGAAATTTTTTCCCTATGTTTGTTTGCTTTAAAATGAAAGGAGCCTCCCTCCCACAATTTCAAGGAACTGGATTTTTTCAATAACCTGAGTGAGTATGAAAACAGTCTTCCCTCTGGCCTCCAAAAAGGGGGCCATTCCATGCAGCACCTTGACTTAGTTCTGCAAGACCTTGCACAATGGTTCCAACTGTGCTTAGACTTCTAATCAATAGAAATAAGAGGTAACAAATCTTGTTTTAAGCAACTAAGGTTGTGGTACTTTGTTATGGTACCAATAGAAAAGCAAATAGAGAGCCTTACCAATAATTTTACGATGATTTTACTATCTTTGATATGTTTGGCATTGGATGCATTTGTCATAGAAAATCTTACACAGAATGTAAGATTTTTAACTTGCAATGTGTCCATGAATTAATACATATGATACCTTTCAGAGCAAACTGAAAGATACCTTTGCCATAGTAAATATTTTTTGTGTTTTATATCCCTGCATATGACAGAAAAAGTAGTGTGTCTTTTCTGAACATAGACCATGATGTTATACATAAAATATAAAACCAAACTATCTTTGATTGGAGTACACTTGTGAATCCAATCTCTCAATATATAGCCTTTATGCTTCTCCTGAGAATGAACACATTAAACTTGATCTTCAATGTGTTGATTCTGCACATGTAGCCAATATAAAACAGCTGAGGTGAAAATAATTTTCATACTCAGAAGAGATAGGGAAAGAATTTGAATGGTTTCAATTGTTTTTCAGTGTGATGAGCCCTAGTTATGTAACTGAGAAATATAGTCTCTGTCAGTCTTTAAAAGATCATGTACTGTAGTTGAATCTTAATAGAAAATTCAGTGATGGTTTAAAGAGCCATTACTGGGTATATATCCAAAGGATTATAAATCATTCTACTACAAGGACACGTGCACACGAATGTTCATTGCAGCACTGTTTACAATAGCAAAGACCTGGAACCAACCCAAATGCCCAACGATGATAGACTGGATAGGGAAAATGTGGTACATATACACCATGGAATATTATGCAGCCATCGAAAACGATGAGTTCACGTCCTTTATAGGAACATGGATGAACCTGGAAACCATCATTCTCAGCAAACTGACACAAGAGCAGAAAATCAAACACCGTATATTCTCGCTCATAGGCGGGTGTTGAACAATGAGAACACATGGACACAGGGAGGGGAGCACTACACACTGGGGTCTGTTGGGGGGAAATGGGGGAGGGGCGGGGGTGGGGAGGTGGGAAGAGATAGCATGGGGAGAAATGACAGATACAGGTGAGGGGACGGAAGGCAGCAAAGCACACTGCCATGTGTGTACCTACGCAACAATCTTGCATGTTCATCACATGTACCCCAAAACCTAAAATGCAATTAAAAAAAAAAAAAAAAAAAGAAATACAAAAAAAAAAAAAAATAAAGAGCTGTATAGACACATTTTCGCTGTAGTTTGATTCTGCTTTGTCAGAAAATTTCAAGATCCAAGTCAAAGAGGGAATTCAACCACAATTTTTACACTGTGAAAACTTAGTGCCTGTCACACAGGAGAGTACATAACTATCTTGAACCTATCATGCAAGTTGCTCTGTAGGAAAAATTGAGAGTTTCAGGATCGAGGGAATTGAATGTAGGTAATCAATTATCAGGAAAAACATGTTCTATTTCCTAATCCCCAATGTCATTAATATACTATTACATATTCAATTATATTCATTCATTCAGTAAAAATGTATCTATTACCTATTATGGACAAAGAGCTCTGCTAGATGGTGAGGAAATGGTTAAATATTTGGAAAAGTTACAAGCACTACTCTCAAAAATAATTCTCTGCATAAGAAAAGACATGCACAATATTAACTGAAATATAACGTGACCTATGTTAAAATACAGGCAAGTATTACATAACTGTGTACCAAAATAAAAGTTATTAATATAATGTCTTGGGGAAAGAAAGTCTTCACAGATGAAGAATGTTTAGAGGATTCTTAAAGACAAGAAGAAATCGACAAAAGGTGAACAATTCCATGTATGCATTTTAAGAAAGTATTTGGAGAAATAATGAAATGTGTTAGATTTTAATCAGACCATGAAAATACTGCCATTTTCTGCATATAATGGATCTTGAACCATATAGGCAGTGAAAAAGTATAAATCAAAGGAATATAAGGCAAAATCTGTGTTTTAGAAATATAATGCTGACAGAATTCAGGGGAATGCAAGGATCCAAGCACAGCATTCCATTAGTTATTGTTGAGTGTGAAGTGATAATGGGATCATAAAATAAAAGGGTCTATCAGAAAATGACAATCAGCGTGGAGGCTCAGCCTTAACAAGGGTCAGTCACATAAGAAAGAAAGAGTAGACTTTAAAGTGCAAACTCAAGAACTTAGCTTTAAGAGATGTCCTTGTACAGGAGAAGAAGGGAAATAATGTAACTATATGGATAAAGGAAATAAAAAATATGTAAAACATTAAAAATGCAATGGCTTGGAGGCAAGGTAGAGTGAATTTCAGGGTAAACAGCCAAGGGTAGTTTTTTACAGAGCTATTTGCTTTTAATGTCAAAGAGAATGAAGATGGGAATAAATATCAGATATGGGATATACAATTAACAGTCTATGTTCTATTACATAGATCTAAATTTCTATATGGTCTGATAGTAAAAGTGCTCAATTAAAAGTTCATTCTTATTGTTAAAGTTAGCATCAGAGTATTGAACAAAAAAAGATCTAAATAAATGCTAATGGTCACTGGTGATGCCAATAAGCAGAAATATATGTTTACTCTTGTATTTTTTATTCTAAAGAAAATTAAAATCACAGAGCAAATAGTAATAAAGATATATTCCCATGTGTGATGTAAATAACATTCTGGGAGACATTTTATAGCAAATATTCTACCGGAAGTGTTTCCAAGGTAGCTACCATACTCCCAATGAGAAAATAATGTTTGATGGTCTCATTTTAGAGTAGCTGTTGTGGCAGTGGGTTTTGTTCTGATCTCCTAATGTTTTTCTAATGTAATTTATGCATGTTTTAGTATGAAATATGGGAATTGCATAAGCATGAGAATTAGAATCTCATTCATCATCTCAATTGCCATAAATAAAATGTATCTTGTCAATTTCTGTGACTGGTATTTCCATTAGTTCTTAAACTACACAAACAATACTAGAAAAGTACTCCTTGAGAAAATCTAGATGATGAAGTAGACAGTTCTATGATCTACTGGTCTAGTGTCAAAGATTTCAATAATATGTCAGAAGGTTTAAAGTATACAATAACCAGTCTGGGTTATCTCTCAATGGCCTTGCTATTGAATGCACAGAAGAAAAACAGGTGGACTGCTAACAACCGTATTTCTTCTACTTGTAATGATGGAGATCAACTTTGTTCATGGTTTTTAACATGTATTTATTTTATAAAATTTAAAAATTCTTTGGTGGTGAAACACAACACTCTGAGAGTCAAATAGTTGAAAGGAAGAAACCTTTGTTACTCTGTGCTCCAAAACAAGAGAATGCTGCCGCCAAGGGTTACACAGGCAATGGCACCCAAGGCTGGGATAACAGCAAGCTGTTATTCCAAGAGGCAACTCACGTAAGGCAAGTTAGGAGAGGTTAGCTACGTTTTCCAAGCTCCCTGTAAAATGAATAATTTGAGTAGTTTTACAGGTTCCAGGGCATAGGGTCTGTCCCCAGTCCTGGGATACCTGGCCTCAGGGTAGTTAGGCTTGGTGCATAGTTGCCCCAGAATGCACAAACCCAACAAAGAAAGTGCAACCAGATTTAATCAGTTGCTCAAGAAGGGGAACTAACCAGCCTCTAGCCAAGGCCTCAAATTCAGTCAAGATAGCATTAAATAACAAATACTATTTATTATAAGTAAATTAAAGCTATCCATTGAATATTTACAATAAGATATAAAATAAAAACTATTGCTAACTTTTTATTATAGTTATGAAAATAAGTCTCAGAGGAAATGCATAAATTGCTTAGGAGTCACAGGAGTTGTAACTGACAGAGGTTAAATTCAAAGCTCAATTATCTAGTGTCATGTTTAATACAAGCTCTGCTGTGTAGGTCTAAATGGAGCTCTCCTTGGTTCTGAGCTTCTAAGTCCTCTTCCTCACTCATGAATTTATTCTACAACCTGTCAAATCTTTATGACCAGCACCAAGCTAAATCAGGAAGAAAAACTTATCTAGTCTTCATATCCTGGAAAAATAGATTCACTTAAAAACCTACATTTAATTGCATTTACACTGTATCAAGTTGCCCAGCTCTGATGATTACATTTTATCTTGGCACGTAGTTCTACATTTTTCATCCAGCTGACCTGTTTCATAATCAGATGTTACAAAACAGGAATGAGCATAGTGTTATGGAAGAACATTGCAGGTTACAATTAGTTCCTCTTGTTAGGGGCCATGACCATTCACAAGAAGGTTCCTTAGAGGAGTTAAAGTAAGTTGAAAAGGATTAAAGATCCTCAGCTTTTGAAACAGACTGCTAAAGGACAGACAAGTAAAAGTCACTGATGTATTCGGAGAAAAGTTAGCAAATAGGTATGGTTATATGCCATACATTTAGTGTAGGGACAGTAGAAGAAACTTCACAGGCATATGGAAATGGTACACCACTGAAGACTTTTCATACCATGCCAATGAATTTCAACTTTATCCTGTTTAGTTTTGTGGTTTTTTTTTTTTTTTTTTGCACATTGTATTTTATGCATCTAATTACACTTTAAAGCAGCAATATATTCACTTTTACACATTAGAAATACTGTTCTGTCTATAATGCAAATGAGAAATTGGGGCAGAGGGGAAGCAGAAGAAAGAACAACTGAGAGACAGAGAAAAATGAAAACCGATATAGCACCAGTGGAAATGGAGAACAGGACAAAGATTGACAGAAGGAATAAAATCAGCTTCAAATGGAGAAACACAATACAGCCTAAGACAAAAGATCAAATTGTTGGTGAAACATCTGTGTTTATTAGAAGCCACATGAATTCTGATAATTAAAGGCAGATCTGCTTGGGTCACATTATGAGACGTGTGTTTTCTCTGTTGTGGAATGCAGAATTCTAGGTCTTCTAGCAACTGATGTACCAGGTTTGAATATTTGTGTGCTCTTAAACTGTACCTCCCAGTATGTATCCCCTGAGAACAAAAGATCTGTGAGTGCAGCTGAAGTTAATATTTGAACACATAAGTTATATTTACATTGAAATCACATTTTAGTGCAGTAGAATAAACTGAAATGATTTTACTGTTCTTAGCAATAATGCTATATTTAGTCTTCATTTTGGAATTTTAGACAGAAAAACATATTGTTAGAAAAAATAGCTCTGGTCTGCTACATTGTTTGCAGTTTATTATTTTTAATCCAACTTTTATTCTATGTTCGAATATTCTACGAACAACAGAAAGAGATGTAGAGAGATGTAGAGAATATTCTTCTTTCCATTAGAAATTCCTTAGTGATAAACTGGCTTTTCCATAAAAAAATTATCATCATAAAAAGAATCACTTTCTCTTTTCCTTTCCAGAAGTATTTCTGCTGTTCTTTCATGAAGCACTTCTCCGAGCTAAACCTTACAGTTGAAGATTGCATTTTGAGCCATTTAATATCTTAGCACCATGGGTCACTTAACATATTATGCTAAGCTGATTGAATATTTGTAATGGGAATGTTCAACATGGAAGAACCTATACTTTCTGGAAAAAATACAGATTTCAGTTTTTGAGGCATACGAAATAGAATGAGAAGGATAAGGAAGAGACTACCACCAGTAGTCTTCTGATGATGAAGTCTTGAAGGTATCTGAGCTATACTTGCAGATAAAGTCTGTCTAACGGTGGCTAGGTGCCTAGACTACACCATTAGTGCAGCACTGTTTTAATCCACATTTGTTGAATTATTCTTTTTTTACTTCCGTGTTTTAGAAGAATTATTCTTAATTGTAATATTACTCTTTTAACTGATATCTTTTTCTTAAAATTCTATTTGTCTGATTTAATATTGTAATATATTTTCTGGTTTAATTTTGCTTAAATTTGCTATCTTGTCTACACCTCATATTTTTGTTTAAGAATCCTACAAATTTGTTTCTAAGAAGTAACTCCTGCAAGCTGTTCAATCTAAGAGACTATACTGCCACAAACTTTCTCAATTATCATTTATTGTTAACATGTTTAGATCCATTTTTTTTCTGTTTTTTGCTTTTTTGAGTAGAATTTTTGGTACCCTGCTGCTCTTTTCTAAATGCTTTAAGTGAAAATTGGTTATTATTTTATAGACAATATTGAATTAAATTTACAAATATATTTCATTATTTTTTTAATTTCAATTTTTTTTTTGCACCAGAATCCTGTACTGTTCACTTTTCTTAATGTGGAAGCACCTCCTTTAGTATTTATTTCAAGGAAGTTTATGGGAGATAAACTCCCATTAGATTATACATTCTAATTAATCTTTTTTTCCCTTAGTTCCTCCTAAATCTTGGCTGATAGTGTAATTGACTGTATAATTTTATAACAATGGTTATTTTCAATCTGCATTCCGAAGCTACTGCTCTATTCTCTTCTTGCTTATACTGCTGTTAATGAGAAGACTACTATTTGTCATTATCTATATACATGTAATTTGTCTTTTTACTTGCTAGTTTTTCAGATTTCTGTCTTTAACCTTAATGTTCCATAGACTTTACTACAATGTGTATAGTTATAAATCTATTTTGATTTTTTCTGCTTGGTACTCAGTAAAACTTGCCTGATTTAATCTGTTAACTATGGTCTTTCTTACATTCTGGAAAATTTTAAGTCATTATCACTTCCAATACTACTTCTCTTCCATTCTCTCTAGTCTCTTTTTACTGAATGCCTAGTGAATAAATATTGGAGGCTGCTATTGCATTCTCTATAGCTTTAAACAACTTATCTTTTGAAGTATTCTGGTTATATTCTGGATGAATTCTTCAGTGCTGCTTTCCAATCTCAATGGCTTCTAAAAGATTCTGCTTATAAATCAATTTTAAAAAAATTTTTATTTGCTATGTATCAGTATTTTTTATTTTTATTAATAATATTCCTTCATATATGCCTTCAAGAAATTTAATATTCTTTCTTAAAAATTATTTCAGGAAGCTATTTTTGTCAACTGCCTTTTGAATATGATTGTTTCTTACTTTTTATTAAGTTCTGATTTGCAGGATCATCTTAAATGGAATTTTGCTACTCTTACTCTCTCTCTCTCACTCTGTATTATACTACCCTTACACTCATATTTCTCTTTCTGTTGGTTATGAAGTAACCTCTACATGAGCTATCAAGGTTGCTGTAATAACACCTGGTCTCATAGAGTCAGCTCAGGGACCTCATCGACAGATACAATGAAAACACTGTGAAGTCCATCTTGGAGCCATCAGGCAGCTGAGCCTAGACTCTGGCTGGTGAGATTACGGGGCTATACCTTCTTCCTGTTGACTCCTCAGAAAATAGCTTCAAATAATATAAGCTATCATTTCACCTAGTGACTATCATTTACTTTTGTATTTTAACCATCTTTTAGCAGTTGAGAAGCTCTCACATACTCCCTGATTTTAAAATGTGAGTTTGATTCTTGTCTCCTCTATGTAAACCCTAGTTATTCTCATACCCTAAAAAAAGAAAGAAAGAAAGAAAGAATCTGCCTTCATGTGCCTACAGATCTGAGGCCAAGCAGTGTCCCAGTTTTAACACATTTTACCTCCTTATCTTCTGCCCTATTTCCTCAAGACACAAATGAGGGAAAATAAACCTTTAATTGTTGGTGTTACTAGTTTTGACTTCCAAACATCTAAGTTGAGGACTTTGGACCTCTTATGTTCTTATATCTATAATAACTCTGTTATTTCTTGTATCAGTAGACATTCCTAGATTTGGGCTCATATCTTTTTATGCAAGCAAAGGTCCCTTGACCTAGTTCTGGTGTCTTCTTACTACGAAAGAGGATAGTGCATGATTTCATTATTTCTGAACTTTATAGTTTGCCTGATGATTCCCAGCACAAAGGCTCCTGAACACACACACACACACACACACACACACACACACACACACAATCTCACAATTGATAATGAAAGAAAATAAATGTGAAAAAATAGGGAATTGTAGGATGGCTGAGGTAAATAAAGAACAGTAATAACTATATGTTGTTTTGTTGGTGGTGGTGGCTGTGTGTGTGTGTGTGTGTGTGTATGTGTGTGTGTGTGTGTGTGTCTTTTACTTGACAGCAATGCACACTTCCAAAAGTAACATTTCCTTTAATCATGTCCAATGCCTTGGAAGAGAGCCCATGAGGGAATAGTTGATGATTGAATTCCCACAGCTTTCAAAATACTATTCTCCCTCACTGAGCTGTCAGCCATCAAAGGCAGAAACTGTCGATTGCTAATACATGGCTGTAGTCTAAGTGGTACAACATATTCCTTGGTCTTGAGGAAATTGAAAAAGAAATCCCAAGTTGCCCATAGCATGCAGTGGTTTCATGTTCAAAAATCAAGAGGAATTTCCAAGTGGAAAATTTATGGCTCATTGAACCTTAGTAGAGTGACAGAAGCTCATATGGAAAAACCATAAACAAATCTCAAGTGAAGGCCTAACCCAAGCCTATAGATTTTCTATCTTGGGCTAAGGGGTCCAGAAGCATACTTCAAAGTTAACAAAATGATACATAAAAACGTTTTTGTGGCAGCACAGTCTTCCTTTCCCAGGTCTATTTAAAGTGCTCTATTTCTGAGGGAGAGTAAAGGTCAACATTTAATATGTCTCTCTCTCTCTCTCTCTCTGTCTCTCCATGCATGTGTGTGTGTGCGCGCACACACATATGTCTGTGT
The DNA here is from genome assembly GCF_048565385.1 of Saimiri boliviensis. Taxonomy (NCBI): domain Eukaryota; kingdom Metazoa; phylum Chordata; class Mammalia; order Primates; family Cebidae; genus Saimiri; species Saimiri boliviensis. The sequence goes on from NC_133465.1 coordinate 38,252,923, forward strand.
GTGTGTGCGTGCTTTACTTTTTTTTTACTTTATATCAAACTTTTTGCATTTTATCTTGATTCACCAAACTTTTTTCAATGTATTTTATTGTTAAGTACTTTTTGGTTTATAGCAAAATTGAGCAGAGTTTTTAGAGACTGCTCATATGCCATCTGCCCTCAATATTGACAATTGAACCTATATTGACACATCACTCAAAATCTGTAGTTTACATTAGGGATAACTTTTGTACATTTGGTGGGTTTTTTCAAATATTTAATGATATATCCATAATTATAGTATCATGCGGAATAATTTTACTGCCCTAAAGAATCTCTGAATTCTTTATATTTATACATATGTGCTACCATCGATAGCCTAACTATTGACCTTTTTACTGTCTCCATAGTTTTGCCTTTCCCGGAATGTTATATAATTGAAATCATACAGTATATTCTCTTTTCTGATTGAATTATTTTACTTAGTAATAAGCATTTGATATTCCATCAGATATTTTCATGGCTTAATTGTTCATTTGCTTTTAGCCCTGAATATTTTATTGTCTGGATGTACTTATCTATTTATTTATTCACAGTTTGTTCACCTACTGAAAGACATCTTGGGTGATTCTAAATATGGCAATTATGAAAAAGCTGCCATGAGCATTCACAGGCAGATTTCTGTGTGAACATATGTTTTCAGCTTTTTTGAATAGATACCAAGGGCTTGAATGCTGGATCATATAATAAGAGTTTAGCTTTGTAAGAAACTGCCAAATGCTTTTCAAAAATGACAGTACCATTTTGCATTCCCAACAGTAATGAATGAGACTTCTTGTTGCTCCACATTCTTGCCAGTATTTGTCATTGTCAGTGTTTTAGATTTGGGCTGTTCTCTTAGGTGTGTAGTAGGATGTCACTGTTTTTTTAATTTTCAATTATCTAAAGACATATGATTTTGAACATATTTTCATATGCTCATTTGCAATCTCTATACTTTTCTTTGATGAGGCACCTGTTCAGGTCTTTTGTCTATTTTTAAATCAGGTTGTTAAATTTCTCATTGTTGAGTTTTAAGGACTATTTGTATATTTTATATAACAGTCCTTTATCAGATACATCTTTTCTAAATATTTTCTTCTAGTTTATGGCTTGTCTTATTTTTTGTTTTGATAGTGCCTTTTGCAGAGCAGAAGTTTCTAATTGTAATGAAGCCTATATTACCAATTACTTTTTTCATGGATTGCACTTTCGTGTTGTATGTAAAAAGTCATCACTATATCCAAGGCCAAACCCATTTTCTCCTGTTACCTTATGGAGTTTCATAGATTAGAATTTTACAGGTAAGTCTATTATTCATTTTGAGCTAAATTTTATGAAAGGTACATAGTCTATGTCTAGATTTATTTTTGCATATAGATGTCCAGTTGTTCTAGTGTTATTTGTTGAAAGGATTGTCTTTTCTTCCTCATATTGCATTTGAACTTTCATCAAAGATTAGTTGATTATATTTAGGTAAGTCCATTTCTGTGCTCTCTGATCTGTTCTATGTAGCCATTTGACTTTTTTTCACCATTACAACATTGTCTTGATTATTATATTTTTACAGTAACTCTTGAAGTCAGATAGTGCCAGTACTCCAACTTGGTTCATCTCCTTCAGTATTGTGGTGGCTATTCTGTGTCTTTTGCTTCTTCAGATAACTTGTGGAGATTTTGATTGGAATAGCATTTAATCTGTAGATCAAATTGAGAAGAACTAACATGCTGACAAACTTGAGTCTTCCTATCTATGAACACAGAATATCTCTTAATTTATTTGGTTCTTTTTGATTCATTTTATGAATTTTATAGTTTCCTTCATGTACATTTGTATTTTGTTAGATTTGTACCTAAGTATTTTATATTTTAGGAACTACTGTAAATGATATTTTTAGTTTCAAATTTTATTTTTTCATCAGTGGTATATAGAAAAATAATTGACTTTCATACATTAACATTATATTCTGAAATTTTACTATAATTGTTTTCAATTTCAAGACATTTTTGTCAGTAATCTTTCATTTTTTACATCAATAACTACGTTAAATTTGAACATGGCAGTTTTGTTTCTTTTTTCCCAATCTATATGACTTTTATTTTATTCTGTTCTCTAATTGCATGAGCTAGGACTTATAGTACAAAACTAAAAAGATGTTTTAAGAGTGAATATTCTTCCTGTATTTCTAATCTTAGAAGGAAAGCCTCTAGTTTCTCATTAATAAGTATAATATTAGCTGTAGGTTTTTTGTAGATATTCTTTATCAAGTTGCAAAAATGCCCCTCTATTCTTATTGTGCTGATAGCTTTTATCACAAATACATGTTGTAGTTTGTTTAAAATATTCAGTCTACATCTTCTTATATGGTTACATGATTTATCTTCCTTAGCCTGTTTATGCAATAGAATACATTGAGTTTCTAATGTAGGACCAACTTTGCATATTCGTATTCGAAAGAGATCCCACTTGGTCAGAATGTATTATTCTTTGTGTACATTGTTGGATTTGATTTGCTAACATTTTGTTGAGGGTTTTTACAAATATATTTATTAGATTTATTGCCTATATTTTTCTTTTTCTGTAATGTATTCATCTGGTTTTGATATTAGGCCATTTCTAGACTCATAGAATGAGTTAAAAAGTATTCCTTCTGCATTTTTCTTCTGGAAGAGATTGTTTTTTTCTTAAATGTTTGCTCAAATACACCATTGAACGTATATGGGCCCCCAGTTTTTAAATACATTTAAATTAAAAACTCCTTTTTCACTTGATTTTACTTACCACTACCATCTTATTTATGATTTCTCACATTAATTTTTTTCTTGCATGTCAGTTTGTCTTACACTAACAATAAAATAAACATTGTATGACTCAAAAATATATTAGATTTAATATTAATAAATATTGAAATACTTTTAGCTTTAGCTTTTTAGCTGGTGGATCACACTACTTACAAATTAAATCTTGAGTTTGATCCACTTATGTGTTACTTAATTTTGTGTATTCTATGATCTTAGTAGAATGTATGCTAAATGTGTATGTTGCTGCTTATTAAAGCAACATAAAAATGTGTTAGGATTGATCAACACAAACCTCTAAGCACAAATGAAGACCCAGTTAAAAGCATATAATGTGTTTCACAGCAGCATTTTCCTGCATGTAAAAGTCACAGATATGTTAAGTTTGAGGAATATCAAGTTTCAAATAATTCTGGCTTGAGGAAACTTGTAAGGTCTCAGGTAAATAGGTTTTACTATATTGCTTCCATATAGCTGTGCTACATAAATCTAATATTAATTTTATGATTATTATATACATTCACTTCAACAATTTTTTTTTCAGTTTCTACCACAGCTAAGATACTGTTTTAGCTGCTGGGAGAAATACAAAGATATACATGTTATTGATATTTTCTTCAAAGAGCTTTGGCTCTAATGAGGAGATAAAATACAAATTAATAAATAAATTGAAAGAAAATTATGATAGACATTTTAATAAACACCTGATAAAATGTTAAAGGCTCATAGGGGAATGAGGAAGTAATTTAGATTGGAGATAATAGCCAAAGAGTTGCTTCAAAAAATAACATTTAATATGCTATATGTAATAAATGAATTTCCTTGTAGGAAATACCTAAAAACTTGAATATTATAATGTTTGAAGAGACTTTTATTCAGAAGCCTCAAATACTGCTCTAGATTGATTTTCAAATTAAACCTGTCAACATGTGCTATGTTGTGAAGATGCAGAACAATACTTAAAATGAGTACATTTTAATGCATTTAATTATATTATTAAACCTCCTTTGTATTTTCTGGGTTTGATCTTAATCTAGTCCAATCAACAAGAATGCATTATTCTTATATCTCACATCATGAAGGTGATAAAGGGGAGAATAATAAAAATAGCAGTGAATAGCTACTAAGTGTTTTATAGTTATATAGGATTTAAACAGTATGCTAAGCACTATATATAAAATGTATACATGTTAATTCTACAACAAATCTAGGAAGCATATAATATTGTTGTCTCTTCCGTGTGCATACAAACACTTAAAGAAATATTACCTTGCCTACAGGTAAGTTCTTTAAAAACTTTAATATATGAATGCTGATATTTGCATGTAAAAATGAGCTTAAATAAATTAGTTGGACATCATGTCACTTGCCTGTCGACCTAGCTATTTGGTTGGTAGGATGGTTGCTTAAGCCTAGGAATTCAAGGTTACAGTGAGTTACGATCGTGCCAGCACACTATATCCTGAGTGACAGAGTGAGACCCTATCTCAAAAAACGAATGAATGGATAAATAAATAAATAAATAAATAAACAAGAGCAGCAATTATTTGTATTGAAAAGTTTTTTAATTATAGACACTTTCTTACAACTAATTTTCCAGGCACTGAGGTGAATGCTGAGTTAGGAAGAAAGTTTTTTAAAAAATTGCCCTTCTCCTTAAGAAGACTACTCTCTAAAAAATCTGAAAAATAAGAACAATGTGACAATATAATAATATAAAATTATAAATAAAATTGCATAAATATTATAATGAAGTAGCACTTCCCCTCTCAGTAGTTTCATATAACTCTCTTTGGAGTTTGGACTTTCTAGTCAAACGGATCTGCCATTGATATTTACCAACAAAAAGTTGTATAGGAAATAAAATATTAATTATTATATACTACTTGACATAACAGTACACAACCAGAATTAATCTGTACATAAAAAACTTATTCTTGATACCTTTGTATATCAAATGGTAATAATATTTTCTACCATAAAATGTGGTTGTAAAAATTAAACATGATGATGTATATAATTTGCCTAGCATAGTATTTAGCATACAGTAAATATTCAATAAATTATAGATATTAAGAGAGTATGACACAGAGAGATGAGAATATATTGCATTCATAATGTAAGAACATTATTATTGAAAAAAGCAAAAAAAGAAAGGTTTTCTAAAATCATTAATCTTATAAATGAGGCTTAATATTTCTAGTAAAACTCTTAGAACATCTCTCATGAATTAGAACAGCAAAAGTGAAAACAAAAATGAAAATTGGGAGACAGAATATGTGAAAATGAAGAAATCCAACTAACAAGAACTATATAATACAAAAAGTGGATATTCTCTGAAAATGAGTATATTCTGGAACTGAAGGATAAAAATCTTTACATTTATGCTTTCATAGAGGGACCAGTAAAATAAATAAAGAAAAGTAAAAGACTCACAATAATGCACCTGAGAGTAAAATTTCACTACACCTGGGTAAGGTACTACCAGATTCCAGATAAAGACAAAAAGGCAAAAGCTCAAAATGGCATGACACTTCTGAACAGAAACACTGGAACCTAAGAGACAATGGAACAATTGCTTCAAAATTCAGGAGAGAAATTTTGAAATTATAATCCTTAACCAAATATATTGTCAATAAATTATATGAAGGGAGCAAAGACATTTTGAGTATCAGTGGACTCAAAAATTTTTCCTCCTATGCACCTTTTTTTTTTTAAGACGGAGTTTAGCTCTTGTTACCCGGGCTGGAGTGCAATGGCGCGATCTCGGCTCACCGCAATCTCTGCCTCCTGGGTTCAGGCAATTCTCCTGCCTCAGCCTCCCGAGTAGCTGGGATTACAGGCACGTGCCACCATGCCCAGCTAATTTTTTGTATTTTTAGTAGAGACGGGGTTTCACCATGTTGACCAGGATGGTCTCGATCTCTTGACCTCGTGATCCACCGGCCTCAGCCTCCCAAAATGCTGGGATTACAGGCTTGAGCCACTGCGCCCGGCCCTATGCACCTTTAATTAAAACATGCTAAGAAAAAGTGAAGGGATAAACTAAGGAAGAGAAAAACATGTGGTCCAAGAAACAGGTGGCTTCACACAGAAAAGCTGTCAAGAGAAAAGTATGTTTGGTAATAAAAATAATCCATGGTATGCATTTGTGTAGCCATGATCTAGAGAACAGCCCTTTAATTTGGAGCAAAAGTGTAAGGCACTCTGGGGTGTGAGTAACTCTGAGATACCCAGAAGGGTGACAAACAAAAATATATGTATTTAAACATGGATATGAGGCATTTCCAGATGTATTTGAATATTTGGAGTACTCTCCAAATTATTTCCTAACAATTTAAATTGTATATAAATATTTGGAAAATAATGCTAATATGTGTTTGGAAGATACTATTTAAAGGTTTAGAAAAATATTAATATTTACGTAAAAACTCAGAACAAAATAAAATAAGCAAATATAAAAACTAGCAGAACAAAATGTATAGAAAAGAAACCTTATTGATACAGGAGGTGGGCAGAGAAGTTCTGGGGGGAGAAGGGTGGGTCCCTGGCGAGGGCTCCACCCCCAGGCCTGTGCCCACAGACCTAGGTGAGGACAGGCATTCCTGACTTCATGCCAAATGTTGCATTTTCCAAGACCACTCTGGCCTGCTATGCCCCAATCCTGTGCTTATAAACATCCTGAGACCCTAGTAGGCACAGACACAAGCAGTGGACATCAAGAGGAATACACCAGTGGAAGAGCACCGGTAGGCCATTGACTGTTGGAACCACACGGAATTTGGCGGGGTGGTGGGAGGAAAACTTGGCCACTGAACTGCTTGACTCCAAGAGAAAACCACCTTCCCAACTCCATCTCCCTTCTGGCTCCCCTACTGCTGAGAGCTACTTCCACTCAATAAAACCTTGCACCCCCATTCCCCAAGCCCACTTGTGATCTGATTATTCTAGTACACCATGGCAAAAAACCTCAGGATACAGAAAGTCCTCTGTCCTTGTAATAAGGCATAGGGTCCACTTCAGCCAACACAAGCTGCCTACTGACAGCTAAACTAAAAGAGCAAAGTGTAACACATAACCACTGGGGCTTCAGCTGTAAACATTCACCTTTAGATACTGCCATGGGATAGGAATCCCACAACCTGCCCATATGCAATTACATCAAACTTTCTCTACCTGTTGATTACGTTTAATATCTTTCCATGGAAGAGTAATTATTCAGCAAGTTCACTTGATTAGGTTTTTATATACAACTCTGTTCAACACTTTCAGAATGTTATCTGTAATGAGGAAGTCAGAAAAAGAGAACCCAGCATAATTGGGACTTTACCCTGCCACCTGATTATTATGCTTTTCTTACAATGGAATTCATTGCTGCTGCGTATTAGAATTCACTTTGGCCCTAAAAGAGTGAATGATTTGCATAATAGCCATGAATGCAAACAATTCAGTGCAATTTTACCCTCACCTGAAATGTCTATGAATAAACAGAAGTTATGAAGTAAGAGGTACAGATCTGGGTATTATTTATGTGGGTAAAGGGCCTAAGTTTTGATATTGTGGAGAGTGACCCTCCAAAACTTTCAAGAATAGAAAACAAGATTGAACAGAAATGTCTCGGCCCCGTTGAGGTTGATGATTGTCTGTGCTTGCTCTATCCCTAACTTTCTATCAACATGAGGCCTTGGGAAAGTCAATCTAAAATAAAACTAAGTCTTTGTTTTCACAATACAATCAAACAAACATTTTTTAATCAATAATGTGAAGGAGCTGGGTTTTATTTTAATTATCCCATCCAATGTTAGGAATGATATTCACTAGTAAGTCATTGGATATAATTCTTAAGAGTTGGAAGTAAAGTTTCATAAGACAAATTTCTTCTCACAAGCACTTCGATGTCTTTATAGATAACATATATCTTCTTACAATAACCACCAGACTCTTTACCTGCCTGCAAATATCATATTGACTACAATAGTTTCTTTCAGTTTAGAAGATATACTGCTATTATAACTGATGATATTTTCTAGTTCTCAAATAAGTGTTTCCCAGTCCTCTGGGGAGTTTAATGAATGCTGTCTGATATTTTTCCTATTGTGCTGAATGTTTCTGATCAGATTTCCTGCCACAGTATTTTGATTATTTCTGTTCTGAATCTTCATCCTCCAAATTGCTTTTGGGGGCGTGGATCTGCAAGAAGATAAAAGTATGGTTTGTAATCTCACAGAGCGATTTGCAGATTAGAGCCCTGGTGTTGAAAGCCTTGCTTATATCCTCCTTAGTTTGCCATATGAAACTCTATTCAAAATGTTTGCAGTTTCATCTGTGATGATAACACTGGATAACAGAGAACTATCCTTTTGAACTTTGAAATGTCAGCTGTTGTATGCTGCTTTTCCTCTGACTTTAAACTTTTGGTACAGAGCTCTTAGCACAGATGAGTATCAGTGTCACCTAGGAAGTTTTTATGATGTCAAAGCCTTATCCTTACTTCAGTTGGTCTTGAATATGTCCAAACCATTCTTTTTCCTTCTTAAGATTTTCAGGTGGTTTTCATGTGCAGTAAGGATTGAGATTCACTGTTTTAGTAACAGAGAAAGGCTAGGGTTAGTGAGTAAGTTATAGAGCACCTTGGCAACTGTACAAAACATCTGTAATCTAAAATTCTTTGAAAACATTCTCTGAGACTTGCTAAATTAAAACATCCAATGATATAAAGAGTAGAAAAGGAGATGTTCAAGAGAGTGTGGGTTAATAACGCTTAGGATTTAGAGCTAGGGAGGAGGGAGAATAGAGAGTCTGGGTGAATTCCTTCAGAATCTGAAATTTTTCCAGAGCATAGATATCATATACAAAATGTCTGCATGAAGCTATCCATAACAGGGCTTGAGAAAAACTAGGTTTATTTAAAGATACTCCTGATATTTTGCAGTACACCTTACATGGCACTTGGTATAAGTATGATTCAACTAATGGCCTGTGGGCCAGTGCTAATTTGCAAGTTCAGTCCCTTAATACTAACAGAAGTCAGAGTCTGGAATCCTTACTCTATTGGTATGACTAAACCAAAATACAGATGAGTTTTTTACTTTTCGAATGTAGAGCCTATCATTAAGAGTGCCAATATTCTGTTCAGAGCTGGCGGACTCTGATTCTGGACTGAGTCCTTTTTACTGCATCAGAGAGCTGTCAGTGGTTCAAAGAACATAAAATCGTCTTTATAGGACACTGTCTTTTCCGAATGTTTCTCTTCTGGAATTAGTCTTTCCATATGTTTAATCTTGCTTTCTTTGTCCTCTCAACGTATATAACTTCCCAATCTCTTTGTTTCTGGATCTGTCACAACTTTGAAGATTTCTGACAGAAGAGTCACAAATGCAGAACTGGAGACTTAGGAACTATGTAAAGTTGAAACAGAAGTTTGGCTTGAGGCAAATTCCTTGTGAGCAGTCAAGAATGCCATTCATTTGTAATTCTTGCTTCTCTAAATCCACAGGGAATAAATATGAGTAATACAAGGAGAGAACAGAGCTCCAAATTCCAAATGGTGGTTCCCTGTTGTGGGAAATCATCTCATCTTTTTCTACCTGATAGAATTAGCCATTTTAATTTATATCTGAGGCAGATTTGGAGGTAAATTTTTTTTTTTAGTTTATTTTTTGCCGTTGAAACGGGAAGAGAGAAGGACTCCAGAGTGCATTTTCCTCACAGAAAGGCTATCGCTAAAGTGAAAACCCTGCTCATAGTATATTTAAATTACACGTATTGTAAAGATTACTCCCTTCTGCTAATTGGTATATGATCCATTATAATGTTGTGAGCCTGGAAGTAGCCTCACTCCTGGCCAGTCACTTAGAGATGCATAGCCTGGAGAAATATACATTTCCATATGGCTCTAGAGTAATGAAATTGTCTGAAGAGTAATGAACTGAGGACTTGTACATAAACAGTTGGTAAAATGAATTTTATTATAGTTTCCGGTTCAAAATATCACTTAATTTTTTCTTGTATCAGTTCAGTTTTCTGTAAGATTTTGGGTGAATTATTTTGTTTTACAATTGGGTTAATACACTATGAATGTTTTCCTTGTTTTTTTCCTCTTTTGCTGTATCTTTTATTTTATTTCTATTTTTTAAATAAATATTTCTAAAAGCTGGAGCATTGTCCTGAAATCCTGAAGGACATCTAATCTTTTTGATGATTGGGCTGGCCTAAACAATATGAGGTACTATAGTGACTGTAATCCTAAAGCCTCTCTGACCTAGTCCCTGAGTGTGCAAGGCACTTCAGGACCTTATATCTCCAGGTGTTTAGAGGTCTTCAGTCTTTGTCAATATCGGCTTTGCATTATTTGACATTTCAATTACTTTACAGCCTTTTATTCCCCACAGCATCTTATGATCAAGTTTACTTTGACACTGTTTTCAGCTTTAAGACATAATTGAAAAATTAAAATCATGTGTATATAATCGACAAATTAAAATTGTTTTCATATATATACATTGTAAAATAATCATCATAATAAAGTGAATTAAGATATTGGTTATATCATATGATTGCCATTTTTGTAGTAAGGGCACTTCAGATGTAGCTACTTAGCAAATTTCAACTATCTGATAAAACATGTTTAATTATAATCAAATTGGTATATTAGCTTTCCAGAAATTACTCATTTTGCATCACTAAAACTTTGTTTGTTTTTATCAATATATTATTTCCTTCTTCCCCAAGATCCTGGTAAACACCATTCTATTTTCTCCTTTTTGGAGCTTGACTTTCTAAAATTCCCCATATAAATGAGATAATGAAGTATTTGTCTTTCTGTGCCTGGCTTATTACACTTAGCAAGATGTTCTACAGGTTCATCCATATTGCACTGTTGTAAACAGCAGGATTTTCCTCTTTTAATGTCTGAAAATATTTCCACTTATATTAAATATATACTATATTTTCTTTATCAATTCATCTGTTGATTGGCATTAAGAATGTTTCTATGTCTTGGTAATTGTAAATAATGCTGTAATTAATGTTTGGATGCAAATATCTCTTGAACATACTGATTTCATGTACTTTGGAAATATATTCAGAAATAGGAATGCTGGGTCATATGGCAGTTATACTTTTAATTTCTTTAGAAGCCTCCATACTTGTTTCCATAATGATTGTGCTAATTTACATCCTCATCAACAGTGCACAAGGGTTCCCTTTTGTCCACATCCTTGCCAACATTTGTCTTCTGTGTTTTTGATACTAGCAATTATATCAGGTATATACTAGCATCCCATTGTGGCTTTAATTTCCATTTCACTGATGATTAATGAGCACTTCTAAATATACCTGTTAGTCATTTGTATGTCTTTTGCAAAATATCTATTCAAATTGTTTTCCTATTTTTTTTTAAGTTCACAAAAGTTTTTAGACAAGGTTTTATTTTCAAGATCCAATACATATTTTTTGGTTATTCTATTTTTTTTTTAGTTTTTACTTTTTTCCATATTTATTTATTTATTTATTTATTTTTAAATCTTACTTTAAGTTCTGGGAGACGTGCAGAATGTCCAAGTTTGTTACATAGGTATACAATGCCATGGTGGTTTGCTGCACCTATAAATTTGTCATCTAGGTTTTAAGCCCTGAATGCATTAGGTAGTGTTCTAATGCTTTCCCTCCCCTTGCCCCACACCCTAAAACAGGCCTCCAATATGTGTTGTTCCTCTCCCTGTGTCCATGTATTCTTCTTGTTCAGCTCCCACTCATAAGTGAGAACATGTGGTGTTTGATTTTCTGTTCCTGTGATAGTTCACTGAGAATAATGGCTTCCAGCTTCATTTGTGTCCCTGCAAAGGACATGAACTCATTCTTTTTCATGGCTGCATAATATTCCATGGTGTATATGTGCCATATTTTCTTTATCCAGTCTCTCATTCATGGGTATTTGGGTTGGTTCCAAGTCTTTGCTATTGTAAACACTGCTGCAATAAACTTATGTGTGCATGTGTCTTTACAGTAGAATTATTTATAATCCTTTGGGTATATATCCAGTAATGGGATTGCTGGGTCAAATGGTATTTCTGGTTCTAGATCCTTGAGGAATCACCACTCTGTCTTCCACAATGGTTGAATTAATTTACACTCCTACCAACAGTGTAAAAGCATTTCTATTTCTCCATAGCCTCGCCAGTGTCTGTTTTTCCTGACTTTTTAATAATTGCCATTCTGATTGGCAGGAGATGGTATCTCATTGTAGTTTTGATTTGCATTTCTCTAATGATAAGTGATTATAAGTTTTTTCCCATAAGTTTGGCCACATTAATGTCTTTTTTCTTTTTTTAAGTGTGTGTTTGTATCACTTGTCCACTTTTTGATGGAGTTGCTTTTTTTTTTTAATTGCATTTTAGGTTTGGGGGTACATGTGAAAAACATGCAAGATTAATGCATAGGTACACTCATGGCAGTGTGGTTTACTGCCTTCCCTCCCCTCACCTGTATCTGTCATTTCTGCTTGAAAATTTGTTTAAGCTCCTTATAGGTTGTGGATATTAGACCTTTGTCAGACAGATTGCAAAAATTTTCTCCCATTCTGTAGGCTGTCTATTCAGTCAGATGCTAGTTTCTTTTGCTATGCAGAATCTCTTTAGTTTAATTAGATCCTGTTTGTCAATTTTGGTGTTTGTTGCAATTGCTTTCAGTGTTTTAGTCATGAAGTCTTTGCCCATGCCTATGTCCTCAATGGTATTGCCTAGGTTTTCTTCTAGGGTTTTTATGGTTTTGGGTTTTAATTACTGATAGAGTTTGAATATCAACCACCTATCAGATACACATTTTGCAATTATTTTCTCTCATTCCATATGTTGCCTTTTCACTCTGTTGATTGTTTTCTTTGTTGTGCAGAATACTTTTTAGTTTGATGCATTTCTACCTGCCTTTTTTCTTCTCTTGCCTTTACTTTTAGGGTCAAAACAAAACAAAATTATAGCTGAGACCAAAATCAATAGTGTTTCTTCTATATCTCCAGGTTTTCTTCCAGTAGTTTTATGGTTATGGGTCTTATGCTTAAGTCTATAATTCATTTTGAGTCAATTTTTGTATATGGAGTTAGGAAAGAGTCTAATTTAATTCTTCTGCTTATGGATAGGTGGTTTTCCCAGCATCTTTTATTGAAGATTCTATGCTTTCCTTATTGTATTTTTGTCATCCTTGTCAAAGATCAGTTTGAAAGTATTACTTCTTCAATTATTTTAAAAAGTATAACTGGTATTAATTGTTCTATAATTCACCTATTAAACCATCTGAGTCCTAGGCTTTTCATTGATGGAGGCTTTTGCTGACTGTTTCAAATTCCTTATTTCTTGGGTTCCTTTTTATTTTCCACATTTTACTTTAGATCAGGAAGTAGATGTTAGGTTTGTTACCAAGTTAAATTGTGTTTCATGGCTACTAGTGTACAGATTATTTTATCATCCCAGGAATGAGCAGGTAGTTTTTTGATATTCATCTGCCTCCCACCCTCCACACTCAAAGAAGGCCTAGTGTCTATTATTCCGTTCTTTGTGTTCATGCATTCAACATGTAACTTGTCCCTTTTAAGAGAGAACATGTGGTATTTGGTTTTTTGTTCCTGCATTAATTTACTCTGAATAATGGCCTTGAGTTCAATCCATGTTGCTGCAAAGGACATGTTCACTTTGTTTTTTTATGACTGTATAGCATTCCATGGTGTATACGTACCACATTTTCTTTTTCCATGTCACAACTCATAGACATATAGGTTGGAATCAACTCAGCACCACCCTCTGAAAGCATCCAGGAGTGAGGCTGTACTGTGCAAAGCCAAAGGGACAGAGTTGCCCAAGACCATGGGACCCATTTCTTGCATCACTGTGACATTGATGTGAGACATGGAGTCAAAGGAGATGATTTTGGAGCTTTAATATTTGACTGTCTTGTTGTACTTCAAACCTGCATGAGGCCTGTGGCCCCTTTGTTTTGGCCAATTTCTCCCATTTGGTATGACTGTATTTATTCAATGCCTGTGCCTCCCTTGTTTCTAGGAAGTAACTAATGTGCTTTTGATTTTCTAGCCTCATAGGTGGAAGGGAATTGCCTTGTCTCAGATGAGGCTTTGAACTTTTGGGTTAATGCTGAAATGAGTTAAGATTTTGGGAATCTGTTGGGAAGGCCTGATTGGTTTTGAAATGTGAAGACATGAGATGTGGTAGGGGCCAGGGGCAGAATAATACGGTTTGGCCATGTCCCCATGAAATTTCATCTTGAATTGTAGCACCCATAATTCTTTTGTGTTGTGGGAGGAACCCAGTGAGATATAATTGAATCATGGGGTCAATTTCCACTTTACTGTTCTCAAGATAGTGAATAAGTCTCGTGAGGTCTGAAGACTTGATAAAAGGTTTCTCCCTTCCTTTGGCTCTCATTCTCTAGTTTGCCACCATGTAACATGTGCCTTTTGCCTTTCATCATGATTATGAGGCTTCCCCAGCCACATGTAACTGTGAATTCATTAAACTTTTTTTCCTTAATAAATTACCCAGTCTCAGATATGTCTGTATCAGCAGCTTGAGAACAGACTAATCTATTAGTTATGTTGAATATTTTTTCCTATGCTTCTTGCTCACATATATGTCTTCTTTTAGTAAGTGTCTGTTCATGTACAGAGTGTTAGCCCATTTTTAAATGGGGTTGCTTGTTTTTTGCTTGTTAATTTCTTTAAGTTCCATATAGACTCTGGATATTAGGCCTTTGTCAGATGCATAGTTTACAAATATTTTCTTCCAGTCTGTAGGATGTCTGTTTATTCTGTTGATAGTTTTTTTTTGCCGTGCAGAACTTCTTCGATTTAATTAAGTCCCACTTGTAAAATTTTGTTTTTGTTGCAATTTCATCTGGCATCTTTCTCATCAAGTATTTGCCAGGTTTTACGTTCAAAATGATACTTCTTTGTTATTTTTCTAGGGTTTTTATAGCTTTAGGCTTTACATTTAAATATTTAGTTCATCTTGAGTTGATTACTGTATGTGGTGTAAGGAAGGGATCCAGTTTCCATGTTCTGTTTATGGCTAGCCAGTTATCCCAGCACCAATTATTGAATATGAAATCCTTTTGCTAGTGCAGGTTTTTTAAAAGATCAGATGGTTATAAGTGTGTGGCTTCATTTCTGGCCTCTCCAACCCATTGCATTTGTCTCTCTCTCACCAAAACTAACTGGAGGCTAGTTTTCAGACCAGTATAATTCTTTGTAGGTCACTAAGAAATTAATTTGTAAATTTGGATGCTCCAGTGTTTACTGCACACAGATTTGTGATATTTTAATTTTGAATTGATCTCTTTATCATTATATAATGTGCTTCTTTGTCAATGTTTCCCCTTTGATCTTTTTTTTTTCTTTTTGATTGTTGTTGGTTAAAATGCCAGCATTGGTGGTGTGTTGGTGAAAGTGAGTTCTGCACCTGTGTGTGCTGGTGGTGGCCTGATGGCAATGTCCCTTTGTGCATGTGCACAGGCAATGTGGATGGGGAAGTCTGTGTGCAAGCACATGCCAACTTAGGAATTCTGATACTGGCCACTAGGAAGAACACTTGTTTTGCACCTGAGGCTGTGCTACATGCAGGTGCAGCCAGATAGGGACCTTGGGAAAGGCTAGCAGATATGGGTGCTCAGATCAGACTAGCCCCATTCCATGGGCTAGATAGCCCTTTTCTGTCTAGGTCTGACAGTCCATTTAGGCCAAACCAACCTTGCAGAACAGGGCAAACCTAGGAGGACTGGTGTCCTTAGCCATGCTCCACTGCAGTCCTTCTTATGCCAGACCATCTGGGCTCTGCACAGGCTGTAATTCTATCCCTGCCAACTCTCCAAGAAGCTCTCCAAACCAGCTCAAATGTCTGCATGAGTTGTAGGATCTTCTGCAGATAGAATTCTGGACGTCAGTGGTAAGAGTAGGCCACTCCATACCTGTTTAACTCACCTCTTTCCTACGAGCTGCCCCAAGCCAGGGGTAAGTCCTGGTCCTGGGCAATCTCATACAGTGTTTGCAGTTTTCTGTGCTTTCAGCTTAGGGTCTGGATCCTTTCTCCATTTGCTCTCAATGCCTTGCTTCTGAAGATCTGCTTAGAGTGTACCAGTCTTCTTAATTGTCTGATCTCTTGGTGTGAGAAGGTCTTTCTGGCCATGTCTAGCCAGCTCTTCTCCCTTATTTCTTATTGACCTGCACAATCTTTCTATTTCTTCTTTGATTTAGGTTGTGTTCTTATAGTCAGAGTTTACTTCTATTTTGTTATATATCTATTAAAAATGTTTATCGTAAATTGTATTGTATATATTTTAGGTTTACACCATGATATTACAGGATACATATAGAGAGTAAAGTGATTACTATAGTGAAGCCATTTAACTTATCTATCATGTCACATAGTTACATTATTATAGGTGACAAAAACAGCTAAACTCTACGTATTTAATTAAAATACAATATATTTTACTATCTATAGTCCTCACATTGTACATTAGTTTCCTAGACTTGTTTATCCTACATGTAGACTACTTCATATCTGTTGACCTTTTTCTCCCCACTGTCATCCTTCACCCCTACCCTTGGTTAATCATTGTTTTATTCTCTAATTTTATATACTTGACAACTTTTTTAAAAGATTTTACATGTTTGTAACACCATGAAATATTTTTCTTTCAATGTTTGGCTTATTTTGCTTAGCATAATGGTTCCCACGTCTATCCATGCTGTAGCAAATAGCAAGATCTCTTTATTAAGGTTAATAATATTCCTTTTAAACATAAGACACATTTACTTTGTCCCTTTATCCATTGATGTACACTTAGATTATTTTCATATGTTGATTATTGTGAATAATGCTGTAATAAATATGGAAGTGTAGATGTCTTTATCAGGTGGTAATATTTCATTTTCTTGAGGGTTTTCATCTAGTAAAGGTATTGCTGGGTCATAAAGTACTTCTGTTTTTAATTTCTTTAGAAACCTCCATAGTGTTTTCCATACTTGCTGTATCAGTGTACATCCCCACTAACAGTTTACTAGGTTTCTTGTTCCTCTACACTCTCGCCAACCTTTGTGCTCGCTTGTCATTTTGATAATAGCCATCCTAAAGGGTATGAGGTGATATCTCATAATGAGATAATTTACAGTTAATTTGCATTTCCTAATGATTAGTGAGGTTGAGCACATTTTCATATGCCTGTTGGCCATTTTTATGTCTTCCTCAGAGAAATTATTTTCAGATCCTTTGTCCATTTTTTATTCAGGTTATTATTTTCTTGCAATTGAGATGTAAGTATTTAAAATAAATTTTTGATATTAATCATTCATCAGATATTAGCTGTGCAAATATTTTTCCCGGTCTGTAGGCTGCTGTTTTATTTTGTTGATTGTTTCCTTTGATGTGCAGAATCTTTTTAGTTTGATGTAGTCCTATTTATTTACTTTTGATTTTGTAGCTAGACTTTTGGTGTGATATCCAAAAAACCATTGCCAAGACCAGTATCAAGGAAGATTTTCCTTATATTCTCCTTTAGGGTTTTTATGATTTCAGTTCTTACATTGGGGCCTTTTATTCATTTGACTTTATTTTTGTGCATGGTGTAAGATAAGAGTCATATTTAATTCTTTTGCATGGAGAAATACAGTTTTCCCAGAACCATTTATTGAGGAGACTGTCTTTTCCCCACCACAGCCTCTTGGTGCTCATGTCAAAAATTTGTTGACCATACATGTTTGAATTTCTTCTGTGCTCTCACTTCTATTTCATTGGTCTTTGTTTCTGTTTTTAGGCTAGCACAATATTAATTTGATTAATATAGCTTTGTAATATAATTTTACATCACAAAGTGTCATGCTTCCAACTTCATTTTTCTTTTTCAGTATTGCTTTGGATATTCAGGATTTATTTGTGATTCCATAACCACTTTAGGATTCTTTATTCTATTTTTGTGAAGAATAATACTGAAATTTTGATAGGGATTACATTAAATCTCTTCATTGCTTCAGGTAATATAGATGTGTTAACATTAATTCTTCCTATCCATGAACATGGAATATCTTTTCATTTATTTTTGTCTTCATTAATTTTTTTCATAATTGCTTTATAATTGTAGTGTACAAATCTTTTACCTCATTGGTTATATTTATTCCTAAGTACAGTTTGTGTCAATGGTGGATTAGTTTCAGAACGCCTGCAGTTGCAAAACTTCACATATATTCAAATCTCCAGTTGGCCATTCAGAAGTTGTGTATACAAAAATCAGTCTTTCATATATACCCAGGTTTTGCATCCTGTGGATACTACATTTTCGATCCATGTTTGGTGCAGACACATGACCCATGAATACAAAGGGTTGACTATATTTTTAAAAATTCACATAGAAACTCACCCATGCAGTTTAAGCCCAAGTTATCCAAGGGTCAAGTACATATTTTTTAATGGTATTGTAAACAAGATAGTTTTCTTGAATTTTTTTCAGCTAGATTGCTATTTGTATGTAGAAATGCTACTGATTTTTGTATGTTGATTTTGTATTAAGTTTATTACTTTTAATAGATTTTTGTGGAATATTTTGAGTTTCCACGTATAAGATTACGTTAACTGCAAACAGAGAAAATTTACCTATTTTTTTCTTATTTGGAAGCTTGTTACATCTTTTTCTTACCTGTTTGCTTTTGCTGGTAATTCCATTACTATGTTGAGTAGAAATAGTGAGAGTAAGCATCTTTGTCTTTTACTAGATCTTGAAACATTTTCAGTTGATCCCCATCAATAATGATGTTAGTAGTGAATATTTCATAAATGGCCTTTATTATGTTGAGGAGCTTTTCTACTATACCTAAGTTGCTCAAAGTTTTTATCAATTAAGGATGCTAAACATTGTGAAATGGTTTTTCTGTGTTAACTGAGGTAGTAATGTGTTTTTTTCCTTCAGTTTGTTAATGTAATGTATCACATTGATCAATTTGCGTATGTTAAACCAAACTTGCATGCCAGGGATATATCCCACTTGATCATGATGTATAATCTTTTTGATGTATTGTTGGGTTTCATTTGCTAATATTTTGCTAAGGCTTTTTGTATCAATGTTCATTAGAGATATTTGGCCTCTACTTTTATTTTCCGGTGGTATTTTTGGCTCAGATATGAAAGTGATACTCACCCCATAAAATATGCTTGGAAGTATTCTCCGTAGCTCTTTTTTTGTAAGAGTTTTAGAAGTATTGGTAATAATTTTTTGAATGTTTGGTAGAATTTCTTTCTTTGGTAGAAATTTGGAAGAAATGGTATAATTTCTAAATTCTACCAAACATTCAAAGAATTATTACCAATACTTCTAAAACTTTTCTTTTGTTGGAAGGTTTTTAATACCTTCTTTAATCTCTTATTATTGTGCTGTTCAAGCTTCCTAATTATTCTTGATTTAATTTTAGTAGATTATATTGTTTTAGAAATTTATTAATTTCCTCTAAGTTATCTAATTTGTTAGCATATAATTATTTATAATATTCCTTTTAAATCCTTTTTATTTCTGAGACAACTGTTACGATGTTTCCACTTTCATTTCTGATTTTAATTATTTGAGTCTTTCAGGGTTTTTGGGTTTGTCTGTTGCTTTTGGATAGAAAGTTCTATATACGTCTTTTAGATCCATTTGCTCTAAAGTGCAGTTGAAGACCAGTATAAATTTACTAATTTTTTGTGTGGTTAATCTATTTGTTGTTGAAAGTGGAATATACAATTCTCCTAGTATTAGAGTATTTCTCTCGAATTCTTCCTTCATGTCCATTAATATTTGCTTCATATGTTTAGTTGCTCCAATGTTGGGTGCATAAAATTGTTGTGTTCTTTTGATGAATTGACCCCTTTATCATTAAATAATGATGTTTTTGTCTCTTGTAACAGTTTATGTCTTAAAATCTATTTTAATCTTACGTAAATATAGCCACCTCTTCTCTCTTTTGGTTACTTGTTGCATGAAATATTTTCTTCATTCCTTCATATATAGCCTATGTGTGTCCTTAAAGCTCAGATGGATCTCTTGATGGCAGAACATACTTGAATACATTAAAAATCTACTCAGTCATCTTTTGTCTCTTGATTGGGAGTATTTAATTCACTTATATTCAAGATTATTATTGATAGGTAAGAAATCACACTTGACATTTTGTGAAGTTTCTTTAGTTGTAATGTTTGCCTGTTATGTTTGCAACTATGTCAGTGGTCTGGGCTGGGGAAGTCTGTGATGACAGTGGTGTAGTTTTGGTGTGGGTATGGTCATTTATCTGGTTTATGGGCCAAATACAGGCAGGCTGAATGGCAATGCCTTTAGGGAGGTACAGCCATGACTGTACTGGTTGTCAGGCCTACCAACCATGTGGCAGGGCAGTCTCTCTGGTGGGAAGAGCCAATGCCAGACAGACTGTCAGGCCAAGTGCAGGAACAGATAGGCACAGTAGGCTGGTTAACTGTGCGGTGTTTTTGTTTTCAGTAGGTGGGGCTGCCACTCTGCTCGTTGTCATGCCTGATGTGTGTGCACATAGGTGTGGTGATTTGTGCACCAGTTCAGCAGCTTAACTACTGTCCAGTTACACCAATTTTCTGGAGTGATTCTCTGTGGGTTGTATTGAAGTGGTGTCTCAATTCTTTCATCCATTCTAGGTTCCATGTCATTTGTTGTAACACAAATGAACTTGGGACATCATATTAAGTAAAACAAGCCATATACATAAAGAGAAATACCACATGATAACACTCACATTTGGAATCTAAAAATACAATAGCTTGATATTATAAGTAGAGTGTGGAGGATAGAGAGAGGTTGGCAAATGGGTACAAAGTGCATCATAATGGGAAGAGGAAGTTCTGGTGTTCTATTGCACAGTGGGATAAACAGGACTAAAAGTAAGGTATTACATATTACAAAATAGTCAAAGGAGAGGCATTTGAATATTATCACCATGAAAAAATGTTAAAAGAATGAGGAGATGGGTATGGTAAGTACCCTGATTTGATCATTACGAAACATATATCTTTATTGAAATATTATATTGTATATCATAAATATGTACAATTATAATGTGCCAATTAACAATATTTGAATTCTTTGTCAGGCATTTCAAGGATCTCTATTTCTTTGAAATTTATTTTCTAGAGATTTTTCTTCCTTTGGTGATATTATGATTTTATATTCCTTATGCATTTGCACACTTGTCTGTGCACCTGAAAGAGGAATCACCTCTTCCTGACTTTATGGACTGGCTTTGGTGAGAAAATATCTTGCCTCTAGGTAGATGCAAGGGTGCTGGCTAAGAGAGGTATATACCAATATCTGGTCCAGAATTTGGATATACATGTTGGCAGACAGTGTCAGGGCTCCATCTGAGGGTAAAGATTATAGTGGTGGCTTTGGCTCTAGTAGATGACACAATGCAAGGTCTGGCTGATTGGGAGACATATCATCATGAGCTCTGGACAGCTGTCAGCTGGATTCAGCATTCACAAAGACTGCAGAGATCTTCTCTTGTGACATGTGTGGGTGTCCATGAGACAGCAAGGACTTTTCAGGTTCTCAGCATTGAAGGAATTGAAATTTTTCTACCTTTCTTTTTCTTCATGTAGAGGAATTGCATCTAAAGGAAACTCTCTTGGCACTGAGGTTGAGGCAATGCAGGTAAAATGCTTCTTGCCATTTCTATGCCATGATCCTTGTTTTGTTGTTGTTCTACTGAGTGGCTGCAGCTTTTTATTTGTACTATGTAGCTCTTCCAGAGCTATTTTAATTTCTGACTAACTGTTAAAATTGTTGGGTTTTGGGCAGGGAAGTGAGTAAGGACTTTTTAGCTTTCCATTTTACTTATGTCACTTGTCAAGCCAATTTTAGAAATGCAGTTATTATGCTTCATTGTTTAACTTAATGAAAGTCCACATAACATAAACAGTTTCTAAGTTTGAAGGTAAATGAAACACTCTGATGAAGATTTTTATGTTATGTGAAATAAGCCAGGCAGAGAAAGACAAACATCACTTTCTCACTTATTTTTAGAATCTAAAAATCAAAACAACTGAACTCTTGAACATAGAGAACAGCAGGATAGTTACCAAAGGCTGAGAAGGGTTGTGGGGGGTTTGAGAAGGTGGTGGGGATGGTTAATGGACACATACACACACACACACACACACAAAACAGAAAGAATGAATAAGAACTACTATTTGATAGCACAAACTAACTATAGTCAATAATAACCTCCTTATATGTTTAAAATAAATAATATAATTGGATAGTTTCTATTTGCTATTAACAATTTTTATAACTTTGGGAAAGCTGATTAATATTGATAGTTATTCCTTAATTTGAATATTAATATTAAATGAAATATTTTATTTAGAAGATCTAGCATAAGCATAGGACAAGGACTGAATAATGAGAGATATTATTATTACTTTGGAAAATATTAAGACCATGAAATAAAGGGTGGCTGAGGGGTGGCTCTTGACTGAAAATTTGTTAGAAGGTACTTTCCGATATGACAGTTAAGTTCTATGTCTTGATCTAAGCGTTTTGGAAATACTTTACACCTTGACTTAAGTCATTTGTGTATGTGAAAGTTAGTCATATGGTGTACTTGTGATTTATGCATCTTATGATGTAGTTCCCTGAGGGTTCTGATGTACTGGTGATTCAGTTGTTTCATCAGCTCTAGTTTCCATGTCATTTGTTTTATATAAATGAACCTGGAGTACATCATATTAAGTAAAATAAGCCATACACAAGAAAAGAAATACCATATGATAACACATGTGGAATGTAAAAAAAAAGTTTGATATTATATAAGCAGAGGGTGGAGGATAGAGAAAAGTTGGTCAATGGGTACAAAGTTACGACATAATGGGAGGAATAAGTTCTGTTTTTCTATTGCACAATGGGATAATACGGTTAAGAGTAAGGTAAATATGTAAATTAAATATGTGATGTAAATATGTAATATGTGTACTTTTTGAAAGCTGTCTATTATTTCTTCATTGCTCCGACTTCAGAATCTTCCTAAACATTGATGTGATTATCTGAATAAAACTGATATATTAGTGAAATGTATAAAAATAAACCAGTGTAGTTACAGTATAATGTATTTGCCTATATTTGTGAGTGAGAAGTAGCAGTTTTAAAAATTATAAGACGCAGTTTGCTTTGATTATAATGTTTTATATTTTAATTGTATAAAATTTGCAAAATGAAAATGTAAAAACCCACAACAAAAATAATAACATAAAAATAACTTGCAATGTTATCACCTAAAAATAGTATTTTGTTAAATAAACTTTTTGCACCTATGCATATATATTCTTATATATCTCCCATATATTTTAATAATATATGATGTCATACTTGTGTAACTCACACTATTTTCATTTAATAAAGTATTATATTCTTTGCATTTTAGATAGGTTTACATTATTTTTAATACCTTTGAAATTCATAGTATGAGCATATAACTTATAAATAATATCTTCTTCTGGCATTTAGATTGTTTCTCCTTTGATTTGACTTAATTATAGTCATGCTGCAAGAAACTTTGTCTGTAAAATATTTAGAACATCTACCTAGTAATACAATTGCTGGAATAAAATATATGTACATTTAAAAAATTTTCATAGCTATCCCCAAATTACCCTTCAAGAAACTTGCAGTTATTTATATTCCTGTCTAAAGTGAATCAGAAGCCATTTCCCCACATGCTTGTCAATGCTGAATACTAAAAAGATTAAGCTTTGCCAAATCGATAGGCAAAAGAATTTGTTCATATTGTGTTGGTTGCTAATGGTGTTAAACTATATTTTACTTTCTACAATTACTACATTTACTTCTGCCTGCTTTATCTGTCACAGTCTTCATGTTATTATAACTGAGTTGCATAAGCTAGTTAAATAAGGTTTCAAGATTTTATTTGGACAACAGTATTATGGAATAAACACTGTTGCTCTACGATTTGGTCAAAGGACAACAAGTGGTTAAAACTCCACATGAAACTGTATTCTCATATTACATAATGCCCCTGCATCACAACTCAGTAGAGATCTCTCTAATAAAAATAGTGTTGTTGTTTTTTTCTCCTTTAGTGAATACAAGGTGTCAAACCCTGGGATATTTTTAAGTGAAAATATATTTGTTCCCCATCCACTCTGTTGGAGAACAAATGGTGAGACCTAAACATAGCAGACAATCTTTCGTGGTCTTCTTTCTGACTACTATTTTGGAGGTTGGTAGTAACCATTGAGCTATAGAAAAAGCCATGATGTACTAAATATAGTAAAATATTGCCTTAAACATAGGTGGTTTTGGAATTCGTACATAGACTTGGGGAAAAAGGAAAAGAAACGGTGGCCTCTGGAATTTGCTGGGCCCCACTAAATTATTTCTAGGGCCCCTTAATTATGTGAATACTTTTATTAAACAATGTATTATAAAATTCATGGTTCATGTAAAGTATAGGAATTTATTGACAAAGTTGGCAAAATGGATAGAGAATACATGAGCGTGTATTCATTTGCTTACTATCTTATTAGTCAGTACTGGTGAAAAATCTTGGTATTTTCCAAGAAACCCCTTTTACGGTTATGGTCCAGAAGCCATCTCTTTATTTTCTTTATGTTTAGCTGCACAGTTTCTGCCTAATTTCTAATCTATCAACAGAAAGGTAGCTACATTATTTCTCATGCAATGTTATTGCTTAAAATGATATGGCTCTTTGGAATTCAGATTGAAACCATATAGATCTCCTTGGCTCTTCAGTTTCTAGTATCATTTGTTTAATGTTGGTTACACAGTCACGATGCTATATTATCCATTCTCCCACCAGTGACCACTGGCTTCCAATGAATTTCTCGAGGTTGTTCTTGTGCTTTGATGTGACCACAAATGCAAGTTTACCCAAAGTATGCAGGAAAATATGAATAATAATCAATTTTCTGGTCATATTAAATTTATTATTTGGAATTATATAGCATAATGTAAAAACATATTTTTTCTTGAATGCTTTAGACCATGACTATTGGATTCCTAGAGTGATTTCTGTTAATGTTGACAGTACTGATACCTTCTGCTCTTGCATGGAGATAGGTAAGAGTTTTCAGGAAAGAGTGAGAAAACTGATCCCATTCATGCAAGTAATGTCTGTCTCTCTACTTATCATAAATTAAGACCCGTTCAGGAGAGAACAATGTCAGCACATCGATGAAACACCAGTGAAGGTAACAAAAGAGCCCATTTATTGCAGTGCAATGGTCTGAAAATCCCTTGAAGGAGATAAGGAGGACTGTTAGACAGTAAGTGCAGAGATAACAATGTGTATCGAGTGTCAGACCTGGATTTAGCCATGAGAGGCATCAGGTAAAGGCATCTGCTCCAAAGCCTGCCATGATTGGGTGCTGTAGATTCAGGCAGCACCATGGTTAGAAAATAAACCAGTGAGAACCAGCACATACATACAAATGTGTAGATTATGCCAAAGGCCAGCAATGGAACATCCCATTGGAAGCACTGACATATGAGATTTCTTATAAGCATACTTCTACATCTGCTTTCCCTTGAAATTTAGAGTTTGAGAAGCTATATACATTTCAGGTTTCTAGTTAATATGAAGGATTAGGGTTATTTCAGATGTCTTTCCTGAATTTATACAAGTAAACATGCTATTTTTTTACAATTGTTATTTCTTCTCTATTGAATTGACTACCCATTTCCTAGTTTAACAATCATTATGCTTTATCTAGAAATACTTTATGGGGTGGGGGGCAAGCCTTCTTTGATCACTTTGCTAGGGCCTAAGAAGATCTCTAATTATATTATATTTAAATATTTCGTTGACTTTTAAATTTAGAAAAATGGAATCCCACATCTCTTAGGATGGAGAAGACACAAATTACCGTAATTATTTAACTTCTATGAAATATTTTTACCATGTAGAAGTGCCCTTTTCATACCCTGTTTATCCGTTTCAACTCTCATTTCAATGCTCTGTCCAAATCTTCCTGTTGCCTTGAGTTTCCTTTTGTTTGTTTTTTCTTACTTATTCTCTAAATTTCCACAGGTCTTGATCATTTGAAATTTCTAATGATTTTCTAAGTACAGCTTAACTAGAAACTTGATATGTGCTGGTTTGTGTGTGCATGTTTAGGAGAGTGGTTATTTAATAGATCATAGCATCCTGAATCTTGAAGCCTTGGTCTAGAATCATGGCTATAATATCTACTAGCTATGGGCAAGTTGCACAACTTCACATCGCTGCATTATTTCTTCTGTAAAACAAATTCCTTGCAAGCTTATTTTGTGACCTATGTCATATACATATAATGTAAAGTGCCTCGTTCTGACAAGTGCTCAGTTTATTTCTGACTTTTTCTCTCCTGGTTGTTGATTATGTTTTTACAAAATAAAGTTTTTTTTTCTTTTTTAACAAGTGGTATTGGTTACATTGCAAGCATCTTGTAAAATTAAATGTCATATGTTTAGCACAAAGCAAACACTTGGTCCAGAGAGAGTTGGGGCATAGTTTCTAAAAAGTGTATCTAAAAAAAGTGTATCTAAATAAAGTGTATCTAAATTAGGGTTATTTTCTTGCCTTGCTTTTTTGCTTTAGTGATGCTTCCCCATCTATATATATTGTTGTTGTATTTTTTTAAATATTCAAACTTTGTCTTCGCTCTTCTAGTTATGTTAAAGACTAAGCTGGTTGTGAATTGGCCATCATTAAATAGCCTAGGAGAATTGTAGGGTGCAGAATGCTCTGTATTTATTAGCAGAAAACTAAATTGCTGGCTTTACAAAGAACATGACTTGTGCAAAGGGGTGATTATAATCTTGTTTTGATGGCTTCTAATGAAGCATAATTTAATATTGCTCACCTAGTGCCTGATGTTAATTGTATTCCCTTTAGCTAGAGGCTACTCAGTTCCCTGACATACCCAAAGACAGTATTTGGGTGAAAAAAAAGTAAGATTAACTGGAAGCAGTAAATATCTACATTTATCTGTTTTCAGGAGTTCATTCTGATGCTATTTATAGGAGTTAACCAGTCATGAAGTTTGACTCTCTAAGAGGTAAAATATCCAAGTGGTCAAGTAATGCAATGATTATGGTTTTATCAGCATGCTTAACTATTTGTTCTAATTCCAGCTGTGATGATTATGTATTCCGTTGTTCAAGGGCACATTTCCTTGCTTACAGGAGGGAAAGGTTCTCTTTTGAAACTGTGCAGCAGTGGCACACAGCTGAATCTCCTTTGTTACTTGTCCAGAAAGTTTAGTCTTTAAATCTTTTACCTCAATCACAAAAGACAATTCCCCAATGGAGAAATTAGAAAATCACAAAATATTCTGAACACTTCTGGAAATTATTTTATTTTCTCATGTATGAGATAGCTAGTTGGGGTTGTTGATGAAACCATGCCTATAATAGTTTAGGAAATACACTATTATTAATTCAATATTGCTGTGCATTTATTTATAAACACAGCATTAATGGAAAAGTAATATTATTGAGTGGAAAATTATTAAAAAATGACAGATAAGGATATAACATCTATCCTACAAAAATGTTCTTACAAAGTGTTAAGAAATAGGCAAAATATCTGAAAGAAAAATGGAAATAGGCAATTGACAGAAAAGAAAAACTAAAGGGTCATCACAAGAAATAATACAGTTGAATTCAGTACTGATCAGAGGCTTATAAGTTAAAGTAACCATGAGATACCACTTTTACCCAATAGAACAGCAAAATTTAAAAGAAATGATAAGAACTGGTGCTGACAGAGGTATGAAAAAAAGTACAATCCCATGAATGTCTTCTGGACATATAAATGGTAATCCCATTTTTAGCAACACTAACTAAAATTAAAATACCTTTAACTTCAGGAATCCCACTCTGGGGAGTTTATCCCAAATAGATAAAAGTCTTAGTCAAAGGTTTTAAACATAGGCACATTTATGAAAGCAATTTCTTTAGTGTACCCTTAGGTAAAGCAGATGACTGTCAATAGGTGAATGGCTAAGTGAACCATGTGTACTCACAAAATGAAATATTATGTAACCATTTAAAACTAGAATTGTATCAGTTGAAACAACAATTTTCGTTATCACTGAATAAGCAATATAAAACACAATTGTTTATCAAAATATTTTCTACAATAAATATGCATATTAACACAGGCATTTTTACTTTGCACATAACTATGAATATTTGCAAAATGTATTATTTTAAATCATTCTTATATACGATTAAGCGGGGAACAACGTATGGAAGAAAACAAAGATGAGTACCAGGTTTTTAAAATGGGTACCAATGATTTGTAGTGGAAAGTGGAAGTGGATAGAGGAGAGGAAAAGAGGAAAGTGAGAGATAAGTAAAGAAAAATCTAAAGCAATAAAAGAAAAAGAATGTGTATTACAATGCCAATACTATGTAGGTGATAATGCATGTACCAGTGCATATATGTTTATAAATATTAGAAAAACATGTTAACCAATATCTAATGACTTAGGATGCATATGATGTATAATGGAGATAATAAAAACAAGTTGTTCAAAATTCAAGATATTAACTCTCTTGGAAGAGGTATGATTTTGAGTAGGATTAAGAGATGAGGAATACAATCAAAGAAAAGCACCTAAGGTCTCCAAGGTATTACCAATGTTATAAGATTATTAATTTTTATATTTTATGTATAAATGATATATATTGGCTTACATAAGTAAAATACAACATAATATTATAATACATTTTTACATGCAATATAAAAATAACCAACTAAATGATGATATGTATAACATTCATTTTTATATAGATATAAACAAAAACAAACTTAAAACTTTTTAAAACACACACACACACACACACACACACACACACACACACACGGTCAAAAGATACATGTATCATATAGGTTTCTAGTTAATATGCAATGCATGAAGACAGAAGAGTTGTGCAGTTAGTCTATCAAGGCTTTAAACATTGGTTAATGCTTCAGAATTAAGCATAATGAGGTTTAGTTATCAAGCAGATAAAATTTTGTTGTTGTTTTGCCTTTACTCACATTTCTATTGTATTATCTCCTTTGTATAACAAGCATTACTCTGACTTCTGTTACAATTTGAAAACAAAAATACTTATGTAACTAAAATGATACGGTTGCTATACAAAACCAAACATCTTTTTTTTTTTTTTTTTTTTTTTTTGAGATGGAGTTTTGCTCTTGTTACCCAGGCTGGAGTGCAATGGCACGATCTCGGCTCACCACAACCTCCACCTCCTGGGTTCAGACAATTCTCCTGCCTCAGCCTCCTGAGTAGCTGGGATTACAGGCACACGCCACCATGCCCAGCTAATTTTTTGTATTTTTAGTAGAGGCGGGGTTTCACCATGTTGACCAGGATGGTCTCGATCTCTTGACCTCGTGATCCACCCGCCTCGGCCTCCCAAAGTGCTGGGATTACAGGCTTGAGCCACCACGCCCGGCCTAACCAAACATCTTTTATACTCTCTAAATTCAGCTCAAATTGAATCCAAATTAAAAAATCATAACAATAAGATCAGAAATTAAAGAAATAGAAAATAAACCATAGAGAAGAACAACTCTATTTCTTTGAATGAAAAATAACTTAATAAAATAGATGATATTTTAAGGGACCAAAAATGAGTTTAGAAATAATAAAGAAACTGTATCCAAGGTAATTACATATACTATAAAAATCATAAGGTAATCTATGCCAATAAGTTTGATAGTTTAAGGAAAATAGTTTTCTAGAAAATTATAACTCCCAAAACCTACACAAGGAGACATAGTATATAGACAATATTATGACTTAAAAAAAAAATGGATAGTAAAAACTTTTTCTGAAAAACACTAGGCCAAACTATTTCATTAGTTATTCCCATCAAAATAAAGGAACTAATAATTTTTGACTTGTATAATGTATTACAAAAATAAAATAGGTCAGGTCTCTAATTCCTTTGATGAGGCTGGTATTATCTTGTTATAAATATTGATCAAGGGCATTACTAACAAAGAAAACTGTATGTAATTCTCATTTATCAACACAGGAGAAAAGCATGAATAAAATAATAGCACTTCAAATCAAGGAATGAAAAAATGATCTAACATTAATGATTTGACACAATACATCTGTTAATGTTATTTACCATATGAGCAGATTAAGGAAAAATACTACATGATTATTTCAAAAGATGTAGAAAAAATGTATTGCAATTCAAGTGTCATACAAGATAAAAGAAAAACTTTTAATGAAGTAGAAAATAAGGAAACTTTCTTAGAATGACATATGAGAACCAGTTGTTGACAAGATGTGGATGTCTACTATCACTGTTTCTACTGAATATTGTATTTAGGGCCCTTATCAGGACAATAAGACAAGACACTGTACTGGAATGCTAAGGGTATTATTATCTTGCTTGGTTAGAAAAGAAAATTAAGGCAAAGAAAAGTAACTTGTTAAAGATCACAATAATAAGGGTTGGAAATTTTTAAAAAACACACTTTTTTTCTTTCCAGATGACATGAATGTTTATAGCAAAAATGCAAGAAACTATAGATAATCTGTTGAAACTAATAGGAAAGCATTCAACAATTGTTAGAGACAGCACAATGTACAGAAATTAATAGTATTCTTTAAAAAGCAGTATCATAATCAATGATAACCTTATGTTAAAAAAAGATAACATTCATCAGACTGTCATAAATTGTAAAGTTATCAGGTCTATAACTACAAAAAAAGACACTGTGATGGAGAAAATTAAAAATCTTTACTGTAAAACTTATGAGAAGATGGAAGTTAAAGTTAAACATAACATTCTTGGATAAGAAAACAGTATTGCGATAGTTTTAATTCTCTCTAGTTATTTAAAACATATAATTATAATTAAGTTATTGACAATAGCACCCCATTGTGCAATCATAAATGTAATGAAAATATTTAGGAATATGTGTATATATTTTGAACCATTATAGTAGCACTGCTAAGGTTATTGTAATCTTGCTTGGTTAGATAAGGAAATTGAGGCAAAGAAAAGTAACTTGTTAAAGATCATAGAGGTAGAAAATACTGAAACCCAGATTTAATTCAGGCAGTCTCACGGTCTGTGTTATATTACTTCTAAATCGAAGAAATACTTTTTAAAAGTTAAAAAAGAAACTCACTTTCCTCTATGCACATATAATAAACATTAAATACAACACTGTTTTACTTAAATGTTTGTGTATGTAATATTCCAAAATATTTCACAGTATATTTGTGATTTATGCTAATTAAAGCATCTTTCACTTTTACAAATTGAGTTAATGCAGAGAGTTCTTGAATTGGAAATGATTTTACAAATTTCTCTTACAACAGACTTTCACTCAAACTAGTGTGTGCTTCTGTGATCTCTGTGACATAATACAGTTATGACTCAGAGTTTCCGTGCAAGGAAGAGGAGCTGTCCACCTGTCTTCAGTGTCATATTTGTATTCCAATCATTTCTGGAAATGAATATCTACTTTTATAAAAAAAAAAAAGTTTACTGGAAAATGAAGTGATTTTAAGTCATGTTTATAAAGAACACTTTAGCCTATCTGTCTTAGCTCTGTGTATGCATCTTCCCTTACCCTATAAATGTGGTACTGACTAATCTTTCAAGCACCAAACAAACCAACAGGTAAAAGCCAGCTTCTGGTAATAGCCTTGGCCTCAGATTGTTTATTTACCTTACCCTTTAGTCCTTGATCTCTTCTCCTTTACTCTTTGAAGTACTGATTTTGTGCCCCAACTCTTGATGTCTGCCTGGAGCCTAATCTGGAAAGGTGCTGGATACTTTCGAATTCCAACTAATAACTCATTTCTACATGGCAAATCTTGAGCTAATTACTGATGCTAAGTGTTTCTAGACTACATTTTATCAGGTTGTTAAAATATATATTATACTTATTAGACACTAAATTATGAAGATCACTATTTACTGAATGTGTCCTACTTTTCCAGGGACCTTCAAATTCAGACTAGCTGATAACAATTTTTCTTCATGCCCTGACCAGCTCAGTGAGTGTGGATGGCTTCTTCCTTCCTCACCAACAAAATTGACATTATTAGAGTTTCTGTTACACTATTGTCACACATTGAGTGTTCTGTCAGTTTTATCCTTACATTGTATTGGTTTATTTATTTTGTCCTATTACCCTCTTTTAAGCCAGATCTATTCCAAGCCCTTTCTAATCAGTTGAATCTTTTTTTTTTCTTTGAGACAGAGTCTCACTCTGTTGCTCAGGCTGGAGTGCAGTGGCACAATCTCGGCTCACTACAAACTCCTCAACCTCCAGGGCTCAAGTTATTCCATTGCCTCAGCCTCCCAAGTAGCTGGGATTAAAGGCATCCACTACCACACCTGGTTAATTTTCTGTATTTTTAGTAGAGATGGGTTTTCACCATGTTGGTCAGGCTGGTTTCAAACTCCTGACCTCAGGTGATCCACCTGTCTCTGCCTCCCAAAGTGTTGGGACTATAGGTGTGAACCAGCAAGCCTGGCCCCAATTGAATCTCTTAAGAACCACAATGTGAATATTGCACTGATTAACAACCTAGGAGGTGCTTATCAATGGAGTTTAAAAAACTGTGGTACATATACACCATGGAATACTATGTAGCCATAAATAATAGAAAGCTCATGCTCAACATGGATGCAGCTGGAAGCCATCATCCTAAGTAAATTAATGTGGAAACAGAAAATCAAATGCTATATGTTATCACTTGTAATTGGGAGCTAAATATTGAGCATTCATGAACATAAACTTGAGAACAATAGACACTATGGATTACTAGAAAGGGAGGAAGGCAGGGAGACCATGGATGGACAACCTACATATTAGGAACTATGCTCACTACATAGGTAGTAGGATTAATGCCCCAAACCTCAGTATCACATAATATTCCTGTAAAATAAACCTGTACTGTACCCCTATATCTAAAATAAAATTTGAAATTTACAATAAAAAATTTTTTTAAAAAACCAATGAAGCACTTTATTCTAAATTCTTTGAGATAGTTGCTTAAATTAGCACTAGATGATAAATGTTGAGATCTCTGACTGGCACCATATGGTTTAAGAATTCCCTATCCCTACACAGCATCTGTGAGTTTGATACACATGCCTTCTGTGTTCCCTCATGTCACTCATAAGCAAGTATACTAGAATGCAAATTAAACACTCACTGAGGGTAACTGCTTAGCCTACTTGCAGGTAATGTCATTTCTTCTATTCATTTTTTCATATATTCATTTATTCTTTTAGCATACAGTTATGGAAAGCCAATTATGTGGGAGAGATTGTGTTACACAGTAGGAACATAAAGAAATAGAAGATAAGTTTCATTTCTCCAAGGAATTCACAAATGATAGGATGCAAACAAATGAACAAAGTATTATTACAGAGGGTAAAGAGCAGCTTGGAGAGTATAAAAGAGACAGTTCTTGAAAGAGCAGATTGCTCTGTTTTCTCTTTTTAGCAACATAATGCCTGACACAAATAAAGCACAAAATACATATTTTATGAATGAACATCTATTCATAATAAATATCCTCCATAATAAATAATGTATCTCTTGATTAGGGCATTTTCTTTTTCACTATAAACTTTAAAGCCTTCATAATTTTTAGCAATGCCATGAAAACATTCCTTCCAGCTCTGGTGAGGTGTATGCCACCCTTTTGCCAAAAACTGTTGTAATAATATCATAAACTATGGTCCAGTAAACCAAATTCAGTTTTTCATCACCATCTGTGTGCTGTAGGTGTTTACATTCAATTTCCTCCTTTCTTTTCCAAAGTCACAACATCTCACTGGAAAAAGTCATAAGATACCATCTGTGCCCCAAGATCTTTATGTTTCCATTCCAATCTTCAAAATAAAAAAGTATACATTCCAGGAAGTTATTTTATTTTCTCTTGTCATAATTTCTTTGCACTTTGTATTAATCAAGACTTTTTAAATAGACAGGACAGAAACCAATTTTGCTGATGTAAGAATCAAATGAATTTATTAAAATGATTGTATGTTACAAAATTAAGAAGAAAGCTTCACCGCCACAAAGCAGTTTGAGGGTAGGCACCACAGTCCACTACGGAGCAGTGGACTTGTACCAATTCTGTGGACTTGATTTTGTTGTCGTACTCTGGCACTGCTACCCATGGAAATTCAGTATGTTGCTTTGGCCACCTGCCACCAAAACCCATGCTAGGATTGCTAGGATGAACACTCTGATTGTCCAAACCTACATTTCATGTCTATGTCCTAGTGGCTGGATGCTCTGTTAAATGCAGGCTTTTCCAGTCACAAAGGCTTATTGTGAGAGGATTATGAAAACCTAGAGAGCAATTCAGCACTGGGTCTCAAGACAGTGGGGGTGGGGGACAAAAAGAAAATGTTCATTACACACATGTCCCATGTAAGTATATGACAGAGAATAGAAAGATTAATAATTGGGACAAATAAGAACAGAGCATTCCAGGACAAAAGCACATGCACTCATTAGGCTCTGTATCACTATGACCAATAATGAATATATCTCTTTCGTCTAAGGGGGTTCCTATACATCTCTGTATGTGTAATAGATTTTCTACATCTGACACATTTCCTTAAACCTCATAATTCTTGTGAATTTTTTGTATATTGCAGAAAGCTGTGGCATCTTCTATGGGAAGAGGTACATATTGGTGTTACAAGTATTCCATTTTAATTGTAGAAAATAGTGAAGACGCAATATTGAAAAGAGAGAGAAAAAGTTCACGCTATCCTATTACACTCAAATAACCATGAGCCCAGGTTAATGGCTCTCCTTCTAAATATTTATGTCCATGTGTACCTCTAAATTCATAACACAAAAGTATCCATGTATTTGTGGTTTATATTATCATACTATATACTGCTTTTATCTTGACTCTGTAAATTAAGAATTTATCAACTTTTTCATAAATTCTTGATAAATCAATTTATCAAGATATTGCGAAAATATCTTCAATCACAAAATTTCCATATTATTCTGCAGGAATAGATTATTTCTTCTTTTCTTTTTGCTCTTTTCACTTTTTAAAAATTGCCTACTCATGAAGTATTTGAATTTGCCTCTGCCTCCTCAGGAAAATATATTATTTCTATATTTTTGTCTTGCATGCTTTTTGCATACCATCTCTGGACATTTTTATCTTCTAGAGAGATATTACTCAAATCAGGTCAGACCAGTTGACATTTTCACATAATTGGTGAGTTCCTGAGTCAAGAAGACAAATATACCACATCCCCTGCAGGTCATTGAAGCATTTCTCTCGGTGTTCTTGCTTCCAGGGTTTCCAGATGGACTCTTGACCTTCTTGTTAATCAGCAGCAAACCCTATCTAATCCTAGTGCAGGTAGTGGCTGGGTTTTGACACCTCAAACCCTTTTGAGTTTCCAACTATGTGAACACTGTGAAAACTGCTGCTTTGCCTTTTTTGTCCACTCCTCTTGCTAGTCTCTGTTCATAGGGGTGAGCTAATTTCTCTATAGGGAAGAAAGTAAGTGGGTTAAGAAACAGCTGTTTGAGAATTTTGAGATGGAATGGACAAAAAAATTTTTGAGAGATTATCGCTTTTAATCTCTCAAAAATCTACAGCAAGCTGAGATTTTTGAGATGGAATGGACAGAACAGAATGAGTACTCTTGCCACTGTCAGATCTAAGCTGAAATCCCAATGCTTCTATTCAGGAGTTGTGTTTCTATTGGCAAGTTACTCAAATTAGCTGAGCCTCCATATTCTCATCTACAAAATAAAAGTAATACATATCCTAGAATTGTATAATTCTGTTGACCTCATGAACACTAACTCGTATGCAGTAACTAACACAAACTATGTTAACGTATACTGAACACATTGAAACTCACCCTTGAATATTTTTGAAATGGTCTTACCTATTACATTTTAGCTTAACATATTCATAGCAGGTTCTCTTACATAAGTAATTTTAAAAATACTAAAATTATGTTTATTATATTTAAAATTAGCCCCTTTGCTGCGAATGACTAAAGCAACACTATGGAATAAACTAGAAAGTTTACTTTTATAAAAGCGATAATTATTTAATCTCTCCTCTGTGCCTCCACCCTCATTCTTAAAAAGCACAATAGGCTGGGTGCAGTGGCTCACTCCTATAATCCTGGCACTTTGGAAGGCCAAGGATGGCAGATCATGAGGTCAGGAGACCAGCCAGGTCAACAGAGTGAAACCCCATTTCTACTACAAATACAAAAATTAGCCAGGTGTGGTGGCATATACCTATAGTTCCAGCTACTGGGGAGGCTGAGGCAGGAGAACCGCTTGAACCTGGGAGGTGGAGGTTGTGGTGAGCTGAGACCTTGCCACTGCACTCCAGCCTGGATAACAGAGCAAGACTCCATCTCAAAAAAAAAAAAAACAAAAAAAAAAAACAAAAAAAAAAAAACAGACAAACAAACAAAAAAAAACAACCAAAAAACCAAAAAACTCACAATATATACTGAACTGAAATGTACTAGAATAC
Source organism: Saimiri boliviensis (assembly GCF_048565385.1). NCBI lineage: Eukaryota > Metazoa > Chordata > Mammalia > Primates > Cebidae > Saimiri > Saimiri boliviensis. The sequence goes on from NC_133465.1 coordinate 38,289,358, forward strand.
AGACTCTGACCAAATTTTAGCTACACAATAAGCCTTTAAAATATTGGCTGCATCTATTTCCATATAGAACATTAAAGATTTGGATTTTTCTTTCCTTCTTTTTTAATCAAAACGTAAGCAACTTAAATTTTGACATAACCTATCCCTTTTTCACATAGGCACATGTGAACATTTTTTCTCTAACATAATTAGGTCCAACAATTTTTTTTTCTGCTTAGTGGCCTTTCTTTAGAAGAGTGGGTATATTGTTTCATAAGCACTGCAACTTAATGATAGCTAGCATTTGAAAATAACTTAAATTTGAAGTTATTTTGCATGGCACATTTTGATATCAAAATTAATTCACTCTTGTGTATAGGAAAGATAATATTTTTATTACTGATAGTATCATTATCATCATCATCATTTCCCATCTTATGTCTAAATGGACTAAAAATCTAATCAACTCAAATCCTGACTTGGGATCACACAGAGACTGACCCTCAAAATGTGTGCCTGTTAATACCAGTGGTCATGCTTTTTTCATGAAGCTAAATGACCTCACAAAGGAGGCTGTAATGAAAATATTGTCTTCTGTTTACATTTGGAAAATTCACTATAGATTGATAGATGATAAATACAGATATATATGTATGTGTAATGTATTTGTATTAATTATTGTTTAAAATACTGTTTTTTTTTTAAATGGCATGGTTCTGTGCACCATGAGGGCTTATCTATGATCTTCATTCACTTGCATTTCTTTTTAGAACCTACAGTGTTGTAAATCACTCAAGTAAAGCCAACAGGGATTATTACTTGCTTTAGCTAATAGTGAAAAAGAACTACTATATCCTGACTTCCGTGCAAATTAACAATTTAAAGATAAATAAGACAAGATTCCTGACTCTGAGTACTCAAAGTAATGTGAACCACTGTAATTCTGGTAATTTTCTTATGTAATGCAATATATGTACATATTAAGTCATGAGAGTGAATTACGCCTGTTGGGGTCACAGAGTTTCCTTGTAAATATGGTATTATAGCGAAGTCTGGATAAATAAGTACCCTTGTGGGACAGATCCGTATGTTTCCTTACATTTGTATATGGGTTCAGAAACCAAAAAAAATTTAAGAAGTGTTGATTTTTTGACAAAGAGAAGGACTGGAATTGTTAAGAGTAACTGGATCAAGTAAGGCCAACCAGCTACTGGCTTATAACCCCTGTGACAAAGTTTAGACTTTATCTTGTATGAAGTTAGGAGCAATCAATGTTTTCCCCCCCAAATTTTATGATTAAATTTGTGTTTTACAGCTTACTTCTGTTAGTAGCATATAAGGAAAAATCCGTATTTTAACAATGTATACATCTTGAAACATACTGATTTAGTTATCCCTTTTCACCCAAAATATGTCTATGAGAGTCTATATTATGGCATTGCACAATTACAAATAGATACTTATTGAATATGACATGTGACTTATCACATTAAATTGAAATCACTGCATTCTATTTCTCTGCTGTATAAAACTGAAAATAATAAGTACACTTATATATGATAGGTTGAATAACTTCAGAATAAAGCCTTCTTGCCTTCTTTTAAGACAAGTAAGATATCTCTGTTCTGTGTGCTTCTAACAACAGACTAATTCTTGCTTCCATAAATTTGATTAGCCATGATTAGTTCCATCTAAGATGTCTTTAACACACATATATTTACTGAATCATATGTAAAAGTAAGTACAATTAAGATTTGTCACCCAAATTAACACTAAGAATATATAAAATGTGAAATATTCCAGGGAAATGAACAAATATTTATTTGGTATTTCCTTTGTTTAAGACAAATTAAGCATATTATCTTAAAGGAAAAAGCAAAGGCAATAGATAGGTTATATGGAATAAAAATTTCCATAAAAAATTTCAAGGTTTGCATTAAGATAAAATAAAATTCTTATATTCCCCCATCATCTCACAAAAATATATTCTCATTCAGAAGCATAAAATACCAAACCATATCTTTGTAATTTCTACTCAATGGTTAAATTAAGAGTAATTAGAATAATTACAGAGAAAATTAGAATAATATTAGAAGCTGTCTCTGAGTCACAGTAAAAGTCATACTGAAGAAACTCTTATCCCTCAAATGCCATTCTTTTCTGGAGCGTACTTTAGTAGTGCACATGTGGTCTTGATGGCCATTAACATTATCTGCAGCTATTAATGGACTAGCCCACCATCATTGGACTTCTATATGGTTTTCCTGATGTTACTCCCAAAGCTGTGGACTCTATGAGTCACCTATGTCATCATGCTGATGGTTTAATAACATCCTTTGAAATCATCATCACTCTTGCCATGGCAATCATAATGGTACTCTATTCTGATTATTCCCAGTGCTTCTATGGCTGACTCAGAAGGGAGTCAATATCACAGATGTTTTAACTCCCCTAGTAGGTATCTAAGAAAGGAATTTGTTTTTCTTAATTACTGCGTTTAAATTTTGGCTCTGCCAGTTTTTACACCTATGATCTAAGGAATTACTTACCCTAGCTGAGCTGAATCTCCTCAATTATGACATAAGAATTATTCCTGACTTTTCTCCTTTCCTCCCCTTGCCCAGCTAACTGGATTTTGGGAAGAGCCACATGAAGCAACAGGCATTTCTTAAGATGAATAGTTAATAGTAGCTTTGTATTTTACAAAACATGAAACTTGAAGTCAAGTTTATGATCTGGAAACAAAGCACCTTGTAATATGAGCAACACTGTATCTTGGAATTGATATGTAATGTTATTTTCCTGAGTGTGCATATGGCATTTACTTAATGCAGTAATAAATAATAGATTCAATGTTCATCTGTAGAGGAAACTGCCAATTTTTCTATGAGTATTTAGTGCACCCTGGTACTAAAAGTCTTTAAACATGTGTTAATATTAAGACTTGGGCTCTTGCCAAATGAGAGTAAATTTAGTTGAGTTTGAATACATCTTACTCAATGGTTATTTAATTATAAAGGAGATAATAAAAAAGTAAAAAATCACAAATGCTTGGTGAGCTGAGGAAACTGAGCTCGTTAAATTTTATCTCTAATAGAAAGACCTCCTGAAGGGTTTCACCAGGTAATCCATAGTGATTCACGAAGAATGCTCTATGTTGCATGCATTTTCTGAATGCAGGTGCCCTGTGGTTTTCCTTCTATGTGGTAATGTGTTGTGGATGCTTGTCAATGAACACCGTATGAGACATTAAATTAAATATGTCTAATACACACAAATTCTGCTTTCTCAAGGCCTAGAATAAAAATGACTGTCATTTATGTGTACATCTACACAAGAGTAAATTATTACAGCCAGTTATAGAGATGCTTGATTTCTCAGAAAGGCCAAATGCAGATAGATAAGAATTACCCTTCTTTCTCCTTCTCTTCTACCATCTCTGAAGTGATAGACAAAACATTCTTTAATTTTAAAATATATCCATAAAAAAGAAGTATAGTTTGAATTACTTTAAAACTTCTCCCAAATTGTTTAAAGAGAGAAATCCTCCAATTAAGGCAGAAAAATGAATGTGAATATCTTACCCTAGGAGGCAGTAGTTTAGTTGGAAATAGTTGTCTAGTACCATTTATTGTGCTGAGGGTTGCCTTCGTAGCATTTGGAAGAGTGCTGCTACCAAGAGAAAAGGGGCCTTAAAGCTGCCATCAGTTGTGAATTAGGTTACAAGGACATTAATCTTACTAAGCACCAAGAAAGATATTGGGTTAATATTAGAAGTTCAACACAGCAACATTCTCAGTTTGTCTGGCCAAGATTGTTAGATTCAGTATAGCCCAAAAAACTTCCTTCAACTGAGGGAAAAGAAATAGTAGTTAACAATTCAGCTTATACTGCAAAATGTTAGCCCTCAAAAGCAAGCCAGAGTGACATCAAATGTCTAAGCCTGTAAACACTGGCAATTTTAGATCCCTGCAGCTAAATATTTACTGCACAACTGTTAAATTACCTTTGTGTAGATCTGAGTGCAGACACTCTTTCATTGTAGGATTTAATAAGTCAGTTCTGATATTGGTAATGAGTCAGTTCTGATACTGGTAATGATGTATGAATGATGTATTTTAGCTATGTTAAGTTTTAAAGCTACAGACCTAAATTTCTGTTTGGAGGTCCATTCAAGATTCTGCCAAATTGAGAATTTAGATAATATTATATGCTGGCATTTTTTTGTTTATAGAGCATTCCATATATTTATAAATTACAATTATTTTCTCCCTTTAAAGATGCAAATGAACTATAAAGAAAAATGTATGGAAAGGTTAGAGGAGAAAAAACTCTGTGCAATAAGGCTTTTACTTTTTCTTTCTTTTAAGGTCAAACTTTTATTTAGGAAATCCTGTCCTTGTTTACATAAGCTATGTTGCACTGGTTTATGGGGTCACATTGGTCTGCCTGTGTGCTTATACTAAGTGTTTAACATTTCATTCATCTTTTCTTTCTTCATCTGTTTATTTATTAGACCCTTACCATGTAGTAGAGTCAAGATGAATGCTTCCCTGCTGATATTCAGAGGCAATAGGGAATGGCACACAAGTAAACTTCCAATTATAATTCAGTGTAGTGAGTGCCGTATTAAGTTTTTATAGAGGATGCAATGGAATTGTATAGAAAAGAAATCTGATTCAAGATGACAGTATCAGAAATTTACCAGCCAAGTCTATATTTTATCATGGATTAAATGAAAATAATAACTTTTAAGAAGGTTTAATATGTTTCCAGCAAGGGAAACAGTACAGGCAAAGGCACAAAAAAGCAAATATAATGAAATGCAAATGGTAGAATATGGCTGTACACAAACCCAAACAACATCCATGAGTTCTTAATATTTAAGAATAGTGTGTTGTACATAGTAAAATATTTATATTATTTTTCTTTCACTTGTGGTAATTTCACAGTCTACTTATTTACTGCATTGGCAGCTAAAAGCATATTACACATCAAAAAAATGAAAAAAATCACAAATTGGCCGGGCGCAGTGGCTCAAGCTTGCAATCCCAGCACTTTGGGAGGCCGAGGTGGGTGGATCACGAGGTCGAGAGATCGAGACCATCCTGGTCAACATGGTGAAACCCCGTCTCTACTAAAAATACAAAAAATTAGCTGGGCATGGTGGCGTGTGCCTGTAATCCCAGCTACTCAGGAGGCTGAGGCAGGAGAATTGCCTGAACCCAGGAGGCGGAGGTGGCGGTGAGCCGAGATCGCTGCCATTGCACTCCAGCCTGGGTAATAAGAGCGAAACTCCGTCTCCAAAAAAAAAAAAAAAAAAAAAAAAAAAATCACAAATTGTATCACCAAGGTGTACATATTTGTCCATGCCCTTCTATTTTCTTCATGGTTCAAAAGCAAATGTTTATTAATGATAAGCAATGCAGATGTACACCATAGTGATAAATTTTGTTAGTTATTTTTATTGTGATAATTCTTTAACTCTCATGTTCATTGTGAAGTGACTGTGCCTTTAAATGTTATAAATTTTTCTCTTTATCTTTCAAATAAAGTGCATTATATTTATTTTAAGCACTCTTTGTTCCTCCATTATACCCCAACATATTTAGATTTACACGGGCAGTTTTCATCCCTTAATTTGCAATACGTTTTAAAAATTACAAATGTTCTAGCACAATGTTGGTATTATATGATTAAAAAAACATAGTTGACTGACTGCTTCTATAATGCAATGAGATAGGCTTTGGGCAGCAAGTTCTTCATTTAAACAGGGATCTGGGAGGAACAGCATAATTTCTTAAGTGTGTATGGTATGTGTGTGTATTCATATTTTTTCTGGAAATAAATATGGAAACTATATTCTTTGAATATTCATTTTATTTATAAAATTACTTAGTGAATATTAGCTATTATGAGTTTCACTCTGTGATAAACACTTTTCAAGGGTTTGAAATAAGACAATGGGTGAGTACAAGTTTCTACCCTCAAGTAACTACATGGATTTATTTAGCAGCCAATCCGATTCCCAGTTAAAATATTTTAACCCATCTCAGGATACCAGGTATTTCTATTTTGCTGAAATCCATTCATAACACATTTTCCAAAATTGCAGCATGACTGAGAGTTTCCAACACTCTTGAAAATAGAAAGCTAAATTCCTAACACTGTAAAGAAAGAGTAATGATGTGACAGGTAGGAGAATGGCAGAGGACCAAAGATTTATATTGCTTTTTACCAAATTTGTATAAAAGTTCAATAGGAATTAAAGTCTTTTCCTCCAAGTACACCATGGGGAATTATGAAAGACAAGGCTAAGCTATGCGGAACTTGGCAGCCTATTTATTGTTTTATAGATTTTTTATTCAGAGAAGAAAAAAAACAGTAAAGCGCTTGCCAGCAATTGCCATCTATTTTGTCTAATTCTGAAGGTGCAGATCCCACTGCATATTTCCTATTGAATTTAAGTTTTATTATCCTCCAGATTTAGAAGTCTGAAAAACACATTTAGTTATATGTTTCAGTTTCAGCCAACAAAGAGAAAAAATATTACAAAACAGACATAAGTGGCACATCCTAGACACAATCACTTTTCACTGTTGGTCAACAGTTCTCAGCCAAAGGTAATTTTACCTCCTGGAGGATGTTTGGCATTATCTGGAGCCATTGTTGGTTGTCATGGCTGGGGTACACTGCTGGCATCTATTGGGTAAAGTATTGGGATGCTGTTAAATATCCTCCAGTAAAAAAGTCTCCTCTTGACAAAAAGCATTCACCCCAGGGTCAGTCAGGTCAAGATGAGAAACCCTGATATAGCAGAAACCCACTGTAGGCAAGGAAGTATGTCCCTGTCGTTCTGAGTCACTTTAAAGATGGAAGGTTTATAATTGTAATTTTGATTCTTCCTTTTAAATTGTCATGTATTTAGAATGAACCCATAAAAATTTTCATATATATAAAGAGTAATTGGAGACACTAAATTCTGACAACCAAAGACACATTATGAAAAGCAAGGCTTTTAAAATTAGGCAGACCTGGATTTCAGATCCAGATCTGCTGTTCATTGGTTTTGTAACCATGGTTATGTTACCTTCCTATATGTTTTATTTCTTAATATTGGTGATTGCTACAGGATGGACTCATTTTTTGAAAAAACACAAAAACTCTTTATTTACGATTTATGTATTTTTCTGGGCCAGGTGCAGTGGCTCACACCTGTAATCTTAGCACTTAGGGAGGTTGAAGCTAGAAAATCACTTGAGCTCAGGAGTTCAACACCAGCATGGGCAACATGATGATACGCTAACTCTACTAAAAAAAATAATAATAATAAATTTTAAAGGCAGGCATGGTGGTGCCTGTCTGTAGTCCTACCTACTCAGAAGACTGAGGCAGGAAAATCACCTGAATCAGGGAGGCAGAGGTTGCAATGAGCTGAGATTGTACCACTTCGTTCCAGCCTAGGCGACGAAGCAAGACTGTCTTAAAAAACAAACAAACAAAAAAAGATGCATTTTTTCCACATGCATGTTGTGCTTCAGTAATGTTTATTTAAATTAAATAAAATTATTTAATATGGCAAAAATCTTAATAGGTACATATACTGATTGCTCAATAAGTGGTCATTGTACTGTTATTATTACGTGTCTTTCAATTTAATATAAAGCGAAGTACATGTCAAATATACTTTTAAATAAATAGGCTTATATAATTCCATAATTTAAATGTAGATGTTTTTACTTTTTATGGTAAAGCAAAGGCTTTGGGCTTTATTATTTGATCCCAATACATATTTTTTCTCTTGTGCAAATTTGTTTTTTTAGAAGAGGGATTGTTTAGGGTCAATTGTTTGTCATCTATTTTCTTTGTTAACTGTAACTTCAGCTGAGTTACATAATCAGAAATGACTAGCTGATGAAATAAAAGCACTCGGAGTTTCTTATGGTGCATTACATTTCCAAAGCTTCTTTAAAGTTTTCAATGAAAGATTTTATAACAGTTGACCTAACGTTGATGATGTATTTTCTGCAGGGAAATATCAAAATTATATAACCTCTTCAATATTTAACAAGAAAATGCTCAATAAATTCTCAACTGCTTCAAAAATTTGAAAAGTGCAAATGAAAAGTAGCCTCAAGTAAAAAATAAAAGTTAATTTAAGTTAAATTCTTTTCACATGTTTGAAATTCTAATAGAGAAGAAATTATGCTATAATTTGTTGAGAGGTCTTTTACTAACTCACTTTAATGAGCTATCTGCCACTGAGAAAGCTGTTGTGTGTCTCCAAACCAAAACACTGGCTTTTCTTTGTCAACATAATACATAATTTTAACAGAATTAAGAAAAAAATCCCACATGGTCTTGTCAACTCAACAGATACAGAAAAAAATTGTTTGGTAAAATCCATCATGCTTTCATAATGAAAAAAATACTCAACAAACTAGAACCCTTTCTCAGCCTAATAAAGGGAGACCATAAAAACCCACAGCCAACATTATACTCAATGGTGAAAACCTGAAAGCTTTCACCCAAATATCAGGAACATGATATGGAGGTTTGCTCTCATTAGTTATTTAACATTGCATTGGAAGGTCTAGACAGGACAATAGGCAAGTAAAATAAATAAAGGTTTCCCAACCTGTAAAGCAAAACTATCACTATTTGCAGATGATGCTATCTTTGTTGTTGTTGCCATTGTTGAAGTTCCAGGATACATGTGCAGAGCATGCAGGTTTGTTACATAGGTAAATATGTGCCACAGTGGTTTGCTGCACCTATCATCTAGGTATTAAGTCCCACATGCATTCGCTATTTGTCCTGATGCTTTCCCTCCCCTTGTCCCCACCAAGAGGTCCCAGTGTGCATTGCTCCCCTTCCTGTGTCCATGAGACATTGTTCAGCTCCCACTTACGAGTGAGACCATGAACTGTTTGGTTTTCTGTTCCTGTGTTAGTTTCCTAAGGATGGTGGCTTCCAGCTTCATCTATGTCCCTGCAAAGGACATGATCTCATTGTTTTTATGACTGCATTGTAGCCCATGATGTGTATGTACCACATTTTCTTTATCCAGTTTATCACTGATAGGCATTTGGGTTGGTCCATGTCTTTGCTATTGTGAATAGTGCTACAATAAACATATGTGTGCATGTATCTTTATAATAGAATGATTTATATTCCTTTGGGTATATATCCAGTAATGGGATTTCTGGGTCAAATGGTGTTTACCAGATAACATTTTTCTAACCAATGAAACTATGTAAAGTCTATAACTAGACCATAGAGCTTACTTCATATATTTGTTAAGAAAACTGTTTAAATAAGATTTAAGAAAAAATAATCTTGGGAAGGCTATAACAGATTATAAGCACTCCTGTAGACTTGCCGCATTCTCTTGGTTCTACTTAATTCTCTGTTTTAAGTAAAGTTTATTTTTAAAGTATAAACATTATGCACACTCTAAGAATAATTTGCAAAGTAGGTAGTGGTAAAAACAAAGGAAAAAAGAAAAGAATGTATGTCACCATCCAATGTAATCATCATTAGTAGTTTCATATAATTTCTTAGACTTCATTTTTACATAATTGTCAGCAAAGTTGATATTACACTTTATATGAAATTTTAGTCCTTTAACTTAATATTATCCCACTTATATTTTCATGTTATCATAACTTCCTCTAAGTTTTTTAGTGAGAAAATAATATTTTATTGTATTATTACACAATAACTTAATCATCTGTTTAAACTTAGATCATTTCTAGTTTTGGTGCATTAAGTGGTATTTGTGCACAAAACCTTTATCTACACTTGCAATTACGCCTTTATTAAAGACAACCAGAAATAAAACCATTGGATCAAAGAGTATTAAAATGTTGAATTATTTTTTAAATTAACTACTTTAAGGAATTTTTATGTAAACTAGTCAAGGAAATATGATAGAATGTTCGCTTTTGTTTTTGTGTCTAACAAATACTTTCAAATATTGTGTACAAGGTCTTAGTTCTCATCTCTTATGTATACTGCATGTGGCAGATTGATCAAAAGCACATAATTTTAAAAAATGTTTTTTCTTAAACAATGTATACTACTTTTTCATTGAATCAAGTACTATACTACAACTTTTCTATAGATGAATTTACAATCCTTATCTTTCTTGAAGCAATTGTTAGATAGCTGGATGGATGAATAAATAGGTCAATATATAGACACACAAGACCCACTAGTAAAATAGCATGCCATCTAGCTTTATATAATCAAGTATGGAAACCATGACTGTGGTGAGAGGGAAAGGTGTTGTAAACACATTTTGGAGTTAGCTCAGTATTTCTGGATAAACTGCAAATAACTGGTATTACCACTCTTCAGATGGATATTAAATTTTCGGATTGATAAGGAACAGCTTATGGTAACCATACACAATGCTAAAGTATCTGAAATCTTCATAATGGAAAAATGAAAGGGGGAGGGGGCACTAAAGAATTTCAAACAGTTAACTGATTTTGTCAAATATGAATTAAACAAACAACAAGGTAGCAGCCCTGTGGATAACAAATTGGAGTTAGTCAGAGAACGAGAAAGTATGACTAGAAGGTTAGCCAGGGGCATCATCATGAAATTATTGTCCATTTATTGGTAGAGTATCACGGTTTTAGACAAAACATGTAAGAAGGAACATACACTTTTATGTGAACTAGGATATGTGAAACTGTCAGGGTCCTTGCTGGGAAACCACAAATATAAGAGAAGCTGCCTTAACAATAACATTTAGGCCATTTATTAAATAATTGCCTTGGTTTTTATCCAAGAAACATTTGTCTTATTTAGAAGTTGTTCTACACATGCAATGGTTAGTTATATCCAAGATCTTAGGTGGGGTTTGACTCTCAAAAAGACAGTTTTATTCCTCGGACAGCACTGGTGCTCTTATTGGCTCTGGGGGAAACCCAGATATCATGTCACACTCACTGGTATATTTCCATCCTTAATAATGGCTTAGCACTTCTGTTGGAATGATGTTTCTAGACAGAAAACAACCTTAAACAGTTGGTACCAACACCCATTATGGGCACAGAAAGGAGAGTAGACTAAATATCGATTACACAAGCAAACCATCCATTTTTGTAAAGCTCTAAAGAATTCTTCATTAACAAGAAAAAAAGGCAGTCTTGTTCACATTTACTTCTAATCACAGAACTTAAGATAAATATTGAGGCAATGACATAATACAACTGTGACCTATCTATAAATTTAAACTGGTTTTAATAAAATTTTGCCCATCTATATACTGCTAAGACCTTTGTTCTTCATTATAATTGGTTAAGTAAATGTAAATATATATAATAAGTCAGCATCCCTGTATCAATAGCTTGCATTGACTGTAATATTTATCATCACTAGAACTGTTACATGGTAAGACAACACTCATACATTTACACTGCCTTTTGCTTGAAATAATGAGTAATCATAATATCCTTCTAAGAGGGGTTTTGAAAATTAAAGAAAACCTACTGCTAGATTAATGACTTTTTTAAGTCCAATAAAGAACATTTTCTGTACCAGTGTTCTCAAAGCATGCATATATATATATACACACTTATGTACATATACATACATATATACACACACACACACACACACATATATATATATATATATATATATATATATATATATACACACACACACACACACATATATATCTTTCTGTATACTGTATTAAGGCAACAGGGAACAACAATCAACAATCCAGAAATTATGCTTTCTGCTTAGAGGGTTAAATGACTGATAAAGAATCTTCAGATGGAAGACATTCCATATATCTTAAATGATAAAACCCTCTATAAAAAATGCAAACGGCAGCTACTTTTCTGGTCAACATTTGCTAGATTTATTATCTTTTAAATAACTTGTAATTTTTTATTCAGAAATACCTTGAAACCCTGCATAAGTAGCACCTGATTCTCATCACTAAAAATATAGTCTTTTTGTTAAATATTAAAAATTAGTATGACATTTTGTCTCATAACAATTTTTGTCATGTGTCTGCCATCATAGAATATAAACTTTGGCAAAGTGTTGAGAAAGTGGAGTTTTTGAATTTACAATTTGGAGAATCAGACTTTGTTCTTGATAAATTTAACATCATAGAGCTATACTGTGAGGATCTCTGGAAGGTAACATTTAGCCTTCTACTTCCATGCCTGGATTCTTTTTCAAACTTCAACATTTACCTCAAAGACAAAATATAGAGCAAAGATGCAAAACAATGAATAAAGAGATTTAGATCTTAGCTCTTTAACTGTTATCAACTAACTGAATTAAATTGGAAAACTTCCATTAACCATTGAGATTTCTATCACTTCATATGGAACACACATGTACAGAACTTCAAAATTCTATCACATTATCCCACATTAAATGAGATAAATCCAAAGAGCAGCATGGGGTACAAACAAACTAGCAGTACTTAGAATAAAATGTGAGTTTCTAATATTCATTACCAAGGCAAATATAAGTTGCTCCTTTGTTCAGCAACCACCATGAAATATTTAAGGTGACATGCAAGTATCATATCAAAATAAATGGTAGCTTTTTCTCCTGTGTTTTTGCATTTATTGCTTGTGTATTCAAGATCATTTTCTAATTCAGGCAAGAGGTACTCCTCATAGCAACTTTGATATCTGGATATCAAAAAGGAGTTAGTCCAAAACATGGTACTGATGGAATCAGACAGGTGCAAAAAGAAGCTGACCCAATTACACTGTATGAACAAGGAGGTAGAGACAAGGATGTGAGTCACAATTTTCAAAGGACATAGGAATTGCCAGTCTACTTCAATAAAAGATCAATATATATATTTAAAAAAACACTGAGGTTTTGCCAGATGAGTAGCATATAGACGAGCAATATAAAGTTAACAGTAATAGAAGTCTAGGCTGACAGGGGATCTTCACTCAGGGGATCTTTGTGAAGATCAGCCATTTGCATAGTATTCTGGGAGAAGTAATTATATGGGCAAAAATTGGTACCCTGCTGTATAATACTATAAAGGTGGGACATATCATTATGCATTTATCAAAATCCACAGAATGCACGGAATTAAGAATGAACCCTAATGTAGCCAATGGGCACTGGGTGATAATTTCTCAGTGTAGGTTCATGATTGCAACAGACATACCTCCCTGTTGTGAGATTTTAATAGTGGGGGGAGGCTGTGGATATGTGGGGGTGGAGGGCATATGGGAAATCTCTGTAAGTTATGCTCAATTTTTCAACGAGCTCTCCTAAATAAGTCTACTTAAAAATATAACCATTATATTTTTTATAGTCAAATAATTTAGGAAATCTTGGAGGAAAACATAGACATTTGGCAATTAATTCTGGCTTCCACAGGTAATTTTAACAAAGTAAATTTGGACAGCAACACAAAAGACTATGGTTATAAATAGATTAAGGACTTCTGAGTTGTGAAACTCTGTATCTGATCATGTATTTTTTGCCTGAGTTTAGATTAAATTGGGAACACAAGCTTCAGTAAAAGAATATATATTAGATTGAAAAAAATTCAGTGGGCTCTGCTATTAGAAGGAGCAAAGGCATATTCTCACATATAAGTGGGAGCTACACAAAGGATACACATGGACATAAATATGGATAAAATACATTCTGGGAACTTCAAAACAGGAAGCATGTAGGGAGTAAAAGGGTTTAAAAATTACCTACTGTATACAATGTCCAGTATTTGGGTGATGGTACACTAGAAATTCAATTATCACCATTACACATGTATTACCATGAAACAAACAAGCACATGTATCCCCCTGAATCTAAAATTAAAATAAAATAAATTTCACATTTAAAATAGAGTTAGTGTAAATGAGGAAGAGTCATTGGCCATTCACCCTGTTCAGGAAAAAAGTAGCGGCATAGGCTAACCAGCATGGTAACAATAACAAATATACATCTACACACACAAGCACACACATAATGCACATACATATATACATTAGCATATGTCAAAATAAAAGCCTATTTTATTACAAAAAATAATCAGTGATAACATACCATATAAAATACTAGAGTTTTAGTATAATAATAATAATTGGAAAACTACACACTTGATTTTTTTGGTGTGTGATGCACAGGGGAAGACTGAAGGACATTAGAACTATATGGCATTTATAGTTTACTGAATTTTTTTATTTCTGTTTTTAATGTTGCAGATTATAGCATAGATTTCTGTGTCTAAAATTAGTACTAATTTATAACAATTCTTCCCAAGTCCCTCAAAAGTTATTACTAAGATTAGGGCGTATACTTGATATTTTCAAGTTGTTGTTGTTGTTGTTGTTTTAATTATACTTTAAGTTCTGGGGAGATATGCAGAACGTGTAGGATTGCTTCCTAGGTATACATGTTCCATAGTGGTTTTCTGCATCCATGAACCTGTCATCTATATTAGGTATTTGTCCTAGTGCTATCCCACCCCTGCCCCCTCACCCACCAACAGGCCCCAGTGTGTGATGTTCCCCTCCCTGTGTCCATGTGTTATTGTTCAACTCCCACTATGAGAGAGAACATGTGGTGTTAGTTTGCTGAGAACAATGGTTTCGAGCTTCATCCATGCCCCTGCAAAGGACATAAACTCATCCTTGTTTATGGCTGCATAGTATTCCCGGTTGTGTATGTGCCGCATTTTCTTTATCTGGTCTATCATTGATGAGCATTTGGGTTGGCTCAAAGTCTTTGCTATTGTGAATAGTGCTGCAATAAACATACATGTGCATGTATCTTTATAGTACAGTGATTTATAATACTTTTGGTATATATCCAGTAGTGCAATTGCTGGGTCAAATGGTATTCCTGGTTCTAGATCCTCGAGGAATTGCCACAGTCTTCCACAATGGTTGAACTAATTTATGCTCTCACCAACAGTGTAAAAGTGTTTCTATTTCTCCACATCCACTCCAGTATTTGTTGTTTCCTGACTTTTTAATGATCACCATTCTAACTGGTATGAGATGGTACTGGTTTTGATATGCATTTCTCTAATGATCAATGATGATGAGCTTTCTTTTGTATGTTTTTTTGGCTGCATAAATGTCTTCTTTTTTTTTTTTTTTTTTTTTTTTTTTGAGATCGAGTTTTGTTGTTGTTACCCAGGCTGGAGTGCAATGGCACGATCTCGGCTCATCGTAACTTCCGCCTCCTGGGTTCAGGCAATTCTCTTGCCTCAGCCTCCTGAGTACCTGGGATTACAGGCACACGCTACCATGCCCAGCTAATGTTTTGTATTTTTGGTAGAGACAGGGTTTCACCATGTTGATCAGGATGGTCTCGAACTCTTGACCTTGTGATCCACCTGCCTCAGCCTCCCAAAGTGCAGGGATTACAGACGTGAGCCACCACGCCTGGCATCTGCATAAATGTCTTCTTTTGAGAAGTATTTGTTCATATCCTTTGCTCACTTTTTGATGGGGTTGTTTGTTTTTTTTTCCTGGTAAATTCATTTAATTTCTTTGTAGATTCTGATTATTACCCCTTTGTCAGATGGATAGGTTGCAAAAACTTTCTCCCATTCTGTAAGTTGCCTGTTTACTCTGATGACAGTTTCTTTTGCTGTGCAGAAGCTCTTTAGTTTAATAAGTTCCTATTTGTTAATTTTGGCTTTTGTTGTCACTGCTTTTTGTGTTTTAGTCATGAAGTCTTTGCCCATGCCTATGTCTTGAATGGTATTGCCTAGGTTTTCTTCTAGGGTTTTTATGGTTTTAGGTCTTATGTTTTAAGTTTTTAATCCATCTTGAGTTACAGTTTGAAACTCTCAGGGTTACATATGTATAACAGTGAAGGTATACTAAAGTAAATCTTTAACTTTTAATCAGGCTGGCAATAAAGAAAGAACTCTTTTGAGATTTATATTCACAGATTAAAAACAAACTATCAAGTAATTAATTGAATAGCTTAGCTATGGTTTTACTTTTCGATAAAGAGGACACTGTCATTCAACTAAACTTTTAAGTGTTTGCATATTTATCCCTTTCATGGAAAACGAGCCTTTGACTCCTGTTACAAAAAGTGCAGGAGATATTCATTATAGCGGTTTTCATGTGGACAAGTTCTGTTTTGAGATACAAGGGTAGGACTCGAATTTGGCTATGCCACTCCTGGATAAAGATTCAAAAGCACCACCAGTCAACAAAGATTAAGGGTAAAGCCAATGGAGAAAGACAATAGCACCAAGATTCTATTGTGAAATGTTTAGGTTGACTGCTTTCCGTACTCAATACATACTTAGTGGGTCTTCATAGTCTTAACTTCTTTTGGTTAATTGCCTTAGATTATTATTGCTGTATTCAGAGCTGTACTTTCTGAAAGTGTCTACAAGAGATGCATTTTATCTTTATTTTTATATCAAAATTAAATATGCAAATTACTTTAAAATGTAACCACTTGCTCTTAAGTTACTATGAAGGGCAGGTCCTCCTGTTCCCTATTAAAAGATGCAAACATTTTGAATTTTACATGATTATTTTGTTATTTATTTCTATATATCTTGATAACAGCTTCATCAGATGCTAACTTACCCTAAAGATAATGAATCTTCAGATTGCCTCACTGGCACAAATCCCTGCAAGCCACCTTCTTTTCTTATTTTTAGTAAGTATTTATTCTGGAAGCTAATTTTTAACTTATGCCTTTTATTTTTTTAAAGACAGATTTTCAAATATTTTAAGCTCAGGGCCTCATAAAAACAGGATCTATATTTGAGTACTATCCTACTGTGTCTTCATTTTTCACTTTTAGACATTATTCTGAAATTTTTACTTCTACTTCATCTCTTTTTCTACTAAGTTTATTAGTTCATTTTGTTTTTTCCCTTTTGTATTATAATCTTTTCTTGGACGTCTGGCGACATATGGCTGCTTATTTATGTTGAAAAGTAAGCCACTCAAACGTAGAGTGCCTGAGAAGGTCTTGAACACAAGGAACATCACTTATAACTGATTTGGTTGGATCATTTTACTAGGGAACAATATCTGCATATCTTTTTATTAGGTCAGTATTAATTTTCAAATAGAAGAATACACCCTGATACCTAGGAATCTATCACAAGTTGAACAGAATGCCCAGAAGGAAGATACCAGAATCACAGCTCTGCAGCAGATCTGGAAGGTAACATTTTCAGAATAGAATAGTTCATAGGTTTCCAGGGAAAAAGAATGTCTAGAAGAAGGTAAAACAGAAGGTATGTATGACATGTTGGAAATGTTGGAAAGATGATTTCTATAAATGGGGAAAATGTTTAGAGATGAACTAGTCATAAGAAAATTTTTAAAATTTACATATTTTAACCAAATGAGCAGATCAAAATTATAATATAATTAAGTGTAGGAAATAAAGATAATAAATATTTGTTCTTGAAAATAAAAAATCATTATAGAATACTATGTAGATCACCTAGGAATATCTTTTGCATAGTTATATCAATGTATGCACTGAATACTAATATAACCTAAATTCTTATGAAACTACTTTGGGATGAAGGTTATTTGAAAGGGGTGTGTGTGTTTATGTGTGTATGCGTGTGTATGGTGAGAAGTGAAAGACTGGAGATGGTTAATGAGAGATAAATTTTATATTCCAACATAAAAAGTCAGTAGGTAATATTTAAAACAAAAAAGAAAATTATAAACATAATTTAGTTAGACATACATAGATAAATACAAGCAAAAATAGCCAAAAGCACTATATATAGTTACTTCAAGAATGTGAGAGATGGAAGTATGTGTAGGAGAAGTTCTTTTTCCTAATAAGCTTGTACTATTTTAAATTGTGTCAAAGTATAAAAAAAAACTCTTCCATTAAATTCTTCAGAGATAAGATGCTGCATTTGTATAATAAGCAGAGAATGCTACTAGGAGAATGGCATAGAAAATAGAAAGCAGTCAAGGTTGAAAATAGACAGCATAAATGAAAAACTCAATAAAATGGCTAGAAGATATAGTTGAGAAAATCTCTTGGAAAGTACAGCAAAAAGAAAATAAAAACAGATATGGAAAACAAGAAAAAGTAAGTGAAATGGCAGGAATTCTTCTGAAAGGCTATAATGAGGTAAGCCTTTTATAGCAGAGGCTGTTCCAAGTGGTTTACCAAAACAATGTATTCAAAGCAAAACTAATTTTGCTAGCAAATAATATTATTATGATCTACATTTGGCAGATGAAAAATTCTAATTACAGACAAGTTAAGACAAGTTTTCCTAAATATATTGCTAGTATGGGCAGAATTTGTATCTGCAAATAGGGATTGTGACTCCAGATGTTGTGCTATTATCTGCTACACTGTAATGTAATGGAGGACATTATCAAATACATAATTTAGGACTATTTTCTAGAATTGAAAGCTATGATTATGGATTGAAAATGTCCATTATGTGTTGGGAACAATGGCAGAAAATAGACAATCCCTAAAGTTTTTAATTCTACAGTTTCCAGGCAGAGAAAATCTAAATGTTTTAAGAAAAACATGTATTTCATATACAAATATAAAGTAATCAATAATGACATTAAACCGCTTAACAACAATACGGAAAACTAGGAAAAATGAAACACTTTTTAAAATATAAGGAAAATCTATTTCTAATTGACAATGTTATACTTAGCCTAACTGTGAAGTGTATGAGGGGCTAAATAAATATGTTATATACATTAAAAGTCTCAGTAGTTCTCCCCAGGAAAATATTCTTCACCTTTCCAAGACAACTATATGTTTTCCCTGTGCAACTGCTGGATATTGGGGAAATATTACTATTCCAGTACTAACAAAATTTTATTGAACAGATCATTCTTTCCTTTATCCTTCCTTCCTTCTTCCATTTCTCCCAACCTCACTCCCTTCCTTCCTTTATTTCTTCCCCTCATCCCTCCATCCCTCTTTTCTTTCTTCCTTGCTTCAAATGTTAGGTATAGCAGGGTCAACACAATAGAGCCTAAATGGGAAAACACTAAGAATTAGTAAAAAATAAATGCATACATACACTTGTAAAAAAAATGTGAATGAATATAGTCTGCCCAGACCAAAATTTAATCTTCGCAAGAGGTATTTTTGTATTCCCAGTGCCTAATGAAGTGTTTCCCTTAATAGTAGGCACTCAGTAAATTTTTGGTGAACCAGATGCATATGTTGAACACATTTGATTCCTTCTAACAATCAAAACCAGTTTGTTTTGCATGAAAATCTAGTGGAAACAATCTTAGTAGTTCGTATGCACAAATACAAGAGTTAAATTTTTAATGTTGCGGTGTATTAGTCTTCTTAAAATCTTTTTAAGTCTTTCATGTTGCTGTTTGTAGAAAATAATTTTAACACAATGCACAACACAATTTAAAACAATTATCCCTTTGCCATTTTTGCACCTGTTTGGTGGAGATGAGGAGTGCAGATGATGTGAGTATCTCATTAATTCATAGAAAATGCCACTTTCAACCTATTTTGCAATTCCCCAACTCCACAAGCAAGCTGTGATTCATCTCTAAGATTCTGCAGGGCTGACAGTGTCATGCCCAGTTTAACAGTAGATAGATACATGTGATTAAATAGCGGTCTAAATGTAATTGCACCGTGGTGGAAATGTGGTAGTAAAGCAGATTATCATTATTACATAACGTGTTAGCAATCTTTATATACATTGGTTCTCTTTATACAACAGTCAAGACTTAGCAGTCTGCATACTTAAAATATATAGCTGCAAAGTCTTTTGTTGCATCATATTTCATTTATTACTTCATCCAACATACACAAAACAGGAAACATACTTCTTAAGGTTAGCAATATGAATCAACAGTTTTTAGGCTAATTAACTTTATTGGTAACTTTACTATTGGTTTGGTAATGGCAGTGAATTGAGCCTAATTAGTTTTGGATTTTATGTTATATGTTCTTTGAAAACAGCCAGCAAGTTTTCCTCTACATAAGGACATTTTCTAAAACAAACAAGTGATTTGTAATTAATTTTTCAATTATCTCTGCTTTAACAGCATAGAACTTTGAAAGAAAACTAAATTATACTGATGTATTTCCAAACGCCAAACGTAATTTAACAATGCTTAAGTTGGTTTTCATCATCTCTGAAAAATACTGATATATTTAAAATTTAAAGTTCACAATATTTTGTTTAAAATTTGTTTAAGTACTTTAATTTCTCCAAATATAAATGTGCTTTATCTTTATGAAGTGATAAAGTGGAATTAAGTCATCTCTTTTGGTCTTATTTGGTCTTATATTGCTCATCTCCCTTTTTCAATATTCCCTCCAAATCCTGCTATTCAGTTCTTCTGAACTACTTGCAATTCTACCAGTGATCTCCACTCTCCTTCAAAAAAAAACCTGTGTTCAAATTTCTGATTTTATATGACTTATATTAACTTTCTGGAAACCCCAGTGGTACCCTTACTTCCTCTATGATAATAACATATTTTAACTGCTTGTCTTTTTTCCTCACTAGGCTGAAAGTTTAAAAAAAAAAAAACAGAGGCTATGTCTTGCCTAACTTCATATTCTAAGCACATTTAGCAAAGTCCTGGCATATAGTGTAGAAGGCTCTACTAATTTTATAGTAACCTTATAGAATAAGTATGCAAAACAAAGACTGTTAAACCCATCTAGTTCTTAGGCTAAATTAAAACATTTAACATTTTGTTTGATTTATTTTTATATATTTATTTTTTAATTTTTTATTTTAGGTATAAGTGTACATGTACAGGCTTCTTGTATAAGTAAATTGAGTTTCATGGGGTTTTGTTGTACAGATTATTTCATCACTCAGGTAATAAGCATAGTACCCACTAAGTAGTTTTTTGATCCTCATGCTCCTCCCACCATTCACCCTCAAGTAGGCCCTGGTGTCTATTCCTCCTTTCTTTGTGCCCATATGTACTCAATATTTAGCTCCCACTTATAAGTGAGGACATATGGTATTTGGTATTCTTCTCATGGGCTCATTTGTTTAGGATAATGGCCTCCAGGTCCATTTGTTAAAGTGTCATGTTCAGCACTCCAGCCTGGGTAACAAGAGCGAAACTCCGTCTCAAAAAAAAAAAAAAAAAAAGTGTCATGTTCAGGTCCTGAATATATCTGTTAATGTTTTGCCTCAATGATCTGTCTAATACTGTTAGTGGGATATTGAACTCTCTCAACATTATGGTGTGGTAATCTAAGTCTCTTTGTAGGTCTCCATGAGCTTGCTTTATGAATCTGGGTGTTCCTTTCTAGGGTGCATATATATATATAGGATAGTTATTTCTTCTTGTTGAATTGAGCCCTTTACTATTATGTAATGCACTTTGTCATTTGTGGTGGTGGTGGCATGGGGCAGGGCACAGGGATACCAGTTTTCCCGTGTGTCCATGCCAGTGGCAGTGGCAACAACAAATGGGGATTGGGGCCACTGGGGACCATGTTTGTGTTTGGGCTGGCAATGGCAGCATGACATCACAATACTGCAATGGGATTGGGGAGCAGTTACACTCTAGTGGACAGCAGTGGTACAGTGTGGTGTATACACACTCATGTGCCAGCAGGGAAGGGGAAGAAACATGCAAATGCATGTTGGCAAATCAATGGGAGTGGCTGTGGGCAAGTCCATGCTGGCAAGGTGGCACAGAGGAGGCTGTGCTGTAGGGAGGATTTAAGTGGGTTGGTGCATATTGGCAGGGGCCATTTTTTTGAAGCTGTCTGATGGTCATGTAGAGTCTGACAGTATAGAAGCTTTAATTTGGGCCCTTGAGAAGCATCCAGGTTGGGCATCCAAGTCTGCACTGCAAATAGGCACAGACAGGCTGGGGCTCTGGAAGATGCCAGCAAACAGAAGAGTGCTCAGGTTAGACTGGTCCTATCTCACAGGTAGATTGCCCTATTCTGTTCAGGTCTAACAGTCCCCCTAAGGCTAGAGTCTCCTAGAGGCCTATGGCAAGCCTTGGGAGATGGCTGTCCCTTGCCATCCTCCCCTGCAGATGCTTCTGAACCAAACACTCTGGTTTCTGCACAGGTTATAGGCCTGCTCCAACCGCTTCTCTAAGCAGCAGTCCCTGCCAGCTCAAGTGCCTTGAGGGTTGCAGGGTCTTCTGTTGCCAGGATGCCAGGAGTCCATGCCAAGAGGGGATTGCTCACCATGTGCTCAACTCATTGCTCACCATGTGCTCCCCAGGAGTTGTTGGGATCCAGGAATGAGTCTTGGTGCATGGTATTGCTGTGAGAATTCCCTGCTTCTTCACCCTTTAGACCAGTATCTGTGTCCTCCCTCTATTCACTCTCAATGGCTTCATTCCAAAGATCTGCTTAGAGTATGCCAGTCTTCCTGGGGTCCTGTTCCCTCAGCAGCAGATACTTCTGCTAGCTGTGTCTAGTCAGCCACCTTCCCTTGTGAGGTTCTCTATCTTTTACTATGAGAATAATTTCTGTGTTGCAAGACCATTTTATAAAGATTGTCAAGGTCAGTCAGTAAATTTTATCATAATGGCTAAATAAATTAACACAGGTTGACTTGAGAACACTGGAAAAATATATCCAGACTTTCATTTGCCACTATGGTCCATCTTACTGATATTCCAACTACACACCTTTTGAACAGTGCATGTTTTTTCCATTCAAGTCAATGTGAAGCCAACAGACACCTTCATAACTGTGGAATGCCATCCTTCTTTTAAAAGAGCTGTTTTTAGTAACTTAACATGGCATCCAGATAAAATAACAAAGGCCTGTGGGACTACAGAAAGATTAACTCTACTGTCAGCCATCACATTTTCATAACAATGTACTTTGTAATCATAAAACCCAAGGATTGGGAAACTAATTCTGAAATGTCAAGGAAGGTAAAATATTAGTTTTCACTGGTCATACAGTCTCTGCTGCAACTAAACTCTGCTGTTGTAGCAAGAAATCTTGAACAGACAAAATATTTGATAAATAACCATTGTTGTATTTAAATAAAATAAAATAAGATAGACAGACAGACAGATAGATAGATAGACAGATAGATAGATAGATAGACAGATAGATAGATACAGGAAGCAGGCTGGATTTGGCCTGGGATCTATAATTTGCAGGCTTCTGATATAATCTAAGAGCTAATTTGCAATTATCATTCATCATTAGTTCACTAAAGCATTTGACACTGCTTCCTTATAATTAAACCTCCTCTCTGGACAGAGACGATTTAGGCTTACCAAATGTCCCATGAACTCTTCTGCATTTCCAGCTCACCCTTGCAGTTAGATTGGAGCACATGACTTATTATGGCCAATAGATTTGAGTGGAAGTGAGGTATGTTCCTTCTTGACCGCCTGACAAAGGTAAAATGAGGGTATGAATTCTCTATGCACTCCCTTTTGTTTGTGTTGAGAGAGAGAAAGGATTTCAAAATGTTAACATGGCAGGGAGAATGCTCCCAGGATTTCTGGGTCACAGTTGAGATGAAGTGCTAAGAAGAGAATACTCATAATAGTCTATCACAAAACAACAACAACAAAAACACTTTTCTGTGTTAGAAGTCTGAGATATCAGGGTTTATAAGTTATGTCATAAGCAAACCTATCTTGACATTTCAACAATGGTATACCGACACATGGGTTATCTTCATGTTTATCCTTCTTAAAGTTTCTTGAGTTTAATTAATTTTGAAATTTATATTCTTCCTAAACTATGGTATATTTACAAAATAGAGTATTATTCAACTATAAAATAATAATATCCTGTCATCGGCATCAACAGAGATGAGGCTGAAGAACACTTCATTAAGTAAAATAAGCTAGGTACAGAAAGACAAAAACTGTGCATTTTCACTCATGGGGGAGTTATGTTCTCATGGACGTAGAGAATAGAATGGTAACTACCATAGGTTGAGAATGATGATGTGGGGAATGAAGAAAGGTTGGTTAATAGGTACAAAAATACAGTTAGATAGAAGGAATAAGTTCAAGTGTTCAATAATACAGTAGGGTGATTATAGTTAAAAATATTTATTATAAATTTCAAAATAGCTAGAAAAGAAGTTTTGGAATATTCCCAATAAAAAAATAAATAAATATTTGAGGTGATGGATATCTCACTGACTTAAATTTGATCACTACATGTTGTACACATGTATCAAAATACTATATGTACCCTGTGTATAATTATTACCTACCAATACAAAATGCATATATTTTCCCAACTATAGGTTATACTGTCTACTGTTTTGGGATCTTATTTCTTTGCTTTATTCCCTCTCCCTTCTTTTCTGACTCTGATTAACAGCAGGTTATATCTTTGGATAGTATCCCGTAGATCTCTAAGACTCTCTAAATCATTTTAGTCTCTCCATCAAAATACAAAATATTATGGATATATCTTTAATTTATTTGCTTGGTGATCTTCATTTTGTTGTTAAAGTCATATATATTCTTTTTAATATCTTTTGTTTCATTAATTTTTCAGTTCCATAATTTTTATTATTATTATTGATCATTTCCATATCTCTATTGGGATTTTCTATGTATTTATTCGCTGGATCTATATTTTATTTTCTCTTTTTGAGCAGAATAATGAATTATAATCTTTGTCTATTTATTGCAACACACTTGTCATATCAAGTTATATATCTGTTGACTGTCTTTTTTTGAGAATGAGTCTTTGTTGAAAAAGTTACATTTTATCCTTAACATTGTAAATATTATGTTTTGGATTCTGTATAGTTCTATGAATAATTCTGATTTCTTTTGTTTTAGCAGGTAATTAAACTTGTTTCAACCTAAATTATAAATGCTGGTTTTCAGATAACATCTCAGATCTCAGTGTAATTTTTCAAATTCATATGGTTAATTTTATCCCAAGTATGGTTCAGAGGTTAGTCAGAAATTTGAGCAGCGTTTATACATAAAATATGTGGCTCATTCTCTCTGACCTTCTCCTTTCTTGGACTCTTCCTTTATTTTCAAGAAAATAGCTCTTTGTATCAGAAAGGCTGTGGTTTTCATTCTACCTTTAGTTATTCATTCATTCTTTCATTTAATTATCATCATCAGTTGGGCTTTTTCCAGGCTAAAGACAAAACTTTGCTAGTGTATACTGACAAATCCTGAGACATATTTGTCTGTATGGATTCTGTTGGTACTAGACCAACAAGAAAAGTATATTAGTGAGTAGCCTGAATTTACAGCATTGGATTCTAGCTTTAACATACTAGCTTGAAAATCTGTGTGCTCAGTTACTTGATTAGAACCTGGACTTACCCTTAGCCAAGACTAAAGGCAATTGACATGACAGAAATTTCTTGCTATAATTAAGAGATAGAAATCTAAATATTTCAGTAGGTAGGGACATTGACATGTATTTATTACATGTTAAATGTTGGAAAGTACTTGAGTTGTTACAGCTGTCTGTTGACTGGAATACTACTAGAAATTGTAAAAGGTATTCATAAAAGGAATGTTTTTATCTGCAAGAGACAACCTAGCTATAGGAATTGATTCTTGTTAGTCAGAA
Organism: Saimiri boliviensis; assembly: GCF_048565385.1. NCBI lineage: Eukaryota > Metazoa > Chordata > Mammalia > Primates > Cebidae > Saimiri > Saimiri boliviensis. Next base: position 38,314,852 of record NC_133465.1, read on the forward strand.
AGAAGTTCAAAGATAGAAAGTTGTGGGTACTGCTTCTAAGGATGAACAGTGACAGGGCCAGCATTTTTGTGACCCTAATATGGCTTTTTTAGTTTATCTTTACCCATCTCCTTTCAAAGCAGAAAGAAAGTGATTAGGCCAGTTATTTTAGCCTCTTTATCTAGACAGAAAAAAAAAATCTTCATAAATACCCCCAAAAGACTCCCTTAAATATCTAATTTGCTAGATCAAAGTAACATAACCACTTCTATCTGCAAAGGAGATTGGGTAAAAGGAGAATAAGATTGTCATAATTGGTTTAAATGAACAAATCTCTTTCCATTGGCATACTGCCCCTCTGAAATGCTTTGTGGTTATGTAAGCCACATTTCAGTGGGGATTAATGTTAAATAAACTACTGACAATGTTTCTGGAAGGAAGAAAAGGAGTCCAGAATACGAGGCTACATAAAGTTAAATGTTGTTGCACATATGTCAGTGCCAATGTGGTAATCAATATGGTCTGCCCCACAGGTATATTTAGTGATGATTAGTAAATTCCTAGGACTGAAATAGATAGCCCACTAAGGTTGATTTTGTATTACATTAATGAAAAGGTTCATGTTTGTTATAGAGAAAACCAAGTGTTAAAAATAAAGAGTGAGGGTAACTTTATTTCAGGACAGGAGTCAGATAACAAATAATGCCTTTCAAATGAAGAAAAATCTGTAACTCATTTAGAAATGATACTGTAATAATGTGATTACATCCTGGGAATTCCTCTTAACTAAGGGACCTAAAACAACTCAACTGGGTAATTTTGCCAATAGGGGGTAAGTAGTATTGAAAAACACCTCTTAGTAAATACCAATTCTAAGGAAGCCAGAACATCAGGTCCAGTAGTCAAGGTTAAGGGACAAGTGTTTAAAGCATTTCTAACATAACCTTCCTGATGATAGGATAAGTAAGACTAAATATGTCATTTGAACATGCATCCTAAAGGCCTGACAGTAGGTCACATGTGAATGACTCATGCCTATAATCCCAATACCTTAGGAGACCAAAGCAGGAGGATGGCTTGCGGCCATGAACTGGAGATCAGCCTGAGCAAAAAGTGAGACCTATTCTCTACAAAAAAAAAAGTTAATGTAGCTGGGTATGGTAAAGCACTACTGTAGTCCCAGCTACTTGAGAGGCTATGATGGGAGGATCACTTGAGCTCAGCAGTTTGAGGCTGCAATGAGCTATGATCATACGACTGCACTGCAGCCTGGACAACAGAGCAAGACTTCATCTCTTTAAAAAATAATTTTAAAAACATGTGAAATTAAAATAAAAAATATATCTGGCAGAATTAATACAAGAACTCACTGATACAACAAGTTAAGACTTCTATAAGAGAAAAGGGCAGTAATTTTTAAAATAATGTCCTGGGTAAATCACAGCTATTAGCATCAATATAAAAACATTAAAGAATTAGGAATGGTGATTCTTATCCCATTTTTATATCAGACTCTATATTGCTGGATACAAAAGTTAAATATATCTTGGAGAAACACAATAAATATCATAAGTTTAATCAATCATCCTTCCATTGCAACTGTTCTTCCAGATATGGTCTATTGTAGGAACAAGTCAATTCAGTTGGCAAGCAGCTATTGACCTGACAAATACTTTTTCTCCATTTCAGTAAGACAAAATAGCACAAGAGGGTTGCTTTTACCCTACAAGCTTAGAAATAAAATGTTATCATTTGTTTCAGGGTTACTCACTCTGCACAGGGCTACCACTAGCCTTTAAGCAATTGCTATCGTTTAGATATTTGTCCTTCAAACCTCATGTTTAAATTTGATTCCCAGCACTGGATGTGAAGTCTAATGGATACATTTTATGAAATGTGTTAGGTGATTTCGCTGTTGTACAAACATCATACAGTGTACTTACACAAACCCAGAAGGCATATCTTACTACACCTCTAAGTTATACGGTATTCCCTGTTGCTCCTAGGCTATAAACCTGTACATCATGTACTGAATATTAATTGGAACAGAATGGTAAATATGTGTGTATCTAAACAGAGAAAAAATATAGTAAAGTTAAAAATGTTATACCTATGGTGAGTGCTGACATGAATGGAGCTTGCAGGACTGGGAGTTGTTCTGGGTGAGTTAGTGAGTAAGTGACGGGTAAATGAGATGGTCTACATTGCTGTACACTACTGTAGACTTTATAAACACTGTACATTTAGGGTACACTAAATTTACCAAAAAAATCTTCAATAATAAATTAACCTTAGCTTACAACATTTTTTCTTTATAAATTTTTAAATATTTTAACTCTTGTAACTTCTTAAGGCTTTTGTAAAGCACAGCTTAAAGCACAAACACATTGAAAGCTGTACATAGTCTTTAAATATTTATTCTATAAGTTTTTCCTATTTTTTAAACTTTTTAAAGTCTTTTTTTTTTTGTAAAAACTAAGGCACAAACACCATACATTAACCTAGGCCCACACAGGGTTAGGATAATCTGTATCACCATCTACCACCTCCACATTGCATTGAAAGGTCCTCAGCGGCAATAACATCTGTGTATGGAGCCCTCATGTTCCATTATAACAATGTCTTCTAAAATATCTCCTGAGAAACATGCCTGAGGCTGTTTTACAGTTAATTTTATAGATAGATACACAGATAGATAGAATTGCACTCTAAAATTACAGCAAAATGTATAATACAGAAAATACATGAATAATTAACATAGTCATTTATTATAATTATCAAGTATTATTCACGGTTCATAAATGTATGTGCTACACTTGTATAGGACCAGCAGCAGAGTAGGCTTGTTTACACCAGCATCACCACAGTCACATGAGTAATGCATTTCACTACAATGTTATGAAGCCTATGACTTAAGCAGATGATAAGAATTTTTCAGTTCCATTATAATCTTTTAGGACCACCATGATATATAGAGTCTATGTTGACTGAAATGTCATCATGAATTATATAACTGTATTCTGAGATTGAGAATAAATCATACAAAGATACAGGAGTCTGCTATATCAAGGAATTTTTCTGACAGGCCAAAAATCTGGAACGTGCCAGTCTTTTCCATCTGAGAGAACGAGGCAAGATGCTGTAACTTTGTTATCCCAACCACTCAGAAAAGAACCTGCTGATAGGTTTTGGAGGGAACATATAGCACATTTCAGCAGAGTGCTCCAACATATTACCTGAGACATGCCCAAAGTAAACAGCTTTCCCTGGTGTTCTATGTCAGAAAGACAGCTTTTCCAGGCAGTGCCTCTTCCACTTTGCACTTACAATCTAGGAATAGAAATACTATTTGACCCAGTAATCCCACTGCTGGGTATATAACCAAAGGATTACAACTCATTCTATTATAAAGACACATGCACACGTATGTTCATTGTGGCATGGTTTACGATAGCAAAGACTTGAAACCAAACCAAATGCCCACCAGAGGTAGACTGGGTAAAGAAAATGTGGCATATATACACCATGGAATACTATGCAGCCATAAAAAAGTATGAATTCATGTCCTTTGCAGGGACATGGATGAAGCCGGAAACCATCATTCTCAACAAACTGACACAAGAACAGAAAACCAAACACCACATGTTCTCACTCATAAGTGGGTGTTTAACAATGAGAACACATGGACACAGGGGAATATCACACACTGGGGCCTGTTAGGGGCTGGGGGGTGGCTAGAGTAGGGATACAGCCGGTAGCAGGATTGGGGAGGGATAAATTAGGAGAAATACCTAATGTAGATGATGGGGAGAATGGATGCAGCACACCACCATGGCATGTGTATACCTATGTAACAATCCTGCACAATCTGTACATGTATCCAGGAAATTAAAGTATAATTAAATAAAATAAGAAAAAAACAAAGAGTCAATGTGGCTCGGTGTTTCTATGCTAACTGATGGTAAGCTAACATGAGAGAGAGCACAAGTGAGGCCCCCAGGGATTTGAAGCTATGTAGTGCCCTCTTCCAGAAGTAACTCTATTATTATCCTTTGATAACAGTTCTTGGCTTGCTGGGGACCATTCTGAAGGTTCAGCATATGTCCATGGGCCATCAACTGACTGCTTGGTTTTGTTGTTGTTGTTTCTAGTAGTTCACCCTGTACTGGATTTAAATGAATCCACTTAGCTATTAGATCCAGATCTCTGACTAGCACTTCATCATCAGAGGGATGTGGGCTATATAAAAGACTGAACCCAGGTATTTCTTTAAAGTATAAGAAAGTCACATTACTAGATTATTCACATTCCTAATGTGCCAATTTCTGCTGTATTATTATTGCTTTCCCTTAACCCACACTTACAGCCTCATGTGGATTTTTTAGGGCGCTTTAACTGAGGAATAAAAATTTAATCCTAATTTGGTTTATATGACTCCATATGCTATGATGGCTATAGCAGATTTATGCAGGGGTGGTATTGCAACCCCTCTACTGGCCGTCCTGAAGAATGCTGGGGAGTTCTTAATTGTGTGTTTTAATGTTACTCCTTTACAGGAAGGAAAGAAGGGTTGAGTAAGATTCTGCCATGACTCTGGGTCTCACTAATATCTTGCCTATGTGTGTGTCTCTGAGGATACTCAATTCAGAAAAGTCTCTAAATAATGACGTTGATAGAAAGTGTCATGTATTTGTTTATATATTTTAATAAATTCCTTGTATTTTACTCCCTCACCTTCAGTATTTTACATATTTTGGTGGTTAGTTATATAATTAATTATACAGTTGTTTTATAATTTTCAGAAAATAACAGTGATATAATTTAAAAAGGAATTTACATCATATAGAAATTCTGAAACTGGACTGTTTACAATTACTTATAAAAGTTTTGTCTACTTGGGAAGAGTGTAAATTCATTTTTAGTTTTAACAGGCATAGTTGCACTAAATAAAATGGGAATATTTGTGTGCAGGGAAAGGAGGTGGGATGCAATATATAAAAATAATCTGTACAGATGTCAAACAACAAAAAGGATATTTGTTCATTCGAATCCCAGGGGGCAACTCAAGGTAAAGTTAATATTCTGTTTCCCATGTTTATCTTTTTTTTTACATACCCTCTGGAATCTATAGCTTTTGCAAATTACCAGAGTGTAGCTACTAGATGCTTCCTCTCAGGAACTTAAATAATGCAAAAATCCTGAACAGGTGCAGTGGCTCACTTCTGTAATCCCAGCACTTTGAGAGGCCAAGGCAGGTGGATCACAAGGTCAGGAAATCGAGACCATCCTGGCCAACATGATGAAACCCCATCTCTACTAAAAATACAAAAATTAGCTGCATGTGGTGGCAGGTGCCTGTAATTCCAGCTACCCAGGAGGTCGAGGCAGGAGAATCACTTGAACCCAGGAGTTGGAGGTTGCAGTGAGCCAAGATCATGCCACTGCACTCCAGCCTGGGTGACAGAGAGAGATTCCATCTCAAAAAAAGAAGAGAAAAAGAAAAAAGATCCCACAAATTGAAGACTCCCTTAATATAGCAGCATATATTCAAGGCTATGAAATTCAGAAATACTGCAGGAAATGCAGTGGGAGAATCCAAATGGCAGTGTTTTCAGTAGATGACCAGTGCTGTGTATCTTGTGCTTGAAAGCATGGATCCTTGACACCCTTCCACTGAATTTCTTTGCCTTCAAGTTAATTAAAGAATATTTCTACTTATTTTTAATCTTGACTGGAATCGTGGCTATTATACAGAATCTAGGAGGAAGAGTACTGGCCAAGCTCTGTTTGTAGACTTCTGCTGGATATTCAATATAATTCATCCACAGTTAATTTTGAAATACACATCCATACATGCACACACGCATTACTCCCCACTTCTGATAGGTATTATTAGCTTTAAATTGCCAATAATAAAGCATTCTGTCTCCTCTCTTGTCCAAGTTCCTGGACGACATGAAGCAAACTATCGTTTACTACCATCTTCCATAATCTCATTTCTCATCATATACATATATATATACACATATATAGATACATATATATGTACACACACACACACACACACACACACACACACACACACACACAAGCTTTTAGCTGTACCAGTTTGTTTACCATTCTCTTACTTTACCACTATGGTATCACTCTTATGCCTTAACCTGAAGTGCTTTTCTACATTTCTTCTTTATTTTTGCAGATGTTGATAATACATCAGTATATAGCTTAAATTCTAACCAATTCATAAAAACTTTAATTTGTAATTTATTGTTCCTTATTTTTTATTAGCAGAACATTTTGATTATTTCATTTAAAATAATTATTTCAGCATGCCTTGTAATAATATTCTTGTCTATTGAGTTATTTAAGGACACAGACTACTTTTTTCCCTGTAACTCTATGTTTTCTTTCTCTTGCAATGATTCTTTGAATGTCATACATACCCAACTACCATTTGCACATTAACTTATAGTAAAGAATGGCTTGGTCAAAGAAGACTACCATAACTCATTTTAAATAATTTGCCATGGCAACAATATAGAAGTGAAAACTTTACACTCATACTTCATACATTTATTACTTTGTAATTTTCAAAGCTGTATTGAAGTACAACATACATATACACACAAAGGTACCCAGCTTGTAATTTTATAGCGCATACACACAAAGGTACCCAGGTTGATTTTTATCAAGGAAACATTCATTAACAGACCTGCTAGTCAAGAAATGGAATGTTATTAGCACATCAGAATATGCTTTTTTACTTCTGTCCCTTACACCTTCTTCTTTCTTCCCCAAAGTTAATCACTAACCTGACTTGAAAGGAACAGCCTTTGGTTCAATTTATGCTGTGTAAGTTTTTTATTTTATTAGCTTCGTATACAAAAATATTATTTTTTGTATTTTAAATTTTCTACTATTTCGTTAATGTTTTCTTAAGGCGAATGCTTGTCACATATATTTTAAATATATTTTATTCAGCTGGGTTCCATGGTTTATGACTGTAATCCCAGCACTCTGGGAGGCTGAGGCAGGTGGATCGTCTGAGTTCAGGAGTTTGAGACCAGCCTGGCTAATACAGAGAAACTCCATCTCCACCAAAACACAAAAATTAGCCAGGCGCGGTGGCAGGCACCTGTAATCCTAGCTACTTGGGAGGCTGAGGCAGGAGAATCGCTTGAATATAGGAGGCAGAGGTGGCAGTGAGCCCGAGATAGCACCATTGCACTCCAGCCTAGGTGACAAGAGGGAGACTTTGTCTTAAATATACATACATATATATATATATATTCATATTGGCCTTTAAAAAGCATATTTTTCAAATACTTACTTTGACTTTACCCCATATTTTTGTTAATTTCACATTTTAATATGTACTTTAAATGATTTGTAATTTTAATATGTTGTCTTTCTTGACTTGAGCTATACAGATGTGTATTAATTTTCAAACACATGGAGGTTATCTAGTTTTCTGTCATTCATTCCTCACATAATTCCACAGTGGTCAAAAACCACATTCTCAAAAGTATAGACTGCAGGTATTATCAATATGGAAATATTCCCTAAGAACTTATAAATTACATACTTCACTCTTCAGTAATATCAACCAGGCAATTGTTAATTTGGCTGCTAAAATGTTTTGTTAGTAATACAATATTGTCTATATTGTGTACCAAAGGCTGAGACAGGTGTATAAACATACCCCCAGAATGATTGTAGGTCTATGTATTTCTCCTTTCCTTTGTTTTCTTTGAGACAGAGTCTTGCTCTGTAGCCCAGGCTGAAGTACAGTGGCACCATCTCAGCTCACTACAATCTCCGCCTCCCAGCAAGTGATTCTTCTGCCTCAGTCTCCAGAGCAGCTAGGATTACAGGCATGCACCACCATGCCTGGCTAGTTTTCATATTTTTTAGTAGAGATGGGGTTTCACCATGTAGGCCAGGTTAGTCTCAAACTCCTGACCTCAGGTAATCCACCCACCTCCACCACGTAAAGTGCTGGAATTACAGACATGAACCACAGCACCCAGCCATTTCTGACACTATATGTTTTATATATATTAAAGTAGGCTTTTTAACACACAAAATATATTTTTTAGCATATAATGACCTTTTCTCTTGCAAAGTTTTCTTTTAGTTCTAATTTTTCTGTATTACAGTAGAACCATGATTTTGTTGTTTAATTTTGCTTAGAATATTTTTCTTTATGCATTAATCGTTGTATTTATTTAATATAGAGTTGACTTTTTTAAGCAGAATGCAGATTTTTAAAAAAAATTCTAAAATTCTGTATTTTAATTGGAAAAATTTGGCCATTTACATGCAATGTAGATACATTTAGATTTAAATATACTGTTCTACTACTTGCTCTCTATTTATTTCATAGTGACTCTTTATTCTCTTGATAATTATACATTATTTTTATTTTAACATCCTTCCTGGAGATTGCATCATTAATCTTTGATCTATCAGAGTTAATACAAGACCAAATGTTTACCTCTTCCCAACAAGAGAATGATTCTAGAACATTATAACAATATTTTCCACTCTCCAGGGACTCCTGCTATCATCTTCTGTTACATAAATTCCAGTATAATTGTTACATTGTTTTTTAAAACCAATATTCTTTCAGATTATCATGTTTTTATGTACTTTTGTTGGTCTTTATCTTGTACCTCCAACTTCCATATGGGATGATTTCTTTCTCTGTTGGGAAAACTTATTAGTGTATCTTTTAATGCAGGACTTTTATGTCTGAGTAAGTTTTATTTGCCTGATAATGTTTAACCTCAACCATTTAATAATTAGTCTCATACTTGCTCCTTTAAAGTCAATCTGATATTTTAAGTCTGATTTTAAGATTTCGATCATGACAATTTTACTTATGTATTATAAAAATATTATTTCACATGAATATTACAGTGCTTCTTAATTTTGTGGCTGGATTTCTTTTAAATCAGTTTGAGAGAATTCCCTCATTTTCATCTTCAAATATTTCATATTCTCTCTTATATTTCTCCTCTCCTGGGATTCTAAGGACCATATAGTTTTCATGTCTATTTTCTGTTTTTACTTTCCATCCTCTTATCTGCACATATGTTATGGGATGAATTGTATCTCCCACAGATTTATATGTTCAAGCCCCAACCTCCAGTACTTTGAATGTGAATACATTTGGAGATACGGTCATTACATAGGTGTTTGTGTTTAAATGGGTGTCTGTTAGGATAGGTCCTAACTGAATATGAAATGTATCCTTAAAAGAAGAGGAAATTTGGACACAGATGAGCATAGAAAAAAAGCACTGTGAAGACACTCACGCTAAAAAGCCAAGGAAAAAACTCTTAGAAGAAACCAAACCTGCTAATACCTTGGATTGAATTTCTAGCCTCCAGGACCATAAGAAAATATCTGTTGTTTAGGCCACCCAATCAGGAGAATTAAGCATTACGTATTAGTTTGCTAAGACTGCTGTAATAATAATATATTACAAACTAACATGTAATACAATAACAATAATGTATTATTATTACAGCAGTCTTAGCAAACTAATACATAATGCTTAATTCTACAGATTTTTATTTCATATGTTTTCTGCTTTTCTAGCTCTCACTTAAACTGTAGCTCATTTATTTGTTGGTAAGTCTATCCTTTAAAACCTTAATTTTAATTATTATATTTTTCACTTATAGAATTATCATGTTTATAGAGCTTTCTGTTCTCTAATAAAATATTTTTTTAAAAAATTGAGAGTTTGAATTATTTTAAGTCTTCATCTGATAATTTTGTGTATGGGTTCCTTTTAATGTCACTACTTTTGGATTTTCATTACAAATAATGTCTCATTATATGCCTAACTTTTTTATTGTTATGTGTTAATAGGAAAAAAATGTTAAAATTATATAAGTTTTGAGATTACCCCGTTAAAGTTTTCTGCTAACTGCTTATAGATGAACAGAGGTACTACCAATCCTGATTACCTTAATCAAATAATTGTTATCAACACCTACTGTAGTATTCATGAAGTCTGTTCTCTTTCAAGTTTGGTTATAATCCTGGGTTACTGATTTTGAGGGTACCACATAAAACATAGAGGCCTTACCAAAGGATCTATCCTTTGACTTGCTGCACTCAAATTAATAGACTCCCTATTTAATTGCACTCTTGGAAACTTTTAAAACTTCTCATTTTCTTAGAATTTCAGTATCTCTTCCCCATTAAACTCAACTAATGCCTCCTTTAAAAAACTGAAGTAAATTTTCACTCAAGCAGCAGTTCCTTTTAGAATAAAAAGTGACACTAAAGGCAAATTATATTTGTATACATATAGAATAATTGTATTTAAGAACTAGCTTTCAATTTGGGTGAGGATATTTATTCCATTTTTATATTTTAGTTGGTGTGTGTGTGCATGTGTGTGTAGGAGTGCATATGTGTGTTATTGTTAGGTACTTTTATTTCCTCTAGGTTGCCTCAAAACCTGTGCTAAGACAGATAAACAGAAAGATAAATATGCAAGGTATGCAATACTATTTTACTGTACAGTCATCTATTTTCATCTTTTTTCTCAGAGGTAAAAGAGTCATTTTATTTTTAAATTAATTTGCATTTTCTTGTTTACTGGTGAGTATGAATATTTTTATAAGTTTACTGGTCATTCACAGTTTGTTCTTTCACCACGTCTCTTTTTGTTGCTGTCAAATTTTGCTGTCATCCATTCTGTTTAAACCTATGGCTTGTTAACATAAAACAAAGTGTTTTATTTTCAAGTAACTTAAGAAAACTGCACAATTAAACATAAACGATTTTTCTGCTCAAATAAATTTTTAAAAAATAAACAACAGACTTAGAAAAATTTTCTAATCTGTAAGTTGAGTTTTTACCAGCTTTTCTCTCTTTTTCTTTTTTCTTCTTTCTTTCTTTTCTTTCTTCCTTTTTTTTTTTTTTTTTTTTTTTTTTTTTTTTGACATAGGGTTTTACCTCCCAGACTGGAGTGCAATGTTGTGATCTTATCTCAGTGCAACTTTTGCCTTTTGGACTCAAGTCATTCTCCTGCCTCAGCCTCCCGTGTAGCTGGGACCACAAGAATGCACCACCATGCCTTGCTAATTTTTGTATTTTTAGTAGAGATGGGGTTTCATCCTGTTGCCTAGGCTGGTCTTGAACTCCTGGGCTCAAGTGATCCACCTGCCTTGGCTTCCCAAAGTGCTGGGATTATAGGCATAAGCTACTACGTCTGGCGAGTCCTTTCAGTTTCTAACAAGAAGGGAAGAAAATAGCCATGAGTTTAGCCTGTGACTTAATTACTTTATTTGAAAATTGTATATCCACACACACATGACTTGTTAAAGATAAATCTACACTTTTTCTGAAGTATCAGGATAACTGTCTTTTTTACTACTGGTATGGATTCTCAAGATCTGATTATCTCCTTCGCTTTGCATTAAGTTTTAGAAAGTTATAGAGACTAAAATGAAAGCATTTTTTCTTGGTTGAGATTTATATATTGTACTTCCTAATGACTTGTTCATTCCAACAAATAATGACCCAATTCCCTTTGACAGAAGTCCCTTAGAGTGTTTCTGCCATCACATGAATAAATAGCATTCTTCATGTAGCATAGAATTACACTATTGTGTAAATGAACTTATTGTTGATAATTTGTAACTGCTGCGAGTTTCTGTCAGAATACTGTCAGAATGTATTTGGCAAATCTTCCCAGATAATTGGGAAACAGAAAAGGCTAATTACATTTGGGATAATCACAATGTGAATACATGCAAATCTAATCAGACGGTAAAATGTTCTAAAATGCTTCATAAATCTTTAAGTGGTTTCTCCTGAGTTACATGCTACACAAGACAGGAACCAATGTGATGGTTTTCAGACTACAACATATATCTTCAAGAGTAAAAAATTCTGATGAAACAAAGGGGCAGCAGTTAAAGTCAGCCACACACAAAAAAATTGTTCTTGGTTGAATACACTTTGTTTTCAAATAGACAGGCAGCTTGGGAGGAACCTGCTGCTTGTGTTTCTGAAGATCTTAAAGTTAACTGCTATATTTGATTCTTCTTTTAGTGCCTAGGAAATGATAGCAGTCAAAAAGAGCAAAACATTTTTGGAGATACATGATTGCTTGTTGGTCTGCAACATTCTTTCATACCTTGATAAAAAGTAAAAGTGATATGTCAGAAAAGATAATTATATATAGCCAGGCTCAAAAAGATATATTTATATATTTTATATGTAATCCTAGTGAATTTGGAGGTTAAGAAATTCTTAAATAAATTGGGAACCTTCGGTAACATGGCATTTTAATATTGCCCTGGGAATAAGAGTGTTTGAAGTCATGGCTAATGTAGGAATTTTTAGGCAGTGCACACAGATTGTATTGTATTTAAGTTATGATAATCTCCTTGCTATATTAGTATAAAAATGGAAACCTCTATATATTTATAATTCTTGTATATTTGAATTTCTCAGACCCAGAGAATAGACATTAAATGTTTTATTTATTTTTTAAAACTTTATGTGTGTATGTATGTATGCTTCTTTATTTATTCATTCATTCTTTTATTTATTCATTTTGAGACAGGATCTCACTCTATCCCCAAGGCTGGAGTGCAGTGGCATAATCCTGGCTCAAGGTAGCTTCTATCTTCCAGGCTCAAACAATCCTCTCATTCAGTCTCCCAGAGTATCTGGGACCACAGGCATGTGCCACCACACTGGGCTAATTGTTTTATTGTTTTGTTTTGCTTTTGTTTTTGTTTTGCTAGAGATGAGTTATCCTAATGTTGGGGAGGCTGTTTTTGAATTCCTGGGCTCAAGCAATCCTCCCGGCTTGGCCTTCCAAAATTTTGGGATCACAGGCGTGAGCCACTGCCCCAATCTCTTGTTTTATATATTTGAAAAAACTTAAGCCGGGCGTGGTGGCTCAAGCCTGTAATCCCAGCACTTTGGGAGGCCAAGGCAGGTGGATCACGAGGTCGAGAGATCGAGACCATCCTGGTCAACATGGTGAAACCCCGTCTCTACTAAAAATACAAAAAACTAGCTGGGCGTGGTGGCGCATGCCTGTAATCCCAGCTACTCACGAGGCTGAGGCAGGAGAATTGCCTGAGCCCAGGAGGCGGAGGTTGCGGTGAGCCGAGATCGCGCCATTGCACTCCAGCCTGGGTAACAAGAGCGAAACTCCATCTCAAAAAAAAAAAAAAAAAAAAAAACTTATCATGCTTGTGAATCATAAAATACCATACCCATATCTCATACATTTAAGTTGAAGGGGGTTAGTAAGATGTTTGTCTTACTAAAGATGTTGTGTCTAACTAAAGGGGCAACTGTTTTTTCTTTGTGTGAAAGGCATCTCTTCAAACTCCCAACAATATTGTTTCTTAAAATAATAGAAACATTTCTAATTCATGTAACAGCCTTTGTCATTCTCCTATTATTTATGCTCTGAGAGAAAATATTTATTGGAATCCTTCAACTTTAGTGGGTGGGTAGAAAAACCTACTGTATGGATGAGATTTGAAGTTTACAATTATTTAAACTTATTTTGTAAGTTTACATCACAGATTCATGAATATCAAAACACTGGCTGCATTTTATTCCACAGTGTTTATTAAACTATTGAAGAAAAATAATAGCTACCCAATAAACCTTTGCATCCTATAATATATAATACATATTACTGTAACTAATAAAATAATGACAATAATAATATACTCTAAATACTAACAATAATAATGACAAATCCCTACATAGTTTACTCCATATATCAGGACTTTCCTTAACATTTTACATATTAGTTCATTCGTTTATCAAAACATTCTTGTAGTTAGTTAATATTTTTAGACTCATTTTACAGGTGAGGAAACTGAATACTTAGGGTTTAAATAATATCCATGGAAAATGGAATAACTATGATGGCATCCCAGGTCCCCTTAATTTAATGTACATATTCTAACCTCTGTGTTATTCTTACTCTAAGAAGCTCAGTGTTCAAAAGCTCATACTATCTCACAGACAGAAAAATTGCACCTCAAGTACGATGTCTTCTTAAAAGCAAAGCATGCTAAGAATGCAGAGAAAGAAAGGACAAAATTTTTGTAGGAGAATGTTAAAGCCTTTACAAAGGCTTTTGTTAGAAATACGTTGGATTTCCAAAGTCATTGGTTACAATCAAAAAGGACAATATTGGCAATAGTGGGGGGGTGACTATTTGTGAAATATTAAATACTATTTAATTATTGAGAATTATTTACTTATTCATTGTAAGGATATATTGGTACATTATCATTAAATAAGATCCGCATTAAATTTAGATTTTCTACATATTTTCCTAATGTACTTTTCAGCCATATTCCATCCAGGACACCACACTGAACATAAGTATCATGTCTACCTAGGCTTCTTTTGGTTGTAACAATTTCTTAGCGTTTCTTTGACTTTGATAACCTTGACACTTAAAAGTACAAGCCAGGTATTTTGCAACATGTTTAACAGTTAACATTTATCTGAAGTTTCTGTCATGACTAGACTTGGGGTATGTGTTGCTGGGAGTAAGATCACAGAAATAAAGTACCATTTGAGTCACATCATATCAAGAATACATGCTATCAACCTGACTTCTTATTGTCGATGTTAACCTTGATCACTTGGCTGACAATTTGTCAGATTTCCCCACCATAAAGTCACTCTTTTCCTCATGCTGTATTCTTTGTAAGGAAGTCACTATCTGTAACCCATACTGAGGGTGGATAATTATGTTCCACCTTCTGGCTGGTGGGGTATCCACATAAACTTGAAATTTGTTTTTTATGGGATACTTGTCTATTCTCTTATATATACTTACTTCTTAAATGATTTATTTATGTCAATGCTAACGCTAGGATACTTATTTTATATTTTGTGTTATAATCCAACACAATTGTATTGTTTACATTGTTTCAGATTTGGTTATTAAGAACTCTTTTAGTTGACTTTGGTGCTAGCTACTTTGACATCTTCCCATATGTAAAGGATGTTGTAGTCGGTTTTGTTTTTGTCTGTTTTTAGGATATTCTTGCTTTCTGGCAATACAAGGTTTTCCAGGTTTATCTTGTCTATTTCCTGCCCCAGTCATTGAATAGGCCATGTCTCCAATGAGCTCTGGTTTATTTTCTAAAGAATCAATTTAGAAACCTAAATCTGAGCCCTAAGTGTTCTCATGCCTAGCAGTGTGTCATTTCTGTGTCCTCTCAGCTGATGCAGCAAAGAAATATATGTGTGTCTACTAACCAGTATTCAGAAAGGTATCTATACATATTTCCATGTGTAACCATCGGAACCTATATGAAACAAACAGAAGTCCAAATTGAAGTTTCCAACTAGAATATATATATATATATATATATATATATATATATATATATATATATGTATGTATATATATTTCCAACTCCAACATATTAGTAATATTTCAACTCCAATATTATTATATCAAAGTTTAGCTTCCTCCCCTTGCTCATTTGTAACATCCTACTTCAACAGTGAGAAGCCTAGCTCTCACAATTAGCAATCCACTTACATAATTGTTTAACTCTTGTATACATGTATAGTGGTAAGTACCGTTAACCTGTAATCCCATGTGAAACAATTTTATCAACTAACATACAGTGCTTCTGTAAAGCTTTATGTCTCTTTAGTTTTGCAGACTTTCTTCATTTCCAAAGTTCCTTAGGTCAGAATTCGTTTTCTCACCTCTTTCAATGAGGTTGTTCACTGATTTTATATGCAATTTAATTGATTTGTCACATTTTTCACTCCATCTTAGGTTTCTCCATCCTCCAACATGGTTTTTAATTTTTTTGTATATTAAGGTTCAATATCTGTGCCATAAAGCTTTATAAATTTTTGATACATACATAGTATTTTATGTACACCATTCCGGTATTACAGTTTTACAACCCTAAAAACAGTAACTGGTCCTTTAGCTTTTCAGCTTTTAATTTCTCCCTGAACTGCTGACAATCACTATTTATCATTTACAGTGGCTCAGTGATAGTCCCTAAAATTTGTGTCGTTGTCCTAACCATGGAAACTGTAAATACTACATTTGTAAAATGGATCTCTGCAGATATAATTAAAGGACCTCAAGATTAGGAGATTATCCTAAATGACACAGGTGAACACTAAATCCAATGACAAATGTTATGAGAAACAAACAGAGAGAAGACACTCAGCAATATGACCCTTCAGGCAGACACAGGAGTGATGTGGTCACCAGCCAAAGAATGTTTGGATCTACCAAATGTTGGAAGATGTAAATAATGGATTGACTCCCAATGCCTCTGGAAGGAAATGTAGCCCTCCTGACACCTTGATTTCATACTACTGGCCTTTATAACTATGAAATAATGTATTCCTGTTGTTTTAAACTGCCAAATCATTGGGAATTTGTTAGACGGCCACAAGAAACTAATATACTGTCACTATAGTTTTCCTTTTCCAGAATGGTATGTAGTTGGATTCATATAGTATGTAGCATTCACAGACTGGCTTATTTCACTTAGCAGTATGCATTTAAAATTCTTCCACGTATTTTCATGGGTTAATTTTTTTTTAATTTGTTATTGCTGAACAACTATTTTATGGATGCTCCACAGTTTGTTTATCTGTCTCATCTTGGTTACTTCCTGTTTTGTCAATTATGAATAAATACCATTCATATACAATTTTTTGTCTGGACATACATATTTTAATAAGCTGGATAAAAATCTAGTAGTATGATTGCAGGATGACATGATGGGACCACATTTAGTAGGATGACATGACGGGACATTTAATTTTATTAGAAACTGACAGTTTCTTCCAATATGGAGGTAGCATTTTGCATTTCCTTTAGCAATGCATGAAAGTCCTTGTTCTGCATCATCATCAGTAACGAGAATTATAATTTTTTTAAGTTAGCATTTTTTAATAAGTATGTAGTGTTATCTTGTTTTAATTTGAGATTCCCTACTGACAGATAATTTTGATCTTCTTTTCATATGCTTACTGTCATTGGCATATCTTCATTGGTAAAATGTCTGTTCCTATTATTTTGCCTATTATTTTTATTCTTGTTCAATTTAATTGTTATTTGCATATTTTTGACAGATACATTTATTAAATATGTGCCTTTAAAATATATTCCCCCATTATGTTTCTTGTCTATTAATTTTTACAATAGTATATTTTATAGATGAGAAATTTTAAATTTAAAAAAATTACAACTTATCTGTTTTTCTTTTATGGTTAATGGTTTTAGTTTTACATATTAAAACTCATCATCAATTCCAAAGTCACATAATTTATTTTATGTTTTCTTCTAGAAGTTTTATAGTTGCATGTTCTATGTTTAGGTTTATGCTCCTATTGAGTTAATTTTGGTGAAAAGTGTAATGTCTGTGTAGAGAATGTGTGTGTGTATGTGTGTGCACGCATGTGTGCACACATGCACTGGTCTTTCTATTCTATTTTTCATATGAAAGTTCAGTTATTTCAGAACCATTTGTTAAAATGACTATACATTCTTTATTGACTTGCCTTTGTTCCTTTGTAATTGCTGCGATTTTAATTGGGATTATGTTACGTATGCTGACTCGAGAAGAGGTGAAATCTTAAGACATATTTAATCTTGTATGTTTTATAAATAAAAGATAATCTCAAATAAACAAAACATATTTCATGTGAGATATCCTGTCTAATAAATTACAGAACTCATATTTGAATTCTTATCAGTCTAGCTCCCAAATATGAATTTTTAAGAATATTTCATTATCTTTTTTTAATTATAGCAGTCATCACATTATTTCTTTTTCCTTTTAAATGGCCTACATACATTTCAAGAATATGGCTAACCACCTCATTTTTGTTTCTCCAACACTTAGTCAAATATGTAATATCTGTAGAAATATAACTGTCCACTACAATTTCTACTGTTATCATCCCCACCCTGGACAACACAAGTCCTGAAACACGAGTCTCAGAGAGGCACTCATCTTCCTTTATTGTCCATTCTCAACATAGCTGCAGCCAGTTTTATTATTAAAAAATAATTTATAAGAACAAAAGTCATTCAAACATTTGCTCTTCTGTGCTTAAGCTCTTCCCAGACCTGTTCTACTTAAATTAAAATAAAACTCAAGTATGTTCCATGGTTTATGATGTCCTGTACAATTTGACTTTTTGCTACCTCTCTGACGTCAGATTGAATTATTACTTTTCTCCTTCATTATGCTTCAGCCATATCATCTCTCTTTCTAGTCTTCAAATTGTCAAGTTCATCCTTCAACCGACTTTTGCACTAATTATTCATTTTGCCTGGAATGTTTACTCTGAATATGCACAAACTTGGTTCTGTGTCACACAGATCTTAGTCATAACATCAGTTCCTCAGAGAGGATGCTCTGACCACCTTACTTAAAGCAAAGAATCAAACTCTTGCTACTCCGTCTCCCCCAACCACTAGCATTCTACTCTCTATTTATTTTTAAAGTTATTTTGCCCAAATAGCATCTATAATTATATAAAATTCACTCATGTCCTATTTCCATGTGTACTGTCGATAATCCAGTTTAAGTTTCACAAGGCAAATATATTTTTTAACTTGTTAACCACTCAATAAATATTTCTTTGAGTGAACAAATAGAAAACTAAAGAAGGAACAAAAATCCATTGTTGAAAGACAGAATTCTTTGATATTCATTCTAAAGTTATTTTGAGTAACAAATTATCCACATTATATATTTGGTGCACATTACGGTGTTGTATTGAGGATGTTGTACGTCAGACTTTGTGCAGTGACCCTTAGTAGATGCAACATGAGCCCTTATTTTCTACCTTTTGTGTTTTTTTTAACAGGCTTTATCTGGCTATGTCTAGCCTCAAATGTTGGTGCTGCACTACCTGGCCCATGACTCTTCTCCTCTACACACAACCTTTAGGTGACTACGTCCAAAATTTCAACTAACCCTTTATAACTGAACAAACTCTCTATGTTTTTATTTACAACATTTTTCTTAAGTTTCAAACTGATGTATACCTCTGCCTTCCAGATGAATGGTCTGGATATTTTATAGGTATTTGTAATTCAGTATGTCAGCCTTATATCTGGCCCAACTTCTTTTCTATGTTATTTTGTTTGAGTGAACAGCCAATATGTGTTTTGAAATGCAAATACATGTACATAACTATTTTGATTATTTGCACATTTTGCCTTTTTTATTAAAGGAGCAAAACCTTCTTAACATTTGAAGAGATGGTTTTCTATATCTCTAAAGGCTCAACAATCAGCTTGCAAATTTTAACAACACCTGTGTTCAAATAAAATTGGAGTATTTTGTCATAACACGCTAACCGCCTTTAAATCCATCGTAATTGAAGTGCAAGGCATTCCTTCTGAAAATTATTTCAAGATATCTATAATATTTTTAGAAACGTCCCAAAAGATTACAGTCAGGTTCATTGTAAAAAAAAATTCCTTTTGTTCTTTTGGGAAGTTATATGTCAAAATGTCTAGAAATGTGATTCACCTTATCTGGCTCCTTTAATTATATTTAAATATAACCTATCAGGATTTAGAAAATGTAGTTATAATCAAATTGTGTAGCAACTTAAATCATGTGGGTTTTTGTTTTTCCTTTAATTTTTGTATGCTAAACAAGGAAGAATTTCTAGTATTATTCACCACGGAAGAAAAAAACATGAACGTGTTTGGAATGAATCAAAAGAAAGAGCATTTGAGACTCTTTGACAGGTTTTTGAGCATTCCTTTGTGCCTGCATTATTTTCACTGATATTTTTAAAGCACTTCTCAAGTGGCACACTCTGGGAATATACAAATTTTTCAAAGGGAAATTTTTGTTAAATTATTCTGAAATCTAGGAATGATGCGAGTATCTAATCCACCTCTCCAATATTATATGTCATTTGTTATTGTAAAGATCTCTAAACTCTATATAGGGTCTAAATTTCCTTGGAGAGAATAAGTAAGTTTGTCACAGGTAATAATTGAATTGAGAGTGAAAGAATGGATTAGTGTGGTTAGTGGGAAATCAAGAGAAATCACTTAAAGCAAACAGTTGAGCAAGTGAAAAATAAATGGAGGCACTGGCTTGTCTTGGCATAAACATGGAATTATGAGTAGTTCAGTGTTGTCGAATTTCAAGGAATAAAAAGAAATTGTAAAAGAAGGAGGCTAAACTAGGACCAAATCATAGAGCCCTATGGTCACATAAAACATTTCGGATTATCTTTTCAGGAAATAAGAAGTATTTGAAAACATTTGAGTAGAAACTGACACAATTGGATAAAATACTAGAAATATCAAGTTGATAACAATGTGGAAGTTTGCTTCAGATAAAGAATGTTATAAGAGTAAAAAAGGGGAGGTGAAAATAGAAAAATTACCAAAATACTCAAAGTTAAAATATGAAAAGTTTAACTGAACAGGGTATGAAAATAAATGAAGATCATCAAAATGAAAATAAACAGATTATTCACAGCTTGCTATGGTACAGAAGTCAACTATCAGCACTTGTGTTGATACTCAAAGACAGCAAAGTGGGAATGCTTTATAGTGGACAAGAAATGGAAGGCTTCAGGTATGCTCGGATTAGAAGTTGTTAGCATGGGGAAGCTGAAGTCAGGCTAACGAACAGTGTGATATTCTTTGTGATTGGTTTCAAGAGTATATTTGGCTGTCTCTGGTTACTCTTGATTGCAAACAAGGAAGCTGACAAGTCCTTACTGTTCTTGACTGCTGCAGATGTAGTTTGGCTTTCTGGATTGATCAGTACGGAGATTGTTGGTCAGGGTTTTACTGTCACTTGTGTTTCATCTACTCTCTTTACTGTATTCAGTCTTTCAATTGGGTATATATAAACACAGAATATAAAACCATATTAGCACTGATTGTATATGCATTTGTGGAAGGACATCCAGGAGAACAGAGCAGAGGAACAGATTTGAGGAGTAAGGACAGATATTTACTGAATAATGCTCTGGTTAAGCCCTTGACTAAGTTACATTATCTGCCCATCACTTTTAATCCTTAACTCAAGTCTGCAAGCAGTATATACATGGGCAAAACAGACTATTCATAGCACAAGATAACTTATTAAAGTGTTGTGGAGAAAATAAATTTATGATCAGAAATGTGCAGTTAAAAATTTAAATATATATATTATTGGGAAAATAAAGTTTAATTATAGTGTTCAGGCACTGCCTTCCAAATTTTTATATCTTATAATTAGCAATAGGATAACTTCCTTTTTTTATTTTGGAGGTAGATTTGAGAAGAATGTAAAGAATGTTAATAAAATTAAAATTATTTCTATTTAAATGATTATAATATTTTTGTCTTTTATCTTTGGTTTAGATGTTCAATATAGAGCTCAGAGAAATTTAGAGAATGTTCCATTCTTTGTAAAAGAATTCCTCATTTCCTAAGTCCAAGTAGAACTAGACTAGGCAAGAAAGAAAAATGAACTGGCTGCCCTTTCCAAAACCGGTCGACCTGTCTTCATTGCGTGACTAATTGTATATAATGCCACAAGGACTTATACCGTATGATAAGTAAAGGAAAAACTTCCTGAATATCCTTACTCAATGGTCTTAAATATGAATTAATACTGCCAAAATTTGAAGCAAATCTTTTAAAATAATTCTCCTTTTACAATCAATTTCTGAGTGTATAACTGAATGCTTTCCTACAGTTTAGTCAACAATCCAACATGTTTGTGGAAAACCTAAAACATACACAGTATCAAGGTTGAGATAAAAAGATATATAATAACAGGGCTCTTGTCCTTAAGGAGTTAGAGGATGAATGGTGAGTGCCGTCTTGAGGAAGAATATATGTACAGAAAACATTAATGAGAATGAAAGATTTAAAATATACCAATTAATCACTGCAGAAAATTATTCCTGGGTTTCATAGGCTGTAGAGATAACACTGACCTTTTTATTCAGCCAAGTCATCAGAACGAAAATAAAATTTTTTATCTATTTTTTAAGAAATTAAGACAGAAAGAACTAAATTTTCTTTGCTAATATTTAAGGGTATTATTTTGTTATGTTCAAAAGAAGTTTAGAAGCATCCTCTACTTCAATATATATTGAATATTTATTGAAGTAATACACTTACTGAATAATACTTACTGCTAATCATTGGACCTGGTACATTATATATCCATGTCATTTTATTTTACCACAAGCCTGAAGGATAGATAATATTAACTATATTGTTAAATGAATAGAAATGATTCTTGAAGACACAGGTCTCTAAATGATCGCAGATTTCTTTAAGAGAGTCCATTTAAGGACCCTGAAGTCATCTTTTATTGCAACAATATACATTTAGAATATGTTTTGTCATAGAAGGAGAAAGGTGAGTTCTATTAGAGGCCCAGTTTTACAATACAGTATGACAGAAGAGAGGAAGCTGAAAGAAGGACAATCTGAAAAACTAATTCATTTTATTTATTATTTATTCATTTACTATTTTTCTTTTAATCCTGAAGTGAAAGCAAAATTGAAAGCTAAAAAATTGCTATGATTTTTGTAGTTACTGATAATAATTAAATAGATAAAATTCAATTGTGTTATATAATATATAACACAGTTTTATATATTATATAACACATATATAATTTTATATAACTATAAACTGTTCTATTCTTCAGGCAAAACTTGACACAGGAGTACTTTCTAAGTGTCAACCATTCATCTACATACAAGAAATATCACAATGGACAAGAAATGCCTCTGAGGAACTTGCCTTTCAGTAGAAATATTGATCAATAAAGAGGTTAACAAAAATTTAATTTGAAAACATAAAGATACATCAATAAGTGAGAAGGGAAATTTCCTTACAACAATTATCCTAACATATTTTTTATTAATTGATAATTATTGAGGTATAATTTACACCAACAAAACTCATCTTTTATTAAATAGAGAAATAGCAATTGAACATATTTATGAGCTATGCTGTAATTTTTTTTATATATATATGTTGTAGAATGATGAAATCAAGCTAATTAACATACTCATCACCTATTTTTTGGTTAGAATATTATCTGTTTTCGATGAGAACATTTGAAATTTACATTTTAAGAAATTATGATATGTAAAATATAAAATTATTAACTATACTCATCATGCTGTGCAATAGATCTCAAAAACTTATTTATCCTGTCTAACTGAAACTTTGACCAACATCTCCCCATTCCCTTCCACCATGACCTTTCCTCCTACCAGCTCCTGATAACCACTGTTCTACTCTCTCCCTCTATGAGATCATCTATTTTGGGTTCCACATGTAAGTGAGATCATGCAACGTTTGTCTTTCTGTCTTTGGCTTATTTTACTTAACATAATGTCAGCTGGGTTCATTAATGTTGTTATTAATGCTAGGATTTCTTTGTTCAAAAAACGCTAAATAGTATTCCATTGTGTGTACATACGAAATTTTCTTTATCTATTAATATACTGATGGGCACTTAGGTTGATTACGTATATTGGTTATTGTGAATACTGCTGCCATGAACATGGGTGGGCATGTATCTTTTTTACAAATTGATTTAAATTACCTTGAACATATAGCCAGAAATGGGATTGCTGGATAATATGTCAATTCTATTTTGAGCTTTTTGAGGAATCTCTGTATGGTTTCCTATGTAGGCCATATTAATTTATGCCCATCAACAGTGTATAAGGATTCTGCTTTCTCCACATGCTATCCAACTATTTATCATTAAAAGTTTTGATAACAGTCATTATAAGAGGTATGAGGTGATATTTAATTGTAGTTTAGCTTGCATATCCCTGATGATAAATGATGCTGAGCAATTTTTCTTCTTCTAAGAAATATCTATTCAGAAAGTCCTAACAAGAGCAATCAAGAAGAGAAAGAAACAAATGAAATCTACATAGGAAAACAAAAAGTCACACTATGTCCTTTCACTGATGATATAATTTTATACTTAGAAAACCCTAAAGACTCTGCCAAAATGCTACCAGAAATGACAGATTATCTTAGTAAGGTTTCATGATATAAAATTGATGGACAAAAATCAGTGGCATTTCTATACATCAATACATGTCCAGGCTGAGTGTCAGATCAAGAACACAATCCCATTTACAATTGCCATAGAAAAATGAAATACTTCAGAAAACAGCTAACCAAGGAGTTGAAGGAGCTCTACAAGGAGAATGACAAACACTGCTGAAATAAATCAAAGAAGACAAAAATAAATGGTAAAACATTCAGGCTCATGGATTAAAAGAATCAATATCTTGTATTTCCTATAATCCCCTTATATCATGGGAGGGACCTGGTGAGAAGTAATTGAATCATGGGGGTGTTATCTCCACTCTGTTCTCATAATAGTGAGTGAGTTCTCACAAGATCTGATCGTTTTATAAGTGGATTTTATCCTCTTTGCTCTACACTCTCTCTCTTAGTTCAATCACTATGGAAAGCAGTTAGGGGATTTCTGTAAAAACTTAAAACAGAGCTACTATTTGACCCAGAAATCCCATTACTGGGTATATACCCAAGGCAAAATAGATCATTATACCAAAAAGACACATGTACTCATATGTTTATCAAGCTATTTGCAATATTAAAGACATGAAATCAACCTAGGTGCCCATTAATGGTAGATTAAATAAAGAAAATGTGGCACATATACACCATGGAATACTACATAGCCATAAGAAGTAATGAAATAATGTCCTTCAAACACTAGTTCTAAGTATATGTTTGCACCTATTAACTAACTTCTCTTTATCTTCCCCCACCACCACTTTCCCCAGCCCCTGGTAAGTATTATTCTACTCTCTATGAGATTCTACCTCCACGAGATCAACTATTTAGTTTCCACATCTGAGTGAGAAAATTCAGTATTTGTCTTTCTGTGACTGTCTCATTTTACTTATAATGAATTCCAGTTTCATCCATGTTGCTACAATTGACAGATTCTCATTCTATTTTTATGGCTAAATATCATTCTACAATGTATATATCCCATATTTTCTTTATACATTCACTTGTTGAACACTTAGTTTATTTCCATATTTTGGAAATTATAAATAGTGCTACAATAAACATGCTGTGGACGTATCACTTTGATACAATAGTTTTCCCTTTTTTTGGCTAAATACTCAGTAATGGAATTTCTGAATTGTATACAATTTTATTTTTATTTTTCGGAGAAACTTGCATATTGTTTTCCATAATGGCATTACTATTTACATTCCCACCAACAGCATACAAAAAAAATTTTTTCTAATTGTGTTCTCACCAGTAGGTGTTATTTTTTGTCTTTTTGATAATAGCTTTCTAACTGGGGTAAGATAATTGTAATTATAATCTTCACTTACCTAATGATTAGTGATGTTGAGTATTTTCTCATATAGTCAACATTTGTATGCTTCACTAAGAAATGTCTAATCTTTTGCCCACTTTTTAATGAAACATATTTTTATTGTTACCATTGTAATTTTGTTATAGAGTTGTTGCAGTTTCTTGTATTTCTGCATATTAGTCCCTTGTCAGATGAATAGTTTGCAAATATTTTCTTTTATTCTGCGTGTTGTGTCTTCTCTCTGTTTACTGCTTTCTTTGCTGTGCAGAAGCTTTTTAGCTTGATGTGATCTTGTCTATTTTTGCTTTTGTTTCCTATGCTTTTGAAGTCTTACTCACAAAATTGTTGTTTAGGTCAATGCCCTGAAGCATTCATATTTTATTCTAGTAGTTTCATAACCTCAAGTCTTACAGTTAAGTTTTTAATCCGTTTTGATTTTATTTTTGTAAATGCAGAGAGCCTTAAATAGGCTTCTCTGCAAGTTGATATTCAAATTCCCCTGTACTGTTTTTTGAAGAGGATATCCTTTCCGCAGAATATATTCTTGACCCTTTGTCGAAAATCATTTGGCTATAAATACATGCATTTATTTCTGGATTCTCTATTCTGTTCCACTTGACTATGTGTCTGTTTTTATACCAATATTATGCTCTTTTGATTATTACAGCTTTGTAGGATATTTTTAAATGAGGCAGTGTGATGTCTCCAAGCTTTGCTCTTTTTGCTCAGTATTACTTTGGCTATTTAAGGTCTTTTGTGATTCCACATGAATTTTATGATTTTTAAAATATCTGTGAATAATGTTATTGGTAGTTTGATAGGAACTGTACTCAATCTGTAGATTATTTTCGGTAGTATGGCTATTCTAACAATACTAATTCTGATCCATGAACATAGATATCTTTCCATTTTGTGTGTGTTATCTTGCATTGCTTTTATTAGTGTTTTGTAGTATTTGTTGTGGAGATCTTTCATCTCCTTGGTTAAATTTATTCCTAAGTATATTTGTAGCTACTTTTAAATGAGATTACATTCTTGATTTCTTTTTTATCAAAGGTGGTTATTGGTGTACAGAAACACTACTGATGTTTGTTTGTAGGTTGATTTTGTATTCTACAACTCTACATTGTTCAACTCTAAGAATTTTTGGTTTAATCTTTTGATTTGTCTATATATGAGATCATGTCATCTGCAAAGAGGAACAATTTGAATTCCTTGTCTTCAATTTGGATGCCTTGAATATTTTTCTCTTGCCTGATTACTCTGGCTAGGACTTCAAGTACACTGTTGAATAAGAGTGATAAAAGTGGTCATCTTTGTTTTGTTCCAGTTTTTAGAAGAAAGACTTTCAGATTTTCCTCATTCAGTATATTAGCTGTAGGTTTGTCACATATGGGCTTTATTATGTTGATGTATATTCCTTCTATGCCTAATTTCTTGAGAGGCCTTATCATGAAGAGATGTTGGCTTTTATCAAATGCTTTTTTCTGGGTCTATTGAGATGATCATATGGTGTTTGTCCTTTATTTTGTCAATGTGATGTAACACATTTGGTGATTTGTATGCATTGAACCATTCTTGTATCCCTGGAATAAACCCCACTTGATCATGGCATATATTCTTTTGATGTGTTGTGGAGAAATTGCTTTGCTAGTATCTTGTTAGAATTTCTGCACTTATATTTATCAGAGATATTGGCCTGTGGCATTCTTTTTGTTGTTATTGTAACCTTGACTGGCTTTTCTATCAGGTAAATTGGATTGTTTGTGTTTTGCTATTCTTGTGTTCACATATAAATATATGTATTGTAGATTAAAACCTTTTTCAGATGTATACATTACAAATACTTTATTTCCCTCATTCCTAGGTTCTCTCACTCTGTAATTGTTTCCTTTATTTTTTCTTTTTGTTGGTTTGTGTTTTTGTTGGTTTGTGAGTTTGTTATGTTTTTGTGTGAGACAGCCTCTCATGCTGATACCCAGGTTGGAGTGCAGTGGCAAGATGTCAGCTCACTGCCACCTCCACCTCCCAGGCTCATGCCATCTGATATGGTTAGGTTTTGTTTCCCCATACAAATATCATCTTGAATTATAACCTTCATAATCCCCACAATCCTCACATGTCATGGAAGAGACCCAGTGGAGGTAACTGAATTTTGGTGGTGATTTCTTCCATGCTGTTCTTGTGATAGTGAGCGAGTTCTCTCAAGATCTGATGGTTTTATAAGGGGCTCTTCCCCCTTCACTGGGCACTTCTCCTTCCTGCCACCTTGTGAGGAAAGTGCTTTGCCTCCCCTTCACCTTCCACCATGATTTTAAGTCTTCTGAGGTCTACCCAGCAAGGCTGAACTGAATCAATTAAAACTCTTTCCTTTATAAATTACCCCATCTTGGTCAGTTCTTTATAGCAGTATGAAAACAGACTAACACACCATCCTCCCACCTCAGCCTCCTGAGTAGCTGGGACCACTGTTGCAGGTCACCACACTTGGCTGTTAATTGTTTCTGCTCTGTAGAAACTTTTTAGTTCCATGAAATTCTACTTTGCATTTTCTAGATATAAATGAAAACATTTAGCATGTACATTTTTTTTTTTGGTCTGGCTTAATTCCTTAGCTTAATGTTTTTAAACTTCATTCATGTTTTAGCATACATCAGTAGTTGGTTCTTTGTTGTTGCTGAGTACATTTTGCATTCTTCCAACAGAGCATTAGAGTTCCAATGGTGTTACAGCCTTGCACACACTTTGTATTACCTGTATTACCTGTTTCTATATAATGAGCTAAGCAGTATAAGCTGAGGTTCTTTTTATTTGTTTTCTTAATTTTACTTTAACAAAAAAAATTGCTTGTATAACTACAGCAATTCATGATAATAAAAAAAAAATTCCAGTGAATCACCCTGGCGCCTTTGCTTGAATTGATAATCATGTTAACTGTTGGTTTCTTTATGAACTCTCCATTCTCTTCCACTTATATGTATATCAATACCACATGTTACAGGATAATTTTCACATTCTCTGTGATTGTATACAAAAACAAATCTCTTGGCTAACTCAGTTATCATGGATGTCCATCCTCACTTCATTTTTAAGCAAATGGCAGAACTAGATAGGTAAGTTCGAATTAAAACAAAATCCATAAAAACTAAATAAGATAGATTGAAATTTGTGTACAGATACCATTAAAAATATTTTAAAAAATGAAACAAATAATAAAAATTAGCCTAGAGGATATACTCTAGATAACGTTTTATAAAAACCAAACATTGTTTGTTCTCACTCGTAAGTAGGAGCTGAACAATGAGAACACATGGATAAAGGGAGGGGAACATCACACACTGGGGGCCAGGGGAGGAAGAGCATTAGGATAAATACCAAATGTGTGCAGAGCTTAAAACCTAAGTTATGGGTTGATAGGTGCATTAAATACCGTGGCATATGTATAGCTATGTAACAAATCTGCATGTTCTGTACATGTATCCTTAAAGTAAAATTAAAAAAATAAAAAATAAAAATAAAAATAGAGAAAATAGAAGAAACCCACTCTATATTTCCAAGAAAATAACAACATTAAACAAAATAGTATTTTCAGGAATAAATTATAAAAATGATTCAAAGAGGGAGAAGATAAAACAAACTTTTAGAGTAAGCTGATAATGATGAAAAATAGTGAAAATAATTGCAAATCTGATAAGAACTCATATTTAGAATACAAAAAGCATTTTCAAAACTCAATAATGTTGAAACAAAATACTCATGTCATGAAAAGCACTAAACACAGGTGCTCCTGGATTTACCATAAGGTAACATCCTGATCAACTCATCAGAAGGTCAAAAAAATCTTTAAATAAAAAACAATTTAAGTGAAACCATCTTAAATCATAGACCTTCTGAAAATGGATACCTGTGCCTGTGGGGGCAAAGAAAAAGAATAATAAAGTAAAAAAAATCTAAGAAGTAATTTAGTTGATACAAGACCCAATGGTTGCAGAGTTCCATAAATTAAAGGGTATGACTTACTCCCATTTATGAACCTGGGCTCCACTAAAAATAAGCCCTGGAACCTGATTAAAATTTAATGTCTGTTATATCACTTTGGGCCAATGAAGATATTAAACATGGAAATTGTATAATATATAAAAATAAGTATAATAAAAGCTAGTATCCAACTCCTCTATGAAAGCCCAAGTAAACTTCACAAATCCTGAGAAAAGGATATGAAGGTGTGCTCAGATGAGTCAAGACCAAGAGTAAACATAGAATAAGCACAGTACTGTGACTTGAACCATTTAAAGACGTTAAAACACTCTTTTATTCAGGCAAAAAGCTCTTTGTGTCTCTTAATATAATCAATATTTGTCTTACTGGTCTGTAAAAGATTGTATTACTTCACTAGTCCGGTTTGGCCAAAGTGGTTAGATTCTTTTTCTTCTTTGAAGGAACCATTACTATACCTGGGTTCATACTTAGAAGGTTAAATGATTGAGAAGTAACTTCAAAGATTTTAGTAACTGACTGGGGCTAAACAAGCTCTGTGTTGGCTTCTTTAGTTCTTGAATCTAGGGTAAACAGTAGTCTGTTTTCTACCTTCTTTCTTGAACTTAGAGTAGGGAATTTCATATTTTCATCACAAAATCAAACAGTTGAAATATCAAGTTAAATTTAAATAAAAAATAACTGTTCATTAGACTGCACTATTAAGAGGGCACAAAGGTAAGCTACAGAATGGTAAAATGTATATTTTAACACAAATAAATGATACAGTTACATATACAAAACTTATGTAGGACTTATACAATTAGTAAAGCAAAGAAAGGCAATACAATAGAAAAATGCACAACTGACTTGAACAGGCACTTCAAAAACAAAATAGGAGACTCAAGTGTCCAATCACGCTGTGAAAGTTGTTCAATTTTGTTTATTATTTGATACACATTAGTTACAATTACAAATTATAATGACAAATTATGAGATACAACTGCAAATTTGTCAGAATGTTTAATAATAAAAAAAAAGACCAACACAAATCCCAACAAGGTAGAAAACTGACAGCATTCATGTACTGTCAATGGGAGTAAATATTAGTACATCCATTGGAAAAACTGTTTATCTACTGTGGTTCAACATGTTCATATGCTATGACCCAACCATTCTATTCATGTGCACACAATAGATATAATTAAAAAAAATTATATAAACTGATTTTATGAAAGCATTATATTCTTAAAGCTCCAAAGTATAGACACTGTTCATCAGTAGTGGAACAGTTAAAAATACATAAACAAATTGTATCATATATGATATAATGAAATATTATATAGTCATATAATGGAATATTATGTAGCACTGAATAGGAGCAGATTGCACCTGCATGCTATGCCATGGATTATTATCACAATGTAATACTTAATAAAATAAGTGAAATGCAAAATATATACATTTCAGGAATGCATTTGTATAAAGCTCAAAACGGACCATCTTAATTTATTGGAAGGGAGACTAGTAATTGGGGAGGAACTGGAGTTTTTTTATGGCACTGGAATGCTTTGGAAATGTTCACTTTTTGATTTCTTTCACTGCACAATTACAAGGTATGTCTCTTTTTCTTTGTTTTATACATCATTATGAAATAATTTTTTTACATACAAGTTACACAAATATCAGTTTTTACATAGTTTTTGCCATGTTTTAATCTTGAATTCCTCTGCTGGAAAGTGGATTGTTCTCATACTCTCTTTCTTCCTTATTTTGGAATATGGACACTTCAAAAATGCTGAGGTGTCTGCATTGCATTTGACAACCTCCTTCCCAGGTCCAGAGGCCAGATCTCAGTTCTTGATTTCCTAATGGGTGAACTTTAAGACCTACTGACACATTTCTTTTTGGCTATTTTCGAACATACTACATAACAAAATACTGTTCATCTTCAATATTATTTCCTTTTTAAGGTTCTGTCCACCTATCTTCTGTAATTACATATAGTTTCCGTGATACCCTTTTCTCTCTGGGTTAATATCCATTGGATATCCTGCCTAGTAGATACTCTCCACTGACTATCTTTTTTTTTTTTTTTCAATAACTGGGTTTATGTTCTTATTACATCCTTCTGTATATTGACTAGTTGTCACTGTCGGGCTTATACTCTTGCCAGGCTGACCTGTATGCATAATTATAAATCATAATAAGTATAACTAATTCAGCACTTGTACTTGAAGGATGTTTATTTGCAAGCACCTTTTATTCAGTTACAGTGATTGGAGTAGAAGAAGGCCAGGTGTGTGTTTCCAGACAGTAATTGGCAACTGGAAAACATGTTTGATCATAGACTTAAAAATCAATTGTCTATAAGCCTTGGCACTATAATATGAAGGCAGTTACATAGTCATACATATAATAGACTAGTAAATATGTAATGTGTTCCAAGTGACTTAAATGAAGAGAATTTAAAAGGAGTACTTCATACAGGTAAGTATGGAAGCTCTGTGAAGCTGGCTACACCTAAAGGTCAGAACACACCAGAAAGAAAATAGTGTCAGAGGAGCCAGTAAGAACTGGAATTATGGAAGAGGTGCTTCTCAGCTAGACTGTAGTCTTGATTGCCTCTGCTTGCCAGAGACAATGCTAAGGAAGAGAAGAAGCGGTGGAGGAGGATGTCCCAACCTCTCTCTCCTCCCTTTTGTGATCTGTTGCTGGCAACTTTTATTTTCCAGGCACAATGGAAGCCAGCTTTCCAAGGAATTCAGGTGATGTATGCCACAGTGTTCTATATCTCTTTGCACAGAGTAGGGTCTACAAGGGTAGGGAATGAATCTGAGGAGCAGAGATAAGAAATGAAGAACTAGCATAATTACTATATTTGCCTTTCTATTTGTAATTATCAGATTATAATTAGAGGACTATATATCCTATGTCAAAAAATGCCAAATTGAGTTTAAAATAATTTGAATTAAAAAATAAAAATTATCCTGGTGTATAAGTACTATATTTTCTTTATCCAGTCTATCATTATGAGCATTTAGGTTGATTCCATACCTTTGCTACTGTGAATAGTGCTGCAGTGAACATAGGTGTGCATGTGTCTTTATAACAGAACAATATGCAGCATAAAAATGAATGAGTTATGTCCTTTGCAAGAAGGCTGAAGTTGGAGGCTATCATCCTTTGCAAACTAACAAAGGAAGAGAAGACCAAGTACTCTATGTTTTCACTTATAAGTGAGAGCTAAATGAAGAGAACACATGGACACATAGACAGGAATAACACACACAAGAAAACAGAGGAGGGAGAGGACCAGGAAAAATAACTAATGGGTACTAGGTTTAATAATGAGTTACGAAATAATCTGTACAACAAACCCCCATGACACAGGTTTACCTATGTAACAAACCCATGCATGTATCCCTGAGCTTAAAAGTTTTATAGAAAAGAAAAACATCCTGGAATAGCCTATGCTGATGAAGTTATTTTTTATGTCAACTACATGCAATGAGGATTACATGCTTGCTATATGTCATCACTGTCCTAAGTGCTTTGCATACAGTAATCTAGTTGTATATTATTCCTTATAAAAGAACAAGGTAGTTACACTAATTTTCCCATTTTTTCTTTCAGATAAAGAGAGTGAGTCACAGATCAGCTACAGTAAATTGCTGAAGTTCACATAACTGGTAAGTTCAAACTCCTCAGAGTTGTGCTCTGTACCACTAGACAATCAAAAAAGAGGAAAGAAATATAACATGAATTGAACAATAACTTGTCTTAGCAATATCTGGAACACTACTTTTATAATACCTCCTGATGTATTTTCTCCTTCCATAACTTTTTTTTCCTTTCCTGAAAATCCCCTTCTTTGATGCTCAGCCATGAGATTTCTCATCCACAATGATAGGCATATTAGTTAAACAACAAGGTCCAGCATGTAGGACAGAAGAATGTAATATTAGAGACATTCTCATTCAGCAGTAAAGAAAAATAAATATAAGCTCTGCAAAGGGTATTGGAGTGGATAAGTAGATTGTGAGAGTTTGAGAGTAAGGGTGAATTAATAACTTCTTGGAGCACTTAGGCCTCAAAGAAATAAATTTGTAGTTTATCTTCTCAAATTATTTTCAAAGTAAATACTTGACATACAGCTCCACTCATTCCAAGGTAAATCTTTATATATGTGTACAGGTCAATTATTTATTATTTTGTGTCCAGGAATTCCAAATCTGAGCCTAAAGCCTGCAATTTGTGGTACATTTCCATAATTAGTCATTTATTAACAATACTTACAAAAAATTGTTTGACTTCATATAGACAGAGAAAATAGCCATCATAGAACTTTTGAATAAATTTTAACTATCATTGAGGACTCAAGATTACTAATAAAGAAAAAAAAAAACCTTTAAAAATCCATAGTATCAATTGTTGCAAAATCTGAAGTCTTATTGTATTTGGCAAATTAAATATGAGGTTAAAAGTAAAATGATCTTCATCAGCAGAAAAGAAGAGTGACTTTTTAGTGACAGGTTCTCAATATTTTGAAGAATAGTAAAGCAGGAAACCCAAGCATCCCCTAGGTGTTACTAAGAAACTCATTGCAGACTGTCAGTCAATTTAATTGACATAAAGAGAAAATAAAATCTATTCTAACATAATACTGGGAGTCCATGTTAATAAAACATGGCAGAGAAATCCAAAGAGTGTCTGAAATGTTCCAAATGCAAGTCCATTGAGAACTGAATGCTTCTAACTGTTCTTAATGCATGAAACTAGAATATGAAGCAGGCTTTCCTACAGGACTTTTAGGAGGAATTAAAAGTGCTGATTTTATTAAGAAGATATAGAATTATGGATAGATATGGAAAGATGACCATGTTAAAGCATTAAGTGAACCAAAAGGCCATTTCTGACCATTATATTAATACAAAGCAAGATTTCAGTTAAAACAGAAGCAGCCAATAACAATCTAAAGAAGCTCCAGGGTTTTCCTCAATGGCAAGTTATATAGATCGGTGTGCTTTCAAAGTTATAGTTCTTCTAGGGTGAATTTTACAGGCACTAAAAACATTTGCATAGAATTATACTTTTATGATTAAGACTATGAGTTCTGAACCTAGAATTGCTAGATTTGAATCTTTATTACTTAATAATTAGGTGACCTAAAAGAAATGATTTAACATTTTCTTTTTAAATGTTTTTAAATTTCCATAGGTTGTTGAGGAACAGATAGTGTTTGGTTACATGAGAAAGTTCTTCAGTGGTTATTTGTGCGATTTTCGTGCACCCATCACCTGAGCAACATACACTGAACCTTATTTGTAGTATTTTTTGCCTCATCCTCTTCCCACTCTTTCCCCCTGAGTCCCCAAAGTCCATTGTGTCATTCTTAGGCCTTTGCATTCTTATAACTTAGCTCCCACTTCTGAGTGTGAACATATGATGTTTGGTTTTCCATTCCTGAGTTACTTCATTTAGTAATAGTCTCCATCCCATCCAGGTAATTGTGAATTCCATTAATTCATTCCTTTTTGTGGCTGAGTAGTATTCTACTACTATATAGTTTCTATAGTTTATCCACTGGTTGATTGATGGGCATTTGGGTTGGTTCCATGTTTTTGCAATTGCTAATCATGCTGTTATAAACATGTGTGTGCAAGTATTGGTTTCATATAATGACTTCTTTTCCTCTGGATAGATATCCAGTAGTACAACTGCTGGGTCAAATGGTAGTTCTACTTTTAGTCCTTTAAAAAATCTCCACACTCATTTCCAGAGTGGTTGTACTAGGTTATATTCCCACCAGCAGTGTAGAAGTGTTCCCTCTTCACTGCATCCATGCCAATATCTAGTGTTTTTTGATTTTTTGATTATGGCCATTTTTGCAGGAGTAAGGAAGTATTGCATTGTGGTTTTGATTTCCATTTCTCTGATCATTAGTGAAGGCGATCATTTTTTCATTTGTTTGTTGGCCATTTGTATATTTCTTTTGAGCATTGTCTATTCATGTATTTAGCACACTTTTGATAGGATTGTTTTTTTCGTGCTGATTTGTTTCAGTTTGTATAGATTCCTGATATTAGTCCTTTGTCAAATGTATAGATTTTGAAGATTTTCTCCCATTTGGTAGGTTGCCTGTTTACTCTGCTGACTGTTCCTTTTGTTGTGCAAAAGCTCTTTAGTTTAATTAAGTCCTAGCTATTTATCCTTATTTTTATTGCATCTGCTTTTGGATTCTTGGTCATAAAATACTTGCTGCGGCCAATGCCTAGAAGGGTTTTTCCAATGTTATCTTCTAGAATTTCTATAGTTTCAGGTATTAAATTTAAGTCCTTAATCCAACTTGGGTTGATTTTTGTATAAGGTGAGAGATGAGGATCCAGTTTCATGGGGCTTCCTACATGTGGCTTGTGAATTATCCCAGCACCATTGGTGGAAAAGTGTGTCCTTTTCCGACTTTATGTTTTCCTTTTCTTTGTGGAAGATCAGTTGACTGTAAGTATTTGGGTTTATTTCCGGGTTCTCTTTTCTGTTCCATTGGTCTATGTGCCTATTTTTATACCAGTACCATGCTGTTTTGGTAACTATGGTCTCATAGTATAGTTTGAAATTAGGTAATGTGATTTTTCCAGATTTTTTCTTTTTGCTTAGTCTTCCTTTGGCTATGTGGGCTCTTTTTTGGTCCCATATGAATTTTAGAATTGCTTTTGCTAATTCTATGAAGAATGATAGTGGTATTTTGATGGGAATTGCATTGCATTTGTAGATTGCTTTTGGCACTATGATCATTTTCACAATATTGATTCTATCCATCCATAAGCGTGGGATGTGTTTCCATTTGTTTGTGTTGTCTATGGTTTCTTTTAGTAATGTTTTGTAGTTTTCTATAGAGAAAACTTTTGGTTTCACCTATTTGGTTAGGTGTATTCCCTTAATATATATTTTTGGCAGCTATTGTAGAAGGAGATGAGTTCTTGATTTGATTCTCAGCTTGATCTCTGTTGGTGTATAGAAGAGCTACGCTCTATATGCATTGATTTGCATCTGGAAACTTTGCTGAATTCTTTTTCTCTGTTCTATCTAGGAGCTAATAAGTGATTTAATCTTTCTGTGTTTTTTTAACCTGTAAATGAAGATAAGTATAATATCTATTTTATAAAAATATGGTGATAATTAAACAGATTAATCACTTGTAACAGTTCCCACACATAGTAAGTTCTCAATATCCTTTACTGTTAGCCATCTGTCTTTATTTTTCAGTAGGCTGGGGTCCACCTTCAGCATGCTGTTTCAGAAAAAAATTTGTAAATGTTTTATTTCCTGAGACATTCCATATGTGATGGAATCTCTTGAAAGGCACAAACACTGTTACTTTCTTCTGGGAAGAAAAAAACAATGTATAATAGATCCTGGGGATGGACTTAAACCTGTGTTGTATGCCTCCTGCTATAGAATAGGAAAAGGTAGAAATGCAATCTCCTTTGCATTTGTCGGGGTACCAGACCTAGAGATCTGGTAAATGGCTTATAAGAGAAAGTGTGCCTGAGGGTTTTAGGAAATATATCTCCTTGACAAGGGAGAGGGGTAATATAAGAAAGTTATGTCATCTATATGCAACCCACCTTTGGTGGACAGAAAAATGATTCTCCCAAAGATGTACCTGCCCTAATACCTGGACCCTGTTATTTTATTTAACATCAGAAATTGTAAAACACTCAAAGTACTACATAAATATATGGTGGTGCAATTCTGGACATTATCATTTATGCTTTTTCTCCAGACTGCACTGTGAACCACTGGGGGACAACTCTGTCTTGTATATTGTTTTTGCTTACTGAGCTTATCACAGATTCTTACACAGAGAAGGAAATTAATATACACTTTTTCAATTTCTGTCTAAATTAATGCTTTTTATTTTTAAGTACTACTCCAGGAAACAGCTTGACAGTCAGAGGAGGTCATATTTGACATGCAAAACTTTCTATATTGTCAAATTAATTAGTTAATTAGTGTTTTTACAATGGTTCATAAATGTTATTAGCTGATTAATTCTGGGTCATCATTTGCATAATGTTCACAAAATATACCTGTAACATTTGAGTTGTAAGTCAAACACCAAAATCAGCATAGAGATATTTCACATTTTAAAATAAATTAACTTATGTAGGAGCAGTTAATCCTTGATGTCAAGCAATGCTGCCTTTTTCCCTTAAGTAATTTAAAATATAATTTCCCCTTGGATTTTAAAAGCATTGAGATATGCTACATTGAATAAAATCAACTCTGCTTGGGAAAAAGAATGACACACTTCATATAGCCTGAGAATAATTTGCCATAGACTAATGTAGTTTCCCTTAGACTTCATCACAATTCAACCTGAATATTATCAGAAAGAAAAATCTAATTCTGACATTAATTTAGAAGGCACACGCTACTGGACTAAAAATCATTGCAATGGAATTTATAAGGCGATAAAGTGTCTGGAAAGCAAAATACATAGTGGAGAAAATCAAGAGATATAACTATTTATATTTTTCTTTCTCAATTACTATGTTGTATATCACATTTGTGTAATG
This sequence comes from Saimiri boliviensis, assembly GCF_048565385.1. Taxonomy (NCBI): domain Eukaryota; kingdom Metazoa; phylum Chordata; class Mammalia; order Primates; family Cebidae; genus Saimiri; species Saimiri boliviensis. The sequence continues at coordinate 38,352,791 of NC_133465.1, forward strand.
ATCATATCCAAAGCCATCAGAAGACTGTCCAGTACAGTTAATTAAGGTCATGAGTATGTTTCTTTCAGATGCATATGAATTGTGTATATACATAAATCAAATATAATTTTGTTTCAGACAATAATTATTAAGGAGTTATTTTATATTTTTACCCTTTTACAGTTTATAAATGCCAATACATACACAATCTACTTTCATCTTTAAAATAATCCTGTGAAGTGGTCATTATTATGTGAAATAATTTCTACTTTTGTTCTTTGGTGGGGGGAAATTAAATTTCAGAAAATGTAAGTGACTTTCAAAGGAATACTTAGCTGCAAAGAAAAAAAAACAAAGGCAACAAATCAATTTTTCTGCATATCAGCAGGTGTTCATTTAGAAGGAAGTAATAGTCATGTGAGACACACACACACAAATGTGCACACACACATATATATCCTTTTGCATGAAAATGTAATGTAACATAGTGGTTAAGAGCATGGGAAGTGCATCTATGGCACGCTGGATAAAGAAAATGTGGTACACATACACCATAAATTACTTTGCAGCCATAAAAAAGAATAAAACCATGTCCTTGACAGCAACATGGATGGATCTGGAGGCCATAATCTCAAGCAAATTAATAAAAGAACAGAAAACCAAATACCACATGCTATCACAGATAAGTGGGAGTTAAACATTGAACATGCATGCACATAAATATGGGAACAATAGATGCTATAGACTAATAGAGGGCGGTAAGGAGGGGTTGCAAAACTACCTACTGAGTAACATGCTCTCTGCCTGGGCGACAGGACCTTCCATAACCTAAACCTCAGCATCAAGCAATATTCCCATGTAACAAACTTGCACATGTACCCTATGTATCTAAATTAAAAATTGACATTAAAAAAAAAAAGAAGAAAAAACAGCATGGGCAGTGGAGTTATACTCATTAGCTTCATATACTGGCTTTATCATTTATTTGCTGTGTCTCAAAAAACTGTTATTTTTGTGTCTTAGTGTTCACTTCTGTAAATTAGGGGTAATAATAATATAAACCTAACCAAGTTATTACATCAGAACAAAACAAACTAAATTTCGTAAAACAGCTACTATCACTATCATCATTGTGATTATCATTATCCTCACATACCTTGCTGTTTAAAAGTTATATATCGGCCGGGCGTGGTGGCTCAAGTCTGTAATCCCAGCACTTTGGGAGGCCAAGGCGGGTGGATCACGAGGTTGAGAGATCGAGACCATCCTGGTCAACATGGTGAAACCCCGTCTCTACTAAAAATACAAAAAATTAGCTGGGTATGGTGGCGCGTGCCTGTAATCCCAGCTACTCAGGAGGCTGAGGCAGGAGAATTGCCTGAACCCAGGAGGCGGAGGTTGTGGTGAGCCGAGATCGTGCCATTGCACTCCAGCCTGGGTAACGAGCGAAATTCCGTCTCAAAAAAAAAAAAAAAAAAAAAAAAAAGTTATATATCTTCTCTCAGATGTCATTGCCTCATTGATAAAATGAAAATTTAAAATAATATTACTAAACTAAATGTGGGAGTTGAAATTAAACAGATTATCTTATATTATAGAACTTAGGAGTTATTTGGTCAAATCTTCTAATAAAACAAAATTTAATTTTTTGAAAGGTATTTTATTTTTGTATAATGTTTAATATATACAAAATAATTTATGCAGCATTTGTGTAGATTTTGAAGAGTCTACATACATGCATCTTCCTTGTCTGCCTTCCTAAGGAACTACTATTCTGAATCTTGTCTTTATCATTGCCCTTGTTTTATTATTTTTACTTTTTTCTTGTGATATATACAGAAAATATTCTGAAATTTGTGTTTGTCATTCCCTTGTGTATTAATCAGAATTCTCCAGAGGGACAGAACTAATAGGATAGACATATCTATGAGTTTATTAAGGAGTACTGACTCACAGAATCACAAGATGAAGTCTCACAATAGGCCATCTGCAAGCTGAGGAACAAGGAAGCCAGGTCCAGTCCCAAAATAAAAGAACTTGGATTCTGATGTTCAATGACAAGAAGCATCCAGCAGAGAGAAATATGTAGACCAGAAGACTAAACCAGTCTAATCTTTCCATATTCTTCTCCCTGCTTTTATTTTGGCTCTGCTGGCAACTGATTAGATTGTACCCACCCAGATCGAGGGTGAGTCTGCCTTTCTCAATCCACTGACACAAATGTTAATGTCCTTTGGCAACATCCTCACGGACACACCAAGGAACACTGCTTCGCATCCTTAATCCAATCAAGTTGACATTCAATATTAATAATCACACTTTGTTTTATTTTTTTCACCTTTTTCTTATGACATACACAGAAAATATGCCTAACATATAAAACTTGAGGATTCATCACAAAGTGAAGACCATGCAATCACAACCTTACTCAAGAAATAGAATATTGACAATACCATGGAAACCCTTTAATGCTCTTTCCCAATCATTACCTTCTCCTTTCCACACAAAAGTTGCCTTTTCAAACTTTTATATGAAAGCATTCTTCACTTTTTCATTATTTTGATAGCTATTCTTCCCTAAATATTATAATTGACTTGGACTACTCTTTTAATATAAATTAAAATGAAATAATATAATATATATTCTTCTTTGTTTGGATTCTTTTACCCAACATTGTTTGTGAGATGTAACCATGTTGTTCTTTAATTCTCAGAGTTATATAGTACCCTTGTAACAATATTCCTGTCTTTGTCAGCTTGAGGGATTGATATAGTTTGTATATTTGACCCCACCAAAATCTCATGTTGAATTATAATCCCCAGTACTGGAAGTGGGGCCTGGTAGGAGGTGATTAGATCATGGGGGAGAATTTATCATAATGTATTAGGATCATTCCCTTGGTGCTGTCCTTGCGATTGTGAATGAAATCTCCTGAGATCCAGTTATTTAAAAGGGTATGGTCCCTCCTCACCTTCCTCTGTCTTGCTCCTGCTTTCAACACGTGATGTGCCTTCTTCTACTTCACCTTCCACAATGAGTAAAAGCTTCTGGAGGTCTCGTCAGAAGCCAAGAAGATGCTGATGCCATGTTTGTACAGACTGCAGAATTGCTAAATTTCAGGGGCTATAATGAAATATCATAGTCCAGGTTGCTTAAACATCAGACATTTATTTCTCACACTTCTGAAGGTTGTGAAGTCCAAGATCACGGTAGTGGCTGAATTGGTTCCTCATGAGGGCTCTCTTCCTTTATTTCAGAGAGTGGCTTCTCCTCAGGTTCTCAGGTGACCTTTCCTTAATGCTCATTTTTCCTATTGTTACATGGCCAATAATCCCATTATAACGGCTCCATTCTCACTACCTCATCTGACTCCAACTCCATATAACAACACGTTGGGAATTAAGATTTCAATGTATGAATTTTGGAAAAAAACAAATATTGAGGCCATAACAATTCCATACTTTGTTAATCACTTCTTCTATTCAAATTTTTAAAATATTGCAGGTAAATATTCTTTTTTTTTTTTTTTTTTTTTTTTTTTTGAGACGGAGTTTCGCTCTCGTTACCCAGGCTGGAGTGCAATGGCACGATCTCGGCTCACCGCAACCTCCGCCTCCTGGGCTCAGGCAATTCTCCTGCCTCAGCCTCCTAAGTAGCTGGGATTACAGGCACGTGCCACCACGCCCAGCTAGTTTTCTGTATTTTTAGTAGAGACGGGGTTTCACTATGTTGACCAGGATGGTCTCGATCTCTCGACCTCGTGATCCACCCGCCTCGGCCTCCCAAAGTGCTGGGATTACAGGCTTGAGCCACCGCACCCGGCCTGCAGGTAAACATTCTTATTTATATTTCATGTTCTATACATGCATGCATCTCTGTTGTTATGAAATTACTTATTAACAAGGTATGCAGTTCCTCAACTTAATTAGATAATGCCAGTTTTCCAAATTATCAATTTACCTATTTTAACAAATTTACATTTCCACCAGCACCATATAAAATTTTTATCACTTTACAGTCTGGTTTTAATCTTAGCAATTCTTAAGAATGAGTAATGGCTTCTCACTCTTGTTTGAATTTGCAATATTCTCAGATATAGTTTCCTTGCAATTTGGGTCACTCCTTTTGTGAGGCACGTTTTGAAATCTCTTGCTTATTTTTGTTTGGGTTGTCTGTTCCTTTCTTAATGATGATATAATTTCCTTATATATCCTGTGCATGAGTTCCTTGTTGATTATATTTAATGTAACATTTTGCACCCACTCATTGACCTGCCTTTTCTTTCTTAATTACTTAAAACAATAGAAGCCATTTCTCTCTTCTACCTTTAAATCAACTTTATTAACCCAATGATATGAACATATCTAGTGTATAACTCTCAAATAAGTTTTAACATATTTTGCACCTGTGCAATACCACCAAAATCAAGACATTAAACACATTCTTCACCCCATAATGTTCATCCATTTCCCTTTGCAGTCAAACTCTTCCCTACCTCTGTCCCACCTTCATCACTCTGGGCAGTTACTGATCTAATTTCTGTCACCAAAAATTAGTATTGCTCTTTGCAAAGCTTAATATAGTTACACTTCTTTTAGGCAATGTTTGCTTCTTTTTCTTTTTTTCTAGCTTTCTTTTAATTCAGAATTTCTGCATCCTTTCTTTTACATATGCCTTTCTAATTCAGCATATAGATGGAATATAAGCATATAATTTTTCATTACTTGTCTATTATTCGGACTATTTAGAATAGATACACCTTCATTAGCTGTAGGGTTTCACATGAAAAATTGGAGATTCATTTTTCTTGTTGTTGGATTTAACTTGATCATATTTATCAATCTTTCAATTTTTGACTAGAGCTTGTTATGTTTTATGCAAGAAAACTTTCCCTGTGAATACAATATCACTTCTTATCTGCATTTTCCATTAATAATTGAGAGACAGAAAGAGAGAAAGATAGATGCTTAAGCAGAGATGAAATTCTTGAAATTGTCCTACCAGTATGTAACACCAGAAAATTTTTGTAATTAAAAAAGGGAGAAATGAGCCATTAAGTTTCTTTTTTACTGATGTCAGTTCAGGAATCCTAAGTAAAAGAAAGCATTTTCAACAAAAATCATATAATATTCCTGAGTTCTCATTAGTTCCTTGAAGTAAAACCTTAGACATTTGAACCTGTTCTTTCATGCCTCCAGGTATAACCATCTTTCCCCGTGGGATTTTTATCTATTTTATAATTTCACAGTAGTCATTACATAGATTTCCAGGGTATTGATGTAAATGGTCAAAAGAGTCCAGACAGGCATAAATGATAAGAATTCACCATTTTCCCTCTACATATTATGGATTTACAGATTCCATCTCCATTGTTGGCAGATATCTCACTGACTATGCATTCCAGCCAATCAATTCCAAATATGTCATATTTCCCTTAATATATCTTTTCAAATCTATATTCAATATCAGCTAGAATTGTTTAGGTGCAAATAATGTAAATTCATGGGCTGATTTATGGTGTAATATATATAGGACTTTCAGTGTCAGCTGCAATATGTAAATAGCTTAGAAGATTTTTATCCTTGTAACAAGAAAAAAGACTAAATCAACTGAAAATCAACAACTTTTCTTGGAACCTTCAGATAACTGAGGTTTCAGGGAAATATGCTACCTTGAAATCTGAAAAGACAGGCAAGCCAGAGAATCATAGCCAAGAACTACTTGCCCGGAGCAGGTGCTACTACAACATTAAATGGGAAGAAGTCTTAAGTGGTAAATTTGATGAATTTCTGGAGGTTAACTACAATGAGTTATCACCTCACTCCATTTAGCATGTCTATTTTTAAAAATACAAAAAATAACAACTGCTGGCAAAGACGCAGAGAAAAGGAATGTTTATACACTGTTGGTGAGAACGTAAACTAGTATGGCCACCATGAATAAGAGTGTAAAGATTTGTCAAAAAAGAAAAAACACAAATGAAACTACCATAGCATCCAGCAATCCCACTACTGGGTATTTACTCCAAATAAAGGAAATCAGTATATTGAAAAGACATCTGCACACCCATGTTTATTGTAGCACTATTAACAATAGCCAAGATATGGAATCAACCTAAGTGTAAAACAATAGGTAAATGGATAAAGAAAATGTAGTGCATATACATACAATGGAATACTGTTCTGCCATACAAAAGAATAAAATCCTGTCATTTGTGGCAACATGGATGAAACCAAAGGATAACATATTAAGTCAAACAAGCCAGGAACAGAAAGTTAAACACTGCATGTTCTCACTCATATGTGGAAGCTAAAAAACAGTTGATCTCATAGAAGTAAAAAGTGGAACACAGGATACTAGAGACTGTGGAGAATGGGAGAAGAAAACTATAAGGAAAGATTTGCTTAAGGATACAAAATTACAGACCAGTAGTAGGAAGTCTAGTATTCTATAGCACTGTAGGATGACAATAGTATAATTATTACACAGTTTCAAATAGCTAGAAGGGGTATATTGAATGTTCTCAACATAAAAAATTATAACTGAGTTGACAGATATGCGAATTACCTGATCTGATATCTGTACTTCATAAACATATATATGTACTTCATAAACATATATAATTAATATGTATGTACTATGTACTTCATAAACATATATAATTAATACATATCAGCTAAAAATGAAATAAATGGAGAAAAAATTTAAAAAATAGTTTCTACACTGAACTTCAAAGACAAAAGTAAAAATTAAAAAATTGAAAACAGATCTAAGATCTACAGGACATTTTCAAAATGTGTAACTAATATATTAGATAGGTATAAAAGTCATTGTTGTTTCTTCCACTTTTTAAAGTCTTGGCAAAAACCACTATTGCTTTTGCACCAACCTAATATAAACAACTAGAATAGCAGAAAAAGTAAACAGTAGAATGGAGAAAGAGAAATACTCAGTATAGCAATAGTGAGTATACCAAAAATAATGACAAATATCAAACCATGGATCTAGGAAGCTCTGAGAAAAGCAAATAGTATAATCCCACAGAATTACTCTTACACATAACATATTTATATAGCAAAAAAAAATGAAGCCAGAGAAAATGCTGAAAGCAGCTGGTGAGGCGGGGAACATCTTGTCTATAAAAGAACAAGGATAAAAATTACAGCAGACTTATCATCAGAAAATATGCAAGCAAGAAAAAAGTGGAGTGAAATAAAGTATTGAAAGAAAGAATCCCCAGCACTTTAGAAATCTATGTCCATCAAAATTATTCTTTAAAAGTAAAGGAGATATAATAACTTTATCTGACAAACAAAACAGGGATTTCATGGTTACCAGACCTTCCTTTCAATAAACATTAAAAGAATTTCATTAGACAAAAGAAAAATGCTATCCATCAGAAACTTCGATCTATTATACATGAAGACGGGGAAAAAATAAATAATGATAAAATAAGGTTTTTTTCTTATTCTTATTTATAAGAATTATTTGTATGAAGTAATAATAATATCAAACTACTGGGTGAATACAAAATATGGATAAGTGGAATGAATTGTAGGCAATGTCATAGGAATCAAAGTGACAGAAAAGAAGAATTAGGAATGCTATTTTATCATGTACCTGCCTTATATGTGAAGTGGCAAATGTTATATGTAGGTGGCCTTAGGCTACCTAAAAACTTACATTGGAAACTTTAAGGCAAACAATAAAAAAGCTAAAAAGAGGACAGGCACAGTGATTCATGCCTGTAATCCCAGCACTTTGGGAGGCAGAGGTGGCCAGATCACTTGAGTTCAGGAGTTTAAGACAAGCCTGAGCAACATGGCAAAGCCCCATCTCTACCAAAAACTAAAAATTTAAAAATTAGCTTGGCATGGTGGCATGTGCCTATAGTCCCAGATATTCAGGAGGCTGAGGTGGGAGGATCCATAGATTCCAGGGCAGAGAAGGGGGTTGAGGCTGCAGTGAGCCATGATCATGCCACTACACCCCAGCCTGGGGCAATATAGAGAGATGCTATCTAAAAACTAAAAATTAAAAATTAAAAAGAAGCTTAAGTTATGTGTTCAGAGAATACATAAAATACAATACTATAAAATGCTAAATTAAAATCAAAATGGCAAAAAAGGAAGGAGAAAAATGAACCAAAGAACAAATGCAATGAATAAAGAGTAGTTACAAAAATGGAAGGTATTAACCAACTATATCAATATTCCCTTTAAATAGTCTAAATATACCAGTTAAAATCAAAAGGTATTTGGAGTGAATATTGAAACTGTTTTGAATACAAAGCTTCAGAAAGATTAAATGTAAAGGAGTGAGGAAAGAAATACCATTGTCATATTAATATGAGCAATGCTGGAGTCACTAAATTAATTTCAGACAAAGCATACGTAAGAAAAAGAAAAGAAGGGCATTATATAATGATCTCTGAGGCATTTTCTGTGAAGACATAAAACCCTACACATGAATATGCCAAACTGGAGAGTTTCAAAATATGTGAGGAAAAACTGATAGAATTGCAAAGAGAAAGAGACAAATCCACTACCATAGTCCATGACCTCACCAACTTCTTTTTAGTTATTGATACCTTAAGCAGGCAGAAAATCAGTAAAGGTAAAGTGAACTTCAAATGCACTATTAACTGACTTCATCTAATTGACACTGATACTGCATCCAACAACAGAATGCACATGCTTCTAAAACTCAAATGAAACATTCAACAACATGGTTTAAATGAGCAATATAATGCAACTTAACAAATTTTTTTTTAAAGGAAGCCATAGACATATGTTCTCAAATCACATTCCAATTAAACTAGAATTTTTTTTTCCATTCTGTTGGTTGCCAGTTCGCTCTAATAATAGTTTCTTTTGCTGTGCAGAAGCTCTGAAGTTTAATTAGATCTCATTTGTCTATTTTGGCTTTTGTTGCCATTGCTTTTGGTATTTTAGTCATGAAGTCCTTGCCTATGCCCATGTCCTGAATGGTATTGTGTAGGTCTTCTTCTAGGGTTTTTGTGGTGTTCGGTCTTATGTTTAAATCTTTAATCCATCTGGAGTTAATTTTAGTGTAAGGTGTAAGAAAGGGGACCAGTTTCAGCTCTCAGCACAGGGCTAGGCAGTTTTCCCAACAACATTTATTAAACAGGGAATCCTTTCCCCATTGCTTGTTTTTGTCAGGTTTGTCAAAGATCAGATGGTTGTAGATATGTGGTATTGCTTCCAAGGCCTCTGTTCTATTCCACTGGTCTATATCTCCGTTTTCATACCAGTACCATGCTGTTTTGATTACTGTATCCTTGCAGTACAGTTTGAAATCAGGTAGCATGATGCCTCTGGCTTTGTTCCTTTTGCTTAGGATTGTCTTTGCTATTCAGGCTCTCTTTTGGTTCCATATGAAGTTTAAAGTGTTTTTTTCCAGTTCTGTGAAGAAGGTCATTTGTAGCTTGATGGGGATAGCATTGAATCTATAAATTACTTTGGGCAATATGGCCATTTTCACAGTACTGATTCTTCCTAACCATGAGCAAAATGATTTTCCATCTGTTTGTGTCCTCTCTTATTTCCTTGAGCAGTGGTTTGTAGTTCTCCTTAAAGAGGTCCTTTACATCCTTTGTTAGTTGTATTCCTAGGTATTTTATTCTCTTTGCAGCAATTGTGAATGGAAGCTCACTTATGATTTGGCTGTCTCTTTGTCTATTATTGCTGTGTAGGAATGCTTGTGATTTCTGCACATTGATTTTATATCCTGAAACTTTGCTGAAGTTGCTTATCAGCTTAAGGAGATTTGGGGCTGAGACGATGGGGTCTTCTAAATATACAATCACGTCATCTGCAAATAGAGACAATCTGACTTCCTCTTTTCCTAATTGAATACCTTTTATTTATTTTCCTTGCCTGATTGCTCTGGCTGGAATTTCTAATACTATATTGAACAGGAGTGATGAGAGAGGGCATGGAGAAGTCTTTCACATCCTTTGTCCATTTTTAAATTACATTATTTTGTTTTTTGCTTGTTGGTTTGTTTCAGCAGTTTGAAGATTTCTTAAATAATTAAATCAAACTATTATTTGACCCAGCAATGCCACTGACTAGGTAGATATCCAAAGGAAAATAATTCATTCTACCAGAAAGATACATGTACCCATATGTTCATTGCAGTACTCTTCACAATAACAAAGACATGGAATCAACCTAGGTGCTTTTGAACAGTGGATTAGATAATAAAAATGTGTTACATATGCACTCCTTAATACTATGCAGCCATAAAAAAACAATGTAATTATGTCCTTTGCAGCAACATGGATGGAGCTGGAGGCCATTATCCTAAGCAACCTAATACAAGAACAAAAAACCAAATGCTGCATATTCATATTTATGAATAGGAGCTAAACACTGAATACACATGAACATAAAGATGGGAACAACATACACTGGGGATTACCAAGTGTGGGGGCAGGGGGTCACTGGCTGAAAAACCACCTGTTGGCTACTATGCTTACCACCTGGGTGATGCGGTCACTGGGACACTAACCCTCAGCATCACAGTTTATCCATCTAACAAACCTACATTTGTACCCTTTAATCCATAATAACAGTTGAAAAATAGCCAAGTACATGGAAATTAAGCAACACACAGCTAAATAGCATATAAGTCAAAGAATTTTCAAGTTAATTAAAAAAAACTAATTAAATTTTGAGCTGAATGAAAACAGAAAGACAAAAATAGCACGGGATATAGCAAAAGTGTTCAGAGATAAATTTATATCATTAAACTTACGTATTAGAAAATATATAACTAAAATAAAAAATCTTATGCTTCTACCTTAGGAAAACAGCAAATCAAGAGAAATTGAACTCTAATGAAAAACAGAAGAAAATAAATAATAATATCTGATTCATTCAAAATAGATCATACATTTTATATGTTCTAAATATAAAGTGAAGAAGTCCTAGAAAATAACATAATAATTTCAGTGACCCTGGGCCTGGCAATGACTTTTAGGTACAAAACAATCCATGAAACAAGTAATTTGTCAACTGAACTCCATTAAAATTAAAAACTACTCTGTGAAAGTACTGTCAAGAGCATGAGAAGACAAGCCAAGATCAGAAGAAAAAAATCTGCAGATGACAGTATTCTCTATGCATAAAATTCAAATAAGTGACTAAAAAAAAATCCTGGAACTAATAAGTGAGTATAGAAGAGAGTAAGAATGCAATGTTTATATAACTCAATTGTATTCCTATATGCTAGCCCTAACCCTAAAGTCTCCTAGGGGAGCAAGATGAGCCTTAGAGGATGGACATACCTGGCCATGCTCCACTGCATTTCCTACCCTTAACACTTCTAAGCAACCCTCTCTGTCAGTTCAAATGTTCATGGGGGCCATGGGGTCTCCTGCTGCCAAAATCCCAGAGTTCTGTGGAAGTGCAGATCATTCCTAGGTTGTTCAACTTATTCTTTCCCCAGGAATTGCTTGGTGACAGAAAAGAATCCTAATGCACAGTAGCCCCATGCAGAGTTCCCAGCTTCCTCTCCCTTTAGCCTAGTGTCTGTTTCCTTCCTCTGTCCACTCAGTGCCTTCCCTCCAAATATTTGTTCAAAGTGTGCTAGTCTTCCTGATGTCCTTGTCCCTCAGTCACTTGATGTCAGATATTCCTCTTGACTGGGTCTAGTCTGCCATCCTGCCTCTCTTCCCAGAGCTCTGTTGATACATCAAAGTGAGACTTAAAGAAAGTTTTCAGGAGGCTTCAGTGAATGGAAACAGGATCCTTGCAATAGCAAGTTACATAGAGTAAGAAAACATGTATTTTCAAATAACATCAGTATGAACAGTGGTCACACCTGTCATATGTATAATCTATTGTCTGTTTTAGATATTTAGAACATTAACCTATTTTTCTTTTCCGTTGATCACTTGGAGCTACATAAATAGAAGATAGATTCAAACTCTAGCACTACTATGGCTGACCATGTGATTCCAGGCAACTTGTTGAGCCTCTTAAGGCCTTACTTTCTTTCCTGCAAAGTGGATGAGGTATTAAAAATATGTTGACAACAGAAAAATATAATACAGGTGTAAAAGCAGTGTTGAATGTCCAACCCCACCCCCTCTCCCCCACCTGACTACTCCTCTGTAATCCCCTTTTCCAGTTCTGTTGGAATGCCTACCACCCAGCCACTGCTGGTGCTTCGGAAAATGGCTTTATCTACAGTAATTACTCTTGGGTAGTTGAAGTCATCTCTCTGAAAGGTGCCTGGGTGGTTGGATACTTATCTTACTCCACAGTGTCTGTGGTCAAAAATGTCTTGGGCAGTGAGGATACTACAAAGGTCCTGCTCTCTTGTCTCAAGGTGGGACAAACTCAGGTTCAATTTATGTCTAGATTTGTGTGACTCCTTTTACTTTCCCTATCCCAATTTCTTACTCATTTATCTGTTTATCCTGAGAGCACACAAATAAGACACACAAAGGAATTCTGGAGGTTTTGCTTCTAGAGAACCCAATCTAGGACAACATGTATAGTGTTTGCTATAGCACTTGCCAAGAAAGAAAAAAGAAAGCTAAATAACAGGGCCACAAGCAGAACTGAGCCTGGAAGGCAAGTCTTTTGTTTGCTGATTTCACTCCTTTTCACTTATAGTACACATAACAGAGCTCTTGAATAAAAACCTGCTTCTGAAGATAAGGGGCTGAGACAGGGTAGCAGATTCTTCTCTTTGTACTTAAAAATGTCTGCAAAATTTGTACAAGAAGAATTTTTCAGTTTATCTTTCAAATGCAACATACATAATTAATTTGTAGATGACATATCCAGAACTGTTTATTACTTGGATCATTCAGTGCTCACCACCAGCACCAATGACAGGAACAAACAAATTTTAGAAATACATCAGATCATAATTATGCAAAAAGAAAATTGCTGTGTTTATTCAGGCTTAATATTATAGACCTCATTTCTATAAACAGCTCAGCTGAAATAATGCTAAATGCTATTAAATTTTGCTTTGAAAGAGAAAAATCTATCAAAGTATACATTTTTATATGTACTTTCTTCCAAAGAATCAAGGCAAAATGGAATAAAATGAGAAGCAGCATGAGATAATGGAAATATCAATGAATGTGGAGTCATAAAACAGAATTAAGTATTTATTCTTAGATTTGCCATTTGGAGGTTGCATAGTTGTATAATGTGTCAAAGTTCTCTAAACTGTATACTTAAGATGGGTGCAAAATTATTTATCAATAAAGTAATATTTTTAAATAACCCGTAATTCCTGGAGTTTTTGTGGGAATTAAATAAAATCACGTTGGTTAGAACTCTTTGTAAAGTACACAGTTCTAAATGTTATTAATTGCCACTCTGTTAATTGGTGTCTTCTAGCCCTTCTTGTATATTTGTGCAATGGATTAATTCATAAAAGTAAACAATATATATGAAACTAGTTCTTTTTCTCTGTTATCATTTGTTCGGGTATACTATAAAACTAATTTTGTGTTTGTAGGTAATGAAGCATCAGAGTTTGAGGAGATGACTAATTGGTTGGTTTCCATCTGGGTTAATTAATGAAAGCCAACTCCAGATTTCTCCGGTAGGCTGTTATCTGCATGTATGAAATACTCAAATTAACCATCCCATATTAAAAATTAATTTCATATACAACTGCTCAAAGTCCATATCTTTATTTCATTATAGCTTATTTTTAAAAATCCATAGACACTTGCTTTGAATGGTTTCTAGAACAAGGACAAACTTAGTCTTTTTCCTGGGCATCTGTTCTATGGTTTACGATCTATTGTTAAATGGTAAAACATCTATAGTGAAGGAGATTTCTTTGGAAACAGGATTCATTTATTTAATATGTCTGAGTAAACATTACCTTAATTAATTGTGATTCTAAGAAAAATAATAAATGTGATTTGACAGACTGGGATAAAACTGATTTAGTCAGTGAGAAACCTGAAGTTTATGCTAGCATATTTTTTGATATGGGTATTACATTTCAACTCAAGCTAATTGAATATGGGCTATTTTGATTTGGAATCTTACTGTTCATCCAGCAAATATGGTCTCTGTTATACTGTTATATGTCACTTGAAAATACATTAATATAGTTCTAACATGGTAATATTCTACAAATAATTATTCAAATTAAGCAGTTTCTGGTAAACCATGCAAATTAGTTACTTGGTATTGTTTGGTACGGGTGTACTACTTTCTAATAAATTGGACTTGAAATCATTTATGGTCAGTTGCCTTTTCCACAATTTTGCTTCCCCAAGATGGCATATGGTTTTATCTTGTTCATTAACTGTTCTGTACACTAGGAAGAAGACAGATATTTGGAGAGGTTTAATACTAGTATGATGAGCCTTGACCCTAGTCAAATGTGCCCAGTAAAATGTTTCTAGAATGGGATCTAGGAATTTAGGCTTACTTGAAGTACGATACTACAGGATAAAATGCCTGCCAGAGCACAAGATAAGTAGTTCAGATGAGCCATTTCTGGAATGGTAAATGAGTTATGTGGCGTCAATCATTATGGTTGCATTACTAACCATATGAAATTAAACATTGAAACATAATCCTTAAAACTTCTCTGTTTAAGTCATCAAAATAAACAAGAACGATTCCAGTGTAACGTGCTAATTTAGCAGGTGAAATGTAATCACAGCTAGCAGTTGGAATGCTTAACACATGACAGATGTGTTGCACAGGTTAACATATTTAATGCTTACAACCGTTCTGTAAGGTGACTGCAATGACTGTCTTTATTCAGCAGACAAGGGACTAGGGTATTATGAGGTTGAGTAACTTGCCTAAGGCTACACAAATGCTATATTTCAGAAATTGCAATTTTCATTCATGTGTACTAATTTATAACTCACCTTGGACAGACAATTTAGGGAAGTAGGAGTGGTGATGTAATAGTGTACCAGAGGGCTGTTCCCTAAGATTATCCTACTGATAGCTAAGGTATCAGAGAAATATTTACAACAGGAAGAGCTTTTAGAATGGAAACAGCCAAAAGGAAAACCAGAATTGTGGTAACATAGGTAATTTGGACAATATATCATTTTATAATCCTGTGGTCTTTGGTGATATTATGGTAAGTCAACGAAAAATGGCATGAAATTTAGAGTGTGTACTAGTGCATAGACTTTATATTAAAACTATTAATAATGACACATGTTAAATTATGCCCTTTAAATTACAAATATAATAATGGCTTGAAAAAGATATGAAGGGGTCAAAAATTATTTCTTCATTTGCAGTACTTGAATGGAGAGTTCTATAGTCAGTCTCTTAGAAAAGAATGATCAATATTGAGGGCAAATGTTAGTATGAGTTAAAGTATGTACTGAAGGTAGAGATAGTTTTAGTAGAAATAAAAATGTGAATGAAAACAATATAATAATCAATACACTAAATAGTAATAAACAACCCTATAGAAAAACCCGTATCTTAATAAATTTGATTGATTATTATTATTTTTTAATTTGGGGGAATGTGGTAGTACGTTTTCTTCTGCTAATTGTGTATCTCCCTACAAAGGGTATATATTTCAAGTCAAAACAGGAAATGAATAAAAAGCCAAGTTATTATTTTTACAAAAGAAATATCTGAAGCACAGTAAGGAATGATCCGCAGTGAAAGGAAGTAACACACAATAAGCAGATAGAAACAGTGCCCAGTAGAGTCTATGAGATGGTTGACTAAAAGGTGTGATGAGGAGCGCTGACTGTATAGTTTAAACCTCTATCTCTGGAGAGATAAAGCCCCTTAGTAATATCACTAATTATAACACAATGTTAATGAGGCATAATAATGAAGATAATAAACTAAGATGGAAGTCTAATAAACATCTTGACTAATACTAGGTAAAAAAGGAGCACTGAGGATGATGTAAACAGCAGGAAAGTATCTGGAGGAGACTTTCTTTACATACATATATATATTTATAGTTGTTCTCAAACTTTAGTGTGCATTAAAATCACTGGGAGGCTTACTAAAGCACAGATGTTTCAAGAACCTCTGATTCAGTATATCAGAGGTCAAAGGTAGATAATTTGCATTTGTTACAAATAACTAGGCAATGCTACTGCTGCTGCTGATTCTAGAAATTACACTTTGAGAGCTACTTTTCTATGTAGACTACCAACTATACTGTCTCTTTCATCATCCCTAGGGTGCAGCTGATAGATTCTTGAATGAACAATCCTAAGTTCTATTTTGTCATTGTCACTCCAGGTACCAACACGGGGAGAATGAGGTCAAGGGTCAAGAAAACATGCTCTTAAAATAAGAATGAAACAACAAGCACATGCAGATTCTTCAAATCCCAACCTCCACACATTAACAAAGGCATGTAAAGAAATCTGAGTCAAGAAAAGATGAAAGTAATATTTTAGAAAGAAGACATACAGAATTTCCTTTTCTGTTACTGTATTTGCAAGTGATGCCTAATTGCTCCATGTCTGGTGTGTTTTGGAGATGCACTGTGATACCATTTGGTTGTGTGTTCCCCACCCAAATCTCACTGTGAACTGTAATAATACCCACATGTCAAGGACAGGACCAGGTGGACATAACCGAATCATGGGGGCAGTTTCTCCCATCCTGCTCTTGTGATAGTGAGTGAGCTATCACAAGATTTGATTTTATAAGGGGCTTCCCCTTCAAACAGCACTTATTCTCTTTCCTGCTACCCTATGAAGAGATGCCTTGTGTCACCGTGATTTTAAGTTTTATGAAGCCTCCCGAGCCATGCTGAACTGTGAGTCAATTAATCCTTTTATCTTTATAAATACCCAGTCTTGGATATTTCTTCCTAGCAGCATGGGAACAGACTAATACACACTGCTTGTTAAATTTCCTGCAGGCCCTGTGAATGTCTGTGTATTTCTGTATGCTTTTATTTGTTTACTTCTCAAAGTACAAAGATTATCCAGTTGAAAACAATATAAAATGAAGTGGATTACATTTGATAACCTCACTTTTTCTTTGGAAGGAAGTGAGTAGTGATGATTTTAAAACTATATCAGTAGTTGGGATTCAAAACCTTTATCACGGAGATTTGGACCCCAGAGTTTGACCAGTTTGTGGAAGATGAGCAAACATGTTGATGGGTACTGGGAAGGAACCCTACCCAGTGCTCTAATTTTTACCTGAAGATTCAGGTATATCAGTGCATGTCTAGAGGTCTGGTGTAATAGTTCTGAAAATAGTCAATTTGAGAGACCAGGTTATCTCTGTAATGAAAGTAAATCTAAGAAAATTAGCTACTTAGACTCAGACTTACAGGACTACTCCTTTTAGCGGAGTTACAGAGTACTTTTGGAGACTGTCTCTCAGATTGTTTTATGACTGTATGTTCTCTGAAACCTTAAGAACTCAAATTCAGGCTGGGCACAGTGCCTCACGACTGTAACCCCAGCACTTTGGAAGACTGAAGTGGATGAATCACTTGAGGTCAGGAATTGAGACCAACCTAGCCAATATGGTGAAACCTTGTCTCTACTAAAAATACAAAAATTAGCCACCAGTGGTGAGGTGTGCCTGTAGTACCAGCTACTCAGGAGGCTGAGGCAGGAGAATCACTTGAACCTGGGAGGCAGAGGTTGCAGTAAGTCGAGATTGTGCCACTGCACTCCAGAGCGAGACTCTGTCTCGAAAAAAAAAGAAAAAAGAAAGAACTCAAATTCAGATAAAAGTACTTGAGAATGCTTTTTTCTAAAAATCCATGCAATGGATGGTGATTCTAAGATGGAAAAAGGGCTTCCTTACCACACCAGTAGGGAACACTGAATGATAAAGCCACAAGGAGAGTGCCAACAGACTGCTGGGGACAGCAGCAGCATGGCCTGCACCTTAGCACAGGGAAAAGTAATGACAGCAACTAGGAAAAATATTCTGCTATTGATATTCCTGTCACAGACAGGAGGTCAAATGTCTTCGTTTGTGTACTATTCACAAAAGAATATTGTGTTATGTTTTTGACTCAAGCACAGTAGAATACTTATGGGTTTTAAAAACAAGACATACATTTGTTTTATGTATGAGCTCTATTCTTACACTGGTAACACTATACTCTAATTGTTGATTTTTACCACTAGACAGTAAACTCCTTAAGGAGAAGGGCTGGATTATGCACATTTTTTTTTTCTGAGATAGAGTCTTGCTCTGTCACCCAGGCTGGACTACAGTGGGGTGCAATCTGGGCTCACTGCAACCTCTTCCTCCTGGGTTCAAGCAATTATCCTGCCTCAGACTCCCAAGTAGCTTAGCTGGGATTACAGGCATGTGCCACCATGCCTGTCTAATTTTTGTATTTTTAGTAGAGACAGGGTATCACTGTGTTGGCCAGGCTGCTCTCGAACTCCTGACTTCAAGTGATCCACCTCACCCTCCCAAAGTGCTGGGATTACAGGTGTGAGCCACCTGGCCTGGTGCATATCATATCTTTATCTCTGAATACCTGATACGGAGGCAGTGCTGAAATATATATTTACATTAATGAGAAGAAATTAAATGTTGGTTTATAACTCTGCATTCTGTAATATCTCGAACTGATTATTCTCCCTTATTACTTTACTACAGAAACTGTGAAATTGGTTTCAAGTTTGTACCTCTATCCAGGTTACATCAGAATGTTTTGTTCACTGCTAGAGTGTCAATGATTAGAACACTGGATCATCAATATAATTTTATTAGAAAGTATTTTCAATAAAAAATTACAACTCCCTCACTGTTTCCCAAAAGTAAGGAAAGTCATACAAAAATGTTATTTATTCTATGTGAAAAATACAATGGATAATAGAGTTGCAAATGCTCCTTTAGTTCCTCCTTTGTTCCATTTCTAAAGAATGACTATTCATTTACCCTCAATTAAAATATATAATCTGGAACACTAAGTACAAATAAAGTGATTATTGTTTGAAGCTGATTCATTAAAAAATGTATCGTATTCCTGGGGGATTCAACAGCCACTATCAAATCAATTATTCCTTGAAAACTATGCTACTCAATGGAGAATATGACTGTGAAATGAAAACATTATGGGATTTATTATTAGTATATGAGGAATGATTTCTGTGTATGTGAGAAATCTATTATGACTTGTCTTTATCCAGGTTTCTCTACAGGGCAAGAAAATGAAATGTTATCATCTGACACTTGCAGACAGCTATTATTTTATACTTCTGACAGTAACATAGTGACTAATTTGGAGAGTCCTCTTTAACACTATTTCTCAAATATTATATGCAGATTATCTACAACAAAATTACATGGAGGTACCTGTTTAAAAATTTGTAATACAGGGCTCCACTCCCAAGCACCCACCTACACCAGGAGTCTGCATTTTACCAGATTATGTATGCAGAACAAGTAACAGCAAATTCTACTATATTTGGCTAATTACGTGCTGACTACTCAATACAGAAAGCATATTTCATAGGAATTCAAAAGAAGCAAAGATCTGTGAGGCCTGCAGAGATGAGACATGAACTAAGCCTTCAAACTGTGTAGGGATTTCAGATAGGTGTTAATGGCAAAGCAAGTCAACAGCAAAAGGAGTGTTTGATGAGGTGAATGTAAACACAGATAAATTAATAAATATGTTTTGACTTATTCTAAATTCTCCTTATATTAATTGTCCAGATATTAATATGTTTTCAATGGGAAACTCAAATAGTTGCCTGGGATTTAATTGTACATTTGAAAACAGTTCTTTATGAAACAAAGTTGATAAGCTAGTTAGAGTGTCACTCCATAAGAACTGGAATCTTGTCTTTCTTACTTAACTGCATATCATCAGTACTAAGGTGCTGTTTAGACTATGCCGTGGAACCCAAGTTGACATTCTAACTAAAATAAATAGAATGTGTGATTATAAGGCAATGGGAATAAGAAAACTCATTTTAAATTTATGGCTTTAATATCATAAAGTTTATTTAAACCAGTGTGCTTTGGGGAGCAGTGGTAACATGTATTTATGACACATCTGATCATGAAACACTTTCACTTCTTTAATCATCTGATTCTCACAAAGGTCTTACAAGTTATGAGTTAGTCTCTTCTTAAGTGAGAAAGCTTTTCACTTAAGCTCAATGTCCTAAAAAAATTTTAGTTTGATATCTTGTTTATCTCCACTTATTAATGTATATTCACTTATACTATAGCTTCCTCTTATTTGAATAAAGAATGGACTCAGGTTGTGGAGCAAATTAAGAGACAATTTATAAATCAGATATTTATTGAGCTGCTAAGTGAGCAGCCCTTGTAAACATACAATTTAAAGACTGGCTTCCCAGATCTCAGTCAAGACTTGACATCAGATGACAACCTCCGATTGTCAATTATTTGACCCCAAATGAATTTTCTACTAAATTTTGTCTTTGAGAAAGTAGTACTAGGGACTATTGTAGTAAACTTTATGAGGGACAATAGGTTTTGTTTAAGAGCAGTAGAAAGCACTTTCTGCCTATCTTCTCTTTTTTACTATTTAAAACTGGCCTCATATTTTCTTGATCTCAAAGGCCTCCTCCTTTACCTGGTTTCCATTCAGTGTTCACAAACCAAAGAAGCTTAGTTGAAATACTGATTCTGACTGTTTATCAGCTACATACATACTGGCTATACACATTCTTCTTGAAATTTTTGCAGAGGGTACAGCATCTTAAGACGAATTGCTACTGAGATTATTCTGACTGTACATTTCAGAAAAGCTAGTAAGGTAATTTATTACCACAGCAGTATTGCTTCTAATTCAATCAGCTCTTCAGCCATAGGGTGAACAATGTGTAGTAAATACACTGAATTGATCCACTGGGGTCTAACCAAATCAGCAGCCAAAAATAGATGATTATTTTAGAGGTTCTGTGTAAAAGAATAGATAAAAATTCGATAACAAAGAGGAAGACTAAAGCTACTCCAAGTGAGACAAAATAACAGAGATGTGGAGCTAACAAAGTATTGTATTTGGAAAGGGAAAAAGTATTTTTTAAAATATCCAATTGTAAGCAAGTATAATGTGTGGCCATTTCGGAAACACAAGATTGTGTATTTGATATCTTGTTTCTGACTGTGACAATGAAGCAATTACTAACATGAGTCCCCACATGCATAACTCAAGGTGTTATAATCCCCATGTTTAAGATTTAATAAATGGGAGTATTATAAATGAATTATTAAAGGAAGAATCCTTTAGAGGTACGTACTTTTGTAATATTTAATGTTTAAATATCAGGTAGGGAAAAACAGATTTCAAATTTGGGGATTTTAAAACAATGCTGTGCCTTTAAAAGCTCTTTTTGCCCAGGTCAATCATTTCTCTTTGTGTAATGCACAGTTCCAAGACTTGGGGAGCACTGGGAGCAATTTTACCTTTACAGCAAAGTTTCATTGCAGTGTTTCACAGATGAGTGTGTGCATTCTGGAGAGATCATCTTAGATTGATTTCTGAAATTCAGCTGACTCCCAATAACACAGAGCTCTGCTACTAACAAATTAAAAAATTATGGTATGGAATGTTCAGGAGTACTACAGAGTGCACTTCGTAGGGAAAAGAAATGAAGATAAGGTTTTCCTGTTGCATCTGATATTCTAAACTTTGAATGATGAATGCTAATATTTAGGAAATGGGGATGAGTACCATGGTGAACTGGACAGGGCTCTGTTAAAACAAAACAAAACAAAACAAAACAAAAAAAGGAAGAGAATTAGATCTCCTTAAGATAGCAATCTGTGTCTCCACTTTCTTCCACAGTCCTCAAGCTCTAAAAATGTTAATCGAATAGCTGAGAATGACGCCATGCAGAACCAGGGTGGGCACTACCATTAAGGATATGGTAGGGAGTAGAGGGAGATCCTGGCTTTTGGGGGAGTAGCACAAAAGATTTTGACAAATTTTATCTAATAAATATATTTGATACTTGCAGCCTTCATTTCAAAATTCCTTGTTTACACCCTAGGTTTCAAAGGATGGCACAAAAGATGTGCAAGAATTTCTAAACAACAAAGGGAGCTTGAGGTGAAAGGCCAATATTCAACTCAATGACCATGAAGTCCTTTATGAGGACAAATTCCATTACACCCATGATGAATTAAACACCTTTTGATCTCTATAGCCCAAGTATCTATATGCATGTTGTACAATGCAATGAGTTGAATGATTAAAGAAGATACATTTTAGTCAAGTATCATGTAGGCAAATAGTGCCTAGATGGCAGAATTATAAAATGAATGATCTAGAAGGAACTGTGACTTCAGTGGACAACTGGCTACTCTGAGGTAAACATACAGATGTTAGCAAATTTTTTTTTTTTTTGAGACAGAGTTTCACTCTTGTTGCCCAGGCTGGAGTGCAATGGCGCGATCTTGGCTCACCACAACCTCCACTTCCAGGTTCAAGCAATTCTCTTGCCTCAGCCTCCTGAATAGCTGGGATTACAGGCATGCACCACCACACCCGGCGAATTTTGTATTTTTAGCAGACATGGGATTTCTCCATGTTGCTCAGGCTGGTCTTGAACTCCTGACCTCAGATGATCCACCAGCCTTGGCCTCCCAAAGTGCTGGGATTATAGGCGTAAGCCACTGCACCTGGTGATGTCAGCAATTTTTACAACAAGTTGAGTCACCATGAAGCAACTGCCGTTTGACTAATGCCATTAAAGTTAGTGAGGATTAGAGAGAATCCACCAACTCTCTGAAGGAAGTGGATTGCTCCTGCAGCATCCGGGAACACTCCAAATACTGTGCTGGTATCCAAGGCTGAGAGATCCACAGTCAGTTCACATCACAGGACTCTGTGCCAAAAACCTCCAGTACCAGCCTGGAGCCTGGTAGACTTGCTACATGGCTAGATCAGAAGGGCGATAACAATCACTACAGCTGGGCTCTCAGAAAGTCACAACCCTAGGAAAAGGCAGAGAGTACTACATCAAGGGAACACCCCATGGGACAAAAGAATCTGAACGACAGCCTTGAACCCTAGACCTACCTTCTCACAGGACCTACTCAAACCAGAAAAACAACTCTGGAAATATGACAATAAAAGGTTCTTTAACACCCCCCACAAAATCACACTAGATACAAAAATACAAGGTTCTTTAACAACCCCCACAAAATTCACCAGCAATAGATTCAAATCCAGAAGAAATTCCTTATTTATATGAAAAGGAATTCCAAAGGTTAGACTGGGTGTTGTGGCTCATGCCTGTAATCCCAGCAGTTTGGGAGGCCAAGAGGGGGTGAATCACCTGAGGTGAGGAGATTAAGACCAGTTTGGCCAACATGGTGAAACCCTGTTTCTGCTAAAAATACAAAAAATAGCCAAGTGTGGTGGTGGTTGCCTGTAGTCTCAACTACTTGCGAGGCTAAGGCAGGAGAATTGCTTGAACCCAGGAGTCAGATGTTCCAGTGGGCAAAGATCACACTACTGTACTCCAGCCTGGGCAACAGAGGAAGATTCCGTCTCAATAAATAAATAAGAAGATTAGTTGTTAAATTCATCAGAGAAAGGTGAAGCCTAATTTAAGGAACTCAAAAAAAGGTACAATAAATTAGGGGAGAAATTTTCAATAAAATTGATAACATAAATAAAAAACAATCAAAACTTCAGGAAACAATGAACACACTTATAGAAATTCAAAATGCTCTGGAAAGTCTCAGCAATAGAATAGAATGAGCAGAAGAAAGAACTTCAGAGCTCAAAAACAATTTCCAATTAACCCAATCCAACAAAGACAAAAAGAAAAAAAAAAAAAAAGAAGAAGAAAATATGGGCCACGGTAGCCAAGTAAGAACAGTTCTGGTCTGCAATTCCCAGGAAGGGCGCACCAGAAGACGAGTGATCTCCGCATTTCCAACTGAGGTACCAGGTTCATCTCATTGGAACTGGTTAGTGGGAAAAGCCCAGGGTAGGCAAGGTGGGGCATTGCCTCACCCGGGAGGTACATGGGGCCGGAGAACTCACTCTCCCAGCCAAGAGAAGCCATTAGAGACTTTTCCAGACACTCTGACGTGCCGGCTTTAATACTGCGCTTTTCCTGCTGTCTACACAACTCACAGACAGGAGATTCCCCCCAGGGCCTACAGCCAAACTAAAATCCACAGGCTTGAAATTCTCAAAGCCAACACAGAAGCCTGAACTCCATGTAGGATGGTCAAGCTTGGTGGCAGAAGGGGCACCAGCCATTGCTGAGGCTCCTGTTGGCTATTTCAACATTGCCTGTGTAAACAAAGCCACAGGGGAGTTTACACAGAAGCTGGGTGGAATCTAGCATGGCAGCTTAGGGTGGCATCTATAGGCATACTGTCAAGTAGATTCCCTTCTTGCTGGGTAGGGCATCTCAGAAAAAAAAAAGATAGCAGCTCCTCAGGGACTTAAAAAGCCCCCAACTTCCTGGGAAAGACCACCCGGGAAAAGGGGAGGTTGTGGGTTCTGCTTCATCAGACTTTAACATCCCTGACCAGCAGCCCTGAAGGGAGTGAGGGATCCCCTAGCACAGTGCTTGAGCTCTGTTAAGGGACAGGCTACCTCCTCGACTGGCTTCCTGTCCCCCTTGTGTATCCTAACTGGGAGGACACGTTATACAGGAGAGCTCTGGCTGACATCTGGCAGGTACCGTTTTGGGATGAAGCTACCAGAGGAAGGAACAGGCAGCAGTCTTTGCGGTTCTGCAGCCCCCGCAGGTGATTCCCAGGCAAGCAGGGTCTGGAGTGGACCTCCAGCAAACTCCAGCAGACCTGCAGCAGAGAGGCCTGACTGTTAGGAGGAAAACTAACAAACAAAAATAAAATAGCTTCAATACCAACAGAAATGATGTCCACTCAGAAACCCCACCCAAAAGTCACCAACTTCAAGAACCAAAGGTAGGTAAATCTACAAAGGTGGAAAGGAACCAGTGCAAAAAGACTGAAAGTGTCAAAAGCCAAAACACCTTTTCTCCTCCAAGGGATAACAACTCCTCAACAGCAAGTGAACAAAACTGGATGGAGAATGAGAGTCACAAATTGACAGAAGCAGGCTTCAGAAGGTGGGTAATAACAAACTTCTCCGAGCTAAAGGAGCATGTTCTAACCCAATGCAAGGAAAATAAGAACCTTGAAAAAAAGGTTAGATGAAATGCTAATAAGAATAAACAGAGTGGAGAAGAACATAAACAACATGATGGAGCTGAAAAACACAGCACAAGAACTTCATGAAGCATACACAAGTTTCCATAGCTGAATCAATCAAGCAGAAGAAAGGATATCAGAGATTGAAGATCAACTTAATGAAATAAAATGAGAAGAAAAGATTAGAGAAAAAAGAGTAAAAAGAAATTAACAAAGCCTCCAAGAAATATGGGATTATGTGAAAAGACCTAACCTACCTTTGATCAGTGTACTTGAATGTGATGGAGAGAATGAATCCAAGCTGGAAAACACTCTTCAGGATATTATCCAGAACTTCCACAACCTAGCAAAGTAGGGAAACATTCAAATTCAGGAAAAACAGAGACCACCACAAGATATTCCTCAAGAAGAGCAACCCAAAGGCACATAATCGTCAGCTTCACCAGGGTTGAAATGAAGGAAAAAATGCTAAGAGCAGCCAAAGAGAAAGGTCAGGTTACCCACAAAGGGAAGCCCATCAGGCTCACAGTAGATCTCTCTGCAGAAACCCTACAAACCAGAAGAGAGCGGGGACCAATATTCAACATCCTAAAAGAAAAGAATTTTCAAGCCAGAATTTCATATCCAGCCAAACTAAGCTTCATAAGCAAAGAAGAAATAAAATCCTTTATGGACAAGAAACTGCTGAGAGATTTCATCACCACCAGGCCTGCCATACAAGAGCTCCTGAAGGAAGCAGTAAACATGGAATGGAACAACTACACTTCAAAAAACATGCCAAACTCTAAAGACCATTGACACAATGAAGAAACTGCATCAACTAATGGGCAAAACAACCAGCTAGCATCAAAATGGCATAATCAAATTCACACATAACAATATTAACCATAAATGTAAATGGGCTAAATGTCCCAATCAAAAGACACACACTGGCAAATTGGATAAAAAGTCAAGACCCACTGGTGTGCTGTATTCAGGAAACCCATCTCGCAGGCAAAGACACACATAGGCTCAAAATAAAGGAATGGAGGAAGATTTACCAAGCAAAGGGAGAGAGAGAGAAAAAAAAAAAAAGCAGGGGTTGTAATCCTTGTCTCTGATAAAACAGACTTTAAAGGAACAAAGATCAAAAGATACAAAGAAGGGCATTACATAGTGGTAAATGGATTAATGCAACAAGAAGAGCTAACTATCCTAAATATATAGGCACCCAATACAGGAGCACCCAGATACATAAAGCAAGTTCTTAATGACCTACAAAGAGACTGAGAGTCCCACACAATAGTAGTGGGAGATTTTAACACCTCACTGTCAATACTAGACAGATCAACAAGACAGAAAATTATCAAGGATATCTAGGACTCGGATCTGGACCAAGCGAAACTAATAGATATCTATAGATTTCTCTACCCCAAACCACAGAATATACATTTTTCTCAGCACCACATTGCACTTATTCTAAAATTGACCACATATTTGAAAGTAAAACACTCCTCAGCAAATGCAAAAGAACGAAAATCTTAACACTCCTGCAGACCACAGTGCAATCAAATTAGAACTCAAGATTAACTCACTCAAAGCCACACAACTAAATGGAAACTAAACAACCTGCTCCTGAATGACTGCTTGATAAATAATGAAATGAAGGCAGAAATAAAGATGTTCTTCAAAATCAATGAGAATGAAGACATGATGTACCAGAATCTCTGGGATACATTTAAAGCAGTGTCTAGATGAAAATTTACAGTAATGCCCACCAGAAATATGAGTAAGATCTAAGATCAACACCGTAATGTCACAATTGAAAGAACTAGAGGAGCAAGCTCAAACGAACTCAAAAGCCTGCAGAAGGCAAGAAATAACTAAGAACAAAGGAGAACTAAAGGAGACAGAGATACAAAAAACCCTTCAAAAATCAAGAAATCCAGGAGGTGTTTTTTTTTTTTTTTTGAAAAGATGAACAAAATAGTTTAATGGCTAGCCAGACTAATACAAAAGAAAAAAGAGAAGATTCAGATAGATGCAGTAAAAAAAGGTAAAAGGGGATATCACCACCAATCACACAGAAATACAAACTACCCTCAGAATAGTAATCTCTACAAACACCTTTATGCAAATAAATCATAAATCTAAAAGAAATGGATAAATTCCTGGACACTCACACCATCCCAAGACTAAACCAGTAAGAAGTTGAAACCCTGAATAGATCAATAACAAGGTCTGAAGTTGAGGCAACAATTAATAGCCTACCAACCAAAAAGTCCAGGACCAGACAGGTTCACAGCTGAATTCTACCAGTGGTACAAAGAGGAGCTGGTACCATTCCTTCTGAAACTATTCCAAACAATACAAAAAGAGGGAGTTTTCCATAACTCATTTTATGAGACCAACATCATCCTGATACCGGAATCTGGCGAGACATAACTAAAAAAGAAAATTTCAGGCCAATATCCATGATGAACATTGATGCAAAAATCTTCATCAAAATACCTGCAAACTCAATCAAACAGCACATCAAAAAGCTTATCCATCACGATCAAGTCAGCTTCATCCTAGGGACGCAAGGCTGGTTCAACATCTGCATATCTATAAAGGTAATCCATCACATAAACAGAACCAAAGGCAAAAACCACATGATTATCTCAATAGATGCAGAGAAGGCCTTCAAAAAAATTCAACAGCCCTTTATGCTAAAAATTCTCAATAAACTAGGTATTGATGAATCGAATCTTAAAATAATAAGAGCTATTTACAACAAACCTACAGCCAATATCATACTGAATGGGCAAAAACTGGAAGCATTCCCTTTGAAAACTGGCACAAGACAAAGGATGCCCTCTTTCACCACTCCTATTCAACATACTATTGGAAGTTCTGACTAGGGCCATCAGGCAAGAGAAATAAATAAAGGGTATTCAAATAGGAAGAGAGGACATCAAGTTGTTCCTGTTTGCACATCATATGACTATATATTTAGAAAACCCCATCATCTCAGCTGAAAATCTCCTTATGCTGATAAGCAACTTCAGCAAAGTTGCAGGATACAAAATCACTGTGCAAATATCACAAGCATTCCTATATAACAATAATAGACAAACAGAGAGTCAAATCATGAGTGAACTACCATTCACAATTGCTACCAAGAAAACAAAATACCTAGAAATACAACTAACAAGGGCTGTGTAGGACTTCTTCAAGAAGAACTACAAACCACTGCTCAAGGAAATAAGAGAGAACACAAACAGATGGAAAAACATTCCCTGCTCATGGTTAGGAAGAATCAATATCATGAAAACGGCCATACTCCACAAAGTAATTTATAGATTTAATGCTATTCCCATCAAGCTACCAATGCCACACAACTTTAACCATCTGATCTTCAACAAACCTAACAAAAACAAGCAATGGGGAAAGGATTTCCTATTTAATAAATCGTGTTGAGAAAGTGGCTAATCATATGCAGAAAGCTGAAACTGGATCCCTTTCTTACACCTTATACAAAAATCAACTCGAGATGGATTAAAGATTTAAACATGAGGCCTAACATCATAAAAATTCTAGAAGAAAACCTAGGTAATACCATTCAGGACATAGGCATAGGCAAAGACTTCATGACTAAAGCACAAAAAGCAATGGCAACAAAAGTCAAAATAGACAAATGGGATACAGTTAAACTTAAGAGCTTCTGCACAGCAAAGGAAACTATCAATAGAGTGAACTGGCAATGAAGAGAATGGGAAAAAATTTTGCAATCTACCCATCTGACAAGAGGCTAATATCCAGAATTAACAGAGAATTTAAATAAATTTACAAGAAAAGAACAAACAAACCCATTCAAAAGTGGGCAAAGTATATGAACAGACACTTTTCCAAAGAAGACATTTATGCAGCCAACAAACATATGAAAAAAAGCTCATCTTCACTGGTCATTAGAGAAATGCAATTTAAAACCACATTGAGATATACCTCACACCAGTTAGAATGGTGATCATTAAAAAAATTAGGAGACAACAGATGCTGGAGAGGATGTGGTGAAAAAATAATGCTTTTACACTGTTGGTGGGAGTGTAAATTTATTCAACCTTTGTGGAAAAGAGTGTGGCGATTCCTTGAGGATTTAGAAATAGAAATACCATTTGACCAGCAATCCCATTAGTGGGTATGTACCCAAAGGATTAGAAATCATTCTATTATAAAGACAAATGCACACGTATGTTTACTGTGACACTGTCTGCAATAGCAAAGACTTGGAACCAACCCAAATGTCCATCAATGATAGACTGGAAAAAGAAAATGTGGCACATATACACCATGGAATACTATGCAGCCATAAAAAATGATTAGTTCATGTCCTTTGCAGAGACATGGATGAAACTGGAAACTATCATTCTCAGCAAACTGACACAAGAACAGAAAGCCAAATACCTCATGTTCTTACTCATAAGTAGGTGTCGAACAATGAGAACACATGGACACAGGGAGGGGAGCATCACACACTGGAGCCTGGGGGATGGAGGGCTAGGGAAGGGATAGCATTAGGAGAAATATGTAATGTAGATGAATGTAGATAAAAGGGTAATGGATGCAGCAAACCATCACAATGGCATGTGTATACTTATGTAACAAACCTACGCAATCTGCACATGTACCCGGAACTTAAAGCAAAAGAAAGAATGAAACAGAAAGAAAGAAAGAAAGGAAAGAAAGAAAGAAAGAGAGAGAGAAAGAAAGAAAGAAAGAAAGAAATGAAAGAAAAGGAAGGAAAGGAAGGAAGGAAGGAGGGAGGGAGGAAGGGAAGGAAGGAAGGAAGGAAGGAAGGAAGGAAGGAAGGAAGGAAGGAAGGAAGGAAGGAAGGAAGCAAGGCAGGAAGGCAGGCAGGAAGGCAGGCAGGCAGGCAAGCAAGCAGGCTCCAAGGAGTCTGGGATTATGTTAAACAACCAAACCTAAGAGTAAGTAGTGTTCCTGAGGAAGAACAGAAATCTAAAAGTTTAGAACAAATAGTTGGGGAAGTAATAGAGGAAAACTTCTCTGGCCTTGCTAGAGACCTAGATATCCAAATACAAGAAACTCAAAGGACACCTGGGAAATTCATCACAAGTTCAACACCTAGGTACATTATCATCAGGTTATCTAAATTTAAGATGAAGGAAAGAATCTTAAGAACTGTGATACAAAAGCACAAGGTAACCTATAAAGGAAAACCTATCAAATTAACAGAACATTCCTCAGTAGAAACCTTGCAAGGCTGGGACTCTTGTCTTCAGCCTCCTTAAACAAAACGATGATTGATCAGCCAAGAATTTTGTATCCAGTGAAACTAAGCTTCATAAATGAAGGAAAGATAAGGTCTTTTTCAGACAAACAAGTGCTGAGAGAATTTGCCACTACAAAGCCGACACTACAAGAACTGCTAAAAGGAGCTCTAAATCTTGAAACAAATCCTGAAACACATCAAAACAGAACCTCTTTAAATTCACAGGACCTATAAAACAAAAATAAAATTAAAAAAAAAGCAAGATATATAGGCAACAAATAGCATGATGAATGGAATAGTACCTCACATATCAGAAGTGACTTTGAAAGCAAATAACCTAAATGTTCCACTTAAAAGATACAGAATTGTAGAACTGATAAGAATTCATCAGCCAACTATCTGCACAGAATTCCTTTTTTCACTCTTTCACCTTAAGTTTCTGTGAGTCCTTATGTGTTAGGTGAGTCTCACAGAAGCTTCAGGTGAAAGAGTGAAAAAAGGCATTCTATGCAAATAGACACCAAAGTGAGCAGGAGTAGCTATTCTTACATCAAACATAATGAACTTTAAAGCAACAGCAGTTTAAAAAGATGAAGAAGGACATTATATAATGTCACAATTTTAAATATATATGAACCTAACACTGGAGCTCCCAAATTTATAAAACAATAACTGATAAACCTAAGAAATGAGATTCCAATACAATAATAGTGGGGAATCTCAATAATCCACTGACAGCACTAGACATGTAATCAAGATAGAAAGTCAAAAAAGAAACAATAAATTTAAACTATATCGTGGAAAAAATGGACTTATCAAATATTTACTGAACATTCTACCCAAAAACTGTAGCATATACATTCTGTTTATCAGTGCATGGTACTTTCTCCAAGAGAGACCATATGATAGGCCACAAAACAAGCCTCAATAAATTTAAGAAAATTGAAATTATATTAAGCACTCTCTCTGACCACAGTTGAATAAAACTGGAAATAAACTCCAAAAGAAACCTTTAAGATCATGCAATATATAGAAATTCAATAACCTTCTCCTGAATAATCATTGGATCAAAAATTAAATCAAGATGAAAATTTAAAAATTCTCAAACCAGATGACAGTGGTAACATAATCTATCAAATTCACTGGGAAACAGCAAAGGTGGTGCTAAAAGGAAAGTTCATAGCCCTAAATGCCTACATCAACAAGTTTAAAAGAGTACAAACATGTAATCTAAAGTTGCACCTCAAGGAACTAGAAAAACAAGAAATAAACAAACCCAAAGCTAGTGGCAGAAAGGAAATAACCAAGATCAGAGCAGAACTAAATGAAATTGAAACAAACAAACAAAATAACACAAAAGATAATTGAAACAAAAAAATGATTCTTTGAAAAGATAAATAAGATTGATAGACCATTTGCAAGATTAACCAACAAAAGAGGAAAGAAAATTTAAATAAGCTCAGTTATGAACAAAACAGGAGATATTACAACTGACACTACTGATATACAAAAGATCATCCAAGGCTATTATGAACACCTTTATGCACATAAACTAGAAAACCAAGAGGAGATGGATAAATTCATGGAAAGACACAACCCTCCTAGCTTAAATCAGGAAGAATTAGATACCCTGAACAGACCAATAGCATACATACAGCGAGATTGAAATGGTAATAAAAATAATTGCCAACAAAAAAGAAGTCCAGAACCAGATTTCCAGAAGGATTCTATCAGACATTCGAAGTAGAATTGGTACCAATCCTATTGACACTATTCCACAAGATAGAGAAAGACGAAATTCTCCCTAAATCATTGTATGAAGCCAATATCACCTAATATCAAAACCAGAAAAAGGATATAATAAAAAAGGAGAACTACAGACCAATATCCCTGACGAACATAGATGCAAAAATTCTTATCAAAATACTAGCTAACCGAATCCAACCACATATCAAAAATATAATCCACCATGATCAAGTGGGGTTCATACCAGAAATGGAGGGATGGTTTAACATATGCAAGTCAATAAATGTGATATGACACATAAAATTAAAATGAAAAATAACATGATCATCTCAATAAATGCAGAAGAAGCATTTGACAAAATCCAACATCCCTTAAACATTAAAACTCTCAGCAAAATCAATATGAAAGGACATATCTCAATATAATAAAAGCCATCCATGACAAACTCACAACCAACATAATACTGAACGGAGAACAGTTGAAAGCATTTCCTCTGAGAACTGGAACAAGAAAAGGATACTTGAGTAGTAGATGAGGTCTGCAAAGTGATTAAGTTCTCTTTTTTGCTAGAAAGTATGTAGAAAGTGAAAATTTGGTTCTAGATTTAAAAGTATTTTAAAAGGCACAGTAAAAAGTAGATGTGAGGAGAGAAAGACATGATGCTGGAAAGGGAAGAAACAGAAGGTTTTTGCCTTTTGCTAGGACTGAGAGAGAGGTAGGAAAGGAGAGCTAACTGCATTTGAGAAGTTTTAGCAACAGAAATTATAGACAAGTAATTGCTGAAGAGACTGTATAACTTAATCTCTTGACAGTTTTTTTTTCTTCCTTAATAACATACTTATACATGTTTTGAGTGAGACAATACTTGTAAAACATCTGAACAAATTAATATGGATTCTAATGTCTTGAAGTATACAAAGGTCCTTGGAAACATTATCAAAGCATAGATAATAGAGATTCTAAGTAGATTAACTTCACCTCTCTAGACATCCCAGAAAGTCACAAAAGAAAATAGCAGCTTAAAAAATATAATTTTTAAAATGCAAATATGATGCACATATTTTAAAAATCTGGATCATTATAAAACAATATAATTATGACTTTTCCCAATAACTTAGCGATGAGGTCCTAGGTGTTTCTAGGCTGAATTTTGCAGGTGACAATAACATACATGGTCATGACAATCTTCTCTTTCTGACTTCAATAATCAAAATAATCATAAAGTGAAATGATTTGAAACTAGGACAAATGCATGTGGTTAGTAAGAAAAGAAGCATGACACACAAGAGAGAAAAAAAGACACTTTTGCTGCCAAAATTATAAGATTACTTCTGAAATGTAAAAGAAGAGTAGTTAGGATTATTTACCATGGCAAAAAGCAAAATGTTGGCTTCTGAAAGAAAAGAGAGAAAAGGAATAAACAGATGATACTGTTGGAATTGCCAAAAAAATAGCTCAGGAAATAAAAATAATCATTTTATTTTTTAAATGGATGTTGATATTGCTTGCATTTATATAATGTATTTGATATGCACCCTTGGGCTTATTCGTATTTTTAAAACAATTAATGTAATACATTAATTATTCTGGACATAAATGAACTGTCACCCCCCCAGCTGGTAGTTTTGTGGAAGCAAGCTTTCCTTTTCTTATTTGATTTCACTATATAATTACATTATTATGGAGCTTTAATGTAACTACTTAAATTTGACTCCCATTACTCATGAGCATATAGAACATTTTTTGTAAATGTGAAGCTAGGCCCAAATGGACAGTTTTAAGTAAGCTCACCTTTTAAGCGGGTCACATAACAATACTGTCTGACTTTAAACATGAATGCCATAAACTCTGGTTAGAATGCAGAAACTTTTCAGTATGTCATGGGGTTTGGTATGGGAACTAAATGGGGAGAGAAGAGCTGGGCTGGAATTGAGTTCAGAAACGTATACACTATTTAACTATGGATAATACCTTAATTCATTTATCATTAAAATAGGTGTTATTTAAGGAAGGTTTTAATTGCATAAACTATCAGACTAATATACTATGTGTTGTTACCAGTAAATATAATCTCACTATCTATCTTGTATAATGCTTTAGAAATATGACTTGTGAAATTTTGATTTCCAAATTAACATGATAAATACATATGTGTACACACAGAGTGTGCAGATGCTGACCACCTTTAGAAGTCAAAAACCTACATATACATTTATATAGATGTCTACATAAATCTATATTTATATCTCCTAAGCTATAAGAATCTGTATGTTAGTAGTTCTGTTTTGAGATTCCTTAAAAACCGAACTACGAACAGCCTATTGTTGACTGGAAATTTTAGGAATAACATAAATAATTAACACATATTTTTATGTTATATATCCTATATACTGAATTCTTAAAAATATAAGCTAGATAAAATAAAATGTTATTAAAAAATCATACGGAGGAGAAAATATGTGTACTATTTATGAAGTGGAATTTGATCTCATCATACAAGTCTTTATTCTCACCATCTTCATGTCAAGTAGACTAAGGAGGTGGAAGGAAGAGCAGGGATTATTCTTGCTGCTTCAGGGTTGGCAGAGGTGGAAGAAGTGGAAGGAGAGGCAAGAAGAGGCAGGCACATTTAGTATAAATTTACAGAAAAACATAATATTTTCTGTGTGACTTCTTTGCTTTTTTATTTTTTCAACAATATTTCTCTATAGTACAAACCCTTCTTCCATCATTTGCTTTAGTTTTAGTGCTCACATCACAGAATAGTTGACGTCAGAAGAGAAGTCAAAAGTAGTCAAAGTTCTCTTGAGCAGGATTTGTTATTTGGGGCTTGATGCTTTTTCTGTAACAATGATGACATCTTCAGTGCTGTAATCTTTCTATAATTTTATAATGTTCTTGATATTGAGATTGTCTTCTGTAGTACTGACAATCCTTTTCATAAGGTACCATGTGTAAGGATCATTAAAAGTCCTTATGATCCTGATCTAGAGACTGATATAAAACTGTTGTGTTTGGGAATAAATAGACAACTCAACCCTCATGGTGTTGAACTCATGGGGTTCTTGGTGGCCAGGAGCATTGTAAAGCATGAGATTTAAGAATCAGTTTCTTGCTGGCCAGTTACTTCCTGACTTCATGATCAAAGCATCCATGTAACCAATCTAGAAAATGGATTTTCATTGTCTAGGCTTTTTTGTTATACAACCAGAAGACCGGCAGCTTGTGTTCATCTCTTCCTTTCAAGACTCAAGGATTAGTAACTACATAGACAGGCATAGATAGGGATAGCCTAGAGCATAAACCTGACTGCATTTGCGCAAAGTAGTAGAATTAGCCTATCCTTTCCTGCCTTAAACTCTGGTACTCATTTCTCTAACTAGTCAATGTCCTTTGTAACTCTTGTTTTCTCAGAATAGGGCATTTTCACCTGCATGAAAAACGTGTTCATGCAGATATCCTTTCTTAAGGATTTTGTTAATGGTATTTGGAAACTCATCTGCTGCTTCTTGGTCAGCAGAAGCTGCTTCTCCTGTTACCTTGACATTTTTAAGACCAAACCTCTTTCTAAAATTATCAAACCATCCTTTGCTAGCACTGAATTCTCCAGCCTTATATCCTTTGCTTCCTTTTTGCTTTAAGTTGTCATATGATGACTTTGCTTCTTCTCAGATTATATTAGTCTATAGTTATGCCTTTCTTATAGCTATTCTGCAGCCACATAAAAGTTAAATTTTTAACACAAGATTTTTAAAAAAGTATTTCACAAAACAATGCAAGATTTTTGTCCCTATTGGGTAGTTGCAGCAATGGCTTTATGATTTTCTTTCTTTATTTTTTTTTACAATGGTCCTTCTGCTGGATCCTTTTATTTTTAAATTCTGGACAACTGCAGCTCTATACCCCAATTTCATGTACATATTAAGTAATTCAACTTTTTCTTGTGATGCCACGAGTGACTTTTCTCTGCTTCTTGAGGGCACTTCCAGAATCACTGGTGGAACTTTGCATGGGTTTTACACTGTTAGTCAAAGTTTGTGGTATTGTACTAAACCGGATGAAAAATACATGAGAACCAGGAGAAATCACTTTTTACTGCAATATGCAATTTACTAGAAAGAAAAAATTCTCACATACAGATGATTTAATGTCACATAGCATTTTAATTGGATACCCACAACACTTTAGCTCACCACAGTAGCAACAGGAGTTTGCTATAAAGTTATTACAGCAGAGTATATATATTAGAGTATATAATAGTAGAGTACATATTTCAGTGAATTTTATGCAGTTATGTTTCAATATTGCATCTTTACATTTGTTTACACTGCTGTCAACTGTAAATGGTATACTGTATGGTCTGCATTTGTGAATGTTTTAATACATATTAACATTTTATCATAGATTTGTGCATATTTTATAGTAGTAAATGACAAAATAAACTACAGGTATTTTAGGTATTCATGTTCACAGTTTACTTCTTAATTTTTCAAATTTATAACCCATATGACTGAACTCTGAGTTTTTTTCAAATTGTCATAAATCTCCAAAAACTTTTTCAATATATTTATTGAAATAAATTCACATTTAAGTAAATTTAAGTACCACTTAACCTAACATGTTGTGTTGATCAAGGGTCAACTGTATATATAAATAATATTATAAAATCTATTATTCCAAAATAATTAATTACTATGTCAAGCTTGAAAGCAAATATAACAGTTTTATTTTTAAGATGAAGTTCATATGATAAACACAAAGATTAGGTTATGCTTCTAACACAAAAATCTATTAACTTCTTTGTTCCTCTCACTGGATTTTCACAATAATATGGCATTGTACATATACATTATCATCATGTCTTTGATATTTCAGCATGGATCCAATTTCACATGTGTTTCCTTATTGGAAAACCATATATCAGGTAGACTTTCCATAAAATTGGCTTGGGCAATCTGATCATTGTTTCCACAACATGTAAATCTACCTTTTACCCATTTAAGGCAGCTAATTACTAGAATGAGAAGCATGTCAATTACCCTTTCAATAATTCCTGAGGAGGTTATTCTGAGTAATTTGGTTCCTATTAATTTTGCCCTGTAAATGGTGATAAACGCTAACTTCTGAAATCTTTCTGAGAGTTAAGTGTGATTTAAAATTCTTCTGAGAGTTATGTTTGGAATATATTTGGAACTCTTTTAGGAAGGTAAAGTCCATTTCTATAAAATAATGTAGCTTAAAATTTATCAATCTGTCTCTATGTTTGTGTCAAATAAACACAGTAACATTGATTCATAGAGTTTCATTAAGCAGAGCTTCAAAGAAAAGGACATAAGTTTAGGTTGTTTTTTAAATTTGCAACTATCTTAATGGATTAAAGAAACTAAAGTTTATTTAACATATGATAAAATACATTTTGAAGTATTTTTGCAGTTGAAATGCCTTTATCTTACTGAATTCATTCACTCAAATTTAATCTAAGATATTGCAATGTAATTTTAAACTATGCTGTGCATATACACCGAAATATTTAATAGCACCCACCTATTTTGCTTTGAGATTTGTTTTCACAATAAATAGCAATATGTGATACAGTAATAGAGAAACTACAAAAGGCAAAAAAAAAAAGCATTTTTGTGTAAAACTTCAAGGCAATTTGGAAAGTCACAGGTTCATCATATAAATAATGGCTTCTGAGACCTTATCCTTAGAGTTTCATAAAAATAAATTGCTTTTCAATTGTTAGTGCTGAAGCATTCATTAAGAAAAATAATTCTAGAACAAGGCTCAAATTCAGTGTTACACAATATTTTTTGAAGGTACATAGACTAAATGGCAAACATAACTACATGACTTGGTTTTGAATAATCTTTGAAGAAGTCTTAAGAAAAAAAATTATGATTCTTAGGTGGTGTTTCTGAGATGTAAAAATAGTCAATAATCAATTTTTACCCTTCCCTAACTTGCTGACAATACCTGAACAATTTCAAGCTACTTAACTTCAAGGAAAAGCATTATGCAATATCAAGATTAGACCTAAGGTGAAAGCAGTGTTTATAAGGAACATAAGTACTAAAAGGACCCATTACTCATATTTATCACAAGTTAAAAGATGTTGGTAAAAGATGGTTTGCTATGTTATTTAAAAGATGAATTCAATTTATTAAAATAAGTAATAACTAGCAGGTTACACATCGTAATTGTGCTTTAATGTGATTTCTGAGTTCCTAAGAGTTGGAAATCTTTCTTTTCATTCTTTAAAGAGTTGGATGTAGTGGTGGTTTGTGTGGCGGGTGGTGGTTTTGAAAACAGTCAGTTACCAGTTCAATAGTTAGAAAGAGACCTTCTCACTTCGACTGACGGACTGCAAAATTTGTCATTTATGAGTACACTCTAGAGTAACGCAAAATTCCTTCCAATGGGCTATCAGGAACTTAGTTAACCTCACTAGGGTATTATAAGAAAATTTTTTTAATCACATTTTGAAGGATAGCAGAGTGTGTTGTATTCCAAACATGGATATTAAAAAGAGGCAGAAATATTTACATTACCCTTTGATCTGACAGTCTTTTAAAAACTAGAAAATAACTGTGCGACTTTACCATAGAGATCTAACCAGACATTCACGAAGCATTGGCTTTTACCCAATGCCAATGTCAGCCTTCCATGAATTAAGAATAGAGCTTGAATTCTTGGTTTTCAGTTCCTAGTTCTAACTAAAATATCTGCAATCACTCTCCCCCAGGCATCACCATCTTTCCTCCCTTGCATCGCCTCATTTACCTTACAATAAATTCTGTGTGATTGAGAATAAAAGGCAAAAGCCAAAATTAAATGGAAAAAAAAATAGGGCAGATTAAGCTTTATCTATCTTGTTGCTTTCTTACAGAAATCACAGATCAATCTGCTGGGACACACGAGAGTTGAAATTTCACTTCAAAGTATGGAATAAATGTTATCTCATTATTTTGTCCCTCACTTTTGAAGGTATTTGGTTTAAATGATGACATATAAAAATAAAATGAATCCAATTCATCATTCTGGCTATGTTGCTGATTGTCCTGGTAAGAAAATTGATGTTTTATACCATGATTGGAATGTTTTCCATCTTGGCCTAGGATCATTTCATTTTCTTTTAGGAAATGGAAAAAAGTCTTTGTATATGCTGTCAAAACTTCACATTTTCTAAGATTCATTTATAGACATTTTAAGCTCATTTTATTACATTAATTGGAGGATGTGGTAAGATCTAACCTAGAACTATATACTCTGGGTTATCCAATTTGTTAAGTTTTTATTTCAAGCTTCAATTGAAGTGATTTCAGTTTTTTTCTTTTAACAGTGCTATAAATCACTTGGCATTGGTTGCAACACATGCAAGAATTGTAACCTCAGGGAAAGGAGTATAAACTAGAACCTAAGGTGGAAGCTCAAGGATAAAATTAGTGAAATGATTAGAGTTCAAAGTCTTAATAACACTAGAAGCAATTGCCATTGGAAAAAAGAAAACTTTCCAATATTCTAAATGCCACCAGAAATATCTGTATTTTGACTTATTTGTGAGAAAAATCATAATAATTATAAATAATAAAATAGAAGCAGAGAGCTTTTCTAACCCAATTCCATGATTTGTTTTATATGACACAGTTTAATAGTTTTATGGTCCCTGTGTATAAAAAATATATACACTTCAGTAAATAGCTTAAAGCTACACATATAGAACAATAAAAGCAAAAAGTGTGATATGAATAGGAGTAACACATTAAGCATACTCTAAATAAGTGTGTCAAGTCATGTCTGTTTTCTACCTTCAACACTAAGATGGGAAATCAGGTGGTTGTACTTTTATTGCAGAATTCTACAGGCAGGGTCAATATTCATGAGTTGGGGGATAATGCCTATTTTCCTAGGGAGGTCTATTTAGGATTAAGTAAGATTCTAAATAACTAGAGACAGTAGACAAAAGGTAAGGGAATGATTTAAATTTTTATCAGGACTGCAATCAAATAGATGTTTATTGCCACATCCCAGTCTCAGTAAATAAAGAAGGAATAACAAAACAGAGCCTGTTCGGTATTTTTTTTTTTAATTAACTACACTAAGCAACTGGGTAATGCCAAATATTTGGGCAAATCAGTAGCTGAAGAATTTTATTATAGCAGTGCTTCTGTTTTCACAGTAGAAGAAGGGAAGTACACTCTATTAGACCTACGTTAATGTTCAGATTAGCAGACAATGTAAATTAGGAGAATTATCATATTGTTTAGTCAACTAACTATTATTGAGGATTAGCTACTGTGATATTTACTTCCATAGCATTCTGAGATAGAAGCTATGCCTGTATGACACATCTAAAGTCAATTACATTTTTTAAAATAGAAACAAAAGGGGTGAGACTACAATCAATAAAGTAGTAATCTGCAACAATGTTTGCTTTGACAACTGACAAAATCCAGAAACTCAAGCCTTTATCACCCCAAAGAGCAGGCAGTCAGCCCACCTTGACAGGTTGCACTGTCTTCCCTTTGATAAATACAGTTGCATCCATCCAATTCAAGCAAAATGGCAATTGTGTAAACAAATGCTCTGCAATCCTAGTAAAGATGAAATCACATTCAAAGTTTCATCCTTTTTTACTCAAAAAGGATCCAGAATTGCCATTAATTAGTTGATTTCCTGTATGAAAAGATCTGCCCCAAGAGCCCTTCACCTCTTGAAAATCCTGATTTGTACAATGGAGGGTAAACGGAGGTTCTAGAAAACCTCCAACAAAAACATTTGGTTGAGTACCTATGTATGAACGCAATCTAAAAACCCTGTACTGTAACTTATGATTAAGCTAATTATAATGATAATGGTAATGATAAAGGCAGAGTAATTAGAAGAAAAGAGTCAGAGGACCCTGTCATTTTTCCCCTAACTAAATTCTGTGTTTCTGTCATTACACTACATGCGGTGCTTGACATCATCTACCAGTAAGAAGTTGAAAAGTGAGTCAACAAAGCAAGATCTTCCACAGAATAAAATGTCTTACAAATAACTGTAACATTTTGATCACATATTAAGTGCTAGGCATTGTGATAAATGAGCTTTATACTTCTAAATGTGATATTTATTAAAGTAATTCTATAAGCTATATATATTATCATAGCTTCCACTTTATGGATGTGAAAACTGAAACCCAAAAGAGTTACATGGCCTTCCTCAGAATTGACAGCTCCTACATGGCACAAAAAAGATCTACATGCCTGAAATATGACTAGACCACAGCCTCTCAACCAGTACCCACACTACTATAAATAGTTTTGTATAATTTTAAGCATCCCCCAAATCATACTTAAAATATTATTGAGAAATATAGAAGTTAACTGACTTGTCCATTAGAAGCAGTGATCTAAAGCAATGATTCCCTATATGTTAAAGTCTCTTTTCTTGATATCACATTTCACAGTAACTATACAAAACTAAAAAATTGATCTATAACATCATTCAACATCTACCATAGACAATATGTCCATTAAGTCTTTTGAATGGTCCGTGGAGAGAAGAAAGCACATGCTTTGAGTAAGAAATCTCAAGGCAAAAATAAATTTAAAGGTGGACCTTCAAGACATTTTAAGGGCCTGCATTAATCTAAAAGGAGGTGCTTGGTATTCCCTGTAGTTAACCGAGAATGCATTACAGCACTGACTCTGGCATGTTCCAGAGCCACTGATAACTGAAGACTGTGCCTTTAGGCTTTTCTCAGAGAACTGTGTCCTACAGAACTTGGCAAGACACTGGGCATTTAAATAGTCTCTTAGGTGCTATTTCCACTATATAATGTTTGCTTATTGTCTAAGTGTGCTTTCAAAATGGTTCCATGCATTTTCAGGCACAGTTCTGAACTCGAGACCAAGTAACCCCAAAGTCCAAGTTGGAGTTGCCACTAAATACAGTACTCATAATTCAAACAACATTGTTTGTTTGTTTTTCAGCATTCTACATTATTGTTGTGGGCTGTATTGATGATATGCCACATTCTGCCTCATAATACTTTTGTACAAGATGGGTGCTTAGGTAGTCTTCTCCTATCATACAGTTATATACTATAATAGTATTTATCAAAAATAATGTTTTTCACATATGTTCTGATTGAATCTCATCACCATTTAAAAATACTATTCTTTTAAATAAAAGGCAATTTGCCTATAACCTTTATATTACAATTCAAAAAACATCTCTGTGACTGCAAAATAATCAATAAAATATGGGAAAAATCACTATTCTTCTGTTGGTCCTATTTGTTTTCAAAATTTAAATCAGAACTTGTAATTTAATTCTGTGATTCTAGAAAGCATGATGATCTGATTCTATTCATTTGCTTTTAAATAAAATCACACTGATGAACATGTATTGGGAATCAGTTATTTTCCAATTGTATGCAACTTTTGTAGAACTCAATTGCTAACAATTAAGTCAGAAATACTGAGAAAAAAAGTTTAAAAAGATACAGAAAATTCTAGAGAAAATGGCAGCAGTTGTGGGGTACATAGCAGTCAGCTGAGTAGTAGACTGTGTGTAAAGGGTATTGATATGTGGAAGCAAAAGAAATAAGATATTCTACTGAGGTACATATCATCTGAGTTGAACAACACATCATAATTGGATGCCTCCTCTGAGCCAGGCACCATGCTTAGGACTGGAAATATAAAAGTGAGTGCTACACCCACCATCTAGAAGAAGCTTTTGGTTTGGGTCCTTTGAATTACATTTGTTCCTAGTAGTAAATGTCTACAAAATTCACTTCCATTTACCAGCTCTCTCATTTGATAGGAAAAGAAAACTTGGCAAATGATTCTGCTCTCTCCCCGACTTCCAACTGAAGTTCCTTCTAGCTTTCTAAATTACTTGGCACGAAGCGAGACTCCTCTGCCAAAAAGTGAATAGCTCAATGTTTGAAACTAGGCACATCAGCAAAATCCAGATTGAACATTGAAATCATTTTGATTCAAATAAAGTGAGTCACCTGTACCTGGGAGGAAATTACTTATTACAAAAGAGAATAGATTTGAAAGTGAAAAGAAAAAAAAATAGAAAGTGGGCTCTAAGTAGCTTTAATAAGGTGAATTTTTATTATAGATTTTGTTATGTTCCAGAATATGATGTATATGGACCTAATAAATATACTTAGGGATAAAATATATGAGTAGAGATCTTAGGAAATACACAAATATATATCTGGACTAATACGTATATTCTATAATTTAACTAAATGTACTGTGGCCCAGTGACATTTTAAACAGGAAGAAAGAAATGGGGAAAAGCCACTGCTCTTTTAACTCATTAATTATTCACTTATTACATTTATTCATTTATCCACTATCCAGTCATCCATTTAGTGAAATATATTTTTATTGAAAGCTTGCAATATATCAGTAACCTGAGAGTGATGATGATAATGAATAAAACTATACTACTTTCATGGAACATAGTCTAGTAGGAGAGAGTAATCAGAAAATAATAATTTGCAATACAGATGTGTCTATAGATAGGCATTTTTTTTAAGTTTTATGGCATGCCAAGCAGGAAAATTAAATTGCTTATTGTCTTGGGCCATGGGAACCTACGTGAGGTCTCTGCTGCATCAACACTCAACTTCTGCATACACACTCCCATACAATACCCTCTCAGAGAAACAAGTTTTAGTGTCATCTTAAAATTCCTACCCAGTTACAGCAAGATGGTAAAGAATTGTTAATTCTTATTGAATTACAGTATAATATATAGTAAAATTTCAGTCAAGTTTAATACACATTTGGGGAATACATGAACTAGGTTGGGACATTAAATTGTTTCCACGAGGTTACAAGAAATATTTCATTATAGGTATGGTATATTACTGCATTTGTTTATATTTTATTATATTTTTTGAAACTGATTTTCTAAGATATTTCACATATTCTCTTTTTTTAAAGTTCTATAGCATCAATTAATAAAATGTTATTCTCAAAGTGGTAAATGC
Organism: Saimiri boliviensis; assembly: GCF_048565385.1. Lineage (NCBI taxonomy): Eukaryota > Metazoa > Chordata > Mammalia > Primates > Cebidae > Saimiri > Saimiri boliviensis. The sequence goes on from NC_133465.1 coordinate 38,396,907, forward strand.
AGTATTCTAGACAATTTGATTTTCAAAAGAACAAGGATATAGAGAGCAGTATTTGATTACTGATTCACTTATGTACTAAAATTTGTACAAACTGAATTTCATATCATGGACTCCTTTTTCATGCCTTGGGGAAAATTGTTCAGAGTTGGTTTCTTTCTTATAAAGCACTTTTTCACTATCATTTTTATATTTACATACAGTAAAATTGATTTTTCTACAGAGTTCAATGGTTTTTAACACATGTATATATTCATGTAACCACTATCATAGTCAGAATACAGAAGAGTTTGCTGTAAACCCCTGAAAACTCCCTCATGCTGTCTTTTACAGTCAAACTTTCCAACATTCATAATTCCTGACAATGATTAACCTGTTTTCAGTTTTGTCTTTTCTAAAGAGTCATATAAATGGAATCATAGGATGTGTAATCTGTTGAGACTGGGCTCTTTCATTTAGCATAATGTCTTTGAAAGTAATCAATCAATGTTATTGTATGTATCAATAGTTGTTCTGTTTTATTGGTCTTAACAACTCTTTAGGCACTTTCCTGTGAGCACATTTGGAGAGTTTCTTGTTTTCAGCAATTACAAAAAAAGTAAAGCCGTTGTAAATATTCAGGCCCAGATTTATTGTTTGTATGTATGCGTGAGTAGGTGTGTGCATACAAATTTTTTTCTCTAAGATAATACTGCAGAGTATTATCTCTGGGGCTATACCTGTGGATTTTACCTTCCTAAGACATTGCTTAACTGTTTTCCAGAGTGTCTACACAATTTTGCATTCCCACAAGCAGTGTCCAAAAATTCCTGTTGGTCTATACCATTGCTAATACTTGGTATTTTAAGGTTTTGGTTTTCTTTTTTTTAATGGAGTCTTGCTCTGTTGCCAGGCTGGAATGCCGTGGCATCATCTCAGCTCACTGCAACCTCTGCCTCCCAGGTTCAAGCAATTGCCCTGCCTCAGCCTCCCGAGTAGTTGGGACTATAGGCATGAACCACCATTCTTGACTAATTTTTTGCTATTTTAGTAGACACAGGGTTTCAATATGTTGGCCAGGATGGTCTCTATTTTCTGACATTGTGATTCACCCCACTTGGCCTCTCAAAGTGCTGGGATTATAGGCATGAGCCACCACTCTACTAATTGTGTACCAGTATATCATTTTGGTTTTAAAGAGCATTGGTAAGTTTAATTTTAAACCATATTACAAATCTTTGCTCTTTGAAATACATTGCTACAATGATGAAGAGACAAACTAGTTATGCTGACAGATAAATACAGCCAGCCTTCCATATCCATGGGTTTCTCATCTGTGGATTCAGCAAACTTCACAATAAAAATATTGGGAGAAACAAAGGATGGTTGAATCTGTACTAAAAATGTACAGCCATTTTTTTCTTGTAAGTTTTCCCTACATAATACAACAAATATTTACATAGTATTTACATTGTATTAGATATTTTATGTAATCTAGAAATGATTTAAACTATACAAGAAAGTATGCATACGCTCTAGGTGAATACTATACTGCTTTACATAGGCTACTTGTGCATTTGCAGATTTTAGTATCTGCAGAGAGTTCTGGAACCAATCACCCATGGATACAGAAAGACTAGTCGATTTGCAAATCACATATCTGACAAAGGTGTTCTAAACAGAAGATTCAGAACTCAGTATCAAGAAAATAAACAACTCAACTAAAAATATGTAAATAATTTGAACAATTTATCAAAGAAGATATGCAGATGGAACATAAGTTCATGAAGAAGTACTCAACTCCATTAGTCATTAGAGAAGCACAACTTAAAACCACAGTGAGATTGATGTACTACACATCTGTTAGAATGGATAAAACTAAAATAAAATTTAAAACCTGATAATATCAAGTTCTAGTGAAAATGATGAGCCTTTATATTTTTGTTTGTATGCTATTAATATTTTAATAATCAGCAAATGATTATATTTGATAACAAAACACACAACTGAGAGTGTGCACAAAATCAAATATGGTACATAATCTTTTAATGATCTCAAATTTTACATGTGCATGTGAAACCATCATCTCTCCCATTAATAGTGCAAAATACCCGCATTAACAGTTAAATTAATATACTTCTTTTTTCCAGTATGTGTTAAAGAAGGAAATATCTATTACACAAAAATCATTGCTAATCTTAACCTTAACACTTACAGAAGACTTCGAAGCACAGCTATTAAATTTAAGGAAAACAAATTGTAATACCAAGTACTACTACTAATAAAAAAATATACCACTCTTCTCTGTATTATTGCCTCATCTTTAGTCTGGAGCATCCTTTCTAGCCAAGACCACTACTTCAAACTCACAACCATTCTTTTGTTTTCATCTCACTCCTCCCTTTGTCCATTTTTCACTTTTTGTTTAGAGTAAGAATAAATCATAAATACAATCATATCATGCTATTGGTTGAAGTTTGCAATAGATTTGCACTATACTTTAAATAAAATCAAGATTCTTTTTTATTAATTTTAGCTAAGGTGATGTAAAGAGCTTTAGTGAGTGAACTTGAACATATATAGTAGCTCAAATATAAGAACATTTTATTTATTTCTCTGGTAACTCCAAAATGTGTGTTATTGACTTGAAGTGCAACTCCCCTTCAACAGTTTATTCAGGGTCTTCAATGCCGAATTCCTCCATCTTCCACATGTGACATTCACATTCAATATGATTATCTTCATCATGCATATGAATGGAAAAAAGAGCAACTGTTCTCCTCTTACATGGACCACACTTGGCCTATTTGCATAGTTAGCTGTGTTTTGTCCTGAGGTACAGTTCTTTTTTTTGAGGCAGAGTTTCGTTCTTGTTACCCAGGCTGGAGTGCAATGGCGCGACCTCGGCTCACCGCAACCTCCACCTCCTGGGTTCAGGCAATGCTCCTGACTCAGCCTCCTGAGTAGCTGGGATTACAGGCATGCGCCACCATGCCCAGCTAATTTTTTATATTTTCAGTAGAGATGGGGTTTCACCATGTTGACCAGGATGGTCTCGATCTCTTGACCTCGTGATCCACCCGCCTCGGCCTCCCAAAGTGCTGGGATTACAGGCTTGAGCCACTGCGCCCGGCTTGAGGTACAGTTCTAATCAGAGATGCTTTCTGAGATATTTAGTTCCATCCACACTGGCCATAATTGTGCTCATCACATCCCTTTGCTTATTTTTTTCGTAAAATTCATAAAATATTTGCACTAGATTATATATGCATCCTACTTGTGTCTCTTTCCCTATCAGAATTTAGTGCAGCAAATATGTTTCTCTTGCTCTCTATTGAAAGTTCAAATGCCAGTACAGTATCCAACACATAGTTGGCCTCAGATAAATATACCTTATGCATGTGTTTTGTTGTTGTTGTTGTAGTTGTTTTTGAGAGAAATCTCGCCATATCACCCAGGCTGGAGTGCAGTGGTGCAATCTTGGCTCACTGCAACCTCTGCCTCCCAGTTCAAACGATTCTCCTGCCTCAGCCTCCCGAGTAGCTGGGACTGTAGTCACCTGCCACCATGCCTGGCCAATTTTTGTATTTTTAGTAGAGACGGGATTTCACCATGTTGGCCAGGCTGGTCTTAAACTCCTGACCTCATGATTTGCCTTTCTTGTCCTCCCAAAGTGCTGGGATTACAGGCATGAGCCACCATGCCTGGCCCACATGTGTTTTAATACTCTGAATGTTAAGAAAATAACAGGGTCCCTCTTCTTATTATTAGGCCCTCTGGCTTGTATATGTCAATACTTTATTGTAGAAGCATAATCCTCCACTTTACTGTAAGATAATGATTATCTTAAATAAAATGCTTTTTTGAATTGAAGCTTGCTCTCAAGTTAGTATTAACAATCACCCAAGAGGTAAGAGAGAGAAAAAATTATACTACGTGGGTTCCAAAACCCTAAGGCAAGAATTTATTTTGCAGTCTTTAGGGTCTATGCTATACTAATAATTACACAAAATTAAGAAACCAATAGCGGAGGGTAAAAAAAAAAAAATTTTAAGACTGAACCAGAGCAAAAGAGGGAGATAAATGGAAACATAGATCACATGGGACAAATTGAAAGTGAATGGTAACATGGTAGATTTAATCGCAAACAAATTACTCATAGTATGACAGATAAACTGACTAAATATTCCAGTTAAAAGCAAAAGTGAAAACTAGCTACACTAGTAACAATAAAGTGTTTACATGAAGAATATCCTAAATAAACGAATATAAAAAAGAATGAAGAAGAGTTACACCACATAAACAATTGCCAAAAGAAAGCCCATGCAGCTAATTAATACTAGGTAAAGGAGACTTTAAGAAAAAAAAAAAAATGTAAGAAAAAAGTTTATATTTTTAAATGTTTGAACTCACCAAAATTATCTAACAATTCTAAATTTTATACAGTAGAATAACCTCAACTTAGAAAACATCAAGGATAAGATGGGGAGAAATGACACATACAGGTGATGGGGAGGAAGACAGCAAACCACATTGCCAAGTATGTACCTATGCAACAATCTTGCATGTTCTTCACATGTACCCCCAAACCTAAAATGCAATAAAATATATATATATATATATATATATATATATATATATATAAAGAAAAAAATCAAAGGTTTACAGAACTGAAAGGAAAGCCACACAAATGCAAAATAGTCTGAGAAATTTTTCATGTACCTCTCTCATTATTTTCTACAATAGCATTGTTCTCAGTATTGTACTTTATTATTTTTATACTTTAAGTTCTGGAGTACATGTGCAAAACGTACAGGTTTATTACATAGGTATACACATGTCATGGTGGTTTGCTGCATCCATCACCCCATCATCTACATTATGTATTTCTCCTAAGGCTATCGTTCCCCGATCCCCTCACTCCTGCTATCCCTCCCCTAGCCCTGCCGCACCCCCGACAGGCCCTGGGGTGTGATGTTCCCTTTCTTGTATCCATGTGTTCTCATTGTTCAACATCTACTCATGAGTGAGAACATTCGGTGTTTGGTTTTCTTTTCTTGTATCAGTTTGCTGATAATGATGGTTTCCAGCTTTATAAACAGACAAAAATGTTAAGTTCAGGATGATTTGATAAACACAATTAAGTTGATCGAACTGACGTATACATACAATTGGCAATGGCAATGGAAATAGTTGTTTCAAGCACACAAACAACATTTCCGAAATTGTCCATATGCTGGATCATATACCAAAGCTCAACAAAATCCAAACGCCTGATACCATATAATGTAGTTTTCTGGTCATAGTAGAATGAAATCTAAACAAACAGAAAAACATGGGTGAAGCCCCATACGTGTTGGAATTAAGTTATACCCATTTAAGGAATGTTTTGATTTCCCTTGGAGCACTCATTTTCTCAACTGACCTAATCATTGCTTTATTTTTTTGACTAGGTTTGAAGATTAAACAGATTATAGCAAATGGGAGATAGTGAGACAACATAATGGGATATACTATGAGATTTACTTACTAAGAAAAAAAATAACTCAAACTCTATCTCCCTCTTTTGCTCTGGTTTAGTCTTTTCAAAGAGTTACATTCATTTTGGGTTTTTTTGTTGTTTTGTCTTGTTTTGTCTTTTTGTTTTTTATTAACTGAATTACCTAACTCTAATCACCTAATAGAAAACTTGATTAATGTAGGTAGACTGTCTTGCATTGATATATTTCATAGTAAAATTAAGATAATAGAGTATTTATTCACAAAATTATCAACAAAATTGAATCAGATAATGCTTATTAAACAGGAGTGTCTCTGGCAGACATTAATCACTTTATATATTTAAACTGATATTATCATTATTGCTGCATTCTCAAGATTAATTTTTCTTCTGTGGAAAAACAAGGTCATATGTCTATTAAATATTACAATCAAGCAGTGCATACCTCCGTCTCACTATTTATCAGAAAAGCCTCTTCTCATGAGTGTTACCTTCACCTTTCTTAAAATAATCTGAAAATTTCTCTAGGTGATTTCCTTCTTTTTTCCCACAAAAGATAAGTTTATTTTGTACTGTCTTGCCTTTGGGCCCCTTCTCATCATATTGGTTCTTTACAATGCAAAGGTGAGTAAGTTCCTCATATTTCTGTGATACTAGCTTAGGATGTACCAGGTCAAAAATATCACATCTTTTATTATTTACTTTCTTGGAACTTTTCCCTAAAGAATGTTACTGCACTTTTTGCTATTTATTGACTCAGAACTACAACCTCCTTGATTACCTGATTTATCCAAGGAGTCAGCCTAGAGGTACCATTTCTTTCTACCCCAAAATTATCTTGCTATCCTTCCCTGATACTAGGTCCTGACTCATTCTTTTAGTCCACAGAAGTGATGGAGATCGTGGTCTTCTCATTCACAATACTTCTGGGATGCTTATATAGTTTTCTGTCCATCTGACTAATTTCCTAAAAGCAGGAGGATACATTCTACTTGTTAAAAACATACATAGTCAGTCTCCTGAATCAGAATCTTCAGACACCCACCAGTTTTTATATATGACAGAAAAGCTTCAATTACAACATTATTTAATTATCATAATGGTTCAATTGTTTTATTCTTCAATATTTTGCCCAAAATTAATTTTTTTAAGTTTATTGAAGCTGGAACATGAGACATTACTATGAATGCTCTTGTAAAATCTGTTAAAAATTTCAACTTTAAACACAAAATCTTTAATCTTTGTTTTTACAGTGACAATACAAATGCAAATTTTGATAGAGCATAGAATCATGCTAAAAATATTATTTTTACATTAGTATATACATACACAGAATAAATTTTGGTGCCCACATAATTCATTAATCATGTTTAAATAGGCTGACAATCTACTAGTAAAACTAGAAATATAACCATTGTTTATTAAAATGCACAATGTATATTTGAATTTACATTTCACACAGAATTAGAATAAATAAACTATACTTTTTTGCACTGAAAATGACACTGAATAAAACAAACAAATGAAATCCTAACTATGACAGATATAAACATGTGCTTGCTCTTTTCCCCATATAATTACATTGATTGTTGAAACGTTTGGCCCTGTTCCTTTGAATAACTACTTCATTAATCAAACAGCATTAGATAGTTTCTAAATTACGATTCTAAATTTTGGTGGTATTTGGATCAAAATCAGTAGAAATTTTTAAGTACTGAGAATTAGAAATAAAATCCTAAAACCCCCAACTAAGTGAACAGACAAACACCTATTGGCCAAGGGAATCCCAGGGAAACCTTAAAAGCTGAGTTTCTGGCCACAGTTCCATGGGAGGTTCAACGGGTCTCATTATGCTCCCTCACTTTTATTGTTTGGATCCAACTGACCAGCATTAATGTTAAAATAGAGAGCGTAAGGCTGACCAAATGGACTCTTCGTAGCAATATGGCACCAAATATAAAGAAGGCCTAAGGTCAAGCCAGGCAAGGGTTAAGTCACACACCCCTACACTCAAAGAATAAACTATGTTGTTAAGTGCCACAGACTTCCCCTTTTCTCTAGCAGCTAAACAAGCATTGGTCTCCAGATAAGAAATACTGAAACAACTGAAGCTCATGCACTGCCAGACAACAACTAACTGATCTTCTGTCCCATAAACCATAACTTTGGCTTTGTTTGGAGAGAAACTGACTTCTGGTAACTCTTTCCTGATAAGATCACAGACTGCTTCAGGCCAGTTTACAGAGGTTGTGCACTTGAGTGCCTTCATGTCCCTGCTTCACCTTTTTACATATAGGGCCTAATTGTAATGCCTTTAAATGTTAAATTTCTAGGCCGGGCACGGTGGCTCAAGCCTGTAATCCCAGCATTTTGGGAGGCCGAGGCAGGTGGATCACGAGGTCAAGAGATCGAGACCATCCTGGTCAACATGGTGAAACCCCGTCTCTACTAAAAATACGAAAAATTAGCTGGGCATGGTGGTGCGTGACTGTAATCCCAGCTAGTCAGGAGGCTGAGGCAGAAGAATTGCCTGAACCCAGGAGGTGGAGGTTGCGGTGAGCCGAGATGGCACCCTTGCACTCCAGCCTGGGTAACAAGAGTGAAACTCCGTCTCAAAAAAAAAAAAAAAAAAAAAAAAGTTAAATTTCTACCACATGTGAACATGGGATGTATGTAACATGCATGTACATTCAGTACACACGTATTAGAATCCATTTGTAATTATTCATAGCTCCTCCTATAAACTGTTGAATATGCATGTTTAGCCAACCCTTGAAAGGTCAATCTCTGCTCCTCCCTCCTCTCCCTCGAAGTGCCTGTTAATGATCTCTGCTGGAAGCTTCTCTTCCAGGTCTGTGGAATGGCCATCCTGAAGTCTATTACCCTTTATAAAAAAATAAAATATCCTTTCTATGTTTAAAAATTGTGTCCTTTTCAGTTGACATTATAGAATGAGGGAAACAAAGAAACAAATCAGCATCAAAACATTTAGCCAATTTCAAATATAGAAAACAAAGTTTCTAAAGAGCAAGACGTAGAAATTTATTCCTACACATATAAGGGAATAACTGAATAAATTAAATAACAAGAGATAAAATAGTATAAAATAGTATAAAAGTTTAAATTTTGGTATTATAAAAATTTTCTTTGAAATAACTCTATTTAAAGAAAGAATCTTTGGATTATTTTGATTTTTTTAGTGGAGCTACTATCTGTATCTGAATGAACTAACTGCTTCCTTAACAATATGATGATATTGTAGCAGTTCATATTTGTAGTGAATAGATCAATATGTTAGATACAGATAGTTTATTTTATGTTTCATTTGTGTAAAAATACTTGCTGATAGAAAGTACTCAAAATGAGGCAGAAAACAATATATTTGAAACTATTTAGGCTAAAATAATTAAATAGTTCAAAACATAATTCTGGAATTGAGAATATCTTCCATTTTGCCAAATATTCTCTGAGTTTATGAGCTATCTCAGCACTTAGAGAATTGTAGTATTATACTCTACTAACAAGGAAGAATTCCATTGAAGTGGGCACCAATGAAAATGCAACTTTGAAGTCAATCAGAATAAATTTTATGGACTATTTTTTGAAATACTAAGACTATATTAAAAACAATACAACACTTTTCAGAAAAAAATAAATTCAGTGATATAGTTTTGTTTTTTGTTTGTTTTTTAAGAGATGGAGTCTTGCTTTGTCACCCAAGCTGTAGTACAGTGGCCCAATCTTGGCTCACTGCAACCTCCGCCTTCCGTGTTCTAGCAATTCTGCCTCAGCCTCCCGAGTAGCTGGGACTATAGGCACATGCTGCCAGACATGGCTAATTTTCTGTATTTTAGTAGAGACGGGATTTCACCGTGCTGCCCAGGTTGGTACCAAACTCCATGCTTAGGCAAACCACCTGCCTAGGCCTCCCAAAGTGCTAAGGTTACAGGCCTGAGCCAATGTGTCCCGCCTCCATTGACATAGTTTTAAATGCACATATAGCTAAGGATTATAATAATTATACAGTTTATACTGCTTTAATAATATACAGTTTATACTGCTTTATAATTATATAAATAGCAAAATTATGCAGTTTATACTGCTTTAATATTTAGATAATTGACAGAATCATTAATGTAAGGAAATATGTAATTTAGATAATCTATATAATATTTAACATTTGATTATGTAACTTTTATTTATGAAAATAGTTTTTGAATAGAACTATTAAAAATTATTGCCAATATTACAATAGTAATTTGACTCAATCGGTAAATATTTTATATAAATATATTCATGCATGTGTGTGTATGCCTGTGTGTGTGTGCATTTAGTAGATCTCACTTTCAAATATATTGCTGTTTGAATTATACATTAAAAACAATTCATTGTGGCTTAAGATTTAGATATGGGAAGAAACATGGTTTTAATGTGGAAGAAAAACCAAACGCAAATGTTTACTTATTGTGGAGTAATATGGGTTTCATGCGGGAGGGTCTTCTTTCATTATATCTCACCACAGATAATAGGCATGGTTATAGACATAATACATCATTGTAATCCTAATGCCCAAAACAAAAATAGGAAAACACACACACACACACACACAAATTTAAAAATTAGAGTTTCTTAAATTATTCACCTAAGTAGATGTCTGGCCCTAAAACTCACTTACGGCTATTTTTACTTCGGTAATCCATTTAGTGTTTGCTGATTCATAGCATGCGGAGCCACTGTGCATAGAGGCACTTATGTGTTACACAAAAATGACAATTCTCTAAAATACCATGAAGGAATTGAAGAAATTAGATTTGGATTAATCATTGCCTTTGGTTCTCATATCCTCAAATTATTTTTGCAAGACCAATACATAGTTTATATGAAAGTATCAGAAAAATTTTAATATAAATATCCCATAAAAACTCAGCAAGAGATTTAACAAATTTTTAGCCATTTCCTAAAAATATAAACCATTGAAATCTTACTTGTGGGCATACTAAGTCATAATTATGTATATAAAGGAGCACTGAATTTGAGATGTGCTATATATAAATATTTTTCATGGTATTTAACCAAAAGATGGAAACTCTTTTGGATTTCTTTATTATTTTCATGATCACAGATAAAGGAAGAGATTATTTGATCATTTGTTACATGGTATTATAAATTCACATTCACTCAAAATAAATAAGAAACCATATTCAATTACTTAACTATTATAATCTGCTAATGATACTAATGTCTTAATATTATCCAGAGTAAACCTTCTAACAATTGTATTTAAATAAACTATGCTCTTTTTGTTTTTAAATTTCTCTGTTGTCTATTCTGACTTTTAAGCAGTATGTAGACAAAACTTCCATGAGACCACGAGAATTATAGTCACAATCTCTGTGTCTTGGCTCATCCAAAAAAGACTCAAATGACTCAAACCAGAACACATATAAAGTTACATACTCATTGTTTTTCATGGACACCCAATGAAATAACTAAAACAATAACATGGTTAGTGGAAATGAAAATAAGAAAAGACTAAGTTATTTGATATTTCATTGCACTTATCTTTACAATTATCATTTTGAGAAGCCTAAAAATAAACAAATAAAATTATTCTTATAGGAGAATTAAATTGGATAACATATTCACAGATTTGTTAACCAATAAATCCAATTATTGGGGATTAAAATAAATGTTTCTAATATAAAAGAAGTCACGATTTTTGCATTAGACGATTCTAAAAAGTAAATTGTAATAAAATTATGTCCATGTTCACCCAAATGCCCATCAATGATAGACTGGACAAGAAAAATTGTGGCACATATATACCATAGAATACTATGCAGCCATAAAAAATGATGAGTTCGGGTCCTTTGTAGGGTCATGGATGAATCCGGAAACCATCAGTCTCAGCAAACTGATACAAGAACAGAAAATCAAACACCGCATGTTCTCACTCATAGGCAGATGTTGAACAATGAGAACACATGGACACAGAGAGGGGAGCATCACACACAGGGGTCTGTTGGAGGGGTTTAGGGCAGGGACAGCAGAGGATGGGGAGGTTGGGTGAGATAACATGGGGAGAAATGCCAGGTATAGGTGATGGGGGGATGGAGGCAGCAAACCACATTGCCATATATGTACCTATGCAACAATCCTGCATGATCTGCAAATGTACCCCAGAACCTAAAGTACAATTAAAAAAAATACTTTACTTTTTAAAGACAGACACTCTTCAACATTTTTTGTGAATAAGAATCACTGAAGGAGCCTGTACAAATGTAGTATTCTGCATCCACCATTACAGAGTCTGATTCAGAGTGTCTAGGGTGACATAGCATCAAAGTTTTCCTGGGACTAAGGAGTTTCCCAAGAATAGGAGACTGTGCATGTTAAAATAATGGTGAGCTGATGACTATAGTGGGTTAATAATGAAGAATATTAATCTGAGATTGACTCCAAATAGTTGTGATATGTGAGAATAAATTGTGATATATAAGAACCAATATAATATACGTGGCTAGGAGGCAATTAAGTGAAGATTAAAATGCTTAGGTTTATGTTTTATATATATACTTAAATCTCTGTCAGCAGTGAAAAGAATAGTAATGAGGGAGATGTAAGCAGTAGAGCTGTTAGAAAATCAACAGATAAAACATGATGGAACCAAGTTAATGTCATGTAGGTACTAAATGGGTTCAGTATCCAAATGTATTTTTAAGATAAATTATATTTATCTTGGGGATGGAATTAAAAATAAACATAGTACCCAAGTTCTGAAGAATGAGGGTACTATGTCAGTTTTGAAGAATGAGGAAGTTAAAGACTTTCATTTAGTATATGACTACTTTTAGGAGCGGTGGACTCACAGAACTCAGTAAATGTCTACATGAGGTATTTGTGGTGAATCCTTAGAGACTATCCTCTCCTTCAGAGATAGTCTTGTGACTAAAGAGAAAAAACTTATGCATCTCTGGGATGTTATCAAATTTCTTAGGCAAAATGTGCTTCTTAAAGATTTCATGATGAAGTTGTGAAAAACAATTACAACAAAAGCAAAAACTGACAAATGAGATCAAATTAAATTTAAGAGCTTCTGCCAAGCAAAAGAAACTATCAACAGAGTAAACAGACAACCTACAGAATGGGAGAAAGTTTTTTGCAAACTGTGCATCTAACAAAGGTCTAATATCCAGGATCTGTAAGAAACTTAAGCAAATTTACAAGAAAAAAAAAACCTCATTTAAAAGTAGGCAAAGGACCTGAACAGACACTTTTCAAAAGACAACACACATGTGGCCAATAATCATAAACCTCAATATCACTGATCATCAGATAAATGCAAATTAAAGCTACAATGAGATACCATCTGACATCAGTCAGAAAGGCTACTATATAAAAAGTCAAAAAAAAAAAAAAATCACATGTGCTGGCTAGGCTGTGGAGAAAAAGGAACACTCCCACTGTTGGTGGGAGTGTAAGTTAGTTCAACCAGTTTTATGATTCCTCAAAGAAATAAGAGAAATACCATTTGACCTAGAATCTCATTACTGGGTATATACCCAAAGGAATAGAAATTATTACATTATAAAGACATATGCACACATATGTTCAATGCAACACTACTCACAATAGCAAAGACATGGAATCAACCTAAATGCCTATCAATGATTGATAGACTAAATAAAATGTGGTAAATATACATCCTAGAATATTGTGCAGCCATAAAGAAGAATGAGATCATGTCCTTTGCAGGGACATGCCTGAAGTTGGAGGCCATTATCCTTAGCACACTAAGACAGGAAATGAAAACCAAGTACCACATGTTCTTACTTTTAAGTGGGAGCTAAATGATGAGAACATATGGACACATAGAGGAGAACAGGAGAACCTGACCAAACACTGTAGGAAACAAGGTACTACGGTATTGGTAAAAAGATTGAAGAACAGATCAAAGAACACAGCGGTGATTCAAGAAACAGACTCACACAAATGTGTATCAGAGGATGGAGGGTTAGAGGGGAGAAAGAAGTAGGAAAAATAACTAATGAGTACTAGGCTTAATACCTGGATAATGCAATAATATGCATGACAAACCTCCATGAGACCAGCTTACCTCTGTAACAAACCTGCGCTAATTAAAATAAAATTTTTTAAAAAGCTGAAAAAACCTTCCCAATTGCTTATTTATATTTACATATTTTTTACGATCAATAACAAAATATAAAAGATAACAAAATAATATTATAAGTACTATGTATTATTCATTAGCAATTTGCATTTGCTAGGCCATTTAATGCTTATCAAACAATATTGAATTGATAATGCTTATATTTGCAGAGCACATATTGAAGAAAGGATGCTTATAAGCATCAAATAAATCTAATCAAGATTTTTTGCAAATATTAGATCAATAATTTGAGCCAATTCCCTGCAACTCCAGAGATTTTGATTTTATGTTCTACACTTGATTTAAACTCATTTTCATGCTTCAAATGTGTTTTTTATATTAAATCAAAGTCTATTTCTGCATCACAGTGGATCTCAAGGTTAGAGACCTTAAGTATCATCTGGGGAAAAAAATGTCAGTTTCCAGCTGTGATGAAAAAATTTGTGTTAGACCAATGATCCTGCTGACAACAACCAAAACAGTTTATTAAAGTTGGAAGAGAGTCTGATGAAAGAAATAAGAAATATCTAAATAAATGGAGAAAAATTCAATGTTCATGTCAGGGAGACTTACTATTATTAAGATGCTAGTTCTTTCAAACTTGATGTATGGGTTCAATACAGTTCCAATCCCATATAATAATTATCCCAGAAAATTATTAAGTTATTTTGTGGATCTTGACAAAGTAATCTACGAATTACATGAAAGGCAAAACAAATGAACAAACAATAACAACAACAAAAACCAAACAGAATTGTTAACACAATATCTGAGATGAACAGTCTGTGGACTGATACTACCTGACCAAACACTGTAGGCAACAAGGTACTATATGATATTGGTAAAAAGACTGATGAACAGATCAAAGAACACAGCAGCAATTCAAGAAACAGACTCACACAAATGTAATGAACAGATTTTAACAAAGGCACAATGGCAATTCATCTGAGAAAGAATATTATTATTGTATTATTATTCAGATAGTGCTAGAACAACTGAACATCCACATATAAAAAAATAAAAAATAAAACAGAGAGGGATACAGGCAAGAAAATAAGATAAAAGAAGAAAATTTAAAAAAAAGACAAGAATCTAGGCAAAATAAATTATAGACCTATATATAAAATGTCAAACTATAGAAACTATAAAATATCTAAAATGCAACATAGCACAAAATCTAGGTGATATGTATTTGGTAGTAACTTCTTACATATCACACTGAATAAAGATTATGAAAAAAATGATGTTGGACTTCATTAAAATCAAAATTTTCTATTCTGTGAAAAACACTCTGAAGATAATTTTTTAAAAACTACATATTGAAGAAAATATTTGCAAAACCTATCTGATAAAAGATTAGTATCTAAAATATAAAAGAACTATTAAAATAAACAAGCAATTCAATTTAAAACCTGGGCAGAAGATCTAGAAACCTCACCAAAGAAGATATACAAGTGAGAAATAAACATGAAAAAATGTAACATTAAATAGCACTATGGAATTGCAAGTTAAAATAATGAGATACTACTAAACATCTATTAAAATTGTGAAAATGTGAAACACTGAAAATACCAACTGATGATAAGGATGTGGAGCAACAGGACTGTCACTCATTGCTGGTGAGAATGGACAAAGGCACACTCACTTATAAAGCTCTTCAGCATCTGACAAAATTAAATACACTCATATCATATATGTGTGTATATATTATATCATATATGTGTGTACATATTATATCATATACACACACATATATGATATGTGACTATTGTGTCATTATAAGATCTCTTGTACTGGAGAAACAAGTAAACGGAAGTGAGAGTTTAAGACCCTTCTGGAAAATATTTGGGAATAAAATATCCAAGGAATTATTTGGGACAACAGGAGGGTAATACTTAAGAGAAGGCTTCTGGAAGTGTTGGCAATGTTCTCTGTTCCCTTCTGGGTGATAGTGACAAAGTACATCATTTTGTGAAACTCATGGAGCTGTACACATGATTTCTGAAACTATGTGTATGACATTACACTTGAATAAAATACAAAGAAATTAGTATTGGTTAGGTATCGAGAAGGAAGAAATAGCATAGAATGGGAGTGAGGTTTTAAATTCAACTGTAATATTTTGTTTAAATTTTAGTTAACTCATGTATGGCAAAAATAAATGGCCTTGTAGTAAATCTGGATATTATCTAAACTAACAGGTCCTTTAAACTATTTCCTGAATTTTCTATTTTTAATATGGTTTATAACTTCAATAATATTAAAATAATTAATAAATAGAATAGAAAGCATTGAGGGGTATCTGTTTACCTGTAATGCTTGCTAAAACTACATTTCCTCATGTCAGCCTTAGAAACTGTGTTCTGTTGTCACATAATCTCATCAAAACTCAGGAATCTGCATTTCTGCATTTTTAGTGAGTCATACAAATTTTAAAAATCTAGATTTTTCAGAGTTTCTGCCATTTATTCTTACTTAGAAATGAAAAGGGAGTCAAGTCTCAGAAGCATTTCTATCTAAAACACATAGGAACTCCTTTATACTCAGAAAATGTGTAATTATCTGTAGTGAAGAGAAAAGGGAGCAGGGGTTTTCAGGGAGTAAATGCAGGAAGGGGAGGTCACTTTGTTGAGGAGTGAGAAGTACAGAAGAAGATGCCAGTATGTCAATGATAAACCGACCTATTTCATGGGAATATGTGTGTAAGGCAAGTGCTTGGTTACTTAGGAAAAAATGTGCTATACAAATGCAAATGATTAAATTACTAATTGGGCTCCCTTACCATAGTTTTCTCTCATCTTTCCCTTCTGAAAGCACTATTAATGCAAGTCACATTATTGTATTGAGAAACGAAGGACCAGAAGTAAAACACCACTTTTCTCCCAGAATAAGGAGTGCAGTACTCAGAATGCACAAAATCTTTGAGTGTTTTCCCACATCATCACCCCGACTCCCATTGCTCACATATATTCACGTTATTTTAAAAGTCACCTTTATAGAATTGATTATTTGATTCTTCCCAGTTATACTGTATTTGGTGTAAAATACAAACAAAGATATTTCAAACAGAGTTGTGCTGATAGCCAGGTGCATAGGGATTTATTACATTTTTCTGACCATCTTTAATATTGAAAGACCATAGTCAAGATCCCTTCATTTTTAATCCTGAAAGCATTTTAAAAATCATGCAGGCTGAAAAATAAACACAACTGGCTTAGTTAAAATCGTCCTGTCATGTTCTGCCCTATTACCTAGTATATTGCAATGGGATTTCATCCACAAGTCTAAAAAGTCCAGATTGGTAATTTTTGGTTAAACAGTTATCTTTCAGTATAGGTGTCTTTAGGATCCAATTTACATAATAATGGAATAGATACAGTGTGCCTTTTCTAATTTAGTCTGAAGTGGTCCATGAGAGGGCAGTATTTTCATAGCCAGCTTTAGAAAGCAACAGCCACCTGTGTAGAGAGGGTTATGGAACTCATTCTAATTCAGTTTCCTTGTTTCTCTACAAATTGAGAAATCCCAGTTTTTCGTACATACTTTCTTGAATTTATTCATTCGTGTATTCAATAAATATTTATGAAACACATACTATACTTCAGGAATTGTGTAAACTAAGGAAAATACATCAACGAACAAAATGGACAACAGATTGTCCCTTACCCTTGTGAATTTCACAAACATTACACAGAAAAATTGCAAATATAATGACAAATTGTGATAATCTCTATGGAATATAATTAAAGAAAATGAAGAGAACTTAGATTTGATTTTAGCTGTGTTACTAGCTAGAATCTGTATCAGATAATAAAAAGAAAATCTACTTGAGTAAATATAGGTGTAAAATTGTCTTGAGTGTGTCCTATGTGCTGATAACTGTTGTGGCCACTGAGGTTAGGGTATTGAAAAATGTGTCTGACTTAGAGTGTTATGCTCCATGGGGAGACATTGATCTTAAACAAGAAAGTATATAAATAATGCAAATTTTAAATAATAACCACTATTAAAAAATTAAAGTAGGTCAAAGGATGGAGATTTACGGAGGAAAAGTATTTTATATAAAAGGATTGGAGAAGGTCTCTTACAGGATGTTTCACTTGCACAGAAATTTGAATGAAGTGAGCAAGTCAATAGATTTCAGAGGCAGTGGCTTCCTGGGAGATGGAAGAGCAAACATAAAGGTCTTGAATCTGGACTAAACTCACAGTGTTAGAAAAAACTTCACAAAGGCCAATGTACTGCAATTAAGTGAGTAAGAGGCACTGGGAGAAAATGAGTTTAGAGAGGCGGGCAGAATGTAGATGGTTCACAGCCTTAAAATCCAAGATAAATGTTCTATTTTTATTCTAAGTATAATGGAAGTCTTTTGTAAAATGTTGCCCCTTAAGGAATAATATTATCTTATTTATGTAAACTCAACAGTTACTCTGGTTGCTCCAGAGCACAGTAATTGAAGCAAGAACCTCAGTTTATTGAACTCTCTTAATATTAACTGAGTGAGAGAAGCTGTTGGCTTGATAAGAAAAGGAAAGGTTCTGATGAAAAAGTGTGGTCAGATTTGTCATATATTTTTCAATTAAAGCACACAAAAACTGCTGATGGCCTGAGATAATGGAGATGATTAAGCAAGTAGTAGATTTCCAAATTTTAGTTTGAAAACTTATTTGGTTTATGGTTTAACTTACTAAAATGAGAGAGACAAAAATTTTGTCAAAGTTCTGTACAGGAAATCATGATTTTTTTCACCAAAGCAGCAGAACCTAACTGGAGAATCATCCAATTCTACTTGCTGATTCCCTTTAAATTTATACCATTTATTTCAAATAGATTCATCTTATTACCCATCAATAATACTATTCACAATTTACTACACTTGTGTATGATTATTTACTCCTTGCTTTTTCAAGTTATTATTTTCCATGTTTTCGTCTCAAACTTCCAGGCCCTTTTTTATTCCTCACTCTCAGTAACTATTTGCCTGATACATTTTATAAATTAAAAGCAATCAAGGAAAAATAATTTTCTTGTCTAACAAAACTATAAAACAACCTACTTTGTTCTAATACTTTCTGACATTTGTTCAATTGCAGTGGAGAAAATATCACTTATCCTAATAAAAGATGACACCTCCAAATATTTTGTGAATCCCTTCCGACTTGAAACTTTCAAAGACTTTTCTCAAATAATCATTCCTGCTTTTGACAACGTTTTTATCCTCCTTTCTTTACAGAATTTGTTCCAATGAATATGTAAGCAACCTTGAATTCCTTCATTAAAAAGAAGAAAAAATAAGTAAAACTCTTCCTTTAAGCTTGTGTTTCTTGCCATATATCGTTTTTATTAAATAACCTTCACTGCAAATCTTCCTGAAAAAAGGAGTTTGTAATTGATATTTCTATTGCTTCACCATCAACTCTTGTCTACAAAACCAATCGGGCATTTGTTACAACCACTTAAGCAAACTGTTGTCAAGGTTATCAGAAAGGTCCAGCCTACCATACTTTGTGCTCATTTTTTCTTTTTGTCCTAATGTTCTTAAAGCTCTCAGCACATTTCCTTCAATTTAGCACTCAGTTCATTTTAAACACTCATGCTCTTTTAAACTTCTGTGACAGCATAAAATCCTGATTGTTTTCTTATCTCACTGATCACCTCTGTTCAATTACTCTTTTACTAGGTCATGTGAGCATATCAAATTATGAGGCACCAATGACTTTGTACTTCAGTTTGTTCTCATCTTTTCCTGTATGCCTGTGCACTCTACATTTCATCTTTCATCTGGATGCCCAAGATTCCAAGTTTTTTTTTTTTTTTTTTTTTTTGTCTCTAGCTAGATACCTTCAATTCCAAAATAATATATTCAGCTGCCAATCAATATTTTTACTTAAATGTGAAACAAGCATTTTAAAATTAACACATCCAAAAGAGAACTCTCCTATCAACCTTCTATATTCCATCATCTATCACCTCCATTCCACTAATTCCTCAAATTGATAACCAAGAGACCATCCTTGCTTCATCTTTTTTCCTCCTATTCCTAATCTAATTCCACATAAACTTCTGCACTATAATGCACTCTATTCACTTCTCTCTATCTCATCTGATAACAATCAGGTCGAAGTTACATTTATTTGCCACCTTGACTATTACAATTCCATCTAAACTAGATTCCCTTGCTTCCTGTCTTTCCAAAAGTATTCTTTCCAATCTACTTCTCAGGCAAACATCTAATATTTTCTCCACATATAAATCAAATATCATATTATACTTAAGACTCTTGGTTTTCTTCCTATCATACCTTTATTTATAGAATAGCATCTACACACTTTGTAAATTGCCCACAATAGCATCTCCATGTAGCCTTCTGTATCCCTGTATTCTGCTTTTCTGAATTCCACCAGCCACAGATAAAAATATTTCAAAACAAGTCCCACAACGTTCCAAAAAAAAGCAAAACTGGAATTTGGCGTGCACTAAATACTATGTTGAATCCATGCAAATGAAGTGATGTGTAGGCATTATGTTAGATATTGCAAGTAATTTAGAGATGATTTAAGGCATATGACAGAGTGTGCATAATTTATACGAAAATATTTTGCAATTTTATATAACAAAGTTGAGTATTCCTGGATTTTGGTAACTACAGGGTTCCTGGAATCAATCCCTCACAGATACCATAGGATGACTGTATTTCATAGTAGCAGCATGAATATGATGCTCACAATAGCATCATATTTCCTTGTGATCACTCTAGGCCTGTCCAGGGTATTAAAATACCAGGTCTTACCTTGAACTGAGACTATGCTAAGATATTTATGTCCTACTGTCTGGCTCTCATGATGGTTTTGCCAACATGATGTACAAGAGAGACAGTGGAAAGCTTAAAGAGGGAGACAGGGAAGATCTTTTTTGTTTGCTGACAGTTCTTAACAGTGTCACCCAAACAACATCACTTCCCTCTGGCAGCGGCAAGTTGCTTATGGTTTCCAGGGTTTATTCATATTCCCAGAACTAACTTTATTATACCCTCCAGAGAGTCAAATACAGTCATAAAGGACCCTGAAAACCTTTATCCCCAGCTAGGGCTCTTCTTCCAGACCTTGAACTTGTATGAACCCTACTCCTTTGGTTCTCACTGCCCTAAAAGTAGAAACCCCCTCCTGCAATAGCTACCTATGTGTTAATACAGCAATTCATTTTTGCCTGCTTAGTCTTCTACCATATCAATAGACAATTTCAAAAGTAATTTATAATTATTAAAATAACTGATGTATTTTCTATTTTCCTGACTAGACCTGACTGATAAGAGCAACAAACACCAATGGTATTTGTCCTCTTTTGTAACATGAACTAACCTCATCCCTTTATTGGAAATTTTTTCCTCCAGGTCTTCACATTCTGATTTTTAACAGAATTCGGTGTCAGCTAGAATATCTCTTCCTAAGCAAATACTTCTCTGATGACACCATTTAAATTATTCCTCACTCCCTGACAGTCTAACTCACATGACTTTGTTTTATTTTTATTGTCTTTATGAATTTCTAAAGTTAATGCATTGTGTACATATTTGTTTTTCTCTCCCTCCATAAAATGTTAGCTGCATGAGAGCATTTTCATTTTCTAACACTGTGCTCAGTAGGTAATCAATAAACATTTGCTAAAGAAATCAATTAATGAGTAAATAAATTCCAGACAATGTGCGATGACTTATAATATGGTTTTTATAAGATTAATTGTGGGGTCCTTTATGAAGGGTAGATCCCTTAAATTTAGTTTTGAAAATAAATAAAATTAATTTATCATACAGAGTAACAAAGAACAAGGGGAAACAAACTAAGACATAAAATATAATATGCATTTATTGAGTGTAAGTATTAGGTTTGATTATTTTGGTAAATGGCAGAAAAATCATTTGGATATTTTTACCTAAGAAATACTTGGTACTATGTGCCTAAGTAAATATTAAAATATTAGGCACTATTCTAAGCACTTATTTTTAATATATATATATATATATATATATATATATATATATATATATATACACACATACATATATAAGCACTTTATATGTAATTCTTTAAAATGATTTGCTTCACCCTGACTCATTTCTCAATATACTCATTCATTATGCCAATTTTTTTCTTTAAAACTTTAAAAGTATTTAAAATAGTTGAGTTAATATCTTGGTCCATCCAATGAGTTGCATTATCCTTATCACCTTTGGCTAACTTTGTCTTCACTCTTTCCTTCAGATTATGGGTCAATATTCTTATTCTTACATGTAGCATATTTTTTTGCAAGCTGGACATTGTGTATGCTATGTTATTAAGAGTTTGGATTTTGTTGTCTTTTAATGAAGTGAATTAACCTTTGTGTTGGAATGCATTTTAGTCACTTGTGAATCCACTTGATCCTCCCAAGACTTAGTTTTAACCTTTGTTAATGTAAGGTTACAGTAGTATTTAATCTGAAGATATTCCTGGAAGCTAGCTGAGTACATGTTTTTAAAATATTTTAGGAGTGAAAGGATGATAGTAAAGATACACAAAACAGTGGGGGATATTTTATCATATCTGGTGAAGGTCTTTGTTATATAAAAAGTAATGTGCTGTTTTAAAAATACGAGAAAAAATAATTGACAGCACTTGGAGAGCATTTGCATTTCTAGAGTGAAGAGGAAACTCATGTTTCTTCCCTTCATTTTCCCAACATCTACAAGGTGTGAGATAAGCAATGCACCTACAACTAATATCATTTTCTCATACTATTCATGTTAAGGAAAACAGAGTAATTTATGTTGTAGAATAAATTAAACTAATTGCTTTATTGACAACACAAAGCAATTTCATTATTTCCTCAGAGAAGAGATCCAAACAAGTTAGCAGGGTATGGCTCCAAAGGTCCATGATTCACAGAGTTACTCAGGAATCCAAGGTGACATAAATTCTGTTATCTGGTATACAGGGACTTCCTTTGTAAGTCAAGAAGGAATAATGGGAACTGAATTTGCACAATTATTTAAAACAAATAAAATAATGGTACAAAAGACATAAAAGTTTTCATATATTAGAAATCACGCAGCACAGGACAGTGATATCTGAGACGGAGAAAATAAACAAAGTAAGCCCAATTATTGTCCCAAATTCCTGTCTAGAGTTTGTGAGTTGCAGTTCAGAAACAGGGAACTCAGGAGGGGCCTAGTGGCCTTACACATTTCAGCAAAAGGATCTGGGAGTGTGAGGAGGTAGCTAAAGTTTTCATGGAAGAAAACCAGAGAGGAGAGAGAAACGCGGAAGAGCTTTGAATACCTGCCTCTTCAAATCTTTAACTGAGTACTTATCAGTACATGAGTGTAATGATCAAGTTGGAAAAACAGCTGCTTGAAACAAACTGGGGGCACAATTCTTAGAGCTCATTCATAACACATCACTCTTTGTATTCCTGCAAATCTTTAAGGAAGTAAAAGTAACTCATAGTCTTAACAAATTACTTTTACATTAGAAATCATCAAACTATATTGTGGATCTACTCAGCAAGAATAATTTTACTATTTCTTTTAGTTCTTACTGTTAGTAATTTCCTATAGCTAGAAAGATCCCAATTTACAGATTAAAAATCTGGGTATCAGAGCCAGTAAGTAATTCTCCAAGAGTATACAAATGGATGGTTTCCAGCAATGGGTTTTTCACTTAATGTTTCTAAGTTCAGTGTCTAGTGTCAGGAAGTCACATGATTTTGGTTTTTATGCTTTGGTTGATTTGTTTTTGTTTGTTTTCTAAGTTAGAATATCAGACTTCTGATGGGCAATAAATTTCTTCATTCTTTTTTTTTAAATTTGAATGCCAAATTTAAGCTGAAACTTTTCTTATTATAAAAAAAATAAAGAATCTTTATAGGACACCTAAATCAAATACATTTTAAATAAGAGTCTCTTTCTCTGGCAATTCATAAAAAATATGAATGTATTGAATATATAATTGCAGACAGAGAGTCACAAACAATCAATGAGAAGCATTAAATTGCAATTACAGTACTTTATATTATCAACCAGGAATTGTGTTGGTAATTTTCCCAAAGTAATATATATGAGGGGCTTTTTGGTATTCAGGCAATAGGAATGGAAAGATCATCATCAAAGATAATAGCTTTGAGTTAATAAGCCTAAAAAAGAATTCTATTTTCAACATTATATGAATATAATTTAACAACCAAATATCTTGCATGTTCAATCAGTCAATTGTTTCAATACAGCACTGTTTGGAATAATGTAATTTTACTCAAAAAGTCCCTCTCATAAATTTAGGAAATATAGATTTTCTCATGTGGAAGATAATATTTACCTGTACACCCTAAAAAGAAGAAAGAATAGTAATATTCTTATAATTGCTGTACTGATTTTGGTTTACATCTCTATTACTTTGAAAAATTAATTTCTCTTTATATATTCATCACCAAACATTTATTTAGTGTCTACTGTGTTTTGGGCATAAAGTGAAAGCTTATAATACTTAAATAGAGGATGATTTTATTTTTGTTTTGTAGGTTTTTTTTTTTGTTTTTTTTTTTTTTTTGGTGACAGAGTCTTGTTCTGTCCTCAGGCTAGAGTGCAGTGGTGCAATCTCCATCTCCAGTGTTCAAGTGATTCTGCTGCCTCAGCCTCCTGGGTAGCTAAGATTACAGGTGCACACCACCATGCCCAGTTAATTTTTGTATTTGTAGTAAAGATGGGTTTCACCATGTTGGCCACAATGGTCTCGATCTCTTGACCTCGTGATCCACCCACCTCAGCCCTTTAAAGTGCTGGAATTAAAGGCATAAGCCACCACCCCTGGCCTGTTTTTGAGGATTTTATAGTATGGTTAGGGAAGCAGAGAACTCACAAGAGACATGAGATAAAATTCTTGTAGATAAACAGTGTATATTTAAGCATGCCAGGGTGGACACAGTCTCTTTGTCTCTTAAGTTTCATGCCTCACATCTCTCCATCATATCCTTTCTCCTGGGAGGCTAAACTTTATGGACTGCATCAATGTGAGTCACTAGCAGGAGACAGAAGGACCATCAGCAATTATAGTCAAGATATCTATTCTTGCTGTCCCTTTCCTGATGAGTCACTGCAGACTGGCTTGGTCTGGACTACTCTATACTACTCACAGATTTAGAGACAGTCTATGGTCTCCTTGGGCTTCAGGGTGAAAGGTGGCCCACTAAAGCTAGTGTTTTCCTATTGTAAAGTACCTTTTCAGTTTCCTTAAATGATATCCATGCCATGTATATGGTTGCTTTACAAAACTCTCCAATTATCCCTGTGCTGCTTCCTGCTGGGACCCAAATAATATTGGCATGTGCAAAGTGCCAAGGGCAAATAAGTGAGACACAAGCAGGAGTGAGAACCTAGTACTTTCTGGGGAGTCAAAGACATCTAAAACCCCTCCAGAGTCTATAAAGATAGAACCCAGAAAAACTGAGAGTAGCCTAGTTGAGTGCAAGGTGAAAAATGCATAAAATTGGATAGGGTGTTGCAGGAGAGGTAATGTAAAAATTAAAGATTGTGAAAAGTTCATTATCAGCTACTAATGGTATATTTTAAACTTCACTAACTACACTTCTATTATCATGTTATTAAAAAACAAATATTCTGTAAATCGCAAGAAAACTTCATTATGGATATATTTGCTTTTCCAAAACAAAATCAATGCCAAGTTGAGCATTTGATAATCACATCCAAATTTCATTTTGAAATGAGATAATTCTTTATTACTAAAGCTCAACAATTTTGCCAAGAACTATGTTTGTTATCTAAAAAACAAAAACACAATTTGTCAGTTTTTAAGCTTTTCCTCTACTTTTCTATGAAGGGGATTCTTGCTATCACTTTCATAACAGAAGGCTCTAAAATGACTTACAGTAATAATTTAGATTTCTTTTTATCGTACTCAATTTTCAGAAAATAAGTATTTTTAAAAGGAAGAATACAGACAAAACTATCTTTTGGTAAGTTAAATGTTTGTGAATACGCATTAACATAAAAGATAAATTGAAAGGTGATTATTGTAGTAGCACAATCTGAAACATACTAAGGCTGGACACGGGTTCAGAGAATTGGCTGCTACAGTCAGCTGCAGAAGGGGGATTACTTTAGGGCCAGTGTGGAATAGAGTGAAAATATGTCAATACTAATTCTGGAAATGGTCTTAATTGGTGTATTCAGCAACACAGCGCACATTTGGAGTCAGTTAATATTAAGGGATAAGACAGATGGAAAAGTATTGGTCAGAGGGCATCAGCACTGGGTCCAGTCCAGGAAAGAGGATTACTCTCTTAGGAGATGAGTAGGGAGCCCTGGCCAAGAGACTGGACTGCAGAAGAAGACAGTGGGCCTATTGAGGGATGGCAGTGAGTAGAGAGGGTGATGTGAATTCTGGACTAAGTCACAGGCAAGAAAACTGCTCAGGTCCAAAGAATAAAACAAGTAAAAGCTCAGCTGGTTTACATTGAGATGAGAAAGAAAACAATAGAGAGGGGTAAAAATTAGTTGAATTGGAAAGATAATAATGTTCCGTAGAACCAAATCTTAAATAACCAGAGCTTGGCTTTGGTTTTTAGCCAAGGAAAGGGTGGAAAACCAGTGTGTGGGTATGCTAGAGGCAAGACTCATCTGACTGGAAAATGAGGCCAAGATTACAAGAGGATGCTATAAAATGCCCATTTCTTCTGTTTTACGCGGCCCAAGAACTGAGGTGAGCCCAAAGGCACAAGTAGGAGATGGGACAGTTTACAAGGCAGTAAATGCCACTGTTAAAGAGATAAGCTCATGTATTTGCAGACAAATGTACCTATCACTCTGACGGAAATGTCTTTTTAGTGCAGAGTAGTAAGCTTTACTGAAATGCTATTCTGTAAGACAGTGTTGAGACAGTGTTTCAGTGTTTGCTAATCATCACCCTTCAGAATGGGTGACAATTAACAAAAATGTCCAATGAGTAGATCAACAATAACGACAACAAATTACCTTTTTTTTTTTTTTTTTTTTTTGAGACGGAGTTTCGCTCTTGTTACCCAGGCTGGAGTGCAATGACGCAATCTCGGCTCACTGCGACCTCCACCTACTGGGTTCAGGCAATTCTCCTGCCTCAGCCTCCTGAGTAGCTGGGACTATGGGCGTGCACCACCATGCCCAGCTAATTTTTTGTATTTTTAATAGAGACGGGGTTTCTCCATGTTGACCAGGATGGTCTCGATCTCTTGACCTCGTGATCTGCCCGCCTCGGCCTCCCAAAGTGCTGGGATTACAGGCGTGAGCCACCACGCCCAGCCCAAATTACCTTTTTAAGAAGTCCTTCTGTTTATTTATTGCGTAGGTGTCTTGGATCTACAATTTAGTCTTTACATTGTGGGCACGGCATATAAATTTCTGAAAATTACTTCCAGAACAATCACCTATCTATTTTCAAAGATGTAAACAACAATTTAACAAAAAGCATTAGGTAAAATGACTGACTCTGAAATAAATTATCCAATGTAGAGATAAACCACTTTTCTAAATTTAAGCCAACATATTCAAATGACAAATGACAGCTATTAACAAATTGTTTATGATGCCCACTGTGAATTTAATCTCACCTTCTCAAATACTTTTGAGTATGTGTGGTTAAGAGAAATGATATACATCAGACAGTATTCAGATTCTCATCTTCCTTTTATCAGTTTTCTTTTCTATACTTTGTGACTATTGTCACCTGCTCCTGTATGGTGACTTATTCTATGAAAGTCCTTATCCTAATTCTCAGTCTCTTTATTTAAAGCCTATGAAGATTCATACATGGTGAATAATTTTTAACAATGTGAAGATTCTTCAGCCATGCTTTCATACACCAGTTATCTCTGTCACAGCACACTTGTGAAAATATTCTTAAGAAACTGGTGTGCTCTATGTTTAGACTATTCATTGTACAGGTATAAAATGATAATTCCTTTATGCCTTATATTCTCCCTATGATCTGTTTTGTGCCTCTAGATAGAAGGTGTATAATCTTAAGCTGTTACTTTACCTTTGGAAGTCTCAGTTCCCAAATCTGTATAGTGAGACAGTAATTTTAATTACCTCTGTGCTGTTAGGCAGATAACATTAGAATAAGGCATATAAAAAGTATATCATAGCCCATAGAAAATAAAAACTTAATGATAGCTGTTATTATATGTGTTACCAATAATGTATGCAGCATATCTAACACATTTTTATTATTGTTTGATATTTTAAAGTTTATGTGTATGCTACATGTTTTTCTATAAACAGAAAACAATGGAGATAATATGCTGAGAAGTAATTATGTGTCAGCTATGCAGTGTAAGACAATTTTACTGAAGTCTTGGACATTTTGAATACCTAAATATTTATCTAGAAACAATATATGTTACAATTCTAGGCACTTACATGCTAGGTGCATTCTAAGTAATTTGTGTATATTATTATCATATAATTTGCACAATAAAAATTTAAGACAGATACTATCATTGTACAACTTTTACTTTTTAAAAGCTTTTTTCATTATACCTTAGGAAGCTGAATTGCAAATCAATAAAGAAGTAGACAAAAGTCACAGGTTTGTTGGAAATAGAACTCCCTTTAAAATCATGTTTTAGTGGCTCCAAAGCACATACACTTAACAATTGGACTTATGGGCTGAGGTGGGAGGATTGCTTGAGGCTAGGAATTTGAGTGGAGCCTGGGCAACACAGCAAGATTCTGTGTCTAAAAAGATCCACG
This sequence comes from Saimiri boliviensis, assembly GCF_048565385.1. Classification (NCBI taxonomy): domain Eukaryota; kingdom Metazoa; phylum Chordata; class Mammalia; order Primates; family Cebidae; genus Saimiri; species Saimiri boliviensis. Next base: position 38,425,326 of record NC_133465.1, read on the forward strand.
CAAGCTGGGCAGATCACTCCCTTATATCAGAACCCTTAGTTCAATGTCTGTTTAATCAATTACGCAAAGTGAGCCTTCAGCAAAGAATTTATCAGTTTGATATATTATGAAGTTTTGACAGGCAGTCTACTTATTTCAAGAACACATCCCATTTACTTTCCCTCAGTACCTGCACTGCTCTCAAAACTTAGTTCTATAACCATGTCACACTTTCTCTGTGTTTGAAAAAGTTTACTGAGAGCAGATTCTCTCATTAACCCACTCAAAGTATAAATTTAAAATCTTTCTACAAATGCAAAATGAACAGGTGCCAAAGATTTTATTTAACTCATTGATAAGATTACCAGTGAACTGTTACTATTAATTCCAAGGAAAATTCAGACACACACACACACACACACACACACACACACACACACACACTGTCATGAATACTGGAATGAATGTCAGAGAAAAAACTGGTTGGTATTTATACATGAATAATTATACTATAATCAGATAAAAGGATTATTTTCAGTACTATCATTGTTCTACAATTAAGAGCTAGAAGATAGTTCAAAGACAAATAGATTCAGATAACACAAAAAGGTATGGTATAAAAGGCATTTAGTAATATAATATTTCTTGCCTATTTCAAGTTTTTCTCACCAACTTTCCTTATAGGAAAATGACAACAATGACATAATACTTTTTATTTAGTACCATTAAAATATTCTTCTGGCAGCAGCAGTGCAGAGAGGTTAATTGTTTAACCCCTTTGTATCCATTACAGTATATGCTACATGGTATTTGTACTTTAGAGACAAGTATATTTCATTACTGTATGTGCACGCATTTAATTTGCTTCCTTCGTACTGATTATTGCAAGTATTAAAGGGACAGTATATCACCATTTAAAATGCCTATTAGAAATCCTGACATTCTCAGTCTTCCTGGTCACATTAGGATTTCCCAAAAGGACATCAAAATTGGAAAAAACATCTTAGTCATACTGTTTCTGCTTATCACTTTATTAATTTTTCTAACTCTTTTCTTCATCCATGCCATTATCTATTTTCTTCTACTCTAAACCTGACATATTTTGTATAGTTTCTGGTTATCAGTGTTGTGCTCACAGTCTGTCACCAGTTTACTGTAGCTCTCCCTTTTGGGAGGAATATTTCCATAGTTTGACCTATAAGTAATGATGCCAGTTATAAAACTTCCACTCTTTGTGTTTCTTACAATGGATATCCCCACCCATCAAAGCCAGTTTCAGGGGTTATGCCTGGTCATCATGATTCCTAGTTTACTAGATTCCCTGTCTGTGTTATTTTTCATGAGTAAATACCAGCATTTTCTTTCCCTTTAAATAATAGGATTCCAAATAAGGAATGAATAACTATCTCTACAACCTCCACTAGGGTAAAAGAATCAGAGGGCCAGAACGAATAAATAACTTATCATGTTAGTTTTTGGCTGGGTCTTCATAATTCTAGGCAATTTTTCCAGCTTGCCAGATGGAAATAATTCAACATTGTGTTAATGAGATAAACACCAGGGGAAGAAACATTTTTTAAAAGGGAGAATAAAGGAAGAAAGTAAAAATTAGGATAGTCACGCATTTCTTTGAAATAGGGTGATAAATACTTTTATTTCTTCCAGTGACATCTGACACATACAAAAATCACTGCCAATTAGCCTCAAGTGAAGGAAGATTTAAAATATTGACATGTATTAGAAAGGCAAGTGTAAAGCCAACATGCTGTTAAGCAGGGTTCCTAGTGGGCAGTTTTCTTCCTTTCCCAAGGAAACTTTGGGAAAGTAAGAAAACGTCTTTGCCTAAATCAGCTGTTTCACAGTTTTCTTGATTATTGGATTGAATGTATCCAGTTAGATTGCTGGAGTATTTGTATATAGATTTAAATACTCTTTTCTTAGCAGCTGGGACACTTAAAATTTTTACAAGAGTAAGGTGGCAACAATTGTTCAATAAATGTTCTGCATATTTAGATCAACATCCCCTTGTTAAAATGCATTTCATAAATCCCATCTGATCAAGAAGTGAGAAAGAAGGCAATCAAGAGTTTTATAGCAACTACATTTGGAAGAAATAAAATGAGAGCTGAAAGACAAATCACACTTTTCTATCTAAGTTATTAAAACATATTTTAAAATACCAACCTATCCCTCCCCTTTACAAACTGGGGGGAAACTAGAATGTATACCGATGAAAGAATTGCACAAATAACCATGCTTTAGAGCAAAGAGAAGAGTAGTTACTTTCCCCCAAACCTAAGATTCAGCCCAAGTCTAGAGGGTTGGTGCAAAAAAAAAAAAAAAAAAAAAAAAAAAAAAGACTTTGTCTCACGTGAATACACATTTGTACATGGCACATCAAAAGAATTAAGAATCTTACCTCGTGCGATCACCTGGAAGGAGAGAAAAATTACTAGGATAGAAGATGAAGAGAAGGATTTATTTGTAATAGGAAGTCTTATGATATGGCTTCATCTACTTTGCTCTGTAATCTTTTCTACTTAAGTGGGGAAGGGTGAACTAATTTGATTACAATTTTGTTAGCATTTTTCTATTTGCAGCATGAAAGGTTTAATGGAGCAGCATTTTTGTGTGTTGTTGTTGTTGTTCTTGTTTTCAAACCAATGTGATCCTCAGTTTGGGAAAGCTACAATGACACAATAGAATGATGTGCAAGTTACTGAAAAAGAATTGCATATGAAATCGTGCCATGCATGGATAAATACTTCTGCATATTTGCAGGGAAGAAGAAATGCCATAAAAGAGAGAACTAACTTGTTTCTGGGGTAGGAAAGGATACGACTTTTACATGTCCAGTGAAGTTTATAAATTTGAAAAAGAATAGGGAATTAATAAATGGTGATTTTTATTCAAATAAGTAGCCAACAGAGGTATGTGTGTGCATTTTAGAATCAAATTAAATGATGTGAAATCAATTAAAGTCTTCTCTTGTAAAGAGACCAGCCCTCTTTTTTTTTTTTTTTTTTGAGACGGAGTTTCGCTCTTGTTACCCAGGCTGGAGTGCAACGGCGCGATCTCGGCTCACCGCAACCTCCGCCTCCTGGGTTCAGGCAATTCTCCTGCCTCAGCCTCCTGAGTAGCTGGGATTACAGGCACACGCCACCATGCCCAGCTGATTTTTTGTATTTTTAGTAGAGACGGGGTTTCATCATGTTGACCCGGATGGTCTCGATCTCTCGACCTCGTGATCCACCCGCCTCAGCCTCCCAAAGTGCTGGGATTACAGGCTTGAGCCACCGCGCCCGGCCGAGACCAGCCCTCTTAACACGGAGATTTGCATGACTGGACAATGACAGTTAAAAAAATTGATACTAATTTTTTCTTGAAATATAATACATTATCGTTGAATAAAATACGACTTAGTAGTTCATGTCATACTTAAGAATAAAGCAAATTGTTTTCATGATTTGATATTTTTTTCTTGAAAGTCAACTTCTATTTGCTTGCTATTTTCTGTAGTTTTCCACTAGTATGAAAACTTGCACTGCCTGAAAATGAGTTTGAATTAGAACCCGTGAAACTGTGGTTGAATTTCCAGTAACCATAGATCACAAAGACAAGAGAGTAGATACGGTGCCCCACTGTGGATTTTTGTTAATTTAGAGGGGATGCCAGCTTTGACCATCTCCCCTTCAGCAAACAATCCTGGCAACCTGACTAGAAATATAAGACATTTTCTAAATCTTTGCCTGAATGTGTCTGAGCAGGTTTTTGTCAAGCAAATGAGCATGGAAGATATCCTGACCTTTACAAAGTAGAGGACTGGCTCCCTGCTAGAAACTGGGGCTCTGTGATCAACCAAACAGGGTTTCTAAGGTGAGGATGGAAGGAAAAAGAAAACTTTGCTTGACCTTAAAATATTTGTTAATGTGCATTACATAATAATGTTAACAATGATATTTTAAAGTAATACTACACATAATTCTACGAAACTAGTCCACATTTTATTTTTTTCTTTTCTATTTATTCTCACTTTTCTATAAATTACCTTGGTTTGGAGATATTATTATAACCTCAATATAGTGCTTTAATTAGCTAATTAATTTTCAATTTACATCTTAATTGCATGTCAAAATTTACTAACAGTCTTTCATGTAATACCAATTAGGTGGGTTTTAATCTTTTACTACTAATAACACATGTTGCATATAAACACTTTCTGATTACAAATCTGTACTTACGTTCTTAAATTCAAGGGACCACATGACCCTCATAAAATTGATAAATTGCTTTCTGAAATGGTATACCGGTTACCAGAAATAAAGGATTTTATCAATTTCAAGAAAACAACAAATTTTCTTGTAAACATATTTTCTCATGAATCCCTTCCAACAATATTTCTTGATGATTAACTATCTGGCTATCAAGTTACTATATTTATTATAGCCTATTAGAAAATTGCTAAATATATTTGATACCTAGTAGAAACTCAATTATTATTTTTTAAATAAAATTAATCTGTGTCTTAGTGGAAGTTACATAAAATTTTGCTTAGCTGTAATACTACTTATTATTGTTTTTATTTTAACTTAAAAGTAAAAATATATCAATAACTTCTTATTATTGATGTTAACACTTATAGATGGGAGATCTTGGGAACAGAACCTTTCAATATTTTTCTCCTTGTTCTAAGTAAAATAGTGAATACAGTTCAATCACTGTTATTGTTCACAAAGAACAGTCATACAGTCTGGAATAAAACTTGTACTAGAAATAGCAGCCAGAAAAGGCACAAAGAAATAGTGGGTCTATCTGCTCATTATCAGTTGCATATATAACAGCAGAGTAAGCTAAAATACATCAAAGTTACCCAAGGGATTTGATCCACTGTATCGACAATATAGTTTATACACTTCAGGTTTTGCATTTAAACTTTCTGATTATCTACAGCAGAGGCTACTCAGGTATATAAAAAGTACCTATATTTCCCAGGCAATATGGACAATGAAAGCAGCAAAAAATAAGTGATGCTGTGGGAGAAATCACTCAGATTATAGCTGTGTAAACAACATCTTTGGTTTAATGACCCACTCTGTGCTTCCTTTTTCCCTTCCCTCCTTTGGTAACAGGTTAAGGTCATTGCATGTGTTTCACCTGGTTGTGATCATTCAGAGATCTGGTCTCCCACACAAGCTGTAAAAGTTGGGGTACACGTAATATAGCTATACTCAGAGGTCTAGTTTACAGAGAAAAGGCAAGCATATAATTTATTTCTATTTATTTTTTACCGCAGCAGTACTAAGTTATCTTACTACAACTGTTACTTTTATCATGTACATCTAAATATCAGTGTGTATAAAACAGTGACAGTTATTTAAATAGAAATAGAGATATAATATTTGTGGCTCTGTATTTTGTTACTTGCTACTATTTCATTAGTTCCTATCACCATCAGCAAAATACAAATTTTCTTCACTATTGACCAAAGGTGTAGGGCATGATATTTCATCACAAAGCCAATAGGCAACATTTCCAGTCAGGCAGTACTAACTTAGCTGGGCTCTCAAAATCAAAGTTGCTGATGTTACAAAATGAAAAAAAAGAGAGAAAATTCAGCTGTGTACAATTAACAAACTCAGTAGACCCGACAAAAGTACAGCCCCCTTCTACACAAGTCAGCTGCCACCACTACTTTGACAGCTATATAATTACATGGTCCATAAATTATGCTCGGTAATCACCTTGTTTATAATTTCATTCCCTGTAAATTAGTAGTGTAATGAAATGAGATTTCATAACCACCAGATGACTCTGGCAATGGCTAAGAGGCAATCCCTGTCCAAGGAATGAAATTTTGGTGGACTGTTGATCGCTGATCATGCCATTGGTAAGTGATCTGACCCTCCAAGGTTGGGGCCACCAGTGACATTCAAGCAGCTCCAATTCTGAAGCTGAATGATGCACTGCAGTTGTGAGAAGTATGGCATTCTGTTTGAAAGAAAAGCTTTGTTTATGTCAGTGTATGAACAGCAACTCTTACTGACATTTGCATGTCATGTAATGTGTTCGCATTGAGATTATTCAAGAATCTATTTTAAAGTAGTGAAAATAGGTAAAGTTTCCACAAGAAAAAGGTATATGCTTCACTGTCAGCAAGAAGGTGATTAGTTTTTTCAACATGGTGATGCTGGCAATGAGAGACAAATATAACCAAATTTCCTAAGGTGTTTTTTCCTCTATACAGAGAAGTATTTTCGAAAAATGTTTTGTATCATGCTCAGTTACCATAGAAGAGAAAGAAATAAGAATGGAAATAATAAAAACCCTGGTCTTCTCTGCTTTAGGGTTTTCACCAGTAACTTGACTTCTGGGACAAAATTCTCTATTACTTCATAATAAAACAATGACAGATTACAGTTTTTAGAATCAACAGCATACAATTGGGAATTACACATTTTTGAGAAAAAGAAGAACAAATGAACAGTTGATAATTTCTGTCTCATATTCCTCAGCTCAGACAAGTTATTTGCAAGAGATTTATTAGAACTTGAGCCGTTACTGCAACAGGAATTGTGCTGCAAGGAAAAATACAAATTATCTGTCACTGCTTCTAACAGAGCTGGGAGGGGAAAAATGCATGAATCTAGAAGCTTTAATTACCTGCAGAAATGTGAGTTGGTTATGCAGTGCCTATTTTAATTACCATCTGATTAAAATTAATCTTAGCTAGGAAAGGAGAAAGTGAAATAAGGAAACTGTAGTCTGAAGGTTAATGTTCCAAATGTCACCAAATGCAGACGAGTAAAAAGAGAAGATTGGGATGAAGGGCACGTACTATGAGTGACTATCTAAAAAGTAAAATACGTTTTTAAAATTTGTTTTGTTGACATACTTTCATTTTTTCTGAACTTCTGAAAAAGTTGCATTTATCATTCTACTTAAGGAAAGGGTTGCCATATGAAATAAAATTATTCCAGTTGTTCCTGGGACTTTGATCTCAATTTCACATGACTGTTTCTTTCAATGGCAAATCTAGAATACAGTTGAACATCATCTCATTCATTTCTTAATCATTCCATTATTTATAGTTAATTTTTCAGAACTAAAGAACAGTAAGAAAATCCTTACGATGTTCTCAAAATTGCCCATTAGTAACTTCTTTGAAAGTCATTACAAATGTCCCAAAAGCTCACATTTATGTTTAGGGGTATGTATGTGTGTGCATGTGTACTTATTCATACTACCTGCCCTGATGGCACACATCAGGCAAACCTGGGAATATTACCAACATGTTAAATAGTATCTTGTCAACATTGAGACCTTAAAAACTATCTTTTACACACACAGGTAATTTACAACTGCCTTGCCATCAAGATTTAAACTTTGAGTTGGTTTCACATTGAAAATGATGTACTTACACTAGAACAACTGTCCTCAGTCACCAGTTTAAACGTTTGAATGTTTAGCTGACACATCATAATTGTACCTATTTATAGGGCACAGTGTGATATTTCAAGGCATGTATACCTAATCAAACCATGGTTATTAACATATTCATCATGTTACAAATTTACTATTTCTTCCTGGTGCTAACATTCAAAGTCCATCTAGCCATCCTGAAATATATAATACATTGCTACTAAATATAATTACCCTACTGTGTAATGGAACACAAGACCTTATTTTTCAGGCCTAATCATAACTTTTTTACCCATTGACCAACCTCTCCCTTATCTCCATTCCCCTTACACTCCCAAGCCTCTGGTAGCAACTATTCTACTCTCTACTTCAATGAAATAAACGTTTCTGGATTCTATATGTAAGTGAGATCATGCAGTGTTTGTCTTTCCGTGTCTGGCTTATTTTACTTAACATAACGTTCTCCAGGTATATCCATGTTGCCACAAACGAAAGGACTTCATTTTGTCTTATAGATGAACAGTGTTCTAGTATGTAAGTGTCTCTGTGTGTTTATACACACTTAAGTGTGTTTAAAGATAGATTATATATTATATGACTGTGATATATATTCATATATATCACTATTTCTTTAGCATTCATCGGTAGATGGGCACTTTGGTTGATTCCATATCTTGGCTATTGCAAATAGTGCTATAATAAAAATGCAGATATCTCCTGGACATACTGAATTCATTTCCTTTGAATGAATCCCAGTAGTGGGATTGCTGAATCATATGGCACTCCTATTTTTATTTTTTAAAGTACCACATGTTATCACTCTTAAGTGGGTGTTGAACAATGAGAACACATGGACACAGAGAGGGGAACATCACACACAGGGGCCTGTTGGGGAATGCGGGGGCTAGGGGAGGGACAGCAGGGGCTGGGGGTATCAGGGAGGGATAACATTAGGAGAAGTACCTAATGAAGATGACAGAGGGATGGATGCAGCAGACCACCATGACATGTGTATATCTATGTAACAATCCTGCACAATCTGCACATGTACTCCAGAACTTAAAAAAAGCATAAAGAAAAAGAACCCTGATGCTCTTTTCCATAATTTCTATACTAATTTACAATCCCGCCAGAAGCATATAAGAGTTCTCTTTTCTCCATATCCTCACCAGTACTTCTTACTTTTTGTCTTTTTAATAGTATTCATTCTAACTGGGATAAGGTGATATTTCATGGTTTTGATTTGCATTTCCCCTATGATTAATGATGTTAAGCATTTTTCGTATGTATATATTGGCTATTTGTATGTCTTCTGTTGAGTTGTGTCTTTTTGGTTCTTTTACCCAATTTAAAAATTGGACTTTTTTTTTTTTTTTTTTTTTTTTTTTTTTTGCTATTGAGTTCCTTATATATTCTAAATATTTCCAGACGCATAGCTTGCAAATATTTCCTTCAATTATGTAGGTTTTCTCTTCATTCTATTTATTGTTTGCTGTACAGAAGTTTTTAGTTCGATATAATTACATTTGTCTATTTTTGCTTTTGTTGCCTGTGCTTTTGAGGGGTTACCAAAAAAAAAAAAAAAAGAAACCGTTTCTCAGTCCAATTTGGTGAAGTAGTTCCTCTATATTCTCTTCTAGTAGTCTCATGGTTTTAGGTCTTATATTTAAGCCTTTAATTTATTTACAGTTGATTGTCATGTGTAGTGAGAAATATGGGTCTCATTTGATTCTTTTGCACATGGACAACTAGTTTTCTCAGTACTATTTATTGAAGAGACTATCTTTTCTACAATGTGTGTTCTTGGTACCTTTGTTGAAAACCAGCTGGCTATAAATGCATGAATTTATTTCTCAGTTCTCTGTTCTGTTCCATTGGTCTATGTGTCTGTCTTTACGCCAATACCATGCTGTTTTGGGTTACTATAGCTTTATAGTATATTTTGAAGTTGGGTAATGTGATGCCTCCAGCTTTGTTCATTGTGCTCAAGATTGCTTTGCTTATTTGGAATTTTTTGTATTTCCATACAAATTTTAAGACTTTTTTTATTTTTGTGAATAATTCCACTGGCATTTTGATAGCTATTGCATTGAATCTGTAGGTCACATTTGTTAATAGAGACATTTGACAATATTAATTCCGTAAGAAACTACTATGAACTACATGCCAACAAATTGGAAAACCTAGAAGAAATAAATACCTGGACACATACAACTTATTATGATTGAATTATGAAGAAATATAAAACCTGAACAAACCTATAAGGAGTACATAGAGAAGCAGTAATCAAAAATCTTCCATCAAAGAAAAGCCCAGGACATGAAGCCTTCATTGCTGACTTCTACCATATATTTAAGAGGAACTAATATCAATTCTAACCAAACTGTTCCAGAAAATGTAATAAAAGTGAATACTTCCCAACTCATTCTACAAGGCTAGCATTATCCTGATACCAAAACTAGACAAACAGAATATGTGGTGAACATAGATGCAAATGTTCTCAATAAAATAATCACAACTCAAATTCATTTGTTCTTTTTCTGACAGGGAGAAAGGTGACAATAATACTAATGATTCTGAATCATTATTACTAAATATTAAGAATTAAGTATTTATTTTTATAATTTATAAAATTAAAATAAAAAGTATATTTAAACTCTAGATGTATATCTCACTAGGTGGTAATGGGTCTCCTTTTTTTCCCTGTTGCACTAGCTTAGAAGGAAACAGGAATGGATGCCCATGAACTTTAATCCTGGAATCATATTAAAACCAGAAAACTGTGCAAATCAAAGCCCTTCCATTCCCACTGTCTGCAATACTTTATATGATCCAACAAGGCAGTATGAAGTTTAAAAATGAGTGAGCAATGAAAAATATTCACTGGCTACAAAACCTTCACTGCTCTGCCCTGCCACTAAAAGTTGGCAGAAAATCAAAATACAGGGTACAAAACAGAACCTAGAGATTCCAATCCTCAATATGATGCTATAAAAAAGAATCTAGGTCAGTTGCGGTGGCTCACACCTGTAATCCCAGCACGTTGGGAGGCTGAGGCAGGAGGATCACCAGAGGTCAGGAGTTCGAAACCAGCCCGGCAAACATGGCAAAACCCCATCTCTACTAAAAATACAAAAATTAGCCAAGTGTGGTGGCACATGTCTGTAATGCCAGCTACTCAGGAGGCTGAGGTAAGAGAATCCTTGAATTGGGGAGGCAGAGGTTGTGGTGAATGGAGATGGCACCACTGCACTCTAGCCTGGGTAACAGAGCAAGACTCCATCTAAAAAAAAGGTATCTAAACACAGAGTTCATCTAAAAATAATATGCTCATATGCTCACAAAATACTTGGTCAAATGCAAGGTTCAGATGATGCTATCAATTAACAAAAAGTCTAGAAAGATAGGACAGGCAAACAATACAAAAATAAGAATGGCAAGAAATAAAGACAGAAATTGTGAAGCAAAACAGAAAGAAATAGAAAAGAAAAAAGGAATAGGTTTTGGAAAAATAAATTATTCCAAAAAATAGAATACATTTTTTTCAACAATAATGTTGAACTTTTCTATGAATTAAGGAAAAGACAAAATATATGGAATCAAGTTAACAATTGAATGTTAAGGTGAACAATAGAATAATAAGTGATATTAGAATACTAAGAAATCAAGCTATCTGGGTAAATTTTTTCATGGCAAACTAGATTAGAAATAGAACAGATAGCATAGAGTAGAAGGTAAAGTAAGTGATATCAGATAACAAGCATTAAAATTGAGACATCATGTAGCATAAAAAAGGCAAGAGAATAAAATAATTTTGAAAAAGTTGAACAAAAACAGTATGTAACAAAAACCTAGCTTTACAATTTTTCAAGCAAAGCAAAGCAAACAGCATTAAAAAATGGAATGCAAATAAGAAAAAACGTACTTAATGACAGAATAGGTGAAAACATACTTGTAATTTAGGAGAAAATTATTCTTCAGATAATAATACCTTTTGCATACTGAAAAATTTTAATATAGTATCATCAAAATCTGAGGAGATCAAAAGCATTTTAAAAATAAAGGGACTCGAGAATCTAAAAAGAACTAAACAACAAAAAAATAGCAGCTAGTTTTCCATCATAATGGTAAATAAATAAATAAATAAATAAAAATATAGAGGAACTAGTCTTATTAATAATTAATGGTAAGGAGGACACTTAGCTTACAGGATAGAAAAAATTGAAAATATGTATATATTTTAATTTAATGTACTGTTTAATTGCCTCAGAAAAATACAGAGAACACATAAGCATGAAGGAGAGCCCTTAATCAGATCCAAATAAATTATTTAATTAAACTTTTGATACGAAATAACATTTCAAATCACTGGGAAAAAATAAATCTTTGGGGACAACAGGTTATTAATTAAAATGATAATTTTCAGTCAAGTGCGGTGGCTCATGCCTGTAATCCCAGCACTTTGGGATGACAAGGTGGGTGGATAATGAGGTCAGGAGTTGAGACCAGCCTGGCCAACATACTGAAACTCCATCTCTACTAAAAATAGAAAAATCAGCTGGGTGTGGTGGCACACACCTGTTGTCCCAGCTACTTAGGAGGCTGAGGTGGGCGAATCGATTGAACCTGGGAGGCGGAGGTTGCAGTGAGCCAAGACCATGCACTCCAGCCTGGGTGACACAGTGAGACTCCATCTCACAAAATAATAATAAAAACAAAAAAAGATCATTTTCATTTGAATGATATACTATGCACAATATGAACCACAACACAGATTTATAAACACTGCACACTTAGGCTGCACCAGATATATAAAAAATTATTTCTTCAAAAATAAACTTAGCTTACTTATATTTTCACTTCATAATTGAATTTTTTTTTTACTTTCTTTGTAACAGTACTTAAAACACAAACATATTGCACAGCTGAATAAAATTAATTTTTACATTCTTGTTCTATATGCTTTTTTTTAATTTAAAAATTATTTTTACTTTTTATACATTTTGTAAAAATCCTAACCCTCAATCACATACATTAGCTTAGACTTACACAAGGTCTGTATCATTAATATGGAGACTGGCGTATTAATTGATGGATAAATATGGAGGTCTTCCACTTCTACATCTTATCCCACTGGTAAGCCTTCAGGGACAAACACGCATGGAGCTGTAGTCTTCTGTGATAGCAATGCCTTCTCTGGAATCTCTTTTGAAGGACCTACCTGAGGCATTTTACAGTTCGCTTTTTTTTTTAACATAAGCCAGAGTACATTCCAAAACAATAATAAAAATCAGCACAATGGGTTTATTTACATCTGCATCATCACAAACCTGTGAATAATGCATTGTGTTAAGACATGACAGCTACTATGCAAAAAGGTGATAGGAATTTTTCAGTTCTATGACAATCTTATGGGGCCACCATGGTATATGCAGTCCATGACTGAGCAAAACATACTTACAGGCACGTGACTATATGAATAAAGAGCAAAACATACTTACAGGCACGTGACTATATTAATAAAAACTGCAAAGAAAATCATTTTGAATGTAAATCACAGTAGACAGTGAGACTAATAAATAGGAAAGCTGACCAAAATTAGGAATACATGATTCTAACATGTGAAAACTGCATGATTCAGGAACCACTAGCTTATATATTACCAGTTTACAATCTGAAATTAAATTACTATTATAGATTACAACTAGAACATTTTGCAAAAGAATGAAGCTACTATATATATCATGAGCCATCAAACAATCCTTATTAAAATATCTGTCTCACATTATCTCTTTAGGAATACTTAAGACATCATTCTAGTTTTAGGAACCACTAGCTTATATATTACCAGTTTAGAATCTGAAATTAAATTACTATTATAGATTACAACTAGAACATTTTGCAAATGAATGAAGCTACTATATATATCATGAGCCATCAAACAATCCTTATTAAAATATCTGTCTCACATTATCTCTTTAGGAATACTTAAGACATCATTCTAGTCTGAGAGTTTCACTGATTTTCTTAGTTTTGTACAGAGACATGTTGTCTTTAAAATTTAGTTTTCTGAAAGCAAAATGAGGCAGTTAAATTAGATGATGCTTAAATTTGCCCTTAACTTTGATTTTTTTTTTATAATGTCATTGCATCAAATCAGAGACACAGAGTAGGAAGCCAGGATATCTGTAACATATTACAGAAATATTAATTGACAGTTAGGTTGGGAAACATACTCTCACCAACCACAAACTAGTATTTTCCTCTTTATGAATTCCTACGTCATGGCCAAGAGTATCCCAGGTCTAATCACTAAAGATTTTAAACATGATACCTTCAAAATTTATTTTCATTTCTGAAAGAAGGGGGTGAGGAAATGGTATTTATAAAGTTGATTTGTTTAGGTCATTTTTATATCAGCAAAAAAAAAAAAAATTCTTATCCCGATACATATCCAACAATAACAGAAATTATAAAATTATAGTATATAAAGTCATTGAAAATTATACTGGTTTAATATTAAATCACCAGCAATTGATTGAATTCTTTCTAAAAATTAATGCCAGATGGATTAGAGACTAAAAATTACGACCTAACACCATAAAAACCCTAGAAGAAAATCTAGGCAAAACCATTAAACATAGGCATAGGCAAGGACTTCATGACTAAAACACCAAAAGCATTGGCAACAAAAGCTGAAATAGACAAATGGGATCTAATTAAACTCCAAAGCTTCTGCACAGCAAAAGAAACAATCAGAGTGAATCGGCAACCAACAGAATGGGAAAAACTTTTTGTAATCTACCCATCTGACAAAGGGCTAATATACAGAATCTACAAAGAACTAAAACAGATTTACAATAAAAAAACAAACACGCCCATTCAAAACTGGGCAAAGGATATGAAGAGACATTTTACAAAAGAAGACATATATGAGGCCAACAAACATAAAAAATGCTCATCACTGGTTGTTAGAGAAATGCAAATTGAAACTACACTGAGATACCATCTAACACCAGTTAGAACAGTGATCATTAAAAAATCTGGAGACAACAGATGCTGGAGAGGATGTGGAGAAATAGAAAGACTTTCACATTGTTGGTGGGAGTGTAAATTAGTTCAACCATTGTGGAAGACAGTGTGGTGATTCCTCAAGAACCTAGAAATAGAAATTCCTTTTGACCCAGCAATTCCATTACTGTGTATATAGCCAAAGGATTATAAATCATTCTATTATAAGGACACATGTAGATGAATGTTCATTGCAGTACTGTTTAAAATAGCAAAGACTTGGAACCAACCCAAGTGCCCATCCATGATAGACTGGACAGGGAAAATATGGCACATATACACCATGGAACACTATCCAGTCCTAAAAAACGATGAGTCCTTTGTAGTGATGAACCTGGAAACCATTATTCTCAGCAAACTGACACAACAACAGAAAATCAAACACCACACATTCTCACTTATAGGTGGGTGTTGAACAATGAGAACACTTGGGCACAGAAAGGGGAGCATCACACACTGGGGTCTGTGGGTGGGAACTAGGGGAGGGGCAGTGGGGGGTAGGGAGTTGGGGAGGGATAACATGCAGAGAAATGCCAGATATAGGTGATGGGGATGAAGGCAGCAAACCACATTGCCATGTATGTACCTATGCCACAGTCTTGCATGTTCTTCACACGTACCCTAAAACCTAAAACGCAATGAAATATATATTTTTTTAAAAATTAAAATAAAATAAAACTTGAAAATATCAGTTTAAAAGATAACTATGAAAAGTATGTGGCAACCTGTGAAAATAGTGAAGTAATGTTAGTAAAATAAAAGAATGAAAAATTATATCTCTGCCATAATCTAAGCCATTTAACTATTATGTGTTAACAGATAAAGATTGGAAAGAAACTTGGAAAACTGAAAAATATTTACGTATTATGACAGTGGATTTTGAACTATATTTTTATTTTTAAACAAGTATTTGTTGAATTTCTGCTTAGGAGCACTATCATCTGGGGCAATCATGATACACAAATGAATAATATGACAACTTCTAAGAATAAACAATTTTTTGTCAAATGATTAAGTGTAATAGTGCAGATATGCAAAACATGTTTTAGAATGTTAAACTGATTAAAATTTTGGATTTCTGTTTGTTTTCCTGCCTAGGCTTAAATGCCATTTCTACCATAGACTCACTCTATTACCTTGGGAATTGTGTTGATGTGTTCCAGGGCAGGAGGTTCATAATCCATACCAGATAACAAAATATTTTAGAATTCAATTAGTTCTGTCTATAGTTAAAAGGGACAAATTTAAGCCATTTGTTTATTTATACTTTCTCATGAAGAACAACCAAAATTTCCAAAAAAAAAAAGAAAGAAAGAAAAAAAAAGAAAAAGAAAAAGAAGGAAAGAAAACCCAAGCAAAACGTTACATATCGAAGCAAAGAGGGGCAATAATGAACTAAAGACATCATTTATTTTGTGATAATTTTAAGTTTATATGCTGTTGTAAGAAATACCACAGAGAGATTCTTTATACACCTTGTCCTTTACCCAGTTTTCCCAAATATTAACATCTTGCAAGACTATAATACAATATTACAGCCAAGATACTGGCATGGATAGTCAGGGTATACAGCATATGTCCATCACCAGAAGCATCTCTCACCTCTCTCTCTTAGTCACAACCACTACTCTCCCTCTATCCTCCACTTGTTAAAACCTGACAACCAGTATTCTGTTCTTCATTCTTTTTTTCACTATATCTTGTCATTTCACAAACATTCTTTATGTGGAATCATACAGAATGTACCCCTGTGGGATTAACTTTTCTTTCACTGAGTATAATTTTCTAGAGATTCACCTAGGTTTTGGTATTTATCAAGTTTGTCCATTTTTAATGATGAGTATATTTCCATGGTATGACTGACTATTCCACTGTTGGTTAAACCAACATTCACTTGTAGAAGGATATTTAGTTGTTTGCAGTTATTGGCTATTATAAATAAATCAGCTGAAGCATTTGTGTACACTTATGGGTGTGAAACTCAACCTAATTAAATGAATTTATCTGAGATAAAAACCTAGGAATGCAATTACTTGTCATATGATAGTTGCATATTTAATATTTTTTTAAAGAAACTGCCAAAACTATTCCCGAGAATGCCATGATGTCTATATGGTAGTTGCAGTTTCTCTACATTTTCACCAACATTTAATGTTGTCACTATTTTAAAGTTTAGTAGTTTTGATAGGTGTGTAGTAATATCCTATGGTGGTTTTAATATGCATTCCATAATAGCTAATGATATCAAACAACTTTTCCTATGATATGTACATATATATATTTCACATTTTTTTTACTTTATGTAAATATATGTATTTACAGAAAGTAATATGTATATTTATTCTTTATTGTATACCGCAGGCATCCCCAAACAGGGGCCGCATGCTGCCCCCTGAGGCCATTTATCCGGCCCCCCACCGCACTTCAGGAAGGGGCACCTCTTTCATTGGTGGTCAGTGAGAGGAGCACAGTATGTGGCGGCCCTCCAACGGTCTGAGGGACAGTGAACTGGCCCCCTGTGTAAAAAGTTTGGGGATGCCTGGTATATAGTGTAATGTATATTCTCTAGGGTATAATGTCTGCTCATGTATTTTGTCCATATTCAAATTGGATTTTTATTTTTTCAACAAAGTCTTCAAATGTGTGTGTATAGAATTATCTGCAATATTCTCTTATTATTCGTTTGTTATTCTTAGTGTCCATATGCAGTAATTTTTCCTCTTTTATTCTTGATATTGGTTATATGTATCTTGATTTCTTTTGTTAATTCTTCCAGTGGTTTGTCAAATTGATTGTTCTTTTCAAAGAAGTAGCTTTTTATTTCATTAGTTTTCTCTTCATTTTTCCATTTTCAATCTTATTGAATTATGACCTTATCTTTCTTATTTCTTTCTTTCTGTTCCCTCTGTGTCTCTCCTTTGCTCTTCTTTGTCTGGATTTTTCAGATGGGAGCTTTGATTACTAAGATTTTTCTTCTTTTCTAACATATGCAATGGGTGCCATTAATTTCCCTCAAAGAACTGCTTTAACTATGTCCCACAAATTTTTATAAGTTGTACTTTTATTTACTTTGATTTTTTATTTTTATGAAGACTTTTGACCCTTGAATTATTTAGAATTGTGCTGCATTTTTTCCAGGTGTTGGGAGATTTTCTTGTTACCACGTTATTGGTTTCCAATTAAATTAGTGGGTAGGAAGAACAGATTGACAAAAAAGGGCCACAAGAAAACATTTTGAAATTATGGCAATAGTCTATATTTTGATGAGGTAATGGTTACATGATTGAATTGTTTCTCTAAACTCACAGAATTCTGCACATGCAATGTAAATTACAATGAATATAATTTATAACTTAATGAGCATAACTTAAAGATAATGACGTTAGGCCAGGCACTGTGATTCAGGTCTATAATCCCAGCACTTTGGGAGGCCAGGATGGGAGGATAGTTTGAGACTGGGAGTTTAAGACCAGACTAGGCAACATAGGAAGACCTCATCTCTACTGAAAAAAATAAGAGGTTAGAAATGGAAAATCAACTCTTTAATATAAAAGTGACATAAATAATAAAGAAATAAAAAGTTAAGTCAATGAGATGGATGACAGAAGAAGCACAAAAAAATTAAGGATCAACAGAGTCCAAAACTCAATGAAAATTACTTCAGGAAAAAATTGAAAAGGTTAAACAAAGAGAGAGAACTTAAGAAAGAAATTATATAAGCATATTTTCCAAAACTGAAAGACCTGTGTTTCTATATTGAAAGTTCAACAGAAAGATACCCTATAGTGACATTTTAGAGCAAAGGAAAGAAGGAGACGATCTAAAGTCTTCCATGTGAAAAAAGTTTAAAAGGAAAAGATTAGCAAACAAAGTTTGGAGCATATAAATAAATCTCTATAAAAACTTCACTGATCCTCTTAATGGCAGTGTGCAACCTCATAATAAATCAATCATGCCTTGGGACTTCTGAAAAAACATGTTTGCTGACTTACAATTCAGTATCAGATAAATTATCAATCAAGGTACACATTTTCATGATGTAAGACTTGGGGCATAAAAACAAAGGTTTCTTCTGAATATAGAATTATTTATTTTACAAGTATTCAGGAAACAAGAACTCTGATATGTGGGAGAGGCAAAGGGAATTCCAAGTACAATTATAAAGAAGAGTATCATGTTGCACTGAGACTATGCATTTAGCAAGCGACCAACTGAGTTTGCAGCAGAAGAATGGAGAATTACAGAGGTGATATCTATAGATAAAATCTTATGGAATAATTGCATTATCTGATACAGTTCACCATTTAGAAAAGAATGTTAGAATTCTATTAGAGAATTTGAAAAATTTTTCTGATAGCAACACAGAAAGCTAAGCAAATTAAAACTCAAGTAATTATTGAATTCAGGAAAAATGCTGTTTGTTACATGTAATGGAATCTTAGTACCAACACAGCTTGACACAATGTTGCAAAATATTTACATAACCAAAAGTAATGTAAATAATTATACTGATTTAATGCATGGATGTACTTGGGGGATGGGAGAAGCAGAAGTGCATAATGTGAAAGTGCTTCCAATTCTATGATAGGCACCAATAAGAAATTAATAAAAGCAATAAAGCATTCTAATATAAATATTCTAGGTAGAAATAAAGAGAGTTAAACATAAGAAATAGCAGTTAAAAAATTAGAACAGCCTATCTTTAGAGAACAAAATAGGGCATACCAAAGAGGGCAGGAGAGTATCCTTCATTATACACCTCACAATATTATCTAATATGTATCAGAAAAATTGCCAGAAAATTCCCTCTGTCCCAATTCTCTAATGTTTGAAACTAAAGTGCAAATAATTTAAAATATTTGCTTTGCTACTACTAGCTAAGAGATTTTGAATAAGTTATACAACTTAATTGAGCCTTAGTTTTTATAGTTTAAAATGGAGACAAGCTGAGCAGAATGGCACACTCCCACAGTCCCAGCTACTCAGAAGGTTGAAATGGGAGGATCATTTAAGCCAATGAGTTTGAGTCTAGCCTGGGAAATAGTAATAATCCCAAACCTAAAAATAAAAATCAAATATAATAAAGTAGAGACAATATCAACTAAATAATTTGGAATGAAAATTAAATGAACAAAACAATTAAAAGCCTTCTCATCTCAGAGAGAAGCATAACAGAACTACTTAATTTTATTTTTGGAGATTCTCTTCTCCTTGGCTCAACAAAACCCACCTTCATTAATTTAATTTTTGTGAGCAGAGTCTGCAAAATCATTTTTACTTCAATCCCTTGAATAACTAAATTTTAAATAAAATTTTAATATAAAATATTTAAACTTAAATTTCTCTGACTGAAGTTCATCATTAAAAACAGTATATAAAATGAATGTGAAATAGCATAGAAAAAAACTTTTTGTTATGGTACTGACTTTTAAAGCAAGATATTCTAACTGAATATATAATTACAAAGAGAAAAACATTTTTATACATTATAAAAGTAATATCCAACTTGCTTTAGTCTTTTACTTCAGGTGATAAAATGTAGAATATTTTTTCTTATATTTATGCATTGGCAGCATTTTCTCTAATAAATTTATGGTATTTTAAGCAGAAGAAAATACATCTTAGAAAGTTGGTGAATAATATGTTGAAATTACTTATTTCTTAAACATACATGTTATCAATATAATATTACTTTAAAATATTAGTATTCATTTTTATACATGTGATTATCTTTAATTATCTCCCTTTTCTCAAACCTAGATCTTACATGGCTAGAAGACTCATCAAGAAACATTTTTAAATGGAGGAGATTGAGCTGTGGTATTTAACTTTTACACCAAAGAAGAGACTTTAGTTAGTAATTAAGCAATAATAATCAAGGCAGATTAATGATTGTCTCAGAAAGTTCATTTTTGGGGGTCATTAATTCTAGCATAGCAATTAATTTTCAAGCAAATGCTCTATGTTTAAGAGGTCATTTCTATAGTTAGAAATTATCAGAAATAAAACTACACCAAACTGTTTATTTTCAAAAGTAAACATGCCACTATTAATCCTGTGGTAGTTAACCATGTGCCAACTTGACTGGGCTATGGAGTGTCCACATATTTGATCAAGCATTATTGTGGGTGTGTTTTCTGAAGGTGTTTTGGTAGAGGTAATATTTGAATCAGAAAAGCAGGTTTTTCTTCTTAATGTGAGCAACCTTCATCTAATAAATTGAAGGCCTGAATAAAGCAGAAAAGCTGATTGTCTTCTGGAAAAGGGGGGATGCCTCCTGCTTGACTGTTCAAGCTGGGACACCTATCAGTCTATTCCCAGTCTTCAAACTCTAACAAAGAGTCTGGTTCTTCTTGGGCCATGAGTCTGACAGCATTAAAAATGAAACTAAAATGACTGGCTCTCCTGGTGCTCATACCTTCAGACTGGGCCTGGAACTATACATCAACTTTCCTAGGTCTCCAGCTGTTTGAACATAGATATTGGGACTTCTCTGCTTCATACTTATGTGAGACAAATACTTGAAACAAGTAATTATCTCTCTCTCTCTCTCTCTATCTCTCTCTCTTTCCCATTCTTCCCCCCTCTTTACACACATACACACACACACCCACCCCTAAATATCTCCTAATTGTTTGGTTTTTCTGGAAAATCCTGATTAATAAAAGTCTCTCTCTTTGTATATGTATGAAAGAAAATATTGACATAAAGTACACTAAAAAAATTCACTAACAATTTCTTAAGCTCATGAGTTTCACTCAATTTTAAAGTTACAGTTTAAAATCCTTTTAAAATATAGAACTAGTATTTATTCAGAATGCATTACATGACAGGTGCTTTACATTTATTACTCAAGACAAATGATGTTATATAAAGAACATTGTAAATATGTGGATAAATGAAGCTCAAAGTGTTCTATCGATTTTCTCATATATATACATTAAGTGACCTTAGGGGCTCTGACTCCAGGTTTTCTGGCTTTGAGACCCATGTCTTTTCCATGGTACTATGGCAGTCTTTCTGGGGATTCTGTTTCAGACTAGCATATGACAAGGAATTCTTGCCAGAATCTATTAAAAAAAGATGCTTTCTGTAATGGCTAAACAAACACCATACTAATATATATGAAGAATTTAATTAATCAAACATATTTATAGTTAAGTTAAATATTAATTAATATGACAAGAGTACAGATATATTTTGAGAGGAAATTGATATTAACATCTGAAATTTTATATATTACAAATATATCAACTTATAATGCAAATAAATATATTAATATCCTTCTTGAGAAGTGATTTCTAGCCATGGCAATAAAATATGAAAAAAGAGTAATTCTCTCCAGGGAAAAGAATTACAAATTAGTTGTGTGTGCCTGAACATTTTTATATCTTTTTCATTTTATAAAGGGTAAATAATATTACAACTATACAAAAAGTAACTAGAAAATGATTTAAAATTAGGTATGTGTAAGACTCACCTTAAACAAATGTTTGCATCAGAAGTCTAAGGAGAAAGCATAGTATTTGTTGATAAATCAACATATTACATGGCTTCTCCTTAGGAAACATAAGAATTAATCCAGTATTAATTAATTTGCAGAAAGACAGAAAGAAAAGTTTAGAAATTACCACTACAGGTCAGGAATAGAGTAACATTCATGAGGGGTATGGAGAGATTTTGGTATGATTATGACTGGAATGATATTGTTGATAAGTATGGGTACTGAGCTAAGAATATTAACAAATAAGTAACCTACATAATTTTTACTTTTAAAAATGTTTAAAAAACTGCCTGTCTTATTTGTTTTATTTTCTTTGCTTTGTGAACCTCACTTTCCTTTAGAAACCATACATGAAAAGCAACGTTTTTTGTAGGTGCAAATTGAATTTGCTGGAAGGATATTGGCAGAGACAGAAACCAAGGGGGAAAGGAGCATTTTTCATGGAAAATAAGTGCTTTTTAATTGATTCTCATTTTATTGTTCAGTCATGCATACATCTCATGAGGGACACTGTTTGAGAAATGAGAAATGCCTTACTATAAAAATTTATTCCATCTAATATTTGTTTTATTTGTGTATTATTTCTATCTTATATTTTTATTATTTAAGATACTGTGGTCTAGAAGCTAAACATCTGTAAATTATTGTTAATATACAATAAAATTAGATTATTGAAAAAGTAATGGAGTTTTTAATAGATTCACCTTACATAGAAAATACAGATGATAGCATTCATTTGCTAGCCTCAATGAAAGGAGCATCCCTTTTCCTTAATATTGTACATCAAAATGTTAATCCTCAGGCCACTTTTATAATTATCTACATTCAACAGCTTATAATCTTCTCACTTTTTCAAAATGTTATGCCTTCTTATCTGTATCTCTACCTTGGACACCATATGACCCTTACCATGATGGCAGACTCTCCATCAAGCAACATGAAATTTATGAGCTGATCCAGCATTCAAGTACAGATTTAAACATAATTAGTAATTATTAACTATCTTCTATTGCTTACTTTCATCTCATTTTGTTGCATTTTATTCTCATAATAATTCTGCAAAACATTATTAATTCTATTTTGTAGATAAGGTATTTGAGTATAAGAGATTAAAGTGGCTTAAGCTTAGGTTAACGAATACGCTTTTTAGGTTAAAAACATAATAATTGTCCATAAATTAAATCACAAGCCCCAGCTATGATGACTTGACTGTACATTTTAAAAAAGAATACACACAAGCCACAGTTTACTAATGTATGAAAATGTGTAAGAATCACAGATGTGTTACATTCTAGTTTTAGTATTTATTAGATGTAGAGTTTATTCCTTCCTTTACTTTTTCTTTTTCTTTCCTTTCTTTCTCTTTCTCTTTTTCTTTCTTTCTCTTTTTTTCTCTTTCCTTTCTTTCCTTCTTCCTTCTTTCTTCCTTTCTCTCCTTTTCACATCTTTATTTTTTTGTCTAGAATTCTTCTGTTTATAGCTAATGTTTCCCTAATTTCATAATACTACAAAATACTTTTGTTTTAGATGGAGTAAAGCAAATCCTCATCTGTGCCCCACTGTAGCAGCCTGAATACTCTGAATCTTACCTTCCTCTAAAGAAAGTAATGATTTAGGGATGACCATAAGTTAGCATCTTCCTCAGGACTTTTATGAATATTACCGGGAAAGCCACTCTACTTTTGCTAAGAGTTTAAGCCATAGAAAAAATATAAGCAGGGAGCTGCTGATGGCAATCACTCCCATCACTTAGACAAAAGAATATTCCTGGGAAATGAAACTAATTTCGTGAAAAGCAAACTGCATTGATGAAATTGACAAAGCCTTGATCCTGCTATGCCTGAAGAAAATCTGTCTCAGAATCTTTCCATTACAAAGCTCAAGGAAGTTCTACTTTACTTAAGCTACACTGAGTTGATTTCTGTGCAATTTAAAGTCTCCTGATTAATTAAACAATTAGTATCTGGAAGCCATATGTCTCCAATAATAGATCTAGAAATGAAAGTGGCTAAATTGAGGAAGGATAGTGCAGTGAGTCCTTGGCCCAGATTAAGAAAATGTTATTGTACTTGAGAAGAAGCAGATGGTTAAACTGTCACCTGCTAGTTTTGTGAAATCAGGTCATGTGTCCATCAAAACTGGAGTTAACATTTGGTATAATGTTTGAGAAGGTGGGTGCCTTTCTGCATATCTTTTTGTAAAATACTATCAAAAAGGGAGAAAGTTACAGTCTAAGGTAATCTGTTGGAAAGCAAAAAGGAAAACACACTGTGAGTTGCTATGAAGATTCCTAACATTGAGTAAATGATAAAATATCGCAGACTGTTGGATTATAAAACAACTAAACAAAAACAACAAACTCTGTTTCCAAGCTAAAGTAAGTTAAAACAATGAAATTTAGGAAACAGAAAAGAATATAAGAATGAAACTCAGAGGTTTCCAGGAATCCTCTTGCTAGTTATATCTTGCGACTTAAAATTTAACATTATCCTGGCCGGGTGTGGTGGCTCAAGCCTGTAATCCCAGCACTTTGGGAGGCCGAGGCGGGTGGATCACGAGGTCAAGAGATCGAGACCATCCTGGTCAACGTGGTGAAACCCCGTCTCTACTAAAAATACAAAAAAAAAAAAAAAAAAAAAAAAAAATTAGCTGGGCATTGTGGCGCATGCCTGTAATCCCAGCTACTCAGGAGGCTGAGGCAGAAGAATTGCCTGAACCCAGGAGGCGGAGGTTGCGGTGAGCTGAGACCATGCCATTGCACTCCAGCCTGGGTAACAAGAGCAAAACTCTGTCTCAAAAAAAAAAAAAAATTAATATTATCCTACTGTAAAGGGCAACTCTATTTGAAGTAGCTCTGGTTTAAGGAGCAGGAGGTCTGCTATATTGGGCAGTATATACCCAAGCCTTTTGTTTCAAAAGCAGATACCAAGATGGAGCAGTTACGTTTTAAATTCTGGGAATACTAGGCTGAGCACTGCAGCCCAGTGCAAGGCAACATAAATCGAAACAAAAAAACCTATTTTCAAAGTCTGTTGTCATTATACTTGGGGCAGTACTTTTTGACTTAATAGCCCATGTAATAGAGTTCTCCAGAGAAGAAGCAGACCCACTAATTTGTGTGTGTGTGTGTGTGTGTGTGTGTGTGTGTAAATACACACACACAATATATATATCTATATATATAGTGAGAGATATTTGTGTGTGTAAATATACACACACTATATATATTATATATATAATATATAATATACATTGTATATATAATATACATTATATACATATTATATATTATATAGTGTGTGTATATTTAATACATTATACATTATATATAATGTATATATATAACATACATTATATATATAATATATATATAGTGAGAGATATTTAAGATATACGTAAGAAGAGAGATATATGGGAGATATATAAGAGGAGATTTATTATGAGAGTTGGTTCACACAGTTATAGAGGCCAGAAGGTCCTACATGTTTTCTATGAACCATAGAAGCCAGTGCTGTAATTCAGACTGATGTCAAAGTATTAAGAACCAAGAGAGCTGATGGTCTTCATCATGGGCACAGGGTAGAGTAAGTGGGGTTTGTGTTGGTATTCTACCCTACACCACCAGCAGCCCCTGGTCCCCAGGTTTCAGAAGGTGACCCCTAGACCAGGGAAGTGCTTCATGCACAAGATCAAGGCTATAGCTGCTGCTTCCTCCTGGCATCCTTGAAAAAGGCTCCAGAAGACTGAGATGCTGCAGCTTCAAGCTTCATTAAATTTCTCCATAGGGAATCCTCCCTACCTAATTTTGTAAAGCCTGTGTCACCCTAATATCAAAACCAGGGAAGGACATAACAAGAAAAGAAAACTACAGGCCAATATTCCCAATGAACACAGATTCAAAAATCCTCAACAAAAAACCAGCAAACCAAATCCAACAGACAATCTGCACTGTGACCAAGTGGGTTTTGTATGAGGGATGCAGGGATGGTTTAACATATATGTAATTCAATAAATTAATACACCACATAAACAGAATTAAAACCAAAAATCACATCATTATCTCAATAGATGCCAAAAAAGCATTTGACAAAATCCAGCATCCCATTAGGCTTATAATTCTTAGCAAAATCAGCATAGACAGGCCATATTTTAAAGTAACAAAAGTCATCTATGACAAACTAACAGGAATGTTAAACTGAATAGGAAAAAAATGAAAGCATTCCTCATAAGAACTGGAACAAGACAAAGATGCCCCACTTTCACCATTTCTATTCAACATAGTACCGGAAGTCCTAGCCAGAGCAATCAGACAAGAGAAAGAAATAATGGGCATCCAAATCAGTACAGAGGAAGTCAAATTGTTGCTGTTTGCTGATTATATAATTATATACCTAGAAATCCCTAAAGACTTATCACAAAAGCACCTCGAACTGCTAAATGAATTCAGAAGAGTTTTAGGATACAAAATTAATATATACAAATAAATAGCTCTACTATACACCAACAGAAACAAAGCTGAGAATCAAATTAAGCACTCAACTCCTTTCAAAATAGCTACATAAATAAAAACAAAATACTTGAAATATATTTAACAAAGGATGTGAAAGACCTCTACATGGAGAATTAGAAAACACTGCTGAAAGAAACCATAGATGACACAAACAAATGGAAACACATCCCACACTCATCACGGATTGATAGAATATTGCGAAAATTACCACATGCTATTATCATTAAAATACCACTACCATTCTTCATAGCACTAGAAAAAAAAATCCTAAAATTCATATGGAACCAAAAAAGAGCCCACATAGCCAAAACCACACTAAGTCAAAAGAAAAAATCTGGAGGCATCACATTACCTCACATCAAACTATATTATAAGGCCATAGTCACCCAAATAGCACGGTACTGGTATAAAAATAGGTACATAGACCAATAGAACAGATTAGAGAACTGAGAAATAAACTTACAGTCAAATGATCTTCAACAAAGCAAAGAAAACTGTAAAGTGGGGAAAGGATACTCTTTTCAATAATGGTGCCGGGATAACTGGCAAACCACATGGAGGAGAATAAAACAGGGTCCTGTTCTCTCATCTTATACAAAAATCAGAAAGTGGAGGCAGGGGAAAAATCAACTCAAGATGAGTGAAGGACTTAAATCTAAGATGCCAAAGTATAAATTTCTAGAAGATAACACTGGAAAATCCCTTCTAGACATTGGCTTAGGCAAGGATTTCATGACCAAGAATCCAAAAGCAAATGAAATAAAAGTGAAGATAAATAACCGGGACTAATTAAACTAAAGAACTTTTGCACAGCAAACAGAATAGTCAGCAAAGTAAACAGGGAACTCACAGAGTAGGACAAAATCTTCACAATCTATATATCTGACAAAGGACTAATATCCAAAACCTAAAACCAACTCAAACAAATTAGCAAGGAAGAAACAAACATCATCAAAGAGTGGCTAAGGACATGAATAGACAATACTCAAAAGAAGATATACAAATGGCCAACAAACATGAAAAAATGCTCAACATCACCAATGATCAGGGAAATGCAATCAAAACCCCAGTGAAATACCACCTTACTCCTGCAATAATGGCCATAATCAAAACATCAAAAAATAATAGATGCTGGAGTGGATGCAGTGAAAAGGGAGCACTTCTACACTTCCGGTGGGAATGTAAACTAGTACAACCAGTATGGAAAGCAATGTGGAGATTCCTTAAAGAGCTAAAAGTAGAACTGACATTTGATCCAACAATCCTACTACTGGGTATCCACCCAGAGAAAAAGAAGTCATTTTATGAAAAGGATACTTGCCCATGCATATTTATAGCAGCACAAATTGCAATTGCAAAAATGTGAAACCAAAACAAATGCCCATCAATCAATGAGTGGATAAAGTGAATGTAGTACCAGGGAATACTATTCAGCCATAAAAAGGAATGAAATGATGGCATTCACAGCAACCTGGATGGAACTGGAGACTATTATTTTAAGTAAAGTAACTCAGGAATGGATACCAAACATCTCATGTTCTCACTCATGTGGAAGCTAACCTGTGAACATGCGAAGGCATAACAATGATCCACTGAAGTTTGGGGACTCAGGGTAAAGGGTGGGGGATAGTGAGGAAAAAGAGACTACACATTATGTACAATGTACACTGCTCAGGTAATGAGTGCACCAAAATCTCAGAAATCACCACTAAGGAACTTCGTCACGTAACCAAACAGCACCAGTTCCCCAAAAACCTATTGAAATAATAATTTTTTTAAAAAATTTAAATTTAGCAATTAAAAATAAATAAAAATTGGACATACGATGGTTTAATTTGTTTTTCTGTGTGTGTGTGTGTTATTTAAAATACTTTAGCTACAGAAAAAATATGGTTTGGATTTTGACATATGTACTCTGGTTACAAGCATAGATGAAAAAGTATTGCATTTCTTAGACAAAGCAATTGCTTTTTATACAGTAAAATGACCCAAATTATGACAATCAGAATTTGAACTTTTTTTTTCTATAGCTAAAAAGGAAATACGTCTTTTTCCTTTCAGTCTATGTGCTAGAAGACTTGACCTAATATGTAAGGACTTAGACACAGTCATGACTAAAACTGGCTCTACAACACTTGTTCTTTTTTTTTTTTTTTTTTTTTTTCTTTTTTTTGAGACGGAGTTTCGCTCTTGTTGCCCAGGCTGGAGTGCAATGGCGCGATCTCGGCTCACCACAACCTCCGCCTCCTGGGTTCAGGCAATTCTCCTGCCTCAGCCTCCTGAGTAGCTGGGATTACAGGCACGTGCCACCATGCCCAGCTAATTTTTTTGTATTTTTAGTAGAGACGGGGTTTCACCATGTTGACCGGGTTGGTCTCTATCTCTCGACCTCGTGATCCACCCGCCTCGGCCTCCCAAAGTGCTGGGATTACAGGCTTGAGCCACCGCGCCCGGCCAACACTTGTTCTTTTAATTAACTCAATACACTCTTCTTTTTCCATCAATCATTTGACTCAAGTGCTGATCATTTATACCAATAAAGATATATATCAAATAAATACTGTATATTTAAAATAGCCAAGAAACAGATTTCCTTGATGATCAGAATGAGGTGCACAAGTTTAAGATGGCATTCTAAGTTAAATGTATATAAAGAATTGTTTTCTTTTAAAAATCATACTTTGTTCCACTTTACCGATATGAAGAATGTGGTAAGAAAATAGTTGACAGCTTACTCTCACTCATATTTACTTACTACTTGTCAAACTAAAACCTGAATCACAGAGTTCAGTCTTCTGTGCAAAATGACATCCAATCAAAATTTTCCTACATTTATTAAATAGCAACTGCTTAGATATAAAATAAATACACTGCCACTAGTGTGAACTCATACTAACATGCTTTGAGATAAAATGAATATGGAAATATGTGATGAGCTCCTGTCCTCTAGAGAGGATTCACCCCAGTCATCTTATTAGCCTTTAATAATGTGAACTCACATTTTATGAAATTGATTTCTGAACTCCTATACTGTTTTGGTGAGTTTTACTAGGTTTTAATGTCCCTAATAATTACCTAAAATTAGGAAGATGAATTGAATAAAAAAAGTATATTTGTTTTGGTAATAATAATTATACCGTACAAAGTTTAAAGAGCACACATTGTTTTGGTCATCCAAAGTGACAGCCAAGGAGTACTGACATGCCACAGGACTCTCACTGAAGCTGTCTCTCTGCTCTCGGCTTTGTACGATAAAGCTCTTTTAAAACTGGAACAAAACCATAAGCTCCAAAGTACAATATTACAAGGTGATCCTTTTATCTGTTATTGTATCTACAGAGGTCATTTAACATCCACTATAATTTGGAATCTACTATGTGCAGGATGATAGTGATAGTGTTATCAACAAAGCCAGTTTCCCCAAAGATGGGGTCTTTCCCTGTTCAATTTCATGAAGCCAACACATGAAACGGAAAGTGAGTGTCAAATAGTGCAAGCTTTATTTGACTGCCCTGGAATTGAAAATAGGAGAATGGCTCCCAAATCAACTTCTCAACAAATGAAAAATGAGAGGATTAAAATACAGAGTGTCAGTAAAGAAAAGGTTGGACATTAAAAGCGAGGGGAAGAATATTCATGTCTTTTCTGAAAATGGGCAATGAACTTCTTCAGAATCAGAGTGTGGCCTTTTTGTCTTTTTATGCCTCCTTCCAGTCATTATTATGCCAACTGTTAACTGTCCTGGCACCGGTAGGAGTGTTACAAGATGAGATTATAATGAAGCCTGAGGTCCGTTTGATGTCATTTGGTTGGCTATCTTCATTGTAACTATTCTCAGTTGGCCTGGTTATGAAGAACTTTTTATCACAGAAGTCCTCTTTCTCTTGCTGTTTTTGTTGAGACAGAATTCTGCTCTCATTGCCCAGGCTGGAGTGCAATGTGTGATCTTGGCTCAACGCAACCTCCACCTCCCAGGTTCAAGCAATTTTCTTGCCTCAGCCTCCCAAGTAGCTGGGATTACAGGCATCAGCCACCATGCCCAGCTTTTTGTATTTTTAGTGGAGATGGGGTTTTCCATGTTGGTCAGGCTGGTCTCGAACTCCTGACTTCAGGTGATCAGCTCTCCCCAGCCTCCCAAAGTGCTGAGATTACAGGCATGAGCCATTGTGCCTAGCAAGTCCTGTTTCTTAATGATAAGCAGAGTTAGGACAAGGTAGACACTCAGATATGTCACATAGGCATTGCATCTAGTAACAACAAAAGAAAAGAAACTATCTCTATCCTTAACTGTCTTACAATTTATGGGAAGACAAGCTAGTAAACAAATACAAGACAAAATGTGGAATGCTATAATGAAGATAAGTGGTGAAAACAGCTGCATTCTAATTACATACACTACTGTACTGGTCAATTGGCTCTTTGGGGGAATTTTTTTTAAATCTGATTTGTGTAGTAGTGTTTACTAATTTCAACACTGTTAAGTATTTCCACCACGGCTGATTTCAAACCACTGGTAATTTGACACCTGTTTACAAGGTTCTCATATATTTTACTTTGTGAATCAACGAAATGTGCTCTGACCCACAATTGAGGGAAATAACACAGTAATGGTGGCCAAGTAAGCTTTCCAGAAGAGTGGTATCTAACTGAGGTATGAATAAAGAATAGTAGATAATGGGGCAAGGAGAGGTAGAGAAAGCTTTGCAGGCAGATGTATCAACACAGACAAATATTTAAAGGTGAGAGAAAACATATTTGGGGAAACTGCAAGAAATTCATTTTGACTTGCTAATAGTTATATACATAAAGTAGATAAAAATAAAGCTGAAGAAGTAAATATGTTTTAGGTGGAAAATGCCCTTTGTAGCCACAGTGAGCCACTTGAACACTTTCCACTTGAAAGGCAATGGAAGGTCATCTCAAAATTTGGGGGCTATAGCATGGGTACAATCAGATGTGTAGTTTAGGAAGATCACTTTGTTTGTCTTATGAAATGTCCTAAGAATATCCTTCTTAGGAGGTTGGAGAAGGTATGACTAAGAGCAGAGAATCCAGCTTTCCGAATATTATTAATTCAGCATGTATTGCCACCACCTGGTCCTAAAGCTATGGCAGTAGGGATGCACACACCTTGAGTTTGGAGATTTAAGGATACATGAAGGGTGACAGTTTGGCAAGCATTAGGGTGTGGTGAGGGCATAGAAGTGTGAAGAATGACTTTGAAGTTTCTTCTAAGTAAACTGAGAGGATGCTGTTGCTACTTATAAAAAATGGAAATAGGGTCCAAGTGTGGTGGCTTATGCCTGTAATCTCACCATTTTGGGAGACCAAGGCAGGTGGATCACTCAAGGTCAGGAATTCGAGACCAGCCTGGCTAAAATGGTAAAACCCCTCTTCTACTAAATACACAAAAGTTAGGGTGGGCACAGTGGCTCACATCTGTAATCCCAGCACTTTGAGAGGCTGAGGCAGTAGGATCACCTGAGGTCAGGAGTTCAAGATCAGCCTGGCCAACATGGTAAAATGGTGTCTCTATTAAAATAAAAAAATTAGCAGGGCATGATGGCAGGTACCTGTAATCCTAGCTACTCAGGAGGCTGAGATGAGAGAATCACCTGAACTCGGGAGACAGTGGTTGCAGTGAGCTGAGATTGCACCACGGCACTCCATCCTGGGTGGCTGAGAGAGATTCTGTCCCAGCAAAAAAACAAAAAAACAAAACAAAACAAACAAACAAAAAAACCCAAAAAAAACGATTAGCCCAGCATGCTGGCGTATGCCTGTAATCTCATCTACTTGGGAGGCTGAGACAGAAGAATTGCTTGAACCCAGGAGGTAGAGTTTGCAGTGAGCCGAGATTGTGCCATTGTACTCCAGCCTGGGCAACAGAGAAAGACTTCATCTCAAAAATAAAAGAAGAAAAGAAAAGAAAGAGAATACTGTTTCCTAAGAAAATGAAATCTCAATTTTCACAAATTGTGTTAGACGTATCTATCAAACATATACATGTAGATGTTTATCTGCAGGTGTAAAGGTCAAGATCTGACCAAAATAAACCTGTAATTTGATTAATTTCTTAATCAGGATAAAATTGTAATTGAGATATATTTCCCAATCTCAGGGTTCTGTGGCCTCATGAAATGTGCAACTAAATAACTCAATAATTCATTTAAGTACAGTGTGAAAAGTATTTCATTCTGTGGAACACACAAGATGCTTTTGCAACATGTAATTTAGATTTAATGGAGTGAAGTGTTTTGTAAAGTTAAGTGGAAGTTAAATGGTAGAAAAGAAAGTGAAGAATATTCTTCAGAGAGAGAATAAAATGCATAAAGATACAATGGCATTAAACAACATATGTTTGAAATGAAGGCTGAAAGAAAAATAAGTGGAAGGGATGAAGTTAGAGATAATGGCAAGAACTTCATTGTGAATTTTTGTGCTAAGGTGAGGAACTTCCACCAATACTCTTGAAACAGTAATAGACATAGACACATTTAAGATCATGGCCAGATAAGCATTTTAGAAAGATAACGTCAACTGCAATACAAGTTACAAGTGGGATTTGAGGAAACAGAAATAGAATAAGTTAGTCAACTATTTTATGTTTTATCATAATTACGGAAAAAAATCCAGTTCATAAATTATGAATCCATCCTGCCCAATTAGAAATCCTGGAAGATCTACAGGGAGAAAGAAATTAGAACATACTATCAATCATGTAGGATCCAAATGGTTTTATAAAAGAATAGAGATACTAACAATAGGAGATCCCTGAGAAGTCTAGACTGGAGCAGTGTTCTCTATTTGTTGGAAGAAATAAGAGATGAGAGTATTTAGTCTGTTCTCACACTGCTATAAAGAACTACCTGAGACTGGGTGATTTGTGAAGAAAAAAGGTTTAATTGACTTTCAGTTCTACAGGCTTAAAAGGAAGCATGACTGGGAGACCTTGGGAAACTTACAATCATGATGGAAGGTGAAGGCGAAACAAGCACTTCTTATCATGGTGGAGCACGGGAGAGAGACAGAGAGAGAGAGAGAGAAATAGAGAGACAGACAGAGAGAGAGCAAAGGGGGAAGTGCCACACATTTTCAAACAAGGAGATCTCCTGATAACTCACTCACTACCATAAGAACAGCTAGGGAGAAATCCACTCACATGATCTAGTCACCTCCCATCAGGTCCTTCCCCAAACATTGAGAATTACAATTAGATATGAGATTTCTTTGCGGACAGAATGAAATCAAACGTTTAAAAGATAAAACACTTTAAGATTCAGAGATGTATATGCAAGTTTGTTATATAAGTACTCATGTCACTGGAATTTGTGGTGCATATTATTTCATCACCCAGGTAAGCCTAGAACTCAATAGTTTTCGTTGTTGATGTTTTTTACTGAACTTCTCCCTTCTGTTAGCTTTCACTATCAAATAGGCCCCAGTATCTATTGTTCCCTACTTTGTGTCCATGTGTTCTCATCACTTAGTTTCCACTTGTGAGAAAATGTGGTCTATTTTGTTCCTGTGTAAGTTTGCTAAGGATAATGACTTCTAGTTCCATCTACACTCTTGCAAAGAATATGATCTTGCTCTTTTTTATGGCTTCACAATATTCCATCATACATATGTACATTTCCCTTATCAAATCTGCCATTGATGGACTTTTGGGTTTATTTCACATCTTTGATATCATGAATATTGTTTCAATGAACATACACATGCATGTATCTTTATTGTAGAACAATTTACTTTTTTATTGTAGAGCAATTTTAACTTATAATTATTGTTCTATAATTTATTGTAGAACAATTCAATCTCAGTAATGGGATTATTGAGTCAAATGGTAGCTCTATTTTTAGGTCTTTGAGAAATTGCTAAACATCTTTCCACAATGGTTGAATTAATTTACACTCCATTAACAGTATATAAACATTACCTTTCTCCACAACCTTGCCAGCATCTGTTATTTACTCAATGTTTAATAATAGTCTTTCTGACTGATGTGAGATGGTATCTCATTGCGGTTTTGATTTGGCATTTCTCCAATGATCGCTGATGTTGAGCTTTTTTTCATATGCTTGTTGGCCGCATATATGTCTTCTTTTCAGAAGTGTCTGTTCATGTCCTTTGCCCAGTTTTTAATGGAGTTGCTTGTTTTTTTGTTGTTTTGTAAATATGTTTAAGTTTCTTACAGATGTTGGATATTAGACCTTTGTCAGATGCATAGTTTTCAAACATTTTCTCCCATTCTGTATTGTCTATTTACTCTGTCAATGGTTTCTTTTGCTGCACACAAACTCTAGTTTAAATAGATACAATTTGGCATTTTTTGCTTTTGTTGTGACTGCTTGTGCCCTCTTCATTATAAATATTTTGGCCATTCCTCTGTCAAGAAGGGTTGCAAAGATCCATGGGAGAAGCCTGGGTCCCTAGGGTTACTCACTCACTCACCACTTCCCTGGATGAAGGAGGCTCCTTGGCTCCATGTTATTCCTGGGTGGGCAGTCATCCTGCCTTGCTTTTCTCTGTTCTCTGTGAGTTGAGTTGTTTTCTTGATAAATCCCAATACGAGTACCTGGATGTTTCAGTTGAAGGTGCTATAGCTATATAAATATATAGCACACCAGCTGCTTCTAGTTGGCCATCTTGGTCAGCCTGAGAATTCTATTTCATACTGATATGATTAAGGTCTTAGAAAAGCTTCAAGAGATTTCCTGGAATACCTTCAATGGCAGGTGTTCATCAATTAACTGTTTAATACTTGCAACTAACTTTATTGTTATTCTCTTAACAAACAAGGAAATTGATTTTCAGATAGTAGTGGCTGACTATCCTAGCTACATCTGTATTGTGCTCTTTCATCAATAAACTTTACTTCCACAATTGTATGACGTTATGTATACTTAATGCCTAGTTCATAGTAGGTACCTGATAAATGTCACACATGAGAACAGAGAATAGTATCAGATAGTCATAGTGTAAAATTTTAGTGGGGCAAGCAATGTTGCTCCAGTCTAGCAGGGAAGAGAACTCTACTATTTAGGTTGAAATTCAAAGATAGTCCTTAAGGTATTCTTGAATGATGTGATTAAAAATAAAGCTGGATCAAGTTTAGGGTTACAGAGGGAGATAAAAATACACATATGGTTTATAATACAGACAAACAAAAGTAATGATTTCTTAAGAGTCCCTATGTGTGAAGTTGCTTAACTTATTTGCCCACCAAACCATTAGTTGAAAATAAACAGACTGTGTTTTAGCATGATACTTATTCTTACTCCAGATGTCTTTTAAGTATTCCAACTCAGGTAGCATACTAATACTTCTTATTCTCAAGTAACAGCAGTTCATCTTTTAGCCTTTATCCCTTTTCTGTAATAATTTCCTATATTTTTGCTTACAGTATACAATATGGCTTCTGTAACCCTTATAAGGTATTGACAGTAGAAAATGCCTTGTGTATCTCTTCTGAATAAACCTATTAATAGCAATAGCACTTAATTTATAGAAATTACTTTTACTCATGCCTGTAATCCCAACAATTTGGGAGGCCAAGGTGGGCAGATCAGGAGGTCAGGAAATCAAGACCATCAAGGCTAACATGGTGAAACCCTGTCTCTACTAAAATACAAAAAATTAGCCAGGGGTGGTGGTGTGTGCTTGTAGTCCGAGACACTCAGGAGGCTGAGGCAGAAGAATCGCTTGAACCCGAGAGGCGGCAACTGTGGTCAGGGTGAGCCAAGATGGCACCACTGCACTCTATCCTGGAGACAACAGAATGAGACTCTGTCTCCAAAAAGAAAGAAAAAAAGAAAGAAAGAAAGAAAGAAAATTGATTTGAAAAAATCTTTTGAAAAGTCAATTTTTATTTGTAAAAAATAATACATCAAATATATCAGAGTGGTAACAATATGGTATTCATATTATGATGCTAAAGAAGATGCCTACAAAAATAGAAATGACACTATGTCTATATAAGGATTTACTTAAACATGTAAGAGTCAGAGAAAAAAGTAAAAAGTTTTTAGTAGACACCCTAGCTATTGAATCTCAACAATAGGTCACAAGGATTTAGCATCATGTAACGTGCAGTGTTTAAGGAATAAAAGGAGCCAAGCCACCACCCTAGCTCAGTCTTCTCATTATACAAATTGGAATTAAAATACCCAAAGAGATAACTTGACATTTCTATAATTATTCATATAGTTATTCTCAAAGTCTAGAAAAGTATTCAGATCTCTTCTAACTTCAAATCATTGTTTACAAGTGAATACTCACACATATTAAAATGTGTCATTTTTGTCATGAAACTTAATGTTATTTTAGAGAAAACAATGTGCACAAAATATGTATAAACAAAGTAAGTATTAATACATAAGTTTAAAGAAGGTCTTTGATTACAATAGTCAGAATTTAGTCCTCAACTACAGTGGCCAGTGACAATCAAGTTCTTACTTTGCTGTTTATGAAGGTGAGGGCCTTCATACTGGTCTTAAAAATCAAAATTGTATTATCTCATTTGTAAAATAGAAAAAGTAATTTCTTATTTTCATTTGTTGTACAAAAGAAACAAAATACATTTTGAGAGTGTACTTTAATGTAATATCAGTATTTTACATGTGATGTTGCTTTTTACCTTCTCCTTTTACTTGTCCAGTTGTTAGAATGATCAATAAATCAAATATTTGAAAATGATTAGATTTAATTTAGGTGCTTTGCCTTTCTAAGATGTGTAGGCCTCTTAAAAAGATGGAGATAGATTTTTTACTTAGGTCAGAAAGAGATAGAAACAAAGCACCCCTTTGTGAAAAATGTGGTGTGGCATATGGCGAGTGGAGCACCCCACAGAGATATGGTCTTTGGTGATGGAAGTATTTGCCATGGCTTCTCTCTGGTTCAGTGGTATAAAACTAAGCCGTTCAGCTGAGACATCAACTTGAGATTTTTAATTAAAAACCTAGACTGTTGTCTGAGATATTGTTACAAAACTAAGGGAAGTTAAAAATAAATCCCTGTTGGGTGAACATAACAAAACAAGCAACAAATCCAAGCTCCTCAAGGAAGAATTTAGATTTGACCTGTAAATCTCACTAGGACTGCCTTGTAAATATTCATCCCACACATTTGAGTGAGTTTGTAAAGCTCTGGCAAGGGGGACGAGTCAGTTTTCATTTCTCTCTCTAGCTCTATGGCAGCACATTTCCAGAAAAAAAAAAAGAAAAAAAAAAAAAAAAAAAAAAGCCCAAATCTGTCCGATGATGCAATTTATTTCGGTGTTTCTTTGTGTGTGTTTATTTGTGGAGGTACACGGCATTTTCTCCTAATATATTCTTACCCATCAAATTCCAGATTATTTTTTCAATCCCCCTTTGCTAGGTTTCATATTTTACATCAACTGCTTATCTTAATTAACAGCCTCGATTGTTTTTTCATATATATCCAGGCTGTTACATATTTTCATAAATATCCAGATTTAACTTTACTGTGAGATGTTGAAAGATAAGTGAGAATTAACATGTGTTAATATGTGCACTCAGATATTGTGCTAGACTCTTTCATAAGCATTAGTTTATGTAATCCTCCCAACAGCTCAATGAGAGAATTATTACCCTTCTTATTTTGTAGGTAAGAAAGCTGAACGAGTCTCAGCTAATTGTATTTTATGTATCCTGAGCTTATAAAGCAAATGTATGACAGATTTGAGATGATATCTCAGATGTATCTGGCTTCAAAGACTGTGTTCTTTTTGCATTTATGGTATTATAATAAAGTCCTGTATCTGGACAGTGTTCAAGAGCCTGTTTTCAGCCACATAGTCTAAAATAGGGAAAAATCCATGTCTGAGAAGAAACCAGGGAGGGCTTTGCTTTCCACGGTATCCTTTCATCTCCATATATTTGTGTTCATTTTATATGACTACTGTATTAAGTTACTATAAACAATGATTTAAAACAACAGTATCTTATTAACTTACAGTCCTGGAAGCCAGAAGTCTGAAATAGGTTTTATTGGGTTAGAATTAATATGTTAGCAGGGCTGCACAATCTACTTTCGCTGTCTTTCTAGCTTCTAAAGGCTGCACACATTCCTGGACTAGTAGTACTCTTCCTCCATCTTAAAAGCTAGCAATAGCAAGCTAAGTCTTCCTCACATTGCATCAACCAGCAATAGCCAGTTAAGTCTTCTTCACATCGCAAGAGTCTAACTTCATTTTCTGTAGTCAAATCTCTCTTGCCTCTTTTTTCTGCCTCCTTATTCTACATTTTAGGATGTGCGATTATATTGGAACCAATGAGATAATTCAAAATTATGTTCTGACTTCAAAATCCTCCAGTTAATCACATCTGCAAAGTCTTTTTGCCATATAAGGTAACATATTCACAGTTCTGAGAATTAGGATGAACATCTTTTGAGGAGAAGCCATT
This sequence comes from Saimiri boliviensis, assembly GCF_048565385.1. NCBI lineage: Eukaryota > Metazoa > Chordata > Mammalia > Primates > Cebidae > Saimiri > Saimiri boliviensis. Next base: position 38,464,237 of record NC_133465.1, read on the forward strand.
ATTCTACCTATCACAAGATCTTTCTAAATCATTAATTTTTCCAAAACATTTTCACACTGTGAAACTATCATTAACTGGAGAATATGGTCCCGACAGTACAAATAGGCATGGCTCTTCTTACGCCTACCATTTTCATTTCATTTACCACAATGTTTCTACCTCACCCAAAATGTCTATATTTTACCATATTAATGTCTTTATATGGTCTTTCACATATTTTTGACTTGAGATTCTAGTTTTCTTAATGGCTTTTTGTTTCTTCTCTTCATGGACAATGCCTCCTTATCATTCAATTCAGTTCAGATGTTTCTCTTCTGCAAAGTATTTCTAGACTCACCCAGATAGAGTCAGTTCTTTCTTCTGTAGACCCACAGCACTTAGAGTTGGTTTTGTTTCAGTACTTCCCATACTAGGTGATATTTATCATTTAAGTAGCTCTCCTTCCTACATTTACCATAAACTCTCAGAAATTACATGTAGTCTTATGCATTTTTTTATTTCCAGTGCCAAGTACAAAAGCTAACACTTAAAAATCTGCTTTAGAGGAACAGGAAAATGAGCTAGTTATATTGGAATAAATTCCTTCAGACAGCAGGTTGATACAACCGACATGACATTATTCTTGATCTTACATAAGTCTTTTGTTGAAGCTAATGCTCTGTACCATTTCATGCTTCCTTTGTCTAAGCTGTTTTACATTTTCCTTGATCCTGGACTTGTTAGGGCCATGGCTAACACATGGCATGTATAAAATGTCCAGATACTTAGAACAGTTAAGATATTACATTTTTTGTCCTTATTAAACTGTTTTACCATATTGAAGGCATTTCTCTGAGGACAAAATATATTTAACAACTTTACATTTGTTTATTGACATTGATATATGCTCTTTTGGGAAATGTATGCTTAAATCTCTTGCACATTTTTAAATCGGATTTGTAATTTATTTATTTATCTATTTATTTTTTATTGCTAGGAATTCCTTCTATTATCTGAACATGTATTTTGCCAGATCATGTATTTTGGATACTTCTTCCAAGTTTATACCTTGCCCATTCAAAATATGTGTACAGACACATACACACAAAGAAATACATATTAAATTACATAAAATTAAAATTATGGGCAAAATAATTATGTGATTCAATAATATTTTACCGTATGTAAAAGGAGAAATAGATGGGATAGGTGAGGAAATAAAATATTTTTAAAGAAATTAGGTTTCACTCTAGATGCAACTAAAACAGTTAAAATCTGGTGGTCATGATTAGATTTATGTCATTACATAATCATTTCGATTACTCCTTAGTAACTGTTTACAGTGAAGAAAGGTGAAAACTGAGACTACTCTGGAAGCAATGCAGTTTTCCAGGCAAAATATAATGATTGCTTACGCTAGATTAGTAGAGTTTGACGTGGTAGCAAGAAGGACCTATTTTGCAGAAATAACTGCTATGACTTTGTACTACAGTGCACATAGAACAGATTGAATCATTTCCCAACCCAGGTACCACATTTACTTTGCTGAATTTTCATTTGTGGTAAACTACTGCCATGTGGACCCTGTGTATACAGGGTATATTCAGTGCTAGATCAACAGTCTTACTCAGTTGAAGCTTTTCTCTTCTGACATGCCTGGCCTAAAAAGAATAGCCAGAAGAACTAGAGCAGGCTTTTTAGAAGATCTGGGCACTTCTCTTCCTAGTATGTTCTGACGCCAAGAGTGCTTAGGAAGCACATGGCTAACTCATTCCAACATGTTTGTTCTTTGAAATCTTTTAATCCCTTTCTCTGCATCGGGTAAGGATGATCTGATCGATTAATAAAACTGGGAACAATCAAGTACAGTGCTCATGTTTACATTAGCAAACTTTTTAAAGGGTTACAAACACAGATAGTTGTTCAATGTAAGACATTAAATGCAGTCATTATCTTATGTTCCATCCTCTTGGTTAAGAAACTTCAAAATCTCAAAGCACTAATTCTAACTTCCCACCCACTCTGCTGCCAATTTTATGACATTCCTTGGTAAATTACAGATGTAAACACTTTGATCATTATTCTGATACTGCTTAGTTGATTTCCAGATAAACTGATTTGGAAAATAATCCCTTAGCAAATGACAATGAGGGGTGAGGCAATAGTTGATTTGTTAGTTCCTTTGACAAGAGTGGCCAAAGATAAAGTACTTAAAATAGGTATGTGGGGAGGTAGATAGCAGGACTATTGATGCAGTCTTTGAGTGCATCTCAGAAGTTCTTAATCCAATCCTCAAAAGTCTAATTCCATTTGACCAATAACACAACATATGTATTATCACTATGAATAGTTCATTAAGTCAAAGCAATCAAATAAATTAAATGAATAAATTTCTGTATTTAGTTTTCACAGATTATAGCCTAACTGCTAGAAAAAGCAAGAGAACATGGGTTCAACAGTTATTTTAGACAATGCAATCAGGATTGTCCATCCAGTCCTGCAAGAAAGGCATTTATTTCTCTCTCCAAGGGATCAACTCTCTTAGAGCATTATCCCTTGGTGATAACTGTAATGAATAGCTTCTAGGTTGTTAGCTTTCTTCTACTTACATGGAAGATAGTCTTGTGGGCTTTCACATAATCGTCACCAATTCTAAATAGCCCACATTTCCCTGAAGGTCTGTTTCTACAACATACTATTCCATACATATTTATATTCAGTTAATATTCACTGAGAGCACCTGAAGTGTTTTCTAGCTTAAGACAAAACGAACGGAGAGGGTGAAACATGCATTTTGAAAGGGAAGGATAATTGTGATTTACTATAAGATCGGAGATGAAGCATCAGGACAGGAAGGGACTAAGCCAGTTCAGGGAGCCTCAGAAGCAGAACCTACTACTTCTCCCTGGAGGGTCTTCATGTAAAGTGACTTACACAGAGAACCTCCCAAGCTTTGTGCTCTCTATTCTCAGTTCCAGTTACTTAGAGAGAGAATATGCCTGGCCCAGATCCAAACCAGATACATTAGCTATACTTAGAACAAGATCAGACAGCACTGAAGTATCCACTCAAAGTTCTGTTCTGTGTCTTCAAAGTCGATCCCACAAAAGAGAACAGCTGTGACGCAGAGCTGTTTAAAGAGGTATCTCACAGCTAAATAGTGTTCTAGGAGCTTCACATACTTTATATCATTCAATCTTCACTTCCAAATTATTTCACAATTGAGGAAACTGGCTACAAAAGACTCAACAACCCACCCAGAAAAAATGACAAAACCACTACTTAAACCCCACTCTCTTAGACTCCAAGAACAGTAAAAACAGATTTTTAAAATCATTCTAAGTGCACAGAAGTATTTTCAAAGATCAGTGAAATATTATGGGTACTCAGACTGTCTGTATTACTGTATCTTAAATTGTGTAAGAAAAAACTTAGTGCCAGATATTTTGAAATGAAAAACAGATAATTTTTATAGGAAATTAAAAATAAAAGGAAAGAAGGGGCTGTCATATCAATGTGTCCAAATTTCATTAAATGAGTTTTAAAATTTCCATTGTACTTTAGCATCAAAGACAAACATTTAAAAAAGAAATTCAGTCATCAAAATTAAAACGTTTTTTTCTTGGCAATCATAAAGGACCTAATGTCTGTTAAAATAAATTTATAAACTGTGTATCTGTGGCTGTCTTAGGCACAGAAGACTGTATGTTAGAATTGTTATTAAATATGTGTTTTACTGATTCTAAAGATGATTTACTCTTTGTATTGTTTATGGGCATTTTTTTCCTCTGCATTCTTGTAATTACTTCATATCTGTGAAAGGAAAAAAAAGAGAGATAGGCTGTTAAGGGTTAAAACATAGTAAGAAAAGAAACAGAGAAAGAGAGGAGAGAGAAGAAAGAAGGAAAAGGAAAAGAAAAGAAAGAAGAATTTTTCTTTATATTTTAATATTAGCTCTTTTGTTTTATTTTAGAATTCATCGCAGCCACTTTTTAGAACTTAAATTTCGTTCCTCTTAGTAGTGCAGCCCAACTGCTCCCAGGACAGTAACCTGAATTTCAGTGAACTTGAACTTGTCTCTCAAGTTGGGATTACAGTGTACTTGTAAGGTATCTCTGAGGTCCTACTGAAATTCCATTTCTATGGAGATTAGACTGGAACCTGAAATCAGGAATAAGAAAGTGAAATACTAATGTATTTTTTCTTTCAAGGACTGCTATAGGGCATTTTTCCCTCTTGCTATGAGGGGTTATTCCAGAAACTTTTGTGTTTATTGTGTTTTGCTTGATAACACCTTGAGAGCAAACTATTTATTTGATTCACTGTTTTCATTAGTGCCCCAATAATTAAAAACTGATGTTTGTTTTTTCCATGAGATTATTTTTTTCTTCCTCCACTTTTTTATTTGTTATTTTTTCTATGTTCACGAATTGCTTTGGTCATTACTAGTGATTTGTGCAAATCTGGGCATGAAGCCAAATGAGAATATGAGAAGTATGACAGAATGACTAGCAACTAAATGGTTTTCTTGATGATTAGCTCCTTCAAAGAAATTTCTTTTGCTAGCTATCCACCCTCACACTCTCTTTGAGGTTTGGTGTTAAATCAAATTTTAGATAAATTGAGAAATGATTAAGATGGCATTATTCTACAACTGTAATTATATTTAGCTGTTTTATGTTGATGCAGAATTTTTAAATGAAGATGCTTCTGGTTACTGTGATATATGGACCTCTATGAAAGAATTGGTACTATTTTGCTAAGTAATTTGTCTGAATTAAAAGAAAAAAATATATGCCCCTCTTTTGTTTTTTCCCTAGTTCTCTATTCCAGCCCTTTAGTATAAAAATTAGTTTTAAAAGCTTCTGGACCTATCAAAGTTCCTCCTGGCACTTGGAGGTGCTATCTCCATCATTCTATTCTCTGCTTTTATGAATTCAACTTCCTGAACTTCCACATATAAATACAATAGTCAGGCATTTGTCTTTCTGTATCTGGCTTATTTCACTTAACATAGGTTCACTCATGTTGTGGTACATTACAGAAGTTTCTTTTTTATTGCTGAATAGTATTCCATTGTGTATATATATCATATTTTCTTTATCCATTTATTGTTTACAAACATTTAGGGGTGATAAGTTCAAGAAATTCATTATACAACATCATGACTATAGTTAATATATTGTAATCTTAACAAAGGCTAAGGCAGTAGAGTTTAAATGCTGTCACCAAAAAAATTATAACTATGTGGGGAAACAGATATGTTAATTAGCCCAATTCAGCCATTGCACAACTTTATATAGATTTCAAAAAATGTTGTATGTGATGAATATATACAGTTTTATTTGTCAATCAAAAAATAAAGTAAAACATTCAAAAAGGTCATTTGCTACTTCCAGAAACTTGGAAGAACTGCTTGTTTATACAAGAATGTTCATATATACTTTTATTTTCATGTGCATTTTCCTATAAAAACAAGCCTTAGTTGTCTACCTCTGGAACAATTTCACATCCACATTCTGCTCAAACTATTAGGGATTCATTGCTTTATTATCTGTGAATTCATATCTAAGCTAAAGTTTGCACATATAATTTTCTATATTCAGATTTGCTAGAATTAGCTAATTTAGCTGAGCATTCTATTATTTTTCTCTGTATTACTCATTATATATCATGCTTCCACACCCTCTCCTATACTTGGAAATAATAGTTGTTGAATTATCTCTTTTCATGGATATTTAGCATAATATCTGTGAGATTTTAATGTGAATCATCCCAGTGAATAATGTTGGTCATCATGTTCACATATTTACTGTTTGTATATGATCCTTTTTATAGTCTGTTTAGTTTTTGCCAATTTTATAATATGCCATCTTCTTACAAGTTGAAAAATGTCATACATATTCTAGTTAAAATTCCTTGTTAGATATATGCAATGTAAATATTCCCTCTTCCACCTTGAGTAGGTGGATAGTTGGTATATTAATCTGTTCTCAAGCTACTAATAAAGACATATACAAGACTGGGTAAATTACAAAGGAAAAAGGTTTAATTCACTACAGTTTAGCATGGCTGAGGAGGCCTGACAATCATGACAGGAGGCAAAAGAGTAGCAAAGTTATGTCTTACATGGGGGCAGGCAAAGAACCTTGTATAGGGGAACTCCCCTATATAAAACCATCAGATATCGTAAGACTTACTCACTATCACAAGAACAGCATGGGAAAGACCTGACCCTATGATTTAATTATTTCCCACCAGATCCCTCTCATGACATGTGGAAATTATGAGAGCTACAATTCAAAATGAGATTTGGGTGAGGACTGAGCCAAACTGTATCATTTCACCCCAGGTTCTTCCCAAATCGCATGTCCTCACACTTGAAAACCAATCATGCCTTCTCAACAGTCTCCCAAAATCTTAACTAATTTTAGCATTAATTCAAAAGTCCATAGTCCAAAGTGTCATTTGAAACAAGGCAAGTCTCTTCTGTCTATGAGCCTGTAAAATCAAAGTCAAGTTAGTTACTTCCTAGATGCAAAGGAGGTACAGGTATTGGGTAAATACACCTGTTGCAGATGGGAGAAACTGGCCAAAGCAAAGCCTCTGCAGGCCCCATGCAAGTCTGAAATCCAGCAAGGCAATCAAATCTTACAGCTCCAAAATGATGTCCTTTGACTCACAGTCTCAAATCCAAGTCACGCTGATGCAAGAGGTGGGCTCCCATGGCCTTGGGCAGTTCCACCTCTGTTGCTTTGCAGGATACAGCTCTCTCCTGGCTGCTTTCATAGGCTGGTATTGAGTGTCTGTGGCCTTTTCAGGCACATCGAGCAAGCTGTAGGTGGATCTACTGTTCTGGGGTCTGGAAGATGATGGTTCTCTTTTAGCAGCACCACTAGTCAATGCCCCAGTGGGGACTCCGTGTGGGGGCTCCTACCCTACATACCTCTTCTTCACTGCCTTGGAGGAAGTTCTCCATAAGGACTTTACTCTTGCAACAGTCTTTTGCTTGGACATCCAGGCATTTCCATCCATTCTCTGAAATCTACACAGAGGTTCCCAAACCTCAATTCTTGACTTCTGTGCATCCATAGGCTAAATACCATGTGTAAGCTGCCAAGGATTGGGGCTTTTACACTCTAAAGCCATGGTCCAAGCTGTACCTTGGCCCTTTAGACACAGCTGGAGCAGCTGGAATGTGAGGCACCAAATCTCTAGGCTGCATACAGCATGGGGGCCCTGGGTCCTACCCAAGATACCATCTTTTCCTCATAGGACTCTGGGCCTGTGATGGGTGGGGCTGCCACAAAGATCTTTGATATGCCCTGGAGACATTTTCCCCATAGTCTTGGTGATTAACATTAAACTCCCTGTTATTTAGGCAAATTTCTGCAGCAAGCTTGAATTTCTCCTCAGAAAATAGGTTTTCCTTTTAGATTGCATTATCAGGCTGCAAATTTCCCACTTTTAATGTCTGCTTCCCTTTTAAATATGAGCTCCAATTCCAAATCATATCTTTGTGAATACATGAAACAGAATGCTTTTAATAGCACCCAAGGCACCTGTTGAATGCTCTGCTGCTTATAAATCTCTTCTGCCAGATACCCTAAATCATCTCTCTCAACTTCCAAGTTCCACAGATCTGCAGGGCAGGGCCAAAATGTCACCAGTCTCTTTGCTAAAGTGACTCTTGTTATCAAGAGTCACTTTTGCTCCAGTTCCCAATAAGCTTCTCATTTCCCTCTGAGATCACCTCAGCCTGGACTTTATTGTCCATATTACTATTGGCATTTTAGTTGAAATTATTCAACAAATCTCTAGGAAGTTCCAAACTTTCTCCAATTTCCTATCTTCTTCTGAACCCTCTAAACTGTTCCACCCTCTGCCTGTTAGCCAGTTCCAAAGATACTTTCACATTTTCAGGTATCCTTACAGCAGCACCACACTCTACATATATGAATTTACTGTATTAGTCTGCTCTCATGTGCCAATAAAGACATACCAGAGACTAGGTGATTTATAATGGAATGAGGTCTAATTGACTCACAATTCCACTTGGCTATGGAGTTCTCACAATCATGGCAGAAGGCAAAGGAGGAAGAGTCACATCATACATGGCAGCAGGCAAGAGAGCTTGCATAGGGGAACTCCCGTTTATAAAACCATCAGATCTCATGAGGCCTATTTACTATCATGAGAATAACTCGGGACAGACCTACTTGAATGATAATGGGGTTATGGGAACTACAAATCAAGATGAGATTTGGGTGGGGACACAGTCAAACTATATCAGTTGGACCTTTATTTCGTCCTCTTCCTTCTCTTCCTCCTCTTCTTCTTCCCTTCCTCCTTCATCTTCCTCCTTTTTCTTCTTCTTTCTTCTATTTTCTTGATATTTTAATGCCTTCACAAGGTATCAAGTTTTATTTTATGGTCTGTGCCTTGTATCCCTTAGGTGATAAACATTTGCCTAGTCAAGGTTCCAAAAGTTTTTTGTTTTTTTTTCCCCCTGGATGTTTTATACTGTTAGCTTTTACATTTTGACCTAATTTTTTGTTATGGTGCAAGAGAAGAACTAAAGTTAACTAAAGCTAATTTTTTTTCACATGAAATACAGTTGTTGCTGCACCATGTGTTGAAAAGACTTTCATTTCTTCATTGAATTTCATCAGCACTTTTGTTGAAAGTCAATTGACTATATATTTGTGGGAGTATTCCTTGATTCTAAATTCTTTTTCAAAGGTAATAACTCTTTTCACTAATACTTAGTGATACAATTTTTTGGTAACTCATGGGATCAGTATTCTAATTTCGTTTTTCTTTTTCAAAATTTGCTTTGGTCAGTCTTGGTCATTTGACTTTTTCTAGATTTAGTTTCCTTTCCTAAAAGTTACTTTGGGTCCATGATAGTTACGTATATTTATGGGGGCACATGTGATCTTGTAACACAAGCATCCAATGAACAATGATGAAATCTGAGTAACTAAGGTATACATCACCTCAAGAATTTATCATTTCTTTGTTTTAGAACATGCTATTCCTACTCTTTTCATTATTTTTAAATTTATTATTAGTTAGCTTACTGTGTTAGCATATACTATAATCATGCTATCTGTATTTTTGTACTCATTAAGCTGGGAAGAGTTTTAAATAAATTTTATACATATCATCTCAATTTCTTTAAAAGAAAAGATGTTGGCCAGGCTGGTCTCAAACTCCTGACCTCAAGTGATCCGGGGGAAAAAAAAAAAAGACTACTTTGCTAAGATTTTATTTGGAAATATGTAAAATATAATCACAAAATTAAAAATAATAGAAAAGCTATTGATTAAAGCAGGATAAATCTTATAAAACATATTGCTAAATAAAATAAGCCAAATTCAAGACAAAATATGCCCTTTGTAGAAAGTTAAAAAATAAGCCAAATACATGTATGGGTGCTAGAAATCAGGAAGATGGTCCCTTTGGAGAGGAAAAAAACTTAGTAATTTGGAGAGGATTAGAGAGAGGATTTTTATATACAAGAACAATTGTACTCCTTTATCTGGGTGTTATTTACACATGTGTGTTCACCTTTAAAAAAACAAACAATTTTCATTTTTCTACTTTTGTAAATAGATATTTCAAAATTATTTTTCAAAGAAATTAAGCATATTTTTGTGAGAAAGTGTAGGTGTGATTACAAATTATAAATTGTATAAAATATGTATGTGGGGGTATGTATGCAGTTAGTTTCAGAAGTAGTTGTTAAAAGGAGTTCATGTTAAAGGAGTTATTGAAAACCAATAATGCCTGAAGTCCTTCTAAAAGCTTTGCCTTTCTGATTTTCTGTCTCTGTTTTCCCAACTATTTTCTAATTCCTCTCCCTTTCTTGTCCTTTTTCTCATAGGCAGCAGCACTAATCTTCTGCCATATTCCCCCAGATATGGACTCTGATCTAGCTGTCATACTTCTCCAAAATACTAGTTGATAAAGGCTTGTGGTGTCACTCCCTTGAGGGGTGTATTCATTTTAACATAAACCATGAAGATCAATGATCCTATGAGACAACTGAATGTGTCAGTAATGTTGAAACTTCAGACTTCATGAACAAAGAGAATGAGGAATTCTTTTGATCAGGAACTCTAGTTGGTTTTTGAGTAGAACTGGCAAATTTTGGATATAGAATTTGCCTTTCAAGCTAGATCTAAAGAATGGCTTCACTTTCACTAAGCCACTCAAGTTTCCCTAAACTATCTTCAGTGAAGATTTTTTAAAATCTCTTGTATTTTATCTTCTGTGGTAAGCTTTACAAAACTTCAAGTTAAGACATGTAATACTATTCATTATCATAGTCTCATGGTTGAAGAGAGAACCTAAAAGTTATGTTAACGCAACCAATGCATTGTTTGTAGAATTCTTCCACATTATTACAAAATATTTCTTGCCCCTTTTCTTGGACATCTGTAAGACACTTACAACCTCATAGGAAACTACGTTATATTTCATACATCTCTAATCATGCATTACTCTGTTCAGTTATCTTAACGCATTAAAATATATCTTTTACTTCTTGAAAATACTTGAGACATACATGGATCTTCAAACAGTCTTCTTTCCTTATGCACCACATCTTATTTTCTTCAAATGTATCACATATTTAATAGTTTGGACTTTGTTCATTATCCTGGTCTTCCATCATTGATCAGGTTTTACCTTCCTTTAGGTTTTATACATAGAACTTGTATAAACCATAATGTAACTTGGTTAACCAGAATTTTTTTCAGGGCTGAAATAAATATTAACTGGTTGACATTACTTTCTAGGTATCACTGTAGAGGGAACTGGCAAAAATGCACCTATCTCTTGAAGACCTGTGAATACTGAGAACATTAATAAGAATATCTTACATTATATTTGGAATTAGAAGATTGTATTTAAACCTTGGCTTGCCTATGCATTGTCTAGGCTACCTTTAGCAACTTTGTTTTTCCAAGCCTTAGTTTGTTGATCTAATAAGATTAAAATAGGGTTTGTGTAAGGTATTTATTAAGGTAACATATGTGAAAGCCCACGAGAGAACACTTGATACATAGTTATAGCTCAATAAATATTACCTGACTCCAAAGTACAAGAGAAACTTAACTCAATATTTTGATCATGGTGACCTTTCAACACTTTCCAAAATTATGCCAGATGGCAGCTGTTACCTTCCAATTATAAGACTGGTCATAAATAGAGGGTGTGTTATTCATGCTGTCTGACTTCACCACCTGCTAAAGCTTGGCATGAAATGTAGGCTTGAGATATAAAAATTTTCCTTTTTGGGTGTAATTTATACTGACTTCCACTCTCTCCCCAAGTTGTATGTTTAAAGAGACCATCTTCTCAGCATAACTATGATTTTGGAAAGGTTAACTAAACACTTAAATATTCAGTTACCATTAAAGTCTATTAAAAGTAAATCTACATTAACACTTAAACCACTATGATTAGTGCTGTACAGTGAACATTTTATCATTTTGCAGACCTTAATATACTTTTATCTTTGAGGCAACTGAGCTCATTAAAAACTGCTGTTTGCTGAAAAAAACATAAGAACTTTATGATGCAGAGTGACCGACATCATTAATCTCATTCTAAAGATTTGCAAACACTGCATACTCCAACAATGGAGGGTTATTCTAGGGAAAGGCCATTTTTGAAAATAATTTTTATTTGAGTCAAAATTGTGAGGACTTACATGTGAGTCAATATGATATGAAAAATGAAAAATGCATCCCAACGGAGCAATTGCCAAAAGCTCAAAATTACTCAACAAACTCTTCCAAGTCTTATTGGTGATATATTGATACTGACATTTTAAAAACCAATACTTTACTATCCGGATACAAATGAATCAATATTATAGTTTTTAGAATCTTTAAGCCAGACACATTTTCATTTTGGAAGGATACAAACCTCAGTCCCCTGCTTCGATCCCAACTCCAGGCTTATGAGTTATGAACTTTGAATTTGTGACTTTAACTATGTGACTTCAATGTAATTATCCATCAGAATGTGTATAACATTGCATACATATTGAACAGACCAGAGACTGGAATGAGTTAAGAAGACAGTTATTATTAAGTACTCAGTAAATTACAGCATTAGTTGCTGTTTGCTTATAGAATTAGTGTTAATAGACTAAATGTTCTCTAAAGTTGTTAAGTTCTAAGAGTAACTTTCCCATCCTGTTAGGTTTTTTTTTACATCAGTACCCCTTACCAACTGCTATTCTATAATTTGCTTACTTGGTTAACAGGTTCTTTTTTTCCCATTCCAGGGAAGAAGAAAAGACAGAACAGAGGAGAGTAATGTGAGTCATCTGCACCTGAATAGTAATTAATATATTATTTAGTCCTGAGAGTCTTCTGATTGTTGAGTAATAAGATAATGAAAATTAAGACTGAATATCATTTTAGAGTCCAGGACAGTCTGCACACACCCTGACTATCACACATCTTGGGCACAGCCTCATCTGTTCAAGCAGGGGAAGCTGTGCTAGATCTGAAATCTATGTTCACCTGGAACCTGACAAGTTAACCTTGGAGAAAACCAAATGGTTTCTAGGTCTTTTCAACTTTTGATGTTGCTCCACTTCCTGACTACCTGAACAAGCTGAATTCTCCCATATTTAGAAGTACAGTATGTTTTATTATTTCTGTACCAATTTAATATAATGGAATATTAAAACATCATTACTATTTTTAGATTTTAATTTTGATTGCCTTATAGCAACTTTAGGGTAGCACTTCAATTTACATGCTCTTCAAAATGCGACCAGAAAAGTAAGTTAAACTAAAAGTATACTAGAAATTATATAATCTTGAAATCATTTTCACATGCTACAATTTTGTTTAAAAGCTAGCTATACACAGTTATTTGATTATTCTCAATTGGCATTTTAGGAATCTGAGACTCAGAAAGATAAAGCCTCTTGTTTTATCAAATAATTAGTTTGCAACAGCACTGTGATTTATTGAAAAAACTTATTACATATTTATCTTGTTCCCTCTTTGTCATCATTCCAGTGAAAAAATACAGAAAAGGGACCTGCTCTAATATAGCTCATGTACTAGGAAGGAAAGATGAATAAACACATGTAAATGAAAAGATATATGAGCTATTAAAAAAGTAAAATAATGTAGTGGTTGATAAACTACTTTCGATGAGAGACCCAAATAATTTAGATCAGCTTCTTGTGAAAAGAGAATGATGAGGAATATTTGATTAGATAAATGGGAGATGGCCAGGAATTATTTTGCTGACAGACTGAGCATTTTGGTAGTTTAATTTGCTTTGGATCCAATGCAAGAAGAATTGGGCATCAGAAGTTTGGCATGTAGGCTAAGCACAATAGACCAAGAGATTCATTTGTGATTGTGAAAGATAAAAAGAAAGGAAACGTAGTGTTGTATTTCTCAAGACAGAAGCACATTCTTATGGACAATATCAACAGTCAAGAGAAAACTGCAACATGAAGGCAGATTCCTTTTCTGTGCCATTTGTTGGAAAATTAAGAGACAGAGTGGGCACTCAACAAATATTTGTTGACTAAAGTAAAGGAGTCTTAGCACTGTGCTATTTGAAAAACCAAGTCACTTTATCTTCCTGACCCTTAGGTAAGGCCAAATAGGAAATAATAAAAATACTGTTCATAGTCAAGTTAGGTGGAGAAATTAAAATACATGAAAGTGATCTGAAAATCGTAAGTCTATGAAGGATCATTTCAGGCACACTGATTACCAGGCAAAATGACTCTAAGACTATTTTGAGACATCCATGAATATGGCAACTGATATTGAATATCCACTTCATGTTACAGTCAAGACCATTCTGGGCTCAAGTCTCGGCAATCAGTAGGTGTCAATGACTTTTTTGAAAACGAATTAGTAATAAGGGTCCAGAAGGGAACCACTGGGTACTAGAGGCAGGTTATTAAATCAAATAAGGAAAAAACCTTGAAGATAATGGAGGAAATTCACCTGGAATCATACCCATAAATATCACAAAAATTAAAAAATAAAAATGAATGTATCAAATGCAAAAAGATAGGAAAAAGACTAATTGGCCCTAGCCATGAAAGAAAATTAATATTTAAAAAATAAGAAAGGCCAAACAAATGAAAGAAAATTTCTTTTTTTCTGTTTTGTCTTTAACCATGTATAATACATTCAAGCAACAGAAAGTAGTAAGATGTGATTTATGATACTCTAAACCTTCAAAATGTTAAATAAAGATAAGTGTATAGACACATGAAGAAACACTATTTTTATTGGGATAGAATTTACATTCAGTTCCGTGATAAAGGAACTAACTGTCTATACCCATGTAACCACCACCTCAATTAAGACATAAAATATCACCATTGCTCTAGTGAATTCTCATGTGCCCTTTTCCATCAATCCATTTACACCTGAAAGGTAAGAGATTTTTAGTTGAAGCATCAGAGTTTAATCTTGCCTGTTCACAAACTTCATATGAATGGAATTATATAGTATATATTTTTCCTGTCTGGCTTATTCTCCTCAGTATATCTTTGAGATTCATCAGTTTGTTATGCAAGTTTCACTTGATAAATCTGTTTTAGTGCAGTGTAGTAGCCAATTGTTTGATTATACCACAGTCATCTATTCATTTCCTGGTTGATAGACATATTTTAATTGTAGAGTTGACCATTTTCAATGTGGAATCATATGATTAAAGCTGCAAAGTATAGTCTTCTCCTTTTATGGGTATATGTTTTAGCTTCTTTTGGGTAAACACTTGGTAGTGAAATTTCTATGCCAAGATGTGAGTGTATGTTTAATTAATTAAGAAACTGTTAAACTATTTGGCAAAGTTGTTTTACAGTTTTACACTTTCAGCAGCAATAGCTTTATATTTTCCTCACCAGCATTTGGCGTCAACAGCATTTTAAAATTTTAAGCATTTCTTACGAATATAGTGTTATCTCATCTTTTAAACTTGTATTTCTTTGATGACTAATGACAGTGAACAATTTTTCAAGAGTTTATTTGTCTTTTGCATATCTTCTATTGTAAAGAGTCTGTTCAACTCTTTTATCCTTTTTATTGGAATACTAGTCATTGTATTTTTCTATTAAAAGAAAATTTATACACTTATTAATAGATATAACATATAATGCCTATATATGATATTCATTATATATATAAGGCATACCTATTATGCCTATATAGTAGATATATAGATCTACTAATAGGCATATATATCTATTATATAAAATAGGCATTATATATATATAAAATAGGTGTTTTATATGTAATAGCTATTACATATATAATAGATATATATAGCTAATAGGTATTATATACAATAGGTAAGCATAAGTATCTTATATGTAAATATAAGAAAAATTATGTGTCAGAGATATCTATTTTAAATATTTTCTGCCTGTCTGTGACTTTATGTTTCACTTACTTAATGAGGTATTAGTATGTACAGAAGCTTAAATTCCAATAAAGTGTTTTTGCATACTAAGAATTTCTTAACCTAAGGCCGTTTTTATTTTCTAAAAGCTTTATTGTTTTATCTTTTAGGTTTGGGTCTATGATCCAAATTAAAGTAATTTTGTATATAGTATGAGGTAGGGGTTGAGGGTAGTTTTTATAAGGGAGTAGGCAGTTGATTTAGCACCATTTGTTGTAAAGAATTTTTTTTTCTCATTGCATTAACTTGGTGCCTAAGGTGGTTACTCTGCAGTACAGATAGATAATTATCTATACTTTGTTCAGTTTTTACTTTTTTTTCCTTTTTTTATATATATGGCTGATATATTTCTGTTGATAAGTGGACACTGTAACTAATACATTATAATGGTTCTTGATTTTGTGAATTCTTGGTTTTGTAATAGTAGACAGCTAACATACTTGGATTCAAACCACAAGCAATCTTTTCCTTGATAGGCAGATGCTGATACATTTGTTCGTTCCTGTGCCTTCTAGATGGTGGTTTTTTCCTGGCTCTCTGTGAGTCTCCCACATGCCAAAGATTTGAGCAGAGATGGGGCTCTGATTCATTGTGGTTCTTTGCCTTTGTAAATTTCTTCTTAAATTCCAGCTGCTCTCCCAGCTATGTACTCTATTCTCTTTTGCCAAGCTACCTAAACTGAGCATGGTTGAAGTATATGCTCAGATAAGAAAAGCACCACATTCACATATCTGGCTCCATATATCCAGTGTGAGTAAGAACTGTAAGAATAGCTAAGTGTAAAAAATTGGAAATTACGCAAATTGAAAGACATGCCATTCAAAAAGAATAGAATAATTTAAAATGCACCCAAGGAATTTCCAGAAATAGAAAAAAAGTTGGTTAATGAAATTAAAATGGATAAATTAGTAGTGGTTCAACTTCCTTTTTCCTAAATAACACTGCAGCATTTTTAGGGAAAGTCTCTTAACAGCTGTATATATGATTCTTCATTCACAGTATTTTCCTTAGCACTTTAATATTATTATTCAGATAGTCTATTTTCTGTCATGAGAAGATTTATCTTTGTTCTTTACCTGCTTTTTTGCTATGCCTCTGGATTTTCCTTTTACTTGTATTTTTAAAATATATTAGATATTATTTTAATTATTTTTTACCTGTCAGTCAGGAGTTTGAGCAGTGTATCCTAAAATTTGAGTCTTACTCCTCACATAACTGTGCTAGAAAGATTGCCCTTATCTATTTTCAGCTTTCTCCCTTCTCTGAATTCCTGACTTCAAGTGTCTCCAGCCAAACAAGCTGCCAGTGTTTCCTCTCATAATGTTTGCAGAGTTATTCCCATGAGGGCTGGGTCAGTGAGCCACAAAGTCACAGTTCTTACCTCCTTTTAATTGTAGTTTTATTCAACTAAACTCCTTTCTAGATTTCGTCAGCAGCTGAAGCATTTCATTTTTTGAAATAGTTACTTTTTAAAATTTTTCTACTTTTTATATTTGTTGTTTGCCAGAATTTTGTGTAGGAGAATATTTCTTCTTTCTTATGTCTGTTTTACAAATGTATATCTCTGTGTTTCCTGTCAATTATTAAATAAAATGTGCTAAAATTCATTAGTTTCCCCTTTTAATTATCTTAGCTGTTGCTTTGTTTATTCTTACAGTATTTTGTTAGGTGTTTATAGTCTCAAAATTGGTAAATAATTTTGGTGAAATTGTATTATTTTTAGTTATAGTATGAATTATCTTACTTTGCAATGTATTGGGATATTGCAAATATCAAAATGCATTTTATACAGTTCTCCACACACAACAATTTTTTGTATCCAAATCAATCCATCTATATTTGGCCTGACCCATTTTCCCCATTTTATGCCAATGTTCTAAGTTCAAATCTTTTTAATTATGTTTCCTGCCATTGGTAAGTGGACAGCAACCTTACCCCCAGTATGGGGTTAGCAACATTCTGTGAGTCAGTGCTTCCAATCAACATTCAGCTGATCTGAGATTTTT
Organism: Saimiri boliviensis; assembly: GCF_048565385.1. Lineage (NCBI taxonomy): Eukaryota > Metazoa > Chordata > Mammalia > Primates > Cebidae > Saimiri > Saimiri boliviensis. Next base: position 38,481,693 of record NC_133465.1, read on the forward strand.
AGTAGTTGTGTGACACCAGTTGCTAAAATAATCTTAATAATTGGCAAAAGCATCCACAATGAGATTTTCAAAGGATATCCTTCAGTAATCCATTCATCCCTTTCCCTGCCAGGAGAATGAGAAGCCTCTTTAAGGAATGGAATAACTACAACCTTATAGAATTTTAATATCCCCTAAATATCACCAAAATCACATATTGATAAGACAAAAAAGAGTATATTCTTACTACAGTAAGAGAGAGCATGGAGTTTTAGTTGTACCTTGGTGGTGGGGGAAGGGCAAAATCAAGATATGTATGAGATTTTGAAGTTTAGTTTACAGTGGGTTTTCAGTTTCAGGGCTTTATTAAACTGAGAAAGGATCATAATATAATAGTTTAAGACTGGTGGACATAGCCAGGTAGGGGTTTTGAGAAGTCAAGAGAGTCAGAGTATTGAGATATAAACATCATTTGATGAATTCTTAAAACAAGTTTATAGATCTTTCAAAAAGTACCTGAAAGGAATAACAAAGTTATTTTCATTCCTGAAAATGATCTTCCTGAGGAGGAGTTTCCTGGAACAGTAAAGTTAAATTGCTAAAGATAGTTCAAGAGTAAAGTCCTTTTAATCGAGATAGTAAGCTGTATGTGTACATTTCCCATCTAGACTAATTTAATCTTGCTTTCTATATTTGTACATTTTGATCATGATAATACGTGTGGCTAATTACTAAATACCATACTAACACTTCTTCCCTTCTGCTACCTATAGATACAAAATTGACATCCACTTTCATTTCTCTCTGTTTTCCAAAAAACTTCTTTTGCGTCTTTGGCATGACATTTATATGCTAGGTCTGACATACAAAGTATCAAAAACTGGAATGGCTTAAATAACAGAATTGTATTTTCTGACAGCTTTGAAAGACAGACATCCAAGATCAAGGTGTCATCAGTGTGGCTGGTTCTTCTGAGGCCTTTCCCCTTTGCTTAGAGATGGTGGTCATCTCCCTTTGTCTTTACATAGTCTTTCCTCTGTGTGTCTTGTTCTAATCCTCTCTTCTTATAAAAATGCCAGTCAGATTAATTCCTACCCTAATAATCTTACTGTAATTATCTCTTTAAAGGTCCTATTTCAGGATGCCATAATACTCTGAGGTATGGTAGTTTAAAACTTCAACTCTTCTTCGATAAGAATTTTTGGGAGACACAGTTCAGCCCATAATAGGCACCAATGTTACAACAACCACAAACTCTTACACAACTTCTATGAACCGTACCTTTGCTTTCTTGCTGAAAATTAAAACAAACTGGCCTTAAGAATTCTACTTCCCCTGCATTACTCAAAAGTGTAATTTGGTTTGTTGTCTCACATACCATGTACTTGCTCAGTGTTGCTCATTCTAATTGAACATCTTTCTTACTTTACTCCTTGAAAACATTGTGAATCTTATATAATGAGATTCAGGAAATATGATTAAGTATAGAGTTTATTTAAATGCAAAACTTGAAAATTATCACCCAGGAAACACAAACTTCAAATGAATGGGATCAGTGTTCTGAAGTGGGGAAGTTGTTTTACTTACATAGGCCCTTAACAGTTGCAACATTTTTCCAAAGTCATTACATAGTTTATGTTGATTTGATTGGTTGTAGATTGCTACATTCCTAAGAAGGTTGCTCTAACATTCCAGAGAGTCAAGGATCTGAGAGTTTCTAATCTCTGACACCACATGAACTTTCTTAATCATTTATGGGAAAAAGCAAACGTTGTAGCTTTATGCTACGTGACTCAGGCCATATAGCTTCTCTCAAGTCTCTCTCAATGTTCAAAATAATTTGAAGCTCCAACACCTTTAAGTTTCAATTATTTAATTTCACACAATTGTTATTAAACTTTTCCCACTATTAACTCTCATGTTGGCAACTCTCTTGGCTACCCTGCCACATCCTCTCGCACTCTCATTTGTAGATGGCATCTGTCTTTGGCTCACTACCTTTCTTTACCACTACTCCTATCAGTGTAATCAGTCTCATCTGTTTCACCTTGGTGGCTACAAAAGCCTTTCATTTCATTTCACTTTATTGACTCACTTTCATTTGTCCCTGTGATTATGAATTAAATTATGACATCAGATTTCTCAAACATCTCCCTCTGTGATAACCTTCTTCCTTTAATATTCTCCAATAATTCATGAGAATAAAGGTAAAGAAGTTTCCAATCCACTGGACTAACTACATTTTCATTATCAATCAACTACTATGGGTTCTTATTTTCATTTTTACTCTGCCAAATTTCCATTGTTCATCATTGCAATGTTACCTTTATAAGCAACTTAGTAACCTTGTCTCTCTTTTTTTTTTCTTTTGGACCACTAAATGAAATTCTAAGCCTGGTTAAAATCAACTATCTGCTTACTTTGTACTTTAAAGGATACAGATTGCAATGTTATCTGAGAATGTTAGATGTTAAAGTAAGACTGTGATTCAATTACATTTCTCTATTTCTATACGGAATTATGTGCAAAACCTGGGTTAACAAACCTTATGAATCCTATCTAATGCCATAATTTTGCTTTTTAAATAATTGAAATAATTTTAATATATTGGTCCTCTAGACAACTGCCCAGTTGACCCATCCATTAATCTGACTCTCTTTTGGGAGCCCATAATAACATAAAAAGGACTGAGTGGAGTAAATAGAAAAATTATCTATTGAGACTTCATAAGCAAGAGTTCTTAAGCAAAATTTTGTCTGAACAAGTAAAGATTCAATTTTTACCAATATATCCATCAACACTCAAATAAAGTTTCATGTCTATCCGGCATAAGCCCTGATATTAATTAGTTCCTTTAGTATATCTGAGAAAATGTTAAATTCATTTTTTATCTAGGATTATAGTGGATTAATGATATTGAGTATATTATGGATTTAAGGCAGACTTTCAATGACTATGGTCTGTAACAACTGGTTACTATTTATAAAATCAAATTTGCGCAGTACAGAAAGTTATCTTTCTCGAAAATAAATTTTGTTTGGAAAAATATTATAAAAATAAGAATATTTTTCAAATTATTTACAGAGAAGCATCATAGTTTTATCAATGATATAGAACATATGGAAGCATTTAAGCTTCCTGTTATCTGCTGTGACCAAGGATTGGAGTCTTTAAGTTAATCAAATATATAACTAATAGAGTTGATACACATATCATAAGGATTACCAACTCTTGAAGAATGGCTCTGCCATTAAATAAAAGTCTTTCCAAATATATACTAAATATTATTTAGCCTTTATTAGGTGGTTTATTTATCAGTCCTCTGAAGTTTTTGAGGAGAATTAATCTCAATTTGGTTTACATATAATTCTGACCCATTGTGTCAGAATCTTTTAATCTTTTTATTATTGGGAAAATGATTGGAAAAATTAAAAAGTTTTGACAGCATGGACAATCTTTCAAGACACTCATGCTAGAAACCTTCATAAAGAAGAGAAATTTATTTGTATCCAACTGGAAACTGTACACATAAGACAGTGAGATTTTAAGATTCAAACTTTGTTTTATTCATATTTGTATCCCAAACACCCAAATCAATGGCTCTCAAGTTGAATGCATCAAAAAAGAAAAATCAGATGGGAGTAGTTTTGTTTCCATGAAGAATCAAATCCCAACTGCAATACTATTGAAACAGAACTCTTGGGTGCAGGATGTCAGAATTTGTATTCTAACAAGGTTCTTATGTACATGGTTCTTATTTTCCATCTTGAGAATAAATTGAACCCCACTTTTGCTTTTGAAGATTTAATGTGCGTATTAATCACCTAAATATCATATTAAAATATTTATTTTAGTTTAGTATTGCTGGGGTTGGACCTGAGATTTTGTATTTTAAAAAATATTTCAGAGATAGTCAATGCTGCAAATGTGTGGACTGCATTGTAAATAGCCAGAACCCAGCAACAAACCCTCATTTATTATACAGCTCAATAAGCTGGTATTGATTAAAAGAGCATTCCTATCACCATGCCTATACTAGCCTTAAAGTGTTTACTACCTTTTACATTGCACAAATCTCTTATGTATGCTAAATTTTCATATAAAACACTATCTTGGATAAAAGAAAGGATCTTATTTTATATTTCAATCTTCCACAAACCATCTAGCATAATATCTTGGAAATAAAATATTAATAGCAAATTTCTCTGAATGAATGTACAGATCAAAAAAGAACTACACTAATCAACAAATCGATTAACTAGAGAGTACAAGCTGTACTAGTTAGTATAGGTTTTGGGGAACATACTCCTAAATGATGACTAACAAATATAAATTACGTTCATATTTTGCATCTCCAGCTACAATAGCATTATTAATTTTCTCTGTCAGATTTTACATCTTCTCGTCAGTCTTTTACTCTTCAACCAATTCAACCTAGCAATTGCATACTAAAAAGTGCCTTTGCTGAGGTAACTAATGATCCATTAATTTCTAAGACTACTAAACAATTTCCCAACTCTGACCTTAGCACATCTTTGCTGCATCTGACACTGTCTTAAAATCTACTCTTTCTCCTCTTTCATAAGGAAGTGTAGGTTCTCCTCATCTTGTTGCTTCCTCTTTCATCCCACACTTTTCTAGTGCTTACTAAACTTCTTTAGCATTCCTTCTGGACACTTCCACTGACTGGTTTTCCTCTACTCATCTCTAAAATGCTCAGAGTATGCAGATTTCCCTTATTAACCCTCTACCAGTCTCATCCCACACACTCTCTCTAAAGAATACTTTGCATTTTAAAGTTTTAAACCCTCCTCAAGACACTGATGACTCTGAAATCTCCACCTTCAAATTGTACATCTTTTCTAAAGTATTCACATTTTATATCAACTTGCAAATTATTGAATTTTTGTATTCACTTACTTGACCATTCAAATATACCACAGGTACCTCAAATTAAATATGCACATTTAGGATCCATTATGTTTTTCCTTCAAGAAATTCATTTTTTTGGCCTCCACTAATTCTAATAATACCACAATTAGCAGATTTTTCCCAACTAGGACCCTGAGAACAATCCACAAAGTCTTCTTTGTCCTTTACTCTAATCTCCAATTAGTCAAGTCATGATAATTTATTCTCCTAAGTAGTTACCTAATTCAGTGCCTCTCAACATTTATTAAGTATAATAATTACACAGGAAGCTTAGATAACATGTTTCTGCGTAAAACAGATGAATTGGTGCAAAGCTGCTGTTATTTGGGCCTGAGTAGTTGAATATTTTCCCAAGAGTCTTTTTTTTTTGTATCCCATGCAATGTTTTGTATTCTCCCATTGTTTTATAATAATTATTTCTTCTCTCTCAATTACTATAGTAGCATACTCACTATACTTCGCCTCTTCTTCCATTTGGCTCAATACCTTCCTTCTCATGGCTACCAGTGAGATTTACTCAAAGTATGCCTCAAAAAGATATTTAGTTTATATCTTCATCTTTGAAAGTACAATTGTTCTCCCTTAGTCATGAGGGATACATTCCAAGAACCCCAGTGGATTCCTGAAAACGATATGTAATACTGAACCCTATATATATATATATATATATATACTATGTTTTTCCTATACATAACATATGCACTATTAAGTTTAATTTAAAATTAGGCACACTAAAAGTTTAATAACACTAACTAATAATTCATAGACTCACTAAGGACATCAAATATCTAGCCCCTGCCTTTCTCTCCTGCTTTATAATTGTTGACTGAGATTTTTCACACTCAGCAAGGTATTTCTTATTCTTATGCTTTTGTCTTTTTTTCTTTCTTTTCCTTTTTATTTAAATTGCTCTCTAATGCCTCCCTGTCAGTATTATTTGGCTTGCTAAATCTTACTAATTAGTCAAGTTTCAATCAGCCCATCCCCTCTGAGAGGCCTCCCTAGGTAACCTTCCTTCTATGTTTGGTAAAGTTCCTTCCATTAGGCCTACTTCTATAATTAAACTTACTTCAATATATTATAAATGTCCATTTATGCATTGGTTTCTCCCACCAGAACTACCTGTGACCACGGATTGAAGACACATTACTTGTGAATCTCTGGCACCTGCAACAGTGCTGTCGTCTCTGTAATTGTGAAGTCCTTAGTCAAGGAATGCACTGAATTAGATGCCTGTGGCTGTCAGTGGATAGGTGAATATGTCCTCTAGGATTCCCATTCCCCAAGTCCTTCACATATTATAAGTTCATTGTTTTCAATTTTGTCTTGCAAGATATCTTTTTATTGTTCCATATATTTAGTAATCTATATTATTTTTACATTTATAAATGATTTATGCAAATGCTTAATTTAAATATACCATTTTAGTGCTTTAACTGAAAGAAAACAACTACTACCATTATTATCAGCATCAGTGAAATCTATTTCTGAAATTGAGAACAATTCTCATTAAAGGGCTGAAATTAACAATATGACTTACACTTTCATCACTTTACTGCAAAGGTCATTGTATAGTGATACAAAACACTTTGCATTTATACATAAAATGAAATTAGACTATAGGCTCAGGTAAACATTTTCTGAAAATCTAGCAAGTCATTCAAAAGTTGGGAAAATAATCGGCAACTTCTTTTTTCCATTTGACAGCACACATAGAAAGATACTTACTATTCCTGCCCACCTATTAAATGATATTACTGATACACAATCATTAGACAATAAAATTTACACAATGTCCCTAAGTTTTCTGATTTTTCCTTGGCAATAATACATTTTCTGTCCAAATTAGTCTATATCCCTTGCCAGCCCGCTGTGATCTCCTGCCTTTACTTTACTTAGTTCCCCATCTAATTTCACTTCATGCTGATTCTTTCCGCATTTGATAAACCTATGCTAAGCTGTGGCTTATTAATAATGGTACAGGCTAGAAACATCAAACTCTACAGAAGGCAAGATAGGAAGGCAGTTTTACATTGGTAGTAAGAGGGCAGAGGGGAACATGTGGAGAGGTTTTTCTGTTCCACACTTCATAGCAAATAGCCACAATTAAGAAAGGTCTGAGCACTACAAAGTCTGCTAAAAGTTTTGAGTTGTACAGATTAGGAGATGGGAATGAATTTATAAATTTCAACTCCTGCTTTTGCGAACAACCTAATACAGCATCATCAGCAATTAAGAATTTTAAATGGCAAATAACTGCAACGATAAGCATGTGCCGAACAAACAAATACGAAAATTATAATCTTACAGGAACTACATATAATCAAGAAATGGCACATTAAATGCTTGTTATATTTTTTAGGTGGAGGTAATGCTAAAGCTTGATTTAGCGAAGAGTACTTCTGAGCCCACATAAGTATAAATAAAGAATGTTGCAAATCTGTGGAATTAATTTTAACCCCTATCTAGAGCTTTGTAGTAGAGTTCTTGGAGAGTTTAACTGTAATTAATACTACTTTCTTGCCATGACCTATTTTCAACTGAAAGATAGTCTTTCCTAGGCTTATCTGAGAAATAGAAGCCTAAAAGCTTTCCAAATCTCAGCTAAAATTCTACACATTTCTCAGCAGTGAAATTTAAGAATGCCCTCATTCCAAAAATCCCAAGTTCCACTTCTCTCAAGTAATAATTTAATCACTCCTCTTGTAATAAAGACCATTTTAAGCTGTTTTAAGGTATTCTACAAGTTCCCTCAGAAGGTTTTTTTGCTGCTGTTGTTTCTGTTTCTCTTTGTGTGATTATGGTAAATCAGCCTTACATTTCACCAGAACCCTTCAATATGTCACAAAGCACTTACCCACTTCTGATTCTTCTTCTAAACAAGACTTCCCAGAAAACTGCATTTCTGTAGACAAAGGGTGAAAAAGTCAGGGAATGATGGTAGAACAGTAATAAACAGAACAGTGAATGACAAAAAGTAAAGTGCTCAAATACCTTTATAGCTTTATAGCTTTATTCATGGTAAATAAGATTGAAAAGAATTAATCAAGGTCCCTACCATCTAAAACCCTGTGATAGTCAACAAGATGAGGATTGATTTAAAGATTTAAATGCAAACCTTTATTTTTGTTGGTGTTTCAAGAAGAGCTGTTCAAACCATAACACAATCTTTGATAGTTTGATCAATACCAGTTTAAGCAAAGATAAAACTAGCTGCACAAAATGTCGATTTGGTACACAAAGAGGTCAATTCAGAGGCTTATGAACAATTTTTTCTGCAACCAAAATATTTGACTGCCACTTCAGGAGAGATCAATGTGCAGACACATGTCATCTATTTTGCTGAAGCCTCAGTCAAAAGAAAATATACCTACTATGGGATTTAAACCAATATAAAATACAATAATCACAAAACTGGCAAGTATTAAATATCAATCACTTGAAAAAATATATTGATTGCATGCCTCCTGTGAACAGGCACCTGAACAAGGCAATCTGGATATGCAAAGGAACTGAAAGATACAGAAACTGGCTTTAGGAAGTGCAAAATAGAATTCAAAAGATCCACAAAAAAAATGCTGGCTAATGGGAAATGTGGGAAAGTTCACATTTAAATATCCCAACAGATAATGAAATTTTTAGGGGTGCAATAAATGTGCAATAAATTACAATTAAAGTTAATGATATGTCACTAATCATGTAAACATTCTTGGGCAATATAGGGTGTGAACAGCTTTCAAAAAACATGTCATACAGAAATGACTGAATCTGTACATTAAATAAATTTATTTAGCATAGATTGGTTAAGAAAATACTAAACATTGACAGAGGAAAAATCCAAGATTGCAGAATAGGAACAGCTCTGGAGTGCAGTTCCCAGCAAGAACACCAAGGATGAGTGATCACCACATTCCCAAATAAGTTTTTATTGCCCACAGACCAGGAGATTCCTAGGCAGAAAGGCACCATGAGTTTCCAGCACAGCTATTTCAAATTGTGCAGCAGGTCTCTGAACAAAACCGCACACAAATCTGAGTGGCCGTTTCAACTGGTGCCTGGGAGACAGAGTCACCCATTCAACTGAGAAAAAGGGAGCTGAAAGAGAGAGACAGGTGATTTGGCTTGGCAGGTCCCACCCCACAAATACCAGCAATCTGAAATGATCTGGATTGACAGTTTCACAGCAAACACAGCTAAACCCAGGATGGTCCAGCTTTGTAGGGGAAGGATGTCCACCACTACCGAGGCAGTCTGCCATTACTGGGGCAGTCCACCATTACTGAAGCAGTCCACCATAACTGAGGCAGACCACCATTGCCTAGGCAGTTCTAACTACACCTCTATAAACAAAACTGTTAGGAAGTTCACACAGCACCTGGGCAGAACCCACAGCAGCTCAGCAACGCCTCTGCTGGCAGACTGTGACTAAGCTACCTCCTCGCTTGGCAGGGAATCTCTGAAAAAAGGCAACAGAACATCAGGAACTTATGAATAAAGCCCCACCCTCCCGGGACAGAGCAACTGGGAAAAATAGGCAACTATGAGTTCTGCTGCAGCAGACTTAAATGTACCTGCCCAGCAGCTCTGAATGGAACAATGGAGCTCACAGCTCAACACCTGATCTCCTATAAGGGACAGACTGCCTCCTCAAGCAGCTCCCTGACCCCCGTGTATCCAAAGAGACACCTCATAAAGAAGAGCTCAGGTTGCCATCTGGCAGGTATCCTTCCGGGACAAAGAGAACTCAAAGAAGAAACTGGCAGCAACCCATACTGTTCTGCAGCCACTGTAGGTGATCCCCAGGCAAGGAAGGTCTGGAGCAGACCTCCAGCAGTCCTATAGTAGAGGGGCCTGACAGTTAGAAGGAGAACTAAAAAACAGAAAGAAATAACTTAAACATCAACAAAAAGGACATCCACACAGAGACCCCATCCGAAAGTCACCAACACTACAAAGACCACAGGTAGATAAATCCACAAAGATGGGAAAAAACCAGTTCAAAAAGGATGCAAACACCAAAAACCAGAATGCCTCTCCTCCTCCAAAGGATCACAACTCCTTACCAGCAAAGGAACAAAGCTGGATGGAGAATCAGTCTGATGAATTGACAGAAAGAGGCTTATGAAAGTGGGTAATAACAAACTTCTCTGAGCTAAAAGAACATGTTCTAACCAAATGCAAAGAAACTAAGAACCTTGAAAAAAGGTTTGACAAAATGCTAATGATACACAGCTTAGAGGAGAATTAAATGACCTGATGCTACAGAAAAACACAACATGAGAACTTCGTAAAACATACACTAGTTTCAATAGTCAAACTGACCAAGCAGAAGAAAGGATAACAGAGATTGAAGATCAACTCAATGAAATAAAATGAGAAGGCAAGATTAGAGAAAAAGAGTAAAAAGATATGAACAAATCCTCTAAAGAAATATGGGATTCTTTGAAAAGACCTAATCTATGTTTTATAGGTGTACCTGAATGTGATGGAGAGAATGAATCCAAGCTGGAAAACACTCTTCAGGATATTACCCAGGAGAACTTCCTCAAACTAGCAAGGCAGGCCAATATGAAAGTCCAGGAAATACAGAGAACACCACAGAGATATTCCTCAAGAAGAGCAACCCCAAGGCACATAATCGTCAGATTCACCAGGGTTCAAATGAAGGAAAAAATGCTAAGGGCAGACAGATAGAAAGGTCGGGTTACCCACAAAGGGAAGCCCATCAGACTCACAGTGGATCTCTTGAGAGAAACCCTACAAGCCAGAAGAGAGTGGGTGTCAATATCCAACATCCTTAAAGATAACAACTTTCAACCCAGAATTTCATATCCAGTCAAACTAAGTCTCATAAGCGAAGGAGAAACAAAATCCTTTACAAATAAGCAATTGCTCACAGATTTCATGACCACCAGCCCTGCCTTACAAGAGCTCCTGAAAGAAGCACTAAACATAGAAAGCAACAACCAGTACCAGCTACTCCAAAAACGTACCAAATGGTAAAGAGCATCAACACAATGAAGAAACTGCATCAATTAATGGGCAAAACAACCAGCTAGCATCAAAATGGCAGGACTGAATTCACACATAACAATATTAACCTTAAAAGTAAACAGGCGAAATGCCCCAATCAAAAGACACAGACTGGCAAATTGGAAAAGAAGTCAAAACCCATCAGTGTGCTGTATTCAGAAAACACATCTCAGGTGCAAGGACACACACAGGCTAAACATAAAGGGATGGAGGAAGAATTACCAAGCAAATGGAGAGCAAAAGAAAGCAGGAGTTGCAATCCTAGTCTCTGATAAAATAGACTTTAAGTCAACAAAGATTAAAAGAGACAAAAAAGGGTGTTAAATAATGGGAAAAGGATCAACGCAACAAGGAGAGCTAACGATTCTAAGTATACAAGCAACCAATACAGTAGCACTCAGACACACAAAGCAAGTTCGTAATGACCTACAAAGAGACTTAGACTCACGCATAATAATAGTGGGAGACTTTAACACTTCACTGTCAATATTAGATCAATGATACAGAAAATTAACAAGGATATCCAGGACTTGAACTCAGATTTTGACCAAGCAAACCTAATAGACCTCTACAGAACTCTCTACTCCAAATCCACAGAATATACATTCTTCTCAGCACCACATAGTACCTACGCTAAAATTGACCACATAATTGGAAGTAAATCACTCCTCAGCAAATGCAAAAGAACAAAAATAGTAACAGTCTCTCAGACCACAATGCAATCAAATTAGAACTCAAAATTAAGAAACTAACTCAGAACCGCACAACTTCATGGAAACTGAACAACCAGCTCTTGAATGTTGACTGGATAAACAATGAAATGAAGGCAGAAATAAAGATGTTCTTCGAAACCAACAAGAATGAAGACATAACATACCAGAATCTCTGGGACACGTTTGAAGTAGGATCTAGAGGAAAATTTATAGCAATAAATGCCCATATGAGAAGCAAGGAAAGATCTAAAATTGACACCCTATCATCAAAATTGAAAGAGCTAGAGGAGCAAGATCAAAAAAACTCAAAAGCTAAGAGTACAAGAAATAATGAAGATCAGAGTAGAACTGAAGGAGAAAGAAAAACAAAAACCCTTCAAAAAATCAATAAATCCAGGAGCTGGTTTCTTGAAAAGATCAAGAAAACAGACAGACCACTAGTCAGATTAATAAAAAAAGAAAAGAGAGAAGAATCAAATAGATACAATAAAAAATGATAAAGGGGAATTCACCAGATTTCACAGAAACACAAACTACCATCAGAGATTACTACAAACAACTCTATGTACATAAACCAGTAAACCTGGAAGAAATTGATAAATTCCTGGAAACTTCCACCCTCCCAAGCCTAAACCAGGAAGAAGTTGAAACTCTGAATAGACCAATAACAAGGGCTGAAGTTGAGGAGGCAATTAATAGACTACCAACCAAAAAAAGCCCAGGTCCAGATGGTTTCACAGGTGAATTGTACGAGACAAACAAAGAGGAGCTGGTACCACTGCTGAAACTATCAAAAACAATAGAAAATGAGGGAATCCTTCCCAAATCACTTTATGAGACCAACATCATCCTGATAACAAAATCCAGCAGAGACTCAACAAGAAAAGAAAACTTCAGGCCAATATCCATGATGAATATAGACACAAAAATCTTCAATAAAGTGCTGGCAAACTGACTGCAACAGCACATCAAAAAGCTTTTCCATCATGATCAAGTAGGCTTCATCCCGGGGATGCAAGACTGATTCAACACACAGAAGTCTATAAACGTAATTTACCACATAAACAGAACCAAAGACAAAAACCACATGATTATATCAATAGATGCAGAGAAGGCTTTTGACATAATTCAACAGTCTTTTATGCTAAAAACTGTCAACAAACTAGGTATCAATGGAACGTACCTCAAAATAATGAAAGCTATTTACGACAAACCCCCAGCCAGTATCACACTAAATGGGCAAATATTGGAAGAATCCCCTTTGAAATCTGGCACTAGAAAAGAATGCCCTCTTTCACATTCCTATTCAATATAGTATTGGAAGTTCTAGCAAGAGCAATAAGGCAAGAAAAAGAAATAAAGGGTATTCAATTAGGAAAGGAGGAAGTCAAAGTGTCTCTATCTGCAGACGACATGATTGTATATTTAGAAGACGCCATTGTCTCATCCCAAAATCTCCTTAAACTGTTAAGCAACTTCAGTAAAGTCTCAGGATACAAAATCAATGTGCAGAAATCACAAGCATTCCTATAAACCAACAACAGACTTAAAGAGAGCCAAATCAAGAATGAACTGTGATTCACAATTGCTACAAAGAGAATAAAATACCTAGGAATACAACTAACAAAGGATGTAAATGACCTCTTCAAGGAGAACTACAAACCACTGTTCAAGGAAATAAGAGAGGACACAAACAGATGGAAAAACATTCCATGCTCATGGCTAGGAAGAATCAATATTGTGAAAATTGTCATACTGCCCAAACTAATTTATAGATTCAATGCTATCCCCATCAAGCTACCTATGACCCTCTTCACAGAACTGGAAAAAAACACCTTATACTTCATATGGAACCAAAAGAGAGCTTGCATAGCCGAGTCAATTGTAAGCAAAAAGAACAAAGCTGAAGGCGTCACACTACCTGACTTCAAACTATACTACAAGGTTACAGTAATCAAACAGCATGACACTGGTACCAAAACAGAGATATAGATCAATGGAACAGAACAGAGTTCTCGGAGGCAACGCCACACATCTACAACCATCTGATCTTTGAAAAACCTGACAAAAACAAACAATGAGGAAAGGATTCCCTGCTTAATAAATGGTGTTGGGATAACTGGCTAGCCATGTGAAGAAAGCAGAAACTGAACCCCTTACTGACACCTTACACTAATATTAACTCCAGATGGATTAAAGACTTAAACATAAGACCTAACACCATAAAAACCCTAGAAGAAAAGCTAGGCAAAACATTTCAGGACATAGGCATAGGCAAGGACTTCATGACTAAAACACCAAAAGCAATGGCAACAAAAGCCAAAGTAGACACCTGTGATCTAATTAAATTCCAGAGCTTCTATATAGCAAAAGAAACAATCATTAGAGTCAACTGGCAACCAACAGAATGGGAAAAAAATGTTTGCAACTTACCCACCCGACATATGTAGAATCTACAAAAACTAAAACAGATTTACAAGAAAAAAACAAACAAACCCATTCAAAATTGGGTGAAGGATATGAACAGACACTTTTTAAAAGAAGACATATATGAGGCCAACAAACATAAGAAGAAATGCTCATCATCACAGGTCATTAGAGAAATGCAAATCAAAATAATATTGAGATACCATCTCACTCTCATTAGAATGCTGATCATTAAAAAATCTGGAGACAACAGATACTGAAGAGGACGTGGAGAAATAGGAACACGTTTATACACTGTTGGTGGGAGTGTAAAACAGTTTAACCATTGTGGAAGACAGTGTGGTGATTCCTCAAGGACCTAGAAATAGAAATTCCATTTGACCCAGCAATCTCATTACTAGGTATATATCCAAAGGTTTATAAATCATTCTATTATAAAGACACATGCACACATATGGTCATTGCCGCACTGATTGCAATAGCAAAAACTTGGAACCATCCCAAATGCCCATCAATGATAGATTGGACAAAGAAAACATGGTACACATGCACCATGGAATACTATGCAGCCATAAAAAACGATGAGTTTGTGTCCTTTGTAGGGACACGGATGAATCTGAAAACCATCAATCTCAGCAAACTGCCACAAGAACAGAAAATCAAACACTGTTCTTGCTCATAGGCAGGTGATGAACAATGAGAACACATGGAAACAGGGAGGGATGCATCACACACTGTTGTCTGTTTGTGGGGTACTGGGGAGGGAAAGCTGGGGGTAGGGAGTTGGGGAGGGATAACATGGGGAGAAATGCCAGACATAGGTGACAGGGGGATGGAGGCAGAAAACCACATTGCCATGTATGTACCTATACAATAATCCCACATGTTCTGCACATGTACCCCAGAACCTAAAGTGCAATAAAATATTTTTTTTTAAAAAAGAAAATACTGAACTTCTACTAAGTATGAGACTCTCTATAGGTACTGGATATATAAAGATGAGTAAGAACCCTTCTTTCAGGAAGCTCTATCTATTCTAAAAGCAGGCAAGAAATGGAGACAAGATTTCTCAGAACTCCATTATGTTCTTCATAAATTAGTAAATATTAGGGATTTCAGGTTGTCAAACACTGATCTACAAATCCTTCAACCTCACAGTTATCCAAGGGGTGCAAAACTTTCCAAAAATGAATGCTTAATAATAATATTCATATCAATGTCTCTGCCTTCTAACCTCTCCTTAACTTATCCCAATAGAAATCAGTGTGTAATTTTATTCATTGGAATACTTAAGGAAATGAAACTACATGCTTTTATCTTTATGCTTTTATTTTTTTCCCTAAGATATACACTTGCTAGTCAACTACATGGACACATTTTTAGCTTGAAAGGTATAGTTTAAATTTTTTTTCAGTGTTTTATGATAAAAGAAATATGGAGAAAGAGCTGTATTTCCTCAAAAATTCCTTTGAAAAAACATTAATCATTTGGTAAAAGTAACAAATTGAGTATCTTAAATGTTTCAAAATCTAGAGGTATATGTAGAACCAATAGTGTCTATTCATGATGAAATTTAGACATTTTCTTCCTAAACCAACACTGCTATTGTCTTTGCTGTCTCTTATTTTTTGTATCAGATCTACGTAACTGTGAGACAAAATATAGTCCTACCTCCAACAGTGAGAGGAGAGTCAAATATCCTCAGGCTTACCACTACCAATTGGTCCTAAAAGTAATCTATTCACCTGGGTCCTTATATTTATTGTTTCTAAGGCATACCTGAGAGCTCTAACAGCATTTCCCCTGACACTTTATATTAATTTCCTCTTGGTGCATAACAAATTACCACAATTAAGTGGCTGAGAACTACATACATGTATCATCTTACAGTTCTGTGGGTCAAAAGTCTGGACTAGCCGGGACTTTTGCTTAGGCTAATACTGATGTGAAGCCAAAAGCATTTGCTGGAGCTACAATCTTCTCTGAGGCTCTAGGTCTTCTTCCAAACTTTTCGAGTTTTTGGTAGAATTTGGTTCCTTATATTTGGAGGACTGAGACCCATATTTATTTGCTGGGTAAGGGTCACTGTTAAGTTATAAAGGCCACTTTAAAGTCTTAGTGGTTCTTACCAAACCAAGGCAGTTTACTTCCTCAGCCAACAAAAAAAATCTCTATTTAGTCGATACTAACAAAGAGTTTTATGTTAATATGCCATAATCATGGGAGTAGCAATCATGCCATCCTTGCCATGTAACCTAACTTAATAAAGGGAGTACTGCATCATATTCGATAAGAGGAAATTATACATAAGGGGGCATGAGTCTTGGCATCAACTTAGTATTCTGACTTCTGGGAAATGTTATCTTCTTCCATCTGACTGGCTTTGAATTGATGTTCTTGTTCTTTTTTCAACATCCATAATTAGGTCTACAAAAAAATTCATAGTGTAGTTTAGAAGATAGTGGGGTTTCATTTTTTTTGTTTTGTCCATAAATTTTTTGTATTAGCATGTTAAGTTCTGTGAAAATCATTGTCACCTTAATTATCCTTCGCATTATAAGACATGCATTACTGCTTTCACCCTGATAGTGAAGAAAGTGAATTGTGCAGTGTAGTTTTTAAATGGCATACCAAAGTTCTGAATTCAGTCTCTCTGATTTTTTAAATTCAAAATTGCTTCTACCTCTTCATGATTTCCACAGTTTTTCAAAGACATTTTTAAGAACAAAGGCAAGTAATGAAACAAAACCTCTTTGGATTCTCATGATCAACAGACTACAGAGGTATTAGAATGCCAAGATAACTGCCTTTGAAATAAATATAATCTATTTACTTTAGGTGCCTAGTGAGAATTATGTTACCCAAACTAGTTATTTCTATTTCTATCTTAGGCAGAAGTATCAGAAATGAGAACTAAGTTTTATCAAATAAATTGAGCTATCAATTCTGCTCATATAAATTATTTTGTATATTTTTTGGTTAACAATGTAGTTACATTTTATTTAAACATGCTATTTATATGAACATGTAATTGGCTTATTGTTAAATTAAATGAATCAAATGTTTCATTCTTAGTTTTATTACTAATGTAGAAAATATCAATAAATAAGTACCACATACACAATCTTTAAGATCTTCAACATTTTTGAATATTGAAGTAAAAGTGTTCTGAGATCAAAATGTTTGAAAACTGCTACTCTAGAACTCTTCTTATTGCTAAGTTTTTACAGCCAAAGTGTGAAGACGACAGCTGACAAATAATTTGGTTTCAGGCTCAGGAGGTCTGAAACTTGGGGCCAGTTCCCCAGTGCCAAGATAATTTGTCCCCCTCCTCAAGCTATACAAAGTTGAAAACACTCACTGTTTCTTCCATCCTCCACCAAACTGGGAAAAGGGAAGACAGAGTTTTGAAAAAGGTGAGCATGTAGAAGGTGAGCCATCAGTCCCACATAGTTATTTCTCTGTTGTCAAGGGAGGAATTTCCAAAGTCACTCATTGAACCATCCTGTTTCTACCTGATGGAAAATACACTTTATTTTACATAAAATTTTATTTTTTCTATTTCTTTACACAATACTTTATTGCTATTTTTCTCTTCCCCAAGCTGAATTAATTGCAATTTTTTTATGCTTTAGTAGGTGTGATGGGGTACTTCCTAGTCATCCAGAAATTATACGTCCTGTTTCTAATCTTTTTTGTGGTTACATTTACAGAGCATTTTAAAGGTACAGATAAGACAAACTAGAAAATCTTGAAAACATTGATAAATTCTTGGACACATACACCCCACCAAGACAGAGCCAGGAAGAAACTGATTCCTGAACAGACAAATAATAAGGTAATAACTTTAATCAGTAAAAAAATAGCCAATTAACAACAGCAACAACATAAGCGCAGAACCAGATAGATTCACAGCTGAATTCTACGAGATGAACAAAGAGAGCTAGAACCATTTATGAAGAAGCTACTCAAAAAACTGAGGAGAAGGGACTCCTCACCAACTCTTTATGAGACCAGCATCAACCTGATAACTAGCAGAGACACAACAAAAAAGGAAAACTTCAAGCCAATATCCTTGATGATCACTGATGAAAAAATACTTAACATAATACCAGCAAATCGAATCCAGCAGCACATCAAAGAAACAAATCTACCACAATAAAGCAGGCATTATCCTTAGGATGCAAAGTTGGTTCAATAATATGAAAATCAATAAATGTGATACATCACATCATCAGAACTAAAGACAAAAACCAATGATTTTCTCAATAGATGCCGAAAAGACTTTTGATAAAATTCAACCTCCCTTCATGTTAAAAACTCTTGATAAACTAGGTATTAAAAGACATATCTCAAAATAATAAGAACTATGACAACACACAACCAACATCATAACAAATGGGCAAAAGCTGAAAACATTCGCCTTGAGAACTGGCAGAAGACAAGAATGCCCTCTTTCACCAATTCTATTCAACATAGTATTAAAAGTCCTAGCCAGAGCAATCAGTCAAGAGAAAGAAATAAAGGGCATTCAAATAGGTAGAGAAGTCAAATTAGCCCTGTTTAAAGAAGGCATGATTTTAAATCAAGAAAACCCCATAGACTAGGCAGAAATGCTCCTTCAACTGATACACAACTTTAGCAGTTTCAGAATAAAAACATCAAGGTAAAAAAATTACTAGCATTTCTGTACAGCAACAGCAGCCAAGCTGAGAGGCAAATCAGAAACACAATCTCTTTTAAATTATCACAAAAAGAATAAAATACCTAAAAATATAGCTAACTGTGAAGGTGAAATATTTTTACAATGAGAACTACAAAACACTGCTCAAAGAAATCCAACTGACATAAGCAAATGGAAAAAAATACCACATTCATGGATAGGAAGAATCAATATTGTTAAAATAGCCATACTGCTGAAAGCAATTTACAGATTCAATATTATTTCTATCATATAACCAATGGCATTCTTCACAGAACTAGAAAAAAAAACACTTTAAAATTCATATGCAACCAAGAAAGAGTTGAAATAGCTCTAGGTAATCCTAAACAAAAAGAACAAAGCTGAAAGCATCACATTACCCAACTATACTACAGGGCTACTGTAACCAAAACAGCATGGTACTGGTACAAAAACAGATGCATATACTAATGAAACAGAATAAAGAGCACAGAAATAAAACTGCACACCTACAACTATATGACCTTCAACAAAATGACAAATTAATAATGGGGAAATGACTCCCTATTCAATAAATGGTTCAAACATATCTGGCTAGTCATATGCAGGAGATCGAAACTGGATTCCTTCCTTGTACTATATACAAATGTCAACTAACAATGGATTAAAGACTTACATGTAAAACCCAAAACTTGAAAAGCCCTGGAAGAAAACCTAAGCAATAGCATTCTGGGCATAGGCACAGGAAAAGATTTCATGACAAAAATACCAAAGCAATCACAACAAAAGCAAACACTGACCAAAAGGATCTAATTAAACTATAGAGCTTGTGTACAGCAAAAGAAACCGTTAACAAAGTAAACAGACAACCGACAAAATGAGAGAAAATATTTACAAACTATGCATCTCACAAAGGTCTAATATCCAGCATCTGTAAGGAACTTAAACAAATTTACAAGAAAAAAAAAACATTAAAAAGTGAGCAAAGGATATTAGCAGACATTTTTCAAAACAAGACATTCATGCAGCCAACAAGCCTATTAAAAAAAGCTTAACATCACTGATCATTAGAAAAATGCAAATAAAAACCACAGTGAGATACCATCTCACATCAGTCAGAATGGCCATCACTAAAAAGTCAAAAATAACAGATGTTTATGAGGTTGAAGAGAAAAGATAACACTTATACACTGTTGGTGGCAGTAGAAATTAGCTCAGCCATTGTATAAAGCAGTATCAGTATTTCTCAAAGACCTAAAATCAGAAGTACCATTTGACCCAGCAATCCCATTATGGAGTATATACCCAAAAGAATATAAATGATTTTGTCATAAAGACACATGCACAAGTATGTTCATCATAACACTATTTAGCAAAGACATGGAATCATACTAAATGCCCATAAATGGTAGACTGGATATAGAAAATGTGGTACATGTACACCGTGTAATATTTTAGTATTCAACCATAAAAGAGAATGAAAGATGTCCTTTGCAGCAGCATGGATGTAGCTAGAGGCCATTATTATAGCAAACTAAAATAGGAACAGAAAACCAAATCATGCATGTTTTCACTTATAAGTGAGAGTTAAATGACGAGAACATATGGACACAGAGAGGAGAACAACAGACACAGGGGTCTTCTTAAGGGTGGAGGCTGGTAAGAGAGAGATGATTAAAAAATAATTATTGGGTATTAGGCTAAGTACCTGAATGATGAAATAATCTGTATAGAAAACCCCCCATGACACAAGTTTACCAATATAAGAAGCCTTCACATGCACCCCTGAACCTAAAATAAAAGTTAAAAAAAATGAATATACAAGGTAGGCCCGGGCATGGTGGCTCATGCCTAAAATCTAAGGACTTTGGCAAGCAGAGGCTGGTGGATTGTTTGAGCCCAAGAGTTTGAGACCAGATTGGGCAACATGGGAAACACAAGTCTCTACAAAAAACTAGCTGGGTGCGGTGGCAAGTGACTGTACTCCTAGCTAATTGGGAGGCTGAGGTGGGAAGATCACTCGGGCCCAGGAAGCTGAGGTCACAGTGAGCAGAGATTATGGCATTGCAATTAAACCTGGACAGCAGAGTGAAACCCTGTCTCAATAAAACTAAATAAATACATCAATAAACCAATTAAAAAATGTAAAAGTCTAGAAATGAAATAATAGTTTCAATAATTACATCCTAAATAATGGAAGACACTTTGCACATTTTCACTTGCTCACTTCCTCCTCCAAACTGCTATTTTGATAAGCCCTTCTTGAGTGTAATTCTCAGATGATTTTACATTTTGCCTTTTTCTTACAAATCACTTTTGACAATTACACTAATTTTCGTGGCTGTATAGAAAACCAAATTATTGATAATTATTTCTACCTATCTATTGTTTTACTGCTTTTTTATTCAGTACACTTATCTCCATGTTACTTTTTCCAAAGTTTTAGAGTTATTTTTCCCTACAGAATATTTCAAATTTATACTTTCAGACAGAGTTCATGGATGGTAACATTTTGAAGAGTTTCTATATCAAAACTAAGTTTCTTCTTTCCTGCATACCACAATGATAGTTCTAAAGGGAAGACAGTAGATATTTGTTTTGGATGGGGGTAGCACATTTCCATATAGTCTGTCATATTCAGTATACTTTTTCCCTAGATTATAAATACATATTAACTCGAAACACTATCATCTTGTTTACCCTATTGAAACTCTAGCTTCTTTTTATAATAGCTTAGTTTTTATTTAAAAAACAAACAAACAAACATGCAAATACACAAAAACAACTATACTCTTAGGTTTAGTGTGAAGGCCAATGTCAGAAACAGCTGCTCTGAGATGGAGGCGCTAGTTTGCTGTGTTGCAAATCCAGCATTTACTCTATTCCATGGAACACAGAACTTAAAACATCAGCAATTATAAGGTATTTGAATTTCCTGAATCATTACAAAGAAAAATTGTTCCCAATTAAAGTATAATATTGCATGATTTTTAGATATATTAGAATTATTAAATAAATGTTAAAAATGTGAAATTTTGCAAAGCTGAGAATTGATGATATATGGTAACTGTCTGGTTGACTACTCACAGCCCCCTCCACTCTATCTCTAGATTTTGCTGCAGTATATTTTGGAGAATCTATTCCTGAAAATTTCTAGGAAAAGAATCTTTTTTCTTTTTTTTTTATAATCCTCCTTCTCTGTCTCCTTTCTTAATCATGTTGGATTGAGCTCTCAGTCTGATTCTGTTTGCTCTGTAACTTCCCAAAAGTCCTAACTGACATGCCTTTGGCAACCCTTCTAATCCAGTAGTGCTTCTGTGTATTTGTTTTATATGTCCTTTATCATTTCACTTGGCATATTTTTTATTGACTCATCTTGAACAACAAACAGGCTTTTTTTTTTAACATATTGTCTCAGAAAATCCTCATTTCAATTGTGTTCCTTTTCCCATCCACACCATTTTTTCATAAAGGACACTAGGCAACAAGCCAACAGTAATTTTCATCTCAGGGACATGAGGTTTTATTCTTTTAAGGCAAATTTTTTTTTTTAAATCAAGGCAGTTAATTTCCTCAGCCAGGAGCAAATGTTTTAATTATTGAAACTAAAACACAGACATTCACTAATTCAAAACTTCCATGGTATCAATAGGCAAGCAAGGAAGTATTCCCAAACTTTTGGCCTCACATATGTTGAAGCAACAGAAAATATTCATATCTATTCAATCCAGGATACAAATTATAGGGACAACCGAAACATGTTTTAAAATGTTTTTTTTTTTCAAGTATTGTCCTTTATTTGAACTATTAGTTCAGAACTATACTCAAATACACATCTTCAACATCTCAGACAATATGTAAACCTGTCCTCATGAATGATTCATAAACATCAAACTACTGCAAGTAGGCAGTCTTTCCTTTGAAAATAATTTCAAACACATAAACCATTCCAAATGTTTTAAGGGTTATCTGCAATATGTCTGCTTTTACTTATTTATTTATATTGTTCCTTATTTTCTAAAAAGTTATCATAGACAAATTTATTCAATAAAAATAAATTCTTAAGGGAAATTTGTTAATAGGAGAGGAATATTGACAGCAAAATTTTAAGTTTTTTAGTATATACAGTCTAAATTATTTTTTGAAAGGTTAGAGATAGATCACAAAAATGGATGCTGAACTAGTTAAGAGTGTTATATTTATCTATTAATGGCTCCTTTTGTGGTGTAATTTTTGATAAGATTATTAATTCAAATGAATGAAATAGTGTTAGAGATGCTGTGTGAGAATCCCTGTTTTTCCATTTACAACCTAAAGTCTTGACCTATCTCTTAACCTGCCCAAGCCTTGGTTTTCTTATTATAAATTGCTGAAAATAATAACACATTCACATATTTGTGATAGTTTAAAATAAAATAATACATTAATACATAGCCTTTGATAGTTCTGGACACATAAAGTTCCATAAATATTAGCTATTATCAATATCACTGTGTTTCAGATAAAGATGTGGAGAGGTGTGGCAGTTAAAATGGCAGACACATTTTGTCTAATACTTTTTTAAAGGATAGGCTCATTTAGGACAGAGATACTGCTTCATATTTAAGCTTTAGGTGTAATCTGCTGTTATGAATTTGACAAAGTATTGTAATACTGTAGAATATTTTAACTCAAAGTGTAAACTAATTTGAATTTAATTCAAAGCATAAACTAATTTGAAGTCACAGTGTCAGAGAATGCAACACCTTTGAAATAAATCCATAAAAAGAACAGAATAAAAACAAATCTGCAGTTTGCATTATATTTCCTGATCTTCTTTGATAAAATTCAAAGAAAAATAATATTGAGGTTAGTCTTCCACTTAAGAGGATGTTTACATTTCTCATTAAAATTTTGGATATCTCTGCAAAATAATGTTGTTGTATCAATTCTGTAAAATGCATAATGAAATTGTATACATTTGACTAAGTTCAAGGTAAAATAAATGACTTGAATTTATGTAGTGGAGGGATATGAAAGGGAGTGTAAAGCAAGATTTGAGAGAAGTGGGAGGTTTCTACTAACAAAGGCAGTACATTGTAGAGAATAAATAGAAAATCTACATGCATGATTGAGGCATTATTGAAGCATCTGATAATGGCCCTGAAGTTCTTGCCAACTGGTAGTTGTCTGGTTTCGAAACTATTTCTTATCTGGATTACAGGAGTCTCAATAATTAATTAGAGATCTTTTCTCTTTCTTTCTCCTTCCTTCCTTTCTTCCTTCCTTCTTTCCTTCCTTCCTTTCTTTCCTTTCCTCCATCCCTCCTTCCCTTCCTTCCTTCCTTTCCTCCTCCCTCCCTCACTTCCTCTCTCTTTCATTTTTTCTCTTTCTTTCTTTTTTCTTTGTTTCTTTCTTTCCTTCTTTCTTTCATCTTCCTCCTCCTGCTCTTCTTCTTCTTCTTCTCCTCCTTCTCCTTCACCTTCTTCTCCTTCTCCTTCTTCCTTCTTCTTTCTTCCTTAGAACCAGACGAATCCATGTATTGATGAAAATCCAGGTTCATTGGTAACGAAATATTCCTTAATAGAGGTTATATTAGTAAGACATACCATTACCATGGAAACATTAAAATTTGATAAGACTTTCCTTATTATGTTGAAAATATGGATTATAAATTTGTTCTGGCTTAGGACATTAATGACATTCTCATAAGCTTTATTTTTCACTATAATTCCATTTAATTTGGTATTCTTTATTCTTCTTTATTTAATGTTCTATATGACACAGAGGGTGATAAGCAGTATTTATTGATTCTGCCTTTGGTCATATAATTAAATGCAGGTGTATATAATGAAAAATCAGGCCACATACTAGAGATTTTAGGTTAATAAATGTAACATGCTAAGTCACTATTAGCCTAGATTTAGGAATAATCTCAATCTTAGACCAGTATTTCTTTATGTGATAATGCTAGCACATTTACATTTAATATTATAAACATTATCCAACTTTGACTTGCATTCAAGACTGGTAGACAAATTTTACCACTGAGTATTGTAGTTGCTTTACCAGATTCTGAGAGAAACCAAAGATAAACAAGAATTGGCCTTTATTCTGGAGAAGTTCACATCTTTTACAGCCATAAATAAGTCCTTCATCTAAGAGCCCTGTTCCTGCACCTTTGCAGTGTGCATTTGGGCTGCCTCCCATGCCACTCCCCTTCCACAACCCTACTTGCTGTGGTTCTGTGGTTCTGGTACACAGCCTAACAAAGTACTGGGAATTATATTCACAAATAATAAACTAAAATAATGCATTGTTTTTCTCATATATTGGCTTCTTTGTAAGTTTAACATAACAAGATCAACTGGTGCTTATTTGAAATGGCAATATGTTAATGTAAACAACCAATTCCATAACTGATTTTACTATTTCCTCTCTGACTGCTAGCTGGAAAAGAAATGGTTCTCAGGCCGGGCACGGTGGCTCAAGCCTGTAATCCCAGCACTTTGGGAGGCCGAGGGGGGTGGATCATGAGGTCAAGAGATCGAGACCATCCTGGTCAACATGGTGAAACCCCGTCCCTACAAAAAATACAAAAAATTAGCTGGGCATGGTGGTGCGTGCCTGTAATACTAGCTACTCAGGGGGCTGAGGCAGGAGAATTGCCTGAACCCAGGAGGTGGAGGTTGCGGTGAGCCGAGATCATGCCATTGCACTCCAGCCTGGGTAACAAAAGTGAAACTCTATCTCAAAAAAAAAAAAAAAAAAAAAGAAAAAGAAAAAAAGAAATGCTTCTCATACTTAGACTAATAGAAAAAAATAGTATCTAGATTTTATTCTGCTTTCAAATATTCCAGTTTGGCCACAATTTTAATCTAGCCCAAGCAAAGTAACTATACAAGTTTGAGAGTCAGATACTACAGAAGGAAAATGGCATCTGACTACCAGAGCTCCACCTTCTGAGATAACCTTCTTGGGTTTATTCCAGTGAAAAATGCAAGATCATAGTTGGCTGCTCAACACTGGCAAGAAGAAGGCAAACAAGGTAAAACACTAATAAATCTTGTGTAACTTCCACTGGATAGGACCTATCATTCATGATGAGTATGACTTTCCTCTGGATGGATGGATGAATGGATGGATGGATGGATGGATGGATGGATAGATAGATCAGTCAACTGATTGATCCATCAGTCGATAGATAGACAGACAGACAGACTTTTTCCTGGTTATAATTAATGTATTCCTTTTCTTGTTTAAGCTGGACCTGCTCCTTTTAATTTTGTAAACCTATAGGAACACATGACTTGAAAGTTTCAGTAAATATAAAACTCACCTAGAGGACTTGTGGAAAATGCCTATGCAAGGGTCCTACCCACTGAGTTTCTAATTAGTAAATTTGTCCTAAGTCCAGTGTTTCTTATGCAGGCATACAGAGTTTAATATTTTATGGAAAAAATGAATACATTTTAAATAGGAATGATATAGACTGCTAGAAAGAAATAGCTTAGATGCCAAGATCACAACTTTGCTGCTGCTTCACACGTAGTTATAATAAGTAGCTAGTGATCACAAAGAAATAATAAATGTGCCCTCTCCATTATCATTGTTGTACAGCCTCCAACTGATTCAATTAAGCTTTTAATTATAGGAACAAACTGTTTTGCCTATATGTATCTCACTATTATATAATGTCTACAACCTTAATTATCAGGCAGTCTTCCATAACATAAAAGGAGAGTTAAGAGTGACTCTTATAATGTGGTTGTTGATAAGAATTTAAAAATAATGCTAGCAATCATTATAGGATTAAGAATAGACTGCAATTGGACTAGTGCATCTCAAATTTAGCTCATCATTGGAATCATCTAGAAAAAACTGATATCCAAATTACCCCCCCAAGAGATTCTGATTTGATTGGTCTAGGGTGTAGGTTGGTCATCAGATTTTTTAAATTGTCCCAGGTGACTCTAACACATGACCAAATTTGAGGACCACTGCATGGAACCAATGCCTTACCACAGTAAAAGCAGATTACCAACAATAGACAGTACGGTAGTATTGTTTCCTCAATGAATGCTTTCAATTGTTTTATCCTTTTAACTACTTTTAAACATATTACAAAAGTATGTATTTGTTTGTTTTATTTGGAATTAATCTGGTTATTAAATTCTGTTAAACTTTTGTTTTGTTTTGTTGTGTTTTTGACATCTAGTAAGAGTGAAATAAGGTTGAAAAGACCAGCTCTAATGAAGGACTGAAGACTAGAATACTGACTTTTTCCAGTAGACCAGTAGTTCTCAATTTCTGGGTTCCTCAATAAGAGATTTTGAGTAGATAGAAGAAAAATGACATTTTATACTTATATTTCTTGCTTGTTTCAGTTAGGCTGGCTTCCTAAATGTGATAAGGAGATACATATCTTAGCACTTTTTGAAAACTCAGGAAAAAGTCTTTTTTTGCACCTATATTTCTTAATATAGGTAAGAAAATGTGTCATTAAATCTAAACATGTCATGTAATATAAAAACACACAAATTAATAATTATTTATTTACTCAATATTTAATATATAAAGATGTGTAAAACAATGTGGGTTTTATCCTAATAGAAGAAACAAAGAAACAAACATAAAAAAATGAATATAATATAGTAAATGTTATACTTGAGATGAGTTCAAGGTTTATTAGTAATGCAGAAGAAAGAGAATATTTAGAACTCATTAGACAGGAGAAGAAAAATACTATGGGTGGTTTTTCAATTTTTTTTAGCTTATCATCTATTGTTAATGTCAATGTATATTATGTGTGGCCCAAGACAATTCTTCTTCCAGTGTGGACCATGAAAGCCAGAAGATTGCACTCTGATTATGTATGTGTGCTTCTCTTAATGAAATATAATTAAAATAACTTTTTAAAAAATTTTTAGGCTGGGCGTGGTGGCTCAATCCTGTAATCCCAGACTTTGGGAGGCCGAGGCGGGTGGATCACGAGGTCAAGAGATGGAGACCATCCTGGTCAACATGGTGAAACCCCGTCTCTACTAAAAATACAAAACATTAGCTGGGCATGGTGGTGCGTACCTGTAATCCCAGCTACTCAGGAGGCTGAGGCAGGAGAATTGCCTGAACCCAGGAGGCGGAGGTTGCGGTGAGCCGAGATTGCGCTATCGCACTCCAGCCTGGGCAGCAAGAGCGAAACTCCGTCTCAAAAAAAAAAAAAAAAAAAAAAATTTTTTTAAAATGACCTTGAGTATATCTGTATGTTTTTCTACATGTTTTTGTTAAACTATCTATTACATGCTGAATAATACCCTTGAGTAAGTCAGCATTAGAGGAGTCAAGAATATGCACCTAATTTTTCTAAACCTCCAAAAGTAAAGATTGTTTGTTTTCCTAGGTTTATAAGTCAAAGATTAGGCAGTTTCACTGTTCAATTTGACACGTTGAACATCTGGCTTTAGGACATTTCAATATATCTACTGAAGTAAATTAGTCAAGGATGCTAGGATTACTATTCCATCTAGTTATGATAATAGCATCTTGCTGCCATTAAAAAATGCATTACTGTGTCCTCAGGAATACGTATCTGGACAGATGTGGGGAGAATATTTCATTGCAGAAGTTACAGACCTAATTGAGCTGAAGGATTTCCAACTTTCATTTATACTTGTTCACATATGAAAAGAAGTATATTCCCCCAAATAACTGATATTTCAGGAGCTTATTACCTTCTTTTGGGAAGAACATAACATTATTTTTCCTCGATAATGTAGTTTAAAGTAAACAACAAAAGCCATTTGAATGAAAACATCACAGAGCTCTTCAACATTTTTGGTTTTAGTGGACAGATTCAATTTTATATTATGATCTTCCTTGCCTTTAGAACCACATTATCCTCGAGTATTAGTAGTTAAAAAGAATCCAGTTTTCTGCTTCATTTTTTGTATTTTCCCAACTGTAATCTCAGAAATGTTTTCACTTTATAGATGACAAAATAGAAATCTAAATTAATTCATTGATTAATTAAAAAATACTTTAGTGCTTAATATTTGCCAAGTACTGCCACTAGGTCTATAGCAGTAAGAATAAAACATCCATCTGTTTACAACGAGTTTTCATTCTAAGGTTTGGTGAAGGCATCTGTAGTAAACATTTCAATAAATATGCAGGAAGTGTAATTTTAGATAGACATCAATGCCTTGAAAAACAAAAATAGGATGGCAATGTGGTGGAAGGATAAAGAGAATTAAGACGGAATAGGCAAGAAAGACCCCCTTGAAGAGGGGATGCTTGAGTTCCGACCAGAAAGACCAATAGAAAATTGTAAATAAAGGAAAAGCTTGAGAATTTACAAACAGACTGAGTTTGCCATTAAAGAGATGAGAGAATACAGCAAAAAGTAAAATAAAATAAAAGAAGCAATAATATAAAATGAAAAAGCAAAGATGTAAAAAGGTATAAGTTAAGTGGTTTCTGCCTACATTCTTCTACTCTCCATCTCAATATATCCTTGTTGCAAGAGCTGAAAACGAAGAATGGATAAAGCCCTGTTTGAAGCACTCCATACCTCCACTCTTTCCCCAAACTAATTGCTACTAATGTAATTTTTTGAGCACTTTTCAAAAAATTTTTTGTGAATATGTATACACACACACACACACACACACACACACACACACACACATATCTCAATGTTTTCAATAAACAGGATCAATTTCTATATTTTATTCTGGAATTTGCCTTTTTCTGCTAAAGTTCCCTTATGGCTTAGAGACTAACATATATCAGAAGAACTTAGCCTACACTAGTCTTCCTAATAATTAAAAAATATTCTATAGTCTGAATATATTATTAAACTTCAATATTGTTCTATTGATTA
This sequence comes from Saimiri boliviensis, assembly GCF_048565385.1. Lineage (NCBI taxonomy): Eukaryota > Metazoa > Chordata > Mammalia > Primates > Cebidae > Saimiri > Saimiri boliviensis. The sequence continues at coordinate 38,511,319 of NC_133465.1, forward strand.
GAATTCAAGTTGTTTCCAATGTTAACTATTTAAAGTTACGTTGTAGTTGACATTTCTGAATATATATCTTTATTCCCATTTGCAATCATTCCTTAAGCATAGAGTAATAGACATAGGATTTTGGAATTAAAATATCTGTGACAATTTTAATTTGGGTATAGACATTAAGTTTGGGTATAGATATTCAGTTTTCTATCAATTAAAACCTAAATTTTAATTTTTAACTACCATGGTAAAGAATTTAAGTCTTCCACAGCATTTCCATGGCTGTTATCAATTACATATGTTTCAGCCAGTTGAAAGTTAAGCATAGTAAATTGTTTTTATTAGCATTTTTTCCAGTACAGTTGAATCTCTTTTTGTGCATAGATTATTTGTATTTTCTTTCATATATATTGTCCTCTATCAATTATACATTTACCTTATTTTTTATTTGTTCATTTGAAATAAGGTCTTTATTTATTTACTCGTTAAAGCTATATGGCATTTTGTATCAGTCTGCTATTAACAATAATGTACTGTTGGCATGTACAAGTATCTAAACTTAAACATTTGCTGATTTTCTTGCTCTCAATTATTTCTTGTGCCTTTATCTTTTCCTCTTTTTTTGTGGAATCATAATGTATTTTTTGAAAATTTACCTCAAGTGATTCCTCCAGAAATGTGTCTGTGGTCATAAACCTTCTGAGCCTATACCATATGTGAATATATAACTTAGCTCTCCCTTTTTATTGGCATTATTGCCTAGTATAGAATTCTATTCTTAAAAGCATTTTCCTTTAGAAGTTAGCAAATATTTTTCCATTGTTTTCCAGCATTTGATGTTATTTTGTTGTTCATTCTTTTGTAGCTAAGTAGAATTCTTTTACTTTCTGGATATATTTTGGGTGCCTTTATTGTTGGTATCATAAAATTTTATCACAATGTATATAACTAGATGTTTAGAAACTGGTTGAGATGTAGATTTAAAAAATTCAAGTGTGTGGTTACTTTGTGGGCTCTTATGGTATGAACACTCATATGCTTCTTCAGCTATCAGAACAGTTTTATTAAGTATTTGATCTTTCTTTACTCTATTTTTTATACTATCTTCTTTTACAAATATTATAAGATCCTGGAGGATATACTGTCTCAAATTACCCTTGAACTTTTTTCTCATATATTATATGGTTTAGATTTTTTTGTGATTAATTCTTGGTCTTGGCTTGATAAATTTATACATTAAAATAGTTTCTTTCATGTTAATCATTCATAATTTGTTTTAATTTTTATTTTAAATGTAAGGGGTATACGTGCAGATTTGTTATCATGGCATATTGTGTGATGCTGAGGTTTGGGGTACAAATAATTCTATCACCAGGGTACTGAACATTGTACTCAATAGGTAGTTTCTCAATCTCTGAACTTCCCTTTCCATTCTAGTAGTCCCCAGTTTTCATTGTTACCATCTTAATATCCGTGAGTATCCAATATTTAGCTCCAGCTGACTAGGGAGACTATTCAGAATTTTTGTTTTATTTTTCAAGATTAATTTAAAGTGATGGCCTACAGGTGGATCCATCTTGCTGCAAAGAATATTTCATATCTTTTTATGGCTGTGTAGTATTCCATGATGTATATGCACCACATTTTTTTTTTGTCCCATGCACCATTGATGAGCACCTATGTTGAATTCCAATGTTCACAATATTGCTATCGTGAATACTGCTGCAATAAACATATAAGTACATGTACCTTTTTGGTAGAACAATTTATTTTCTTTTGAACATATACCCAGTATTAAGATAGCTAGGCTAAATGGTAGGTCTGTTTTAAGGTCTTTGAGAAATTTCCAAACTGCTTTCCACAATGACTGAACTAATTTACATACCTACCAATAGCATATAAGCATTCCCTTAACTCCGTAGCCTTGCTAGCTGTTGATTTTTGATTTTTAGTAATAGCTATGCTTGCTGGTTTGAGATGATATCTCACATCCATTTCTCTGGTGATAAATAATGTAGAATGTTTTTCTCAAATGTTTGTTGGGAGTTTGTATATCTTATTTTTAAAAGTGTCTGCTCACATCTTTTGCCCATTTTAATGTGTTCTTTGTTTTTTGTTTTGTTTTGTGCTTATTCAGTTGTTTAAGCTCCTTATAAATTTGAGATCTCAGACCTTTGCTGGAAGTGTGGTTTGCAGCACATAAAAATGTTAATTCATTATGATCATATAGGCTTCCTTCCTAGGATGCAAGTTTGGTTCGCAGTATCCAAATTAATATATACAATTCAAAAAAGATTCAATAAAGCCCAACATCCCTTCATAATGAAAACTATCAATACAGAAAGTATCAAGTGAACATATCTCAAAACAATTAGAGCCATCTATGACAGACTCACAGCCAATATCATACTGGATGGGCAGTGCATTAGTCTATTCTCATGCTGCTATGAAGAAATATCTGAGACTGGGTAATTTATTTAAAAAAAAAAAAAGAGATTTACTTGACTCACAGTTCTTCAGGGATGAGGAGGCTGCAAGAAACTAATAATCATAGTGGAAGGGGAAGCAAACACATCCTTCTTCACATGATGGCAGCCAGGAGAAATGTAAAGCAAAGAGGAGGACATTCCCTGTCTGAAACCATTGGATCTTGTGAGAACTCACTCACTATCACAGGAACATCATGGAGATGACTATTCTTATGATACCATTAGGTCCCTTTCACGACGTGTGAAAATTATGGGAACTATAATAGACAAATGGGATCTGATTGAACTCCAGAGCTTCTGTACAGCAAAAGAAATAATCATTAGAGTCAACCAGCAACCAACAGAATGGGAAAAAAATTTTGCAATCTACCCATCTGTCAAAGGGCTAATATCCAGAAACTACAAAGAACTAAAACAGATTTACAAGAAAAAAACAAACAAAACCATTCAAAAATGGGTGAAGGACATGAAGGACATGAACAGATTTCTTTTTGTGGAATCAGTCTGTAATGTCAATGTTTCCATTTTTTTAATCATGTTTATTTGAACTTCTCTCTTTTCTTCCTGTTAATACAGCTATCCATCTATCGATCTTTTTTTATCCTTTCAGAGAAATCTATAAGGTGATATTGATTTTGTTCAAGTCTTTCAAGTCTGCTCTTAGTTATTTCTTTTCTTCTTCAGAGTAAGTTTGCTTTTTTTTTTTTTTTCTTGGTTCCCCTAGGTGTGATTTCAGGTAATTATTCAAGAACACTCTAAATTTCCACTTAACGCAGCTTTTGTTGCATCCCAGAACTTTTGGTTTGTTGTGTTTCTGTTATGTTTTATTCTAAATATTTTTATCATTCATGTCTTAATTTTGTTTTCTTCACAAAAATCATTCAGGAGTAAGTTGCTTAATTTTCATGTAATTGTATGGCTTTGAGATATTTTCTTGATATTGATTTCTATTTTCATTACATTGTGGTCTGATAGTATAGTTGATATGGTTTTGATTTTTTTGAATTTATTGAGACATGGTTTATGACCATGCATTTTGTTGATCTTGAGGTATGTTCCATGTGCAAATGAGAAGAATGTGGATCCTATACTCTGTGGTTGGGTGGAATGTTCTGTAGATGTCTATTAGGTCCAGTTAGTCAAGTGTTAAAATTAAATCCAGAATTTGTTAGTTTTTGCCTCTACGATTTATCTAATGCTGTCAGTAGTGTGTAGAAGTCCCCATTATTATTTTGGGTCATGTTTTTTATCCAACTTTCTACTCTGTGCCTTTTAAGTGCAGCAGTAAGACCATTTACATTCAAGTTTAATATTGATATGTGAGCTTTTGATCCTATCAAAGAGTTGTTAGCTAATTGCTTTGTAGTTTTTATTGTGTGCTTGATGTATGGGGTCTGTAGGCTATGTACTTAAGTTTGTTAAGGCAGGAGAATTGCTGGATCCTGGGAGGCAGAGACTGGATTGAGGTGAGATTGCACAACTGCACTCCAGCCTGGGCAACAGTGTGGACTCTGTCAAAAAAAAAAAAAAAAAAAAAAAAAGAAAAGAAAAGAAAGAAAAGAAAAAAAGAAAAGAAAAGAAAGAAAAGAAATCTGTTCATGTCCTTCATGTCCTTCACCCATTTTTGAATGGTTTTGTTTGTTTTTTTCTTGTAAATCTGTTTTAGTTCTTTGTAGTTTCTGGATATTAGCCCTTTGACAGATGGGTAGATTGCAAAATTTTTTTCCCATTCTGTTGGTTGCTGGTTGACTCTAATGATTATTTCTTTTGCTGTCCAGAAGCTCTGGAGTTTAATCAGATCCCATTTGTCTATTTTCGCTTTTGTTGCCAATGCTTTTTAGTCATTAAGTCCTTGTCTATGCCTATGTCCTGAATCGTTCTGCCTAGGTTTTCTTCTGGGGTTTTTATGTTGCTAGCAGCCGTAAAAAAGGATGAGTTCATATCCTTTGTAGGGATGTGGATAAATTTGGAAACCATCATTCTCAGCAAACTGACACAGAAAATCAAATACCGCATGCTCTCACTCATAGGTGGGTGTTGAATAATGAGAACGCATGGACACAGGGATTCAAGAATGACACACACCGGGGTCTGTTGGGGGGGGACTAGGTGAGGGACAGCAGGGGGTAGGGAGGTTGAGGAGGGATAACATGGGGAGAAATGCCAGATATAGTTGACACGGGGATGGAGGCAGCAAACCGCATTGCCATGTATGTACCTATGCAACAATCCTGCATGATCTGCAAATGTACCCCAGAATCTTAAGGACAATAAAATATATATATACATAAAAAAATAAAGAAAATAAAAGAAATGTCTTTCCATTAAGTTTCTATCTTTTTTGGATCTCATTGAACTTTCTTTCTTACAATTCATGCTTTGAATTTTTGAATTTTTTGCCTGTCATTCCTCAGTTTCCATTTTGGTTATGGGCCACTGCTGGAGAGCTAGCATGAGCCCTTAGTGTCGCTACATTTCAATTTTTTATGGTACCAGAATTCTTGCACTGACTTCTTTGCATCTGGAGATGCAAGCACTTTTAAATATTGTAATTCATTCATGCAGGTGAATGTTTATTTTTCCTTCTTTTGCTATAATATTATTGTGCTTTTTTTCACTTCCTTTTTCTTTCCTGTTTTCCCTAGGATATGCAACTATAGAGTAGGCTGGGTAGGGTCTTTTGGCTTTGCTTCTATAGCCCTATGCAAGTGTGTTGGCAGGTTTTATATCAAGTTGTACAGTAAGATCTATAAGCCAATAGATGGCAGTTATAATTAAGAGCTGACTGCAACCCATGCGGCTGGATATATACTTTACTCTTATTTACCAAAAGCAGCTCTTTGTTGCCTCAGTCAGTCGGCTGATTTCTGGAATGCAAAGTAGGTTTAGCTCCCTCCTCAGCACCAGGGAAGTTGGGCCCGTCACGGAAAAAGCTAGAACAAACAAGTCAACCTACAGGTCCCCCATTGGCAGGGACCTGCCAGTAGCAAAGAAGAATCCAATGGGTGGCCATCAATCGCCCAGAGTATTGCCTGGCCATGGAGCTGAGAAACTCCTCCGCCCCAGGCTCTCTGCACAGGGATAGGAGAGCAGACTAAAGTCCTTATCCAGGAGAGTGAGTGCTCCAGATGCCTGGAGATCTATCTGCGTGTGGAGCAATGAGGGATCTCCTCCTCAACACACTCACAGGAAGGGTGGAGTTGCTCAGACTGTTGACTCAGGTCAGCTGGTATTACAAATGCCTGGCAATCTGCCTGGGCATGAAGCAGAGAAGGCCTTCCTGCACCAGTATCTCTGCACAGTAGTGATGTGGCAGATAAGGCTCCTGATTCAGGCAAGTGGATACTCCCAGAATTTAATTAAACTGAAAAGCTTCTGCACAAAGAAACCATCAAAAGAATGAACAGTCTTTAAAATGGAAGAAAATAATTGTAAAGTATGCGTGCAACAGGGACTAATATCCAGATTCTACAAGAAACTCACACAAATCAACAACAAAAATACAATCCCATTAAAAAGAAGGCAAAGAACATGAACAGCCATGTTTCAAAAGAAGACATACAAATGGCCAGTAAAAATATTTAAAAACTTAAGCCTCTATAATCATCAGGAAAATGAGAAGTAGAACAACGAGATACCATCTTACACCAGTCAGAATGGCTGTTATTAAAAAGTTTAAAAAAACACAGATGTTGGCAAGGATAAGGAGAAAAGGGAATGCATATACTTTGTTGGTGAGAATGTAAATAAGTGCAATATCAATAGAAAACAGTATGGAGATTTCTCAAAGAACTAAAAATAGAACTACTCATTCTATCCAGCAATTCACAACTGAGCATCTAACCAAAATAAATCATTACATAAAAAGGATACCTGCATTCATGTTTATAGCAGCACTATTCACAATAGCAAAGATGTAAAATCAAACTAAGTGCTCATCAGTGGATGACTGCATAAAGAAAATGTGATATATACACAGATACAGATACATATATCTAGATATTGATATATGTATATCTATATCTAGACAAATGTATCTACATATATCACTTTTATATATGGAAAGATAGATATATCTAGATCTAGATTTCTCAAAGAACTAATATATTGTATATATTATATACATAATATATAGGTACATATATCTAAATATAGATATATGTATCTTGATGTATCTCACATTTTATCTAGTCATCCATATACATATAGCTGTGATATATGCATTAATTTATATATGTGTGTGTGTGTGGGGGTGTGTCTATCATATTATTTTTAGGGCTGAGTAATATTGTGGTCTATATACAGCCATTAAGAAGAACACCATAAAAAGGAAATCTGGTCTCCTGCAGCAACCTGAATGGAAATCGAAGCCACTATCTTAAGTGAAGTAACACAGAAAATTATAGTCTTGAGGTCATTATATTTGTCTTTATTTTTTATTTTTATTGTACTTTAGGTTCTGGCATACATGTGTAGATCATGCAGGAATGTTGCATAGATACATACATGGCAGGGTAGTTTGCTGCTTCCACCCCCACATCACCTATATCTGGCATTTCTCCCCATGTTATACCTCACCAACCTCCCCACTCTCCATCCCTCCCCTAGCCCCCACAACAGACCCCAGTGTATGATGCTCCCCTCCCTACGTCCATGTGTTCTCATTGTTCAACACTCACCTATGAGTGAGAACATGTGATGTTTGATTTTCTGTTCTTGTGTAAGTTTGCTGAGAATGATCGTTTCCAGATTCATCCATATCCCTACAAAGGACAGGAACTCATTGTTTTTTATGGCTGCATAGTATTCCATGGTGTATATGTGCCACATTTTCCTTGTCCAGTCTGTCATCAATGGGCATTTTGGTTGGTTCTAGGTCTTTGCTATTGTAAACAGCGCCGCTGTGAACATAGGTGTACATGTGTCTTTATAATAGAACAATTTACAATACTTTATTTCTGCCTTCCTTTCATTGTTTATCCAATTGACGTTCAGGAGCCAGTTGTTCAGTTTCCATGAAGTTGTATGGTTCTGAGTTAGTTTCTTAATACTGAGTTCTAATTTTATTGCACTGTGGTTTGAGAGACTGTTTGTTATGATTTCCGTTCTTTTGCATTTGCTGAGGAGTAATTTACTTCCAATTATGTGGTCAATTTTAGAGTAGGTGCGATGTGGTGCTGAGAAAAATGTATGTTCTATGGATTTGGAGTAGAGAGTTCTGTAGAGGTCTATTAGGTCCACTTGGTCCAGATCTGAGTTCAAGTCCTAGATTTCCTTGTTAATTTTCTGTCTCGTTGATCTGTCTAATATTAACAGTGGAGTGTTAAAGTCTCCCACTATTATTGTGTGAGATCATTATCTTAAGTGAAGCAACTCAGGAAATGAAAGTCAAATACCATATGCTCTTACTTGTAAGCTGGAAGTTAATAATGTACACATAGAGATAGACTGATATAGTGTAGAATAATAGACATTGGATACTTGGAGACTTGGAAGCAGCCAAGTAAGAGAGGATAAATTACTTAATGGGTACAATGTACAATGTTTGGGTTACAGTTACACTAAAAGCCCAAACTTCACCATTATGCAATATATTCATGTAAGAATACTGTGCTTAAACCCCTAAATTTATAGAAATAAATTTTTTTAAAAGAGTGTGATTGAAATGTTCACAATGCAAAGAAATGATAAATGCTTGACGTGATAGATATTCCAATTATCCTGATTTGATCATTATACATTATAACCTTGTATCAAAATATCACATATGCTCCATAAATTTATTTTAATATACTCTTGTATTTTAATTGTATATAAAATTGCTGTGTTCATATTTATTAACAAAATTAACCTATACTTTTTTGGAGTTGTCTTTGTTCACTTAAGTTTTCAAAGTATTATAATAGTAGGGTTACTGGATATAAAAGCAATATCTTAAATAAATAGCATTTATTTCAACCAGAAATCAATTATTTATTCCTAATACGTTAGGACTAAAACTAACCAAACATATGTAAAATTCTGTAGAGCTAATTATCAAACTGTATTTTTTTTTAAAAAAAGATACAGAAGAGGACATAAATACATAGAGAACCATGCCAAGTTCAATTTGGGATTGTTCAATATAATAGGGATGTATTAAATAATTTCAACATAAATTAATCTGCAGGTTTTAGGAAAGTTCATCTAAAATGCCTAAAATTGTTGGAAAGTGTGGAAAAATACGTGTGGAAGAGTAAAGATAACGCCACATTGAAAAAAATAAAAATAAAACAAAAAAATAAGGAAGGTCTTTTTGTCTTGTAATAGCTACATTTACTATAACATTATGTGATGTGAGTATAGCAAAAGGCAAACGGCAATGAAACAAAGTAGAGAAAACAAAAATGAAACCATAAGTGTTTGTAATATAGAACAAGTCTTCTTGAAGAAGAAAACATCCACACAAAGGAAAAGAGGTAAACTGGACTAAATAAAAAAAAATCTTGTGTTAAACAAAAGATGATATAAATAAAAATGAAAATAAGGAAGGGGTGTTGCAAAGTACATAATCTCTGCAGGATTAGAATTTCATCACATCAGCAAGAAACTGACAAACTCGGCCGGGTGCGGTGACTCATGCCTGCAATCCCAGCACTTTGGGAGGCTGAGGCGGATGGATCACTTTTAGATCAGGAGTTTGAGATCAGCCTTGATAACATGGTGAAACCCTGTCTCTACTAAAAACATAAAAATTAGCGTGGCATGATGGCACGTGCCTTTAATCTCAGCTACTTCGGTGGCTGAGGCAAGAGAATTGCTTGAATCTGGAAGACAGGTTGCAGTGAGAAGAGATCATGCCATTGCACTCCAGCCTGAGTGACGAGAGCGAAACTCTGTCTCCAAAAAAAAAAAAAAAGAAAAAGAAAAATAGAAAAATAGGCTAACAGTATAGACAAGCTGTAGATTTTTTTTGTTTTTTGGTTTTTTTTTTTTTGAGACGGAGTTTCGCTCTTGTTACCCAGGCTGGAGTGCAATGGCGCGATCTCGGCTCACCGCAACCTCCGCCTCCTGGGTTCAGGCAATTCTCCTGCCTCAGCCTCCTGAGTAGCTGGGATTACAGGCACGCACCACCATGCCCAGCTATTTTTTTTGTATTTTTAGTAGAGACGAGGTTTCACCATGTTGACCAAGATGGTCTCGATCTCTTGACCTTGTGATCCACCCGCCTCGGCCTCCCAAAGTGCTGGGATTACAGGCTTGAGCCACCGCGCCCGGCCAGATTTTTTAAATAAACAATGAAAGTTTGTTTCTGACAGTTTTGGAGCTAAAAGTCCAACGTCAGAGGTTTAGCATGATTAGATATTTATTTGCCTGTTTCCTTCCTGACATGCTGCAGTTAGCAGTTGCTGTGTTTTTTCACCTAAAGCCCAGTTCCTACAAAGCAGTGGATTTCTTTCTTTTTTCAATTGAAAGGTGGTAATTAGCAATGCTTCTCCATTTTTTATTATTCTCCTTTAATTGAGCTTTCTTCATCCTCTGTATTGAGTGAATTCTGAGTTTCCTGTTGGCATTCTGAATGAAACAACCAACAATGATCATCTTCTACATACAGAAAATTGTGCCAGGTATATTTTATCTCATGTAGTTATTTTAACAACACTTGGGAGCATGCAGCTTTATATCTATTACAGAGATTAAAAAACAAACAAAAAACTCGGATCCTATAACTAGAGATCTGCATTTTAACACAGTTTAATTTGCCACTAAACCAAACTGCTTATTAAGTAAAACTGGTATATATGGATTTGGAATAAATACAGCTAACTCTTGGTAAACACACACCTTAATATACATTTTCCCAAAGCATCATAGTCTTTGGTCCTCTACTCCAAGCCTGCTCTGTAGATGAATTTATTTTTTTCTTTGCTCCCAACAATGGGGAAATTTTTGTCATTCCACTTTATTCTTTGAGAACTTTTAGAAATTATGATCCTATCTCTTTACTAACTGTATCTTTACCAAGGGCTTTTTAATCTCACTGTTCTTGGACAATATTTTCTACCATGCATCTTCTTGGCTAATTTCAACTTCTCTTTGTTCACTCATTCTTCCTCTCTATCCAGTATATTGTAGTATAAATCTAATCTAAATCATATGGGACTGAAGCTTCTCTTCTCATTCACTTATGACTGATGATGGTGTGTCATGAAGGATATTCAGGCTGATGTGCTGTGACCTTCCTTTGATTATCCAGGGCTACTTCTATAATAATTCCACCAAGACATGTCAGAATACACTGCAGATACAGCCATTTAATCTCCTGCACCATGTCTCTATCCTATGTTGAACAGAATTTCAATTAATTCCCTCTAAAGGCCATGGAGGCATTTGATCAGAACACCCATAGTCAGTGTCACAGTACAGCATTGCAGATAATGTGTTTTCTTCCCTTTAAATCCTTCTAGAAACTAAAGAAAGATGAACTTCAACTTACTGGGGCAGCTGCTGAACAAAATATATTTCCCAAATAGTTTCATATAGAAATATACCATTTTTATATGACTGCTCAGATTTTACTAGCTATGGACTATGAGGTGAGGTAGCTTTCATAAAGTGAAAGAAAACCAACCTTCAAATAAAAAGACCAAGGACTCAAGTTTGGTTAGGTCATTTGTATACATTTATAAAACTCCTTGAACTGAAGTTTATTCACCTATAAAACTGTTCTGGAAACTATATTCATCCAATATTCAATGAGTATCTACTATTAAACAGATTCAGTGTGTTAATGCTGAAGATAAAGCAAGAAAATATTTTCAATAAAGCACCCCTGCCTTTAGAGTAAACAAAAAGTATTTCTAGAACATGTGGTGGAATCAGTCCTCCGGAGAAAAATAAAATGAGTTACAGAATGGATAGTTATTGTTATGTAGAAGGGTGAGTAATGTACTCATATAGAGTATTAAGAACCTCTTTGCTGCAGTCGTATTTAACAGTATATTAGTTTTCTATTGGTGCTGAAAGAAATTACCACAAAATGTGTAGCTTTAAAAAACACAAGTGCATTATTTTCCAGTTTCTCAGATGACCAGAAGTTCTAAAATGGATTAGCAGGCTCTAGGTGAAAATCCATTTCCTCATCTTTCCTACCTTCTAAATGCCACCTGCATCCCTTTGGTTGCAGACCCAATCTTCATTTACCAAAGCCAGCAATGGCATATTTCAGTGTCCCTTTTTAACTGTCTGCTTCAGTAGTCACATACCCTTATGTGACCTTCCCATCTCCCTCTAATAAGAATCTCGTCATTACACTGAGCTCACTTGGGTAATCCTGAATAATCTCTCCTTCTCAAAACCCTTAATTTACCCACATCTGCAGAGCCACTTTAACCATATAAATTACATAAAAATTCTGGGGATTAGGATTGAACATTTTTGTGGTAATGATGGGGGATTCTTTACCCTGCTGTAAATAATAACTTTACAAAATGAATAAATATACCTAGCAATATCTGAGGAAGAAAATTTCAATCAGAGGAAACAATAAAACTGACTTAAAGCTCAGCTCACACTTGGGAATTTGAGTAATAAATGGACACTGGTGTATCCGGAAAAGAACACGTGAAAAAGAGGTAGGTAAGAGACATGTTTGGGAGGGCAAGGAGGTGGGTGGAATGGAAAGTAATGTAGGAACTTAGAGAAATTTACTCTGAGATCCAAGATGTGGTTTTTAATTAATGGTGTTGGGATAACTGGCTAGCCATGTGCAGAAAGCAGAAACTGAACCCCTTCCTGACATGTGACGCTAACATTAACTCCAGATGGATTAAAGACTTAAACATAAGACCGAACACCATAAAAACCCTAGAAGAAAAGCTAGGCAAAACCATTCAGGACATACGCACAGGCAAGGACTTCATGACTAAAACACAAAATGCATTGACATCAAAAGCCAAGACAGACAAATTGGTTCTAATTAAACTTCAGAGCTTCTATACAGCAAAAGAAACAATCATTAGAATGAACTGAAAACCAACAGAATGGGAAAAAATTTTTGCAATCTACCGACCTGACAAAGGGCTAATATCCAGAATCTACAAGAACTAAAACAGATATACAAAAAAAAAAAAAAAAAAAACCAAACAAACAAACCCATTCAAAAGTGAGAGAAGGATATGAACAGACATTTTTCAAAAGACGACAACAAACATATGAAAAAACGTTCATCACCACCAGTCATTAGATAAATAGAAATCAAAACCACATTGAGATATCATCTCACCACACCAGTTAGAATGGTGATCATTAAAAAATCTGGAGACAACAGATGCTGGAGAGGATGTGAAGAAACAGGAACACTTTTAAACTGTTGGTTGGAGTGTAAATTAGTTCAACCATTGTGGAAGACAATGTGGCCATTTCTCAAGGATCTAGAAATAGAAATTCCATTTGACCCAGCAATCCTATTACTGGGTATATACCCAAAGGATTATAAATCATTCTATTATAAAGACACATGCACACGTATGTTCATTGCAGCCCTGTGTACAATAACAAAGACTTGGAACCAACCCAAATGTCCATCAATGATAGAATGGACAAAGAAATGTGGCACATATACACCATGGAATACTAGGCAGCCATAAAAAACCATGAGTTTGTGTCCTTTGTAGGGACTTGGATGAATTTGGAAACCATGATTCTCAGCAAACTGACAAAGAACAGAAAAGAAAACACTGTGTGTTATCACTCATAGGAGGGTGCTGAACAATGAGAACACGTGGACTCAGGGAGAGGAGCATCACACACTGGATGTAGTTGTAGGAGGCTAGGAGAGGGACAGCTAGGAGGGGGAAGGTGGGGAGGGATAACATGGGGAGAAATACCGGATATAGATGAAGGGGGAATAGAGGCACCAAACCACCTGGTCATGTATGTACCTATGCAACAACCCTGCATGACCTGCACATGTACCCCAGAACCTAAAGTAAAATTTTAAAAAAAAGTCTCACAAGATCTGTTGAGTTTATCAGGGGTTTCCACTTTTGCCTCTCCCTCATTTTCTCTTGCTGCTGTCATGTAAGAAGTGCCTTTCACCTCCTGCCATGATTCCGAGGCCTTCCCCAGCCAGGTAAAACTGTAAGTCCAGTTAAGCCTCTTTTTCTTCCCAGTCTCAGGTATGTCTTTATCAGCAACATGAAAATGGACTAATACAATTACTATGCAATGTCATGTTTTCTTCCTAGTTTATATATGATGAATTTGATTAGCTATATGGAACAATGAGAAATCATTTTGCTTACCACAAGAGGAAGGTCTTTTATAGATAAATACATTTTTTAGGAAAAAGTAGGCCTCTCAGCCTCATTCCTTCTAGGTAACAATCTAACCTTTCCTTCTTGAGTTTTTCCACTTCAGTGATTAGAAGAGGAAGCTATGAAAAATGAATTCAAGAAAGAAAATCAATTTTTCCTAATGCTATAGCAGTTTCCCATGCCTGGCCATCCCAGGCCACAGTCTTTTTCTATAGGGAAAAAAAATCTCACTCATTTTTTCATACCAGAAACAAGAAAAGGTAATGGCAATCAAAGGGAGCAAAATTTAAAATGACTAATTCCCTGTAACAACTTGTAGTTTGTACCTTCGTATCTTTGAAAACCCCATATTATAGCACTGCGGTTTGTAACCTAATAAATGGATTTTTCTTGATTCTGACACAATCTTGGGAGAAATGCAAGGGGAAAGGGAGGCTGTCATCTATCCTGGACCTCTTTTTGGCCTCAGGGTACCAGTGTACTGTCAGTGTAAGACATGGCTGAAAACTACTGCCACAGGCAACTAGGTCAAAATTCCACAGCATCAGTATCACCTTAGGAGATGCTTTAACGACTTCTTCAAATGAGCAGGATACATGTTACAGTTTGAGGACTATTACAAATAGATCGTAAAATGTGTAAAAAATGTGAGAAGGGAAGAGAACAACTCTTATTTATTGGGACTTTTCCCTATTCTAGCATCTATACTAAGTGACTTGAGCTCATTGTATCATTTGTTAGTGACTCCCAATTCTGGGGAGTGCTTGGTATGTTTCCCCCCTCTCCATGTCAGAATATAATGACTTCTTGTCACCAGATGAGAAAATCCTTGAGATATGTGTTGGGGGGCAGGTCAAGTTTAGTGATATCACCATCATAGAATTTTTAATTTGTCATAGGTATGTGATAGAAATCAAAGACAAATTCTACATTCCCAGAGTAAACAACCCAGGTACACAAACTATAAAGAAATTATACATTAAAAATATTTATTTGTTTTGATAATAAACATTTAGCACCAGGTAAATATCCTGGTCTAGATAAGTGTCCTAGTGTCAGGAAATAAAATGTGATTTTAATATTTCTTTTTAGCATGAGCGACGTTAGGAATGGATGATTATTGCTTTACCAATTACTGATGGTAGTCATGGCATTCAACTACTTTACTATTTCTGAGGAAAGTGATTAGTATTGTATTAGATCCTCAAAACTCTTAATATTCGAAAGCATAAACTGCAAACCAGTATTTTTCACAGACTGAAATTCCTGTTTTGACTGCAAAGCTTATGTTACTTTACATATTTACTTTATATGTTTCTTATTTCTTGAACATTTTAAGAGTAACATATATTATTTTTATCATTAGAGAAAATTAACAGTTTTGAGTGACTAAACTATTCTCTAATGAGGGAACAGACACATAAATACATTTAGTTTATTGATATGTTTTATTCTAGTGAATTCCTTATATTGACAGAGAAGCAGCTGAGGTTTATGGGCTTTCTATGACACAAAGTAGAATAACACATTAAAATTGTCAATAAGCTTTATGAAAGTATCATATACTTTCATGAAGACATATTTTAGGCTTGTTATTTTGCTTAGAAAATTATAGAGAGAAACTTGAAAACAAATATAAAGTCCCAGCCCTTTGTTTGATGATATAGCTCTAAATGCCAGGCCTTACAGTCTCAAGATATGAATGTTTGACTTTATGAAGTGACAGCTGTAGAATATGTGATATTAACATTCTGAATCAAGACCCTTCTGCAATATATGCATTGTCTCCTGGCCAATAAAATCAAACATCACACTATACTATCAAATGTACTTAGCATTAAGCTACACACAGTTGCTCCTTTTTTACCATACATTTACTTCCTTGATTTATGCTCACATGATGTGCATGAACTATATGGATAATTTCTTCTCAATTTACTGTCAGGCATAGAATAGCTGGGCTGAATCTTTGCTTGAATATTCTGCAGTGTGTAAAATGTTGATGTGAATATATTTTAAATGGGGTGTGGATTTAGAGGGGAGAAGGAATATTTTTCTAAACGGAGTTGAGGCAATAAAGAAACCAGGTTACAAAGTGAATATCTTAGGTAACCCTTCGGAAAAATGGCAAGATTGTAAAATCATGTAAGTTTTATGTAGGTGTGTGTTCTTGCAAAGGTTACTGTAATATGCATACACATATATGCACACACACATATACACGGGTGTGCCCACATTCACATGCATAAAGATATGTTTACAAAATCTTTTGAAAGTTTACATAATTTTTCTCACTTATCCCCTTAATTCTATGGTTCTGGTGTTTTTTTGTGTGTGTGTGTGTGGGTTTGTTGTTGTTGTTGTTGTTATTTATGTATTTATTATTGCTATTCTTTAATGTGCTCTAGTAAATATGGGCCTTTTCTTTGGATTTAGTAAAAGTCTACTGCTAATGATTCTGACTAATTGGTTAACTGAAAACCTATCCTTTTTATTTTAATTTTTAAAGTTCTGGGGTACATGTGTAAGATGTGCAGGTTTGGTATATAGGTAAACGTGTCTCATGGCCGTTTGCTGCCCTTATCTACCCATCACCTAGGAATTAACCCCAGCATGCATTAGCTGTTTTTCATAATGCTCTCCCTACCTCACCCACCCTCTTACAAGCCCCAGTGTGTGTAATTTCCCTTCTGTGTCCATGTGTTCTCATTGTTCAGCTCCCACTGAAAACCCATCCTTTAATTCCCGTTAGTTAAGTTTTAAAAAGTTTAAAGCAAGTTTCATGTCACAGAGCATCTTCTCTGAAACTGGGAATCAGTCTGTCCATAAAGAAAAAAGTGAATATGTCGAACACTACGTATAGTTTCACACCTGCAGTTGTTTTGACATATGATCAATTATTTTATAATTAATTTGCTACACTGGAGCAGCTATTGATAAATTCATAAAAGTAAAGCTGTCCATTTGCAAAAATATTAGAAACCTTACTACTGCTGCTTTCCTCTTAAGCTGCCTTTTTTCTGTAGTCTCCTCATCTAAAATAGCCTCTATCCACCAGGCCTACTATCTCTTTCTAACATTTTCTGAAAATTTACTTTGTCTTTAAAGAAAATGATTTTATTCCTTATTCTGTATACTGAACAATAGTTTTACTTTGGATTGAAAGTGTATCAATTTATAAAACATCAATCCTGAAAATAAATTCAGTGTTTTATAAAGATCTTAAATCATTGTTTTCCAAGTTGCTACTCCAATTCTATTACAAAATCTTTAGTCGAAAAGACTGAGCTCTTTCTGTGTAAATTTTCTTAACAAATACAGGAAACTATGAAGAGTTGAAATTCAGTCAATTTTATTAAGAAATGAAGAAAAATGAACAAACGAAAGGTGCCTGCTAAGCAATGGGATTTAAGAGAAATAACAATGAATGCTTATGTATGTTTATTACATAAGAAATATTGTTTCAAATATTTTAAAAGAATGAACGTATTCAGTCTTCACAACAAACTTTTGAGTTCATTTCTACTATCATCCCTGTTTTAGAAATGTAGTCCAGGAGACATAAAAAGGTAAAATAACTTGCTTCCAGGATTAGCAAGAGGTAGAACTGAGATTTGAGCTTAGATAGATTAATTCTCCAGTAAATGTGTCATGGATAACAATCTCCTTCTTTTCCATGCTAAGAATCATGGATTCATGGCAACATGCCTTTCACATGTTATGATGGATCTAAGTGTTAGGAACCAAACCATGTAGTTAGGAGAAGTGAATTCCATTTCTCTTCTTATCATGCATTCACTTTCTCCCATCAATTCTCAATATCCATCCCTGTAAAATCAGGTATTGGTACTACATAGTTTTTAAAGATTCTTCCTGTTCCAACATTTTTTATGTAACAAAAATCATAATGAATGATACTAACAGTGAAAACAAACAGTATTACCATGTATTCATTTTAGTTGGAGCTAGGCACTATGCTAGCTGGTTTTCCATGTCTACTGCTTTTAATCTATATATGAAACTTTCTTTTAAATGTGATTTTCACCCCTTTGTTTCAGATGAGAAAACTGAAGCTCAAAAATGTAAGTTAATTGTGTAAGGTCAGAGGACTTCATGCTGGCTGAATTGAAACTGAAAACCACGTCTAACTATCTGTGCTTATTCTAAAAAGCCATTCTGTCTCTCAGGTGGAATCATACACTACATTTTTTCTTCATTATCTCTGTAAACATTTACTGAGTACTGGAACTTATATATGAGCAAGTCTATCTTCATTAAAAATGCTCTTCCTTGAAATGAATATACATTGCTGTTCAAATTGAATATATACTATGAATTTTTTCGAAGTATATGTTGTACAGAATAGCGAGCTATATCGATTATGTAAATTAACCATAGTGACTCCATTTTAAAGACCAGGAATTCTCTTTTTTTCTTCTCTTTTATCATTTTAAGATTACTCTGAGTTTAAAGCCAAGCAAAAAGACTAAATTACCTTGAATTGCTTTTGGTCCCTATATATCTGAGATCATAAGAAAATATCTGATTCTACAAAATTGGCATTCTTTGTAAGAACACAGGTTATAATTCTTAATATGTATATATAATAAAATGTAATTATAAGTATATAATTTCTAAAGGAATATACACAAAAGCAAAGAAAATCATACAAAATTGGAATATTTCATTCTACTGTAAAAGTTCATTGGCAAAATAGGCAACTGTCAAAAAATGTTGAAATCAAGTTTTTAAACCTAGCTTCTTCTGCTTTCAGTTACTCATCTCAAATTAGCCTTTGGATTCTAGCCCTTATTTTCTCCCTGTTGGGGAGTTTACTCCAACACTTCCATATTCTTTTCCTGGTTGCAGAGTCATGCATGTTATTTACTTACATGCTGCATTTGTTTTAAGGCCAAAAGCAACCAATGAAGTCTTGTAAATTGACTAGTCTGAACATGAGAATTTGTTTGGAAATAGTGATATGAGAACTGTTTTTTGGAAAAGGGGGATCCAAACTATATCTCTGACCTCTTCAGCAGTGATTTTCTCTGGTCATTTTAGAAAGATCTAGTCTGCCTATCAAAAGTACTCAGAAGTAGTAGTGGAGCGAAGTCAATTCACAGCTTTTTATCTAACCACAGGCCTATCCTACCACAGGTCTGTTCTCACCTGTGTCAGCTAAGCATCCTGCTCCCCCAGTATATTAGCCAGTATATTAGTCTTTTATGGGTTGCACTTCACTAAATTCAAAACGACTGTCTGAATCATGCTTTTATAGTTAAAAATAACAGAGTTCAACTCCCTTTTAAATCACACTTAAGCAAAGGGAGAACTGGATTATTTGTTATAAAAAGAACATTTGGGTATGGAAAATATTTAGGATGTAGAAGACTGGGAAATAAAGAACCACAGGGGTCAATATTAAGGCCAATTATTTTCCACTTTATATGTTAATGACCTGAAAGCAGGACCATGCTGCAAAGTGGCAAGAATTGCTGAGAGAGCAAAACAGGGGTGGGAGGTGTTGAAGAGAGAAAGCAGATAACAATATAGAGAGAGGTGATTCAGTATGGGATGAGCTACACATAAAGTCCCTGCTTTAGCAGTTTAACATAAAGGACTGTGAGGTAATGAGGCCAGAGACAAAAACAAGGCAAGTTAATAAAAAAGCTTAATGGAGGCATGTTACATCCACACCAGTGAGTGAAAGTAACAAAAAGAGGACTGATCTGGGTATATATTAAAACTCAGAATTCAGAATTAAAATAAAATAAACAGGAATTTGAGGTGGTATCTGAGGAGAGCCCTGGATATAAAGCTGCAAGTGGCATGGCTAATTCATCAAAGTGTAAATGCTGGGCTCCAAAGTTAGGCTGAAGTGAGGGAAGCCAGCTACTCCAGGATGAGATGAATTGGAAATACATTACTCACAATTATTTCTGTGTTTGGTCTTTCTTGAATCCATAGGAAAGAGGACAAATCACCTGCCAAATAGGATAGCCAATTCAGGCCTTGTTTATATTATTTCTAATTACTGAAAATTAGAAAATAACAGTTAAATGAGATGATTTTCTTACATTTAAAAAAGAGGGACAAGTGGTTGATGGCAGAAGTTCTCAATATTTATCAGGTATATAAATTCTCAATCTTAATAAACAGTGTTTTCTCACCCAGTATCTGGAGTTAGGGAAGATGCTAAAATTTTGCATTTCAAATATTTTGCAAGAGATGTAACTACTAGCAGTCCAAGAACCATGATTTAACTAGGACAGTACTTATTCCCTGAAAATTTTAAAAGCTCCCAAATTTTTATTTTTCCTCACCACCACATTCCCAAGAAAATCTGAATAAAAAATTCCATATTATCTACTACTTCAAAAATACTAAAATATGCTTTTCATTATTTTCTTTCCTATTGACTAATGTATATAAATTTAGGATTTATAGAAATTATAATATAAATGTGTATGTGATGGATAATTTGTAGACTTATATGTATGTAGATAAAGGGTATGGCAGATTTTTCTACAAATTTCCTGAATAATATATGTTTAACATTTCAACTATCTGAAAACAATTATAATGTAAAATCATTTCTTCTATATATGTCATAGCTGAATTCTTTATGGTGCTTTTGTTCTTATGAATTCACTAGCTCTTTGGATCACTACAATAATTATTTAAATAATTTTCAGTAATAGTATTTTAATATATGATAAATCAGAATTTTATTCACATTTAAAGTAATTATGAGCAATTAAAAGGAAACTGACACTTTCCAAGGGCTTCATAGAACTAAATTTAACTCTCTTTAACAATTGCTAAGAGAATATCATATGCTGTGAAGTATATCTAAAATCCTCAACATTAATATCTATCAAAGAAAGGCAAATTAAAACTATAACCAATACTACTATATAGACAATAAAATGGCTAAAATTATAAAGAGAGGACATATCAAATACTGACAAAGACGTGGAGTAACTGAAACTCTTCTACACAGAGGGTAGGAATGTGAATTGGTAAAATCACTTCGGAAAATGACTTGGCAATTTCATAGAAAGCTATACAAACATCTACCTATGATCTATATTTATCCAAGAAAAATGAGAACATAAGTTCACATGAAGACTTATTCAAAAATGTCATAAAAGTTTTATTTTTAATATCCACAAACAACCCAAATATCCATCAACTGGTAAATGTATCAATAAAATATGGTATACATTCCATTAAGTGATAAAAATAATCAATTCCAGAGACATGTAATAGCATGAATAAATACTAAAACTAATCTGCAGAGTGAAAGAAGCCAGACACAAAGACTATATGTTGCTTGTTTATAATTATATGAATTTCTAGAAAGTACAAACCAATTTATAATGACAAAAGGGATGAGTTGACACCAAGTGATATGAGTAGAGTAAGGATGAACACCCGAGGAGCAAAAGAAAATATATGTGGGTGATGAAAATGTTTAGTGTCTTGACTGCTGTGGTGGCTTCATAAGGTTTCCATTTGTACACTTTATATATTTGCAGTTTATTTTTATTGAACATAAAGTATAAACTGATAAAGCTATAATGTTTTCTGTGCTATGATAATAACAGAATAATAAAGAATAGCATCACGGAAATTTAAACATTTACCATTAAATAAAGGATCAGAGAGTAACTCACAGGGTAGTGTAGGCAGGGAATTAGGATGAGTTTTTTTTTTGTTTTTTTTTTTGTTGTTGTTTTGTTTTGTTTTTTTCTGGTGAATTGAACCTACTGTTGTTATTAAAGCTAATAAGCACTGGCCTATTCAAAGACATCTAAAAAGTATACCAAAGACATATAAAAAGTGCACATAAATCAAACTTAGAGCTACAGCACTGCATCTTTTTACTTTGGACTATAAAATTTCATCCCTCTTGACTTTTAAATGATGCTGAAGTATTTTACAATGAGTTATTTGTCTACTAAATAAGAATAGAATTATGTTTGTGAGATGCTAAGCTCAATGTAGTAATTCCCAGAATATTCAGTAATAAAACCTATTTCTTTAATGACCAATCCCCCTCCAAAGTGCTTTTTGTAGTTCTTTTCCCCTCCAGATTGACTAAGGTGTAGCTGTGCAGTGTTTCTTATTTAATTCTCATCATCACACAAAGGGTTTTACTGATGAAGCATTTTACTGAAGTGACTTGTCCAAGATAATATCCCTAATGAGATACATATGCATTTTAAAATTATGCCATGTGAACCAATACATTGCAATGATGATAAAACTGAAGTCCAGAAATGACAAATTTCTGTAGTCCTTGCAACATTAAGTGGTAGAATAGAGAGAATTAACACTAGGTTCATCAGGCTCCAAAATCTATTCTTTCCAAAAATCTTTCCAATAAATGGATGCAAAATGACATATTTCAAAATATATTTGTCACCATCTTAGAATTTAGTTTGGTAGATTGCCTACAACTATATGACAAATATATTGGTATCATGGACAAATATCTTCCTTTATCACCAGTCAAATCATAAACTGGCAACAGAAACAGGAAGTTTTAGTCACAATATCAATATTTAACTTTTAAAATAGTATGCATTTTTTGGCATAATAAGAAATTATTTTTGCTATACAGCATAACATTGTTAAATAGTGATATACTTTACTTTCTCAAAGTACTTTACCAATTCAAGACCTTCCCTAGAAGTATCTTGCCTCTTCTAACAGTGCCTGCTTATTCCTATATGATTGGGGGATATAAATTGCATTATAAATTTCAGGTTAGTATTAAGAAATTTTAGATATGCAGATTTTGATTAAACTTGAACCTTTTCACTCCTTGATATACTGTGGCAGAAACTGATATAGCTCAATAAATGTCGGTGTCCTCCTTCACAATGTGGTTCATTTGGGTTATACGACTAGATTATGGCCCAAGGGATGTTCCTGGCAGTAATGTAAACCTTTTCTAATCTTAGCCATTTAAACCACTCCACAGGATCCTCTATTCCTTTCAACTCCTGAAGCAATTATATTAAATCCCATAGGCTACAGATATTAAAGATGGAGGACAACTACATTTACACCCATTATAACTTGTGTGATCAGAAACAAATTTGTATGAAATTGAGCATAATCTGAACTATACTGGGTGTATGATATGGTTTGGCTGTGTTCCCACCCAAATCTGATGGTTTTAGAAGGGGCTTCACCCTGTCCTTAACTCTGCATGTCTCCTGGCTTCCGCTATGTGAAGAAGGATGTGTTTGCTTCCCTTTCCACCATGGCTGTAAGTTTCCTGAGGCCTCCCACATCATGCAGAACTGTAAGTCAATTAAACCTCTTTCCTTTAAAAATGATACAGTTTTGGGTATGTCTTCATTAGCAGTGTGAGAATGAACTAACACAGTTTGTTTGTGTGCACGTGCGTGAGCATCTGTGTCTGTATTTATTTTATATAGCCTCTGCCATTTTTAGAGTAACTTCTGCTGTCCCAACAAAGAAACATAGAAGATATTCTTTGAAGTAGTGAAGTCTCCATTGCATTGCTGTTTATTTCAAAACTGGTGTAGTCCGTAATTGCTGGATAATGTAGTAGATAACTGCTAGAAAATCATCTTGAATAATACTGAATAATGTCTACTAAGAACTTGTATTTATTAAGAATATCTTGCATACAGATACCCATAGAAGAATTTCATGTTTTTGACTCAACAATACTTTGAATAATTTAAGATTTGCATCAATTTAATTTAATGCATGAATTTTCTAATTTATGAATATCTGGCAACAAGCATAGAGAGGAAACATTTTAAAGTGAGACCAACATAGGTATCACAGTTCAACCACTTGCTACGTGTGTAGATTAGCACTGCAATGACTACCAGTGACTCATGCCTGTCTGCATCCTTGGCCTTTTATAGTCCTCTCTTACATTGACTCTGGGGTTGGTTATGAGACTTGCTTCAATCAACTAAACTTAGCACAAGGAGACTCTTAAGTTTGTGGGAAACAAACGGCCTCATCTACTCTCATCACCAACTGCTAGACATATAGGTGAGGCCATCTCAGACCATCCTGCCCCATCAGATGACAATAACCACATGATCGGCCAAAGGGAGGCAAGGTGAAGAAACAAGACTGAACATCCAGACACATCCTTCACAATGAGAAAGATGTAAACCTTCCATAAAATCATGAGGGAGGAAAATAGTTGTTTTAAGCCACTAACTTTTGTAACAGTCATTCAGAGATAGATAACTGATTATCTAGATTAAGTAACTTAAACTTCATTAGTTTACCTACCTTTACAAAGGAAATATGTTTATATCAATGAGGTGCTGCAAGAATTATAAGCAATAACATAGGTAAATGCATGAATCACACTGCCTGGTACATATAATTAATTACTGAAGTCAACATTTTGCTTATACCTGCCTCATGCCAGCTTTCAACAGAAGAGTTTGTTTTTCAGCATATTTTTTTAATGAACATAAAAGTATTTTTCATAAAAATGTTGATGAAATTTACCTAGTATGATGTGATTCCCTGTTGGATGGTGTGGGAGAAGCTGCAGCATAGGAAAGTAGTTGTAATTACTATCGTCAACTAGGAGATCATTTGCTCCAAGATTTACAGCTCTATAAAGCATGCCATTTCTAGTGCTCTAAGTGAACTAAAGCAAACTGGTAATGTTCAAGATTGTTTAAGGAGTTGTAGCCCAAATAGTCATGAAGGAATAAAAAGAAGGAAGTTAATTAGAAAACTATTATCATCGACAACCTTAGTGTTACATAAAAGCATGGATTAACTCCCAAGACCTTTCTTTCCTTAATGATAACTGACACTATAGCAGTACTTCTGGCAGAAGTGTGTTAGCCAACTCATTATGTTCTACTCTTACCTACTTTATGACATATTTTGAGCTGTAGCTAGTGGTGCATTTGTTGTTGTTGTTGTTATTGTTTCAGCAAGACACTCAGCATCTTCTTGGGGTCTCCATGTATACCTATGCCCATTTCAGAAATGCGAATGAAAATAGTAGAAGACTACCATCTCTTTGCTCTTTCAAATTGAGTGTCCTTTATGTGTTACATATTGTGCTATCTGGTTTGGGACATCAATGTAAATAAAACATGAGTCTTACTCTTATTTCTAGTGAGTGTGACATCCATAAGAATAATTACAATGACATGCTATAACGACAAGTTTGAAGTTTGCACATCTTGTAATGGGAATATAATGAAGGAAAACCTAGCACAGCAGGTAAATGCAGAAAGGCTCTTCAGGGAAAACTAAAACAGAGGCTTACAATATAAAGACAAGCTAGACAACCTACCCAAAGAAAGAGAAAGATATAGTTCCAGGTAGAGGTACTAGGTGAGACCAGAAACAGAATGATGTTTATGGGGAAGCAGGAGAAGGTGAGTTACTAAAACCTAAAATGCAAGTTGCCAGTTTAAGTAATTATGTTAAAGGCGAAAGTAAAATGATTTGGAGGCTTGTGTATAATATGCAAAGTTCCATGACAACTTATGTAGCACTGTGCCATAGTCTATGTGACATGAGAGTGAACATGGAGAGAACAGATATAAGAGGACAGTTAAGAGTCTACTGTCTTCCTTCATAGGGATTCAAGATTGTGGATTTTTCTGATTTCCTTTTCTCTTTTTTTGACAGAGGGAAAACATTCAAAAAAAAGCTCTATCCTACAGGTTCCAAGTCTGCCTCATTCTTAAACATATTTGTTTGTTTTTCTAACTCCTTTGGAGCAGGAAGAAAATTACAGTTCTTTTACCAAACACTGCCTTACATCCATCTCCCTTCTAACTCCACTCTCCAGTCTGTTTCCATAACACTTCTTCCCAACACAATTTAAGAGAGGACACTGTCTCTTAATTTGGGCTCTGCTATATTGTTTCATTCAAGAACATTTAATGTGGATCTTTAAGTCTGACTGAAACACTAGGCTTTTTTATAAATGAGTCTTTATTCTTGAAATTTCATTCATGATCTTAGAATTGTTGAATGATAATGTCTTGCACTTGGTAAACACTACTTAAAAAAAAAACTTTATATGTCTTCAATATTTAGCTTTTAATTTTATTTATTGGTGTATCCAAAGCCAGCCTTGCTATTCCCCCTCAGGGTTCTCAGCAGCAGCTGGATAATACCCATTTCAGAGGCCCAAGTAGCATTTTCATAAGGCTACTTGTGCTTCTCAACTCTATAAGGCCTCATTTCTAAGCTTCTAGATTCTTCTAATAACTGTTTTTCTTTATTTTATCTAACATGGTAAAGGTACGTAGTGGGGCAGGATGTAGCTGCCTAACATGAACAGCAGTTACTATGTGTAATAGTATTTACTTTTTACTTTTCCAATTTCCACCACTCATTTACCAATTTCTTGTATTAAATTATCTATGTTGAAATACCTATTTTTTGTTTTTTTTTCCCTGCTTTTCTTTCTGAACTGTAATACTCTACATGATTTAGTCTAATCCCATAGTTTCTTCTTACCCAAGTGTCATGGAGAGAATCATACAGTCTTTCAAATTTAAAATTCAGAAAAAGAATCATAGCTGAAAACTCATAGCTTCATTTAAACTCTCTCAGGTTGCAGGACTCCTATAAATAGCATGTTAATTCTTACTATGTGCTCAGTATGTCAGCACTAAGAATCACCCAAGAGCTACAGTCCTTACAGCTTAGACTGCCTTTCAATTTTATTTGAAGACACAGAGTGCTGTAGCCCTGGGTGGTAAAGTTTGTAGGCACTCAAGTTCTTACCACTAGGATAGGTGATACCCCTTTGGATAGGGCTAGTTTAAAAGCTCCCTCCATGGGCGGATGTCAGCCAAGTATTTTCCAGTTTTCCTTTCTGCTCTAATAGGATGGCACTGATCTCCCTCCCCAAGAGTCAAGAAATGCTCTCCATACCAGATCTCAATTCCAGTGGGTGGTGAAAGCGGGGTGTTGGTGATTCAGAACAGTTTTTTCTGTCTCTTCACTACCTCTTTCAGCCATATGAAGTTAAAACCAGGTGTTATGAGTGTTCCTTATTTTTAATTCTTATGAAGATTTTTTTTTCTCTGTATAGATAGTTGTTAACTTGGTGTCCTTGTGTGGAGGGACAGTCAGTGAAGTTTTCTATTTGGCTATCTTACTTCACCTTCGCCTTCCATAAATAATTTATCTATTTGTGACATATCTTTGTATTGGCTACAGATACCTAATGGCTATCTGTAAATTGATGCTTGCATATTTATGTAGATCCCATGCTACATTTATTTTATATTCATAGCACTGCCTTAACTGCAAGCCATTTAGGTCATGAAATATTTTTTTTTTGTTTGAAATCCATAATCCATGTTTTGAGTATCACTTTCCAAAATGACAGGGTAATTCTCCCCAGACTCTGAAGGGAGAAAATATTAGTATTCTCTCTATAAATAATGATGATTTTTTTTTTCCTTTTTATATTTTATCTATTTTTCCATTGGACTTTAGGAACTGTGCTTTTTTTTTCTGTCTGTTTCTGCATTTAAAAAAATCAAATCATGCACTAAAGTTGGAAACTATTACCTTCTTTTTTGCTAAAATACATCCACTACATATTTAATCTTCAAAAGCTTGTATTTGTAATGCCAGTTGGCTTTTCTCTGTAGTTGTTGGTTATGTGACTGAAGGGAAGTTGCAAGTGGTGCAATTTAGGACGATCTGTTTTTATTCATTACTGTATAATAGATGGCAGTTGGAGATTTCATATGGCCAAGTCTGTTTTTGCATCCTAATCATGCTAAACATTTGGTCTTCAAAGGCTGAAACAGAATCCATCACTGGGACTTTCCCTTCTGGATTACATAAGAATGTAGACATCTCTGATAATAAATTTACTCTGACAGTTCTAAAAAATTTACAAAGCTTAACAACATACTCTGAAAGCAAAGAAGAAAATAGAGACCTTGGTTGATTATTTACCTGAAACATTTATTTTGGGGGAAAACAGAGAGAGAGAAAGAGAGAGAGAGAACATTTAAGTATGTGTATAAGAAACATTAAGATACTAGTTTGTCTCCCACTTTATGGACTATCTTTTAAGGTTTGTTATAGGAGACATCTCATTTTTCATGAGAAAATGTATAAATGACTTAGAAAAGCATGGGCTGCATTTGGATTGCAATGCAAAGTCAGTCCCTGCTCATTTTCTTTAGGTAAAAATTTAAGTTTTTCAATGAAAACAGACAAAACTGAAGCAACCCCTTTGTCAATGATGTTTGCAGCCAATCTGGAGAAGCAAATATATCAGCAAAAGTGATTTTCTAAGCATCTCTCTTGGGTGTCAAACAGATTAGCTCTCACAGTTACCTAGAAAGATGTGAATTCGTCCCACTTGCAGTGTTAATGCTTCCCTGTTGCTAATGATGTTCCAGAGGTATCATGAAATGGAAATAAGTGGCTAGTCTGGTAGCTGCCTGGAGCTGCCCTAAGTGCAAGCCCTGCTGGGTATCAATTGTTTGTTTGGTGGCTTTCAAAGTAGAGTGGAACATTGATTTGTTTAGTCACTGAAATGCATTTGTATTTCTTATCTCCTTCCAAGCCATCATTTTCATCTCATTTAGAAGAAGAGATCACACTTTATTTCATAGAGAGCAGGTGCTGCTCAGTGACTTGAAATATGATTGACTGAACTGTATTGATTTTTTACCAACTTATCTCTCAGAAGCAGTTTTACACTTTTTACACTGATACTGTGGAGCTCCTGACTATACGGGAAGAGGATAAGAAGACAGGATTCAAGAAAACATGGAGTATTTAGACAGACACATTGGCTAATTTTTTTGATTCTTTCAGTAATAACTTTTCCAAATTGGAAGTCCTGGGAAATTGTTAGTTTTTCTACTGTTTTCTTTCTTTTCTTCATTCTTTCTCTCCCACCCTTTCTCCTTGTCTCCTAATCCTCTTTCCTCTTCTTCCTCTAATATGGTTTGGGTATTTGTCGTCTCTAAATCTCACACTGAAATGTGATCTCTTATGCAAAGGCATAAGAATGATACAAATGACTTTGGGGACTCAGTGGAAAGTGTGGGAGGGGGATAAGAGATAAAAGACTACATACAAATTGGTTTCAGTGTATGCTGCTTAGGTGATGGGTGCACCAAAATCTCACAAATAACCACTAAGGAACTTACTCATGCAACCAAATGTTACCTGTATCCCAAAAACCTACGGGAAAAAAAAGAAAAATTAAAAAGACTCTGGGGCTCTCAACTTCATACTCTGTGAAGCTTGCTTCTCGCCTTCATATATGGAGAAATTCTGCTGTTCTTCTATTACCAGACTGACCGATTAGGACTTTGAGAAGATTCCTTATGTAGCTGATGCTACTTTCTTCATAGGGTATGATGCCAGACCGAGGTTTTACCTAGTCTTCTGTGCCAGAGGCATCCTGATAGGAAAAAAAAAACCCAAAAAACAAAGACAAAACAAACAAAAAATGCCTTCTAGTATTATTCTTTGTCCCTTATGTAATCTTATACTTGGATTAAAAAAAATTCCCCAAAGCCTTATCATATTCTTAAAGTTATTACGTCAAGTTTTAAAAATCAAAATATCCTGAATTTTCATTCCTCTTTGCTTCTCCATTAAAATCATTTTCCTCTTCCATGAAGTATGATTGGTTTGGTAGAGTCCCCACAGTGAAGGGAGAAGCATACCTAATTCTCATAATTATATCATAAAACTCGCCCACCCTCAACACCATCCACTGATACAGGTTAACTTCACAGCAAATCTTTCCCTAAAGGGATATCAGGGTAAAACATTTCTGTGTCTACCACAGAAAATTGATGAGAAATGCTGTGTAGTAAATAAAATATTTTAAACTGCCATCTAAATCCCCACCATTAAGAGGGAAAACATTAAAGATAACTAAGGATTAGGTGATTCTAATGAGGATATATGAACTTTTAATTTTACCTTAAAACAAGGTGGGTAAGTGCTATTGATACAATTAGCTAAGTGCCTTCATGTTTGAGTTTTGTTTCAGTAAAAGGGAAGGAAGTAAGAAGACTTTTAAGGATTAATCGGTTTCAAATAAGTTCCCAATATATGAAGGGCTGATTCTTATCCTTGGTATCAAGTATTTTTCACTGTCTTTCTGAATATGATTCAGTAAAGATCTGCTGTCTCATCATATGTGTAACTGTCATTTAGACACCAACACTTAGCAGTTTGAACCATGGAGACCTGAATTCGAGTAAATTCTTGCCTTGACATATTCTGACTGCTTTTGCTCAGATACTTTGTTTAACTTTTCACCATCTGTTTTCTCATCTCCAACACGAGCAATCATATCCATGCTATGGTGCTGTTATGAGGCTCAAATGAGGTATTATTAAGGCCCAAGAAGCAAACTTACCACTGCTAAGTATTGGCCTCCATGTGCTATGCCCAACCTTCCCCTCTAAAGAGAGTAACATTTCATTGTTTACAGTGAGTCCTGGAATCAAATTGTTTCACTTGTCAGGAAGTATAGGTGTCTACCATGCTGGGTGGGACATGATGTCATTATGCTAAAAAAAACTTCACTCATAAGCAGGGAGTAAGACCCAACTCCATGTAGTGATGTGCTGCCTGTCAGAGCTGTACCCCTTCCTGCCCCGTGCTGGAACAGACCCTTGACTCTTACTCCTGATTGCTTTCCCAAAAGGCATAGAATGAAACAATTTATACCCAACATGAATCCTAATATAGCCAGTGCTTTCTGCATGGCCTGAATTAGCACATGCTCTGCCTGGGATTTGTCCAGCACTTCTCCTTGTGATGAAGTTGAAAACAACACCATAGGACTGAGTGAGTGTGGTAAATGCAATATTAAATCGAAAACAAAAATATGATTAGTTATGGAATATTTGCCACTATTTCACTTATACCTTTATTTCTTGAGATTGGAGGACTAGGTGCTTATATTTCCTTTTTTAAAAAAATGTGCTACAGACGTTAACTTATGCAAGAGGTTTTAATTACCAATGCTTGTTGATTAGCTGAACAGTTTCTTAGAATCTATCAAACAAACCATCTCCATTTATCAAAATATGATGCAAAAGAAAGGTCTCCAAAGAGTTCTTTTTCTTTCTGTTACATTTTCAAATTTTCCATGTAAAAAATGACCAACTCCCACAGTATCTTTTTTACTATGCACAATGGGCTGTCTTCAAACATATATCCCAGGGCATATATGTTCTCCTTCTGCAAGGAATTCATATAAAGCTGTTGCGGGAAAAGTCTCATAATCTTTCAGGCAAGCTACAAACTCCCAAAGACAGATTCACGTTTTGGGGCAGAAGGTAATAAATACATTTATTCGATTAATTGCACTGACAGTTTAAGTGTGTATAATCTGAAATAGAGAATGTTGTTAAAGACAGGCTATCTTAGTAGTTTCTCGTACATAGAGTCCAAATTAATGGCGAACACAAGGTTACCCAGATAGATACAGAAGAGTAATAATAAATGGATAAGGAATCTTTCTAATGCAACATTAGCTGACTCAAATTATGAGCTAGTGACTATAATTCTTTTTTCTTTTTCTTTTTTTGAGATGGAGTCTCGCTCTGTGGCTCAAGCTGGAGTGTAGTGGCGCGATCTCCACTCACTGCAACCTCCGCCTCCGTAGTTCAAGCAATTCTCCTGCCTCAGCCTCCCAAGTAGCTGGGACCACAGGCATGAGCATTTTTATATGTTTAATAGAAACAGGGTTTTGCCATGTTGGCCAGGCTGTTCTTGAACTCCTGACCTCGGGTGATCTGCACACCCAAAGTGCTGGGGTAACAGATGTCAGCCACCACACATGGCCTAAAACACTTAACTAGAGTTTGTTTCCTTAAAGTAAAATTCCTCCCATATAGTTTAATAGATACCATTAGACTTTAGACTTTGAATTAAAAAGATAAGGTTTTAAACTTCGGTAAGGTCACAAATGATCAACACATTCTGGGAAAGTCTTCCTGAGCTTATTTTCCTAATTTATTGTTTACCCTATCATCTGGCACAGAATGTGTTTAATGTTTTTTACATCCTTTATATTACCTACTTACTACCTTAAATGCCTGGTATTATGTGACATTTTTGAAGGAAATGCCTTAAGGAGCTTACAAACAGATGTATGAGGTAATACTTAAATTTACAAAATAACCAAACTTGATTTACAAACATTAATTGTAATTAATTAATATATAATTTTCAATAAGCCAAATATTATAAAATAATAAAACCTCAAACAAAACAAAATGATGATTAAGATCTGGATAAGAATCTGGGAATCTTTCAGAGGGGAGGTTAATTAAAACAGAACTTTGTGGTGAGTGTGGGCTTTAGTTCTTTGCAGTATATATGACAGAGGAAGTTCAAAGGACTGATTGCATAAATCATGTAGCAATGAATGAGAAAATTATGAGGACATGAGTAAACTCCATCTGGCAGAAGATACTAAGAATCATGGAGAAAAGGTTGCATAAGGCTGGTAGTGATAGTTGGAAGATAATCTGGAGTACAAAGGTGAATAGTACAATTACGAATAGAAGTTCCAAAGGCTTTACACTAATACGAGTGTTTGCCCAATCCAGGATCCCTTCTCTGGGAGGACTGACCCCCTCCACCCACCCATCTACAGCGTGGAGCCATGGAAAATGTATTTATAAGACATGACTTTCAGCACCATTTCCCAATTTCTTTCTTCCTCTTACTTTTGGCAAAATATGAGAAATGAATACCTCATCTAAAATGGGCAGTCATAAGTTGGATGTCAGATCTCAACAATTCTTAAAAAAGAAGAAAAGAAAATAGAAGTTAGAAACATTCTAAACAGTTTGTTAAGCAACTAAATTGATACCACAGAAAGTCAGTACTTAGAGCTCTAGTTAGAGCCATAATCACTTGAAAAAACGAATGAATATTCTTGAGACAGAAGGTAAACTGGAGAAAGAAAGAAAGAACACAAAAGAAGACTTTTTTTAAAAAGAAGAAAAGATGAAAAATCATACTTTTCTTTAAAAACAAGAAAGTAGATTGTTTCTACCATCTGTCTGATCCCCAATCCAAGTTTTTTCTAAATATTTCTTCTGATTTCCTTTGGTTACTTTATTATCTTTGCATTCTTATACTGTATCTTTTTTCCTTTTTGTTTTACTTGAAATAAGATTTTGTTATCTAAACCAAAAAACTTTGGACTGAGATAGAAGTAACAGGAGTATGCAGACTGGATAAAAATAAGGTTGGCCAAGGAAAAGTAAAACCAATTAAAAACATTTGAGAGGGAAGAAATAAGGAAATCAGGAGGATACCTTAACTAGAAAGTAAGGGATCAGTTCAAAAAATATTATAAAGAAATATTCAGCACTAATGAGTAATCACGTATGAAACTTCATAAAAACAGACTGAAATTCACAACTGTGAATAAACAAGGCCATATTCAGTATATACTATGTAGAATACCATAATATTGAATAATTAGATTAACCAATATAGGGAAGCCAGTATGTTGTACAAGTGATTTGATTTTGCAAGAATAATAAAGAATTTATTGGAGCATTTATTAAAATGTAAACTCAGTGAAGATGGGGGGTATGTTTGTTTTATTCATTACTGTATACTGGTGGTGTAAGACTTTCTCCTTAGTTCCGCTAAAAACTGGGTTTTTGTCACACAGCCACAAAAGATCACACTTGCAGATACTTTGAAGGGTGGGAAAGGGCAGGATTTACTGAGCAAAAAGGAAAAAAAAAGGAAACAGGGACTCTAAACAAAGAAATAGTCCTGCTAATAGGCTTTCTGCCTCACAGACTGAAACCCAGATCAGGAGAGGCCAGGATCCTCCCTACTGCAAACAGCTTGAACTTCCAGAGGCTCCACCCCAGTGTGCACTCCTCCTAGTACACAAACTGGTCAGGGGTTCTCTGGGGACCCCTTTATACTTGGCTGTCTCACTGGTGCCTAGAAAAATGCATAGTGGTTTATATTGGCTCAGCAAATATTTTTAAATAATTTAAATTGTGTTTTTTACTATGATAGTGGCACATTTACAATGACACAATGAGCAGGAAAAAATTAAAATTATTTCATTCTCATTATTATATGAGCATTATGTTGGTGCTAGAAAAAATAAAATCAATGAAACATGGTAAACCTTCACAGATGACCTTGCAGTCCTGGGGAAAACAGGCAAAGATAAATGTACATTTAGGTTTATGGCCTCTTAAAACTTGAGAGTGGGAGGTTTTGGAAGAGGGTAACAGTTCTGCTTCATGGGAATTTTTGCTTTTAATACATACTCCATTACTTTGCCCTACATCATCTAAACAGGTATCAACTACACTTGTATTTTATAATTTGATATCTAATTCATAAGTCTTTGGTATGATCACATTTGTAGGATTTGGGCTCAGTACTCATTCCTCATCAAGGTGCATCATCTTCATCTGTAGAGTTGGCAATACTAAGTATTGCTGGTAATTTCCAGGAGCTCCTCTCAGAGATGTAGCTCACCTTGTGAAAGATCTAAAACATAAACAATAAGACACTGAGAAAAAGGGATGGTGGATCCAGTTCCGGTTCCAGTGAGGAGGCCATCTGTCAAGTGATAGAGTCGCAGAGGGGAGCCCATGCTGTCAGTGGGAGAATCATATTAAACAGCAAGAATAAAGGAAAAAGGTGAAAATGAAAGAGGAGAATGAACTGAGAGGATTCTAGTCATGATGATATCCTGATTACAGAAGAGTAAGTTAAAAAGATCAATTCAGACAAAAAATATTCAATGGTGAAGTCATACTTGCACTCAACATCAATGCAGTGCTATTTGTTGTGTAGACACAGCATAATGGAGTTCTGTATGGCTAAACATATGATGTCATCCATAAAAACTGACTAGGTCATTCTATAGATAGGTCTATATTCATGTATCCATAATTATTCATCAAATGCATAATATATTCAAGACATTTTTCTGAGCGCTGTGGAGAATTATCGATCTAACAAAACGCTGCCTTTGAAGTAGAAATTATCAGTTTACGGAAGAGACACACTCACATTTGTTTGAAATTTCCAGAATAAATTTCCTTTGTACTCTGAGAAGATCTTACCTAAGGCAAGTTCATCTCTATAGAATGGAGAAGCTTCTGTTCTACCATTGCCAAGGAAAATTTCAGTTAGTATGAATGAGGGCCTCAATCTCATATCTGTGCACAAGAAAGTGAACAGGAAAGAACGAAGAGGAGATCAGAAAACGGTGGGGTAGAAATTAAAATTATCATTTAAAAAACCTAAGAAAAACATGAGGGAAGAAATTACTCTGCATGTTTCCCAGCTGATTCACAGGAGATTTATGATTAGAGTTGGCCAGAGGAGGCAAAGGCATGGGCTCTGTCTTGCTCCCTCCTGGAATTAGATGATATGGATGAGCAGTTCTCCACTTCGATGGAGTCTGCATCATTTCCCCTGCTGTCCCTCTTGCTGGAAATGTCCCCCAGCTAACACAGGGCTTGCTCTGCTGTGGCTGCAAAGCTGAGCTGCTGGCAGGGGGCAGATTGCTTTCCACAGAGGAGAACAGATAGGGTTTCTTTGCTGCTATGGTAGCAACTCAGGCAGCAACTCCTTTGGAAGAGACTCCACCCTAAACCATTTAAGGCTGGGCAAAAGATTAATGCAGCAGCTTAAAGCCAAAGAAATTCCAAGCTCCTTGCTCCAGAGAAGATTAAGTCAGTGGGAAATCAAAAAAATGAGAGCCCCAAGGAACTATTCTGAAAATCAGAGGAAACTGAAAGAAAAACTTAAAATAACATCTATTTTAAAGGAAAAGAAAAACAATGGGAGGTTTAATAAATTTATATGGCCTCTTACTGGATTGTAAACATTTGAGGTGATAAGTAAATAGAAGAGGGAATGGTGTAAAGGAGGAAAAAAATTAGATGGTTTTTACAACTCTGCAGCATCTGCCAGCCCATGTTATAGTGCAGACCAGACTGGTGA
Organism: Saimiri boliviensis; assembly: GCF_048565385.1. NCBI lineage: Eukaryota > Metazoa > Chordata > Mammalia > Primates > Cebidae > Saimiri > Saimiri boliviensis. The sequence goes on from NC_133465.1 coordinate 38,547,107, forward strand.
ACTTCTATGGGGACACCCCAGAGTGTGAAAGAGGGGAAATGGGGAAAGAATAAGACCTGAGTTTCAAGGGAAAGATAGAAATAAATAAAATCTCTAAAAGTATGCTTTTCTAGTCCCTAAATTACCATCAGCAAACACTGCAAAGGTGGATTTAAGCAAAGTATATACGCTAGAGATGCTGTTGAAGAAGGGATGAAACAGTGCTTGGCTATCTAAAGCTGAAGAGTTCTGAAGATTCTTAGCCAACCTAAAACTTGATGGTGTTCATGTCTCTGTGGCTCTGAAGTAGAACTAACCTTCAATCTCTTTATTCATTTAGACCTGGAAGGAAGACAGAGGAAGAGCCTTGCCTCTGTAATTTGGACTTACACTATTCTGTCACAATTGCTGCCTTGTTGTTTTGTGGGGGTTTTTTTTTAATCATTTTTTTTTTTCTGGCAGCTGCACAAGAATGTCCAGGAACCATACGGCAGAATGAGTTGTAATTTCTGGATCCTCCTGTATTCCAAGTTCAAGAGGCTGCTCATGAAACCTAATCAAATGTTTGAAACACCTTCCTTGTGTCTCTCACTCCTCCCCCTTGCTACCGTCTAAGGATTTAGCTCAAGGAAACCTTGGTTAACAGTCAACTGAAAGTTGACTCTGAGATGGAAAGACTGGAAAATTCCAAAGATCTGCCAATGTTAATTTGATTGACTTCAAGGTCATCACATCAACCAACATATTATCAGCATCTGCAATTTCTCTTATTTTCCTTCCTTTCTTTCTCTCTCTTTCTCTCCTTCCTTCCTTCCTTTCTCTCTCTTTCTTTCTTTCTCTTTCCCTTCCTTCCCCTTCCTCCCTCCCTCCCTCCCTTCCTTCCTTCTTTCCTTCTTTCTTTCTTTTTCGGTTCACTGCAACCTCCACCTCCCAGGTTCAAGTGGTTCTCCTACCTCAGCCTCCTGAGTACCTGAGACTACAGGCACATACCACTACACCCAGCTAATCTTTATATTTATTGTATAGATGGGGTTTCACCATGTTGGCCAGGATAGTCTCCATCTCTTGACCTTGTGATCTGCCCACCTCAGCCTCCCAAAGTGCTGAGATTATAGGCATGCACCACCGTACCCGGCTAGAATCTGCAATTTCTAGTTTTAATATCTTTAAGGCATGTCCAGCTTATAAGGTATGTGTCGGGGTGGGAAGCTGTTTTGTAAAGTGCTGTGGGAATACAAAGATGATTAAAACACAGACAGTTGCTCAACCAAGTGGGAAGAGCAGAGACTGAAATCAGAAGAGAGTTGACCTGACTCTGCTGCTACAATTATGACTGTTTTTCCTCTAAATTCCCTTGTCTTAAATGGCTCCACTAGCAGTCCAGGCAGTCCTTAGTGAAACTAGACACTAATGCATGTCTGGTTTCAAATTTGTCCTTTGACAAATTTTATCCAAATTAACATTAATTATAGCATGAGGGGCTTATACGAACAGACTTTTATTCTGTGATACTGCCCTATTCACTGACCCAACAACACAGGTTCTTAGGTCAAGGATGAAGTTGGGCAAGAGTGACCATATTCTATCTCTAAACTATAAATTTAGGGTTGGCTTGCTGACAATGCCTTTAATCTATGCATGTTGGGAGGCTGAGGCAGGAAGATTGCTTGAGCCTAGGAGTTCAAGGCTGCAGTGAGCTAAGATTGTGCCACTGTACTCCAGCCTGGATGACAGAGATAAAATCTGTCTCAAAATAATAAATATATAAATTATAAGCTTAGAATGTTAGGTTTTAGAATGTTAGTTTTAGTACTAGAATCTTCTATGCTGAAGCAAAGCTAATGGACAGCTAAGATTGAGAAGAATAAAAAATAAAATTATTGTAGAAAAAGCCAATGTACACAGAAATAAATATAGCAAATATGAAGAGAGAAGCAAAAATATGAGACAATGATTGAGAGAGGATAAAACAAAAAGCAAGAGGGAGCAGAAGGCAGGGAGAGAAGAAGAGAGAAAAGTGACTAATGACTGCCTATTTAACATGAGGCATTGTTATATTTCTTGCAAAGTATCCTATGACATTTCTCATATTCTTCTAGGGATCCTTGTTTTTAACCTTAGCTTATATATTTTTTGTCCTTTGAAACCAAATTAACATTAATTATAACAAATATTGACTAATGTGGTCTAGAACAGATCATACAATCTCAGAGTTATAACTTGGTTTACTTTTAGGACAGTGATATATTGTTTCTTAATCCGAGTCAACGATGATACCTGAGACAATGCTTGGCACTTATCTGCTCAGTACATGGTCTCTGAGTGGGAATTTCTGACCAAGCCATTAGTGATGGAGAGCATGGAGGTATCTAATCATGAAGACAGTGAAGGCTCCAGGGACTCTGGGAAAGATAAAATGACAAAGGCCATGGTGGAGAAGCAGGGTAGGAAAGAAGCTTGGTGTGGCACAGATTGGCTGGGTGAGGGGCTAAAGGTGGAAAAAAAAAAAACAAACAGTATGGTTGGTGATTTTTATGATCATGTTTAGGGATTTGAATTTCAAGTTAGTTTTAGTATCTTTAAGGTATGTCCAGTTTATAATGTATGTGTGGAGGTGAGGAGGTATAAGGTAGATTTATTGACACAAAACCCCATCTTTCACATTCATGTCAATCCAGTTGAAAGTCTGCAGTGTTTCATTCTCTACAATTTTCATTTTAAGAAGTTTTTATTTTTAAATTGATATTATATCTTCCAATGTATTTTTAAATATTATCATAAATTAAGGTAAGTCTAGTGAATTCTCCTGCCCCAGAATCCTTCTCCTTATTTAAGGACGAGCAGCATATTTGGAATGTTATTCTTGTGGATAGTATTTACCCTACTCACTGCCAAAAGCAAGATGATTCTGAGATTTGTTGTAGAACACTGTACTGCATATGTGTCATGTACAGTGCCTGGCATGTAACAAGGGTTCAATAAATACTTACTGAAAAAGTTAATCAATAACATTACTTTTTAGTTTAGATAATTAATATGTTTCATTTGTTCTATCATTCCAGGCATTCTGATTCTAAACAGAGAAATGAGGAAAAGGAGTAAGGGGAAAAGAATGAAAAACAATTTTTATGTTTTTTAAAGAGAAAGCTGGAAAGCATTCCAGTTATAGAAACACACTGTTATTTGCATACAATTAATATGTCCCTAATTTTTAATCTTCACCATCTTATGATCTACAGCTCTGTCCATGACCTTTTGATATTGAGGATGCTGACCCTAATTCAAGGAATATCATCACTTCACTGAAGCTTAGGAGAGAAAAACAGATGACAAATTAGAAGACAAGCTAAAATCTTTATTCTAATTAAAACAATGATATATGGTCACTGTAGATAAAGCAGGAAGTCCAGATATAAACAGATACATATTTAACTGATTAATTAATAAATGAAGAAAATTAGGGCAAGAATACAGTATATTTTATATTGGCACTATGATGGTAACACAGTTGGTAAAAAGAAAAAATAAATGAAAATTTGCAAATAGTATGGATGGACACTACCCGGGCCACTAATTTTGCCACCCTAGGATCCATTACGGTTTATTATTGTATTTAATTAAGTAGGGGTGCTGACAGGATGTACATACCTTGATCATGACTATTGTTTAAACTAGTAAAGGTTTTGATTGGTTCTGTCATCATCTATTCCTTGGGGCTTCTCACTCACCATCCCCACCAAAACTGAAACTGATTAGAAACTCTTGTCTTTCCTGAAGTCTCCTTTAATTTTATTTTTCAGGATAAACATGAGCCAATTTCTGTTCAGTGTTTAAACTGGAAACACTGAGAAAAATAAGTAAGTTGTGAAAATACATAAGATGACCAAAATAACATTCATGGAAAAAGTTTAAAACTCACGAAGTGAATATGATAGTAATCCTTGGTGTTTCCAATAGATTTGACTCCTGAATACCTTATAATATAAAATAGAAGTCTGTGTGGGCTATTACTCTTCATTATTTTTTTCTAAAACTAAGTATAGCAGTTCCCTCCTTTGGATACTGTCCTAGTAAAGGCATTCCCTAAAGTAGGTTTCAAAGCACACTGGGTGTTTTCACACACATAAAAAGAGAAAGGGATAAATTGATCTCTCTGTAATTACACCAGGCTGGTCTATTGACACACAAGTGAATGAAATGTTTATACCCTGAGAGGGAGCCCCTCCATCACTCTCAAAATTACAGGCCCTCAGATCACCATTGAATGCCTAGCCCTAGAAAATTTGCAGAGATGGACAAAGAATAAGGGAACAAGAACATAGCATGCAGCAGTAAATACCTGTATTTATAGCATTGTGTCATAATAGAAACATCAATCCTGTTTTCTAAGGAAACTGCTGAAAATCCTAACCATAATATTGTCCTCTACTCGACTGCCAGATTGGCTTATAACTTATTCCTTCAATAAGCTAGAAGCTAAATTCTCAGTGCCACATAGAGTACAACCTGGAGATGAAATTGTAAACCATTTCAAAGGCTCATTTAACACAGAAACAGTTATTTTCAGACATCTAACCATCAATTCCAATGCTGGTTTCTGAGCAGTTCTCAGGTGTGATGAATACGTAAGGTGGAGGTGTATCCCGACATCTAGTTTTGCATTGGGAACATAATAAATAATTATAATATTTATTATTCAAGCATTTAACAAGTGGGATATTACAGTTAATTCAGAATATACCAATTTGTGCAACAAAAGTTTCTTGAGAAAGAAAAAAAAAAACCTTTAAGAGAACCTTTTTCTATTTAAAGTGTATGAAAAAATAATTTGGAATAAACTCTAGTGCAGTTTATGTTTAGAAATACAGTCCTTTCCAACCATAAGTCTTGAATAACCAGACTAATAACAGCTCTACCTTGTAAGGTTGACAACTCATAAGGGGCTCCATTAGAAAAAAAAAGGAAGAAGAAGCAGTGACTGATGACTTCATCTAAGTATCCTGTTTTTAAAAATTTCTAATATCTTTGCTTCTTTAACCACAGCATCTCTATCTCCATAATTTGAACTTCCACACAGTAGATGGCTCCAGCTCAGGCTTTTTTCCTGAATTCTAGATTTCACCTACATCAGCATTTCAGCGTTACAGCTGAAATGCTTTCTCCTTTACATTCACACCAAAATCTGCATATACTTTATTCTATATGAAAAATTCAATAAATAGGAATTAACTTAGCACCTCACAACAAATTAGAAATATTCAGGCACTTAAACTGGAAATGTAAAATTCATATTTGTTCGACGTAGTCCAATTCTATTAGACTCCATGTCTTAAAAAAAAGAAACAACAACTATCTTTGCAACACCTTTGTTGTATTCTCTTCTTTCTATGTCTTCTATGCCTCCTTTAATTTGGTTCAAGGATGCTTTAATATCAGTTCACCTTTCATCATTCTTCATGTTCCATCTGTTAAAATGCCACAGAGTTTGTGTTCTGATATGTGCATCTGATCATGCCGCTACCTAACTCAATAAAACCTCAATGGTGTATAATGTTCAATTCGATGACTATAAAACTCCTTAGAATAGCATTCAAGTTCCTTCACAGACAGAAGTGAGTGTAAGGCTCCTAGAATGTCTGTTCAATGAGGCTGGATACTTTTTGTTTTGTTCACAGCTGTATTTCCACTGCATAGGAACTGTGCCTGGCACACAGCACAGAGTCTCATGCTCAACAGCTAGTTGGTGCATGAATACATACTTTTACCCTTACCTATCCTCCTCTATTCCTAGGCTCATGATGTTGAATGTTTCTGACACGCCCTACTCCTACGCATCACTCTGTCCTCCCTGAAATATCCAGCTCGCCCTGAAATCTCATATTTAAATGTTAATTATTTATGTAGAATTTTCTCCACCTTTTCAGTATTTACAAAAAAATTTTTGCTCCCAATATATTTTGTTTAGATATCTATCACCTCATGTGATAAATTTTACTACAAATATTTGTGTATATATTCAGAGGCTGTTTTGCATATCTATCCATCCCAAGATGCTAGTCAAAAGCTGAGTATATAAACATTATTCAGTAGATATTTGATAAATGAAAGAAGAAACATGCATAATTTCAAAGGCCCCCCAAACTTTGAATCTAAATATAAAAGGTAGATGTCCTTCTTTATTTAAACGCAAAATATGATAAAAAAAAGACATTTAAAAATAGATACACACATTTTCAAACAAATATTTACATACTTTAACTACTGGATACCTTATAATAAATCTGGGCATAGGTGTCATGCAGTGTTGATATTTAAGATAAATGCCAGGGAAATAAAAGTAATTCTAAATAAGTTCTATATTAAAAGTTCCTTTGTAAAAGATTTATGTAGTTTTTGAAAAATATTTCTCAAAAGAAAGAAGAAATATGAAAGAAAGGAAGGAGGGAAGGAAAAAGAAATGCTAATACTCTCAGATTATTCTATCATTCTATTCAATTTAATTCAATCTAAACTATACCAGAAATGACACATATAGTACTGATAAAAATTAAATTTATCAGCATATATTACTCTGATCAACTGTAAATTATCTTCTAACTTGAATAATGTTCTCTAGCACAATTTTTACAATGTTGTAAATGACAATAGATCTAGCTTTGTTATGAAATGCAGGGTAAATGGAAGAAAAAATACTAACAAAATTAAGTGTCAAAATATTGGGGCTAAAAGGACTCCTGAATTCCAATCCACATGTGGAGACGTTTACCTACATGGGGCTCAGAATGCATCAGGCAACTCTTATCATTTCAGTCAACACAAATAACTGATAGGATAAAAAGTCTTAGTGTTCCTCCTTTTTACAAAGAAAACAAATAGACAGAGAAACATATTCGAACCCATTTCTTATACCTTTTCTTTCCTAATAGATTTTGCTAGATACATTAAATAGATGCGATGAAGTTTCGTTAGCTTACTTGGGATTGCTGATTGTGACCAACTAACTGGGAATTGATTACGCTTGGGTACTGGTATGGTAATGAGGATCACCCATTGAAAAACTTTGTGTATTTGTTTCCTCTTTGCACACAGAACTGGAATAACTCAATAAGATAATGTTCATGCTGTCCTCAAATAAGGATTTCTGATAAAGGGATATTTAATATCAAATTTATATTATTTCTTCACCCTGTCTTCTCTTTCAACTTCTTTCTTGTGCCTTTTCCTGTTTCATGGGCTAATGATTATTTTGACTCTTCTTGCCTCATTTAAGAGACAGCACCTGTAGTATTTATTTACTCTGTTGCTCTCTGTAAGATTGAAAATTAATTACTATACCTTTTGCAATTGTTTTCCCCTGCTGTTCAGACCACTTTGCCAGTAGGGATAAGCATGAGAAAATGGAGAGCAACATGATTTCTTAGAGCTCTGAGGAAAAAAGATGATCTTAGATTGCTTAATGACTACCATGCTTCCTTTTTCTTTCTACATTGGAGTTTTTATCTCTTTAAAGGGTTGTTTTTGTTTTCCTTGTGCCTTTTTCCTTCCTAGGAATATCCCCTACAGATGGTATGATAAACTGTCAGCCAATTTAAATTAATTTTGCTAAATTGAGAAAACGTTAATGTCCCTTTTTGAGACAACAGAATTTCTCCTCCAGACCCCCAAAAATTACTCAGAAGAATTATTAGCACTACATGTGGTACATGCACCCGTGGTACATGCTACCCTCAGACTGTCACAGACGTTGGCTACTAACAGGATTTTATGTTCGATGCCAAAATTTTCATGTGACTGTTACTTTTTTAACATAAAATTATGACTAATATATTTGGCTTATATTTTTAAGAAATTAGTTTCCTACCAAAGGAGAAGCTTGGGTAAAATATTATGGTAAATAAATTAATTCATTTCTTAAATGTCTTGTTACATTGTTTTAAAAAAAATGATGCCACTATATTCACCTTGTAAATAAAATTACTCATAATTAACAAAAAGAATAATTTAAGTTAGAAAGATGTTTAAATATTAAAAGAAGAAGTATTGGTGGCATTATTAAAAGTCTTCTAGTGACTGCAAGAATTAGGTACTCTGAAGTTATATACTAGGTAAAAAATGGAGCGTGATAAAGTCACCAGGCAAAAACTTGGATTTGAAGGTGCTAGAATATTTTGTAAAATAATCAGTACTATTCTATGGAATTGCTTACCATTTTTAGAGCTGTATACATTTCAGGAATTAACATACACTTCAGGACATTTGTTATTCTTACAAATCCTTTAAAACTTAGAACAGTTAGAACATCTTCCATTCCAAGTAAAAATGAAATAGGATTTTATTTTCTACAGTTTAAAGCATTGTAAAAATTTAAAAAGAAGACATGATATTAGAAGTATCAATTCTAGCTTCTTTCTGTTGGAACTAATAATCAAAGACTGTACAAAAATTTACTTTTGCCCTATAATAATAACTCATTTTTTAGCACTTGATAGCTCACAAAGAAATTTTATGTGGATTATCTTCTTTATTTCTTAAACAACTTTAGAAAGTTGGTGGCCATTGATACTATTTTACAAAGTGAAAAACAAAACACTACATGAGAAGATAGAGCAAGAGTATTAGGCATGATATATGGACAATTTAAATAATTCACATATACACACCACAAAAATTAATTCATACTGAAAGTCTGCTTTAATCTACTCAAGAAAGTAAGTTTTATGAAGTCATATACTAATTTTTATGTGAAAACAGATGCTTCTCACTTCAAGTGTTGGCCAAAACAGAGTAATTGATACTGAAGTTGGTTTCCTATTAAAAACAGCTATAAAGTTGAGCTAAATAAATAAAGCAACAGTACGTGGTTACCTTGAAAAAGTAGGACAGGTATACGACCCTTGAAAGAAGAAAGAAATATAAGGTGAGCCTGTCAATCATATTAAAATCACCTTGGCTTTTTGCTTTGAACACTTTTTCTAAAGTCAAGCAGGAAAGTGTACTAAACGTGGAGGAGATTTTCTGAGATAAGGTGACAGAGGTAAGAGTTACCGGCTACTGAGACAAAGAATCCAAAACTGAGGAATAAAACAATGCAGTGGAGGAAGAGCATGTCTTAGAACTCTGTTAACAAATAAAAAGACCTAAAATGAAAATTAAACCAATTTTGATAAAAATAAAATAATGTTAGTAATTTAATAACAACACAATCAACACCCTATATATCTTTTATCTGCGGTGTCCAGAAAACAATTTTACACAATTAGACATTTAAATAGACAGGAAATGAAAAATAGTAAGAATTCAGAGAGTCGAACTTGTACACAAGATCTTTTATACAACTGTTTTAAATGTATTCAAAAACTTCAAAACACAATTAAAATGAAATAATAGATGAGAATATCAGCAATAGAAATTTGATATTTGAATTAAAACACCAAAGACTCTAAAAGAAAACTGCAGGCTAATACACCTCATGAACATAAGTGCAAAATCCTCAATAAAACATTAATTAATCCAATGATGTATATAAAAAAGTATATACTACAACCAAGTGGGATTTATCACAAATATGCAAGACTGACCAACATTTAAAAATCAATTAATGCAACATATCACATCAATGGGCTAAAAAAATTACATGATCTTATCAATATATGCAGAAAAAGTATTTGAAAAAGTTGAACACCCATTCATGATCAAATATCTCAGTAAACTATGAATAAAGGGGATCTTCTTCAATATGATACAGAATATTTACAAAAATCCTATAGCCAACATAAAAATTAATGGTGACAAACTTGAAGCTTTCTCATTAAGATTAATAACAAGGCTATGGTGTCTAATATTATTATTTCTTTTCAACATCACACTATAAATACTAGCTGATCAATAAGACAATAAAGGGATTAAATACATACAGATGTAATGGAAGAAATACAGTGATCTTTGTTCACAGTTGGCACAATTGTCTATGCAGAAAATTTTTTACAGATTTAAGAAAATTCTTCTGTAGCTAATAAGCAGATATAGCAAGCTTACAGAATTAAAGATTAATAAAAAAATTAAATTGCTTTTCTATATATTAGAAATAAAAAAATTAGAATTTTATTAAAAACAAAATACCATGTACATTAGCACCCCCTAAAATACTTAGATATAATCTTAAAAAAATATAAGATCTATATGAGGAAACTGTAAAAGTCTGATTAAAGATATAAAAGAATAAACAAATAAATGGAGAAATGCTCCATGTTCATGGAAAGACAATGTCAATACTGTCAAGATGCCAGTTCTTCCTTATCTATAGATTCAATGCAATCTCAATTAAAATCCCAGAAAGTTATTTTGTGGATATTTGCAAACTGAACCTAAAGTTTATGTGGAGAAATAAAAGACTCAGAATAGCTATCATAATATTGAAAGATAAGAACAAAATGGAAGAATAACACTACTGGACTCTTAAGACTTACTATAAAGCTACTCTAAACAAGACAGTGTCATATTAGTGAAAGATTAGATAAACAGATCAAAAGAATAGAATAGAGTCCAGAAATAGATTCACATAAATATAATCCACTAATCTATGATAAAGGTACAAAGATAATATTGTCAATAAATAGTGCTGAAACAACTGGGCATCTACATGCAAAAAGAATGAAGGAAGCATAGATGTTACATCCCTTAGAAAAATTAGCTCAACGTGGACCACAAACCTAAATGTAAAATGTAAAACTATAAAACCACTGGAAGATAACATAGAAGAAAACTTAGATAACCTTGAATATGGCGATTTTTTATGTATAGCTCAAAGGCATAACCCATGAAAAAACTGTTAAACAGATTTTCATAAAAGTTAAAAACTTCAGCTCTACAAAATATATTGTTAAGAGAATGAAAAGATGAGCCACAGGCAGGAAAAACATATTTGCTAAAGATACATCTGATAAAAATCTGTTATCTAAAATGAACAGATAACTCTTGAAAGTCAATAATAAGATAATACGTAATCCAATTTAAAAATGGGCCAAAGACTTCAACAGACAGCTCACTAAAAATGCTGTATAGATAGCAAATAAGTATATGAAAAGATGCTTCATATGACACAGCATCAGGTAAATGAAAGTTAAAACAATGAGTTCCACTATATATTTATTAGAATCGTCAAAACAGGGGACACTGAACTGACCACACAAGATGTCAGTGAAGATGTGGAGTAGCAGAAACTCTCATTTATTGCTGATAAGAATGCAAAATGTCATGGCTACTTCAAAGGTATTTTGGTGTCTTACAAAACTAAACATACTCTATGATCCAGCAATCACGTTTTTTGTATGTATCCAAAGGAATTGAAAATTCATGTCCACACAAGAACCTGCACATGGATGTTCACAGCAGTTTTACTAATTCAATTACAAAATCTTACAAGCAACCGAAATGGCTTTCAATATGTGAACAGATACAGTGTGGTACATCCAGGCAAAGGGATATTATTCAACACTAAAAAGAAATGAGCAGAGAAGAGGTCAGCAAGATAGCAGTATAGGAAGTTCCCCACTTGACCTCCTCCCAGAGATGCACAGGTAAAGAACTGCACACAGATCCATTTCCTCTAAGAAAAATTCAGGAACCAGTTGAATGACACCTACATACTGCATCTAAAAAAATATTCACGTCAAATAGGTAGGAAAAGCTGAGACATGCTTATGCCACAAAGTCTACCCCGGGCACAGTATCTTAAAGTTGGTGGGAACCCCAAACTCTAAGCTTCTCCCTGAGGAGAGGAGGGTTTAGATCACACAGATAGCACCCTGACTTTTACAACTCTCACTTAAGAGAAAGACTCCTAAATTACCCTAGGAGTGAATGTGGCTCAGCATCCATGAGTTTTTTTCTGGAACAAGGAGAACAAAATGGTTGCTTTAAACAGGTGTGTAAGCACTCTCTACTAAATTCCTCTGGTCTTAGTGTAGAACAAGCAGGCAACAACACCCACATCCTATCTTCTCCCTGGAAGGAATCTGACTGTATGCTTCCTCAGCTGATGTCTCAGAATATGCCTTCTTACTAAATGGCACCTGAGAATTGACATGACAGGTTAATTAGTAAGAACCCCCTACTCCCCACTGCCTGGAGCCTTAACATGCATGATGCACTTCCTGGGCCTTCTCTCCACTGCTAACACTAGTGTTAAAATCTCCAGCCTCTTCCTTGAAATAATGTCCACACATTGAGCACCTTCACTTTTAAAGTTGTCACTGGATGGACTGGTTCTTAAATCAGCTACTTTTGAAAGCCAAATAGGTTCAGAATTTACAAGTCCCCCATGACCAAATAAAAGAAAGAGGTGATTTCAAACAGGCACTATTTTCCCTAGCTCAGTGCACAGTGAGCAGGGCAAAATGCCCATCTTCCAGTATCTGCCAGGAAAGAGTTGGACTGCATATTTGATGGTTAATATTAAGTGTCAGCTTGATTAGTTTGAAGAATGGAAAGATTGTTTCTGGCTGTTATCTGCATGTTTCCCATGCTGCCAGAAGAGATTAATATTTGAGTCAGTGGAATTGGAGAAGAAGGCCCACCCTCAGGAAGATCCACCCACAACGTGGGTGGGTACAATCCAATCAGCTGCCAATGTGGCTAGAAAAAGCAGGCAGAAGAAGGCAGAAGAAGCTGACTCACTGAATCTTTCAGCCTTCATCTTTCTCTCATGCTAGATGCTTCTTGCCCTCGAACATCAGACTCCAAGTTCTTGAGCTTTTGGACCCTTGGACACAATTAAATGCTTTTTATATGAGACAACATGGATGAACCTGGAGGGCATTATGTTAAGTAAAATAAGCCATGCTCAGAAAGGTAAGAGGTGCATAATCTCACTTCTATAGGTAGAGTAAAAAATATGAATTTATGGAAGTACAGAGAACAATGATTCAAAGCTCAGGTAGGGAGATAGAAAGTGGGGGGATGTTGGTAAAAAGAGACAAAATTTCATTTAGATAAGAGGAGTAAATTCAAGAGATCCATTGTACAACATATTGCTTACAGTTTATAACAATGCATTGTATTCTTGCAACTTGCTAAAAGAACAGACTTTAATCTCACAACAAAAATAAGTGGGTGAGATAATGTATGTGTTAATTAGCTCCATTCAGCCATTTCACAGTATAAACATATTTCAAAACCTCCTGTTGTACACTATTCACACACACACACACACACACACACATATATATACATGTTTACACATATACATTTTAATATATTTATGTATGTATATATAAAAATACATATAGATATATGTACATGTATATATGTACAAAAGTATATATGTACAGATATACAAACAAATGTACATATACATATATACATATATGTACATATATAGTCAATGTACATATATATATAGTCAATTTAAAGATATAAACAAACATTTATTGTGTATACAAAAAAGAACAGTTCATGGACTAGGATACCTCAAACTAAAAGTGGTAAGTAGTTTTTTTCATAGCATTTACATATAAAGAATAACACATGAAGTATTTTGACCTTTTTCTTCAATAAGTTGTTATAAATTAAAATTCTTTTTTTTGAGACTGAGTCTCGCTCTGTTTTCCATGCTGGAGTGCGGTGGCATGATCTCACCTCACTGCAATCTTTGCTTCCCAGGCAAAGTGATTATCCTGCCTCATCCTGCCAAGTAGTTGGGATTACAGGCACTTGCCACCACGCCCGGTGGATTTTTTGTATTTTCAGTAGAGACAGGGTTTCACTGTCTTAGCCAGGATGGTCTCGATCTCCTGACCTCATTATCTACATGCCTTGGCCTCCCAAAGAAATTAAAATTCTTTTTAAAACAAGAAGAGTTATTTAAACTGATTTGTTTACAGATGATTGGTTTAATTTCACTGAAATATGCTGACAAGAAAATTAAGCTTACAGTTTGTGTTTCATTCATGATTCAATTTAGTATTTCTGGAAGATCAAGATAACTTAAATTTTGTTTATGTGACTATTGGCTGTTGGCCTGAGGGTATCTAGACTATGGTATTCATTTCATTTTTCTTTAACAGAAGATAATAAAGAAAACAGTAGTTGCCAGGGGCTAGGGGAGTAACCAATGGATAGGCATTGAGCAAAAGATTCCTGATGAAATTTTCACCTTGTTTCAGGTCCTTGGGAGCTTGACCCTTTTAACCATGATGTGATACTTTTTCTTGGTCTCCACATTTCAGGGGATCAGGAAATTTAGGGTTCATGTTCTAATTAGTTCTAAAAATCATATTAAACATTTAGAAGGCTTTACAAGCTCTTATCGCGATTTCTCCCTGGTGTATCCTAGGCTAGGCTCCACACTTAGTGCATAAATACAATTTCAGATTTACCAAGGTTTTCACCAAAAATAAAAGTTGCTAAGAGTTAACATTATAACATATAACTGAAACTACTAGAGAAATAATTTTACATGCAAGGTATGTAAAGAAAGTAAAATGTGGTTTTGGTGAAAGATTATAAGCAGTTATGGGAATGTGGATTTTTTCTACTTAGATTAAAATTTTAAATGATTATTTTAAGTAAGAAAAAATAATTTGTTTAACAAGTTGTAGGAAGTTTATAAAACTTAATTTTAAGATATTCTCCATGTAAACATACTGGCTAAAGGTAAAAGGGTATTATGCAGTTTTTCTGTAAATTAAATATTGGAATAAAAGCAAAACAGGTTTTTCTTAGAGCACTAATCGTATCTTTCACAAAAAGAAGTGTAATTATAAAAGGTTTATAAGAATCTTACCTTAACATGAAACATTAAAATTGAGTAAATATGTCTGTAAGATTTTCTTAAAAATTGGGTTTAACATTAATAATACATTAACACAAAGGTAAAATTTGGCTTATTTTGTATAAAGATCATAGAGAAAGCATTATCAAATGTGAATTTTTTTTTCTTTCGTTGGACTATATTTGCATAAATATGTTATTGGTATATGTTCCAAAGTTATGGGAAATTCCTATAATTCTAATATAACTTTGTGTATGTTATTAACAATTATAATATTATGTAAAATATTGTGTGCCAATGAAGTAACCAAATTTCCTTATAAATTGTGGCTTTAATATTGGCCTTCCTAAAACTTTTTTATCAATCACAGACAATTGTTGTTTTGTTTTAATTCTCTTTAGAAAGTGGTTTATAATCAACTATAGAAATCTAGCAGGTGTTTTTAAAAGCAGATTTCTAATAACTTTGGAAATTGTAACATTGGATTAGAGGAAATAACCTTCAGAACTCTCACAAAGAACTAGAATGTTTATGAATATCTAATAGAACAGGAGGTAACTGAATTAACTGGAACAACAGAAAACTAAAGTACTCTTTTTAACTTTGCTTAAAATGCTGCAGATACTTTTATTATTTTTCAGAGTCAAGGACTCTTTTGAGCTATACACAGCTTTTAGCAATTGAGTCAAGCATACTCTTGTGAAGAAAATTTGGAGCATATTTGATTCTCTCTATATGATTTCTCCAAAATTTAAAAACTATTTCTGAGTATTCTTAATTTAAGGAAATAGAGTTATTTGCATAAATGCAATAAAAATCTGTTTTCTTTTGTAACAGGACACAATGGAGGAACTGGTTATTTTACCAAGGCTTTAACTGGAATGGTGTGCTTTCCTTTAAGAAATCAATCTTGACTTGTAAAGCCAATAAAAGCCCCATGAAGAACTGGCCTCAGACCTTGTCAACAACAGTTGCTATACAGGGTTTCTGACTTGGGGTAAGTAAAGAATGTCACTTTCTGACAGGTGCAGGAACCCCAAGTTATCTTGAAACCACAATAGGAGAGGAATTTACTCAACTCATAGGTATTTGAGGGTACAGACCCATGGCTGAGCTTGGCTCTAAAAAGTCTTCTCTAAGATTCCGTCTATGGAACAGAGTTCCGTCAAAGCCAATTTAAAATGATCCTCTGTGAAAAATAATTGTACTTGCTGCACTTTATACAAATAATCAGGCCAAGTATAGTAAAGGAAATCACTCTTACCATGATTTATCTTTAGTAAAAATGAGAAACTGGGGACAGAAATATTATGTTTCAAGAACTATGGTAAACTTATTAAATTCTAATCTCATTAGTTGTTTTTAAGCTTCTTTCTGCAATTTAGGCTAACCCTGCCTATTCCTGTGAACCAACTAGTTATCTCTTACTGCTGTTCAAAAGAAACAAGAGGGATATCAACTTTTGTCAAAACTTAAGAGTTATGAGTGAACCTTACCATGCTGATGCTTTCTGACGGAACTCTTCTCTACCCTGAATGCAAGATAACCTCATAGTTAGGCTGGAATACGTCACCCCTATTCAGCTTTAAGAAGTTACCTAATATAGATATTTGTCCCTCTGTAACCCTTAGTATTAAAGGTTTCTTATATAAGGGAAGGGGGAAATGTCAGAGGCATGTGAACCAGAGCAAATCCATCTTAAACAGGAGCTGGGTAAAATGAGGCTGAAACCTACTGGGCTATATCCCCAGACAGTTAAGGCATTCCAAGTCACAGGATGAGACAGGAAATCAGCACAAAACACAGGCCATAAAGACCTTGCTGATAAAACAGGTTGCAGTAAAGGAGCTGGTCAAAACCCACAAAAACCATAATGGTGACGAGAGTGACCTCTGTTTATCTTCACAGCTATACTCCCACAAGCACCATGACAATTTATAATATGGTAACACTAGGAACTTACCCTATATGGTCTAAAAATGGGAGATATTAATAATCTACTTCCTATTTAGCATATCATCAAGAAATAGCCATGAAAATAAGCAACCAGCAATATTCAGAGCTGCTTTGTCTACAGAGTAGCCATTCTTTTATTCCTTTACTTCTTTCTTGCTTTCAGTTTGCACTGTGGACTCACCCTGAATTATTTCTTGCATGAGATCTAAGAACCCACTCTCGGGGTCTAGATGACGGCCTCTTTCCTGTAACAAGGGTATTCACTTAATCAAAACTTATGGGATCTTGGGTATTTACTTATTCAAAATTGAAATCAATATTCACAATATTCAAAACTCATTTAATTATAGATTTTAAATATATGGATTACACTGTGTATAAATATTATCTCAAATCAAAAAAAAAAAACTTTAAAAACACTGAATTTACATTTACTTCACTTATCACAGTGGTATATGCTGGTGATTCTGTAAGTAATTTCTGAGTACTGAAAAACTGTATTCTAGGCCTCAGTTTAAAAGATTGAGGCAGTCCAAGCACTGTAATCCCAGCACTTTGGGAGGCTGAGGTGGGCAGATCCTGAGGTCAGGAGATTGAAACTATCCTGGCTAACACAGTGAAACCCTGTCTCCATTAAAAATACAAAAAATTAGCTGGGCATGGTGGCATGGACCTGTAGTTCCAGCTACTTGGGAGGCTGAGGCAGGAGAACTGCTTGAACCTGGGAGGCAGATGTTGTGGTGAGAACATTGCACTCCAGCGTGGGCAACAAGAGCAAAGTGTGGTCTCAAAAATAAATAAATAAATAAATATTGAGGTTAAAGACAGATCATTATAAAAGGGGAATTTAAAAAAACTTAAGCAAGGAAATTCAATTATAGCCTGTGGCATAGAAATATTTTTATAATAAATTTGTAACTAATTCTAGCTTTCTCTGCTTAATAGACCTAGAATACTGAAACACAAGGAACAAAAAGTGTACCTAATATCCACATTTTGTTTTCTAAACGCCATTCTCTATTAAAAGAAACCACGGCCCCATTATAATTCCAGCCTGGAATGTCTTGTTGCATCAAAATGTTTTTAAGTAAGTCTTTAAAATTTAAATAAGAGGTAGGAACACAAAGTTTTTCTTCAGATATTTCAGGTACACCATATTTTTTTCCATTTTTTAATATGGATTATTTTGTTTGTTACTGAGTTACTAAAATATTCTTCTTAGTTTCTTGTCAGTTGAATAGTTGAAAATATTTTCTCCATTATGCGGGTCATCTCTTTACCCTGTTAATTGCCCTGTTTGCAGTGCAGAGGCTTTCTAGCTGCATGTGATCCTATTTGTCCCTACGCGCTTTGGTTGCCTGTGCTTTCAAGTTCTTTCACAAGAAGTCCTTGCCCAGACCAATATACTGAAGCATTTTCTCAAAATTTTCTTCCATTAGTTTTATAGTTTCAGACTTACATTTAAATTGTTAATCCATTTTGATTCAATTTTGCATTTGGTGAAGGATAGCAGTCCTGTTTCATTTATCTTTGTATGGATATTCAGTTTATCTCAGCACCATTTGTTGAAGAAACTATCATTTTCCCAACATATGTTCTTGGCTTCATTGCAAAGATGAGTTCACTCTGAATGTGGAGATTTATATCTGGGTTCTGTATTTTGTTCAACTTGTCTATGTGTCTTTTTCATGCCGGTACCATGCTGTTTGGTTACTATATCCTTGCAGTATAATTTGAAGTTGGATAATGTGATGCCTCCCACTTTGTTCTTTTTGTTTATGATCGCTATAGCTAGTGTCTTTTTTAGTCCCATATGATTTTTAGAATATTTTTTTCCATTTCTGTGAAGAATTCCATTGGTATTTTGATAGGCATTGCTTTAAATTTGTGGGTAGCTTTGAGTGAAATATTGAATAGACAATATTTCAAAATATCTGACCATTTTAACAATTTTCATTCTTCCAATCCATGAACATGAGATATCTTTCGATTTTTGGTGTGTCCACCATTAGGTCTTTAGTCAATGCTCTCTAGTTTTCATTGTAGAAATCTTTCACTTAATTGGTTAAGTTTATTCCTAGATATTTTATTTGTAGCTATTGCAAATAAGATTATTATTATTTTTTTTTTCAGTTTCTCTGCTTTTGGAACATAGAAATAGCACTGACTTTTGTTTGCTGATTTTCTATCTTGAAACTTTACTGAATTCATTTATTAGTTCTAATAGTTTTTTGGTAGTCTTCAGTTTTTCTAAATATAAGATTATATTGTCTGAAAACAATGACAATTTGATTTCATATTTAATTCATATGTTCTTTATATCTTTCTTTTGCATAATTGCTTGGGCTAGGACTTTCAGTATTATGTGAAGTAACAGTATTGAAAGAGCTTATTCCAGATATTGACTTTATCCAGATCTTAGAGAACAGCTTTTCTGTTTTTCTCTCTTCAGTATAATATTAGCAGTGGGTTTGTCATATATGGCCTTTATCAAATAGTCAACACGTTTGTGAAAAACTGTACAACATCATTAATCATCAGAAAAATATAAATCAAAACAAGGAGATATTATCCCACCCTAGTTAAGATGCCTTTTATACAAAAGAAAAAATAACAAATGCTGGCAAAAATGCAGAGAAAAGGTAACTCTCGTACGCTGTTGACAGACATGTAAATTAGCATAGCCACTATAGAAAACATTATGGAAGTTTCTTTAAAAACTAAAAAGAACTACTGTATGATCCAGAAATCCTACTGTTGGGTATATATCCAAAGAAAAGAAAATCTATTCTGAAGAGATATCTGCTTTCCCATGTTTCCTGCAACATTATTCACAATAGCCAAAATATGAAATCAACATAGGTGTCCATCAATGGATGGATTAATGAATACAGAAAATGTGGTACTTATACAGAGTGAAATATTATTTGGCCATGAAATATGGATGGAACTGGATGAAATAAATATTATTCGGCCAAAAGATATAGATCAAACTGTAACAAAATGTATGGAACTAAAGGATATTATGTTAAGTGAAATAAGTCAGGCACAGAGAAACAAATATCACATTTGAGCTTCAAAAAAATAATTACAGTATCAAATTTTAAGTAATTTTCTAAAATGAGAATTCATATAAGTCCATACTTACATAAATAAATGAACTGATAAATAATTGGAAAAGGGAAATTTCTTCTTACAATGATATAGAATAAATAAAGAACTTAGAAAAATATCAATGTTTGCTAAAACTACTTAGTAAAAGTTTAATAAGAAACAAGATATTTATAATTTCAAATTATTGCCCCCCCAAATTACTTATTAATTACAAAGGAAAATGGTAACTTTACATTGAAGAAACCTGGTAAACACTACTTGAATCAAATGATCAAAACTCACATCACCAATTTTGACAAATTAACATAAATTTTCTTTCCATATGGTACGCTCACAAGGATATACAATCACTTTTGTTAATCTCCCCGGCAATAACAAAGTGCTTAAATAAGATCATGAAGAAACATCAGATAAAATCAAATTGAGAGACATTTTACAAAATATCTGGCCTGTACTTATCAAATAAATAGGTCAAAGTGAAGAGAAACAAAAAGTAAAGAAATTTTCCAATTTAAAGACTAAAGAGAAATGATAAATTAATCCAAAGCATGAATCTGTGTTAGATCCTGATCCAGGAAAAACTACATATAAAAAATATTGGGACAACTAAAAAAATCTGAATATGGGCTATAAATTACATAGTATTGTATACATATAAAATTTTCACATTTTAATAACAGTATTTTTGTAATATAGAAAATGTGCCCTGACGTATTTTGTATAAAAGGGCACTATGTCTCTAACTTGCTGTCATACAAAATGCTCATACAAAATTCATATACATATTTATAGAAAAAATAATAAAGGAAATAGGAAAAATATCAACTAATAATGAATCTGAATTAATATTGTATATCAGAGCTCCCTGTACTAATCTTGACATATTTCAATAAATTTGAAATAAGAAAAATTGCAAGCAAAATATATATACTGAAACATAAAGATAATTATGTGTTAAAGGGCAAGATTTTCTACCTATTGATCTCATGTTCTCAATATACACTACTGAGTATGCATATACAAATAATTTTAAAATGGGTTTTTGTAATATAGAAATTTAACTCATGTATATGGGTACATAGCTTAATAAATTTGGCTAAATTACTGTGAATTAATTTATTTGGAATCCACCTATACAGTTTCTATATAGGATGCTTTTAAGATACATCTTTTTCCTAATTAAATTGTTCCTTTTGTGATTAAAATCTAAAGATTCAATGAATTTATGAGATTGGCATTTAATTAAGCTTTCTAGCCGGGCGCGGTGGCTCAAGCCTCTAATCCCAGCACTTTGGGAGGCCGAGGCGGGTGGATCACGAGGTTGAGAGATCGAGACCATCCTGGTCAACATGGTGAAACCCCGTCTCTACCAAAAATACAAAAAATTAGCTGGGTATGGTGGCGCGTGTCTGTAATCCCAGCTACTCAGGAGGCTGAGGCAGGAGAATTGCCTGAACCCAGGAGGCGGAGGTTGCGGTGAGCCGAGATCGTGCCATTGCACTCCAGCCTGGGTAACAAGAGCGAAACTCCGTCTCAAAAAAAAAAAAAAAAAAAAAAAAAAGAAAAAGCTTTCTAAATTAAAAAGAAAAATATCTTGCAGCTTCACTAAATTAATAGACAATTTAACATTTTTTCCAGAGGTAGAAGCGTGTGAATGAAAAGTCCTCACTTTATATTGGAATGGTGTATTTTAAAATGCATATTTTACATTGTGAAATGAAGTTTAACAAGTTCTCTTGGGAGTATTGTGCTTGGAAAAAGAAATGCGATAGTTCTGACTTAATCCCCTTACTAAACATAACTTTAAAACACTTTTTCCCCCTTGAAATGTGACAGTTATACTGGAATTTTAATTAAGTAACAGGGTATGCTCCATCAATGATAGAATGATGCAAATTTTTTTTTAAAAAATGATATAATTTCAAATTCAAACTTTGGTGATGGTTCTATTGATTATTTGAGCTGAAGCCTGAATTTCAAGTACTACGTGTATACAGAAATATAACTGACACATTCTAAATTGCGTTTATTAGGTTTCTTCTGACATAGTTACTTCTTTATGCAAGAGTTCCTATCTCTTTTTTTGGGGAGTTATGCTTTATTTAGCCATGTAATGATGGTCAACATTAAAAGTTTCAGAAATGAATAAAGAACAGAGCAAGCAAATAAAGGGGCTCATATAACAGAATTCTCTTCTTAAGTTGTCTAATTTATATCTGATGGTTAAAGCAAACACTGGAAGAATGCCTGATTTGGGTCTGAATGTATGTAGGGAAATATCAAAGACACTTATAAATGTGGTAAGAAAATGTAAAGAGAAGTAAAGTTTCAAAAGTACACAGAATGGCATTTGCAACAACCTGGATGAAGTTGGAGACCATTATTCTAAGTGGAGTAACTTAGGGGTGGAAAACGAAACATCGTATGTTCTCACTTCTAAGTGAGAGTTAAGCTATGATGATGCAAAGGCATAATAATGATATAATGGACGCATAAATATGATAATTCCTATTTTTAAAATTCTAACATCAGTGGCATGTTTTAGAGCAAACATGCTATGCTGCTATGATATTTGTTCAATTGCTGAATGGCAGTAAATATATTTTGGTGCACTAAGTGCTGTTTATATGCTTATATTTCTTTACTTAGGAAATAAAAATTACCACATCATTAAAAAATGGTACTGGAATAACTGGCTAACCATACACAGAAGATTGAAACTAGACTTCTTCCTTACCCCATATACAAAAATTAACCAAAATGGATGAAAGACTTAAATATAAAACCCAAAACTGTAAAAGCCCTAGAAGACAACATAGGCAACAGACACAGTCAAAGGTCAACATCACTGATCATTAGAGAAATGCTAATAAAAACCACAATGAGATACCAACTCACACCAGTAAGAATGGCTATTAATAAATAGTCAAAAAGTAAAAAATGTGGCAGGATTGTGGAGAAAAAGGAATACCTACACACTGTTAGTAGGAATGTAAATTAGTTCAACCATTGTGGACGACAGTGTGGCAACTCTTCAAAAACCTAAAGACATAAATACCATTTGATCCAACAATCCCATTGTATATACCACTCGGTATATACCTAAAGGAATATAAATTTTTGTATTACAAAGACACATTCACACATGTATTTACTGCAACACTATTCACAATTGCAAAGACATGGAATCATCCAAAATTCCCATCAAAGAAAGACTAGAGAAATAAAATGTGGTACATATATACCATGGAATATTATGCAGTCATACAAAAAGAACAACATTATGTACGTTGCAGGGACATGGATGAAGCTGGAGGTCATTATCGTTAGCAAACTAAGAGAGGAACAGAAAACCAAATATTTCATGTTCTCACTTATAACTGGGAACTAAATAATGAGAATACATGGACACACAGGAGAACAACATACACTAGGGCATATCAGAGAGTGGAGGGTGGGAAGAGGAAGAGAATCAGAAGAAAAAACTAATGGGTACTAGGCTTAATACCTGCGTAATGAAATAATCTGTACAATAAACCCCATGATAAAAGTTTACCTGTGTAACAAACCTGCATATGTATCATTGAACTTCAAATATTTTAGATTGCATTTGTCAATTTTGGCCTTTGTTGCCATTGCTTTTGGTGTTTTAGTCATGAAGTCTTTGTCCATGCCTATGTCCTGAATGGTATTGCCTAGCTTTTCTTCTAGGGTTTTTATGATTTTAGGTCTTATATTTAAGAATTTAATCTATCTTGAGTTAATTTTTGTATAAGGTAAAAGGAGAGGGTTCAGTTTCAGTTTTTGGCGTATAGCTAGCCAGTTTTCCCACATCATTTATTAGTTGAACAATGAGAACAAATAGACACAGAGAGGGGATCATCAAACACTGGGGCCTGTCAGGGGGTGGAGAGCTGGGGGAGGAATAGCATTCAAGAAATACCTAATGCAGATGATGGGTTGAGGGGTGCAGCAAACCACCATGACATATGTATAGCAATGTTAACAAACCTGTACATTCTACACATGTATCCCAGAACTTAAAGTATAATAATAAAAAGAAAATGGGCAAAATACAGGAAGGGACATTTCATTACAGATGATACACATAGGGCAAATAATCTCATGAAAAGATATTTGGCAACAATGTCATTAGTAATGTGCAACTACCATAAAACAAAACAATTGCACTGATGGACATTTATCATAGATTAAAGACATACTCACATAGGAATCTGTACATAAATGTTTTTAGTAACTTTGTCTATAATTGTCAAAAGGTGGACAAATAATCAGAGTGTTCTTCAATGAATAAATGGTTGTCTTGGTCAGTTTGGGCTGCTATAACAAAGCACCTTAGATTGGGTAATTTATAATCAATAAAATGTATTTCTGAGAGTTCTGGAGGCTGGGAAGTCCAATATATCCCTCATAGATGAAACCTTCTGTGCCCTTACATGGCAGCAGGGCAAGGCAGCTCATTTTAACCTCTTTTAAAAGGGCACTAGTCTCATTCATGTAGGTCAAGGCTTCAGAAACTAGTAACTTCCCAAAGGATCTAACTCTTGATACTATGAAACTGGGGATTAGATTTCAACATATAAATTTTGGAGGAACACAAACATTCAGACCATAGCAATGGTTGAAAAAAAATCTGAGATGCATCCTGTATTAAGCAGAAACAAAACTACTGAAACACACACACACACACACACACACACACACACACACACACACATATTCTGTTTCTCCAAGAGACACAGAAAAGGAGATTCATTATGAAAATTGACTTATGTAATTATGGAGGTGAAGAAGTCCCATGGTCCAGTGTCTGCAAGCTAGAGAAACAGGGAAGATGGTAGTATAATTCAGTATGAGTCTGGAGGCATGGGAACCTGTGAGGGGCCACTAGCCTAAGTCCCAAAGTCTGAAGACCCAAGAACCTGGAGTTGTGATGTCAGAGAGGAGAATAAGATGGTTGTCTCAGGTCCAGAAAAGAAAGCAAATTCACTCTCATTCTGACTTTTCTTTTTAATTTGGCCATCAATAGATTGGTGAGGGTGATCTTTATTCAGTCTATTGATTCAAATGCTAGTATTTTTCAGAAGCACCCTTACAGACCTACACAGAAATAATGGATTGTTTTTTGTTTGTTTGCTTTTATTAGATATCTAAATATGCTTTAACAGTTTACATAAATTGACATCTAAAATATTAAACATTATGTACCTATACCAAAAAATACTACTCTTCAATATAAAGGAATTAAATATTGATACACACAGCCACCTGGATGAATCTCCAGAGAATTGTGCCAAGTGAAAAAAAAATTGCAATATCAAAATACTAAATATGGTACCATTTTATCTACATAACATTCTTGGGACAAAAGTATAAAAATGGAGAGCAGATTGCCAAGGGTTAAAGAGGGAGTGAGTGGGTGGGAAATGAATGTGATTATAAAAGGGCCACATAAGGATCCTGCTGGTGATAGAAATGGTCTGCATTTTCATTATATTGAAGTCAGTATCCTGGTTTTGACATTTTATTCTAGTTTTGCAAGACGATGAAAAATGGGTAAATGATACATATTACCTTTCTGTATTATTCCTTATAACTGTAGATGATTCTACAACTATCTAAATATAAAAAGTTTGCTTTGCTTTGAAACTCCTGAAAATCAAATATGTATGTTTGAATAAAAATACATCATGGAGGTCAGGAGATCCAGACCATCCCAGCCAACACGGTGAAACTCGGTCTCTACTAAATATAAAAAATTAGCCAGATGTGGTGGTGCATCCCTGTAGTCCCAGCTATGCAGAAGGAATCACGGGAATCATTTGAACCTGGGGATTCACTTGGGAATCCCTTGAAGCAGGGGAATCACTTGAACCTGGGAGGCAGAGATTTCAGTGAGCTGAGATTGTGCCACTGCACTCCAGTTTGGGTGACAGAACAAGACTCCATCTCAAAAACAAGCAATGAAAGAAAGAGAGAAAGAGAGAGGAAGGAAGGGAGGTAGGGAGGGGAAAGCAAAGAAGGGAAAGAAAGGAAAGAAAGGAAAACACATCCAGTAAACTAAGAAAGCAAAATGAGGTGAAAACAGAAGTTTAATTCATGCATTTGGTAATTGAGTTTTTTGCTATGAGCTTAGTTTTCATGTTTGTTTTCAGGGCAGATGTAAGGTCATATCTTGGGCACAGACACAAATGCATAGGTCCCACATATGTTAACTTAAAAATAAGTAGCAGTAGGTTTGTATTTTTACTAAAAGACAAGGATTATTTGAGGTATTTCTTTGTAACTGTGTGTTCCAGGCACAGGTCCTGGCATTAAAAAGGTGATACTTTGTAAGCATCTATCATATTGACTAATTAATCAATACCTGTCAACACATTTCCCCGAACAAAGAAACTCTAACCCAAATATTCCGACATCGTGGCAGGAAACATGCAGATATAGGTGAAACAATGATGTTGACATACTTTTTTTTTTTTTTTTTTTGAGATCGATTCTTACTTTGTCGCCCAGGCTGGAGTGCAGTGGCAGGTTCTCCACTCATTGCAACCTCCACCTCCCGGGTTCAAGTGAATTTCCTGTCTCAGCCCTCGGAGTAACTGAGATTACAGGTGCCCACCACCACCCCCAGCTAATTTTTGTATTTTTAGTAGAGACAGGATTTCATCATGTTGGCCAGGCTAGTCACAAACTTTTGACCTCAGGTGATCCACCCACCTCAGCCTCCCAAAGTGCTGGGATTACAGGTATGAGTCACCATGTCTGGCCAATGTTGACATTCTTTTAGAAATCTGAAATCATGAGAAGAAATTTCAATAAAAACCCACAGAAACCCATCTGTAGAGTCTACACCTTAAAGTAGAAGTTAGTATGTGGCAGTACTTTCTTCAGCCACCAAATCATTTGAAGATTTGTTTATAACTCTTGATCTTAAATCATAAGCAAGATCATAAAACTTTTATGTGGTAGGATAGTTTCAATTTAGAGAAAAATGCTATATTTAAATTATAATTAGCTTTAGTGGTATTATATGAAAAATAATGACTGGACTAATTTTATTCAGTTGGTGAGGACAATGAAAACCTGGTTGATTGTGAATGAAAACTTTGGGAGTTGTAAATGAGAAGCCTCTCGTGCTTTTTCAGTATTAACCTGGAATAACAGAATAAAAAAATCTGATACTCTTTAATCTGCTAAAATACACTAACTGACTTACTTTCCGTGGATACATAATAAAAGATTTAGACTTTATGTTTCTTGGAGAAAAGCAGACTTTCAAGTACTTTGCCACCCAATGCCACTGACATTGTGGGCAATATAACCTGCTAGCAGAAATAACCTGCCTAAGTTTGAGAACTTTTTCTTTTTCCCCATTGAGTCTAGAAATCAGTAGGGGACAGCATTAAAACTGGTATGTGTTTTACTCATATCTACCTTCTCTTTGTTCTGGATGTCGGAGTCCACAGGGTCAAGTATAAATAAATTAAAAATACTTTTACTTTTAAGTCTTTAAATGTGAAAAAATATGTGCCAATTTATGTTAAACAATCACACTACTTGAATGGATTATTAAGTATGTTTTTATAGTTCATGACTTGATAACACAAAAGCATAAAGCAAAAAGCAAAATAAAATTGCTAAAACTAAACGATGAATGGCATTTTATGGGGCAGTATTTTCAGACAGGTAAAGGAAAAAGACACTTAGTCTTTAACTTCTAAATGAAGTACGTTAGGGAAAATGGTCTATATTTTCCCTTACTTACTTCATTTAGAAGTTATAAGTTGAGGCCTAAATGAAGGTGTACACCTCTGTCTATCCCCATGTTTTTCAGCTCTGTAGGAGGTGTTCTCTAGAGAGAATTAGTACAGTTTTGCACATTCTCATAGGTATTAGATGCCAGGACACTGCTGAAGTTGAGCTCAAAGATAAACCATAAAATACTTGAAATTGCAGCCAACTTCCTCTAGCTTAAATGTAAAAATAACAACATGGTAGCTAACATATTGAAGGTTGGTGATAGGGGTAAACACAGGAAATGTTAATTTAATTAAAGTGTGACTAAGCCATGGTTCAACTTAGCAACAAGAGGAATCTGAATAATTAGCCCCTGTTAGAAATACCAGATAAAATACAGGCCCTTCACATTGTGGTAAAAAGACAAAATCAAATATTATTATACTTTTGTCTCCTCTGTAATTTTATTCTCAATATCTGTAATATAATTTTAAAAAGTATGAGTCAAGCAAAGAAACAAAAAAATATGAGCCATAATTAAGAAAAAGCATAGTCAATAAATGATGCCCTGTAGGTGATCTCGTATTTAGAATGATCAGACAAAGGTTCTAAAGTAATAAAAATATGCTAAAGAATGGAAGAAAGAAATGTGAAGCTGAAAATTTTAGGTGAAGGGAAAAAAACACGATTTGAAACACTGAGAAATTAAACAGTTATGCTGAATGTCTCATATAGGTGTATTGTTTATATATATATACATATATATGTGTGTGTGTGTGTGTGATATATATGGTAGAATATATATAGGTGTAAAAGTCTAGCATTGTTACCATAAACCACACTGCCAGTTAAAAGACTAATATTAATAGAAGAGAAAGAGAGAATGTAGAATATATGTCATAGATGATAATATCATATGAAAATTATATTTCAATTATGGGAATGTATATTTTTATACTTATGTTTTTTATTCTTATCTATGAACAGCACCTTAAAAAGACAAGCCTTTTTCAAAATTACTCATAATACAAAATTAATGAAAGATCTTAATATATAAAGTTTGTAATGTTTACCTCAGCTGTGATATATTTAAATAACCATGTAGTGCAGTGGTTCTCCAAGGACAGAAATTTGTCCTGCAGGGTACATTTGATGATCTCTGAGGATATTATTGATTGCCACACTGTAAGGATGATACTGGCATCTGTAGAGTAGAGGATTGGGGTGCTGCTAGACATCTTACAATGAGTAAACAGTTCAATGCTATAAAATGTCAACAGTGTAGGGGTCACTGTAGTGGAAAATATTTGACTCAGGGCAAAAACTGCCCCAAATTAAATGTAGATAAGCAGTCATCTCTGAAACAGATGTTGCTTTGCCTTAAAGAGCCTAGGTCCCTTTATTTAACATGAATACATGTTCAGTGAAAAGCTAAAAATACTTCCATTATTTGACTGAATTAACTGTGTTATCTTTTGGATTCTCATTCTTCACCATGTTTTCTCCATAATAAACTCCAGCATTAGATGTAAAACAAAGACAAGGGCGAAGAACAGGCTGCAGCAGCTTGTCATTGAGAAGCATAGGCAAGAGAAAGAGGTACTCCTGGAAATTCCATCTAGGTTTCTACTCAATAGTTGTATGTCATTGTTGGAAGAAGGAAATGCTCACATCATTATTTGTGTAGGTTACATAATCACTTTATCAGAATTTATAATTTCCAAGGTTAGTCTTCTGTTCTTTATTTTTTTAGAGAAGAGAATACTTAGCATTAGAATTATTCCCTCTCAATTTCTTTCCACAAACCTAAATATAAATAGATCCAAATCTAGTTGAAGTTTTAAATTAAATTCCACTAGCTAAATAAATCCTGAACAAATGTATTATGCTCTCTTGACCTCATCTTGCTCACTCATTTTTTTTTCTTTTTTTTCTTTTTTTCTTTCTTTCTTTCTTTTTCTTTTTTTTTTTTTTTTTGAGACTAAGTCTTTCTCTGTCACAGGGCTGGAGTGCAGTGGCACTATCTTGGCTCACTGCAACCTCCACCTCCCTGGTTCAAGCAGTTCTCCTGTCTCAGCCTCCCGAGTAGCTGGGATTACAGATGTGTGGCACTACACCCAGCTAATTTTTGTATTTTCAGTAGAGATGGGGTTTCACCATACTGACAGGATGGTCTCAATCTCCTGATCTCGTGATCCACCTGTCTCAGTCTCCCAAAGTGTTGGGATTACAGAATGCACCACTACGCCCAGCCCTCTTCTTGCACACTCTTATAATAGACCTGATAACAAAATAACACCTTAAGACTAAACAAATGAGACAATAATTCATAAAGCATCTAACTTAGTAAGCAGAGAGTAGATACTTAGATATTTTAGTTTCCTCTTCCTGACATCTCACTAATGCAAACACAATCTTTTGGGTCCATCTTCTGATTTTTGGCTAGTGTGAGAGGCACTGTGTTCAGAAAACACAAGATGTGTAGAATATATACACTGAACCCAATTTGTAGTCTTTTATTCCTCACCCCTGAGTCCCCAAAGTCCATTGTGTCATTCTAATGCCTGCATCCTGCTCCGGGGATGGGTGCACCAAAATCTCACAAATTACCACTAAAGAACTTAATCATATAACCAAATATGACCTGTTCCCTCAAAACCTATAGAAATAAACATGAAAAGTTTTAAAAATAAAATAAAGAATCTCACTGCCAAAAATCATACAACATGGAAACAATGTATAATTAAATATAAATGAAATCAAGGATTATTGATTTTCCTGTCACATCTCCCTGGTATATATTTGTAGTAATACAATTTAAAGAGCAAGTTGAAAGGAAATAGAATCTTTTTGAATTTTTGTATCCACTTGACCTTCATATTTGTCATTTACTTGTCATGTACTTGTTCAATTATAATTAATATTTTCTGTAAAATTTACTTTGAATAACTACTTTTCTTTAGTTTTCATATACCTTCAAAGAAAATACTGCCTTCTTCAGAAATACATGCAAATAATGTCTCCAATTTCATATCGACTTAATGTGATAGCATTATATATGTCTTCTTGTAAGATCAAGAAAGAAGTAGAACTGGAATAACTCTGTAAATTATTATGGTGGCAGTGCCAAGAAAATAATCACAGTAGATCTCTAACTATTTTCTAGGTTTTTGTATATGCTTTCTTTGATGTATCATATAAGTGTTTCTAAAAATGAATCCATTTGAAAACTCTGAAACTTAGCTAAGACTTAACCATTAAGAGAAATTACAAATTGTATGGCCTTATTTAGAAAATTGTTATAAAGCCAGGTGCAGTAGCTCATGCCTGTAATCACATCACTTTGGGAGGCCGAGGCAGGTGGATCACCTGAGGTCAGGAGTTCAAGACCAACATAGTGAAACCTGACCAACATGGTGAAACCTCGTCTCTACCAAAAATACACAAATTAGCATGGTGGCATGCACCTGTAATCCCAGCTATTTAGGAGGCTGAGGCAGGAGAATCAATCACTTGAACCCGGGAGGTGAGGTTGCAGTGAGCCAAGATTGGGCCACCGCACTCCAGCCTGCGTGAAAGAGCGAGACTCCATCTCAAATAACAAGAAAGAAAGAAAGAAAATTGTTACAGTAATAGTTTAACAAAATATATAAACTATTTCTCTGGAGATTAAAAGGATATTAGATATTATCTAATCCAACCCCATTCAGTACAGAGTTGAGAAAACTGAGGTCTAAATACTTCAAGATACATGTTGGACTACACAACTCTAGTGTAGTAAAGATTAAACTGATACATTCATGCCCTGATACTAAGTTCAGAGTTATTTGCACAGCCTTCGCTATGCTCATAAAATTTTGAGGTATGATTATCAAGATAGGCTTTCATAATTTATTATTGTTTCTATTAATTCCTTCAGCTTGTTAAACAGAGGTGGGCAGGTCACCTGAGGTCAAGGGTTCAAGAGCAGCCTGATCAATATGGGGAAACCTCATCTCTACTAAAAATACAAAAATTAGCCAACATGGGGGCATGCGACTGTAATCCCAGCTACTCAGGAGAATCACTTAAACCCGGGAGGTGGAGGTTGCAGTGAGTCAAGATTGCACCACTGCACTCCAGTCTGGGTGAAACAGTGAGATTCCATCTCAAGATTTCTATCATTGTCTATAATGATGTAAATATAACCATGACTATTAGTTGTTATTTTTTAAGTGAAGCCAAATCATTAATACAAAAGTAAACACTTCTGTAGAATCCATAATTGGTGAACATCTATTTGAAGAGAGGTATATGTTACTGACTTTAAAAAGTAAACTTCTAGGCTGGGTGTGGTGGCTCATGCCTGTAATCCCAGCACTTTGGGAGGCCAAAGTGGGTGGATCACCTAGGTCGGGATTTCAAGACCTGACCAACATGGAGAAACCTGGTCTTTACTAAAAACACAAAAAAATTAGCTGGGTGTGGTGATGCATACTTGTAGTCCTAGTTACTCAGGAGGCTGAGGCAGGAGAATCATTTGAACCCAGGGTCAGAGGTTGCTGTGACTCGGGATCACACCATTGCACTCCAGCCTTGTAACAAAAGCAAAACTCTGCTTCAAAAAAAAAAAGGTAAACTTCTGTAACCACCTATAAAAATAAATCTGATTATGCATTGGGGATAAAAGAATAAAAATTTTGGAAAATAGGGCATTTTTTTAACAAAGTAGATAAAAGGAGAAGCATTTAGAATTGTCAGAAATTTTACTATATTAATCAATGAACAAAATCAGAAAGTATTAGGCATATTGGTCTTAATATTTTTCAGCCTCAGTGGAGTTGAAGGAACAGGGACTATTTTTAGCTCAATGTTAGTAGGGACTTGGAGAAAGATTTGGTGAAAGTGGGTAAATGCCTTCAAATTCTTTTTAAATACTCTCTCTGACAGATAATTTTATATACTATGTGTAATTTACAATATACTTTGTAAGCTTATTTTGTGGCTTGAGAGACAGGTTTTGAGTAATTCACAGATAATAAACATAACAAGTTACTAACTTCCAAATCCTGATTGTCTTCATGTACTTCTGCAATCTCTTGCTTTAAGGTTATGTGGAGGTGGGAAATTTGAACTGGATTGTTATTCATCCATCACCACATTCACCGTCTTCATCGCAGACTAACATTTTAAATTTTTATGGTAAATTAAAATCACAATCGGGCTAATAATGAAATAATAGTGAACATGGATTAATTCATATAACTTAGTTTTGAAATGAGTAAAGAATTATTTGTGATAATTTTACTATATCAGTCTTTATTTCTGCAAGAACTCTTCCTGTATTGGTCAATTGGTAGATTAAGAAGACGTGGCTGGGTGCAGTGGCTCACGGCTATAATCCCAGCACTTTGGAGACTGAGGCAGGAGGATCAAGAGGCCAGGAGTTTGAGACCAGCCTAGACAAGATGGTGAAACTCTGTCTCTACTAAAAAAAAAAATCAGCTGGGCATGGTGGCGCATGCCTGTAGTCCCAGCTACTCGGGAGGCTGAGGCAGAAGAATTGCCTGAACCCAGGAGGCAGATGTTGCAGTGAGCCAAGATCACACCATTGCACTCCAATCTGGGCGACTCTGTATCAAAAAAAAAAAAAAAAAAAAAAAAACGATACTATACAGAAATTAAAATTTCACTAGCAAGAAATGAATTGAAATGAAATACACTTCTGCTGAAGAATAATATAAAATATTAAAAATACATAATTCTGAACATCATCAGTATATCTTTTCCCCGAAAATTAATTTATGTCACACAATCTCTGAAGAATTTTTTCGGAAAACATTCCACAACACTGTCTCTTTTGTTTTTGCTGTCTTTTTGTTTGTTTGTTTGTATTTCAACAGCTTTAGAGGTATAGGTAGTTTTTGATTACATAGATAAATTGTATAGTGGTAAAGTCTGGACTTTTATCACAGCAACAGCACTGTTTTTGCATAACTTTCTCTTACCTCTATCTTCCTTACCTCCATTTCTTCCCCTGATCAAGTCCTTTTCTATGATGTAAACTCTATGCACAGCTAATTTTCATGCACATAAAGTTTCCAGTAAAGTTCCTTTCTTTTTGGCTATCACTGCTTTTCTACAAACATCTTTTGTATTCTCCACCCTCATTCTACTCTCTCTTCTGCTCATTACTGCTGATGAATAGGCTGTGCATTATATGTCATCTTAAAGTGTTCCCAGTCCCCAAACATGGGAAAACTAATAAAAAGTTAAATAATTACAGTAATGGATTGTAATCCATTGAGTAAAAGAAATATCAATTAGGCCATACTAACATAAATAAAGAGTAGAATAAATAAACAGAATGAATAGTTCTTTGTTATGTAATAGGTCAATTAAATATAAAAGAAATTATGAGAACAGAAAAACACCCTTTGGCAATGTCACAGTAATATTTATATATCGATAGATGCTGAAAACAATGGGCAAAAGTTCAAATAAAAAAAAAGGACATTTACATAGTTCTAAGGTATTTTACCATAAAATTAATATCAATTACAAGGAATTATAGTAATTTTATAGTGGCGTCACCTAGAAGGTGCGAAGATGTTATCTTAAAAGATAACATTAACCATAATGAAATAAGTTGACATTCGTGTAAGAAAGAGAGAGCTTGTTTTGTTTGGTTGTTTTGTTTTGCTTTTACTTTTTCTAATTAGTCTCTGCTTATCCATGTTTTGGTTTACTGTAGTTTGTTTAGCCTCTTGTTGGTTGGGTGGCTTTCACTTCAAGTCTGCTCAGTTAGAAGAAAAGAAACAAATGAACATTAGTAACAAAAATGTTAATTATATGCTAGAGTAAGTAAACTCAGCCAAAGTAAAAAGGGAATTATTTTTCTTAATTTGAGATTTTACTGTCTGGCCTAGGAGAAAATAATTAATGGTTACTTTACTGAGAGAGACAATTTATTTAATAAAAGACAAGAAAGATAGAATTGGAGTTGGATCACTCCTAAGTAGCCTGAGGAGAGTGGACTCAGGACTATGACTTTCTCATGCTCCCAGAAATCCTCTTCCAAGGAACACTTAAGAACTTGCAATGCTCTAACTTTTTGGAAAAAAATATTTTCTAAAAAGATGCAGTTACTGGTTTGAGGGCCTTGAAGTGAGAAACTGAAAAAGAAAGAGTAGCCTGAACTAAGAGAGGTTAGAGTAGAAAAGAGTGAGACACTCCTGTAAGAATCAGATTTCTCTAAAAGCCTAGTCTTGTGAGCTGCAGAGAATCACGTAAAATATTATTCTGAACTATATACCTTCACACTCTACTTGTACCCTAAAATTTCCCTGCCCTTTAGTGAGAGATATTATGTTCCTATATTATAGTTCTATGTTTTATGTAGAATGAGCTGGTAACGCATAGAAATCTGATCAAAAAGGAAAGAAAATGCAAAGATGTTCTGACTGGGTAACAGCAGTAAGCTATTTACAGGCAACACAGTAGAAATGTAAGGATACATGAAGGCGAGGAAGAAAATTTATATACAATCAAATTCAGCTAACAACAAAGCTGGTGGTATTTTACTAATTATAGAAAAAGCTTTTAGGTAATTTAAAATATATTATTAGGTTGGTGCTAAAGTAATTATGATTTTTTCCTATTACTTTTAATGACAAAAACCACAATGACTTTGGCACCAACCTAACAGCTAGCCCAAATCCTCACATCACATTACCCTCACCTCTGCCTATGACTCCTTCTTTCATTTTTAAGGACCCTTTTGAATACACTGGAACTATTCAAAATAAGTCTACTGGAAAAAAAATATTTGTTTATGGAAATAAACAGTATCATTTCATGAAAATAAAAATTCATGACGACATAGCAATTTTAAACTGGTATGCAATGAATTATATAACTTCAAAAACTGAAGTAAAAAATGAAAGATATTAAAAGAAAGTAGAAAAATACCCAAGTAAAATAAACTGTTTTAAAAAGACATCTTGTTCAGTAATTGGTAGAACAACAAAAATATTCAAAATATTTGAACAACATGATTAAATAGCTTTCCACAATGGACATACATAAACACCACACAAAGTTCATTCAAAATATTCAGTATTTTCTAACAAATTTGAACCCTTTCAAATGATCACATTACCATGTTTTCTTATCACGATGAATTAATAGCAATTACAAAAAGGAAACTAGCAAAATGTCCATATTTATAAATCAAGAAACAAATGTCTAAGTAATCCATGAGTTAAAGGCAAAAAAGAGAAAAAATTGGTCTGAATTATAATGCATTATAAATAAAAGAGGATGCAGCTCATGTAGTACTTAAAGAGAGATTATAAATTTAATGGAATTTTCAGATTCTGTGAAGCACTGAAAGCTAATGAGTTAAACCTTTAACTCAAACTGATAGTAAAAGAAGAAAAAAATAAAACCAAATAAGTAGGTGGCAGGTAGAATTATGGCTCCCCAAAGAAATCCATCTTAATTGCCAGAACTTGTGAATGCATTAATTTACATGGCAATAGAGAATTACGATTTCAGATGGAGTTAAGATGCTAACCAGCTGATCTTAAAATAGGGAAATTATGTGGCATTGTCTGAGCAGGTCAAATGTAATCACAAGGTTCCTTTACCAGTGGAAGGGGGGGGCAGAAACTGAAATCACAATCATACGGTATAAGGATTGTACCTGCCATTGCTGATTTTGACCATAAAGTAAGGATGCCACAAGTCTTCCAGAAGCTGGAAAGGGAAGGGAAACAGATTTTTTCCTAGAACTTCCAAAAAAGAGCAAAGCCCTACTTACACCTTGCTTTCTGTCTAGTGGGACCTGTGTTCGTCTTCTAACCTTCAGATAATAAATTTGTGTTACTTTAAGCTACTAAAATTGTAGTAACTTATTATAGCAACACTAGAAAGCTAATAATATGTATAAGGAAGAGAATGATTAAGTAGAAAATAATCGGCAAAGTAACAGCAATAAAGTTAATCGACAAATTTAGTTCTGGGAAAAGACTAATAAAAAGATAAACATTTTTTGAGGCTGATGAAGATAATAAAGGAGACATGATATGAATAAACAATATCAAGAATGAAAAAGGGAACATCACAATCAGTGATGCAGTCATTAAAAGTAGTGAGGAGAGAGTGCAGCAAACTACCAGGGCACATGTATATCTATGTAACAAATCTGCACATTCTGTACACATACAGAACTTTAAAAATTAGTGAGGAGAGTAAAAACAACATTGGAAAATGTAAATTAAGTGGATAAGTTCTTAGAAAACATAACTTATAAAATAAATTTGATACAGAGTAAAAAATTTGAATAATCCCTTAATTACTAAACAAAATCAATTAGCAGCGAAAACATATTCCCTTAAAAAGACTGGCCAATGTAAAGCCAACCAACATCTGTACCACATTCCAGGGCCAAACAGTGATGTGTTTGTGATAAGAGGCAAATAATCTAAATGACTTCAATCAATGTATAAATCAGCAGGCATGTTTGATGTTTGAGAAATGAGACACTATTTTACAGAACTTGGATGTAGCTCCAGAAACTGAAGCAGCCATCTTTGTAACCTCAAGGGGAGTTAAAGATACTGCTAATTCCAGGGAAGACAGGGGAAAGGAAAGAAAATACCATCAAATACATCAGTGGTGGCCCTGAGCTATTAGTATAAAACAAACCTTAAGTATATCCTACCTCTAAACTTTCAACATTTTAATGAAATAATACATTTTCTTTCACAATGTAGGTGGTGTGGCTTTTCTAATTTTGAAACAAAAAAATGAACATTATGTGATTTTTGAATGAATGAATGGTTATACAGGTAAATCGCTCACTTTGTTAGTGAATAAAAACTAGTTAAAATTGGTAAAGATGGATCACAGTGTGAACTCTTACAGAAACTTGGTAATAAAGTAGAGTGATCAATGAATTTCAAGTATGAAATTAGTTTTCCTTTATATGAGGTCAAAATAAAAACAATATCTACATAAACAAAAAAATGCATTCTTTACTTTCACCATTAGCAGCAATTGTCTTGGAGATGATAAAAATATTAAAGTTTTAACATTTAATTATTCTGAAATATGAACATATTCTAAAATGTTTCCTGTGATGGTATGTCTTTACTAGGCATAAAAGTTTGATATTAGCAGGAATCAAAAGCTTTCATTATGACTTAAATAAACATCTAAATTGTGAAATCAGTGAAGTGTTCCCTTCTGAGAGAAAACACAGTGAAAATATGCTTCCACACGAGGTCAATAATGTTCTCTAAAAATATTATTCTTAACCCTAAACAATTTAGAGCTTTTTAGTGGGTAAGGAAATTGTGCAATTAAGTGAAATACATATCAGTTGGTTTATCATTCTGAGCCCAGCAATCTAATATTCATGAGCTACTTAAGAAGCATAGTATTATGGTGTAATGGGTCATATCATATTCATTAGCTATAGACTGGACTATAACTTTAGAAATAAATGTTACCATATCTAACTGCAGTGAGATTATCTACTGTTGGTGTTTGTTGATGGCAGTGATGTTTCAATAGGTAGAACATGTAAAGCCAATAGATTTTTCTAGTCTATTACATTTCTATGACAAGTGCCATTTTTGACCCATTTGCTTATTGCATATTTACCTAGCGGAGGTGAGATAATTATTTGGTATCACATAACAAAGCAAACTCAGTTAGTCCCCAGGGAACCACAATTTTCAGTGGGATTGTATTTGAATTAGCACCTGACTCACTGAGTTAAAGAAGGGACTCTAGTCTTGACAATAGTCTGATGAGATATAGCCATATCTGCTTACCCAAGGTTTTTTCAAATACTGGGCTAATAAAAACCCTGAAAAATATAATTATTATAAGCTATAAGCTATTGTTACAAGCTAATTTGGTTGTAATATTTTACACAGTGATATATAATTATTGTGCTCATCCTAGAAGCACTCCTAGATTGAAAGAGAGATTTCAATCTGTTTAATTTAGTTAAACATTAAATGTCTTCACATAATGTTGAGTAATCTGAGGCCTAAAGATCAGGGACATATAGTTCTCTGGAATCTCAGTTAAGGGCATATTATAATTCTAATTGGGAAGAAAAATCAATGTCAAAATGTAAAACAAAGATAAACATTAGCAAGAATGGCATTAACACATTGGCATATGTAGACTTTTTTGTTCTCAGGCTACCTAATAATGCATTTAATAGTCTTCCCTGGAAGTTATTAATCCATCTAAATGGTAGTTTAAAATGCAAACCATTAAGAGAAAGAAATAAAGGTGTACTGTTGCTCTCTTTTCTTGGCTCAAATAAAACTTTTTAGAAAACAGTAGTTTCTGTTCCTTCTGCCCATTTACAGGAATATAAACTCATTTAGATAACAATACAGAGTCAAGAACCTAGAGTTAACATGATAAATGGCAAGGAAAAGGAAATTCAGATATTAAAGTCAAGTTTTCAAACTTCTGTCGGTAATGTTGGGTGGAAATTGAGCAAGGAGGCAGGGGTAAACATCACTTCAGTGACATTTCCAGAAATTGGGTCCTTCCTTGATAGAATAAAAAAATGTCACACCTATTCATTATATCAGTATATTATAAAGATTATTATAGCCATAAAAACTGCTTTGTAATATAAGCAGCCCAGAAATTTGATGTTTCTAGCATTACTCCAACAATAAAGACAGTTTTCAAAGAAATTCAATGACTGAATTTTCATAAATAGTGTTAAAATACTCTTCCATCTTTCTTGGTGATTATTTAAGTTTGTCTTAAATATTGATGAAAGTATTAATACAGTTCCCATATACTATTTTTAAATTCTATGATGGTATCTTATAACTATAATTTTATTTCTCGATAGAAAATATTAGAGTAGAATTCCATTCACATACATACAGAAATACAGACTCATTTACCCTTGACCTGTTTCAGAGATCAACAAGAACAGCCCAACTAAACTGTATCATTTCCAACAAAATTTTGTTATTGTGTAGCTTTGCAGCCACCCATAGAATTATGACATTTTTCTGTAAACTAACTGAAATTGAAAGATTGTTTATCACTTATGGGCACTTATATTCCTAGCTATCACATGTGATATAGTTTATTTTTACAAGGACGTTTTGCAAAAAGATGATACGTTAAGTAGCCTTATCGATAGATGACAGATTTTTAATGTTTTTAATGTTCTCACTGGAGAACATTACCTTATGGAGGTTTTTCTGTGTTTTTCTGTTTTCTTTTGTTGTGTTGTGTTGTGTTGTGTTGTGTTTTAAGGCACGGGAAAATTGTGCACTTTGCCTGATTAAGATGCTGGAGTTCCCGCATAAGTGGAGTTCTCTGTGTTGGAAAATATCAGTGTGAAAAATGAGATTAAAAAATCTTTTGGTTTCAGGAAACATGAATGAACAAACAGCTGTAAAATCTTAGTACTGCATGAGAAACCAATTTGAAATTGAACAACAGAGAGGCCATCCATTATTCAAATTGCTATCACTAGACAAGTAAAAACTTTATTTGATGTAAACATAATTTCTGAAAGGTAACTAAGAATTTCTCTCTTCAAATAAAAAATGAAATTCTATCCCTAGAACTTTTGCATATAGGGGTCTAATATTATTGCATTTCTGTGCATTCCAAGTCTCAGATATCAGTTGATACAATGAAAATGAATATAAAGATATTTTCTCTTGTAAAGACTATATTTAATAATAATTTACTGCATAAGACTTTTACTGACAATAATGGAGGTTCTGATTCAAAGCAACAAAATCCCAACACCTGACATATTCTGAACATATCTTTGTTCTTTGCTGAGGGAGTCTAAATAAAACAAGTAATTAACATACAATTTAATACTCTTCACCAAACTATTGAGGCAGCATTCAAAAGAATCTAAAACATTAAAAAAGGTAGAAAAAAGGAAAGAAATCAAAGGCCAAGTCAAATAATAAAGTTGAAATAAGGCATGGAAGTTCATGAGTATATAGGGGCAAAAGTTGGTGAGGAAATTAAGCCAGAAATTTATGCATTAAATGACAGATGATTTTCTCAGAAAGAAAAAAACCACAATTCAGCTGGTAAAATTATTTAAAAGGAAAAATATCTAATAATTTAAACTCTGGAAATTTTCTAAGGCCATACAGCAAATGAGACAACATCCATTCAAGAAAATTTACTAAATCTCAGTAAGAACAAAGAGAATCTGTGTCATTTGAGACATGAATCACGTACTTTGTGTCATTCGAGACATGAATCACTTACTTCTCCCTAAACTATGGGAAAGTATTATGAAAACTGTAGCATGGATGCTCTACTCTAGCAGAAGAGCCAGGAAAACAGAAGATTCCTTTATCCCTCTCCTAGATTCCAGGCTAGGACTATGGCTTCACTCTGAGAGGATGTGACTGACCCTGGGATTTTTCAACCCCCTATCGCCATGCTGCAGAAGCTCCTTTCCAGTCAGGCACAAGAAGAGAACCAAGGACAACAGGCAAATAATACTGGGGTCCTATTTGCCCCTACTACTGTTTACTTGAGAAACAGGAGAGTTCCCTGACCCCCCTCTCAGGACATGGGACATGGGTGTGGCTTGCATGTTTGGTCAGTTGCCACCACTGTCCAAAACGCTGCGGGGAGGTAGAGCATGCAGATGGACAGGTCCAGGAGCCCAATTGGGTATGTGTTCAGTGTAACTTTAGCCCTGTCTTTCACCACAACTTAAGTGTTAACAAGCTCAGTGGACTCTCACTTTCTGCAAGGGCGGAGGGCCAGTGTGACAGTTTTCTGTATCTCGAGCTCGTCTAGTGTCCCAGAAGAATTGTGTAACACAGGGACTCAAAGGATGAATACAGAGGTTTTACTGAGTGGTAGAGGTGGCTCTCAGCAGGATGGATGAGGAGTCAGTAGAGGGGATGGAGTGGGAATGTCAGAGGTGTGTGAACAAGAGCAACTCCATTTTAAATAGGAACTGGGTAAAATAAGGCTGAAACCTACTGGGCTGCATTCCTAGATAGTTAAGGCATTCTAAGTCACAGGATTAGATAGGATGTCAGCACAAAACACGGGTCATAAAGACCTTGGTTGCAGTAAAGGAGCAACTAAAACCCACCAAAACCAAGATGACCATGAGAGTGACCTCTGGCTGTCCTCACTACTACAGTCTCCCCAGCATCATGCCAGTTTACAAATACCATGGCAATTTCAAGAACTTACCATATATGGTCTAAAAAGGGGAAGCATGAATAATCCACCCCTTGTTTAGCATATCATCAAGAAATAACCATAAAAATGGGCTACCAGCAGCCCTCAAGGGTGCTCTGTCTATGGAATAGCCATTCTTTATTCCTTTACTTTCTTACTAAACTTGCTTTCACTTTGCACTATAGATGTAACATGGCTAGCCTAAACGTTAAAACCTGAGAAATGCCATTTTGTAAAAGACAAAGTTGTTCTTAAAATAAGTTGTAACGGCTTCCCCATTTTCCTTGCAATAACTGCTGACCCTGGCTTCTATGAAAAGTGCTCGCTTCTGCTTATCAATAAGTGCTGAAAAGTTGCTTGCCCTGCATCCCCTCACCCTAAAACCAGGATGTGGTTTTTCAGCTTAAAAACCCCTCTCCCCCTCAACTCGGGGCCATGGGTTGGAAAGACGTGAGTCCTCCGTGGTCGCCGGCAATAAATGACCCTGCAATTTAACATACTTTTGTCTTGGTGTTGACTATTTATACTCGGTCCAATACAACATAGACTTGCCCTGAATTATTTCTTGCACAAGATCCAAGAACCCTCTCTTGGGGTCTTAGTTGAGACCTTCAGGAAAGGTCCACACCTTTTCTGAAACGTATTTCTGGCCGCCACAGAAGAGACTATAGTGCAAAAATCCTGACCCAACAGCTACCTTTGGTTAAGTGTTGGAGTACTGTTAACAGGAAGATGATCTCTCCCTGGAACCTGGCCATCCACCTGCCAAACTCCTCTCTAACT
The DNA here is from genome assembly GCF_048565385.1 of Saimiri boliviensis. Taxonomy (NCBI): domain Eukaryota; kingdom Metazoa; phylum Chordata; class Mammalia; order Primates; family Cebidae; genus Saimiri; species Saimiri boliviensis. The sequence goes on from NC_133465.1 coordinate 38,589,687, forward strand.
GCCTCCTGCCACACTCCTCTTTAAGTTCAGACACTCCTCTAATCTTTATCCAGTGTTTTGTTCTCCATTTATCTGTTTATCTCATCTCCTTGTCTGCTCATCTGCTTCTGGAGCCAGTGGTTTGGGGTTTATATTGGTACAGGATAGGGGGCATGGCCGGCCAAAAGGCAACTCTTTGAGGGTGAAAACAGAAATTACCTGTTGCCACTTAGGGCCATGGATCCAGGCTTGAAGGTGGGACCCTTGCCAAGGAACCACCCTCTTCTACCCAGTGTTTCCCTGTCTCCTGTCCATATCATTTGTGGGGTTGAGGTTCTGTGCCAGAATAGAACCCAGTCACCCAACAGTATCCAATTAAAAAGTAAGGTAATCACTACAGGGAAAGCAGATTCCCACTCCCAGTTCTGAAGTGGCACAAGACTTCTCAAAGAACAAGGCAATTCGTAAAGGAGAGTTCCACAGCCAAATCTGAGAGCATTGACTTTATTTGGAGAGACTATGGAGAAAATTATATAAAACAATGATATCAAAAACAAGACAGATCTTGGTTGAGAGTATTTAAGAAGAGATTGGTAGCTCTCTAAGAAAATGCTACAGCAACAGAAGTTCAATATGGAGAATGTGGGAAAGTTGCAGTCAACAATAGCCCTTGAAAATCACTGTTAACTCTGGGCATCAGGAGGGCTGTGCACATACACTAAGGTCCATCTACTCAGGACCAGTCAGAATAAGACACCGAGTAAACTGGAAAGCATTTCCCAAAACCTACACATATCCATCAACAAAGTGCGGAAGTCTCAGGGCCTCAATCTCTTATTACACATTGACTGAACAGTAAGCTACACTGACCCAGAGGTAACTGTTGTAAAGCTAGACTTAATGATAAGGTCACTAGCATTCTGGAAATCTGTGTGCATGGTCAAGGCTCTACATTATCAGGATATATCAGACAGATATCCCAAAAGCTACCAGTCCCTGGCTGAACATGGGGCAAAAAAAATCATAAACTCACTGAACTTTGATGGCTGCCTCTAAGCTGTGAAAGGAAAATAAATATTGGGACCCCCCACCAAATCACTAAGGGAAAGGGAAAAGTCAAGCTGAAAATTGCCTAGGGCAAATCTGTTTCCCAGTCTATTCAAACTCATCCCTCTGAGGCTCACCTGAGACAAAGGCATATCTGATTGTTTCTTCTCTCCTACTGTTTATGTAAAAATGCAGATTCACTCAGCCAGACTATATTGTGTATTCAGAAGGAAGACTGATCATGGACTCAAAATAAAATGCAACCTTTTATCTATTATCTACTTCTAACCTATAAGCCCATACTTCAGTTGTCCGGCCTTACCAGACTGAACCAACACACATCTTATGCATATAGACTGATGTTTCATGTCTTCCTAAAATGTATAAAAGCAAACTGTATGCTCAGCCATCTTGGGTACATGTCTCAGGACTTCCTGAGGCTGTATGATGGGTGTGTCCTTAACCTTGTCAAAATAAACTTCATAAATTGACTGAGAGCTGTCTCAGGTATTTGGAGTTCACAAAACCACGGGATATCCAATAAGAAAGGGCAAAAATATAAGTAAATAAGAGAAACAAAGAAACAATATTTGGCAATAACTGGCTTATAATTACACAAAGATAAACACTAGGTAGCCAGGCTGAAAGATAAAATCAAGGTGAGTAAATATGAGAAGTGATATCAGAGGTTGCACACTGTAGAATCAGTTAACCCAAGTCACTAAGCAAACAAAAAGTAACTAAGAAAAGAAACAATAACTGCTCCTGGGTAGGGGGTTGTCACTCTTGTGAGCTGCTACAGTGTTATGATCTAAAATGTCCAGTTTTTAACAACAATAATAAATATGAGACCTGCAAAGAAAAAGGAAACCATAACATATGTAGAGTCAAATTTAGGCAATAGAAACTGCCATTGAAGAGTTCTAGAGTGTAGACTTAAAGATTTCAAAGTAGCTTTTATATCCATGTGCATATATATATGTATATATGATATATACGTTTAAAACATATATATATATATATATATATATATATATATATATATATACTGAAAGAACTAAAGAAACCCATGCTGAAAGAATTATGAGTAGGTCTAATGACAGTATCTCATTAAATATAGAATATCAACAGAGATAAAAATTATACTAAGAAATCAAATGAAAATTCTGGAAATGAAAAATAAAATAAGCCGAAAAATTTACTGAAAAACTGTACAATAAACTTGAGCTGACAAAGCGAAAAGTCAGTGAACTTGAAGCTGAATCAATAGAGATTCTGGAATCTGAAAATCAGAAAGAAATATGAAGAATAAACATAGCCTCAGAGAAATATGGGATACCATTAAGCATTTCCAAATACGTGTAACAGGAGTAAAAGAAGGAGAGAAGAGAGAGTAAGAAGCAAAAACAATATTCTAATAAATCATGACTCAAAGCTTTTTAATTTGATGAAAAATGGTTATATATATATATATATATATATATATATTCAAAAAGTATAGTGAACTCTAATTCTTATAAATAAAAAGAGATTCACAACCAGACACATCAGAATCAAAACACTGAAAGACAAGATAAATTCAAAATACTGAAAGCAGTAAGGTGAAAATGATTTATTACATTCAAGGGAACTCCAATAAGATTGAAGGCTGGCTTCATATCAAAGACAATAGCAGCTAAAAAGTAATTTACATACCCAAAGTGCAGTTAGCAAAAACGAAGAAGCAAAAACTACTAAATAACAGTCTTATATTGAGCAAAACATTTTTTAAAAAGAGGTAAAATTAAAATACCCATATTTGAAATGAACAAGCAAAAACTGAGAAGTTCTCTTGCCAGCAGAAATGTTTTATAAAAAGTACAGACATTTCAGTATAAAAGTAATTCAAGTTTTCATGGAAAACAAAGCGTTCCAATAAAGGTAAGTGTGTATCTCATTACAAAATACAGTATAATTCCATATTTCCTAAAAAATAATGCATAAAAGATGTATATATTTTATATATGTGTGTATATATAAGATGTAGAGATATTCTTATATCTCATTGTGATTATAATTTAAATTTTGCTGATAACTATTGATGATGAACACCTATTCAAGTGTTTATTCTTACTCTTTGATGTCTCTTTATGCCTTTTTACTCTTTTCGAATTGGATTGTCTGATATTTACTGTTGAGTTTTAAATACTCTTAATTTAGTTAATTTAGTATAGATGTTGGTCCTCTGTTGAATATCTGGCTTGGAAATATCTATAAGCTCTATATGTATTAGTCTGGAGGTTCTTTTTTTTTTTTTTACTATCCTTCTCTGATTTGGTATTAGGGCAAAATTAGATTCACAAAATGAAATAGAAAGTGACAATTTTTCTATTTTCTCAAAAAAATTGTGTAGTATTGGTCTTAATTATATCTTAAACACTTGGTAAAATTATCCAGCAAAAATATGTGGGCTCGAAGACTTTTGTGGGTAGAAATTTATTTAATAAATGTTTAATTTTCTTATAGGAAAATTCCTATTTCAGTTAAATACATTATTTGACTTGCCTTGAGACTTCTTCTTTGGACAAGCAATTATTTTACAAAATGCAGTTTAATTCCCAAGTATATAGAGATTTCCCTTTTATCTTTATAAGACTGATTTCTCATAAGCAGACAAACAATGTATAATGTAATTTTTAAAAAATTTGTTCAGGTTTGTTTTATGCAACAGAGTATGATCTATCTTTACACAGGTGAGCACATAAATGTCTATCTTGCTGTTGGTTGGAGTGTTTCATAAATGTCAATTTGACACTGTTGGTTAATAGGTTGTTAAGTTCTTCTGATTTTTATGACTAGTTGTCTGTCAATGGTTAATAAAGAGGTGTTGAGATTTCCATCTTCAAGTTTGAATTTGTTTATATAAGCTTTTGCTTTACATATTTGAAATTCTTGTTTTGCAAATATACATTTAGAATTGTATCTCTTCTTAGTAGATTGACCATTTTACCATTATAAAATGTTCCTCCATTATTATTATACCAACTCTAATGTCTATCCTATCTGATATTAATAAAATCATTTTTGGGCCGGGCACGGTGGCTCAAGCCTGTAATCCCAACACTTTGGAAGGCCGAGGAGGGTGGATCACAAGGTCGAGAGATCGAGACCAACCTGGTCAACATGGTGAAATCCCGTCTCTACTAAAAATACAAAAAATTAGCTGGGCATGGTGGCGCATGCCTATAATCCCAGCTACTCAGGAGGCTGAGACAGGAGAATTGCCTGAACCCAGGAGGCAGAGGTTGTGGTGAGCTGAGATCGCGCCATTGCACTCCAGCCTGGGTAACAAGAGCGAAACTCCATCTCAAAAAAAAAAAAAAAAAAAAAAATCATTTTTACTTTCTTTTGATTAATATTTTCATGTTATAATTTTCTCCATAATTGTACTTCAAATTGACAGTATCATCATATTTGAAGTAAATTTCTTCTAGACAACATACAGTTGTATTGCAGTTTTAAATTCACTCTGCCAGGCCTTGTCTTTTAATTGTCATCTTTATTCCCTTTACACTTAATATATCTACTGATCTCTTAGAACTTAAATTTGCCATCTAAGTTTTTTTTTTTAATTTCCAGTTCTGTTTCTTTTCTTCATTTCTGTCATTCTTTTGGCTACTTTAACTTTCTTTAGATAGTTTTTTGTATGCATCTATAATCACCCAATGGATTCACCTTGCCTGCTGCCTAGACAGAGCCTATTTATTTATTTATTTATTTATTTTTGAGATGGAGTCTCATTCTGTTGCCCAGACTGGAGTACAATGGTGTGATCTCGACTCACTGCAACCTCTGCCTCCTGGGTTCAAGCAATTCTTCTGCCTCAGCCTCTGGAGTAGCTGGGATTATAGGCACTCACTACCATACCCAGCTAATTTTGGTATTTTTAGTAGAGAGAGGGTTTCACCATCTTGGTCAGTCTGGTCTTGAACTCCTGACCTCAGGTAATGCACCCACCTCAGCCTTCCAAAGTGCTTGGATTACAGGCCTGAGCCACTGCCTCTGGCCAGTGGAAGCAATTTATAAAGATAGAGCAATTGCAATGCAAAAGAGTAATTTATGCAAAGCTGGATGTGTGGGAGACTGGAGTTCCATTATTACTCAAATTAGGCACCCCTAGGGGAATTGCAATGCAAAAAGAGTAATTAATGCAAAGCTAGATGTGTGGGAGACCAGAGTTTGATTATTATTCAAATCATACACCCTGAGCATCTGGGGATCAGAGTTTTTAAAGATAATTTGGCATGTAGGGGCTTGGGACATGAGAAGTACTGATCACAGGGTGTAGAAGAGAGTTTTTCTTGCTGTCTTCTGTTCCTACATGGGATGGCAGAACTCCTTAAACCAGATTAGCAGTCTGAGTGATGTCAGCTAATCCATCAAGTGCAGAGTCTGCATAATATCTTAAGCATTGATCTTAAGTTTTACAATATTGATGTTATCCCAAGGAGCAATTTGGGAAGGTTTAGACTCCTGGAGCCAGAGGCTGCTTGACCCTGAAACCATAATTTCTAATCTTGTAGGTAATTTGTTAGTCCTTCAAAGGTAGAATAGCTCTCAGGCACAAAAGGGATCTTTTTTGGAAAGGACTATTAGCGGTTTTTTTTTTTTTTCAAAGTCAAATCATGTACTAAATTCCTTCCCAGTTAGTCTGGCCTATGCTCAAGATTGAACAAGGACAGCTTAAAGGTTAGACATAAGATGGAGTTAATTAGGTCTGATCTATTTCACTGTCATAATTTCCTCAGTTATAATTTTTGCAAAGGTGGTTGGTTTCATGTCTTTTTGCATAACTTGTTTAGTAGTTATTCTACATATTATGATTACAACTTATTACTGTTTGTTAAATATTGTCATTTCACAAGTTCTAATAACTTGTGGAAACATTCCATCCCTTTACATTCCTTTATACTCTCCATTTTAAAATGCCAATGTTAAATATATATATAAAATATGTTAATAACTACCTTAAACCATTTATTATTCAAACAACAATAAAAATTTAGAAAGCTAAAAAGAAAAGGAAAATCCTACCTCACTTAAACATACTTTTGTTTACCATGTTTTTTCTTCTATTGTGATATTCTGTTCCTTTTTTTTTTTTTTTTTAAGCTTGAAAGAACTTTTAGTCATTCTTTTAGAATAGGTCTGATGACAAATAACATATTCCTGGTTTTTCTTTATCTAAGAATGTTTTCATTTTACCTTCATTTCTGAAAAATTATCTCGCCACATTTAGAATTTGGGGTTGAGTATTTTTTCTTTCAGCATTTTAATTTTTTTAGCTTTGTGCCATTTTCTTCTGTCCTGCATGGTTTCTGCTGAGAAATTTGCTTTTATTCAAATAGTTTCTCCAAATTAGGTAGTGTGTTGTATCTCCCTCACTGCCTTCATTTTTGTTTGTTTTAATTTGCAGAAGTTTAAGTATAATGTGTTCATTATATGTGCTAATATATATTATATATTTTAATAAATAATATAAACACATATACATGCTAATGTGTTTATTAGCATCAGCTAATTTTGGTTTACCTTCTTTAAGGTTTGTTGAGCTTCTTGAATCTGTAAATTTTTGTTTCCTCCAAATTTGGAACATTTTAAGGCACTATTTACTTGGATGATTTTTAAACCCCATTTTCTTTCTCTTCCCCTTCTCAGACTTTAGTGCCATGAGTGTATAATCTTTTGTTATAGTCCCACAGGCCCTTATGCTCGGTTCTTTTTTACCCCATCATTCTATTTTTAATCTGTTGTACATACATATTGAGTAATTTCTATTATTTTAACTTTCATTTCACTTATTCTTTCCTTTGTTTCTTTCATTCTACTATAGAGCCAATCCATTGTTCCTCTCTCTCTCTCTCTCTCTCTCTCTCTCTATCTGTGTGTGTGTGTGTGTGTGTGCTTTTAAATTCCAGCTTTTATATTTTTTATTGATAAATTGTTTTAGTTTTTAAAATATCTTCCATTTATTTGCTGAGGCTTTCAAGTTTGCATTTGTTTTAAGCATTTTTCAAGTTGTTTGTTGAAATATTTTATGGCTTCTTTAAAATCTTTGTCAAATAACTGTAAAATGTCTGTCATTCCAGTGTTGGGATCTATACAGTGCCTTTTTTCACTCAATATGAGACCTTCCTTGCTCTTTGTATAACTAATGATTTTCATTGATATCTAGACATTTTTGTACCATAATATGAGACTAGATTTTATTTCAATGTTCTGTTTTAGCTGTTTTCTCTGACACTACTGTCATAGGAGAAGGAGGGCACTGTCTTATTATGCCAAATGAAAGTAGCAGTCTGTGTTCCCCATGGGCCACCACTGATACCCAAGAGATTTGGGCTCATCACTACTCCTAGGAAGGGGTAAGGGTTTCAGCTCTTCATGTGGTCTCCACTGACAACATGATGGGGTAGCCTTGTAACTGCTGGCTATCACAAAACTCCTAACTATTCTCATAACACCCCAGGGAGGAAAGAGAGGTAGGAGTCCTTGTTATTTTCAAGCAAGGGTGGAAATCTAGACTTCTCATGTGGTCCTCACTGACACTGCTCTTGGATCTCATGGGTTGGGGAGGTCTTATTTATTACCAGCTGGCAGACAGAACATAGAGTAATACATTTACTTAATCTTATGGTAAGTAAAACCCCAATTTTATTAAATTGTGCTTTTCAAATCATCCATCTTTTTATTTCATTATGTTTGTTTTTATGGTTAAGGTGTATATTAGCATGTAGTACAGTTTTATTTTACTGTAGTTCTATAATGTTTTTATAGGAACAATATAAATGTGCCACTCTGATCTGTGAATATGGGAAAGTATAATTAGAGGCATAATTAACACACAAGCCTACCTATCTCTGCTTGACCTACCACTGAGTTGAAACCCAAGTCACATTTCCAGTGAGCCATTCGCAGCCAATGACTGAGTATATTGAGGTATTAATGTGTGCTTATTTTTGCAAGCTGCAGGATCTTCCAAAACAGTGATGTTGGCTTGGCAACACTTGACTGACCAGGTCAAACCTCTCTTGGAACTAAGTTATACTATGGCACTCTTCCTGTTAACTTATTCTTTCTTCCCCTTTCACAGGTGACAGACCTGCATCACAGTCTGAAGGCTCCCTTGGCTTTCTCTGTTTCTTTCCACTTTAACCTTGAAAAAGTTTCCACACATGTCTCTTGTACAACTAATTCTGTTTTGGTGTCTACTTTTCAAAGGAAGTAAGCTAACACAAATCCCTGTTAAAATAATTGTGTCCATGTAAAACTAAATCTGTTGACTAAAAAACATTAAATAGTAAGAATGCAAGTAGTTAGAAATTTAGAAAACCAATATGAATATTGAGAATGGTGAATTAACATTGAGGAATATTTCTCTAGAGGGTCCAAAAAATACTGGAGTAATATACATTGCTATATTTGCTTTAGTTATATTAATATCAATGATAAAATATTCAGATACTTTTGTGGTCTTAAGTATGCCTCAAATTCTCTTAACATCTCTCATCAAAAGGTAAAGTTTAATTTTTTATCTCTGTTGAATATGGGAGGGTATTGAGACTTTTTTTTTAATCAAGAGGATGAGACAGAAGTACTAATGGGTGACTACTGAAGTTAGGCAATAAAGAGCAATACCATTTCTTACTGGTTCTCTCTCTCTTGAGATATGGGCTTTGGAAGCCCTGAGACTACATGTAAGAAATCCAGCTATCCTGAAGCCACTATCTTGGAGAAATCATATGGGAGATCACATAGAGATATATAGAGAAAGATATCATGACTCTCTTATACCCAGGTGTTTGAGTTATTCTAGTCCAGGCATCAGGTATTTGAGTAAGTGACCTTTCAGATGATTCCAAATTCTAGCTTTCAGTGATCCCAGTCAATGCCAAGTATCTGAAACAAGCAGCTTCCACCAAGACTGCCCAGATTCTTAAACAAAGTAAATGTTGTTGCTTTAAGCCTCTAAGATTTAGGGTGGTTTGTTATTCAACAATATGTTTCTGGACATATTAGACTTTGGGATCTTATTCTTTTGTACTGTGGTGTTAAAACTTGACTCTGTTACTGGTTTCAGTATGGTTTGTTCCATCTGAAACTCATGGTGGCAATTGATTGCCATTGCAGTGCACTTGGGAAGTGAGGCCTAATGGAATGTGCTGGGTCATGGGGATGGATCTCTCCTGAATAAATAAATGTCTTCTTTTGGAAGTGAGTGAGTTTGTGCTCTTGTGGGAGTATGTTAGCTCCCAAAAGAGCATGTTGTGATAAAGAATCCCAGCCTGTCCTGCATGTCTCTTTGCATACTCTTTCTTGCCTTTCTGCTTCTTCTTCAAGTCTTGACACAGCACTTGGCTATCACCAGAATATCACCAGAAGTCACACAGATGCCAATGCAATGCTCTTAAACTTTCTAGCCACCAAAACTGTGAGGTAAATGAACTTCTTTTATTTACAAATTAGTCAGTCTCAGGTATTCTGTTACAGCAATATCAAACATACCAAAAGAAAAGCCCCCATCTCAGCTTCCAGTAGATACTTTATTTATCTTTGGAACTATTTTGGTGTAAAGGTAATGGGATGACTTTGTTGAAACTTTGGGAGCAAATGCTTGTGATCAAACTCCCAGATCCTAAGAATAGAATTTTATAAGTGTATTTTTTCATGTCAAATTCAAGCACTATAAATCGAAATAGTAAGAGAGATAATGAATGTAGCACGGAAAATATACTTAACAAATTTACCAATTTGTAGATACGTGTAACCGAGTACCCAGTTTCATTTCATATAATATTCAAAAAGCAGGATCTGGAACTATAATGAGCTCTTTAAATATATGGCAATCAATAATACTTGAAGGACTGCATTATCTCAGCAGGATACTGTAAGATTCTAAGGTAAAAAAAAAATGTCACACTGTATCAACCACACAATTATCAACCCTTTACAAACCTGTCATCAGAACACTTGTTTTTTCCAGCTTTTTTGAGAAAAACAGTGTTTAATAGCAAACAAAGAAGAAAAATGTTAATGATGCCACTTTCCAGGCAGTTTCAAATATATTCAATGTTCATTTCTCCTTTTGTGAAACTGACAGCTACGATGTTTAATCAGGCCCCAAGAACTTAACAAATGTCAGCTGAACTAATTAAATTTTTATCCAACACATTTGAAACATTCCTTTACCTCCTCAAATAAAAAATTAGTTATACATCTCTTCTAATATAAAAAATAATATAATGACACTAAAAAAGTACAACTAAAATCTAATTTGCTGACCTGTAATATTCTCATAAAATGAGATGAATATAGTACAATAAACTTAAATTTTAAAAAATGCTTCATTTTCTAAGAGGTCTTTAGTAACAGATGCTAAATTAACTAAAAATATTAAGGTTCTCAACCCAGAAAAACAGGATCATAAATTTCATTGCATAGCCTATCCATGTATTACAAGTGATGTCCTGAAAGCCAGCCTACTTAAACAAAACAGCAAGAATTAATCTATGGAATGATATGCACATTGGAAACATGCAATAGTGAAAATGCCAAATTAATTTGGGAATTAAAATCTCAGTGAATTTGAACATGTCTTAATGCACATTTAACTCAGGCTTTGTCTAGGAATCACTTAACATCATTGTCATTTCTTCTTATATATGTTTGAGGTGACATACTAATAATGAGACTCAGATATTATTGATGAAAGGGCTATTTTAATTTCTATAATCTCCAAAAATTACCTTTTATGTCATATTCCTTTTTCTCTTTTCTTTCTTATTCTTCTTTCTTAATTGCTTAGTATATTTGTGTACCTTCTTTTCTCCTCTTACTGGCTGAAAAGCTATGAGATATAGCCTACTCTCAAGGAAATACCAAGATACAGATAAAGTTGATAAGCAAATATACATATTACAAATATAAATGTAAGAAGAAATTAGAGAAAATAAATCAACTGAGGGTAGAATCAAGAGAATACTGAGTGGAGGAAGTAGACAGTAGTTCAGCCTCTGTAGCCTAAATAGAGTATATAAAAGAACCAGAGGAGAAAATACATCAGTTGGATTTTGAAGCACTGGAGAGGGAGAATTACAGAGACATTCCTTAGAAAACCATCAAACCCACCAAAGCAAACTTAATGGAAGACATGAGACTTGAGTGGGGCTTTAAATGACAGATATGCAATTAATTAGCAAAGAGAAAGTCATTTTCAAATGTTACCGAGTGTACATTCAAAATCACGTGTTGCATTGAAATTGGATTGCATTAGGGAAAAAAAGATTTTGTAAGGATGAAAATATGAGCAACATTCCCAAAGACAATGGGGTGAGAGGACTGAGAAACTGAGTCAGTTAGCCTGGGAAAGATAAAAGAAACTTCACAGTCACACCAAAATATGTGCAGTTGAGGTAGCTGATAATAAGGAGATATTACTGACATGCACAGGTATCAATATGATTTCTGTGTGATGGATATTTCTTAATCTCAAAGACAGAAAAATGACAGAAAAAAATGGTGATTCCTTAAGCAGAGTTTCTCCCCAGAGCCACCTCACCCATTTGGATCATCACGTCAAAACGTGTGTGAGGTATCAAGGAGCTGGAGTCAGATCCTACAAGACATGGTACAAGTATGCTCATTAGCAATGCCATTTCTCTTATCATAAAGTACAGAGAAAGTCTCAGCTAGAAATTACATGATGTATTCCCAAATGGAAACGTTTTTTAAGAGCTATGTTGTTCATGGGTTAAATGCTAATGTCCTCTGAGATCTGGCTGGTAATTAAAATGAAAGCTTTGTTACAATATGTCAACCTCTTAGCTATGCAAGAGTAGGAATCTTACAAGGAGGTTACCCAAGTTATTTTATTTGACAATATCACAAGTATTTCACCCTTTGAAATATCAACTGTCCTGTATTACTCAAAGTAGATGTATTTCTTAACTTTTATATAGTTGGTAAATGCTTTCTCAGCACTGTTCTAGGTTGTAGGTGAAACATAAAGCTGTGACATACTATTTTAGCTTTGTCAGAACAGATCAGGTGGCTCTTAGCTGACACCTATTGGAACAGTCATGAAACTACTTATGCCCCTATGGCCTAAAAAGCAATTTGCTAAAGATTTGGCAACAATTCCGTTCCATTTGTCTTCCCTAGCAGTATTTGTGTGTGTGTGTGCGTGTGTGTGTGTGTGTGTGTGTGTGTGTGTGTGTGTGTGTGTGCGTGTATCACAGTCCTGTGTCTCTAAGTATTATGATAGTCCATGGATTTGTATTGGATGGCCTATAATCAACAGGTTAACCTATGCTGAATTGCACAAAGTGGCCAGGTTAGTCTTATAAAAAAACATGTTTATGTAAGAGACAAGCTTACTCTGGCAAGTAAATTTACTTCCTTTGCACCTGCTGAGATTTTTAGTTACACTTTGAAAGTTCACTCTAAGGTATGAATAGTTCAAGAGGGTTTAGTCAGCACTTCTGTGGAGATAAGCAATCAAGGCTACAAAAACAAAACAAAACAAAAAAACACACAAAAAAACAGAATTCATTCATGTATTCATTCAGTCTATCGATCATCTGCTTAATAAGCATGTATATCAGAGTTCAGAAACCAGTGGCCACTGTAATACATTCAGATCCCAAGCATGATTGCTTACCTATGTGAACCCTGAATATCTGACAGGCCACAGTCAATTTAGGAAGTTCATTTTTCCAAAGTTAAGGATGTGTGCCCCTGACACCACCTCAGCAGATTCTGAAGACATGTGCCCAAGGTGGTCCACACACAGCCTTGTTTTATACTTTTTTTTTTTTGAGACAGAGTCTCACTCTGTCACCCAGGCTGTAGTGCAGTGGCACAATCTCAACTCACTGCAACCTCTGCCTCCCAGGTTCAGGCGATTCTTCTGCCTCAGCCTCCCAAGTAGCTGGGTCTATAGGTGCATGCCAACATGCCCAGTTAATTTTTGTATTTTTAGTAGAGCCAGCGTTTGCCATGTTGGCCAGGCTGGTCTCGAACTCTAACCTCAGGTGATCCACCTGCCTTGCCCTCCCGCAAAGTGCTGGGATTACAGAAGTGAGCCACTGCACCTGACCTGGTTTTATATATTTTAGGGAGACAAGAGATATCAATCAATATACGTATGATAACAATTGGCTTGTTTAGGAAGGCAGCTTCCAGGTTGTAGGTCAGGCGTCCCCAAACTACGGCTTGCAGGCCGCATGCAGCCCCCTGAGGCCATTTCTCCAGCCCCCCCGCCACACTTCAGGAAGGGGCACCTCTTTCATTCGTGGTCAGTGAGAGGAGCACAGTATGTGGCGGCCCTCTAACGGTCTGAGGGACAGTGAACTGGCCCCCTGTGTAAAAAGTTTGGGGACGCCTGTTAGGTAAAAGACAAATGGTTGCATTCTTTTGTGTTTCTGATTAACCTTTCCAAAGGAGGGAATCAGATATGCATTTATCTCAGTGAGCAGAGGGATGACTTTGAATAGAATAGGAGGCCAAGTTTGCCCTAAGCAGTTCCCAGCTTGACATTCCTTTTAGCTTGGTGATTTGGGGGCTCCAATATTTACTTTCCTTTCGTATCTAGTAACATTTAGTTGAATGATTCCCTAACATGTTTAAATAGAAAAATTTAATGTTAAGAATATGATTCCAGGAATCTCCAGAAAAATTAGATCAGGTGACACAGTTTCCATTCCTGGAGGACAATAATTGACTAGAGCTCAGGACAGGTTGTCTCCTACCTGTAGGCCCCTTTGAGCTACCATGCTTACCCCATCCTCCCTCTCCTCTTAATTGCCCATATGATTTATAGTAGGCATTCTTCCACTAGGTCCTTAATTATATTATGTGTCTGACCTTTGGACGTGTAGGTTTTAGAGCTTTGCTGAAAAAGGATATATCTTTTAATACAGGAAAATCAATACTCTTTGTTGTAGAAGGAGTAGCATTTTACTCTACATGCCGAGGGTGTGGGTGATAGTTACTACCCTATGTTTCTTCCAATGGTTCCATTTTATTTTTGATTGGAGGAGGGAAGAGTTTGCTCAGTCACTGTTACACCCTTTTAAGGGATTTCTAATCCACAGGGCTAGGTCCTAGGAGCCAGAATTATACTTTGTCACTCAGTTTTCATTGAATATCCAAGGAAACAGATACAGATTCAAGATAGGCCAATGACATTCTCTCTTCCAGATATTTGTACATGGATTTTATAGCTCTTCAGTGTCTGCATGTTGACATGGACAGGAGAGAGAGAAACAAAGTGTAAAAAAACGTGGTTCCTTGGAAAAGGCACCACCCTGAAGCCTGAAAACCCATGGCCCAAAGTGGGAAGAGGTATTCCTGTTTTTGTGTCCAAAAGTTGCCTCTTGGCCCTTATGTCCCCCTATCATGTACACATATAAAGCCCAGACCCTAGACTTTAGAAGCAGATGAAGAGATGAACAGAAAAACAGAATAGCAGAATGGCATGGCAAAGAAGGAGAGAAGAGAAGGAGTTGTTGAACACCAAGAGGAGTTTGGCTGTGCAATCAGAGAGGAGATTGGCGGCTCAATGGCCAACCTCCAGGTGAAGATCATCTTTCCACTCCATCCCACTTCCAGCTCCCCATCCATCCCGCTGAGAGCCACCTCTACCACTGAATAAAACCCCCACATTCATCCTTTTAGTCCATGTCTAAACCAATTCCTCTTACACACCAGACAAGGACCTGTGTATCAAGAAGGCACTGAGCTGTTTAACACTTTAGCTGTCCACAGAAAGCAAGGCGAAAAGAGCACCCTGTAACACATGCCCATTTGAGCTTTGGGAGTACAGGCTCCCACCCCTGGATACTGCCACAAGGCTGGAGCCCAGAGGCATTTGCCCCCACTCCAACACCTTGGCCATCTCAGTGTACACTCTCTTGCAAAGAATTTGAGTGGTGTACCACTCAACCCCAAGGGCTGCAGGTGTGCGTGGGATGTACTGGCAAATAGAGGCCAAACAGGCAACCATGTTCTGCAAGAGAGGTGGTCAGGAACACCTTTCATCTCAATATGACAAAAAGTATATGAGAAAGCCATATTTTTACAAAATAAATCAAATAGCAAGAGAGTCAATCTTCAGAGAACAGTGACAACAATGACAGTGACAAATGAAACAAATTTCCAGAGAAATATATAATTGAAGAAGGAAATTCTGAAGACTTTTCAGTTGCTGTTTTCTTGTTTTCCTTTTCTTTGAGGTTAATAGGATATTATATTCATGTATATTTAAAGTGCTCTCCTTTGCCTTACTTAGTTTAATCTCCATTACTTAAAATGAATGTGATCTAAACCAGCAGCTCCCAAACTTTTTAGAATCAGGGACCAGTTTCGTGGAAGACAATTTTTTCCACAGACTGGGCACAGTGGGGGAATGTTTTGAGATAATTCAAGTGCATTACATTTATTGTGCACTTTATTTCTATTACTTTACATAGCAATATATAATGAAATAATTATACAACTCACCATACTGTAGAATCCATGGGATCCCTGAGCTTGTTTTCCTGCAACTGCACAGTTCCATCTGGGGATGATGGGAGACAGTGACAGATAATTAGGCATTACATTCTCAAAAGAAGCATACAACCTAGATCCCTTGCAAGTGCAGTTCACAACAGGGTTCACATTCCTATGAGAATCTGATGCAGCTGATGGCACAGAAGATGGAGCTCAGGCAATTATGAGAGCAATGGGTAGTGGCTGTAAATACAGATGAAGCTTCCCTCACTTGCCTGCCACTCACCTCCCACTGTGCAGCCCAGTTTCTAACAGGCTACAAATCAGTTCGGATCCATGGCTCAGGGCTGGGAGGCCCTGATCTATACTGTTATAATGAGAAAAGGAAAAAAATCTCTTAAGCTGAGGCTCTAACAGATAACAGACAATAATGACATTCTTCACCACCCATCATACTTAAGGAGTAAGAATAATAATACAAATTCGTCATCTTAGTTAAATTCTGTTGTCTAAAATCTCCTTGGTTTTCTAAAATCAAGCCACATCCTGTACTATGCGTATTTCCAATTTTAAGCATACAGAATTGTAAATCATTACATTTTTATCACTATGTTATTCTGTTTTATTGTTTGTTTTTCCTAGTCTGAATGCTATCTCTTCTAAATTTAAATGCAGCAAGTTGGATCCATAAATTAATATTTATTTTATTAGAATTCTAGTAGTAAATACAATGACATTAAATATTTCCAAGTTGTTTTTTAAAACCTCCTTCTGAGCAAGAAGCTTGAGATGGTCTCTTTTCATAGTAAAGAAGAAAAATAAAACATCTCATTAATGAATTATTTTGCATATGAAATCCATGCAGTCCTGGTATGGGAACCATAAAGATTACTGAGATAGGAATAATGAAGTAAGCTGAAGTGATATTCAGCTCCAGTGACTATTTAAACCAACCTTCAAATGCTTTAGTATAATGTAACAAGTGGGACCATGCCTTAAACTTCATGCTGTAATTTTTTTCTTTTTAAATCTCAGACATATATTACCCTTAAGCAACTCGTTGTATAAATGGAAAGAGGATAAATTTAATTACTAGAACAGCAAATTAACATGTGTTTAGAAAATGCAATATATATACATTGCAAAAGTATTTTATTTCACAATGTTTTACTGAAAGATGTTTTTATATCAGGCCAGTACTAACTCTGCCTAGAGATAGGTAAACTACCTACTTTGACCACAGGTTCCTAGGTCATACTAAAATGAGAATGACATTTGAGTCATTGTTCTTTTTACATAGGAACCACTAATGTTTTTAAGCTGCTGTTTTTCATAGAGGGGAAAGGCATTATCTTTATCTCTGTTCAATCACAATCACAAGGATCATAATAATTGCAACTAATAATTAGTAAGTCCTTTGTATGGCACTATATGCTTTACATTTGTTGTTCCCTACTCCTCTCAAGATCCTTATTAGTTATATTTCACAAAAAGGGAAACTATATCCTAGGGAAGTTAGGTAATTTGTTTAAAGTCACACAGCTAAGAAGTGATAGAGCAAAAATTCAGACTACCCTCTAGAATGCAGAGATAGATGAATCTAGCTCTGCTGTGTCTGTAGATGAATCACTACACTACATGTTATATATGTTATGGTTTAAAATTGGTAAACTCCTTTGACCATCACAAAAACAAGATGATAAAAGACAGATGCTATTATTAGCACAACTTGATAGGTGAGGCTCTCAAGAAAGTTCACCTTAAAGAAGCAATCATTGTCCCAGTCATAACCTGAATCAGATATTCCAATTCTGTGCTCATTGAATTGGCATTATCTAAGTAAGAATTCTTGGCAGAAGAAATCCATTTCAAACTAGCTTAAGCACATAAAGGAAATTCATTTAAATTACTGATGTGTTCTCATTGAACATAAGGGCAGATGTGTGTTCAGATTAATGAGCAAATGGAACCATGTACTCAATACTTGAGTAACTTTTTCTTCATACTGCATGCACATCAGTTTCATTCTTCTTGCTCTCTCCATAGCCAAGTTGTCTGATTTTCCTCACCTCTTTATAAAACTGTGTCTTTCTGCAGGTGTACATAGGATGTACCTGCAAATGGCAGCTCCCTGGCTCCTGGCTCCTGGCCAGGACTGGAGTTGTCTGAGGGTGTCCAAGGGCAGGCTGACCAGGCTCCCTGCCATGCATCCCTGGAGGATTCCCCTCTAAGGCCAAGGGATCCCAATCATGGGACAGCAATTAAGTTTTTCTCTCTGGTGGAGCAACCTATTAGCTTAAGAATAAGATGTTCTTCCCAAGGCATCTTTTCTTTTCTCTTCCTTGTCAGCAGTTGACTTTTAAGCAAGCTTTTATTTTCTTTTGTTTGTTTTTTCCCTATTGGAAGACATTTTGCTGGGCTGGGAATGATGCGGACCACTGTTTGTATTCTCTGTAATGTTTTAATTATGAAAAAGGATTTGTGATGTTTATTTTAAGCTATAGCCAAACTAGTGTGCTTTGCATGACTTTCTGTATGGTCAGTTGCAAATTTTGCTTCAGCCTCCATCTTGTTTCATGTCCTTGGGAGCAAGACCTGTAACCATGAGGCAAAGTTTTGTTCTAGCCTCTGTTATTGTACAATGGCAGCCTAGGGCTCAATCCTGGCTTAGGTTTATATCTGCAAGACCTTTTTTTGTCCATTAACTCTCTTCCCTTCCACAAACTGCCTTGGATTTTTGTTTCTCTTAGTGTTTACTAAAGTTTGATAGCCAGAAACATTGGCCACTTGGTAATAAGTTGGGAAATAAGGGAGTTAAAAGGACTTTCTTAAGGAGTGCTCAGCTTAATTAAAAATAGATATCCAAGTAACAGGCATATTTAAAAGGCTTTCATGTTTTTCTTTTCTTGGATCTTGTTTTGCTAGAGAAAGGGATTTGGTTTTAGGTTGACTGAATTTTCTCCATTTTACCTTGCCAATCTCAATGCACACATGAGAGGGGAGAGACCTCTGTTTTCCTCATGAAACCCCAGGAATTTAATGCAAATAGATCCCTTTCAAGATCTGTTTTTGCCCTATATATACCTGTATATCAGGCCTTAGAGGCTGCATGTTTTCCTTGCCCTGTTTCCTAAGGGCTCCATGTAGAGGCAGATAATCAAAATAGGAGATTGGCAAACTAAAGATCTTATGGTGACTGGGTTTTCTTCTTCCTCTCCGTGTGTATGTATATATGTACTGTGTGTGATGTCTTTCAAAAGAACTCTAATTAATTGGCCTAAAGGAAGATAAGTGCTTGGATCAAATATCTTTTAAAGGGAAGATAAATGCTATGGTACCTTTCAGTTCATGTGACTTTAATCTTTAAGAAATAAAAACAGCCTTAACAATCATTGGTAAAAAGCAGATGTTGCCAAGAAATAAATAGGTGGACTAAATTACGCAAGTCAAGTCCTAGGTTTGCTAAATATTTTAAGGTTATATATTGCTTTCTGCATTTTGAGAACTGCTTGGCTTGCCTGTTCCACAATTGGTAAGGCCTGGAGACACACAGAACTAACCATGCCCCAGTTTTGCTGAAAGGGGTCAAATCTTGGCTGCACCTAGTACATAATTAAAACAACTTACCAGGTTTTACATTAAAGTTAAAAATTGCTAGGTATTAACATTATAACATGTAATTGAAACTTGAAACTACTAGAAATAGATTTACATGCAAGTTGTATAAGAACAATAAAATGTGTTTTTAGTAAAATATTACAAAAAAGCATAGAAATGTAAATTCTCACCTAGGTTAAATAATTGTTTTATATTATATAAGATAATGCTAAAAGATCAAACAGGATGTGGAAGGATTGTAAAAATAAGTCTTGCAAAAATTCTATGTGTAAACATATTGACTATATTCAAAAGGGTATTATATGGTTTTTTTTCTAAAGTGATTAATAAATAAAAGCACGAGCTACTCTTAAGGCACTAATATGCTCAGGGTTATAAAGGATTTGTTGCATTTTAAATATCTGAGTCATCATTTTGGAAAAAATAAATAACTTATGGTAATCTGGAATTCAAGAGTTTTAAACCTCTAACATATTTAATGGGCTTCCAAAAATCAAACTTCCGTTTTAAAACTGTCTTTTCTGATACCCGGCTTTTGGATGCTCCAGAGGGTCCCTGGAGTATCCAAAAGAAAAGTAAATGGTATTATTAGACACGGTTAATTACATGAGATTGCCAAAATCGTGTTCAATATTTTTTAGGTGATATTTTAGTCAGTAATATTTTGGTCAACTAATATATGTTCCAAAATTGTATGGAATTTCTAAAATTCTAACGTCCTAGTATATGCTATCAGTCATAATTAAGGATGTTATGTTAAGATATTGTAAACCATGGAGATAACCAAACTTCTTTGTCAATTGTGTTTCTAACTGTAATTATCCTGGACATTTTGTTATTCACAGAAATGTGTTGTCATTTTAATCATTTTCAAAAGATGGTTTACAATAAACTATAAAACTTTGATACAAGATATCCTTTTCTTTCCCTTGTTGGAAGAGGACTCAATTCTAAAGCTTCATCTTAGCATTTGGCTTATGATAAGGAGTCCATGCAACACTACTGACATTCTTTTTCCCAAACTCAACTCCAAGCTTTGGGTCAAAGCCCTAGGAAAGAAAACTGTATCCGAGGGATCCATAGGTAGATAATAATAGACGTTACAAGGTACAACAGAGGTGAGCATGTCTGATCCCTGCCAATTAGGCCAAGTTTCTTGTTTCATGAATAAAGATCACGCTAGTTTCCATGGCACAAATGAGATCTAGGGAATTCTGTGGTACTGACATTTGAGGAGACAGGGTATAAGTTGGTAATACTACCACCCTTTAAGCCCTTCTGTTAACGTGGGTGAAAGCCATTTTAACACCCATGGGGAGCACCCTGTCATGGTTGCTGGGACCCAGGGATATAAGGACAGAGGAAAGAAAGAGAAATGCCTCACTTTCCTTCTGTCATGTACCCTGAGTATTTGCTAGGAAGAGAAAGGAACCAGGGATGCCTGCTCCCCCCTTTCTAGATGAATATCCATTCATCTTCAGTCTGCACCTCTTTTGAATGCATCCTGAACCCCTAGGACTCCTTTGAAAAATACCTTTCTTTTTTTCCTTTTTCTTCCCCTGTCTTTTCTTCACTGATAGGTAATTGTGTCTCTGCAATATGGGACACTCCCCTCACACACATGCTCCAAACTGCGGAAGACCTAATTTTCCAAATCTTAAACTGTTTGGCTTAGGACTGGGCTCAGCAAGGACTGTTCCTCAGCAAGCTTGTCTCTGCCTCAGGGGAAGGGAACCTAGAAACCTAACATGCAAGCAAAAGGGTAAACATTTTTTTTTTCCAGTCCGGCTTTTGGTCTCCCTGTCTCTATATAAACTGGTAAAATGTTTCAAGATTATTGAGCTGTCCTCCTCCCCACTTGTGTAGTTTTCATTTATGTTTTCTAATAACCTTGTTTGTCTCTTCTCACCTTCAGGTCATCAAACTCCAAACAATTATACAATTGGAGCCTAATGATGGCCCCTTCTGCTGGGAACCCTTAATCCTCTGAAGGAGCTCTGACATTTTCCTAAAATAGCACACCCTGTCAGCAGTAAGTGGCAGTTAACATTAGTCTTTATCCTTAAGCTTATCCTTATTCTAATAGCAGTAGATGTACTTCTTTAGAGGGGTGAATGATAAAGACAGGAGGCAGCCAAGGATGCCCCAGCAAAACCCCACTATCAATCATAAAACAGCCTGGAAGCTGAAAAAAAAGAGTGCTAGTCCTGCATGAAGTCCACTCTTTCTCAACTGAGTCTTTCTAAATAATGCCCACCTCTGCACTGGGAGGATGGGGTGAGGCCTTGGGAAGATTTTGCCATTCGCTGAGGTAGAAGCCTGGCCTCACTTGTTCCTGGGTGGTGACTTGGGATTCAATCTGTGAACGGAGGCTGTTAACAGGAACCTCTCTTGCTTTACAGAGACTTTTTTTCCCCTTTTTTCCAATAAATATCATTGCCTCTCACCCTTCAAAGTGTCTGCGTGCCTAACTTTTCCAGGTTGTGTGACAAGCACCTGTTTTGTTCTAAAACAGTATCATGTCTCGAATTGACCGATTTTAGATTTTTGGTCTGTTATCCACAGCACTCTACTCTTGGTTACAATGTCCATGCTAATTAGGCTGTTTTGGATCAGAAGAGCCAAAAAGCTTAAACTAAAATTATATAGATACAGGAAGACATTGTAAAAAGAGTAGTATGTTTTCTGAAATCTAAATGTACAGAAGCATTTAGGTGAAAGATACAACTGGAAACTGCCATTCCTATGATGTGAGGACTTCTCCTTTTTTCCTTTTTTCATCTATTTCATAGGCCTCTTTACAAAGATGTGTTCCCCAAGTTCCCTTAGCATCAAATTCCGTCTTTAACTATTTTGACCCTTTACATCCAGTCATACAAAGAGAACTGGGATTTTCTTTCTCCATTCCAGCTCTGAAGTACCTTAAAAGAAACCTGACTGTGCTACCTGGGAATTGAGGTTCACGCTAAAGTCACTCAGGTGTACCCAGAGGATTGGGTTGTATTGAAAAATAAAAAAATAAAAAAATTAAAAAAATATGGATCAATGGGTACACTCATGATTTAAAAAATAAAACATAACAAATACCTCATATTTGACATGTCATCTATGCTAGAATGTTCTAATACATTTTTAAATGCCCATACATATTTCTAATTTCATCTAACAAAGGAAGAGTTACACAGCTCTTAAAAAGCACTGGGTGAACCCCAGAAATGAATCCTAGAAAACTTAGAATAGAATATTTTATAATTTAAGGAATAAGGACATATATGAATGCAATTGACCCTTGAACAGCACAGGTTTAAATTGCATGGGCCCACTTATATGCTGATTTTCTTCTGCCTCTGCTCCCTTTCAAACAGTAAAACAAACACCTTCTCTTTCTTCTCCTTAGCCTACTCAATGTAAAGATTATGAAGATGAAGCCTTTTATAATGATTCATTTCTATTTAAATATATTTATATGCTTTAAATATGGTGTCTCATCATTTTCTTAATAGCATTGTCTTTTCTCTGGTTTACTTTATTGCAAAAATATGATGCATATAAAAACTGTGTGTTCATGGACTGTTTTAGGTTATTGGTAGGGTTTCCAGTCAATAGCAGGCTACTCATAGTTACATTTTAAGGAAGTCAAAAGTACTGTGCTGTGGGTTTGTACCCCTCACTCTTGTGTTGCTCAAGGGTCAACTATAAAAGTTATACTCCATTGTAGAAAAACAAAGATAACCCCTTCTCTCTAAGAACATCCCACAGTATCTTAAAAATAGAAGAGAATTAATTTAATTTAATTTATTTGTTTATATAAAAATTACCAAAGGTAAGCTGTTAGGAAATCCAGGACAATTCCACAATATCAAGTGGGACCCAGGGTCCTCCTGTTTTACCTCTCATTCTTATTTAACATGTGTTTATCACCTCCTGGTCACAAGTGAGATGACTCACATGAAGCCCTGAATTGGTATTTCAGGAAGAAACAGAATGAAAAGCTGACATCAGCTGATACTACACTTGATCTTACCTAAAACCCAAGAAGCAATTTACGAGCTGAAACAATTCACTTCTTAGGGTACATTCTTAAAAGTCCCACCCAAAAGCCAGGCATGGTGGCTCATGCCTGTAATCCCAGCTCATGCCTTTGGGAGACCGAGACGGTGGATCATGAGGTCAGGAGTTCACCAGCAGCCTGGCCAAGATAGTGAAACCCCGTCTCTACTAAAATACAAAAAAATTAACTGGGCATGGTGGCGCACACCTGTAGTCCCAGCTACTCAGGAGGCTGAGGCAGAAGAATCGCCTGAACCCAGGAGGCATAGGTTGCAGTGAGCTGAGATAGCGCCCCTGCACTCCAGCCTGGGCAACAGAGTGAGACTCTGTCTCAGAAAAAAAAAAAAAAGTCCCACTCAGTGACTTCTGCATAAATCTTATGTCAGAAATTAGTCATATGGAAACAGAATAATATTTTATAGAAGCATATTAAAGATCTTAATAAGAAAGAAGGAGACGAATGTAAATTAATCAAGCAATTAGCCATTTGTGCATTCTTAGATATTGATGTAAATAGATATAATTTTAGATAAACTTACAGATATTGGGAAGGTACAGAGAATATTTCTGTAGTGGATGATTTTGGAACATTTCATTGTATCAGAATGGGATTTTAAACTGTTAAAGGTATAATAGGAACATATGTTAACGAAGTGGGGGTGAAAAGAGAAATTGATGCTATTGACTAGAAATAGAGAGAAAGAAAACTGCAGGGCAGGCACTGAGAAAACTAGTTGTGTAGATAAGGCAAAAAGACTGTGAAAGGAGGAATAGGATGTAATATTAGAAAATCTTAGCTGGGCATGGTGGCTCACACCTCTGATCCCTGCACTTTGGCAGGCCGAGGAGAGTGGTTCACCTGAAGTTGGGAGTTCGAGACCAGCCTCACCAACCTGGAGAAACCTTGTCTCTACTAAAAATACAAAATTAGCCAGGTGTGGTGATGCATGCCTACAATCCCAGCTACTCAGGAGGCTGAGGCAGGAGAATTGTTTGAAACCTTGGAGGCAGAGGTTGCGGTGAGCAGAGATTGTGCCACTGCACTCCAGCCTGGGCAACAAGAGTGGAACTCCAACTCAAAAAAAACAAACAAACAAACAAACAAAAAAAAACAACAAAAAAAAACTCTTGAATGCTACTTTGATGAAAGATTTAGAAAGGCCATTTGAAGGCTAAGGATATGCTAAATCATCTCTCTCAAGTTCAAGGTTCTACAAATCTCTAGGACAGGGGCAAAATGCCACCATCCTCTTTGCTAAAACATAGCAAGAGTCACCTTTGCTCCAGTCTCCAACAAATTCTTCATCTCCATCTGAGACCACCTCAGCCTGAATTTCCTTGTCCATATTTTTATCAATATTTTGTTCAAAGCCATTCAACAAGTCTCTAGGGAGTTCCAAACTTTCCCATATTTTTCTTTCTTCTTCTGAACTCTCCAAACTGTTCAAACCTCTGCCTGTTACCCACTTCTAAATTCA
Organism: Saimiri boliviensis; assembly: GCF_048565385.1. NCBI lineage: Eukaryota > Metazoa > Chordata > Mammalia > Primates > Cebidae > Saimiri > Saimiri boliviensis. The sequence goes on from NC_133465.1 coordinate 38,614,391, forward strand.
CTTCCACATTTTTGGATATCTTACCAACAGTGTCCCATTATACTTGTACCAATTTACAGTATTAGTCCATTTTCATGTTGCTGATAAAGACAGACCTGAGACTGGGGAAAAAAAAAAAAAAAAAACAGGTTTAATGGACTTAACACTTGCCTGGGTGATCTCACAATCATAGCAGAAAGCATGGAAGAGCAAGTTGCATCTTACATGGATGGTGGCTGGCAAAGAGAGAGAGCTTATGCAGGAAAACTCCCTCTTTTAAAATCACCAGATCTCATGAGACTTATTTGCCATCATGAAAACAGCATAAGACTTGTCCTATGACTCAAATACCTCCCACTGTGTCTCTCCCACAACACGTGGGAATTCAAGATGAGATTTGGGTGGCAACACAGCCAAATCATATCAATATTATACCACAAACTCTACCTCAAGTCGTCTTCATATCACTTACTGGCTACGCCATTGTTCATTTTTTTCATTGCTCAAGCAAAAATCTTGGTGTCATCTTTGACTATTCCCTCACGCTTATTTGTAGTTACTAAGTAATCCTACTATATCTACCTTGAAAATACAGTCAGAAGAGGACAACTTTGAAAACATCTTCTCTAGTTTGGATTATGTCACTAACTTGTTAAATATTCTTGTTCCTTTCCCCTTGACCCCTGTAATCTATTCTTAAAACAGCGGAGTGATCAGTTTAAAGTATAAATGAGATCCTGATACTCCTATGCTGAAGATACTCCAATAGCTATCAATCAAAGTCAAAGTAAAATTACTTAGTATGACAGAAGATTCTGCATGATCAGACCCCTATCACCTTCTCATTTTATCTCCTACTGTTTTATTTCTCATCATCTCTTATCTACTCATTCAAGGATCTTTGCTGTTTCTTGAATGTTATCAGCCATACCCCTGCTGCAGAGCATTTGCACTTGCTATTTCCTTTGCCTAGAGGGCACCTCCTCCTAGATATCTGCACAGGCAACGCCCTCGTTTTATTCAAAACATTCTCTTCTCTGGGAGTATTTCCATAATCAATCTCCAACCTGCATAAAATGATAACCCTACTTCTTCATATCCTGATTCCTGTTTAAGGGTTATTTTTAGCTCCTAGAGAACAGGAGTTGGATCTTTCTTTTTTATTAATAAAACCCTAGTGGCTAAAATGAAGTGGCCTGACACAAAATAGGTTCTAAGTACATGTTTATTAATTAATATATAAGTGGTTTGACCATTGACTTTGCCTCTCTTACTGAGAAATTTGACTTACTAATGAACTCTCTGGCATCACTAGATGTGCTTGTTTTTCTATCATATTTTCTCTCAATTATGTCAGGAAACTAAGTTTGATAAATCAGTTTAATCAAAATCATTTAATATTTGTGTTTAATATGACCTTCAAAATGTTTTATTTTAATTTAGATACGAGGACTTTGTGAATAATCAATTTATGAATTTCTTAGATACAGCAGATTCACCTGAAGAAACAATATGGTAGAGAACACACGACTTCTCAAAACATAGTGCATTAACAGTTACCTACGTAACTGAAAAAAAAGTCTCTGATGCTTTCTTCAATTTATCGAGCATAACAACCAGAAAATAGAATTGCTTCTTTCGAACTGTATATGATATGAGACAACTACAAATATCTGATTTCTCAAGTGTACTAAATTCTAACAACTACCTGCTTCTCAGTAGAAATGTATTGAATATATGACTATTATAATATTGGATCTGTTGTGTTCTTTGGAGCTACATTTTATTTGGAAGCCAATATTTCACACATTTTTAACATAGTGGCAAAATATAAAGACCCTAACAGACATTTAAAACATTATATTGCAGGTGAGAAGACCCTTTTCTGGTTTGTTCATTTATTTATTTGAAGGATGCTAAAAGGAGATTTCAATCATGTGATTTTTTTCCTACGGAAATTAACTGTAACTACCCAATGTACTGTCTCACATGCTGCCCAGATAGAGCTGCTTTATCAAATCGGAGGAACTGTAACAGAGAAAGAGTTTAATTCACACAGAGCTGGCTGAACAGGAGACTGGAGTTTTATTACTCAAATAAGTCTCCCAGAAAATTAGGAGACTGGGCGTTTTTAGGGATAATTGGTAGGTAGTGGGCAGGGAGTGGGAAGTGCTGATTGGTCAGGTCAGAGATTAAATCATACAGGGTTAAAGTGGGTTCTTCTTGCTGTCTTCTGTTCCTGAGTGGGTTCACAGAACTGGTTGAACCAGATTACCCAGCTGGTTGGTGTCAGCTTGTACATCAGAATACAGAATCTGAACAATGTCTTGAGCACCAACCTTAGTTTTCAAAATAGTGATGTTATTCCCAGGAGCAATTTGGAAGGTTAGGGATCTTGTGGTCTCTGGCAGCAAGGCTCCTAAATCGTACTTTTTAATCTTGTGGCTAATTTTTTTATCTTACAAAGGTAGTTTGATCCCCAGGCAGGGAAGGGGTTTGTTACAGGAAATGTCTGTCATTCTTTGTTTCAAATTTAAACTTTAAACTAAGTTTCTCCCAAAGTTAATAGGGCCTATCCTCAGGAATTAAGGGCAGCTTGGAGGTTAGAAATAAAATGGAATCAGTAGGTTAGATCTCTGTCATTTTCATAATTATCTAATTGTTATAATTTTTGCAAAGGCAGCTTCAACTGACTGTGCAAAATGTGTATGTGTGCATGTATATAAAGCAGGAGTTGACAGCAAGGTTTCATTTGCCTCAATTTACATACCAAAATAATGAAACAAAATAAGCTCTCAATAGAAGTGGGTTGAATTAAATTAAATTGTAATTCTGTATAGGCATTTATGTCTTCACATGTATACATATATTCACATGAATATACACAATTCTGAAAGTAAGCAATATATAAATAAGGGATAATTGCCTCTATAAACCCAAATAAGGAGTGCATTTGGCCTCATCAGGCAATGGAGTATAGATAAGATGAGAATAACTATTATTAAAGAAGAATATCTCAAGAAATTTAATAATCAAAATCCCAAAGATCCAGGATAAAAAGAGAATCCTAAAAGAAGCAAGAGACAAGGAAAAAAAAAAAAAAAACCATAAAATAGAGCTCCAGTATATCTGGCAGCAGACATTTATTTCACTGGTAACCTTATAGTCAGGGAGACAGTGGGACGACATATTTAAAGTACTGAAGGAACAACAACAACAAAAGCTTTTATCCTAGGACAGTATATCCAAAAAATAGGCTTCAAATATAAAGGAGAAATAAATATTTTCCAAGATAAACAAAAGTTGAGGGATTTCATTAATACCAGGGATGTCCTATAAGAAATGCTGTAGGAAGTACTTCAATCAGAAAGAAAAGAACAGTAATGAGCAATAAATAATCATCTGAAGGTATAAAACTCTCTGGTAGTAGTAAGTGCACAGAAGAACACAGAATATTATAACACTGAAATTTCAGTGTGTAAACTACTCTTATTCTAAGCAGAGAAACAACAAAAAATCTTCTGCATTATAGATCACATGAAGCTAATTGATATTTATAGAACATTTCATCAAGAACATTTTCCTCAGTATGTGGATAATTCTAAATACTAGAACATATGTTAGGTCACAAAACAAGTCTTATAACATTCACAAAAAATGAAAAAATATTAAGGATCTTCTTCAACAACAATGGAATAAAACTAGAAATCATTAATAAATTTTGGAAACTATACAAACTCATGGAAGTTAAACAATATGCTAATTAATGAGCAATGAGTCAATGAAGAAATTAAGAAGAACACTGAACAATTTCTTGAAATAAATGAAATTAATACCAAAACCAATGGAATATAGCAAAAGTAGCAGTAAGAAGAATGTTTATAACTATAAATGCCTATGTCAAAAAGAACAAAAACTTCAAATAAATAACGTAACAATGCATCTTAAAGAGCTAGAAAAGCAAGAGCAAACTTGTCAAAGTTAGCTAAAGAAAAGAAATTATAAAATCGGAGCAGTAACAATTGAAATGAAAATGAAGAATATAAAATATCAATAAAATGAAAAGTTGCTTTTTTCAGAAGACAAAATTGATAAACCTTTTAGCCTGACTAACTTAAAAAATAAGGAAGAATAGTAAAATAAATCAAATCAGAGTTGAAAAAGGAAACATTGGAACTGATAGCACAGAAAGTCAAGGTATCTTTAGTTGCTACTATGAGCAACTGTATGCCAATAAGTTGGTAACTATAGAACAAATAGATTAATTTCTAGACATGTACAACCTGTCATAATCAAACCATGAAGAAATCCAAAACCTGAACAGACCATTAACAAGTAATAAGATTGAAGTCATAAGAAAACTTTTCTCAGCAAAGGAAAGCCTGGCACTTGATGGCTTCACTGTTGATTTTTACCAAACATTTAAAGAGAAACTAATACCAATCTACTTAAACTGTTCCTAAAAATAGTGGTGACTCATTCTAAAATAGACGAGATTCATAAATTTATTTCTACAAAGCTAGTATTATCCTAATACCAAACCAAAGACACATTAAAAAAAGAAACAAAAAAACCTATAGGCCAATACCTCTGATGAATATTGATGAAAAAAGTTCTCAAGGAAATACTAGCAAACCAAATACAATAGCACATTGATAAAAACAATCATCATGACAGAGTGGGGTTTATCTTGGGGATTCAAGGATGATTCAACATATGCAAATTAATCAATGTGATACATCTTATCAACAGAATGGAGGGTAAAATCCATATAATAATTTCAATTTGTGCTGAAAAAGCATTTGAAAAAATTCAACACCATTTATGATAAAAACCCTCTAAAAGTGCATATAGAAGAACATGCCACAACATAATGAAAGCCACATATGACAAATCCACTGCTAGTATCCTACTGAATGAGAAAAAACTGAAAGCCTTTTTTCTAAGATCTGGAACAAGACCAGGATGCCCACTTTTACCACTGTTATTCAACATAGTACTGGAAGACCTAGATAAAGAAACCAGACAAAATAAAGATAAAGGGCTTACAAACAGGAAAGGAATATATAGTTCTTTGCAGAAAATATAATCTTAAATTTGGAAAAACCTGAAGACTCCACCAGAAAAACTATTAGAACTACTAAATAAATTTAGTAAAGTAGCAGAATATACAATCAACATATAAAAGTAAGTGGCATTACTATATGCTAACAGCGAGCAATCAGAAAAATAAACCAATAAAGTAATTTCATTTACAATAACTACAAGTAAAATAAAATGTCTAGGAATAAGCTTAATTAAAGGAGTTATAGATCTCTATAATGAAAACTACAAAATATTGATGCAAGAAACTGAAGAGGACACAAAACAATGGAAAGATATTACATGCTCAAGGATTGGAATGGAAGGATATATATGGTTTAAATGTTCATCCTATCCAAAGAAATCTACAGATTCAATGCCATCCCTATCAAATTATCAAGGTAATTTTTCACAGAAATAGAAAATGCAACTTAAAAAAGTATATTGAACAACAAAAGACCCAAACTAGCTCAAGCTCTCCTGAGAAAAAAAGAACAAACTGGAGAAATCACATTATCTGACTTCAAATTACACTACAGAGTTATAGTAACCAAAATAGAAGTGTACTGAATAAAAACAGACGCGTAGGCCAGTGAAACAGATCACAGAACCCTAAACAGTTCCATATGTCTGCAGTTAACTCATTTCGGAAAAAAGTTTCTACAAACATATATTGAAGAAAGGACAGTCTTTTCAACAAATGGTGCAAAGATCTGTATGTAGAAGAATGAAATTAGACTTCCATGTCTTGCCATACACAAAAAATCAATTAAAAATTGAATAAAGACTTATATCTAAGAATTCAAACTATGAAACTAATAAAACACTGGTGTAACTCTCCAAGACATTGGTCTGGGCAAAGATTTCTTGAGTAATACACTACATGCACAGGCAACCAAAGAAAAAATAGACAAATAGAATCATATTAAGTTAAAAAGCTTCTGCACAGAAAAGAAAACCATCAACCAAATGATAAGACAATCTACAAGATGGGATAAAACATTTGAAAACTACCTATTTGACAAGGGATCAGTAATCAAAATAGCTAGAAGCTTAAATTACTCTATAGGAAAAGTTAATAGTTTGATGAAAACATAGGTAAACAATCTCAATAGTCATTTCTTAAAAGAAGACATAAAAATTTCAAAGAGTTATATGAAAAGGTAATCAACATCTTTGATTATTAGAAAAATACCAATCCAAAGAATAGTAAAATTTTCCCTTACTCCACTCAAAATCCCTTTTTTTTTTTTTTTTTTTAAGACAGGATTTCACCATTTTGGCCAAGCTGGTCTCGAACTCCTGATCTCAGGTGATCCACATAAAATTCCTTTTATTCAAAGACAGGCAATAACAATTGCTGGTGACAATATGGGAAAAAGGAAATTCTGTTACTCTGATGGTGGGAATGTAAATTAGTGCAACCCATACGGAGAACAAACCGGAGGTTCCTCAAAAAACTAAAAATGGAGCTAACCTACAATCCAGCATTCCCACTGTTAGGTGTATACCCCAAGTAAGGAAATCTGTATATTTGAAGTAATATTTGCATTAATATGTTTACTGCAGCACTATTCCCAATAGCCAATATTTTGAAGCAATCTAAGTGTCCATCGACAGAGGAATGAATAAAGGAAATGTGGAAATATGGTACATATACTCAATGGAGTACTGTTTAGCCATTAAAAATAATGTGATCCTGACATTTGCAACAATATGGATGGAACTGGTGGTCATTATGTTAAGTGAACTATGACAGGCAAAGAAAAACAAACCTTACATGTTTTCCCTTATTTATGAACACTAAAAATTGAAACAATTTAAGCCATGGAAATAGAGAATAGAAGGATGGTTACCAAAGGCTTGGAAGGTTAGTGGGCAGGTGGGTGGAAGTGGGTACGTTTAATGAATACTAAAAAAATAGTTAGAAAGAATAAATAAGAACTAATATTTGACACCACAACAGGATGACTATAGTCACTATTAATTTATTATACATATTAAAATAACTGAAAGAGTATAATTGAATTGTGCGTAAAGCAAAGGATAAATATTTGGGTTGATGGATATCCCATTTACCTTGATGTGATGATTATACACTACATTCCTGTTTCAAAATCTCTCAAGTACCCCATAAATATATGCACCTCTTATGTATCCAAATTACAAAAACTAAAAAGGAAGGTTAATATTTGCTTTGACTGAAACACACACAAACAGAACCTTAACAATTGTTATAAAACAATCACACAAATAAGGAAGAGAAAGGAATCAAATGTCAACACAAAATAAATTTCATAAAACCACAAAGAAAACAGAGAAAAGAATATCTAAAACTGGAAAGCAATGACATGACAGTAACAAAACCTCACATGTCAATACTAACACTCAATGTCAATAGATTAAATGTTTCACCTAAAAGACTGATTGAAGAATAGATAAAAAGATATTGTCCAACTTTATGCTACCTACAATAAATTCATCTTTTCTGCAGACACATATAGACTGTAAATCAAGAAGTGGAAAAAATATTCCATGCAAATGGAAACAAAAAATGGGCAGAAGTAACTATACTTATATCAGACAAAACAGTATTTAAATCAAATAAAGTAAAAAACACAAAAAGATCGTTACATAATGATAAAAGAATCAAGAGGAGGCTTATAGCAATCTTAAATGTTTGCACCCAACATCAACACACTTACGTTCACAAAACAAATTTTACTAGACATAAAGAAGAAGATAAATGGTAATAAAATAATGGTGTGGGACAATCTTAAAATTTCAGAATTAAATAATAATCTTAAAAACCTTATGGAGACAAAAATAGCCAGAATAGACAAAGCGATTCTGCAAAATGAACGAAGCGGCAGACCACATTATCTGACTTCAAATTATACTACATAGCTATAGCTATCAAACAGCATTACACTGTTACAAAAACAGACATGTTGATCAATGGAACAGAATAGAGAACCCAGAAATAAATCCACATACCAAAAAACAATCGATCTTTTGTTGACAAAGTCAACAAAAATATATGCCGGAAAACAGACATCATTTTCTTTTTTTTTGAGACGGAGTTTCGCTCTTGTTGCCCAGGTTGGAGTGCAATGGCACGATCTCGGCTCACTGCAACCTCCGCCTCCTGGGCTCAGGCAATTCTCCTGCCTCAGCCTCTTAAGTAGCTGGGATTACAGGCACGCGCCACCATGCCCAGCTAGTTTTTTGTATTTTTAGTAGAGACGGGGTTTCACCATGTTGACCGGGATGGTCTCGATCTCTCGACCTCGTGATCCACCCGCCTCGGCCTCCCAAAGTGCTGGGATTAAAGGCTTGAGCCACCGCGCCCGGCCAGACATCATTTTCCATACATAGTACTGGGAATATTGGAGAGTCATATGTAGAAGAATAAGACTGGACCCATACCACTCACCATATACAAAAATTAACTCAAGAAGGATTAAAGATATATATATGTAAGACATGAACCTCTACGCATTCAACAAGAAAACCTAGGAATAATTATTCTGGACATTGTCTAGGTAAAAAATTTACAACCAAGTCCTCAAAAGCTAATGCAGCAAAACCAAAAATAGACAGATGGACTCAAATAAAACTAAAAAGCTTCCGCACAGCCAAAGGAATAATAGAAAGAGGCAACAGACAACTTACAGACTGGGAGAAAATATTGCACACTATACATCTGACAAAGGGCTCATATCCAGAATCTACAAGAAACTCAACAGGAGGAAAAGCAAACCCATTAAAAATGGGCAAATGACATAAATAGACATTTTTCAAAAGAAGATGTACAAACAGCCAACAAACATATGAAGAACATGCTAAATGTCACTTATCATCAGCAAAGTGTGAATGGAATCCACAGAGAGAAATTGCCTTATGGCAGTCAGAATGACTATTATTAAAAAGTCAAAAAACAACAGATTTTGGCAAGGAGGCAGAGAAAAGGGAATGCTGTTCCCTTTTTGGGTTGTTTCCCAACCCTGTTAATGGGAATGTACATTAGTATAACTACTATGCAAAAAAATAGAGATTTCTTAAAGAACTAAAAATGGAATACCATGCAATCTGACAATCATACTACTTCTACCCAAAGAGAAAGAAATAATTTTTATCAAAAAGATACCAGCACTCGTATGTTTACTGCTGCGCTAGTCATAATAACAAAGACATGGAATCACCTTAAGTGTCCATCATGGAGCACTGGGTAAAAAAATAGGACACATATACACACACACACACACACACACACACACACATACACACACAAACACACACACCTTGGAATACTATTCAGCTATAAAAATTATTTAAATTATGTATTTTGCAGCAACATGGATGGAACTTGAGGCCATTATGCTAAATGAAATAAATTAGAAAATAAAATATAGCACATTTGCCATTATAATAGGGAGCTAAAAAGCGGGTACATATGGACATACAGAATGAAATAATAGGCACTGATGACTACGAAAGGTGGGACAGTGGTAAGGGTTGGAAAATTACCTATTGGGTACAATGTTCAGTGTTCAGATGATGCTCAAACTTCATACTTGTGCAGTGTATGCATGAAAGAAACATGCACTTATACCCCGTAAATACAGAAAAACTACAAAAAAATTAAGAAACTTTCTTTCTTTCTATATTTTTGTATATTTTATATGCAGTGTAGAGTAACTACAAGATTTTAGTAGGACATTATCTTGTTCACTTTATAAATGTTTATATTATATTTATAAAATATAATTGCCTAATATGTACAAGGTTCTGTGTTAGATTGTGGTGAAAAGGTGCTTTAAAAGTTAGAAACTGACACTTCCCTCATTGAGATGGAATCTAATGAAGAAGGCAGACATTGAATACGGCATCACAAGTGGAAGGGTAACTAACCCTAATAGGAAGAAGGCAGACATTGAATAGGGGATCACAAGTAGAAGGGCAACTAACCCTAATAGGGAGGCTTAAGGCCTTTCATTATATAGCCTAAATTCTTCATAGATACAAATTTATTTCTACATGTCTTCTAAATTCATATGAACCATATTAGATGATTTACATTTTCCTGAAAATGCCTAGTTATGTCTTTGCTTATACTTTTACCATCATCAGAAATGCTGCTCCTCTATTTCACCCATTTCAGATCCTACTTATCTTTCAAGACCGAATTCGAAAGTCTTTATTTATCCACTAAGTCAGAATTGATTGCTCCATCTCTTATACTCCTACAGCATATCGAATTTCAATTTGTATAGTGACTTATTTATCAGTCACTCCCACTACATGCATCCTATGGGAGAGCAGAAGCTGTGCCTGCCATTACCAGCACAGCATCTCGTGTGAAGCATAAATTTAAATCACGTTTGTTAAGTAGATGAAAAATATAATTTAAAGTTGTTTGTTTTTGCCTTGCAGACAAAATAGCAGTTGGTAATTTTTGTTTGTTTTCTTGTTTCTTAACCCATTACTATCATGGCTTATGAACAAAAGTAAATTTTCGCAAATCAAATTAAAATGTAGAAGTATCAGTCTCAAAATGTATTTTTTCCACTTTAACACATTAATCAAAATTAATCAGAGTCACAAGTGATAGTTACTTCTGATTTTGGGGTAATTGTAGATATGGTACTTCTTTAATGAATTTGAATTAAATTTACATTTATCTACTAATAGATCATGTTTGCAACTGAGCTAGGTTTTGTTACTCTGTAACACTTCAGTCACATAGGCTCAGACTTTAAGGATCTTAACTAATGACTCAACATTTTATCATTTTACAAGAAACCCAAGAGCTTTGTCAATCAAACTTTTGTAGTTAAAAATCAATGGAAGGGAATTGCAAATTATGAAGAAGAATGCTAACAGAAAAAGCCTTATGTGTTTACAATATGACAATGAATTAGCTAAATCAGCAGCTTAATCTGTTTTATTAAAGGAAATAGTGCAATTTGAAAATCTATTAGTGTAAAAAACATGATAATTCTAGTTTCTGCCATGACCACAGTGGTTTCTAGGTAAAATGATCTTCACAGCTCTTCATTAGGAAGCAATGATGGACATTTATGTTATGTGTTTTTAATCCCATTTAATTGCAGCTGATTGGGACAGAAAACCTATCTACACACTACTATGAAGCAAAATCCTCTAAACAAATAGAAAATAACATTTATTTTTTATTTATTATTATTATTATTATTATTTTTTTGAGATGGAGTTTTGCTTGTTACCCAGGCTGGAGTGCAATGGCGCGATCTTGGCTCACCGTAACCTCCGCCTCATGGGTTCAAGCAATTCTCCTGCCTCAGGCTCCCAAGTAGCTGGGACTACAGATGTGTGCCACCATGCCCAGCTAATTTTTGTATTTTTAGAAGAGACGGGGTTTCACCTTGTTGACCAGAATGGTCTTGATCTCTTGACCTCGTGATCTACCTGCCTCGGCCTCCCAAAGTGTTGGGATTATAGGCGTTAGCCACTGCGCCCGGCGGAAATAACATTTATTAACTGAATTAATCAGGAGTCTGAAGTGTCAAATGTTAACATGAAAGTTACCTTCAAGACATAGAAAATGGTTGACAAAAAGGAAATCCTTGAGGCACATTAATAGTAAAACAGAAGAATAAAAATCAAAACCTCATGCTGCTGGATTTTTAAAGCTGTTTTTTTCTTCATTAAAAACTGTCAAGTCTGATGTGCACTTACTTTTCATTTTCTAATTTTAAACTTTTTTTGTCTTGACATTTTTTAAAATTTTATTTTAGGTTTGGGAGTACATGTGAAAGTTTGTTACATAGGTAAACACATGTCACAGGGGTTTGTTGAACATATTATTTCATCACCCAGATACTAAGTCTAGTACCCAGTAGTACTTTTCTTCTATTCTTCCTCCCACACTTCCCACTCAAGTAGACACCAGTGTCTATCGTTTTCTTCTTTGTATTCACAAGTTCTTATATAGCTCCCATTTAGAAGTGAGAACATGCAGTATTTGGCTGTTCTTAAAGACAGGCTTGTTGAGGTATAACTTATATGCAGTAAAATTCATTCTTCTTGTGCATACTGCTCTGTGAGTTTTGATAGATGTATCCCATAGCATATCCACCATCACAATCAGGGCACAGAATATTTCCATCACCACCAGAAATTTCCTGGTTCGATTCCTAGCTCTATTAGTCTTCTTGAGAATCCTTGATCCCTATGAAGTCTGGACAAAATAAGTCAAACTCAGACCCAAAAGAGTACTTATACGGTTTGGCTTTGTGTCCACACCCAAATCTCACCTTGAATTGTAATAATCTCCATGTGTCAAGAGCTGGACCAGGTTGAGATAACTGAATCATATAGTGAATTCCTCCATACTGTTCTCATAATAGCAGAGTGACCACTCAAGAGATCTGATAGTTTTATAAGAGATTTCCCTCTTTGCTTGGCTCTCATTCTTTCTTGCCTGCCTCCATGTAAGATATGCCTTTGCTCCTCTTTGTCTTCCACCATGATTGTGAGGCTGCCCCAGCCATGTGAAACTGTGAGTTTATTAAGCTTGTTTTTCTTTATAAATTACCCAGTCTCAGGTATCTCTTTATTAGCAGCATGAAAATGAACCAATACAAGGACACATTGCATAATTTAATTTATCAATATTTAATCTACCATTTATTACATTTATCTTTATTAAACAATTCATCTATGGTATTAGAATGCAAGATAGTGTTTACTCCTGGGGGCATTGGATACAGTTAATGAATGGAAGCAAACCTGAATGGAGCTTATGGGATGTTGATAATATTCTGTTTCTATATGGGTAAGAGTTACACAGGAATAGTGTAGGAATATTTATTAATGTCTATGATTATGATTTTCTGTATGTGTCATATATTAACAAAAACAATTACCCCTTTCCCAGAAAAAGTTAAAAAAGGTTACAATGGCCCTGAGTAGGAGCCAAAATCCTTTCAACAATTTAAAAGACTGTACATAATTTTTCCTCCTTTTCTTTCTTCCTTTACCCATTTTTTCCAGCCATATTGCTGCTTCAAGCACACAATAAATATGCTTCTCCTTCAGGCCTCTGCACTAGCTGTGGTGATGCTTGAAACACTTTTCTGCTGTAAGTATAATGAAGTCCCTCACATTCTTCAAATATTTGCTCAAATGTAATATGAATAAAATCTATCCTGACCACCTTGTTTTATACATAAAGTGCTCATCACTGCACTACTGAAATGAAGGGAGCCACAGGTTGAACAGAATCATGGGAATTCAGAGTTTGCATTTTTAACATAATTTCATTTTTTGTTAGTCATCAAGTGGAGACCTTGAGTAAGCAGCTGTGTTCGCAAATCTAAAGTTCAAGGAACAACAATCAGAATGCACAAATTTGGGAGTTGTGGGCCTAGAGAAATATTTAAAATATTGGGGTTCATGAAGTTACTAAAGAATAGTGTATACATAGGAAAAGAAACACTGAGTCAAACCAACTTCAAGAGGCTAAGGAGAAAGGGGAAAACTCAATAAAGGAGAATGAAAAGAACAAATAAGTGAAGTGGGATAATATATGGAGAAGGGAGTTTTAAGCTATGTCAGGTCCAAATTAAACTTAGCAGACTATATAATTTGTTACCTAAACACTTTTGAAAGTTAAAACAGTCCCCATATTAGACAATAGTTTTAAAACAGAACTGTCTTGCGAAACCATGATCTACATAAGTTAGGTTAGGTGAGGACTTAAAATTGACCATTAGATTTAGCAATGTGAAAGTTATTGTGCAAATGCAAACACGCACAACTAGGAGAGTTGGGGAAGTCTAGAGGGTTGGAGAGTGTCCCCCTCCAAATTCATGTCTACTTCATTTAGAAATGGGTCTTTCAAAATATGATCAGCCAAGAATCAAGATAAAATTATACTGGATTAGAGTGAGCTTTAAATTCTAAGAGAATGTCATTATAGGAAGGGGACAGGACATAGACATAAACAAACAAAAAGCCATGTGTATTAGTCTGTTCTCAAGCTGCTGATAAAGACATGCCTAAGACTGGGTAATTTATAAATAAAGGTGGTTTAATTGACTCACTGTTTCACATAACTAGGGACGTCTCACAGTCACGGTGGAAGGAGAAGGAGGAGGAAAGTCATTTCTTACATGGTGGCAGGCAAGAGAGAGAGCACGTGCAGGGGAAGGGGAACTGCCCTTTATAAAACCGTCAGATCTCATTAGACATATTCACTATCATGAGAACAGCATAGGAGAAAAACCTGCTCCCATGATTCAATTACCTCCTACCAGGTCCCTCCTAAAACACATGGGTATTATTACAATTCAAGGTTAAATTTGGGTAGAGACTCAGAGCCAAACCATATCATTCTGCTCCTGGCCCCTCCCCAATCTCATGTCCTCACATTTTAAAATCAATCATGCCTTCCCAACATTCCCACAAAGTCTTAACTCATTTCAGCATTAACTCAAAAGTCCACAGTCCAATGTCTCATTTGAGACAATGCAAGTCCCTTCCACCTCTGAACCAATAAAATCAAAAGCAAGTTGATTACTTTTTAGATACAATAAGGATAGAGGCGTTGGGTAAATATACCCATTCCAAATGGGAGAAATTGGCCAAAACAAAGAGGCTACAGGCCCCATGCAAGTCCAAAATCCAGTGGGGCAGTCAAATCTTAATGTTCCAAAAGGATTTTTTTTTGACTCCATGTCTTACATCCAGGTCACACTGCAGGAGGTGGGCTTCAATGGCTTCAGACAGCTCTACCCCTGCAGCTTTGCTGTGTACAGCCCGGCTCCCAGCTGCTTTCATGGGCTAGCATTAAGTTTTTGCAGCTTTTCTAGGTGCATGATGCAAGCTGTCAGTGGATCTACCATTCTGAAGTCTGGAGGATAGTGGCTTTCTTCTCAGATCCACTAGGCAGTACTCCAGTGGAGACTCTGTGTAGGCACTCCAACTCCACATTTTCCTTCCACACTGCCCTCCAGAGGTTCTCTATGAGGGTCCTGCCCTTACAGAAAATGTCTGCCTAGACATCCAGGAGTTTCTATACATCCTCTGAAATCTAGGTGGAGGTTCTAAAACCTCAATTTTTTACTTCTGTGCACCAACAAGCTCAACACCATGTGGAAGCTGCCCAGGTTTGGGACTTGCACCCACTGAAGCCACGGCCCAAGCTGTACCTTGACCGCTTTTAGCCACAACTGGGATGCAGGGCACCAAGACCTGAGACTGCACAAAGCAGTAAGGCCTCAGGTCCAGTTCAGGAAACCTTATTTTTCTCTTGGACTTCTGGGACTGTGATGGGAGGGGCTGCTCTGAAGACCTCTGACATGCCTTGGAGACATTTTCTCCATTGTCTTTGATGATTAACATTTCGTTACTCATTACTTGTGGAAACTTTTGCAGCTGGCTTGAAAATGAATTTAAACTTTCTACTGCATTGTCAGGCTGCAAATTTTCTGAACTTTAGTGCTCTGCTTCTCTTTTAAAAGTAAGTTCTAATTCCAAACCGTATCTTTGTGAATGAATAAAATGGAATGCATTTAACAGTATCCAAGTTATATCTTGAATGCTTTGCTGCTTAGAAATTTCTTCCACCAGAAATTTCTAAATCATATTTCTCAAGTTCAAAGTCCAACAGATCTCTAGGGCAGGGGCACAATGCCATCAGTCTCTTTGCTAAAACATAGCAGGAGTCATTTTTACTCTAGTTTCCAAGTTCCTCATATCCATCTGAGATGAGTAGCATTTGGCCAAAGCCATTCAAGTCCTGAGGAAGTTCCAAACTTTTCCACATTTTCCAGTGTTTTCTTAGCCCTCCGAACTGTTTCAAACTCTGCCTGTTACCCAGTTCCAAAGTTGCTTCTACATTTTTGGGTATCTTTACAGCAGCGCCCCACTACCAGTACCAATTTACTGTATTAGTCCATTCTCACACTGCTAATAAAGACATACCAGAGAATGAGTAATTTATAAAGTATGGACATTTAATTGACTCACAGTTCCACATGGCTGGCAAGGCCTCACAATCATGGTAGAAGGTGAAGAAGAAGCAAAGTCATGTCATACTTAGTGGCAGGCAAGAGGGACAGCATATGCAGGAGAACTGCCCTTTATGAAAACATCAGATTTCATAAGACTTCTTCATTATCACAGAACAGCACAGGAAAAACCCGCCTTCATGATTCCATTACCTCCCACTGGGTCTTTCCCATGATATGTGAGTATTATTACAATTCAAAGTGAGAATTGGGTGGTGACCCAGAGCCAAACCCTATCACCATATAATGATGAAGGCAGAGATTGGCGTTATGCTGCCACAAATCAAGTAAAAGCTGCGGTCACCAAAAACCTGGAAGAAGTAAGGAAGGATTCTCTCCTAGTGCCTTCAAAGGAAACATTGCCCTGCTGATGCTTTAATTTCAGACTTCCAGACTCAAGAACTGTGAAAGAATATATTTCCATTGTTTTAAGCTACTCAGCATTTTAATACTTTGTTATGGCAGTCCTAGGAAGCTAATATAAAAAGCACACTGGAAAAAGGCTTAATTGAGAATAAGAGGAGACAAATTAAAGTTGGATAGTATAAAAGAATGCTACTCAAATTGCATTGTAAAAAAAGCTTGAGGACAAGCTTTTTAATTTTCTGATCTGTTGCAGAGCAATGTTTCTGTAAACTACAATAAAAAATGAATTACTAGGAAACAAATGAAATTAAAAACAAATGTATAGAAAATACAAGCCCCATTTTTACTTGATTCAACTGAAGTATAAAATTATCCCACAAATAGTTGTAATAATTATTTCAAATGCTTACTCTCAATTGTTGTTCTCTTCATAGAATGGTGCTCACATTTCAAGAACTGGAACCAGTTTACAGGCCACACATTGAATGTATCACTGCTCCAGACAATGTTTTTAAAGGGATCTTAGAGAAAATCAAGTTCAATTCTTCAATTTAATAGCTGAGAATTACTTTATTGGAATTTTTCATTTGTATATGTTCCTAGAAATTTTGGGGGTAATTACATATGACCTTAATATGTATGACTGGGGTGGGAAGAGGTGGTCTTTGATCAAAATAGGGTCACATGGAGCAAATGTGCAGTGGGTACTTTTGGTCTTCTGCTCAGTTGCTCTTAGATATCTCTTGCTATTTCTTTGAGCCTTGCCTTCAGCTTCAATATAAATTTGCTTCTAAAGACCTTTAATACAACCCTTCTTTATATGATACTGTTCTTTGATTATAGGAACCACTTTTTTTTCCAAAAAGGACTTAGAAATTTACTTTGTTTTAGTTCACAGGCTCAAAAGTATGAAAGCTTAGATCAACTGTTTCCAGTAGGACTATAATCTGTGGCACAATTTATATGCCAGACCGTTCCCTGGGAAAAGACTGAGACTGGGAGTTAGAAACCTGACACTGATTTGGCTTTTTTGCCCTTCCTGCAACGGTTTATCTATTTACTTTGTGGTTTGTCATGGAAGTGTTTTGACAATAAGCACATGAATCTTTGTGTCTGTGTCTGATTTTGAGGAATCTGATTTAAGGCAAAATATAACCACTTGCACTAAGAAAATGATTCACAAAGTAGTTTTCTATTACTAATGTATTGTGGTATTTATTTATTAGAATAAGAAAGCTACTATGACCTGATTGCAGGGCTAATAGAGAAAAAGTTTCACCAAACCTTGAATCTTTTCTATAAAATTTGAAATGTATCATTTTCTTAAATAGATACAGCAAACACTAATCCTAAAGGAAAGATGGATAAGTTCTACTTCATTAAATTTGGAATTCATTAAAATTTTTTTAAAAAGGAATGCAGGAGAAGTTTTATTTATTAATATACTTCAGGAGTGTTATATAAGGTAAAATTTCTCTCAGGAGTAAAAGTCTTAATTTTAGAATTATAATATGGTCTATAATGAATATATTTTCATTTTCATTTTTTTTTTGCTGTGCTGTGGATATTTTAATTGGCATTTCACTGTTTTATAGTCTAGCTAGCAGTGTTATAATACAAATACTTGCATTTCATAATATGCATATGTAAATCATTTATATACCATAAGTTTAATAATGTGTATGTATTACAGAAATACAATCAAATATAGCTTAAATATGTGTTGGGGTGAAGGAATAATAATAAATTACTCTTCTCCTTGGATTTTTACAAAGTAGATTCCAGTAAAGTATTGAGAAAAATTGAGTATAATTTACTTGATCTGTAACAGTTACCTTCTGTGTAATAAGCTCAAGGCTCAAATTGTGAATGTCTTATTCTTTTCATTTAATGTAGCCTTAATAACATGAATTACTTCTGTCTCATTCTTAAATATGCTTATTTAGAAGCAAAAAGGTTATACACTGCTATACTGATGGCTAATCTATGGCTCTACACTATTGTAAAAGATTCAGATGGGAACTCAAGTTATCAGAACCTGTTATGTTGATGTTGTATTTCATTATAAATTAAAGCTTTTTCCAAATGTACCAGACATTAAAGATGTTCTTAGATGCATCCCTTTAAGAAAAAATTCAGTTATTAAAGAGATTTTTAAGATTATAATACATTATTAAATCTATCTCCACTACCTCTTCATGAATGTTCTGTCAGTCTCCCCTACTTTGGGACCTGTCACATGCCTTTTGAAGAAACTCCTATCACCTAGGCCCTAAGGTCAGATGCAGACTGTTTTTTGCATACTGTGGTAGCTTTTGAGTGAAAATATTCGCCGAATATTTTCATCTTTATCTAGTGCAAAAGAGAGTTGGAATGACATAAAGCGATGTGTACTGAAAAAAGACAAAAAAAAAATTTGATAAAAAAATGTTATAATGTATGTAAAACCATTTTTTCACTGCTTTGTGGAATTTTTAATGGGAAATTCTCATGACTGCTTAGTTGATGATTGTAGGGCTGAAAGGAACCTCTAAAAAGCAATTTAAACAGATCGTTTTGCTTTAGGTCATGCAGATTCTAAGAGAGATCACAGCCATATTCTTTGCAGGCTATGGAAAGTCAATTGAACAGGAGGAAAAAAAGCAATTGTGTGATAAGTCAGTACAAAATGCATTGGCATAATGTTAGTAAAGATTATCTTGAAAGAATAAAAATATTTTGTATGAACTAAATTTGACTCTGCCAGTTAGGTTATAAAATGTGCAAGCATTTCATCAATAATATTATAGACAAGATGTGGAGGGAAAAAAATCCTAATTTTTATGAACTTAACATCATTTGCTTCCCAACGTTTACTTGACACAAGAGAAATGAACAGTTAATGGGGGTATCAAAGTTAAAATCTAGAAATCTGGCATGTAGATACTCTGAAATAATCAGGTTGATTTTCATATGCATAGATTGTGTAGAGAGTCAGAAATACTGTTAAGTAAAACTTAACACTACAATTTGTGTAAACACCTTGACAAGAAAGTTATAAGTGGATCTGGGCTCTCAAAAATGGCAAAGATTGTCAGACAAATGTCACAGTTACATTGAAGAACATGAGTGAGTCACGTTGTTACTGCTGGCATTATTTGCCTCTGCCTTTGTTTTATACTGAAATAATCAAACAAATGAAAAGAATCAAACTGTTAGTATTCATCTCAGCTCCCTGATCTCTGCAGACCCTCATCAGTGTAAAGAAAAGGAATGGCATTCTGCCAAGCCTGAGGAGTATTTCTTTGGCCATTTTCATTGAGTTGCCATAGCCTTTTGGTTGACTCTAACTGTTCTTGCAACTCTTGTAACTTGTTTGTTTGACATCAGTTGCAGGTGTACATTTTGATAAATCACTGCTAAGCTAGGTAAGTCGATGTCCAGACACTCCCAGGTATTTTATCAAAATTAGCCTTGAGGCAGCTTTGGGCTTCTGCGTATGCCTTTACCAATGGGACTTTGATAATAAATCAGGTCTAAGGAGCAAAATTACAATTTTCTTTTTTCATTCCCAGAATTGTAAAATCACACCTATTTATTGAGAAACTAACACTAGGTAAGGAAGACATACTTCTACCTGAGCCAGGAAGCATAGTGTCTGTCTTAAGGTAAGTGTGGTAATTTTTGCACTTCCTGAAAGAAAGCAAAATTCTTTTAAAGTTGAGAAAACTTATCAAGCAATTTTTTAAAGACCAAGTCTTACGTGTACAAATAACTCAAAAGAAAAATGCCAAAACCAAGCACCACACCTACTTTGATAATGTCTCTTTTTATTTTATTTTATTATTATTATTATTTTGAGATAGAGTCTTGCTCTGTCACCCAAGCTGGAATGCAGCAGCACTATCTCAGCTCCCTGCAACCTCTGCCTCCCAGGTTCAAGCAATTCTCAGCTTCCCAAAGTGCTGGGATTACAGGCATAAGACACTGTGCCAAGCCTAAATCTCTTTATAAAAATGGTGGTAGTGATGGAGAGGAATGATTTATTAGAGAATCTTCCACACAGCAACAGGGCAAGTCATATGATGAAAGATACTAATCTACATTACTACAAAGATACTAATCTGCCTCAATGCCACAGAGCAGTGAGTCACTCAGAAGTCTGCGTATTCTTGAGAAAAATGGGATTAGCCCCAGCTACTTGTGTTGAGAGACCTTCCAAAGTTGGTTTAGTTTTCCAAGCAAGTGTATGCCTTTCCCTTCTAGATTTAACCTACTGCCTTTGATGTTTTTATTTTTATGTTTTTTTGTTTTTGTTTTTGTTTTTTTTTTGAGACAGACTTTCGCTCTTGTTACCCAGGCTGGAGTGCAATGGCGCGATCTCGGCTCACCGCAACCTCCGCCTCCTGGGCTCAGGCAATTCTCCTGCCTCAGCCTCCTAAGTAGCTGGGATTACAGGCACGCGCCACCACGCCCAGCTAGTTTTTTGTATTTTTAGTAGAGACGGGGTTTCACTATGTTGACCAGGATGGTCTCGATCTCTCAACCTCGTGATCCACCCGCCTCGGCCTCCCAAAGTGCTGGGATTACAGGCTTGAGCCACCGCGCCCGGCTATTTTTATGTTAATAGAAAAGAGGTACAGCCCATTAACGGATCCAATGTATGTTTTAAAGTGTGGGATGAAAACATAAGGTAAAAAGACCCTAATTCAGTGTCTCAGTTGCACTAGTTTGGAATTTGAATGTAGATTTCTATATCAATTATACTGTTAATCTTTGATATGTGCTGCACTCATTTTTCATAATTTGGTCCTATATGCTCATTGTATTAGTCAGGGATCTCTAGAGGAACAGAACTAATGGAATATATATATATATATATATATATATATATATATATATATATATATATGTTGTAAAGGGGAGCTTATTAAGTGTTAAGTCACACAATCACAAGGTCCCACCATAGGCCATCTGCAGGCTGAGGAGCAAAGAGAGCCAGTACAAGTTCCAAAACTGACGAAACTGACGAACTTGGAGTCTGATGTTCAAGGGCAGGAAGCATCCAACATGGGAGAAGATGTAGGCTGGGAAGCTAGGCCAGTCTCTCATTTCACATTTTTCTGCCTGCTTATATTCTAGCTGCTCTGGTTGCTGATTTGATTGTGGCCACCCAGATTAAGGGTGAGTCTGGCTTTCTCAGCCTACTTATTCAAATGTGAATCTCCTTTGGCAACACCCTCACAGACACACCCAGGATCAATACTTTGCATCCTTCAATCCAATCAAGTTGTCACACAGTATTAACCATCACACTCATTTTCTCTCTTTTTCTAGGCTTTGTGGTCTCAACTTGGTGAAATACAGAAACTGCAATACTGTAATATTAAAACTATTTTAACATATGCTCCTTATGGAAGCAAGGTATAGGCCAGTGCTGTGGTTAGTGAGAGCCTACCTTTTTCCCTAAGAAAATTTTACTGGGACTTTTACTTAAATCCATGTAATGAAAGATTTTGGTGTATGAAACACTCTGCGGTATTTCCAACAAAGCTATTTTAACATTCATAAGGCTTTAAGATGAACACTGAGAAGGTCATATCAAAATAAACCAAAAGATATGCGATACTTTTAGTGGGACTGACTAGTAAGGAAATGGGAAAGATTCAGAACTGAGACTAAAGAAAATTAGCTATACTGGCCTTGGTGCTGAAGAAAAAACATTCAGTAACACCAATTAAGATGAGATTGGCAACGTTCAGGGTGGTATGGCCACAGACCAGTAACACTAATTAAGATATTCAGAGGGCAAACTTATGTTTCATTTTAAGCAATATTGGTATTTAGTAATACTGGCTGGATGAATTTGTAGCATCCAGACAGATGGAACTTGAAGTAAAAACAGTGGCAATGTCTTTGTTCACTTGTTTCCTCCTCTTTCACTCTGGTTAGTAGCCCAGTAAACAAGTTACTATTGAGATGAGGCTTGTTTCAAGTTACACAGGATTGACAAGACCTAGGCAGCTTTTAATTTTCAAATTTTATTTGAGTTAGGTGCACCAGTAATTGTGTTGTTTGTCATTAAAAGTAATGGCAAAACCGCAATTAGTTTTGCACCAATCTAATAGGTTAAGAATCAAGTCAGAGATTCTTATGTCTCTATTGCACCTACAACTCTGAAAGACAAACAGTGAGAGAGTGGCATTCAAGTTCTTTGGCAGAGACAGCTGTCTCAGGCTCAGGTGGACTATTTACAAAAAGCTGTTAATAGGAATTATAAGATAAGGAATACATTTGAGTAAATTGATAGGCAAAGCTAAGAGAAGAAATAGGAGAAAAGTATCATGGGATAAAATCAAGGTACAAACTTATGGTAAAGTGACAGACAGATCAAGTGGTAAGAGTATTTTGAGCAGATCGAAAAATCAGTTGTAGAGGGGACTAAAAACAGCTCATGATATACAGCACCACAAAATGGGAAACATGGTTTGAGGTAGACTGGTGTAAAGACTCATTCCTGGGCTGAAGATGAACCTGGGTGGTAATGAAGAAAAAATTTGACTGCTATTCTATGAGTAAAAAATGAAATCTAGTACTACAGTCTACATAGTGCTACTACTGCTATTCTATGAGTGAAAATGAAATCTAGTACTACAATCTACTGTTAGAAGTCAAGGGAAAATGATTTTTGGTGAACAGGTGGAAGTCAGAATTTACACAAGGAATAATGGATGGAGTCTTTCCAAGGTTATTTCCAGTCCCCTCCAGCTTGGAGGTGAGTGGAGATCAAAACAGGGCTAAAGTCAGAGGCTTGAGGGGTGTATGTCATCAGCTGATAAGACTGAGAATTACATAAATAACCAAATATTAGCCAGGTACTTTCCCACACAGATCTTGCAGTTTAAAATATCCACTAAGCTATGTATTACTGAAACCATCTTTCCCGCTTCACTCATATGAAATTCACTAGCTGTTCCAATCAATCTTTCTCCTGAAACGTGACAGAAAGCTGCCCACTGTCTTCAGCTATACTCCTAACCATACTACAATATTCTGACCTTGACTTTGATAGTTGTTTCCTAAACAGTTTATTGCTTTCATTCTTGTTAAGAACTTCATCCACACCAAACCATTTTCCTCACAAGAGTCAGAAATATTTACTGTGTATCAATCCAGCTATATCACATTCTTGTATAAAATTTTCCTATTGGTTTGTTCTGCATGCAACAAAAAAACTGAGGGTCTTATTCTGATAGATTATGTGCTACCTGTCCTAGCATCTGCCTGCCTCCCCAACCCTATTTCTACATTCTCTTTCTGGATTACCATGCTTTAGCCAAATGACACTTCCTATTTCTACAAAAGGCTAAAGGTCCATCTACATAGAGTTTTCTTCCTCCAGCTCTTACCATGGCTCACCCATTTACCTTTAGGTTTCAGCTCAAATGCAAACTCCCATGGGCCCCTGAACCTTCTTCCAGTTTAGTTACTCTCTATCACGTCAAGCTAGTATTTCATACATGTATCACAATCAAATGCATTTATTTATCCATTTGCTTTGTTTTCTATCACTACACTATAATGTCTGTATTATCTCTCATCTTACTACTCTCCATTTTCCAGAGTAAAAGAAGGAATGAATAAAATGAATGAATGAAAAGATTACCAATCTCACTTTGCTTAAATGAGGTGATTTATCTTGACATTTGTTCATTCTTAAGTTTCCACTATTTTATACAAGCAGCTAATCTAGTTTGACATCTTCATCTTGGATCCAAATGTAGTATGAATTAATGCCTACCAAATGGTAATAATAGATACCACATTTATAGTAAATGCTATATGTCAGGCATTGCCTGTTCACTTTATACATACTAATTATCTAATTATCATTGCAAACTTTTAAGGTGGGTACCACTATTATCCAGTATTTTAGATGAGATATTTGAAACACATCTAGGTTAATGTAGGTGGTGTCACAATTAGAGTTCAAATCCAGGAAATTTTGCTTAGTAATATATATAATTTTTGTATTGAATGTCTCTTTTTAAACAGAAAATTCAAAGAAATTGCATTTACTAAACTGTTTACATATAAATTATTTAAGAAAATCCAGATTGCATGGAAGGAATAGCAAATAGATTCCGGGTATGTACATGAGATGAGGAGACTTTTTCTTTTTCTTTTTTTTTTTTTTTTTTTTTAGTATTTGTGAAAGGTACACTCAGATTTCACTTTTGTGATACTTAGAGTCACTTGACAGTTTTAATAAAAATATGATTTTGTGTCAAGCAATGGGATGTAGTTTATTTTCCTCTTCTGAAATTACAATACTATAGATAGAGGAAGATAAAAAGGGGTGGGAAAAGGCAAGGTTCTGCAGAGGACCATAAATACAAATATATGTCATGTTTGTAGAAGGGACCAGACTTCTTTTAACGTCCAGTGATATTACAGATTCTCATGGGGTCACTAATATCAAGGTTACTTGCAGGAGTTTGAGGTCATCAGTTCAGCAATAATTCATATCATTATAATGAAAAGCTGAGAAGAACAAAACGACAGATAGGAGCACACAGGCCCATTTCTGGTCTTTATTTTACTATGTTTAGACTTTCTTGTCTGTAACGTTATAAAAACCAGTTTGAGATGAAGTCTCAGATTCAACCACGAACTACACAGTTGTTGAAGCCTGAGAAATAAAGGAGCTAAAAAATGACACAGAATCTGTGGATGATTTTTTTAAACCCTGAAAGTGTAATTGACTCATATATACTTCCTTTTCCCCTAAGGAAGGGAAAATGATGTGGTAGGGTATCACTTAAATTGCCAGCATAGGTAGTGGGTTCAGGGCGGCAAGAAATCTAATCTAAGAGCTGAAGGAAGAATCCAAGTTGATCTGTGTAGAAGAAGAATAAGGTCTATATATCAGGGAGATAATGTATGCATAAGGTTTGAGTAATGTAGTAGGGGTATATATAATCAATACTACAAGGAGGTTTACCAGCTATCCAGCTTTACAAGCAGGAGTATAAAGTCTCCAAACGTTTCTAACAGGTCTGGTGTACAGTATCCTTTCCCCTCAGCCTTTTTAGGTGCTTAATAATTTCTGTTTTCTTAGCCAAGAATAGAGCCATTTAATTACAAAGTACAGTGTGATTTTCTCAGAAGGCTTTTAATAATAAATAGATTAGACAGAAAGACAGACAGATAGACAGACAGATAGATAGATAGATAGATAGATAGATAGACAGACAGATAGATGATAGATTATTCAACTGTCTTCTATTAAGTACAAAGCTGTTAATCTTTGACACTGGTAAGGTACTATGGACCCAAGTAGTATCTGTGATACTAAGCTGCAGGGAATCTCAGAATGGTTTCCAGTGGGCATTGACAAATGTTGAGTATTAGACCACTTCAGGTTTCCAAAAGAAGAAAATATATAGAATTATTAAGTTTACCCTCATAACAAAATAAAAAAATGAAGTGTGGGCAAAGTTCCCATTTCCATTTTTCATTTCTGATAATGCTACTATAAAAGACTTCAGGGTATGAGCTGTTGCAGTAATGGTCAATGACAACAGAATAAAGAAGACATTGGGGGAATGTTGCAATGAGGAAATTGTATCTCACATAATTCATCACTGAAACACACTCCTTCATTGCCTCATTATCCTGGCTCCAGCTTCATGACTCTAACCTACTGCTGACCTAGTGAGCTGGTAGCACACACTACGCTAGGAAGTGACAGAGGTGAGAATTGCAATTTTGATAATAAAATCATGAGTTTTCAGATAAATACCACTGGGTTTAAAATGAAAGGAGTCAACCACCCAGATGTTGTTTAAATTTTTAAACACCAAGAAATTTTTCAAATATTTGGATAGCAGAGCAGTTATTTTTTAATGTCAAGAAATCATTGATTTTGAATAGGGTTAATGGGAAGAGAGACATGTAATAAGAAAAAGGATGTCTTGGCTTCTGAAAGTTCTGCCTGGTGAACTGGAATAAAGGGAATGCCCAATACTCTATGGATGTGATAAAATAATTTAATTGACTCAATTAACCAGAGCCACTCAAGTTTCTTTACTGACTTTGGTAGGTTCCATTTGCAATGATTTAACAAAGGTACTAGGACCTTCAGGAGAAGGCCTTGACCTGTTTTCAAAAACAACATTGGTTCACCCTAACAATATGGTAAATGAATATGACAACAGTGTCATGAACAGTGAGGATACTAACAGTGAAAACTCCATTAGGTTGTTAGGTAGGCTAAATTTGTTACGGCATATAAAACATTTAGAATAGATCATAATAGGGGCCGGACACGGTGGCTCAAGCCTGTAATCCCAGCACTTTGGGAGGCCGAGGCGGGTGGATCAAGAGGTCAAGAAATCGAGACCATCCTGGTCAACATGGTGAAACCCCGTCTCTAATAAAAGTAAAAATTAGCTGGGCATGGTGGCACGTGCCTGTAATCCCAGCTACTCAGGAGGCTGAGACAGGAGAATTGCCTGAACCCAGGAGGCGGAGGTTGCGGTGAGCCGAGATCGCGCCATTGCACTCCAGCCTGGGTAACAAGAGCAAAACTCCGTCTCAAAAAAAAAAAAAAAAAAAAAAGAATAGATCATAATAAATGCTATGTATGTATTAACTATCAGAATTATTTTATTCTCACATCTCAAATATTTGTACAAAATTAGGCATAAAATCCTTATTAGCAATTTATTACATTTCTGTGAAGACTGTGAGTATCTGGATAAGGGGAAAGGCAAGCCATTCAAGAAACTTCATTATTTACATAATGGCAACACATAACACAAATAAAAATAGGTGATTGGAAATCTTGCATAGTATACAACTTATGAAACATATCAAGATTTATTGATTTCCAAAAATTTCTGAAAGCAAGACAATGAATAAATATGCAAAGGAGGCATGAAAAACTCAAAACATTTTACTTTATAGCATCTTTCTCAAGGAGATTTCTCAATTTGTCCCCTGTTACAAACTAGTGTTGATATCTGTTCAGGGAAAAATAAGTTCATAATATTTTGAATTGATTGATCAAAGATATGCAGAAGCTAGCCAGAGACTCTGGAGTTTTATCTTCTAAATGTTTTAGAACTAAAGAACAATGTTTTTATCTTCCAAATGTCTCTCTCTAAGCCCAGGAGCACTGAGAGCATAGTAGTAAGATGCAGGCCAATGCCGCCAACATTCGCACCCCAAGTCACTTTATCAATATCTTGAAAATAGTTTTAAAAACAATGAGATTTGCACTAAGAAGTTATGACCTCAAATTTTACCTCTGGAACTTTAATAAAACATGTAAAGATTATGTCCTGTCCATAACACTGAATTACAATAAAGAGAGGCACCAGGTCATCCAGTACTTGTCACAATGTGATCCTTGAATTGCCATTGATTGCCAAACTGTTATAGAGCTGGGATTGGATAATTACAGAAATTAAGACAACACAAAGAAACCTGTATAGCAATCTAACACTACCATAACATCTAAGTGTGTGATTATCTTCTTTGTAATTTCCTTTTATTTCATTTTGTCATAGTATCAGCTAATAATTGATTTGAAAATTTAAAAAAAGTTTCAGTAGTGGAAATATAACAAAAGGAGACTGGAAATTATAGGTGAAGAGCATGGAAGGGTCTAAGGTAAGTCTCTGAGTGCTAACTAGGATCCATAATTCATTTTAGAAGGTATGGGAATGACCACGAGAAAGTGGGGTTCCTTAACATCCAGACATGGTGTACTCACAGCTCTTCCTTGCTGTAATATTTATGCTGAATTATGGAAATATTGGCACTATTATGGACCCTTTGAATGCTCCTTCCATCCTAAGCATTAATAGTTTTATTTTTGACACTGACTAGTGCTGGAGATTTAAAGAGCACGGTAGCTTCCTTTGCTAATGACATCAGAACCCCTGTTTTCCTGGTTTTCTGTCATCCCTTTGTCTGTTTAGTCTGTGAACTCAAGTGGCTGTCAGAATAATCCAGCAAAGTGACATATAGCATTGACTATGTAGATTGACCACTCAGTCAATATCTTGCATTTTTTTTTGTTTTTTTTGCTTTTCTTCACTTTATGTTTTTGAGAACTCTAGATCTATTTTCCACATTTTTCTTTTTTTTCAATTATTTTCTTTTTTTAATTATTGTACTTTAAGTTCTTGGACACATGGGCAGAACATGCAAGTTTGTTACATAGGTATACATGTGCCATAGTGGTTTGCTGAAATATAACTTATTGAATGAATATATATGCTACCTAAATGTATGATTGAATAACACTTCAGCAATGAATAGTAATAGTTGAGACAAAGAAGGTGAAGTTTGTTCATGAAGGCAAAGTTCAGAGACAAAATAAATGTTTATTCTTGAGGACACATAGAAATAACATATTTACAAGGCAAAATGGTCCCAAGGAAAGTAAAAGTGACAATGAAGATTTTATTTCTGGTTGATTACCAAGTGCGCTCAAGAAGGACACTGTTAGTAGGATACTTTCCTCAACAATCTATTCCCTTGCTACTATTAACTTTAATTTGTAAACAACATCATAATGATTTTACAGTAGAATTCATAAAGATCTCTCTAAATCTCCATCATAAAATACTGCACAAAATCCCTTATCTTGTCAACATGATTACTGAGGTAGGATCCTGTGATTTTTACTCTTGGATCTTTCACAGGGTAAGTTAAATGAAACTGATAAAGTAAAATGGCATTTGTAGTAAAGTCTCCTATTTCCAGTGTTCTCTAGTGTGAAACAACTAGTTAAAATGTATCACATTATATTTACAAGAAAGATTAGTAGATCTATCCAAACATTTGTATTGAAAACACACTTTCCTGCCAGTTGTTTCTTGGTTAAAAATGACTAGGTGGTATAAAATAAGCATAGCACTTTTTCACAGTTCCAACTATAACTTTTTTTGTGAAATGCATGACTACACATTATTAACTGTCCCTATATTTTATTGTCTTGAGCCACAATAGCAGATAATCAGTTTTCCCTGTAATGAGCAAAGGTACTAATCAATAATTAGCTACCTGCATACAAACTGAGCAATCTTTAAAATTATTTCCATGTACTTGAACACTGAGACCCAGAGGCAAATATTCAGTGTCTATTGTTGAAAGATGCTCATAAAAACAGAAAGGTAAGATATATATTCATTTTACTGTTCTTTAGTTATTATATTTAATATCTGTTTACCAGTTTCAAAGTTAATTGAATTGAATTATTTTAGAGTATTTACAGTGTATAAATTGGGAGATAGAAAATCTATTTTAGTAAAATCTATTTTCCTGTAAATAACTACCCTTGGTGATTACACTCTTCATTTATGTGTTAGGATAACTCGAATAAAAATAGTTTTCATTAAGTCAATCAAATCTCTTCTCCCTTATACTAAATGGGAGAACTTTTTACAATTCCAGTATATCTGTAAAATTTAAAGAAAGACTAAAGTAGAGTTGTTAATTTAGTAAGAGTCACACACAGTTTTTTACAAGCTTTGTTTCTACCTTGTCATTTTAAGCATTTTGATGTCAATAAACAGATGTGTAAATACAGAAATTGAAGAATAAATTTCAGGCCAAAATAAAACAGTTATTTCATATTAGGAATATTTTCTTAATTTCCTCCCAAATTTTAGCTTACAGATGTTCAAACCTACTGAAGAGTTAAAAGAATTATAAAATGTTGACTTGTAACATGGGCATTTCAACTATATTCACTAATAATTAATGTTTTATAATATTTGTGTTCTATCCCTCCACATACACACACACACACACACACACACACACACACTCATGCACACACATACACAATTTAGATATAAATATATGATTTATATATAGTTTATACAGTTTGTTTTTGCTGAGTCATTTGAAAGTAAGTTTTAGATAATATGACAACTTCATCCTTGGATAATTACCCATCCTTGGATAATTGGATAATATCATATTCTAAAGATATAGTCATTCTCCTGTACAACCAAAATACCATTATCACAGTAAGAAAATGAATTTAACAAATCACCATGTAATACAGAGTACATATTAAATGTCCTGGATTGTCCCCAAAATGTATTTTAAAAATCGTTTGTGGTGTGTGTGTGTGTGTGTGTGTGTGTGTGTGTGTGTGTGAATTAGTTTGCTTGCTTTGTTATGTTTTATAATTAGGATTCAATCAATATTTCCCTGTTAGCAGGAGAGCTCCTGGTTCAGCATTGCACATAATGCAATACCCCCTATACTTTTGATAACTTGTGTTTTCAAACACAGTATCATATTTATGTCCAAAACAAATAATTAAGTAAAGAATAACACAACATTAATTCACTTATCTATTTGGCAAATATTTATTGAGGGCTTATTATGTACCATATACTCTTCTAGGCTTGAGGATACAGTGATGAACAATACAGAAAATTCCTTGTCTTCAGGCCGGGCGCGGTGGCTCAAGCCTGTAATCCCAGCACTTTGGGAAGCCGAGATGGGTTGATCACGAGGTCATGAGATCGAGACCATCTTGGTCAACATGGTGAAACCCCATCTCTACTAAAAATACAAAAAATTAGCTGGGCATGGCGGCACGTGCCTGTAATCCCAGCTACTCAGGAGGCTGAGGCAGGAGAATTGCCTGAACCCAGGAGGCGGAGGTTGCAGTGAGCTGAGATTGTGCCATTGCACTCTAGCCTGGGTAAGAAGAGTGAAACTCCATCTCAAAAAAAAAAAAAAAAGAAAGAAAATTACTTGTTCTCATGGACCTTGGGTTTGGAAGATAGATATGTAGAGAAATAGTCACCTAAATACATAAAAATATATTTAGATAATAAGGACTATAAGTGAATAAAGCTGGATAATATAACAAAACACAGTTTTGCTCTCTGCTTCTAGTTAACAGGTTGAGAAAGAGTTAATTTGATAAAGTGTTACTGATGGGAGACAGTCAGCCATTTAAAGTGCTGGAAGAAGAGTCTTTTAAACAGAGAGAACAGTTAGTACCAAAGCCCTAAGGTATAAATGTTCTTAACAATTGTGTTAACAAAGGTATTACGTTTATATGACATCATCTTTTGGGCAGTCCTGTAACAGATGTTTCGTTATCCAAAGTTTATATCATGATGTGGCTTCCTCCAGAGTTCCAAAATTTTTTCTCAACAAGTTTATTACTTCAAGGCTTACTAACCAATACCCTTGAGTTTTACTTTTGTCTGTGCTACTTATTAACTTTTTTTTTTTTTGCCAAGTTTTGTCAAGTGGCATGACTGCATAGACTTAATTCCTTATACATAATTATGAACCTAGGTAATTATTATAAGAACTGTTAAAATAACAAAAGAGACATGAATAGATCTCTTAAGAGAATAAAACCTAACAGTGCTTATAAAGTGCTTAACAGTGTGCCTGGTTGAGGTTGTGAAACTCATACTTACCTGTATATTGTATTTCCCCTTCTTAAACAAATGTTCAATTCAATTCAGGCATTTTTTTTTTAATTATTATTATTTTACTTTAAGTTCTGGGATACATGTGCAGAACGTGCAGGTTTGTTACATAGGTATGCATGTGCCCATCGTGATTTGCTGCACCTATCAACCAGTCATCTAGGTTTGAAGCTCTCAATACATTAGGTATTTGTCCTAATGCTCTCGCTTTAGAGAGTTGCAATGTTATGACAATATCGAAAGGATAATCCTCATTATTTCACTTGAAACTATCTTTTAAACAGAACAAAATTGATGATTTATTTTGTATAAATATACGGAATTTCTAAATTTATAAAGAAAGATGTTGATATGAAAGTCATAAATTCTTATAATAATTTTGTGTGGAAATTCTATGCTAAAACAATCAAATATGGAAAAATTAGTGGTTATTTCTAGAATATTTCTTTACACTAATATTAGAAAGAAACATCTTCCACTTAAAGAGTCTTTGGAGTAATCTGGGATGGAATTACCTAAATGAAATTGTTCAAATCCAAAAGTATAATGGTAATAGTGTGTGGGAGTAAAAAGAGGCCTGGCTTCCTGGCTTTTAGTCCTGATTCTATCATATTCCTCACTGTCTGACCCTGGGGTTCAACTGATGTCCAGTGTGAAAATGAAAAGTCATCTACCTCTATTAATGTGTTTTGTCATTGGTCAAACATCAAGGTTAATCTAAGCAAAGATCACAGGTGAATGGCCCAAGCACCAAATTGGGCTGGGATATGTGTTTGTTATGTCTACATGTTTTTAAAGTTTTAAAAGCAAGCAACTTAAAATTGGCATATTTCACAAGAATATCTGCCTGGTCTTGAAAAATGGAATGAACAGATTCCCGTCTGCATTTCTATTGACCAACAATCTGTTGGAACTAAGTAGCTGCTCCCTTTTCTAAGACAGGGATTGTGCACTCCAGTTTCTATCACTCACAAAACATATGCAATGCACTTTCTACTCCCACCCAACTTGAGCCAACTATGTTACCTGCCTGACCCTACCAGAATTTGAAACTGGACCTTAACC
This sequence comes from Saimiri boliviensis, assembly GCF_048565385.1. NCBI lineage: Eukaryota > Metazoa > Chordata > Mammalia > Primates > Cebidae > Saimiri > Saimiri boliviensis. The sequence continues at coordinate 38,647,407 of NC_133465.1, forward strand.
TAAACTATTTCTCAGGTTTTTTTTCAATTATGATACACAGATTTTGAGAATGTAAATATAAAAAGTGCTAACCTTTGGGTAACTGAAAGATCAAACTATCAAGGCATAAGAAAGATGATGTTCATTTTGAATCTATGATTTTAATAAAATGTATTATTTATGTATGTATTTAATAGCATGCATTGAGTATATTGTCTACAGCTAGAAACTTTGTTAAGCCTTTTACAGGTAACATCTTATCTGGTTTACAAATGAACATCCTTGTACTTTTGACCTGAAGAATCAGGCTTTAAGAGGTAAATAACTTGTCAAGGTCATACCAGCTAGTAAGAGTACAATTAGCACTAGGATTCTGATGTGTCTCAGTCTATTATAGAAATTGGGTTCATTTTCACTATGATATAGTGTTGCCCATTTGCTACACATGAAATTTTGAAAAACTTTATTATACTCTCTGTAATTCTGTTTTCTCACTTTTAGTTGGCATTAATATTATTTACCTTACCGGTTCTTTATGATAATTAAATGAAAATACATGGAAATATCTAAATATAGAAATCAGCATACAATAGAAACTCAATATCTGTACCTATTTCTAGCCTAAGCACTTACATAGTATTCATGTTATATAGAACTTCTTTGGATTGCAAAGCAGCTAATTACTGCATAAAATTTGTTTTATATTTCCACTGCCATTAGACCAAAGAATTATTTACAGACATTAGAAAGATAGCATCAGGGGATCTGTCTAGAATAGAATGAATATACGCATTGCTATCAAGTGTCCACTGTGAGGAGGCAGTTGTTTTGAACAGGCACCAGGTGGACAAACAGCATGTGTCAACCTGCCATTAAACCTCAGACTTTATCAACTGGAAACCAGAGTGTGGAAAGAGGGATTATACTGTATGATTCAGCCAGTGTATGATAAGGCATAAACACTATGGCACGAGCCAAAGCAAACAAACAAGTCTGTGAATATTGCAAATGAAATGGTTGTCTCATTATACTGAGATTCATCTTGTGTTCAGCTCATGCAAATAAAGTCAGTTTATTCCTAACTCTTCCGCAAAAAAAATATATATATATATATATATATATATACAGAAGTATCAGAATGCTCTATAAACCAAATGTGAGATGCAGGTGCTTAAAGGGACATTTTCTAAGTTAATACAAAGGTTTTATTAAACCTTTATATTAATGTAAATATATAAACCTTATGCATTAATAAATATATATAATTTTAAAAGACTTTTTCCCCATTACAAATAGTACGTAATGATAATTTAATATGCTTTGGTTTTGTTTTGTCTTAAGACAAAAAATATCGTATTTCTACTTTAGGAATAAGTAATATTAATTACTCAATAGGCACAATTAATATAACATAGACTTTAGTTTGGGGGTTGGCAAATTATGCCCTGCTGGTCAAATCTTTCCTGTTGCCTTATTTTGTAAAAATATTGGGACACAGACAGCTCTTTTTTTTTCACATTATGTACAGCTTCTTTCATGCTGTAATGCAGTTGAGTAGTTGCAACAGAGACCATATGCCTATCAAGCCTAAAATATTTCTTCTCTGACCCTTTACATGAAATGTTTATATAGCCTTTCATTTGGTTCAATAATACAGTCTTTTCTTTTTAATATCACTTCTTCACCTTCTTATTGGAAAGAGAGAATTCTAGAAGTTACTTGAAGAAAAAAACTTCATGATCAATAGAGAAAGGAGAAATACTCAAGGAGTAAGAGGGAGGTAAATAAATGATCTAGACATTAGCTTCTTCCCAGAATTGTATGGCCTTTAAAATCATTTGCAGGAAACCTACTGTTTGCAATCAACCTGGAGAAGAATTTAGTTTTAGAAACCTACTGTTTCTAAGAAACCTTAGAAACCAAGGGTTTACAATCTATCTGAAGATAAATTTAGTAGAAGCAATGAAAAGAGGACATCTCTGAACAGGATATCAGGACTGAGGTCATTCTGTTCAACTTAACAAACATGGTTCAATTTGTTCAGCTGACCAAGAAGCAGAGATACAGGCTAAAAAAATCACAGTGTTATAATGTTAGCATAGATTGGACAAAATTAAGGCAAAGGTTTATCCAGGTTTCCAAAATCAAACATACCAGCCTCAACTCTAGCATTATGCATGATTTTTAACAATGATAGGTTGTGTGCTTGTTTTTAATGCAAGCAATATTGAGAGTTATTTCAAACTTCTCACAAAAAGATAACTTTATTGAACCTCATTAGTTTCTCTCCATAAAGGAAATTGCTAAATCTGAAGACTGAAAGTAATCTAGAGAGTAAGCCACATGGCCTTCAGCTAAGAGATGATTATTACATGTTCTTGCATTGTCCTATAACATTTTGCTGTGTCCAGAGTATTTGACAACATTCCTTCTTGTTTTCTTTCTTTTTTCTTTTCTTTTTTTTTTTTATTTTTATTTTATTTATTTATTTTTTTTTTTGATGGAGCTTTGCTCTTGTTGCCCAGGCTGGAATGCAATGGCGCAATCTTGGCTCACTGCAACCTCCGCCTCTCAGGTTCAAGTGACTCTCCTGCCTCAGCCTTTTCAGTAGCTGAGATTACAGATGCCCACCACCACACCCAGGTAATTTTTTGTATTTTTAGTAGAGACAGGGTTTCACATGTTAGCTAGGCTAGTCTCAAACTCCTGACCTCAGGTGATCTGCCCACCTTGGCCTTCCAAAGTGCTGGGATTATAGGCGTGAGCCACCAAGCCCACCCTCCTTGTTTTCAATATTAAACATCTAAACTGCACCTACACTATTTTTGTTTACAAAAATCTTAAAGTTTTATAACAAGAAACTCAAGTTTCATCTTAATACAAGAGTACTTGAAAAAGAAGTAGAAGAAAAGCTTAGATCAAGGGTCAGTAGATGAGAACCGACTGGCCAAATTTTACCCACTTTCTGGTTCTAAAAGTCTTACAAACCATAAATGACTTTTAAATAATTGCGAAAAAATTAAGAAACACAGCAATATTTCATGGCACATTAACATTTTATATATTCCAATGTCAGAATCCATAAACAAAATTTTACTGGAACACAGTTATACCCATTTATTTAGGTATCTATGGCTGTTTTTGAGCTACCATACCAGAGTTGAGTAGATGTGGCAGAAATGTATGGATCACAAATCTGAAAACATTTATTATCTGGTTTTTTAAAGAAAATATTTGCTAGCCTTTGGCATACTGTTTTATCTTATTTATGGTAAATCTTTTAGGTCTAGCGTCTAAAACAACTTCAACAGTTATTTTACATTTTTATTTTTGATCAATAAGTGTCATTTACTTCCTAGGGAGTATGCACTAGAGGGAGGGAAATAAATGATCTAGACACCAGACACAAAACTGTTTCAGGAACTAGGTTTAAAAATCTATTTTCAATTATTTAGCAAACATGCATCCATTTACTTAGAAAACTTTAGTGGAATACTTAATCTAAACTACTTATATTAGTAATAAAATACAGTGACCCTGAGTGACCCTGAAATATGCACACAATTATGTATGTTTGTATATATTTTTCTTTACCTCTGTGGCCAAACATGGTGTCTGGCAAGTGTTAAGTGCTTAATAAATGTTGATGTGACTAAACAACCATGTGGCTTTCTTCCCAGAAAAATACATAGTCCAGTAAAAGAAACAAGTAAAAAACAGATTTGTCCTATGGACTATGAAAAAGATGTAAATAACTCCTCTGTGATAATAGAGAAGGGAGGTTTCACAAATGTGGCATTTAAGAGGAATCTTATAGAGCAATTTATACATATATATATATAGACCCTCTACTCAATTCTTATCACTGTGTGGAAGATGATATAACTGGTTTGCCATTAGTAAGTGCTAAGATGTAGAATCTAGAAAGACTCATCAGGAAAGAGGACTGGCAACCAGATATAGGAGCAAATAAATTAGCTGTCAGTAATTGGTTATTTGTGTTGATGAGGATATTGTGGCAAGCAGAGAATCATCAGGTGTAACTGGACTTAAGACAATCCAAGTAACCGAGAAATCTAGCAGCAGCAAAGCAAGGGACAGAGTCTCAGCAAAGGAGCCTGAATTCCTGAGATGGGTCTCTCCAATCCAGCCAATGAACCAGAACTTGACGTCTGGTGATGCTGATGATAAATGAGAGATGGCAGTGTAAGCAGGCAGGAGATATCTGGGAAGGTCAGGGAGCATAAACTGCAAGTGCAGGGAGCATGGTAATGAAGAGTTCTGGGATAGATAAGTCTGGAATCAGGGAGACAGGCAGCTGGAAGATAGAAAGGGTCAGAAAAGTTAATCCATAGGAAATGAAGTTCTTGTCATTAGGTTATGACTAGGGCAGTATTTTAGCCCCCAAAAGACACAGGAGAGTAAGACATCATATCCAACTAAGAGGAACATGTCATTTGTTGTAAGTAGATTAATAATCTCTTTCTCTCTCTCTCTCTCTCTCTCTCTCTCTCTCTCTCTCTCACACACACACACACACACACACACACACACACACACAGAGCTTAGCTATTAAAACTAAAGTGGTTGGCAGTTGTTTGTCCAAAGAATTAAGGCAAGTGCATGACTAGAGGCATATTATAAGCCATTATTATATATCTGAGGGGCAAAATAAGTCAGAGTGCCACACGGAGAAAAATCTGATGTGACACTAACTCATAAGTTATTGCCCAGTCTTTGTGCTTGATCATGAATAGTGTAGATTCCTATTATTGGACTTAGATCACATTTAAAATGCAAGTGGTTTGATTGAGAAGACTGGCAGAAAATTGGCACAAAAAGCCAAGGCAGATTTCAGAACATACAAACCAAAAGAAGAAAACAACGTTCAGTAAATATTGACAATGAAGCACCGCAAAAGCCCATATAAGATTGCAATGTGATGCAGTTATCAACCAATACCACCATGAGCTGGTTTACCCAATGAAGCTTTGCCATATTTACTTATTTCTCTTTCAAATTATTTAGTAAATTGACAAATACTAGTAAAAGAGACACAATATCTTTGAAATTTGAAATGAAATCCTTTTAATAAATAATGAAAGGGTGGTTAACGGTTCAGTTAGGTGCTTTTTTGCCCAGTGGAAAATAATTTACTGAAAGTTAAAAAGCAAAAGGAAATGGATATTCAAAACTGTTTCACAGGCTTTCCCTTGATCCTCTCAAATTCCAACAAGTTTACCAATAACCTGGATAAAGAACTAGAACATGTGTATATTTAAGATTTTAATATACTCAAAAGCTGATTGAGAAAGTTGTCGCAAATAAAGAAAGGGTTAAAATAAAAATAATAATAATATATGGTATTGAATAATGGGCTATAATGACACTCAACATTAGTGTATGTGAAAAAGATTTGGGACTTTTAGGCAACCATAAGTTGAATACAAGTTGACAATATGATGTGGCAGCTAAAAAATTTAAGACAATTTTAGCCTGTAGAAATAAGAATGTGGGGTCCTTATTAATGGAGACAATAAGCTCACTATGGTACTAGGCATCTTAGCCCAAGAAGAAAACAGTCAAAACTAGAGCTCTGTATAACAGAGCTAAAAAGAGGACTGAACAGTTTTAAAACATGCATATGAAATATAAGTTGTTTACAGACCTGGTGTTCTGCTCTTCCTGGAAGATCTCATTCCTGATTCCATGCGTTAATGGGGCTATCAAGTATACAGTCTCATACCCGTGCTCACAAACTCTTCCTTATTTATCAATTTATTCATTTCTCTTCTTGGATGCTAAAAGACATAAAACTACTTGTTTCTCTACTGAATTTCACTAAAAGTATTCTTGGTGGAGTGTTTGACGCAGGCTTCTCCTCTTTGGTAGTAAATTTGCTTCAGAATGTAGACAGAAGTGTTTAAGCAACATACTGCTTCCCTCCTGATATTTGTTTCATTAAGTCAGATCTACTTTGGACTTCCTAAACCAGTTATTTGGCTAAATTATGTGAGTCAGTGTGTTTTAAATTGTTTTGCAATCACCTGTTTTGAAAGCTTTGCCAAAATACACTATCCTTTTATAATGAATTTTGAGAAAAGAAGGTAGGAAGAAGAGGTATAGAAAAGAAGCTTACTTGTCTTGAACTAGCGTGAGCTGGCACAAGTTTGGCATTATCTTTTTTTTTTTTTCCTTAATTGAAAGTATTTACTTAGTATTGATGGTTCTATCACAGGAGAGGTATTTATCTTTGCATAGAAGACACAAATCTTGAATTTTTTTTTTTTTTTTTTTTGAGATGAAGTCTCGTTCTGTCATCAGTCTGGGAGTGCAGTGGCATGATCTCAGCTCACTGCAACCTCTACCTCCTGGGGCTCTAAGAAACAGATCATCATCCACAATTCCCCTGCTTCCTGCCACAGTGATTGTGTAAGCACAGTTACTGTTATAGCCTCTATCACCCAGGATCCTGAGTGGCTAATGATAAGCAGAGTCCCCTTGTCAACCTCCACTGGCTATGTAGGATGAGCGGAGTTCACAGCTATTGTTTCAGGGCTGACACAAATGTAGAAATGGAACCATGAGATATTAGAACATATTAACCCTAAAGATTTCAAAAAAGGGTCCTAGAGTTTTAGAGCTCTTAGTTGAGCCTTAACAACTTAGTAGGAATAAGGTGAATGGAAAATTATTATAGCATCAAATAGGCCATACAGAAAACAGAGAGAATGATGTGTTAGGAAAACTGTGGAGCATGGTTCATCATGACTGGAGATCAGTAAAGTACCCATAAGTAATTTTGGAAAAGTATGTAAAGATCAATTCATAGTGGACCTTTTTTTGGCAGACTTATTTATAGTTATTTGCTTTCGTAGAGAGATTTAAGTTTTTATTAAGTGCTTGAAGCTTACAAAAACATCTAAGGCAGAAGATGATAAACATGATAAACCTTGAAGCATACAAAGACATCTAAAGCAAACTATGATAAACCTGAGAAACAGCTTAAAAATAAATTTAAAATACACACAAAGCTCCCTGCATGTAAAATTATTCATTCACCTTCTTTACATCCCCACAGGTAATCGTTATCCCAAATATTACTCTATGAGCAGCGTAATCTTAAACAATATATATTATTATTTTATTTACTTGTAGGTGGTATATAATAACATACTGTATGTATTATTTTTGGAATTACTCTATTTTTAAAATTAGTCTGTTTTTAGCTAAGCACAAGATGCTCATTTAAAATGCTGCATAAAAATGTGGTATATGTCCACTATGGAATACTATTCAGCCTTACAGAAGAAGAAAACTCTGTCACTTGCAACTACTTGGATGAACCTTGAAGACATTATGCTAAGTGACAAATACCATATGAACTTACTTATATGTGGAATCTAAAAAGTCAAGTCATTGACACAGAGTGTGGAATGGTGATTACCAGAGGCTGGGGAGGTGGAGGAGATTGGGGTGATGTTGGTCTAAGGATATAAAATTTCACTTAGCCAGGAAGAAATTAGTTCAAGAGATGTGTTGTACGACATAGTGACTATAGTTAATAACAATGTATTTTACACTTGAAAATTGCTACCAGAGTATATTTTAAGTGTCCTCACCACAAGTATATGAGATAATGCGTGTTAATTAGCTTGGATTAGACATTCTGCAATGTACACATATTTTAAAATATGTTGTATACCATAAATATATATAATTTTCATTTGTTACTTAAGAAATGAAAATGAAATACTGTATAGTACTCAGTTATTTGAATACAATAATTCTTCTCTTTTTTGCCCTACAATATGGCATGTAGGTCATACACTATTTCTCACTATTATAAACATTGATACACCAAACGTTTTATAAATATCTCTTGCTACACATATATGCAAGAGATTATCTGGAATGTATTCCTGAGTGTGGAATCACTGAGTCTAAGGATATGCAAATATTGAATTTAACTAGATACTGCTAAAGGAAGAGAAGAACTTAGACTTATCCCACCAGCCAAAGAAAACTATGGAAGGATAATTACACAAGGCCATCAACATGATCAGATTTTGTTCTAGAAATCTGTAGCAGAATATGCAGACTAATTAGACTTGGGCAAAAATGTATGAAGATGTGAACTAAGGCAGGGCTCAAAGGAGTAGAAAAAAATAGGAAAATCACAAGACATTAGGTAGCTAAATGAGGAAGAGAGAAATAATACATTCAGTTTACATATTTATTAGCAGGCCTGTACTCTATTCCTCCTCCCATTTCTGAGTTTCTTCATACACTTGGGTAAATTATTATTTTTCTTCACAATTTTTTTAGTTGAAGGCAGAGAACCATTTTGTATTGCTAACCCCACTGTGCATAAGACATCTTTTTAGGATATTTGTGAAAACATATTATAATGTTAGAGTTACTCTTTTAGAGTCAGATTATGATTATCATTATTAGTGAGACAGGGTCTCACTCTGTCGCCCAGGCTGGAGTGCAGTGGCACAATCTGGGTTCACTGCTACCTCCACCTCCCCAGGCTCAAGTGATCCTCCCACCTCAGCTTCCCAAGTAGCTGGAACTACAGGTATATGCCACCAAACTCGGCTATTTTTGTTTTGGATTTTTGGGAGAGATAGGGTTTCACCATGTTGCCTAGGCTGGTCTCCAATTTCTAAGCTCAGCAGATTCACCTGCTCTGGGATTACAGGCATGAGCCAATGCACTCAATCCTAAATTTAAATCTACATATAGTGTGTGACTTTTCCTTCCTCTGTTTCTTTTTCTGTTCAACAGAAATAATAATAATACCTACTTCATTGGATTGTCATTAATACTAATTGAGATATACATATGTAACATATAAGGAACATATAGAAACTACTGTGGCATATAGAAGTTACTGACAAGGATTAGCTATTGTTATTATTTTAATTCATGAATCAAACCTGAAAGTAGGTGGTAGCATCCCCTAGTAAGGTTATTGAGATCTAGAAAATTTTATTAAACTTGCCAAAAGTTCAATTAGAAATCAGGAGATTTAGGATTTGAAAATGATGTTGTTTCCACTAAGGCACATTGCCTATAGTTTCTTCCCTATTTAGTGGGTCACCATTCCTCTTTTTTTCCCCCACAGGAATCAAGTAGATTGATTATATAGGACAAATTTTTTTTTAATTGAATGATTTGCTCTTATTTTCTTCTTCATTTCACTATTACTCTGTAGTTTTATTATTTATTATTCTTCAGAATATAATTTATATTTTTTTCACTTTTGAAGAAGGCAATTTAGATTTTATAGCTTTTATATGACGTTCTTAGGATAAAGTCTGGACATGCACGGATTCTCAAATATTAACACTTTCACATAAAGGGAAAATAAGTTATTGTTTGCCATAGTGTAAATGGAGAGTTAGAGGACACAGAAGCTGTGCACTAATATGAATTTATACTTTCTGAAAATCAATTTGAAAGTGAAAATATAGAATATGCTTAGCAAAAATTTACAAAGAAAAACACACATATTTTTGATTATGTTAATAAGATAAAAGAGTTAATTGTGTCAGTGACTTGGAAAAATGGGTAGAAATAAGGATTAATTGAACACTTTTATTTATAAGTCAAAAAACCCAAAATATATCCCCATGTACTTATGATTTTTTTCTGTCTAATGTGCTTTAGGGAATCACCAACAATTTTATTTGTAACTGTTTACTTTAAAATTTTAAAAATTAGTGGTAAAACACATATTGGGTTTCTTTCATGGGTGCAGCTTTCAAGGTAAAGGATGTCTTTACATTAGCTAAATGTAAGGCTTATTGTCGATGTAACATGAGGAAACTGAGGCAAGTATGAGAAAATGAGAAGCCAATTCATTTAGCTCTCAGGCGACTTTCTGTGGTCCAGGAAAGGGCTGGAGAAGTCGCGCCCTGGCTCCCTGTTCTGTATTGCCTTCCTACTCAGGACCTAGCATACCTTCCCAGGTGTCAGTTATGGGAATTAATGAAAAGCCCTCCTGCCCTAATCAGACTCCTTCCTTAGCCTGTAACCTGGATGGGCACCCATTCTCTCACCTTTTCACCCCTCTCCCATCCAGGGGTTGTAAAATAAGCTTTTAAAACCCTAAAACTTACCTTAAGCTAGTCCATTTCAGTGTTCTGACCTCATCAGCTAACTGATCTTCTCTCACACAAATCTCTCACTCACCTAGGATCCTCTCATCTACGAAAGTTTCATCTATTCTTTATTAAAAATCCTTCAGTCAGCCTCCATCCTACTTCTCCACTCAACCCGGCTACTCTGCTTCCTCTTCTGCTCCACTCTCCCTCCCCAACCCATTCCTGTCCTAAACTCATAAATACACTTACTAAACCTCAGGAGGGCTTAATTATTCTTCCTCCCAATAACAGTTGGCCTCTCCCTAGCTTCCTCTCTACCAGCCGTAGAAGTAGGGAGTGGCGCTCTAAGTTACAGCATCACTTCAGCCCCTCAACTGGAAGACAAACTCCGGGTAGCCATTAAAACATCAGCCGCCTCTCCGACATTCCTCCAACAACAAATAACGTTACTGGCTCAGGTAACTCTCCAAAATTGGCGGGCCCTAAACCTGTTAACAGCAAATAAAAGGAAGTACCTACTTATTTCTCCAGAAACAATGTTGTTATTACATTAATAAAAGTGGTCTAGGGGAGGAGAATGTCAACACTCTCTATCGTCTTCAAGAAGAGCTCCAAAGAAGACAAGCATACCAGCCTCTTGTCTTAACTGGTGGCAGTCCCCCATACTTACCTGGCTAGCCCCTATCATCACTCCCATTATGGTAATTTGGCTTTTGCTAATGCTAGCCCCTTTCTTTCTCAGGTTTTTACAAGCTCGCATGAGGGAAATTTCCAGGGTAGCTGTAAATCAAATGCTGCTTCACCCCTATGTGCCACTCACAACCGAGGCACCAAGCCAACTGACCCTCCCCACTCTGCCCCTGTTCAGCAGGAAGTAGCCAGAAAGAAGTGGTGTCCTGTATCATGAAAAAGGTCGGAATGTAAGGCCGGCTGCCTCGCAGAGGGTTAAACAAACAAAATCCATCTCTTTCCACGTCTGATAACTATGTCAGCACCCGAGCTCGCTATCTGGTCTTGCCGCAGGGCTTCTCTGCACCCGCGTCTGCCTACCAGACCCAAGCCCACATTCAGCACTAAATTATGCATTCAACCCCCAGCCCGCTGTTGATAAACCCTATAGGAAAATTTTTTCTAAAGAAGCCCCATCAGACCCTGCCTGGTAGCAGTCTGCTCTGTCTGCCCCAGAAAGGCCCGCATACCCATAACCACTAGCTCCAAGCATTTCCTGCTTCTTAATAGCCAATAAGATTGCCTTCACTTTGTTTCTCCAACAGCCAATCAAGGCCCACTTACACAAAGTCCTGCCCACCTACCAATGGCAACTAGTTTCAGGAACTTCCTACTTCCTGACAGCCAATAAAATTGCCTTTGCTTTGTTTCCCAAATAGCCAATCAATCACCTTCCATCCCCATAAAACCCCATGACCTAAGCAGCTGGGCGCCACTTCTCTGGCCCCTTCCTGGATCACAGAACCTTGCCCGAGAGCTAAATAAATTCGCTTCTCATTTTCTCATACTTGCCTCAGTTTCCTCATTTTACATCGGCAATAAACCTTACACTAATATTGACAGCAATACTGGGCAATGCCTGGAGTCAGTTTTGGTTGTCACAGTTACAGGAAGGCATTACTGGCATCCAGTGAGTAGAGGCCAGAGAGGCCATTAAACATCCTAGAATGGACATGAAACTCCTCCCAGCAAAGAATTATCCATGCCAATGTTTCAATGATTTGGCAATTAAGAAAACCTCTCCTGTATTTATGGCAGGTTAAACTTTCGTATCACCCTAACTTTTTATCACAAAGCTGTTTATCATGGAATTATCTTGAATTTTTTGACTTTCAATGTCAGCCTGATCTCAAAGTAGAACACGTTAACAGGACAATTTTTGGAGGCCAGGTGTTAAAATAACACTGTTTAAAAAAATAATAAACAAGGTTACCGCTACTCAGTTACAATTTGATCACTAATAAATACTCATTGCTCATAATGTCCCATTGACATTAAAGCATGATATGATAAATGATCACATAGTTAATTATTTTGCTACAGCTTCAACATTTAAACATATAGTTTTGGAAGCAATTAATCCAAAGTGGATTAGTGTTTATGCAGGATTGTGATAAATAAAATGTCAACAATGGCACAGAAATCTAGCTGCTCTCAGCATACGTAGCATGAATATCCTACACATAGATATACTGTGTTCTTTACATTTCTCATTTTTGTCATTGTCACCAACATTACAAAGAACAATGAGCATTGTTTAGACAAAAAATAAATCTACCTTATTTTTTCCCTAACCCACCGAACTGAAATTGATGTCTCCTGTATTTTCAAAGTAATGTTTTTATGACTCCTTATGAAAAAGCCTAATACCCGGATCATGATATATATGTCTATATCATGTGTATCATGGAGTACATCTCATTTACACCTGACTATTTCTCACTGAATTACTGCATTGGGTCTTTCCTCCTTCCAAAACATTGTCCACATCGTCAGTTATCATAAATACAAACACAAAGCTCTCAGCATGCTAGTCACATATTTTAAAACTGCAAATTTCATCCCCTTGCCAGTAGAACAAATGCTTAGTGAAGCACATAAAAATATTTTCTTTTGAGTAACAATTTAACTATCTAGTTTTATCCCTAATTAGTTTCCTTACCTTTTAACTGGATTTTCAAGAGTTTTCATTCTTGGACAAATCAGGCTACTTTTTTTTAAATATACATACTATTTTCTCGTACTCGATGGCTTTTGTGCACTCACTCTCTAAGTAATTTACTTTTCAAGGCCCAGCTCAAATAACATCTTCTTTGGGCATCCTGCCTCTAGTTCACATGATGGCTACATTTTGTTCCTTTCTGTTTCACAAGTTCTTAGCCACTCTGTTTCTTATATAGTCTTCTTTCTTTTTCTCTATTTCTATGGTTTTCTATGTTTTGGGATAACTTAATAAATACTTATAAGCAGTTTATTTCATCTTTTTCCATGATTAACTTTCATCAAAGCATCTACCATTTGGGAAGAAATAGTGTCACACTATTTATGAATATGACATTGGTGTGGTCATTGAAAGATAAAGGATCCAGGTAACACAGGACAGATTATATTCCATCTGGTCCCTGGCTCACCAATTGGGTACTATTTGATGGAAATAATATCTAATCATAAAGTCACAATTTTAATTTGCGGAGCAGACTGTCACATTCTTTTATTCTCAGTATATGTTATACAATAATGTTGATGAATTAACAAATTGCGTTTGATGAATTTTCAGCTAATGGTAAGGGTTATTGTAAATGATTTTAAATGTAAGGTGGTTATTATTACTCCAAAAGTGTTTTGGAGTTAACATTAAGTGCATATTGATAGAAAGGGAACATGCATTTTACCATTTAATATATTTCTAATACCAACTAGAAGTGGCATAAAATAAGGTATCAATATTGAATAAATGTTCTAGCAACATAAATTATAAATTTTAAGTGACTTGCATAAAATATGCATAAAACATGGTGCTTATTAGTAGTCTTACACAGTTTCCTTTCTAAGAAGCCATTAATATTTTGATGACCTTAGGTATACAGTAATAAGCTTCAGAGAGAGCCATCCATTAAGCCATTCTACATTTAACTAACAGAGTAAATTCCATAATTAGAGTTGCTCCCGCATACACAAATATGGCCTGAAGAAAATTTTAGGTGAAAAAGTATTCTGTGAAATCTAGGGGAACCTCAAAGTGATGTAAAAAACCCTTTAGTTTCTTATGCTTTGTCTCCTGCTTTATCACTATCATTGGCTCAATATCTAAAGTTAATGAAATAATCTACACAACAAACCCCCGCATCACAGGTTTACTTACATAACACATCTGCGCACGTAGCCCTGAACTTAAAATAAAAGTTAAAATAAAATAAATAAACTTTTCAACTTTTTCCTTTCCTTTTCCCTATTCTGGTCTATACAAAATGATTTTTTTTCACTGATATCACAAAGGAAATTCTCTGAGAATTACAGTTAATCAGACATAAGTTTAGAATTCCAGCTCCCCTAAATCTTGCTAGGGATGTGATTTCAGCAAATTACAAAACCTTACTAAAACCCAGTTTTCCTAGCTATAAAATGGGAATACAACAGTAATTGCACCAAGGGACTGCCATAAGCATTGAGTGGAAGGTGCCTAGAATTCTCTTCTTATAGTCATTGTTCAATAAATAAATTATTGTTATCGTCTTGCTTTCTCTTCCTTCTTGTTTCTTGTAGTCTAAATCAAACCTCGTGGAAAGTAGGTTTCATCAATTTTTTGGTTGATGTTTTCTGTTATAACAAGTTGAGATGAATTTTATAATTCTAGTATTTTGTTTATATATAAGACACAGATTTTTTTGTTTAAGCAATATTACTTAATAGCTACTCTCTAGAGCTGCAATGTCTAATACAGGCGTCCCCAAACTTTTTACACAGGGGGCCAGTTCGCTATCCCTCAGACCGTTGGAGGGCTGCCACATACTGTGCTCCTCTCACTGACCACCAATGAGAGGTGCCCCTTCCTGAAGTGCGGCGGGGGGCCGGATAAATGGCCTCAGGGGGCCACATGCAGCCTGTGGGCAGGCTGTAGTTTGGGGACGCCTTGTCTGATACATTAGCTCCTAGGCAGAGGTGGTACTAAGCATGCAAAATGTGGGTAGTCTAAATTGAAACGTGCTGTGAGTGTATAAGATACACCAGATTTTAAAGACTTATCATGAAAAATATAAAATATCTCATTTTTAAATTATTTATATGATAAAATGATATTTTAGACATATTGAGTTAAATAAAATATATTATTAAAATTAATTTAGTGAGTATCACTTACCTGTTTAAATTGTGTTTTCTGGAAAACAAAAACTGCATATGTGACTTTCATTATATTTCTTCTGGGCGGCTCTAGGGTACTCTGACATAACGATACTCTCTGAAAGACAGATTAGAAGATATAATGCCATTTTATGTTTGGCTGGAAGGAATCTAAGAGCTCAACCACTCCAACAACCCATTTTTTATTAACAGGAAGTTAAATCTAAAGACTTAAGTAGATTTAGATACATTGTTTTCCTTTGGCCCCAGTACATAGTCTGTGTATACTCATAGTAACTCATGCCAGGAGATATGCAATGTTTATTGTAACAATGAACAAAGGGTTCATGTTTGGACTGCCTTATTTTTTCATTGTAAATGCCCCAACATCTCTACATTTACTAATGTTTACCGTCTGAATCAATCAGAATCCATTCAAAAAACTGAGCCACTCTATCTATTGTGGTAGTTAACGATTTGCTGTAGGATGTGACCTACACAAATGAGAGAGGAACTGGAAAGGCAAAATCTAGAAGGATGGTGGCAGGACTAAAAATATAGCCAATAACTAACTAGTCAGCTGGAAATGCTATGGCAAGGATACCACAGAAGCCAAGACAATGAGGTTAAATAAATAGAAGGCTTAGGGAAAGGTCACAAAGTATCTGGGAACCCAATGCCTTTGGTGACTTTGGGGCCACTGTTGAACCACCAGGTTAGCAATTAGAAAGATGAGCTGAATACAAAAGAGAGAAGTAGGGCATGCATGGTTTTCCAGGCATCATGCATCTGTCATCCTGTCTAACCACAATATGCCTCTGAAGTTAGAAGTTTTTGCTTCACATTGCCTTCTTAATTTGGCACAAATTACTTTTACTCAACTCTAGTGTGGTCCTATACAAAGAAGAAAAATCTAGCATGCAAGGTTTTTAGCCATAGCCATGTTGATATAACACAACCCAGTATATTATCTATTGATTGTGTTTAGTTAAAGATAATAAAATTGTGATCTTTCATTTTTTTTTTTTTTTTTGAGACGGAGTTTCGCTCTTGTTACCCAGGCTAGAGTGCAATGGCACAATCTCGGCTCACCGCAACCTCCGCCTCCTGGGTTCAGGCAATTCTCCTGCCTCAGTCTCCTGAGTAGCTGGAATTACAGACACGCGCCACCATGCCCAGCTAATTTTTTGTATTTTTAGTAGACGGGGTTTCACCATGTTGGCCAGTATGATCTCGATCTCTTGACCTCGTGATCCACCCGCCTCGGCCTCCTAAAGTGCTCGGATTACAGGCTTGAGCCACCGCGCCCGGCCCGTGGTCTTTCAGATTTATAAGTCTATATTTCAATACTGTATTCCCTTATGAATTTATTACCCAAAATGCTGTTTTTAATAGAATAACTTTCCTCATTTGCTACACTGTTTTGGTTATCCAGAGATATTTGTGTAATCCTTGTTAGTTATAAATTTGTGGGGTAACAAATGGTTGTCTTAACAACATTCAATGGTGTCTGATGAGGGATGAATTGTTCTTCTCTCTTGTTTTTATCTCTTCTATGCCCTCCTTTTTCTCCTTTTCATAGAATGAAGGCTACCATTTGAGCTCCTGGACATTTTTATGTTTTCTTTTTAAATGAATTACAATCTTTTTGAAAATAATGCCTTGATTGTTTCCATTTTTCCGGTAATTCACCTTCACTATTTTTGTCCTTCATCTTCAACTTGTGCTTTTTGCTAGTTGTTCTCAAGTTTGTCCTCCTTCATTACCACTCTTCATATGGTTTTTTCCCACAGGGGTGACTGATTGTTGGCTTATAATGACATTTCCTTTCTTACTTCCTTTACTTCAACCCTGGTATTACATAGTTGGTATAGTGCAGAACCTGTCTCTATCTTGCCCTATCTACCTTTCTCTGAGATTCCTGGTAAAGTATTTTTTTTATCAGATTTTGCTGAAAATATCATTCATATTTTTTTAGTATTTTATTGGTCCTGTATGTTTTATAAAGAAATTTTATAAAAATCTACCTTGCCACCATGTTCTTTCTATTGGAATTTCCACTACAATTTTTGAAGAGCTTTAACTATAAGGAATTTGTTTATTAAACTTACCATAAATCTATGTCTTTGAAGCTTTCATTGAAGATAATCAGCCTTGATTTTCTACTTCTATATCCTTAATAAAATAATGTTTAATTCCTTTTGTGGAAGATGCATCTTAAAAGTCCACCCCAAAGAATAACCATTTCCCTACTGAGTCTTTTCTTCAGTTTCAACATTCTCTCATTTTCTCTACACATCCTTTACATATTCAACAAAAGAGTTATGAACTAATCTGCATGTCTACATTTGGAGCTCTACAAGAACAAGGCTGACATGGAGAATTTATTTTAGATAAATTAACTGGGTATAGCAAAAACCTGTCTCTACAAAATATAGATAAATTAACTGCAGGTATGGTGGACCTGCAGTCCCAGCTATTAGAAAAGCTGAAGTGGGATGATGGCTTGAGCCCAGGAGGTCAAGGCTGCAGTGACCTGTGAGTGTGCCATTGTACTCCAGCCTGGGAAACAGGAAGATCCAGTCTCAAAAACAAAAAGAGAGAGAAAAGTACAAAATGCTTGCATTATTAGCAGTCACATTATTTTTAACACAGTATACTGGAGAAGGATATTTTTTCTCCTCTAATTAAATATATAGTTTTATGACATCTTAATAAGAATTATCTCACCTACTTAATCATATCCAATAATGAGTAATTCATTAGTCACTGCTAGAAAACCCTTTCAGTTATGTTTAAAGCAGAAGAGGAGGTTTGCATTACAGACACAGAGAAGGTATCCATGGCTGGTGTACATGCCACCTTTTGCATATTCTTGGGTTCATCAATCCCTTCCTACTGTTCCTAACATCTAGATCCTTTCTACTACAAGTGTGGTCTCAAGCTCAGTAACATTTGCAGCACCTGGGAACTTACTAGAAATGCAGCATCTCAGTTCCCATGTTAGACCAATAAAACCAGAATATGCATTTTAAAAAAATTCCAGGGATTTTAGGAACATTTCATATTTATTGAAAATGATTCACCAGATCATTGGGGAACCAGTCACAGTTGCTTACAAGTAGTCTTTACAAATTCTTATCATCGTTTTTGAAATTGCTATCTTAATTCAATCACTTTGCTTAACATTTACATTTTAGGAAAACTTTCATTCAAATAATAAAATATTTCCTTAGATATGATAAAGTATTAAATTCTCAACATTCACATAGACTTCTAGGTGCCTTTTCTTCAGTAGAGACTCAGGCCTAGAAAGTGCACACACAGAGAGAAAGAGAGTGTCTAGATGGTCCACGACTTAGGTTTTAGGGTTATTACAGAGAAATTGGATAGAGGAAATCCATCCGCACATACAGCTACAATCTCAGAAAGGCCTCTGGATCTAAGAATTGTGATGCTTTATAAGAATTGTAATGCTATATATACAGATGCTGAAAGCACTGTAATTCCCTTTTGTTTCTGTTATTCCTTGGATGTATTCCTCATCTTTCCTTTCATTCACAAAGTAGCCTTTGGGTTTGTCTTCAGAGACAGTAAAGAAAATAGGATCTAAAGATACTACATGTGGTTTCAGAGCCAGTTTTGAAGAAATAGAATCTCAGGAGCCACAGACTAAGGGGCAAACAATTGAGAGTCCTTACTACCTGCAGCAACAGAATAAAACAAACTGATAAGTAGCCCTAAGCTTTAATGACACAACAGGTAATATGTGATTCTTACAAGCATACGTTTGGCCCTAAATACATTTTCAAATATTATTTTTGAAAGAAAGTTTACTGCACTGTCTGATACATTATGTTATGTTCGACATGTTTAATGCCAATTGGAATGAGAAAGTAGGTGATGATGGAGAAGCTTGCAGAGAAGAAAGCAGCTTAACTTGGCTAGTCTATAATCAATTGAAGAGAAAATAAATGAAAGATACTCAGAGTCACATTATGATGAATGTTATCTCTGGCAATAAGAATTATTTACAAAACCCTTTGACAATTTTGGGAATCAATTCACCTGAATCCTAATACATTATAGACAATACATTCAAATTTATACCATTTTTGGACTTCAAAGCTTATTTAAAATAAACAATAATTGCTTTTAATGACAAAGTGCATTTCACTGATAGATAATACACTTTATATTAAACAAGAGGAATAAGTCTAATGTTTTTCTGCATCTTCTTGAACATACAAGAACCATAATTTTCCACATTTGTTTTTGTACAGAAAGCCCTGCAGAAGTGTTCTCTCAAAGCTAAAGGGAAAATAAAATAATTTAAAAGTGTTTCTTCACAGTTTTGAAGAGGGTACAACCCAGAATTGCTATTTAAAATTAATTTTACTGTTAGAGGTCTGCTAATATAATTATAACTTAAAAGAATTCAATTAAACTCAATAACTTGGTTTGCTAATAAACAGAATAATGCTGGCAAGCCTTCTTATCATAGAATTTACTTAATTACCCTACAAAAGTTCATAAAGTTTTTCAATCTTTGCATGTTCTACTTTACATAAATAAAATTACATCTTCCAAGTGTTTTCCTTAGTTTGAGATACTATGTGTAATTTTGGTGTAAGATAACAAAGGGAAAATAAGAAACAAATGAAAACTGGAATCTACAGAAACCTTGGGTCATCATTCCTGTTTCTCAACAATTGAAATGTAATTCACTCTAACTGGTTTTTGTTTTGTTTTGTTTTGTTTTGTTTTGTTTTGTTTTTACTGTGTTCGTCCTCTCTTAAACACTGAGTTTAGTGCTTTGTTATATGGTGTCCCAACATTCACTACACTTCACATGAGTCAATTCGTTTCATAGCATATTTTAAAATCGAATGGTTTATATAATCAAGCCCCTGCCAAAAATAACTTGCCTGGAGACCAACATGATTTAGTGGCCTGGTGGCAGCCCTGGTGTTTACCATACATCCTTCGAAAATGGATAAATGAAATAGCTGTAATCTAACGCACTGAGTGGTATGGCCCTGTATAAATACTGAAGAAAAAATGCATAAATTGCTATGGGAAACTGATAAATTAGCTGTAGGGTCAGAGAGAGTGGGAAAAAAAGAGATGATGTTTGAGTGAATTCTCAAAATATTCATCGATAGAGACACTATTTCTTAAATAATATTTATTAATGGATTTTTAAAGTTTGAAAGAATGACAAAGGTGGGATGAAAAGGTGAAGCTGGAATCAGATCTTGTAAGGCAATTTTTCTCTGTAGAATATTGTCAAAATGTTTATCACATTGAAAATAAAAGCAATAACTGAGCTTAATATGGTTGGAATATTTTGATCCAAACTATACTGTGCATCAAAGGCAAAAATAAGTTTGTGCTGGCCAACACAAACTCAAAATAAGAATTTATTTTTTTTTAATCAAAATGTGTAATTCTCACAGGGGAAAAAAATGAATATAGATGGGCTGATGGGTGTGCCCAGAAATGTTCCAGTAAACAAACTTGGAAAAAAAGAGTTGGGTGAGACACAGATTATGCATCAACATCTAGGGCTTAAGGGAGTTTCTGAGAAGGAACTCATCTTTATTTAAGGGTAATATAGAGATGAATGTTTTACATTCGTTCATTTGGTGAATGGGTAATGAGTCAGGCACTTGCCTAAACATTTTAGGTATTAATCTGAACACCAAGTAAGTTGATAAGAAAGGTTTTTTAACTGGAGTTGGTAAAGCTGTTCTAATGTTCTTGGGGTTTATTCTATGTTTTTTTT
Organism: Saimiri boliviensis; assembly: GCF_048565385.1. Taxonomy (NCBI): domain Eukaryota; kingdom Metazoa; phylum Chordata; class Mammalia; order Primates; family Cebidae; genus Saimiri; species Saimiri boliviensis. The sequence goes on from NC_133465.1 coordinate 38,668,137, forward strand.
TTTTTATTTTTAGTGAGTTCATAGTCTATGTTTTTCAAAGGAGGATAACAAAAATATAAAGACAGAAATAATATTTTGGAAGGCTGAAGATATATAATCAATGGTTAAAAATGCTTCTATTTTGAAGATTCTTGATCAGCCAAGAAATTGACAGGCAACTTGTCAGGAACTGGCTGAGACAGATAAAGAAAAACTTTCAACAAAGGATTTACTAGAAATGGTAAAAACAGGAAAATCAATCGCCATAAATATAAAAATATTGGAAAGGGAACTATTGAGTGTGGTCATCACAAGGATGGCACAAAATTAGGTCTGTGATCCAGCAAATTGCCATTGCTACTAAAGAAATGTATAATTTTGGGGGCTTCAATCACTTTAAAGATTTTCAATGTGCATATGATTTTTTAAGTACAGTTCTGTCACCCATGACCATTTATATTTTCAAGCCAGCAGGTTGAGTTTCTTCTTCATTGTTCTCCCACTAGTCCCTATCTTTTCAAGCTAAGCATTAACTTATGTATGTAACTGAATTCAGTAATATAGTTGTGATCTGAATGTTTAAATGTGTCTCCATAAATAAGATTAGTTGACCAAAAATAATTATCACTCTTTAAGAGATGCTTGGAATAAATAATTCATTGGTGGAGGGAGGGGAAGTATCCTTTGAGTTTATGATGTAAAAGGAAGATAAACCTTATTTACAACTCTAAATAGCATAGCATCAGTTTTTAAAAGCAAGATTCCAAAGTAATCTGTAGTAAAGGATAATACTACTGCCTGGTGGCTAACAGCTATGAGTGTGGCGGCCTCAGCCCACCATACAATCACATTTCAGTTTTCACACGTATCAGATGTGAGACTACTGAAAATTATTTAATCACTCAATGCCTCATCTGTAAAATGGATATAGTAGAACCTATCTCAAATAATTATTTAAAAAATAAATTGATTACTATTTATAAATTTTTCAGATCACTTTCTAAGATATAAAAATGAATAATAAATGTCATTTATAATTAATCTAATTAACTCTGAAAACTCTGATCATCAAGGAAATTTGCTGAGTTGTAGGAGACTAGAAGTCATTAATACTGTGGTTAATGTAAGCTGTGTAAGTCACATCCTTCATGTGGGGATGGATTCCAAAAATTCTATTACCTTCTGCAGCTGGGTCCCAAATGGGAGCTGGTAGGCAGTAGAGTGGACGGGCTAAGCATGCATAGGAAATTATGTTGTTATAATATTGTCTTTTTATAGAGATTTCATTTCTTTTAAAAATCTTCACACCATTAACAAAATCAAATTTAATTTCCAAAAATCAAAATTCCAGATGGATTGCAAGCTTAGATATAAAAGTTTCAAGAAGAAACTATGGTAAAATATCTAAAAGAAAAGATTGACACAATGAAGAAAGTAAATATGGAAGCTACATTTTGGGAGCACATATGTCCATACATAGACAAGTGATCGATTCATGTCCAGAATAAATAATTCCTATGGATTAATAAGAAAAGGCAGAAAATCAAAATATATACACATACACACACATGCAATATGACTATATACACACACAAACATATACATATCATAAACATATATATATATACGTATTTGTATATAGATATGTGGACAGGGTCTTGCTCTGTCACCCAGGTTGTAGTGCACAGACTTGAACATGGCTTACTGCAGCCTCAACTTCTTGGGCTCCCACCTCAGCCTACTGAGTAGCAGGTACTACAGGCAAATGCCACCACACCTGACTAATGTTTTATAGAGATGGGGTTTCACCATGTTTTCCAGGCTAGAAGCAAATATTAATCAACAATATGATACTGGAAAATAATCCAGAAACAAAAGCATATGCTATGAGATTTTACTCATGTAAACTTCAAAAAGCAAAAGAAAAAACAAGTGGAAAACAAAGCAAGACAGTCTAAGGTGTCTTGATGTAGGATAATTGCTACTGTTATGGAAAGTATTCGTCTGGCATGAGCATACATGGAAAGTGTCAGATGTTGGTAATGGTCTATTATTTGGTTGGTTATACAGTTTTGTCAACTCCAAACATTCATTTGACTCTATATATGATTTTTATACTTTTCTGTAATAGATTACAAATCAATATAAGGTTAATTTCTTTCTTTTTTTTTTTTGCTGTTGAAAAGGGCCTTATTTGGTGGAACATCATGCTTTGGATAGAGATAACAGACAGAGACTGCAAATTACAAAATAATGTCTTGCAAGGCAGGGAGAGCATTGTACATTTCAACAGAGGAAGCATCAAGAGCTAAATATGATGGTAGAAATGGTGAGCTCTGAGTATACTAGAGGACCTGGAACAAAGGGAGACTCAAGAAAAGTTTTGAACAAATTAATGAATATCTAGAGGTGAGAAAAAGTATGATGTTTCCAAGAACAAGGCGTTGTATGTACTGACATACTGAAAAGAGGATAATTGTTTTGTTACTTAAAACTAATTTATTCTAAAAATAACAAACAGATACTGACTTTTTTGTTACTGAAGGGCTGAAGGGTAGAAATTCATGGTTATATAGGAGTAAGCTACAATTTATAGTGCAATAACTTAAATTTTGAGCCAAAGCTTAATCTCATCTTTGGAAGAGCCTAATCCAGAAAATAATTTTACATAAGAAAATCATATGCAAAAATTCAAAATTAACTTTTTTTTTTTTTACAAACTTACTGTGCCTAGGAAGTCATCTCTAAAATTTATTCTAAATTAACCTTAATAATAATCTGTGGTGACAGCTAATAGTTAAGACAACTTTAGAGGTCTCAGTTTATTTTGGTAGTACATTCAGGGTCACAGAGCTAGTTGGTAGCAGATACAGGAATGAAATTTAGATATAATATTCACTTTATGCTCTTCCCAATAAGTTTATGGTACAAAATAAAAGGTCGAGTATTCATAAAATCAAGATTTGTACAGGAGTGGTTTTTCATAACCAGAGATTCTGGTAACTTTAGTAACTATGACACAAAATTGAAAATCCAAAAGAAAACAGAATATAGTATATTGTTAATTACTACGGTCACTATGTTGTACTTGAAAAATGCTAAGACAGTGGCTCTTAAGTGTTCCTACCAAAAAAACATTAACTAGGTGCATTAACTAACTACATATTGCATATATAAATTAGCTATATTTAGTCATTCCACAATGTATATATATTTCAAAACATGGACATGACAAATACATATGTTTATTTATTACAAAATAACTAAATAAAAACATCTATAGACATTTAATTGCATAAAAGTAAAGCTTTGCACAACAGAAACATCAGAAGCAAGTTAAAACAGCAAACTGCAGAAAATAATTATTTATATTATAAATAATATTTATAATATTCTAACAGCTTTTAAAAATAGAAAGAAAAATTATCAACTACCTTAAAGAGAATGTGCTGGGAATCTTAATAAAACTTTCATAGAAGAAATGCAAATAGAACTTAAACATATAAAATATACTAAACCTCACTTATAATAAGATAGTTGCAAATTAATACTTCACTGAGATAGACTTCTCTCAGATTAACAAAAAATCAAAAGTTTGATAATTGATTTAGTTGACAAAGCTTAAGAAAATGAATTCTCAGATATTGCTATTGGGAATGTAAGATGTTACTAGTTCTATGGAGGGGAATTGGTCATATATTAAAAAATTAAATAGGCAAAATTATGCAAAGGCAATTTAATGAACCAAGAGTTGTAATAACAAAATATTCAAAATATCCAAAAAGCCCACATATAGGGGACTCACTGAATAAACTACGAAATATCCATGAAATGCAGTTATGAGAAAATGCAGTTGGAAAAATTGAGATATCTCTGTGTATACTGAAGTAAATGATATTCAGCATGTACGGCCAAGCAAAAAAGTGAGATTGAGACAAGTGTGTGTAATATCTTGCCATTTAAAAAATATAATATATACATATATATGTTTGTGCTGTATGTTTATATGTATATAAAGAGATGATACAGAGATATTGGTGTAAAACGCTACAAAATAGTAAAGTTAAACATAATATTAAAACAAAATTTTTAAGTAAGAGGAAAAAACGTCAATACAGCAACCAGAACAGCCATAGAAACGAAACTCCTCTCAATATGTAAGTTGTTATATAGATCTTCGGTGAAACTAGGTATATTTTACATGCAAAACAGAATTATCTTTTCACAAAATTCCTAAAAAAATAAGCAAAATGAAACAAGGTGTATGAATTGCGAATCAAGCTGATGTCATAATCATTAGAGAGAAACAATTCCAAATGCTGGTAAGACACCATAATTTGACTGTATATATCGAATGAGGTATTTCATAAGTTTTAAATGCTGATAAGGACAAAAGCAAGCACAAGAAGTATTTTAAATTCTCAGTTATACTGTTGTCTCAGTCATACTGATGTTATTTTTATTTTGAGACAATAGTGTGTACCTTATGGATAAAAGTAATAAGCAATTCTTCTGACACTTTTGACAACTGTGATTTTGGGATGGAAGAAAGAAAATAAAGATGGAAAGTGGAAGAGGTTAAGTAATAATCTTGCTACAGAATTTGAATAAGAAGTTTCAATGTAAATTTATGAAGACTTTAACTAAAAATAAAAATGCATGTAATCTATCTTTGTCCACTGAAAATTCATAGAAATAATGACTGACCCAGCAGCAATATTTAATCATTATTTTGTCTCCAACTTTTACTTAATGATAAAAGGAACCAGGAAACCTTGCAAATATTTAACATTAGATCTAAGGCAGAAAATGCAGGAGATACATATGGAATATCTTTTTTCATACAGAACACAATAAATCTTTTAAGTATTATTTTCTGCAGAGTTAAAAGTATTCAGGAGTAAATTAGAGCTGCACTTGGCCAAAGTTGAGACATTTTGGAGGATACTAGGAAAGTAACTTATTTTTAAAACCAGTAAATAAAAGTAAAAAACAAAAACCAAAACAAAGCTATCTACCTTGATTTTCCATAAAATCTATAAGTGAAGTATCAACAATGTTGAAGAGTGGGGAGTTTTCTTAGAGAACTATTTGAGTTAATAGATGATGAAAGCATGATTGCATCGGACAAGCACAATTTTCCCTAGTGGAAAAAAAAGTAAAGCTAGGCAACGATCACCAATGGCTGCTTGTATTATACAAAGAAGGGCCAGATATTATGTCCCTCCTAATGGAAGTATTTTTGAAAAAGAGAGAGAGAGACAAAGAGTCAACCCAGTCAACTCAAAATCTGATCAAACCTTAAGCCACAAGATCTAAATAGCAATTTACAGGAAATGTAGAAAACAAATAAAAATGTTAATTGACATCGCAATAATGTAATCAGCACAATCCAGTTTGTGGAAAACTGTAGAACAAACTCAGTTTCATCAACAAATCAATTATAAATTTAAAAAAAGTCATGGAGGATCAACTCATAAATTAAAAGATACTTGAGAAATCTCAATTATTCATTATAAACATAACTTCTTGAATTGTGTTTAAAGCGTATGTGTGTGTGTGTGTGTATGTGTGTGTGTCTGAAATAATTTGAAAAAATTGAATACTGACTGGGTACTTGATTATATTAAGAAGTTATGCTTATGTTAGCTACAATAAGTATTGTGGTTATGTTAATGAGAACCCTTACCTTTGAAAAATATCTACAAACATATTTATGAGTGAAATTGATGTCTGTAAGTTGATGTTTGTGGATAAATATGATGTCTTGGATTTGCCTAAAATATCCAGGATCAGAAGTAAATGGGAGTAGATATCAAATAAAATAGAGTATGAGTTAAAGGTAAGCACTAGGTACTTAGGTACTTAGGGGTTCACTGTACCAGTAGCTACCTTTCATAAATATTTTAAATTTTCTACAATAAAAAGTTAAATATGTATATATAGTTTTATTCTAATAATATCTATAAATATTCAGTGGCATTTTCACAGCACTGGTATTTAAAGAGTTGTATCCCATAGAATCTAAATCAAGCACTCCTGTATGAAATTTCTTGCTAAATGACAGTGTGCAGTTTCCAAGTTTCTTTCCATTTGTACAAAATCATTTGCAGAAATGAAATAAGAACTGTCTCAACCATTCTTCAAGTTTACTTTCATTGTCTTCCAAACTCTATTTTTGTTGAACTATCAGACAAATTCTGTTTTATGAAGTAGGAGAATAATTTAATCTAAGGATCAAGCAGGAGCAAATGTGGGTATCCATGACCTCAAATTAGAATGATGCACCTGTTTTTCCATCACAAAAAAAATAATAGATCAATACCAACATGAAAATCAGTCATGGGTTAGCCATGCCTTTTCTCTGTTAAGAAGTTTCTTTATGCATGATTCTTTAGGATAAAGCTGTGAGTTTGTAATTGTAATGAGGATTAAATGAGTCAGCCACACATAAAAACACACGCTATTATCTCGTGAACTCTAGCCTCAAATATGTCTTCTCGTACAAGAATTAAAGACTAGGGAGTTTGACATTTATTACTAGAATGATTGATTCTTTTGTAGAAATTTAAAAATACTATCCCTACTCTACTTTTTACTAATTTGGAAAGCTATTGAGCTTCAGATGTTGGGCCTTAAATCCAATATTTCAATATATAAGAAATTACATTTAAGGAGACAGAATCACTATGGGAAATAAATTTTTGCTGGGCGGAGTGGTTCACATCTGTAATTCCAGCACTTTGGGAGGCTGAGGTGAGTAGATCACCTGAGGTCAGTAGTTCAAGACCAGCCTGATCAACATGGTGAAATCCCATTTCTACTAAAAACACAAAAATTAGCCAGTGTGATGGTACACACCTGCAGTCCTAGCTACTTAGGAGGCTAAGGCAGGAGAATCACTTGAACCCAGGAGGCAAAGGTTGCAGTGAGCTGAGATTGAGCCACTGCACTACAGCCTCGTTAACAGAGCAAGACTCTGTCTCAAAAACAAAAAAAGAAAAAGAAAAAGAAAATAAATTTCTCACCAGGAGTAGCCCTTTGATTGTTAATGTATCTTGTCTTTAAGAGAAACAGCAAAGCATCTTATAGGCCTTTCTTATTCATGCTGAGATTATCTGGAGGAATTAAATATATGAGAAAATCTCCCTTCTTACTAAATTTGAGGGATTTGGGGAAATCTCAAAATCCCCTAAATTTTAAGAATGACATATATGCAAAATAAGGAATAAAGCAACTTACCAAGGAACTATTACTTTGTGAATTAGAAACATTAAGATCAGGTTTTGGGCTGCAATGTTTTCTTCCCCATTTTATCAAATTTATATTTCTATTTAATTAGGATTACATATATGACACTGTTGTTTATAATTTTCTTTAAAAAAAAAGAAGTTTTATTTTGACTAAAGACAAGAAGTCTTATTTTGACATTTAGAACAAACTTGCTTTTCTTCTGTAAGCATTTCCAACACATTTATACACGTATTAGGGTATATATGAAAATGGAAAAGAAATACAGTTATTCCTCAGAATCCATAGGATTTGTTCCAGGATCACTCCCAATACCCAAATCTGAAGATGTTCAAGTCTCTTATATGAAATAGAATAACATTTGCATATAACCTACACACATCTTCAAGTCATCTTTAAATTATTTGTAAGACCTAATCCAATGTCCACACATTACTTCATTCACAAGGATTCAACAGCAAACTCAAGTTTTGCTTTTTGGAAATGGGACTTTCTGAATGCTTTCTGTTTCTGGTTGTTGAATTCATGGATATGGAAACCACAGATATGGAGGGCAGACTGTATCTCTCCACTGACATAACATTAGAAGCAGATAGAGTGATCTACCTCTATGAATTGAGTAATGCAAACTTGATTTTGAAAATGTAAGTAGAGCTTATATACTGGTGGTTACAAAGTTTAAAATCAAAACAAGAAGAGCCTATCATGACTGTAAACTTCAAAGTTAAGAGTATATATGTGCATGTATAATTGCTTCTGCCTAATGTGAGTAAATGTGTCCTAATGTAGATAGGTAACCGTGTGAATTACCAATTGATAATTCTTCAGAATTTGGACATTCTATAAATTAGTTAAAAATAATAAAATTATAAATTTTAACTTTAGTAGATCAAGCAGAAAAAAAGCCCATGAGATTTCATTTTGTCATTTTTCTCAGCCTTTCAAAATTTTCCAACCTAGGTTCTCAATAAACGAATTTTACAAGTAAAACTCAGTTGTGTAGTAAGAGATAGTTACATTTCAATTATTAGATATGTCACTTACAAATTGAATGGGATTTTATATCATTAATCCCATTCATTACCACTCTGCATCTCTGCCTTTTTTTTTTTTTTTTTTTTTTTTTTTTTTTTTTTTCCAGACAGAGTCTTGCTCTCTCATCCAGGCTAGTGGTGCCTGCCTGTAATCCCAGCTACTCAGCAGGCTAAGGCAGGAGAATTACTTGAACCCAGGATGTGGAGGTTGTGGTGTACAGTACAGTGGGTAAGAGTTTGGCTATAACATGCACACTACACAGATTTGAATCCCAGCTTTGCTACCTGGTATGATCCGAACTCACTGCAATCTCAGCCTCCTGGGTTCAAGATATTCTCCTGTCTCAGCCTCCCGAGTAGCTGGGATTATAGGCACCCATCACCACGTCCAGTTAATTTTTCTATTTTTAGTAGAGACAAGTTTTCATCATGTTGGCCAGGCTGGACTCGAACTCCTGACCTCATCTGCCCACCTTGGCCTCCCAAAGTGCTAAAATTATAGGTGTGAGCCACCATGCCCAGCCCTGTCTCTGCCCTTTTTGATATGACTTTGCAGTTCCTCTTACTAGAGGCAGAGACTACATCTCTCCTCACCAATATTTAATCAATTGTGAGTAGACGTGACAATGGGCCAGCTTGAGTCCAAATTCCATAAGTCATTGCAGGTCTCCACTCACCCCTTTTTCACTTCTTCTGTTATTTATAAGAGCATGCACTGAATAATGCATAGGCCCAAAAGAATGAGAGATACATGAACCGCCTGTGAAGCTATTCTTGGGTTGCAGCTAAACTCAGCCAACTCCAACGAGTTCAGATGCATTACTGCCAAGCCTCAGTTGCATAAATAAAACAAAAACAAAATATAATTATTATTTGAGATTTTTTTGTGATTTAGCATTATAATGGCAAATGCTGACTAATCCATGCCTTGGTTACAAAACTAAGACACTGTTACTAAATAAACCTTAAATGTGTTACAGAGGCTGGGGACAGAGCAGGAGAGGTAGAAACCGCTATTTGATGCTAGAAAACACATTACCTATAAATCTCAATTTCCCCTTTGGCAAAACTGGAAAATATAGAACTATATCATAGCTACAGTATAAATATTTAATTGGCTAATGTATTTCAGCTGCTTAACCAGTGTTTGGCACATACAAATTACAGTCAACAAATGTTAGTTTTAGACATTTTTATAATTGCTATGTGAAACATTTGTAGACCTCCTAAGTTTGCACTCCAGGAATGACTTTAAATATCCTAAAAGCCATGAAACAAAATGTAAAAAAGAAAATAAGCAGCACCTTGCTCATCAACATATCACATCTTATCAAATTATTCTAGCTCAAACCTTCTATTCATTTCACTGACAATTCAAAAGGTTCTTTTAAGCTAACAATTATTAAATTTTTAACACATCAGCAAACATGCTAAAAGAGTATTAATGTAAAGCTACAGTAATTTCATCGAGTAGGTATGGATGTTTTATTTCTATTATTATTCTCAGTTGATAGGTGAGGAAACCAAGACACAGAAAACAAGGTAACATCCTCATAGTTAATGCTCCAATAGGGGAAATGACTATGATTTGAATCCAGGATCATCTGCTTACACAGCCCTTACTCCTGCTCATTATGCTTTGCAGAAGCTTCGTGGAGCATAGAGGTTCTGTCTGACATCACAACAAGGTGATTACAGTCAGCAATAATTTATTGTACATTTTTAAATAACTCATTGAAGAGTGGAATCAGAAAGTTCCTAACACACATACACAAAAAACAAATGCTTGAGATGATGGATACCCCAGTTACTCTGATGTGATTTTTACATATTGTATGCCTGTATCAGAACATCACATGCACCCTATGAACATATATATATATATAATTATGTATGTCTAATAATTAAAAAATTTAAAAATAAATAATCCGGCTACATCTAGGAACTAACCACAGAGCTTTGGAAATATGTGTATGCCCTGGCCTACCCTCCACAGGTTCTGACTTCATTGATCTGAATCAGGACCAGAGATCTGTACGGAAAAAAAACAAAACCAAAAAAACAGGTCATTCTGGAACATAGCTATGACTGAAAACATCCCATTGGCTGGGCTCAATGGCTCATGCCTGTAATCCCAGTACTTTGGGAGGCCGAGAGGGGGTGGATTACGAGGTCAAGAGTTCGAGACCAGCCTGGCCTACATGGCGAAACCCTTCCTCTACTGAAAACACAAAAAATTAGCCAGGCATGGTGTTTCATGCCTGTAATCCCAGCTACTTAGGAAGCTGAGGCAGGAGAATTGCTTGAACCTAGGATGTGGAGGTTGTGGTGTACAGTACAGGGGGTAAGAGTTTGACTACAACGTGCACACTCCACAGATTTGAATCCCAGCTCTGCTACCTGAACATATTTTGTTTCTCATTTTCCATAACTGTAAAATGGAGACTATGACTGTATCTACCTCATAGGATAGTTACCAGATAACTTAATGTTTGTTAAGTGTTTGGAACAGAATCTGGATATAGTAACTGCTACAATGATGATTATTAAATAAAAAGAGCAGGCATTGAAACAGAAATCACTCAGTTTAAATGAATGTAACTTCAGTTGTTGCTCTATGTCATATACTTCTCACCTATAAAGTGACACACGGCTGGGCGTGGTGGCTCACACCTGTAATCCCAGTACTTTGGGAGGCCTAAGACAGGCAGATCACAAGGTCAGAGTTGAAGAACAGCTTGGCCAATATTGGAAAAATAAAAAGATTAGCAGGGTGTGGTGGTGGGCACCTGTAGTCACCGCTACTCAGGAGGCTGAGACAGGAGAATTGCTTGAACACGGGAGGTGGGGGTTGCAGTGAGCCAAGACTGTGGCACTGCACTCCAGCCTGGGTGATAGAGGGAGACTCCATCTCAAAAAAAATTAAAATAAAAAAATAAAAAATAAAGTGACACTCATTGAGGGTCTTATTTCTCTCTCTCTCCCTCCTTTTTAATTTATTTTATGTGACTTTAATGTAATTTAATTTTATCTATAGTTTTCAAACAAAAATGTGTAACACTAGTAGTAAGTCCTTTTTTTTTTTTTAATATTTGAAATGTACTGGGAAATTTGAATGCTGACCTTTGAAGGCTGAAAGAATTCCTAGAAATTTTAACTTGTATAGTCATTCATAAGTGGCTCACTTTATTCTCACCATTCAAAGACCAGAACTGTAGTACAAATGAAACATTTTTTAGGTGGTTAGATAACTCATACATTGCTTTGTAAACACAAGAAAGCAGTACGGGGAGTATGTATAACTTAGAATCCTTTGAATTTTAATCAAGTCATTTTTAATCAACTCATTTAAAAAACAGCACAATAACAGATTGTCACTGAAATACAATAATTCTGTTCCTCGGGGAAGGTTTGTATTGAGCTACATAGTTTTCTTTTTTCGTCTAAAGAAAAATACAGAAACTAATATTATTCAGGTCTGGGCAACTTCCCAGCAAAATCGCTGAGACAGGATAACCTGTGATGGCTTTCATTTTTGTGGAGGTAGACGATTTCAATTTTGAAAGTATCTGCAAATATAGAGGGGAACACATTACTTCCTGATCCAATTTGGAAGACTAAAAACTTTCTGACTACATGTTCAGTACTTTTCCTATACAATCTACTTGGAACAGTCCAATATAAAGATAATCAGTTAAGTCTTGTGTTTTACTGTATTTGTTTCAGGCATTTTTTCCACAAGCTTTCAAAATATTGTTTTGTTATGACCCAAATTCCTATACTCCATCACGTTGTTTTATAAATATTTATTCAGATTTTGTTTTCCCCAAGAAACTACAACCTGCTTTAGGTTTATGTCTGGGTCTTTTTTAGATATAAATGAATGCATATGAGAGTTTCTGTGCTGTGTGGTGAGATAGCATATTTTTTTCTTCATAAAGAAAAATTATTGTTATGTAAAGCTTGAAGGTTGCTGAGAAGAGAGTAGGCAAATGTCATGAGAAAATGAAGAGAAAGAAAAATACAAACCCTCATCTGTTTTACCAGCAATACTTTCTAAATGGACTCAGGTTTTTCTAACCAACATCCATATGCAAAGTCAGGGTAAACACTTCTGAGATAAATAATACTGCATGTCTTAGAAGAGTTAGGGTTGTCAGGGCAGTCCCTACACTGAGTTAAGTTATTGATACAGAAACAAATTTGTGAGAGCTACATTGAGGAGGCAGCAGATGCGGAACCCTCTGCTGCTGTAACCAGCTAGGATCCCTTGGGAACTGAGTGCATATAAATAAACGTGATGTCAAAAAAAAAAAAAATCTGGAATAAACCATTCTCAACCAAGTATAACACCAAGGAAGGTGTTATCCTGTCTTTCTCTTGAAGAACTACAGGGGTAAGACAATTGTCTCCACTAATAGCACTGAGAAGAAGAATATGACCAAGTTTGGCCACAACATATGATAGGCTCTTACGTATTTGTGATCTGGTAAGTGCAAAAGGTGTGAACAGTGACAATGCTTTGGTGTGCAGGGTTTAGCTATGATACCAGGCTTTGGCACTAGAGACTATAAAGGACAGCATCCTGGAGCAGCCAGAACAAAAGTAAAAGTAAAAGCAAAAGTAAAGATCTTGTATAGTCTCATCTGAGCTCACTGCAACCTCAACCTCCCAGGTTTAAGCTATTTTCCTGCCTTAGCCTCTAGATTAGCTGGTATTAAAGGTGCCTGCCACAACGCCTTTCTAAGATGGGGTTTCACCTTGTTGGCCAGGCTGGTCTCAAACTCCCGACCTTAAGTGAGCCTCCTGCCTCAGCCACCGAAAGTATTGGGATTACAGGCGTGAGCCACTGTGCCCAGCTGGCACTGGTATTTTTTACAAAATTAAGTATTTTAATGTTAATTGCTGCAGATGCAACTAAATAGGTGTTTTTTGTTTTGTTTCTGTTGTTTTTTGCTTGTTTGTTTTTATTTCCAGGCTTCCCTGGTATCCCTGGCAGTACCAGGGTTCTTACCTTGGCAAGAACTGTATTGATGGATTCTGTAGCGAGCCCACTATAAGATATAATCTGGTAAATCCATGGATATCACGCGATACATCTGAGCTCCAAATGTATTGGCAATGAGACAGGATTCCTAAGCATTACAAAAAAATCTAATAGACATATTGACTCCCTACATACTCGTATTTCTGGAGCTACAAGTTGAATATTTTATGCAGCAAAAACTTGGCAATACCTTGCTACTTAAAAATACATAGTTGCTTAATGATCCTTTTAGTTCTGTGAATCAGATATTAATGTAGAACATGTCAGGACCACTCAGGATCTTCTGCCTGGCCTGGTTAGCAATTCCATCCTAATCTTAGTTCTCCATTTTCTAGCTAGTCAAAATCTCTGAATTTATTGTCTCAGATGCCTTTTTCTTTCCAAATAATCTACCGATATCTAAACTCACTCTTTTTCCCTTTTCATTCCCAATTTTTTTTTTTTTTTTTTTTTTTTTTTTTTTTTTGAGACAGAGTCTTGCTCTGTTGCCCAGGCTGGAGTGCAATAGTGCAATCTTGGCTCACTGCAACCTCTGCTTCCTGGATTTAAGTGATTCTCCTGCCTTAGCCTCCCAAATAGATAGGACTACAGATGTGTGCCACCATGTATGGCTATTTGTTTTTTTTTGTTTTTTTTTTGTTTTTTTTTTTTTTTGTATTTTTAGTAGAGATGGGGTTTCATCATGTTAGCCACGATGGTCTTGATCTCCTGATCTTGTGATCCACCCGCCTCGGCCTCCCAAAGTGTTGGGATTATAGGTGTGATCCACTGCACCCAGCATTTCCTTTTTTTTTTTTTTTTTTTTTTTTTTTACCACTATAAGGCATCATTTTCAAATTAACTAATATACCTAATATAACTAGGAAATTTGAGATAATTATCTGTTTTCATACCAAAACATTACATGTGTTAATTCTATTTTTGGGTAAATCCTCTCTAGCTCTTCACAGAAATTAAACAAACTTTTTTGTTGTTTTATTAACGACTTTAGCTTTTAGAACAGTTTTAGATTCACAGCAAAATTGAGAGGAAGGTAAAGATATGTCCTACATATACTTTTCTTCTCACATTCATAGCCTTTCCCTTTATCAAATCTCCCACCAAAGTAGTATGTTTGTTTCAATCGATAAACCTATAATGAGATACCATTATTGCCCCCAGTCCATAGTTTACATTAGCATTCACTTTTAGTGCTGTACATTCTATGGGTTTGAAAAGCATAAAATGACATACATCCATTATTGTAATATTACACTTAGTATTTTCACTGCCCTGAAAATTCTCAAGCATATGATTTTCTTATTCCTTATATATATTGTAATTATAGTACTCATGATATTATATTGTAACACATATTTCCTATTAAAAGTTTTTAAAAGTATAAACTGTCTTTAATTTTAGTACTGACTGCATTTAAAACAATCTATAGCGAGATTTTGATGAGTAGCCATTAAATAGTCATATTATATAGAGTTTGCGGATACAGTCAGTCCTCAATAATAGCTTCCCTTTTCATATCCTGCTGACAATGTTAGCAGCCCAGAAGAGATGACAGATGTTTCAAAGACTAGTCAATAAAATGTATTAGTCAGTCTTCAAATTCCATAAACTACCTTAGAGATTACTGAGATTACACGGTATCTCATTCAAGTTATCTCTAGGTGTTGGAGGATCACTAACACATATTTAATATAATCAAGAGGACTTTCCTTAAGAAAAAAAAAATTAATGCAAATTTAGTGCAGTCTTTGAAGGGCCCTATGCCTACGTAAATTTCTTCTTTCTGGTATGTGTATAATTACCTTTACTGTGCAAGACTGAAATATATTTCCACAAATTTTACTGAGTTTCAGCATAAAAAAAATAGACATATAGGGAATAAAGGGGTATTTTATTTTGAGGGAAAGAAGGAATAAAACTATGACATATATTATTCATTATTTTTATTTAAAATCCCTTATATGAAGACCTACTGGGAATTTTATTTTTCCTCAGAGCCCAAACATATGACCTGATTTTAATTTGTAAACTCATCTGTCTCTTGCTAATCAAATATGAGAACATTATGACCCAACAATTTCTTCAGATTTTAGCTGAAGAAACTGAGACATAAATAATACATTTAATTGTCATAACTCTTAACAGCCTTGGGTTTCCGAATTTTATTTTTCTTCTCTGTCCTCCATTTTGATTACTTGGATTTTCATCTTGTATTCTTTTTTTTACCAAAGTTTTTTCCATCTTACTGCAACTATATTTATGTTTAAGATACTTCCAATCACCTGGTATAAATAAATAAGTAAAGTCTGAATTATTCACCTAGGAACCTAGCAGCTGAAGAAAAGAACAGGTAGAGATGGAAATACAGGACTCTCTAGAGATGGTAGATAAGGAAAGAGCTATTGAACTTTCATACTACCATTCCCTATCTGTATTCACTCAGAAAAAATCAGAAATATCTTTTTTTCCTCCCTCTTGTAATGAGGAGACATAGGATCAGTGTGAGAGACAAGGGTAAGGTCCGCCTACCTGGTGTGATTCTTTCAAGGTCAAGGTTAGCAGAAAACATATCTTAACTGGAGCTGCAAAGAAGCTGACTGGGTACACAGGAAGCTGAGAGTCTAAATGTGTTAGGTAGGGTTGAAGAGGTCACTTGACGGAAAACAATGTTCTAGGACAAAATAGAAGTCAGAAGCAGGTACATGAAACCAAAGATGTCAGAAGGGAAAAGTGAAAAGGAAAGAGTGAGGAGCAGAGGAAGAGACAGTCTTGGATTGGCTCCAGTCAATGATACACACTCACTTTTTCATATGTCCTGTGATACAGGGACAGCTTGGCTATCTTTCCAGGACTAGTTTAAGGGCAGACTCAGGAGACACTGTCCACAATATTTTCTGAGTTCATAGTGGCATTATTCCTAAGAGAAATTAATTTTAATATTTATACAAACTCAGAAAAGCTTTCAGAATTAGTAATGGTTTAGGTTGTCAGAAAAGCATTATGTTCTTCAACTTCATCTGCTTCAGAAGGCTTCTTTGATAAATCCGATTTATTAAACGGCTGCATCAAGCTTACCTGGGCTTCTTACACATTAGTGAAATTATGTTTCCAATAATTTCATATTTACCTTGCTGCCACAATTATTTGCTCAGTATCCTGACCACAAAGACCATGCCTAATCTTTAGTATTGTGTCTAATTTTTAGGTAAAATTCCTATTATGCCCAACATTTTATTTGTTTTACTTTACATAGTCGTTTAAGAGAGCACATTGACATTTTTATTAAGTGCAAGAACTCTGAAATAGAACTATCATATAGTACCCACACTCCATTTTTTAAGAGGAATAGTCTGAGACAGAGAGAGATTAAGTGACTCATCTCTAGACATAAAGCCTAAAGATTCAGGAAAGATTCAGGACAAAGACTCTAGTTTTCTTATTATAATTTGAATGCTCTTTGTTTTTTGCTACAGACGTTTCCATACAGTTGTTTTGACTGGAATACATTAACATTCTGACCTTACTCACTGTGATGGTTAATACTGAGTGTCAACTTGCTTGGAATGAAGGATGCAGAGTGTTATTCCTGGGTGTGTCTGTGAGGATGTTGCCAAAGGAGATTAACATTTGAGTCAGTGAACTGAGAGAGGCAGACCCACCATCAATCTGGATGGGTAAAATCTAATTTGCTGCCAGTGTCACTAGAATAAAAGCAGGCAGAAGAACACGGAAAGACTAGACTGGCTGAGTCTTCTGGTTTCCATCTTTCTCCTATGCTGGATGCTTCTTGCCCTCAAACATGGGACTCCAAGTTCTTAAGCTTTTGGACTCTTGGACTTATACCAGTGATCTGCCAGAGGCTGTCAGGCCTTCAGCCACAGACTGAAGGCTGCACTATAGGCTTCCGTATTTTTAAGGTTTGGGGACGAGGACTTGGCTTCCTGGCTCCTCAGCTGGCAGACAGCCTATTATGGGACTTTACTTTGTGATTATGTGAGTCAATTCTCCTAATAAACTCCTCATCATATATTCATCTATCCTATTAGATATGTCCTATTAGAGAAGCCTGACTAACACACCTACTGTAAGCAACTGAAGCCCACTTGGAAATCCAGGGACATTCCCAATCATCTGTTCATTCACTTTATCAGTCAAAATTCATTGAGTAACCTGTGTGCCAAGTAGAGTATTAGTTGTTAAAGGCTAGACTTACCTGCTAATTAGATATCATGTTAGAAACAGGAGTCAAACACTGCCTTTAGGATAATGGCAGAAAGAGTGAAGAGAAAAAATCTAACCCTTGCATTCGAAATTCTACATAAAAGAAAAGCATATGATATGATTGGTTCAAATATTAATGCCACTGTGTTAATCCAGGCACCAAGTGAACAATGCTTGAATGCAGATGGCCAGGTCTGGAATTCCCCTGATGCCAGCAACATGGAACAGAGAATTGGTTCAGAAGCCACAGGCATCTCCCCAATACCACTATAGCTTTTGTCAGCCTTGGAGGTGGTGCCAAATCCGACTATTTCCACAGCTGCCTCTGCCGGCTGTGCTTTAAATGCTCACAGCTTTTGCTTTTGGAGCGGGTTAAGTAACAGGTGGAATTAAGGGAGACCCAAAAGTTCAGTGGAATATATCAAAATCCTTGATACACTTACATCTGATGCTAATCAGCAGACTGTTCATAAAACAATGAAGAGAGTTGGTGAGTTTGTCTTCTCGTCTTCTAGGGGGACTTCATGTTTTAGGGAAAAGGGAATGGGGTGTGAAATAAAAGAGTTGGATCTGTGGTCCAACTTTGCCACTATGCTGCGGCCTTGGGCATGATTTCTGAAATCTTATGTTTAATGTTCTTATTTGGGCACATGATTATAAGTACATATTTTTCTACAAGTTTGTGTTAAATGATAAATTCATATGAATGTGCATGATGTATAGCTAAGTGGAATAAAAAAAGTAAGTTGCTTATGAGTATGCATAGCCATTTTTAAATAGGGCGAATTATGGGGATATAAGGAGACTGAGACAGAAAGTAATAGTGTGCTCTCTACAAAGGCATTAGAAAAAGTCCGGAAGACTCCAGACCAAAGTGGGAGCGGTGTGGGATTGAAGGGAGTACAGGCAGAAATTTTTACTTTGTAAGTATTTTGCATAGTGATGGGATTGTAAGTGGAGTTTTATTTTACTCAGTATGTATGTGTAAGTGTATGTTTTAAATAAAGAGAAGAAACAATCCTATGAAGATAGCCTATGTGAAGAGCCCAGATCACACTACATATTCTATAGATAACTTTATTTTTTCCTTTTCTTAAAAGTTTTTTGTTTAATAGTGAATTTGTCATTTCTGCTTATTAACATCTTCTAAAAGAGATACCAAAAAACCACTGAATAACCTTTGGAGTAGGCAATGTGTAAGATCTAGGATTTTGAGGAAGCAGAATACACTCCTAGGAAAGGGATTGGGGTTAATAACACTGTTTAAAATAATCCTTTCCTGGCTGGGTATGGTGGTTCATGCCTGTAATCCTAGCACTTTGGGAGTCTGAAGGGGGTGGATCACAAGGTCAGGAGTTCAAGATCAGTCTGGCCAACATGGTAAAACCTCGTCTCTCCTAAAAACACAAAAAATATCCAGGTACAGTGGCAGGTGCCTGTAATCCCAGCTACTCAGGAGGTTGAGGCAGGATAATTGCTTTGAATCCAGGAGGTGGAGGTTGCAGTGAGCCAGGATGGCACCACTGCACTCCAGCCTGGACAACAGGGTGAGACTCGGTCTCAAAATAAATAAATAAAGAAAAAAAAGAAAAGAATCCTTTCCTGGTTGTGTACTGAGGGAGCCTATTTACTTGTTCTCCCAAGAAGCCTCAGAATAAAATGAAAACAAGGAATAATTTGGAATCAAAATAGCTATGTTCTGGCCCTGGCTCTACAACTGAATGCAAGTCACAGAACCTATGCATCCTAACATGCCTAATCAAAACAGTTGGTTTGTTTTTCTTTTTCCTATGTTATAAAAATTTAATAATGAAATTAATAAAATTTAAATATTGTGAATGTAATTTGGTCTCTAACTTTATGTGGAAAGTTTTACATATGGCAGTAATATTGATGCATTTTAATATTCTCTCCACCACATCTATTTTTTGTTAAATTTTAAGTTTCATAGGTACATGGTACATAGATACATTTATGAGGTACATGAGCTATTTTGATACAGGAATGCAATGTGTAATAATCACATCAGAGTAAATGGAGTATCCATCACCTCAAGCATTTATCATTTCTTTGTACTACAAAGGTTCCAATTATATTCTTGTACTTATTTTTAAATGTACAATAAATTATTTTGACTTTAATCACCCTGTTGTGCAATCAAATATTAGATCTTATTCATTCTCTCTAACTACATTTTTGTAACCATTAGCCATTCCCACTTCCTCATACCCAACTGCCCTTCCCAGCCACTGGTAACCATCATTCTACTCCTCATCTCCATGAATTAAACTGGTTTGAATTTTAGCTTTTATGAACTAGTAAGAACACATGAAGTTTTTCTTTCTGTGCCTAGCTTATTTCAGTTAATATAATATCTTCCTGTTCCATGTGTGTTGCTGCAAATGACAGGATCTAATTTTTTTTTTTTTTTGAGACGGAGTTTCGCTCTTGTTACCCAGGCTGGAGTGCAATGGCGCGATCTCGGCTCACCGCAACCTCCACCTCCCGGGTTCAGGCAATTCTCCTGCCTCAGCCTCCTGAGTAGCTGGGATTATAGGCACGCGCCACCATGCCCAGCTAATTTTTTGTATTTTTAGTAGAGACGGGGTTTCACCATGTTGACCAGGTTGGTCTCGATCTCTCGACCTTGTGATCCACCCGCCTCGGCCTCCCAAAGTGCTGGGATTACAGGCTTGAGCCACCGCGCCCGGTGGATCTAATTATTTTAATGGCTGAATGGTATTCCATTATGTATATGTACCCCATTTTCTGTATTAATCCATCTGCTGATGAACACATAGGTTGATTCTAAATCTTGGCTATTGTAAACAGTGCTGAAATAAACATGGGAGCACAGATATCACTTTGATATACTGATTTCCCTTCTTTTGGTTATATACCTAGTGGTGGGATTGTTAGATCATGTTGTAGTTTCATTTTTAGATTTTTGAGGAACATTCATCCTGTTCTTTATAATGGCTGTATTAATTTACATTCCCACCAATAGTGTATGAGGGCTCTATTTTCTCCACATCCTTGCCAGCATTTTTTTATTGCCTGTCTTTTATATAAAAGCCATTTTAACTGAAGTGAGATAACATCTCACTGTAGTTTTGACTGGCATTTCTCTGATAAATCAATGATCTTGAGTACCTTTTCAAATATCTGTTTTCTATCTGTATATCTTTTGAACAATGTCTTTTCAGATATTTTGTGCATTTTAATTAGATTTTTAGATTTTTTTCATATTGAACTTCAGCTCTTAAAATACTTTTGTTATTAATCTTTTGTGAGAGAAATAGTTTGCAAACATTGTTTGCAAATATTTTCTCCTATTTTGTGGGTTGTCGCTTTACTCTGTTAATTGTTTCCTTTGCTGAGTGGAAGTTTTTTAACTTGATGTAACACCATTTGTTTATTTTTGCTCTGGTTGTCTGTGCTTGTGGGGTACTACTGTAAAAAATCTTTGCCCAATCAAATGTCCTAGAGAGTATCTCTGATGTTTTTTTGTAGTAGTTTAATGGTTTCAGGTCTTAGATTTAAGTATTTAACCCACTTTGATTTGATTTCTGTATATGGTGAAAGACAGGGGTCTAGTATCATTTTTCTGCAATGTGGATCTCTAGTTTTCTCCGCACCATTTATTGAAGAAACTGTCCATTCCCAGAAGTTTGTTCCTGTCACTTTTATCAAAAATAAGTTTACTGTAGATGTATGAATTTATTTCTTGGCTCTCTATTCTGTTCCATTGGTCTATGTGTCTGTTTTTATGCCGGTACCATGCTGTTTTCTTTACTGTAGTTCTGAAGTTTAACTTGAAGTAAGGAAATGTGATGTCAATTTTGTTTATCTTTTCAAAAAAAACCAGTATTTCATTTTTTTTTTTTTTCTTGAAAACTTTACTAAAATAAGGATTAACCCTGAAAAAAGAGCAAGGAAAATGCTAGCCATTTGCATAAAATCAGCAAGAAAAAGGAAACAGGGAGAGAAAAAGAGGAAAGGAAGGAAGGAAAGAAGGGAAGAAGGGAGGGAGGGAGGGGAGGAGAGGACCAGCTTTTCATTTTGTTGACTTTTTGTATTTTTTACTTTAAATTTTATTTCTGCTCTGATTTTTATTATTTATTTGCCTTTACTAATGTTCAGTTTGGTTTGCTCTTGCATTTCCAGTTATTTAAGATGTGTCATTAGGTTACTAATTTGAACTTTTTCTATGTTTTGAATGTAGGTGCTTATTGCTATAATTTTTTACTTAGTACTGTTTTTATTGTATTCCACAGGTTTTGTTATGTTGTGCTTCTAATATCATTTGTTTCAAAGATTTTTAAAATTTTCTTCTTAATTTCCTTATTGACCCACTGGTCATTCAGGAGCGTATTGCTTAATTTGCATGGGTATGTCTAGTTTTCAAAATTCCTCTTGCTATTGATTTCTAGTTTTATCCCATTGTGGTTAGAGAAAATATTATTTTAATTTTTTGAATTGTTTTAAGATTTGTCTGTGGCCTAAAATAAGGTTATCCTTGAGAATGGTCCATGTGCTGAGGAGAAGAATGTGCATTCTGCAGCCCTTGGTTGAAATGTTCTATTAATATTTTCCAGGTCCATTTGGTCTGTAGTGCAGACTAAGACTGATATGTCTTTTGATTTTCTGTTTGGATGATCTGTTGAATGGTGAATGTAGTGTGTTGAGGGCTTCATCTTTCATTTTGCTGAGGTCTACCTCTCTCTTAAACTTTAATAATATTTGCTATATATGTCTGGATGATTCAGTGTTGGTTGCATATATATTTGCAACTGTTTTATCCTCTGGCTGAATTGATCCCTTTGTCATTATATAATAACGTTATTTCTTTCTTTTTATACTTTTTTCTTGAAACCTATTTTGACAAACAGAAGTATAGCTACTTCTGCCCTTTTCTGGTTTCCATTTGCATAGAACATCTTCTTCCATCCCTTTATTTTTCATCTATATGTGTCTCTGTGTGTTTCGCAAAGGCAACAGATTATTGAATCTTTTTGTTTTATCTATTAAGCCACTTTGTGTCTTTTAACTAGAGAGATTGATCCATTTATATTCAACCTTAATACTCATAATAAGGGCTTACTCCTGCCTTTTTTTTTTTTTTTTTTTTTTTTTTTGGTGACACAGTTTCACTCTATCACCCAGGCTGAAGTGCAGCAGTGCAATCTCGGCTCACTGCAACTTCCACCTCCCAGGTTCAAGCAATTCTCCTGCCTCAGCCTCCTGAGTAGCTGGGATTACAGGCACCCGCCACCACACCCAGCTAGTTTTTGTATTTTTAGTAAAGATGGGGTTTCATCATATTGACCAGACTGGTCTCAAACTCCTGACCTTGTCTTCCTGCCCATCTCTTCCTCCTAAAGTGCTGGGATTACAGGCCTGAGCCACAGTGCCAGTCCACTCCTGCCACTTTTATGTGTTTTCTGGTCCTCTCTTCCTTCCCTTTTTCCTTGTTTTCTTTCTTTTCTTTTTTTTTTTTAAAGTAATTTTCTCTGGTGGTATGTTTTAACATCTCATTTTTAGGTTTTTGTGTCTCTATTATAGGTTTTTCTTTATTTGATGTTACTATGAGACATGCAAACAATATCATATAACCCATTATTTTAAACTGATGACAACATAATACTAATTGCAGAAGCAAACTGACAAAGCAGCAAGGAGAAAACTAATAGCTCTGTACTTTAACTTCATACGCCTACTTTTCAACTTTTTGTTGTTTCTATTTATATCTTATTATACAGTTTATGTCTTAAAAAGTGTAATTATTATTTTTTATAGGTTCATAATTTAGTCTTTCTATTTGACATGAGTAGTTTACACACTACAATTGTAGTATTATAATAGTCTGTTTTTCCATGTATTTTTACAGTGAGTTTTGTTCCTTCAGTTGATATCTTATTGCTCATTAATACATTTTTCTTTCTGATAAGAATTCCCTATAGCATTTCTTGTAGGACAGGTCTGGTGTGGATGAAATTCCTCAGCTTTTGTTTGTCTGGAAAAATGTTTATTTCTCCTTCATGTTTTAGGGGTATTTTCACTGAATATACTATTGTAGGATAAAAATTTTTTTCTCTCTCTCTTTACACTTTAAATATTTTATGCCACTCTCTCTAGGCCTGTAACATTTCCACTGAGAAGTCTGCTGCCAAATATATTAAGCTCCTCTGTAGGTTGTTTCTTTTCTGTTGCTGTTTTCATTATTTTCTCTTGTTATTCTTGATTTTTGGAGGTTATCATGTTTTTAGTTAGTCGTATTTATGTTATAGGTGCTTGGAATTCTATAACCTTCGCATACTTAAATATTAATATCTTTCTCTAGATTTGGAAAGTTCTTCTTTCCAAATTCCAAATACCTCTCAACCTCCTTTTTAAAGTCAGTAACTCTTAGATTAGCTCTTTTGAGGCACTCTCTAGATCTTGTAGGTATGCTTCATTCTTTTCTATTTTTTTTTTCTTTTGTGTTTTCTACCTGTGCCAGAGCCTGTCTTCAATCTCATTAAACTCTTCGGCTTGAGCTATGGCCTAAAGTCAGCAACTTTAGGAACCTCCTTGGTGCTTTATTCTACTGTGGCTGAGCTGGCATCCAAGCCACAAGACAAAGTCTCTCCTACCCTTTTCTCTCCTTTTTTCAAGCAGGAAGAATCTGCTTGTTTTTTCCTATTCATGGCCCCCACTACTCAGGGCCCAGGGGATATACTGCCTGAGTCCTGCTGATATTCATTCATAGCCCAAAAGCTCTTTAGTCAGCTTATGATGAATGATACTAGATCTGGAACATTCCCTTAAGGGAAGTGGTTTCCTTTCTGGACTAGGATAAGTGCAGAAATTCTTTCTAGGAGCCAAAGCCTGGAACTGGGGACCACAGGAGCTTGCTTGGTGTTCTATTTTACTGAGGCTGAGCTGCTACCCAAGCTACAGCACAAAGTCCCCTTTGCTTTTCTTTCTTCTTTTCCCAAGCAGGAGGAGGCTCTCCCCATGACCACTATAGCTGGGAATGTGCTGTGCCCTATCCCCAGTAATTAAACAGTGCTTGCCACCCATTGTAAGCATGAGCAAGAAGCCCAAAAAAAGATGGATGGATGGAAAATTGTACACATCCAGGGCATTTCTAGAAGGGAGATAGTCCTGAAAAGGACAGTTAAGGGATTGGGCCTGGAGCTCCATAAATCTATGTCTACTTTGCATAAGTCTGGAGTCAGTGAAGCTAGAAGGACTTTATTATTTCAGCAACAGTTCCACAAATATTATAAATCTACTGTATTGTAGATATTCTCTACCACTTTCCCACTATAATATGGTACTTTGTCAAAAATGTTTAATCTTGATGGTATTTATTTTAAGTGCCATTATCAGATTCCCCCACGGAAGAATGTTGTTACTGATTTAGTAATTTACAGTAATAACCATTGCAATAAAGAGAATGCATTTAAACATAAGAAATTTTTTATATAACATGATGGGAAGAACTTTGAATTATAGAATTTAATTTAGTGTCCCTAAAGTTTCTTATTTTCCTAACCCTTAGAATGTAAGGACCTTTTTCACATGTAGCCTAGAACGAGGTCCAGTGTTCTAAAGGAGTGATTTGTGCCAGAACAGAGGAAGCTCTGAATTAAGTCATTATAAACTGATAATCAGCCCTCCTTGATGCCTGCAATTCCTCAGTCACTAATTAAAACATGTGAGTAGTCAGACTCCTGAGGTACTCTTTATAATTTAGGGCATCTATTGTTATGGTTCTTCTGGTAGCTATTGAAGACACTAAAAGGCTTTCAACATCAGCCTGACACATAAAATTTGTGTTTAAATTGTTATTAAAGAATGATATGATGTATGGTTTACCAGCAACAGTTAGGAGTTGATGTAAAATATGACACTAATGCCTTAAGTGACTATGGAGATCCTTTGCAAATTTTTGCCATCTTTCATCCATGGAAATTAACTTAGTAGCCTGTATACATGTGTCAAAGCTCGCGTTTCCTCAACCCTCAATTACAGGAAAGTTGAAACTAAGTGAAATGCAGCTTTTAGCTAAACTGGCTATCTAAGGAATCATAAAATTTCTTTTAAATTATATGAGAGGAAATCAAATAGAGCTGGTTTAAATCCTGGCTCTAAGTTGTACAAATGTGCAACATGGGGCGTGTGACCGCCACTTGCTACCTCAGTTTCCACATTTGTCATGAGAGTTTTATTGGGAAAGAACTAAGTGTATGGGCTCTGCCATGATAATTCTAGGGTTTGAATCATAGCTGTTGTGCCTTCTGTGTAGCTATCACTGTGCAACTCTTGTTTGATCACCTGCTGTATTAGCTTGCCATGGCTGTTGTAACAAAATACAGCAGAATGGGTATGTAGTGAATTATTTTACAGACAGGGCTCAACTTATGATGGTCTGACTTTTAATTTCTTTACCTTACAATGGTGTAAAATGAAAACACATTCAGCAGACTCCCGTACTTACGATGAGGTTATTTCACAATAAACCCATTGTATGCTGAAAATGTAATATAGCCCCATCCTAAACTGAAGAGCATCTATTATTTTATGTTACCTTGAAATCTATTTTAAATATGTTTAACATTCTCATACCTGAGGCAGGGCTCAATCACACTTTACACTATTTCTAGTTCTATACCTTCTACCTGTTTTTCAATGTGATAGGTCCAGATAAACCTACCTATTTATGCCCAAATGAACATTTTGCATAGATTTCTAATCACCTCTCCAATTGCTTTTTGTAACTTTTACTACCAACTTTCTCACTGTCTTATTATAATCATGTGATTACCTTTTAACTTCTCCCAGTAGGCTATGGGCTTCTGAAAGCAAGGTTCTGTTTCTCATTCATTTTCAAATCTCTAAGTTAGTCAACACATCTTTTGTTACTCAGTGGATGAATGAAAACTGAAATCATGACTGTGCATGAAGGCCTGTTAATAATTGTTTTAGATTTGGGGGTTGGCTACATACAGGGTAATTAACAATTATGTAGTGCCTCACTCCTCCCCAATATCTCTAGTGATTCGATTTAACCTATGATTGGAATAAGGGTTTAATGCAGTTTGATGTGCAGCAACAAAGAAAGTAGGAATTTTTTTTCATATTCAGTTATTCTTCAGTAAGAATCTGCCTAAATTACTGCATACCAGATATATTGTACTTTCTTTCAGATCAAATGTAGTTTACTGTCTAAACTTCTGGCCAGAAACTTAAAGATTGTAATAAATTTGTCTTGTTTTTCTGAGTTTACTTTATAATAGCTATTGAGAAACAGAAAACTGGCAATATTTTCATGTATTCTGGGAAAGACAATACCATTTTGCAGTTTTACACCTAAAATATTTTATTTCAATATGAATCAGTAATATCCATACTTGAATTTCAGTTAAGGTGTCAGTCGAGCCCCACTGGTATAGAGAATGGATTACAATGAAAACGGAAAGTTGTCTTTAGTAAATGTATTCTATGTAGTTATCTGGAAAATTCTAGGAAAACAGAATATCAATTGTTCAACACAAATATATGGTACCTAAAATGTTGAAAAATCTGTAAAATTTTGGTCAGATACAGCTAGCAGTGTGGTAGCTGCTCTACAAGGAATGACTGAATTAGTCTACAGCATAATGGTAAATAATGTAGGAAGAATAATGACTTTAATGAACTTGAATCACTCAATTTGAACAACAGATCCTAGACTATACAGATACAGATGATAAATATATCCCTGCAGTGGTTTTAACACTAACCTCTCTCTCTCTCTCTTCGTTTTTTTTTTTTTTTTTTTTTTTTTCTCCAGAGTCTTGCTCTATCACCAGGCTGGAGTGCAGTAGCTCAATCTTGGCTCACTGCAACCTCTGCCACCCGGGTTCAAGCGATTCTGCTGCCTCAGCCTCCCAAGTAGCTAGAACTACAGGCACATGCCACCATGCTCAGCTAATTTTTGTATTTTGTATTTTTAGTAGAAATGAGGTTTCATCACGCTGGCCAGGATGGTCTCAATCTCTTTACCTTGTGATCTTTCCACCTCGGCCTCTCACAGTGCTGGGATCATAGGTATGAGCCACTGTGCCGGGCCAACACTAATATCTCTTCAAGAAGATTTAAGGACATTCCTCTCAGAAGACACTGTTAACTCAAAACCCTCAATCTTTCACATAATCAGAGTTGAGTTATTATTGTGGTTGCCTCTCTATATCATGTTTTTTTTTTTTTTAATTTCATAAATAGTGAAAGACATTTCTCAGCTTGCTATGGTTTGGATGTACATGCTCCCACAAAATTTATATGTTGGAACTTAAATCCTAAGGTGATGGAAGTTAGAGACTTTAGGAGGTGATTAGGTAATTAGGGCTCTGCTCACATTAATTGGATTAATGCCCTTATAAAAGGGACTTTGGAGAGTTGCCAAATCTTCCAGCTCTTTCTGCCAAGTAAGAATACCAATAGGGAAGCATCTATGAGAAATGGATCCTCACCAGACACCAAATTTGCTAGCACCTTAATCTGGGACTTCTGATTCCAGAATTGTGAAAAATAAATTTCTATTGTTTATATATTACTCATTATAAGATATTTTGTTATAGCAGCATCCCCAAAAAGTTCGCAAACCACAGGTATTAACAGCTCCCTATGGAATAATTAAGACAATTCTCTCCCTTGATCAGTAATAGAACGATGGGACAGGCAAAAATGAGAATATAGTGCTGTTGGATTTGGAGTAAGACCTATATTGCCACTCCAAGCTGGTTTCATAGTTATTCTTTGTTATGTTTTTGGTATGAAAAAAGTTATTTCATCTATTAGCTTTTTGGAAGAAACAGTTTTAAAATCCTTAAAGGCATCAATTTCTCCCTAGCTTGGAACTTTTAATTGTTAACAAAACTCGTAGGTGCATTCTCATCAGTATCTCACCTAGGAAGCTTTTATAGTATCTCACCTTTACAACTGCTTTAAAAAGATTAAACCAAATGATCATTTTTTATTATTAGAAATATATTCCTTAGAAAAAAAATTGACATGAATACATATTGATGAGTATGGTGAAGAATATTGCTTAAAAATAAATTGTGGCCCGGCGCGGTTGGCTCACGCCTGTAATCCCAGCACTTTGGGAGGCCGCGGCAGGCAGATCACGAGGTCAAGAGATCGAGACCATCCTGGCCAACACAGTGAAACCCCGTCTCTACTAAAATACAAAAATTAGCTGGGCATGGTGGTGCGCGTCTGTGGTCCCAGCCACTTGAGAGGATGAGGCAGGAGAACTACTTGAACCCTGGAGGCGGAGGTTGCGGTGAGCTGAGATCGCGCCATTGCACTCCAGCCTGGATAACAAGAGCAAAATTCCGTCTAAAAAAAAAAAAAAAAAAAAAATTGTGGCTGGGCGCGGTGGCTCACGCCTGTAATCCCAGCACTTCGGGAGGCCGAGGCGGGCGGATCACAAGATCAGGAGATACAGGTCAACATGGCGAAGCGGCGTCTGTACTAAAAACACAAAAATCAGCTGGTTGTGGTGGTGCACGTCTGCAGTCCCAGCCGCTGGGGAGGCTGAGGCGGGAGAACGGCGCGAACCCGTGAGGCGGAGGCTGCGGTGAGCCGCGATGGCGCCACGGCACTGCAGCCGGAGGAAAGGAGCGAGACTCCGCCTCGAAATAAATCGTTTCAGATTTAAAAGTAAGCACCGGACCGCCACACACTGAGTCAAGTCCTCGGGTAAACGGCAGACGGCAGGAAAGCTAGAGGCTACGCTTTGGGCTCGCTCCCCTCCGCGCCGTCTCTCTCCCTCTCTTCCACCAAATCGAACACGGGCGACGATCAGGACACCGCCTGAGGGTCGGACTATCGCCCCCAGACATTTCTGCTAAAACGCAGACACCATACCTGTTAAGGTCAAGATACTCTTTACCTCACTGATTTCCCGTAATAGGAGTTATTTTGTTTGATTACTTACGTTTATCACTGAAAGCGAGGGTACACAGGGGTGGTAAATCATCCTGACACAGGAAAAGCAAGATGGAAAAAAAAAAAAAAAAAAAAATGGAGGCCGGGGCGTTCTCGAGGCAGCCGGGCGGGAGGCGGGCCTGAGGGGAATCCCGCCAGCCTGCCCCGCGCGGCGGAGCGTCCGGAAGTCCCCGCCGCGGGCGGCGGGGCGGGGCGCGGCCTGGCGCCTCACTTCCTGTGTGGAAGCGGGGATCCCGTGGGCTTGGCGGGAGGCGCGTTCGCGAGCGAGAGCGGCTGTTTTCCCCTGGTTTCCCCTCTTCATCCGGTAAAGCCCTGCTTCACTCGCTGTTTAAACCTTCCGAGCCTAAATGTTCGTGGCTGTGGGACGGACAAGAACCCCGTCTTTAGCCGAGCGACGGAAAAGTCCTGCAACATTTTTGGCACGTGACGTGGGGGCGGGAGAAGCGGTGAGTGAGCTGCAAACCGAGACTTCTCCTTCCCACTCCCTTCTGAGCCTTTTCCTCCTCGTGGGCTTTTCCTTCCTTTTTCAGGAGGGACTGACGAGCAGCGGTTCGACGCTGCTCCCCGCTCAGTGCAGGGGCCGGGACGCAGGGCCCGAGGGTACCCCCGCCGCCCAGCGCTGCTGCTGGAGCCTTTCCCCTTTCCAGCTGAGCGACCCAGTTCCAGGGGACAGTAATTAAACGTTTCTTCCAGGTGAAGGAACCACTTGCATAACAATAAGAGGTTCTCCCCCGGGCATTTTTAAACCGTTTTTTTTTTTTTCTTTTGCTTTTTCCACCTGTCCGCAGTTAAAGTTTTTTTTTTTTTTTTTTTTTTTTCTTTTAGAAGAGTTTCACTAGGTTCGTCCCGTGGGGGCAACAGGCCTCAGACACTCATCTACACAGTCTCTGTACAGGATCCCTGACCAGTAAAAACATGTCACTTTCTAACAGGTCTGGGAGCTCCAAGTTTATCTTGGGACCTTAAGAAGAGATCACCCAGCTCACAGGTATTTGAGGATACAAACCCAGAGCTGCGCTCAGCTTTAAAAGGTCTTATCTGGCTGAGCGCAGTGGCTCAAGCCTGTAACCCAGCACTTTGGGAGGCCAAGGTGGTCAGATCACGAGTTCAGGAGATCAAGACCATCCTGGCCAACATGATGAAACCCCAGCCCTTCTAAAAATACACACACACAAAACAAAAACAAAAACTAGCTGGGCGTGGTGGCATGTGCCTGTAATCCCAGCTACTTGGGAGGCTGAGGCAGGAGAATCGCTTGACCCAGGCAGTTAGAGGTTACCGGGAGCTGAGATGAGGCCACTGCACTCCAGCCTGGCTACAGATAGAGACTCTGTCTCAACAACAACAAAAAAAAGGTCTTATCTGAGATTCCTTGTGGAACAGCCTACCATCAAAGCCAATCCTTTCCAAAAGGCCTATATAGAAATAATTATCGTTGCTGTACTTTATGAAGATAATCAGGCCCAGAAAAAGACTAAAGTCGATTTTGCAAACCACCCATTCCTTATCATAATTTTTTTTAAACAGAAATGAGGACTGGAGAGGAATTACGTTTCAAAACTTAGCATACATTTGTTATTAGATCCTAAACTCGTTAGTTGTTTTTAAGTTTTAGCCTACATGTTAGACTAACTGCAGTTGCTCCTGCAACCAGCAATACCTGGCTGCAGCTCAGAAGGAACAAGAGGGATGGTAGTGTAGAAATCCGGATCAATATTCTAGTTCTGAGCAATTATCCTGCAAATCCTGCCAGGTGATAGAATAATAGGGTGCCCATTGCCCAGTGTTTTCTTTTTTGTAACGTAAGACCAAGAGACCTAACCAAAGCCAACACCATGCAGCCAAATCCTAGCAAGCATAACTTGAGCTACCAGTTATCTGGGTGTATCACAATCAGAGCGAGGTGGGAGAAGCTCCCCAGAAAAACTCCAACTGGCCTGTGCACTGGGTTGGAAACAGAAGTTCATGCCCTTTGCAGTGGGGAAGAGTGGGGTTCCTCCTCTTCCTGTGTAGAACCTGGGATTCAAGCTGCAGGCAGAAAGCACTCTAGCAGGGACTTTGGCCTTGGGAGAGTCCCTGTTTCCCTCTTCCTTTTCACCCAGTAAAACCCTGGCTTACCGTTCAAATTGTCTGTGAGCCTGAATTTTCATAGCTGTGGAACAAGGAACCCAGTCTTTTAGCTAAACTAAGGAAAAATCCTGCAGCATTTTATGTCTATATGCAGGATGGCAGGGAATGATATTGATGCTTGGGTGAGGGTCATTGTCTAAAAGTGAAAGCTCAAAGTAGATAGTAGGTTGGAAATAAATGTTGTGTTCTTTGTAAATGTGTCTGCAGCTGTTTTGAGACCTCATAAGCTAGCATATTAGGTATTTTTATAGCAGAGAACTTAAGGATAGTATAATGTGCTCCCAGCTTAATAAGATTCTAACACTGTTGTTTGAATATATGGTATCATCATGTTTAAAATGTAATATTTATTCCATTTATGCAATCTCTTTCCCCTGGATGTTTGTGCTTTCCAAGATGATATAATAAGAAAATAAACAGCTCAAATGGCTTTTCCGTCACACTTTTATCAGTTTAGAGAAATAGGGTGACAATAAATGAAAAAAAAAAAAAATCTAACATTTATAAAGGGCTAAACAGGGGCTAGGTACTTCAGATATGTATATGTGTGTGTGTGTGTGTGTGTGTGTGTGTGTGTGTGTGTGTAACACAATCTTGTTACATCTTACAACTCTCCTTCAAGGTAAATATAATTATCTCCATCTTATAGATAAGAAAATGGAAACTTCAAGATGTTAAGTAATTTGCTTGAAGTAATATAGCTTATAAAGTAATATTGGATTGCCTCATTTCATAATCATGCCCTTTACCCTATGCTGCATTTGAAGAACTTGAAAAATGTGGGGTCCTAAGAAGTCATTGATGTTAAGTTCTTTCCCTCAAGCAAATGTCTTAAATACCTATTGTCTGACAAGTTACCCAAAGAAGGTCTTTTTCACTCATACAACAAAAGTGTAACAAAGTGGTATCTTTTGCCACCACCACCTTTATTAAAAGTTTTAGCATCTGCCATTTCCAATACATGACCTAGTTAATATGCTGTCTCAACTAGAACAGTGAATCCATTTGTTAACTGCCCCCAAAGGAAGTGAAAATTTGGAAGAGGAAATGCAATCTACACTAGCTAGAATAAAGGACAGACCTACTTGGCGCTCACCAAAACAGAATATTGGCAATAACCCATTGCTTTTCAGAGACAGAGGCTGCCATTGTAAAAGTTTTCTGTGCTTTATCTGGAAACTCCAGTCACTTCCTGTTCAAACAGCTGTGCTATGTAGGATCCTCTGCAAGGGTATTATGAAAACTTGCAACTCTTAAAATACGATCTGAGAATGCATTGTATAAGTTATCCCATTGTAACAGTGCTTCTCAAAGTCTAATGCATGTGAGAAACACCTGGGCATCTTATTCAGCTGCTATTTTGCAATCTTTAAAGGCTCCCAAGTGATGCTAACAATGCTAGATCCCATTTTGAGTATGATAAAATCAAGATTATTCTGCATACTTATCTGTGGTGGTTGCTTTAAAGTACTTAGAAAAATCTTCAAATAAAGCTAACTGATTTAGCATCCATTTTTAAAAACAAAAGCATTTGTCCGAAACTGTCTTCAAAATACCCTTTCCCACTCCTGAGCCACTTGGTTTTTCTTCCTTATGACCTAATTCGACTGACCTTGGTTTGACCCAGTGTGCTTCAAATATTTTAATTTGTAGTCAACGTATGGCTTTATTCTTTTTTGATAAATCTCATTCTGGAGACATCACATAAATGCCTGGCTTACCTGGCCATTAGTCTATAATTACTACTGCCAAGTCTTTAGAAAGGAGCCCATTTGGAAACTTACCTCCCCTATTTTTTTGATCCATAGAAAAGATGTCTTCCCTGATTCTCAGAGAACAAAAAAAGAGTTAACAACAAAAACTTCAGCTTTGTCTAAACACAATTTTAGCTGTGTCTAAAGTTCCAAAAATTTTATATGATACTGTTGAAACATATGAGCAGCATCATAGTAGACTTAGAACGTAAATCGGTTGCTATGCTTTAATACAAAATGCACTGGATACAAAAAGTGAGTCTTCTCTACAATACCTGTCTATCTCTTCCTCTTAGACTATAAGCAACATGGAAGAAGAGACTGTATCATCTTCATCTTAGTCTCCAACACAGAGTCTGACAGATAGAAGAATGAAGGTACTTAATACCCTCTGTTTTTTAATTACTGAAAGAGAAACTCAGCATCCTAGTCTTAAATTTTGACTTACTGTCCTCATCTACAAAAGGAGCAATGTTAATCTGCACAAGCACAATAGAGTTCCTACACAGTTTAAGAAAGATAATAGCTGTTACAGTATTTAAAAAATTTAAAACACTATACATATGCACACAATTTTAATTAGACTTGTTACTGTATTACTAGCATTTCCTAAAAGGTGAAGAGCTGAAGATAGAAAATAGACACATTACTTTAGTTCAGGGAAGATCTCCTTTTGTGGGTGAAATACTGTGAATTCTGCTTGTTATTTGAAATTTAAAATTTAAAAATTATTGATTTTTAAATTTAAGCCTTCACTGGATGAAGCTTTCCTTTTTCATATGGTCATTCTCCTGATGAAACAACATGAAGGCCTCACAGTGAGTTTTATCAGGAGAATGACCATGTGCCCCATTCTCACGGACAGTGTCACTTTATGCCTTTCGTCCTAGTTTCCCATTTGGTTTATGTCCCCACTTAATATCATCTAAATGATCTCATTTATATGATAAATTATATAGTCACACTAATCATTCGATATATTTGTAACTTGGGGTGAAATAACTAATTCTGTCTTTTGCCTGGGCATGCAACTTCTGAATGAAGGGTTGGAAGCAAGGCAGAACGGAGTATCGTGATGGATCCAATGTAATGGGGTAGCAAGTGTGAGATTTGTGTAAGCAAAAAGAAAAAGAAGAAGAAGAAGAAGGAAATTTAGGAATAAAAAGAACAAAAATGGTTTTAGCAAGGGAAGTTTTGAACAGCCTCGTGGCCTTCTTCAGTTCTTAGCTAAGAGATCATTGTGTTATTAAGTGTTTAGGGCAGAAGGTGGCTATTTACTTGAGATTGGTGAGGGGGGTATTTATTTAGAAAGGTTGTGAAATCAATATATCTTTGAGGTTTGTCATCAGAGTCATTCAATTACTAACACAGATAATTATAGCATTAATCTGCTTCTGCAATTTGGAGAAGAGTCTAAACACAGAATGATGGATTTTAAAGAAATATAAAGTCAAAAGCATATGTCATTTATTCTTCCAGTAAATAGATCTCTGTTGTAAAAATCCAGGGCCCATTTTATCCCAACAAAGTTTCATGAAATACCTAAATATCCCAAATGTGTATTTTTTTTTTTTAAGATTATCCACCTTTTGGAAGGAACAGAATACAAAATACTACATCATCACAAGTCTTCCACCTTTTTTATTTTTTATGTTCTTTTACTTTTTTAAATACAATTTTTCTTTCGGTGCCGTGACTAGAATAAGTCTTGCACATTAACAGCCAGAGAAGAACAAGAACAACTTGGAAATCAGAGTTTTGTTAATATTGAATAGATGGTGGAATCAGATTTTATCCAGAATTTTGACAGCCTGCCTCATTTGTATTGCATTCGGCTACAGGATATGTCACAAGAATTTGTGAAAGAAAGAAAGAAAGTTTTCTGCCCTTTGTGAAAGTCTTTCTTTTTTTTTTTTTTTTTTTTTTTTTTTTAGACAGAGTTTCGCTATTGTCACCCAGGCTGGAGTACAGTGACACCATCTGGCTTACTACAACCTCCACCTCTAGATTCAAGGGATTCTCCTGCCTCAGCCTCCTGAGTAGCTGGGAATACAGGCATGCACCACTATGCCCAGCTAATTTTTTGTATTTTTATTAGAGATGGGGCTTTACCATTTTGGCCAGGCTGGTCTAAAATTCCTGGCTTCAGGTGATCTACTTGCCTCAGCCTCTCAAAGTGCTAGGATTACAAACGTGAGCCACCACGCCCGGCTTCTTTCTCATATTTTAAATTTAATTCCAATTTAATTTTTCCAAATAAATATACCATTGGTTGCTTAAATTCAAGGGCTGGTTAAAACAATAGGCATGTAATGTGGTTCTTCCAGTGAGTGATGACTCTTGACAATTAGTAAGGGTCGTTCCCTTCAAGATAAAACATCTAGAATACAACAGATTCTCTTTGGATTCAGAATATATCACTTTTTCTCCAAGGATTTTTGTCCCAGTTCTTGAAAGGAGGTCTAGCATAGCCTATTGAGGGTCTATTAACATGAGATTTTTGAATTAGAGAAGGAGCTTAATATTTTATTTACAAAAACATTTAAAATATTTATAGGTTTAGAGGAGAGTTGTGAAGATAATACAAAGCATTAGTAATATCTAGTTTTCCCTAATTTTTACATAATATAAAATCATAGTATATTTATTGAAACTAAAAAAAAAAAATTAATGTAGCTAGAATACCAGTATCTACACTGAATTATTTATTTGAATTTTACCAGTTTTTTCACCATGTCTATTTTTCTATTCTATAATTTGATCTACTATGCCACACTGTATTTAATTATCATGTAGTCTCCTGTAGTCTGTGACAATTTCTCAGTCTTACCTTTCTTGTTATGACCTTAATTCCTTTAAGGGTCTGGTCAGTTATTTTGCAAAGCAACCCTCAATTTGAATTTACTTAATGCTTTCTCATAACTACACTGTGTTTATTGCTTTTAGGGACGAATATCTTGGAGGTAAAGAGCCCTTTCATCACATTATGAATCTGGTGTTGACAGGACTTTTTACTGATCATGTTGAGTGTAATCACTTGGCTCCTGTGAAGTCTTTCAGGTTTCTTCACTTTAGAGTTACAGTTTTTCTTCTCATACTTTACTTGTTACAAATGAGTCATCAAATCCAGCTGACACCTTTGCAGGTGGATTTTGAACAAAAGAGTTATTATGTTGAGTCTGTGAGGTAGCCACTATCAAGGATGCCAAAGCTGTGGGACAGACTGGAATTTCTTTGAAAGTAAGATTAAAGACATTTGACATTTTTTGACCCAATTCCCCAGCTCACAAGTATCTTGAGTCATATAAAGGTAGGAAAAACTACAAGCAAAATTTTAACAGTGGTTTTCTTCCTATGACTATTATAAGACACTAGAACATAAGCAGCTCTGCTTTGGTGTTAAAATTTTTAAGTATAGTACAAAACACACGCACCTACACAAGGAAAAACTTTTTTTTTTTTTCTATTTTACACCCAATCCGTGCACAAATAAAAAAAATCTAGCCCATCAGTGAAGGCAGCAAAAACTTGCTGCATGTTAAGCATACTCTACGGCCAGTGGGAGAGGCAGAGTGGGTGCTTAGCTTTCAAAGAAGGTCCACTAGGTTGATGTCATGATGGGAAGGAAAGTGAAAGGAATGAAAGAAAAAAACCCATAGGAAGCATTACTCGGGAGGAAAAACAAGGAGTGGCATAGAGGAGATTAACTACTTAGGGGTTGGGAGTAAAACTTGCAGGCCCCTCAGGGTAACTGTTTGAAACCTTTTACATGATTCTAACAATACCGAGAAGAAAAACTTAAGGGAAGAGGGAGGTGGGCATGGTAGTAGCTAAAGTTCTGCATTATTAAGTAGGGGCAAGAGAGTCTAAATTAATTATCCAATAAATGTGAGAAAAATTCATTCGTTATTACAGTATTGTGTACTTGTTAAAAATCAAGCTTATCACTTTGTCACACCTCATATTTTTTTTTTGTTAGGAAATAGTGACCTTCAAACTAGACGTGTACTCATAGGCTCAAGAAAGTTTAGAATTTTCCTCACAGTGAGCTTTTTTTGCTGATCGCATTTTAAAGCTCAAAACCTATTTTAAAAGTTGAGGCCGGGCGCGGTGGCTCAAGCCTGTAATCCCAGCACTTTGGGAGGCCAAGGCGGGTGGATCACGAGGTCAAGAGATCGAGACCATCCTGGTCAACATGGTGAAACCCCATCTCTACTAAAAATACAAAACATTAGCTGGGCATGGTGGTGCGTGCCTGTAATCCCAGCTACTCAGGAGGCTAAGGCAGGAGAATTGCCTGAACCCAGGAGGCGGAGGTTTTGGTGAGCCGAGATCGTGCCATTGCACTTCAGCCTGGGTAACAAGAACGAAACTCCATCTCAAAAAAAAAAAAAAAAAAAAAAGAAAAGCTGAAACTCTACCAGAATAATAATGCAAAACTATTTAATTAGAGCCACATTTGGATCGGTTTTACTTTTCACTAATTCCAACGGCTCTTCAAATTTCACAATAGAAATTAAAATGCCCTTCCTAGAAGCTCTGAATATTCATCCAAGATATTAGAATAATATCTCTGGATACCCAATACAAGAAGAACAGAAAGAGTTTTTATATTGTATAACATATAAATAATAAGCCACTTAAAACAAGGGGTATATTTTGGTTTGCTTACCTAGAAATAGAGAGGGATAGTTTTTCATCATCCGCACTTCTATACCTTATACCTATTATTGCTTACAACTAAATTTTCTCCTTCAAACCAATAATTAGACTCAGGTGACATGGCCAACTGTGCTCACATAGCTAACTATAAGCACACACAAAAAGATACTTGATAACATTTAAAATGCACAGCTGAAGCAGATGAAAGACAAATCCCTGAGGTAGTT
This sequence comes from Saimiri boliviensis, assembly GCF_048565385.1. Classification (NCBI taxonomy): domain Eukaryota; kingdom Metazoa; phylum Chordata; class Mammalia; order Primates; family Cebidae; genus Saimiri; species Saimiri boliviensis. The sequence continues at coordinate 38,706,427 of NC_133465.1, forward strand.
GAGATAAATAAAATCAGAATGGTAGATAGTCTGATGAATTGAGGACCTATAAGGTATTTAGACAAGGAAGAGATTCTAAGGATATAATTATGAATGAAATTTAAACAAGAAACTAGAACTTTTCTCCCTACTTAAACCTGAAGCCCCACAATACTGTCTATCAATATGAACTAAAAATCACACACAATCTCTCAGAAAAGAAAACAATTACAAAGCTTTTCTTTTGTGTGGACTTTGGGCAGTGAGATAAAATGAAAAACCCAGACATTCAATGTATGTAGGTATGGCATCTTAACTTACACTACCTACAAGGTGCAAGTACCCCAAACAAAACCATAAAATTCGGTAGTGAATCAAAATTCCTGAGATCCCTAACAAAAACCACTCTGTTTAAATGCTTTGGCAGTTCAGGAAATATGGAACTCATGGAGAAGGAAAAGCCAAGTTGAACAAGGATACATACACACAAATGATTACAAACTGTTGTGAGAAGACATTCACACATAAACAGAAAAAGCACAAAAGCCGAGGGTAATTCAAACAACTGAAAGTGACTATCTTATAAACATCCTTAAAATATCAACACAGATATTTTGAAGGATTAGAAAACAAATCAAAAGAATGGAGGGATATCTGCATCCCCATGTTTATTGCAACATTATTCATAATTGCGAAGATATGGAATCAACCTATGTCCATTGACAGGTGAATGAGTAAAGAAAGTGTAATGTATGCAGTGGGAGAGTATTAAGCCTTAAAAAGGAAAATCCAGGTTCGAAACAATGTGAATGAACCTGGGGGATATTATGTAAAGTGAAATAAGCCAGGCACAGAAATACTGCATGACCACAGTTATATGTGAAAACTTGAAAAGCTAAACTCTGCTGGATGTGCTCAATGCCTGTAATCCCAGTGCTTTGGGAAGCCTAGGCTACAGGATCACTTGTGTCCAGGAGTTCAAGACCAACCTGGACAACATAATGAGACACCTGTCTCTAAAAAAAATTAACTTAGCTGGGAGTGGTGGTGCATGCCTACAGACCCAGCCACTCAGGGGCTGACATAGGAGGACTGCTTGATCCCAGGGGTTCAAGGCTTCAGTGAGCAATGGTTGTGTCACTGCACTCCAGCCTACAGCCTGGATGATAATGTGAGACCCTGACTCAAAAAAAAAAAAAAGGAAGTTGAACTCAGAAGCAGAGAGTACAATAGTGGTTGCCAAGGGCTGGTGGGATGGGAGGGAGAAATGTAGAAATGTTGATAAAAGAAAACAAAATTTCAGTTAGATTAAATAATTTCTGGAGATCTGTGGGATTTGGCAACTAGAATAAATAATCATATCTATGATTATTTGAAATCGAAACTTTCTGAAAGTAGAGTTTAAATGTCACCACAGAAAAAATAATTGTGTGAGGTGTCAATATATTAATTAGTTTGAATCATATATCAAAACATCACACTGTACAACTTAAATGCGTACAATTTTTGTTAATTATACCATAATATATCAAAACATCACATGGTACACTTTAAATATTTACAATTTTTGTCAATTATACCATAATAAAACTGAAGGAAAAAGAATAGGACACTATAAAATAAGTCTAAAATAACAGATTTTAAATAGGAAAACACTGAATTTCTAGATATAAGAACATCATCACTGAAATTTTTTAAAAAGCCAAAAGCAGATTAAACTGACCTGAAGACCTAATTAGTGAATTATTGATTGAAATGAGAAAATTAGGAGACTAATACAAAAATAAATATGTAATAGATAAAAAATATGAAAAAAATTAAGAAACTTGGAAGATAGTAAATAATACAACATACATAATTTGAATTGAGTGTTATAAGAAAAAAATGTACTTATTTTTGGCAGCAGTTGTTATCTGAAGAGAAATTATTTATGAATTTTCATCAAATGTTGAAAGATGCCAATTTCTAAGCAGGATAACTTATAATCAACCCACATGTGCAAACATTAGTAATTCCACAGTGTCTCAGATCAAAAAAAAAAACCCACTTAATTGATTATGAAAGGACAAAGCAAAAATATTTTTAAGCATAATGTATCTGAAAATACCAGAAAAACATAAACTACGTTCAAATATATCATTAAAACAAATGCTGGAGATTAAGAGTATCTGCTTTTAATTTTAGAACAAAATGAAATGAAATGTCTAATGACTCTTACTTGATTAAAAGTTTATCTCCACCAAGGTAATGAATCAGAGCCTCTGTTGAAAATGTTGAAGTCCTACCTGCCCTGTAGAGTTTCCTCAAACCAACAAGATGTGGAAAGGCCAATTAGACAGGAGCTCGGACTCTATTTCATACCCATTTCAACTTAAGGAATTATGTAGTTATCGGTCTTACATATTGATTTCCTCTGCAACTTTTTCTTGGAAGAAAGTTTTAGGAAGTTAAAAAAAAAGTCTTTATACTGATTTTTTGTGCTGTTTCTCCATGTGAATGTTTTGTCCCCTCTTTCATTTTCAGTCCCTTTAGTTAGATTTATATTTGCTTGATACAAATAGAAAGTTATCAAAAATAGCAGTGGAAACAGCTACCAACATTTACATTTTTTTCTGTTGAATCTTTATAATGATATAGGTTAGAATTTTGTCTGTGTAAATGGATTAGCAAAATTTGGCTCAGAGAGTTTGTGAAGTTCTCATCACCGGTAAGTGGTAGAGACAGATGGTGGTATACTTTTGGATAGCAGGCTGGGTTAAATGGCAGTGTGTAAATCTCATAGGTCAATTGGCCAGCAATGTTTTTCACTTTACAAACTGGCAAAATAGTTGAATTTCTAAACTGTGAATACACTTGGTTAGATCAGCTCTTCCTCATCAGTAAGTGGTGCTACCTTTCTCTATACATATCCTATTTCCTCCTCTAATAAGGAGTAGCTCCTATCTTTTAGCTATTTAGTTTTATCATGTATCTTTTCCTACATTTATGAGAAAGGACTTTTATAAGCTAAAATGGTCTAGAGTTATGGTTAAAATGTTCTATTCATGAACATTATTTTCTGAAGGGCTTAGAGAAGACTTTTCTTGAGATCTGATTTCAAAAATACATGTGCTGCTGCTGAAATGTCTAGGCCTCAGGTAAATTGGCCAAAATTTTGTGGAAAAGGAGTTTTTCTGCAGGAGATACTAGTAAAACCCTTCCAATTTATAAGAGTGTCATAAGTATCGTATGTTGAATGCTAGCCCTGGACCAAACACTCTTCTGGGCACTTTAAATATAGCATCACATTTAATGTTGTGTCACTTTGAGGTGTTATGAATTATTAAACCTATTTCTCATCTCTATGCATTCTACTTATATTCTTCATCTAAGTCTTCCTGGCCTTCCCTTTATCTCAAGTGCTCATTCTTTTCCTACTTCTAGATTTTAAAAGCAGCATGCATGCACCCCTTCTGGAGCACTTGTCACATTGTAGTATATTCAATTGGGCAGAACATGTTGCCTTTCTTCCTCCCTAGTGCATACGTTCCCTGGAGGACATCATTGCATTTGGTTGATTATATTTTTGAAAAATCAAAGAACATAAAGTTGCAAGTGACATATCTTTGGTTTGTTTCATTTCTACAATCTTTTCTAGGTACGTTGTATTCCCTCCTTTAATTCTGAGAATATAAGTAAAAAGACCCTCATGTTACTGATTAAGATGGTGAGGCCTAGAGAAATTTAACTAGTTGTCCCAATTTACTTAACTATACTCTCTTTGAATCCAATTCTGAATCCTGAATCTTTTTTTATTCCACATTTCATGCTACTTAAACATTTCTTAATGAATTACATTTTGATTCACAAAGATATTAGGACTTCAATTCCAGTGTTTCTTTTATTTCATCAGGTTTCCTTGTACTTGTGTGTTATTTATAGCAAAAGGTAGGATGTATATATTAAAAACCTCTGTAGTTTAAAGAGGTGCACTAAAATACAAGTTATTGCTCCAGAAATCTTGTGTGCTAACTATGGCATCTATAGTAATGATCTGTTTATTTCATATATTTTCCAAGATCCCTTAGCTTCCTCTCACTACCTCTGGCCAATTGCTATGACTGGAAGTAAAGTATGTCCCGTCTGTGTCAAAGAGTATTAAAGCACAGTGAGAATTCCATGCATGATCTCTCTTTTAGCAGTCAACAACATTCCTCTTGGTGAAGCACCCATCAGCTCAGATCCCTAAAGGACTATATGTAGTAAGCACTCTGCAGATTGAGTCACACATACAGCGTGAATCAGAAATAAACTTCATGTGTGAAGCCACTGATGTTTCCAGATTAATTGATACTGGCAAATAAACTAGATTATTTATGGCTAAGACGTTAGCAATTGTCAAATGATAATATGATACCTTTAAAAGGTATAATGGTATAAATACATGTGAAAATATGATATGTCTCTTTCTTTGTTTTCTGAGATGGAGTCTTGCTCTGCCACCCAGGCTGGAGAGCAGTGGTGCTATCTCAGCTCACTGCAACCTCCGCCCCCAAGTACTAGCCATTCACCTGCCTCAACCTCCTAAGTAGCTGGGATTACAGGCACCTGCCACCACACTTCGCTAATTTTTTTTTTGTAGAGACAGTGTTTCGCCATGTTGGCCAGGCTGGTCTCGAACTCCTGACCTCAGGTGATCCACCCACCTCAGCCTCTCAAACTGGTAGGATTACAGGCGTGAGCCACCACGCCTGAGCTTATATGTCTCTTTCTAAAGAATAAGACATTTTAGGCATTTACCTTTCTGCTTGTTTTATGTAATGAGTTATGGCCAAAACAGATATCTGTACCTTATTTTGATTTCTGACAGTTTAAACTAAAAGACTTGGTCAATGCATGGTGCCATTTGTAACTCAGATTAATGAAGAGAAATTTTAACTATTATGGTTTCAGGCCTCAAGCAAATTTGCCCCAGAGGAGCATGGTTCAAAGATAATTTTGCCAAAGAGTTGCTGTTGATTCTGGAAGTAAGAGCCCAAGTTATGACGACTGATGTCTATTAAGCAATAGGTATATGGTGCTTGGCATTAGTTGGATATTTAATAGATTTGTTCTGAATTTATCCAAATATAAATTTCAATAATAATTGTAATAGCCAATGGTATTTCTTTTCCTGTGACACATTATGTCTTTATTAGTTCAGTTTAACTCAACAAATAATATTAAATGAGTACCTGTGATATATTGGGAATGTCACTACGGATTGCTTATACTAAATTAATAATCCTCTGTTGCCCTCTAACAGTTTAAAGTCCAAAAGTACTGTGATGTACATTAGATAATTTCTTTTTTTTTTTAATTGCATTTTAGGTTTTGGGGTACATGTGATGAACATGCAAGATTGTTGCATAGGTACACACATGGCAGTGTGCTTTGCTGCCTTCCATCCCCTCACCTGTATCTGTCATTTCTCCCCATGCTATCTCTTCCCACCTCCCCACCTCCCCGCCCCTCCCCCGTTTACCCCCAACGGACCCCAGTGTGTAGTGCTCCCCTCCCTGTGTCCATGTGTTCTCATTGTTCAACACCCGCCTATGAGCGAGAATATACGGTGTTTGATTTTCTGCTCTTGTGTCAGTTTGCTGAGAATGATGGTTTCCAGGTTCATCCATGTCCCTACAAAGGACGTGAAGATAATTTCTAAACAATGTAATATGCTGCACATGGAATATACGTGAAAAAAGCATTATTCAGACTGTGTGAGGAGAGGAATAATAGAAAGCATTCATAGAAAAATAGCATTTATGCTGTAAAAGATCAATAAGAATTATAAAATATGTCAGAAAGAAAAGGAATTCTAAACAGAGAGATCAGTACAAACGGTAGCAGAGATACTCAACATAGTGTTCTATTCTGAATCTAAGTAATTTAGTACTATTGCAATATGACATTGATGGCACAGATGTCAGGAGACCAAATTATAGAGGTCTCCTGTCATCCTGTAATCATAGGAAGCCCCAAAAGACTTTATGAAGAGAAATAATAACATGATCAAATTTATATATTAGATAGATCAAACTGGTGGCATGATGGAATAAAATGTGGCTTCATTGGAGAAACTTTTTTCGCCCAAAACTATTTTGTTAAGAACATTTTTCTTAAGAACCAAAAAAATACTTCATGAAACACTAAAAAGTTTTATAGATTTATTTATAACACCTTGAGGTTTGTTTCATGATTTATTGAAACCATGTGTTATTCTCAGAATAGATTCACTAAGCAGATGTTATAATAATAACCAACCCAAATTATCTCTATTATTTTCAATTCTTGTAACCTGTAGTCTTTTTCTATACACATGCAGATATTTGATGAGCAAAAATAGATGAGGGGGCTAGACCATTTCAACATAGGAAAAACACAATAATAAAATTTGTGAATCAGATCATGGTAGAAACCAAGCTGAATAATTCAGTAGCTTACCGTAGTGTTTTCCTAGTCTTTTTTTAAAGCTTGAATTATTAATCATCTCTGCTTTTCTAGCTAGAACCACCACATGGATACAAATGTCTACATATAAAAATATTTTCTGAATAAATAACTCATAGAATACAACACATTTCACAGTCCAATCATTAAAATAACTTAGCAAGCAATTAGTAAGTAACTACTCTGAGGCCAGAAATATATAACATGATATGAAAGACTTAAAAGAGGTAATGTATATGTTAATTAGATTGATTTAGCCATTCCACAATGTATGCATATTTCAAAACATCATATTATACACAAATATATATAATTTTTATCAGTTAAAAATAAATTAAGGAAAAGAAAAAATATATAAATTTGTTGAGAAACTTTCTCTCTTTTTTCTGTTTTCCTTAGTAGGAAATACTGTGTCTATATAAAGATAGTACCTAAATACAAGGGGGATGGAAATATATGTTAATATTCAAAAGGAAATTATGATCTTAAAATGTACGTGGAATGGATGATTTAGTATAATCAAGTGTCTAGACCTCTCTTTTTTCATTGTGGCAGAGACTGTCTAGTTGTTGCCCAAAACATTCCCCTTCCCTCCTTGGAATAAACTTAATAGGAGTTTTCAGTCTTTTGTGCAGTTTTGGCTAATTTAGTGTAGTAACATGATCACATTTATGTATTATGCAAATTTAGTGTATATATATTCGCTAATTTAGTGTAGATGATGTTGATATCTCTCACTTCCATTCTTGGTCCGTCAACAAATTCTCCCATGCTCTTATATCCCTTATCTTCCAGTCTAGTTCAGTTGATGTAGTGGAAATCATTGAAGCCCTTGATGAAATCGGAACCGCTACATAGAAAGAGCCTGTGCTTCTTGTTAAACACTATTGAATTTTATATGAACAATAAATGAACTTCAGTTTGATTAAATCACTGATATTTACAGATCTGTTTCTTAAAGCAGTTAGTGTTATATCCCCTAATATAATTAACATGACTAGAGTTGTACATTTCTTAGGAATTAATATGTATATTCATATGAATAAATATGTATGTATTCCCATGTATGTTTTATGCATGTATACATAAGCACAAGAAGACTAATGAATAAATTGAATACGAGTGAATAATTTATTGTTAGAACTCACTATAAATTATAGATATGCAGTCAAGAATATTCTTGTGGAATTAATACATCGTCTCTGTGAAGATAGATGTATTTGGGAAAATAAATGTTATTCAGGCACTTACTTAGAGATCATTGAAGAAGAAAGAGAATAAAAGAATTGAAGGAGCAAGAAGATAGATACCCTCATGGTTGAAAGCTGTTGGGAAGGCTTAATTACCGCAGAAAGATTCAAAAAGGGGCTTTTGTTTTGAAGTGAAATGCAGTTGATTACTTTTTGCTAGGCAAAAATTAAAGACAGACAAGGCATTGTTTTGGTAAAGGAGTAAGGAAAACACAAACTTAAGCTTGCAAACCACATAAGCATCTACAGTGAAAACAAAGTGATGAAGTCAAGAGGCTATGTACCTATGGAGCAATCTTGCATGTTCCTCACATTTACCTCAAAACCTAAAATGCAGTAAAAGATATATTAAAAAAAAAAAAAAAAAGAAACTGGCTGGTTAGAGATGCTGCAGTTAAAGTGCCATCATCACATATGTTATACCAAAATAATTGTTCTTTTTTTCAAGTTTGTGATAGTTACTAATGTACTGTAATTTTTACTGTAGCATAAAATTAATGAAGCTAAACTTAAGCTGATTTTTATAGTTGATTTTCTATACTTCTTAATTTCATCATATATTTAACAGTAATGAAACTTTTTTTTCACTAGTAGGTGGGTAGGGAAAATCTCTTACCAGGATAATCCCCTGCACTGTCCTTATCATAATTATTTGAACAAGAGTTTTAGAGTAGTCCCAGTGGGTACATAGAGAAATCAAGGAATAAGAAAAATTAGCTACAAATAAAACAAACAGGACTTGGTGACTTAGTGAGTATAAAGAAAAAAGAGATTCAAGATTATACCTATAATTTTGACTTGGGTGATGACATTTGGTGATGGAATCTATTGAATTAGGAATTACAGAAAGAAGATCAATTTCGGGCAGAAAGATGATGTTATATTTGGACACAATAACATTTCATTGATAGTGAGTTATCCAAGTGAGGGTGTCAGGGAAATAATTAGAAATAAATATCAAACTTAGAAGAGGCAAGTCTGCGTTGAAAATATGCATTCATAAACCATAAAATTATAAGTGATAATATAGCAACAGGAGAGAATTTTGTCACCTATGAATGATGTCAAAATGGTTTTTTAAGTGACTAGGGAAATTATCAGCATTTAAGACATGGGAAGAGCAACCATAAATTGACAAGAGATTTAAACTACTGAGAATATCAAGTTTTGGTAAATATGTAGATCAGCTGTACCTTACATAAAACTCACGGAAGAGAAAATTTGTGTAAGAAATTTAAACATTCAGTGTGGAATTACTTTATAAAGCTAAGTATATTAGCAATTATAGTTCTAAATAGATATCTGAAGATATATTTTCATATGTGTACCAGAAGACACATAAGAACATTCATAGTAACATTGTTTACAAAAACAAAAGCTCTTGGAAAAATACAAGGGTTTTTCTAGGAGAAAATTAATAAAGTATACAATTTCAATAACATATAGTGAAAATTATACTTTTAACATGAAAGAATCTCAAAATATAATGGGGAAAAAGAGAAGAACCCTACAGTATGCTGCCATCGATTGGAAATTGAAAGCACACAACACATTCAATATGTTGTTAAGGATATGTACATTTATACAAATGCTATAATAAAAAACAGGACAGTAATCACAAAAAATCAGAATGATAGTTAACCTTGCTAAGAGAAAGATATAAATGGATACCGTATTTTATGTGGATAAAATATTTGACATTAAAAGCAATTTTAAAACTTAGTTGAGATTACAGATTATAAAGGCAATTGAAAAAGAGCAATCTGAGAAGTACGGCAGCAAGTTGGAGAACATTATTAGGGGATATGATGTTTCAAGTATGAAAATAATTTGAAATGAAGAAATAGTAGACTGTCAAAAGCTAATATTTAGTTGAAGGGGTTCAGAACATGTTACCTCAAATTATGACACCCTGATATTATTGTAAGCTGAAGGAAATTGAGAAAACCACAGAAGCAGAAAGATCTCTCTGACCTTCTCTGCTTATAGAGCCATAAAAACAACAAATTCCTGTCACCACTTATTCTGTGAACTGGGCCATAAAACCTAGGGATCTTTCCTTTAAGTAAGACTTTCATTACAGAGGTACTCTTTTTATATTTGGGGGAAAGAAACATCCTTGAAGATACAGTGATGGCAAAAAGAATCTAAACATACAGGCCTTGATAATTTTCCCTCAGTTATCATTAGCTCATAGCCTCTTTGTCCAGTTATACTTCTGTACAACTCTCCACTCTTCATCAAATATAACCATAAAAATATGCAGATTGCCCTGTTTTGGGGGACTTTATTTCTGTTTTCCTGTGTCATATAAACCTAAAATAAATGTATATGTTTTTCTATGTTAATCTCTCTTTTGTTACAAGAACCTTAGGCATGAAACTAGCAATGGGTAAAGAAAGACATCACTTTTCTCACCTGTATAGTAGAGCAAAATAAGTTAAGAAAACTCTTCAGTTACTTTGTAGCAAACAGGTAATTGGCAGTAGTAACTAGAGCAAATTCAGTAGAATAAGCATTTGAAAATCAAAATGCATTTCTGTGACTAATAAATAGAAAGTGAGGAAGTGGAAAGAGAGCCAAAAAGGGTGGTGGTTGAAACTGGATATGAGGTTTAGGAAGGATATATATTTAAAATTAAGGACTTTTGTTCTAGCCTCAGTACTTATGAGAAAGAGCATATAGAATAGGGAGGAGTAAAAAGTATAAAAAATAAAATAATTATTAAAATGAATGAAGTACTTGAGAGAGTGGAAGATGATACGATCTAGATTAAAGGTGAGTGATTTAAGTTTCTGATCTTAAAAGACAAGCCTATGTCGAACTCACTCTTCAATTGAGAATAGCTTGAAAGCTGAAAACAAATTATTTGAAGACATAAAGGAAAGCAAAGGATTTAGAGTATGAGAGGGGCAAGATGTATATTTGCTGATTCCCAGTGCAATCAGTAGAGACCAGGTAGTTCAGAGCTTGCAGAGTCTCATTGAGTTGAAGACACAGCCATTGAATTCAGGGCTGCTAAGATCCCAGAGAGAAGAAAACTGCCCTGTGTTTTCCCTTTAAGGTATTTGACCAAATATAAACTATATATATGTGAGACAATGACAGGTAGACAGAGGTACTGGGTAGCTAGAGTTTAGCATACATTTTGAGAGTCTCACAGAGCTGGGGAGAAAGAGTTGGAGATCCAGAACAAAACGGGATAGAAGAAATTTGATAAATAAACCCAGGCATTTAGTGGAAATTCAGGAGTTAAACACCAGAAATAAGAGTTATTTTAGGATTATGTGCAAACCGTCTACCACAGTCTCCCTCAATAATTTTCAGCTTCCAAAATTAATATATATATATATATATATATATATATATATACATATATACATATACATATATTCTAGAGAAAAGTATTATGCTGACACTTTACAATTATTTATCTTTAGTAGTTGGCATTCAACAAAAATTTCCAGGCATGCCAAGAAAGTATGAAAAGATGGGGCCGGGCGCGGTGGCTCAAGCCTGTAATCCCAGCACTTTGGGAGGCCGAGGCGGGTGGATCACGAGGTCGAGAGATCGAGACCATCCTGGTCAACATGGTGAAACCCCGTCTCTACTAAAAATACAAAAAATTAGCTGGGCATGGTGGCACGTGCCTGTAATCCCAGCTACTCAGGAGGCTGAGGCAAGAGAATTGCTTGAACTCAGGAGGCAGAGGTTGCGGTGAGCCGAGATCGCGCCATTGCACTCCAGCCTGGGTAACAAGAGCGAAACTCTGTCTCAAAAAAAAAAAAAAAAAAAAAAAAAGTATGAAAAGATGAAACTCCCTTCCCAAGTAAAATAAGATAATAAGTAATCTATAAATTGGAGATTAGACAGGAGTTTTAGAAAATAAGTATTTCAGGAAATAGAGAAAATATGAATAATTTTATTATTGAATAAGAAATTATACAACAAAAATTATATATAATAACATTTTGAAAAGTACATTTTCAATAGCAGAAAACTGGATCATTGAACTGAAAGATCAATAGAAAAAAACAGATTAGAGAAGAAGAATAGAGACTTAAGGACAAGATTAAAAGGCTAATACGTAGGTAGCTGGGACCTCACACAAAGAGGAGAAAGTGAAAGAGTTGTAGTATTTGAAGAATACTGGCTGATGATTTTTCAAATATGACTGCAGATATTGCTCTATAGATTTAAGAAGCTCCACAAGTACTGTATCAGGCAAAATGCAAAGAAAATCACACCTAGGCACATCATGTGTTTGCTCTCAAAAAATTAGAAAGTCCAAGGACAGGCTACACTAATGGTGTAGTGATAGAAATCAGAATAGCAGTTACTCTTATGGGATGATATTTACCAGCTAAAGCATAAAGGGAGCTTCTGGCATTATGGCATCCTGATATTTCCTGATCTGGATAATTATTAAATGGAAACATTCACCAAGTAAAAATGATTAAAGAGTACCTAGATACTTTGTTCTTATCTTTTTTATATGAATATGTCATATTTTAATGAAAAGTTTAAAATGAAGCCCATGAGCTTTTCAGTTTCAAAACAGACAAAATGATTTTTCCTCATATATTTTTAAAAATTGTGATGGTAAGAACACTTAACATGAGCTTTAAACCATTTTAATAATTTTTAAGTGTACAATACACGACTGTTTACTATAGATATAAATATGTAGCAGATCTCTAGAGCTTATCTTGCTTGACTGAAACTTTATGCCTATTGATTAGCAGGCCCCCATTTCCCTTCCCTTCAGCCTCTGGCAACCACCATTGCACTATGATTCTATGAATTTGATGATTTCAGAACCAGTCTAATTGTCCCATAGAACTTATGTTTGTGGTTTCTTTTGAATAAACATAGAAATTGACTCTCCCAGTGTTAAAACTTGAGAAAGTTATATTTGCCTTACCTTTCTCAGGAGACCAACCATTAGGACTCTGAGATAGCATAAAGAAACTGAAACTGGCCGGGCGCGGTGGCTCAAGCCTGTAATCCCAGCACTTTGGGAGGCCGGGGCGGGTGGATCACAAGGTCAAGAGATCGAGACCATCCTGGTCAACATGGTGAAACCCCGTCTCTACTAAAAATACAAAAAAATTAGCTGGGCACGGTGGCGCGTGCCTGTAATCCCAGCTACTCAGGAGGCTAAGGCAGGAGAATTGCCTGAACCCAGGAGGCGGAGGTTGCGGTGAGCCAAGATCACGCCATTGCTCTCCAGCCTGGGTAACAAGAGCGAAACTCCGTCTCAAAAAAAAAAAAAAAAGAAACTGAAACTTACCTGTTCATTGCATCTGAACAATGAGATGCCAGATTCCTCACCCATAGTGACTGCCGAAGCTATCACCTGCTTCCTGTTGACCAACTCCCCTTCCTTACTCCTCACTAATTCCTGTCTTCATTCATGGAATCACATTTTCTTCCCTGCTATATAAACCATTTTGCATGATTTTAGGTAGTCAGGGAGACTGATCTTCCACTCCATTGGTTGCAGCTCTCAATTAAAGCCTTCTTTCCTGGCAATATTCACAGCATTCATGATTGGCTTTCTGTACAGTGAGTAGCAAAACCTAGACTGAACACCTGGTCTTTTGGTACCAATTTTAAGTAACTGATATAAGTGGAATTACACAGTATTTTTCTGTGTCTGGCGTGTTTCACTTAGTATACTGTCCTCAGGGTTCATCTATGTTGTCTCATTGTAGAATTAGCCTTCTTTATAAATACTTAGTAGTTTTGTGTTATGTATGTCTATATTTTTAAAAATCTATTCATCTGTTGATGAACATTTAAGTTATTTTTTTACATTGGTGATTGTGAAAAGTGCTGCAATGAACAGAAGAGTGCTATTATCTCTCTGAGGTCCAATTTCAATGCTTTTAGATAAATATGCAGAAATGGAATTGCTGTGTAAATAATGGTAATTATTTTTTGAGGAACTTTCACAGTATTTTCCAGAGGGACTGCGTCATTTTGCATTATCACCAACAGTTTTCAAGAGCTCCAGTTTCTCTGTATCCTTACTGACACAACTTTAAAAAAAAATAAAAAATATATAGCCATTGTAGCAGATATGATGTGGTACATCTTTATGATTTTCATTTGTATTTTTCTGATGATTTGTGATATTTAGTATTTTTACACTTACCAGTTGATCATTCCTATGCCTTCTTTGGAGAAATATCTATTCAAATCCTTGGACTGTTTTAAACATCAGGTGGTTAGTTTTTGTTTGTTTGTTGTTTTAACTGCTTAGTTGTATGAGTTTGTTGTGTATTTTGAAGATTAACCACTTATCAAATACTGGTTGCAAACATTTTTTCCCAATCTAAAGATTGCCTATTAACTTTTGCAATTGTTTCCTTTGCTACATAGCAGCTCTTTAATTTCATATAATCCCATTTGTTATTTTATCTTTTGTTTCCTATGCTTTTTATACATGAAATCGTAGCCAAGACTGATGTCATAAAGATTTTCCTCTATGTTTTCTTCTAAGAGTGTTACAGTTTTGAGTCTTACACATATGCCTTTAATGCATTTTAAGTTGCTTTTTATGCATAATAGAAGATAAGGGTCTGGTTTCATTCTTCTGTGTTTGCACATCCAGTTTGCCAAATAACATTTGTTGAAAACAATATTCTTTCCTCATTGAGTGTTGGTGCCCTTCTAGAAGATGAGTTAATTGAATATACGATTTTTTATTTCTTTTGAATCGGGTGTAATTTCTTTTACTTCTGAATATGGATAGATGTATTTCTAGGCTATTTTGTTCCATTTGTCTATAAGTCTGTATGCCAGTATCATATTGCTTTGATGACATTTTATAGCTTTGTAATATATTTTGAATTTAGGAAATGTGATGCCTCTAGCTTTATTATTTTTCCTCAAGATTGATTTGGCTACTTGCAGTCTTTTGTGGTTTCTTGTAAATTAAATCTTTTTTTCATTTCTCTAAAAAATGCCATAGGGATTTTGATAGGGTTAACATTGAATCTGTAGATCATTTTATGTAACATGGATTTTTTTAACAATATTAAGTGTTCTAATCCATGAACACAGGTTGTCTGTTTGATTGCATGCTTTGTTTAATTTCTTTCATCAATGTTTTGTAGTTTTTACTATACATAGCTTTCACTTCATTAGTTAAGTTTATTTACTTATTTTATTCTATTCTGCTATTATAAATTAACTGGTTTTTAAATTTTTCTTTTTGGATGGTTTGTCCTTACTGTATAAAAAACTAACTGGTTTTTGTACGTTGATCTTATATCCTGCCACTTTACTGAATTTGTTTAGTATAATGAAGTCTTTAGGGCTTATATAATTTGTTATATAGGGTTTATATAGGCTTTTATAATGAAGTCTGTAGGGTGTGTGTGTGTGTGTGTGTGTGTGTGTGTGTGTGTGTGTGTGTGTATAACCATATAATCTGCAAACAAGAACAATTTTACTTCTTTCTTTCTAATATGGGAGCTTTTGATTTTTTTTCTTTTGCCTAATTGCTCTAAGACTTATAGTACAATGTTGAATAGAAGTGGTAAGAGTGAGCATCCTTGCTTTGTTGTTGATCAGAAAAAGAAGATTTAGGCTTTTCACCTTTGAGGTTTAGCTGTAGGCTTTTCATATATAATCTTTAAAATGATTAATTAATTCCTTTTTATTTGTTTGGAGCTTTTATCATGAGAATATGTATTTTTTCAAATACATTTTCTGCATCAACTAAGGTCATATAATTTTTATCCTTTATTCTGTTAATGTGATGTATCACATGCTAATTGATTTTTATATATTGAACCATCCTTGTATCCCACTGATAAATCTCTCTTGATCATGCTGTATGATTTTTTTTATGGCGCCATTACATTCAGTCTCTTAGCATTTTGTTGAGCATTTCTGTATATAAGTTCGTCAGAGACATTGATCTGTAGATTTTTTTTTCTTGTGGTGTCCCTTGTCTGGCTTTGATATCAGAATAATAGTGGCCTTGTAAAATAAATTCAGGAATGTTCATTCTTTTAAATTTTATAGTAGCAAAGACATGAAATCAACCTAAATATCCAAAATGTGGTACATATACAGTGTGGAATATTATGCACCCTTAAAAGAGAATGAGATTATGTTCTTTGCAGGGACATGGATGGAGCTGGAGGCCATTATCCTTTACAGACTCTCCAGGAACAGAAAAACAAATACCACCCACATGTTCTCACTTAGAGGTGGGAGCTAAATGATGCGAGTACATCTACACATAAATGGGAACAACACACACTGGGACCTATTGAAGGGTGGAAAGTGGAAGGAGGGAGAGTATCAAGAAAGAAAATCTGATGGGTACTACACTTAATACCTGAGTGATAATATGTATGACAAGCCCCCATTATACAAGTTTACCTGGGTAACAAACCTGTACATGTACCCATGAACTTAAATTTTATTTTAAAAAAACATTTCAGTAACAATTGACATTAATTTTTTTAACTTTCACAGATCTTTATTAGTATACGTAATATTAACACATATACAGTGAAAAATCATGTAATTTTGAATCATATAATGACCTCTACAGATGGTGAACTGGTATATAACAAAATTTAACAACTACTTTTGATTAAAAAATTTAATTAACTGGAAATTTATTTA
Organism: Saimiri boliviensis; assembly: GCF_048565385.1. Lineage (NCBI taxonomy): Eukaryota > Metazoa > Chordata > Mammalia > Primates > Cebidae > Saimiri > Saimiri boliviensis. The sequence continues at coordinate 38,722,776 of NC_133465.1, forward strand.
TATATATATTTTTACAATGATACTTGGTAGGGTTAACCCATGACATACCAGTTTCTGGGATTTTTTTCGTTGAGAGGTTTTAATTATTGATTTAGTTTTCATACTAGTTATAGGTCTGTTCAAACTTTCTGTTTCTTTATGATTTAGCTTTGTTAGGTTATATGTCTCTAGGAATTTGCATATTTCTACTAGGTTATCAAGTTTGTTGATGTATACTGGTTCATAGTAGTCTCTTATGATCTATTTTTTTTGCTGGGGTATCAGTTGTAATATCTCTTCTCTCATTTCTGAATTTATTTATTTGAGTCTTCTCTCTTTTTTTCTTAGTCTAGCTAAGGGTTTGCCAATTTTCTTTATCTTTTCAAATAACCAACTCTTAGTTTCATTGATATTTTCTGTATATTATTTTTATATTTTGATTCATTTATATCTGCTTTAATCTTTGTATTTTTCTTCCTTCTGTTACCTTTGGACTTTGTTCTCATTTTTCTAGCTACTTGAGGTAGGTTGCTTATTTGAGATTTTTTTTTTATTGTAGGTGTTTATCACTGTGAACTCTCTGACTACTGCTTTTCCTTCATTTTTAAGATTTAGTATATTGGGATTTTTGATTTGTTTTTATTTTAATTTTTTTCTAGGTAATACTTCATTTCTGATTTGATCTATTTTTTGGTCCAATTATCACTCAAGAATGTATTGTTAAATTTCAACATATTTGTCAGTTTTCCAGTTTTCCTTCTGCTATTGATTTCCAGTTTCACTCAATTGTGGTTAGAAAATATACTTGTCATAATTTCAGTCTTCTTAAATATGTCAAAGAGGGGGTGGAGCAAGATGGTAAAATAGAAGCTTACACAATTTGTACCCCCTGCAGGAACACCAAATTTCAACAACTGATTGCAAAATAGTGGAAAACCACTATCACAAGAACCAAAAATAAGGTGAGCGATCACAGTACTCGGTTTTAATTTAATATCATGGAAAGTTATGCCATACCTTCCATGATGGAGGGGGGAGAGACACTCTTAAATCGCCAATGCCATACTTCCCCGAAGCCCTAAAAGCATGGAGAGAGAAACTGTGTAGTTTGTAAAGGAAGAACACAACTGAAGGACTTTACGTCGAACTCAGTGCTGCCCTGCCACAGTGTAGAGATAAGAAGGCTATGTTGGGTTCAGCCAGCACCCATGCAGGGAGAGAGCATTTAAATCAGACCTAGCCACAAGGGTGCTACTCATTCTAGTGGTAGGAACTTGAGTTTCTCTACAAGCATCACCACTGTGGGCTAAAGTCTCTGGGGTCCTAAGTAAACTTAAAAGACAGTCTAGGTCACCAGGACTGCAATTCCTAGTCCACTCCTAGTGTTAGGCTAGGCTTACAGCCAGAGCACTAGAGTACATGTGACAGAGAGACACCAGCTGGCACAGCTGAGAGATGGCTTTCACCATCCCTCTCCTAACTTCAGGCAGTGCAGCTTGTAGCAGTGAAAGTTACTCTTTCTCTCCTAAGGGAGAAAAGAGCAAAAAATAAAGAGGACTTTGTCTTGCATCTTGAATACCAGCTCAGACATAGTAGGATAGGGAACCAGGCCGAGTTGTGAGGTCCCATTTTCAGGACCTAGCTCCCTGAAGACATTTCTAGTTACACACTGGGCCAAAAGGGAACCTGCGGCCTTGAGTGGGAAAATGCAGTCCAGACAGGATTTATCACCTGCTGATTAAGGAGACCTTGGGCCCTGAATGATGACCAGCAATATGCAGGGAGTATGCTTTGGGCCTCTGGTTCTTAGATATCTTGGCTTCAGGGAAGACCCTGAACATTCCCAGCTGTGGTGGATATGGTGAAAGATTCCTTCTAGTTAAAAAAAAAAAAAAAAAAAAATGTAAAGAGGACTGCATTTTACACCATAGGTACCAGCTTGACCACAGTGAGGTGGAGAGCAACAAGCAGGTTTTGGAGTCCCCTAGTCCAGGCCTAGGCTATTAGGTAGCATTTCTAGACCTGCCCTTGGCCAGAGGGGAGACCACTGACTTAAAGGGTGAGTCCCAGGCCTAGCAGCATTCACCACAAGCTGATGAATAGCTCTTGGGCTTTAAGCAAACATAGGTGGTGGCCTGTAAGAAATTCCCATGGACTGGTGGTAGTGGTGGCCACAATGAGAGACTTCTCTACTATAGAAAGGGGAGACTAGATAGTGGGAGAAGGGAGAGAATCAGAAAAAAAATATCTATTGGATACTAGGCTTAGTACCTGGGTGACAAAATAATCTGTACAACAAACCCGTTTGACATGAGTTTACCTATAAAACAAACCTACACATGTACCCCTGAACTAAAATAAATGCTTTAAAATTGGACAAAAGATTTGAATAGACATTTCTCAAAAAAAGACACACAAATGGCCAACACTCATATGAAAATATGTTCAACATCATTGATTATCAGAGAAATGCAAATCAAAACTACAGTGTGATATCATGTAACCCCAGTTAAAATGGCTTTTATTGAAAAGTCAGACAATTACAAATGCTGGTGAGGATGTGGAGAAAAGGAAACTCTTGTAGACTGTTAATGGAAATATAAGGTAGTACAATCCATATAGAGAAAAATTAGGAGATTCCTCAATAAAAGTAGAGCTACCATGGGATACAGCAATCCTTCTGGGTCAGTATCCAAAAGAAAGGAAATCAGTATATCAAAGAGATATTTTGACTCCCATGTTCATTGCTGCACAGTTCACAATAACCAACATTTGGAAGCAACCTAAGTGTCCATAAGCAGATAAATTCGATAAAGAAAATTCAATATTGTAATGTTGTATGTATACACAATGAACTACTGGTCAGCGATAAAAAGAATGAGATCATGTCCTTTGCAACAATATGGATGGAACTGGAGGTCATTATATTAAATAAAATAATCCAGGCACAGAAAAACACACATTGCATGTTCTCACTTATTTGTGAGATCTGAAAATCAAAACAATTGAGAGCATGGAGACTGAGAATAGAAGGATGGTTACTAGAGGCTGGGATGAGTAGTGGGGGTGGGGGAGGTGGGGATGGTTAATGGATACAAAAATTAGAATGAATAAGTCCTAGTATTTGAAAACACAACAATGGAACAATAGTCAATAATACTTTAATTGTACATTTAAAATATATTAAAACAGTATAATTGAGTTTCTGTAATGCAAATTATAAATGCTTGAGGGGATGGATATTTTATCTTCTAAGATATGATTATTAGGCATTACATGCTTGTACCAAAACAGCTCATGCACCCCATAAATATATATACTTATTATCTACCCACACAAATTAAAAATAAGACTCTTCTGGACAACTACATGATCTATCTTTGAGAAAGATTTGTGTGTTCTTATTAAGAATGTGTACTCTGCTACTTTTTGGTGAAATGTTCTGCTGTGTTTAAGTCTGCATGGTTTAATGTGTTATTCAAGTCCTCTGTTTCCTTATTGATTTTCTGTCTTGATGTTCTGTCCATTATGAAAGTGGAGTATTAACGTATCCTACTGTTATTGTATTGCTGTCTATTTTTCCCTTCAGTTTGCCAGCATTTGTTTTATGTATTTAGGTGTTTTGATGTTGAGTGCTTATATGACTGTAATTGTTGTATCTTCCTGGTAGGCTGAACCTTTTATCATATAATGTCCTTCTTTCTTTCCTGTAATAGTTATTAGGGGTAATTCTTTTTCTTATTTAAACGTAGCGACTCCTGCTGTCCTTTGTTTAACATTTGCATGAAATATATCTTCCATTTATTCACCTTCAGCTTATTTATTCTTCAACCTAACATGAGTTCTTTGTACACAGCATATAGTTGGGTCCTGTTTGTTTTTTATTCATTCAGCCATTCTGCTAATTTGAGAGTTTAATCTATTTATGTGAAGTAATCATTGATAGGGAAGTATTTACCACCGCCATTTTGATAGTTGTTTTGTTATTCTTACATTTCTTTATCCCTTTTTACCTCTTTTACTGCCTTCTTTTGTATTTCCTTGATTTTTTTATCATGCTTTAATTCTTTTTTTATCTTTTTATAACTATTATAGTTTTTTTGGTGTGTGATTAACTTTGTAATTACGTAAAGAATTTAATAACTATTATAGCCTATTTTGAACTGATAATAGCTTAAGTTCAATTGGATATAAAAACTACATTTTAACTTCTCTTCTGCCACATACACTTTATATTACTGTTGTCACAATTTGTATCTATTTCATATTGTGTACCTTTAACATTTTTAGTTAATAGTAATTTTTAAATAATTGTCTTTAACACTCAAATGAAAATTATTTACCCACCACCATTTCAATAATACCATATTCTGTACTTCTCTGTATATTTACTTTCACCAGTGAATTTCATACTTTCTTACCCTGTTTTGTTTACTGGTTGGCATCCTCTGTTTCTATTCAAAGAACTCCCTTTAGCATTTCGTGTAAGGTGGTGTCTAGGCATAATTAAATCCCTTAGCTTTTATATGAAAAAGTTTGTGTTATCTCTCTTTAATTGTTGAAGGAGAAGTGTTGCCAGGTGCTATATTGGTTTTACTGTATGTACTACTCCTGGTTGGTAGTTTTCCCAATGCTTTGAATATACCAACCTACTCATTTCTGGTTTGCAGTATTTCTGCTGAAAAGTCCACTGCTACTCTAATGGGTGTATCTTTACATGTGACAAGTTAACTTTTTCTTGTTGCTGTCAAAATTCTATTTTTGCTTGGGACTTTTGATAATTTGATTATAATGTATCTGGATGTGAATTTCTTTAGGTTCACCTTATTTGTTGTTCTTTGGGTTTCTAGAATTGAGGTGGACATTTCCTGTGCCAGATTTAGGAAGTTTTCAGCTATTATTTTTTAGAATAAGCTTTCTGGTTCTCCCCGATTCTTTTTCAGAAACTCCTGTAACCTTAATTTTGGTCTGCTTTATGGTGTCCTATACATCCCTTAAGCTTTCTTCACTCTTTGTCATTCCTTTTATTTCCTTTTGGATCCTGTGAATTATTTACAATACATTATCTGCGTTTGCTGATCTTTTCTTGTTTGATCTAGCCTGCTATTAAATCCCTCTAGTGAATTTTTCAGGTCAGTTTTGTTTTTCTTCTGCTGCATGATTCTTTTTAGTTCTTAAAAATAATAATTCTCTTTCTTGAAATTCTCCCTTTGTACATACATTGTTCTCTTGACCTTAGTGAGAATCTTTATAAGAGTTATTTTTTTTTTTTTATTTTTTTTCTTTTTGAGACGGAGTTTCGCTCTTGTTACCCAGGCTGGAGTGCAATGGCGCGATCTCGGCTCACCTATAAGAGTTATTTTTAATTATCAGTAAGGTAAATCATATATCTTCACTTTGTGAGTGTCAGTTTCTGGATATCTATTGCATCCTTTGTTTGGAACCATCTGACTGAAACTTCATTTTCCTTGACTTTCTTTTTTAGTGTTTGTACATTAGACAAAGCAGGCACATCTCTCAGTCTTCATAGACTGAATTTGTGTAGAAGAAAACTCCCACTAATTATTCTAGCCAGAGATTCTGGAGACTTCTCCCAATTCTTTTCCTCCCCAGGGAGAAGCAGATATTTGTGTTTTCATTTCCTCTGTGCTAAGCAGGTAGAGGGTGTGAGGGTTGGACTTTGGCATCTATCAGCCTAAGTTACTTTCTCTATTAAGGGAACTAGATTATGTGAGACTCCTCAGAGCTTTAAAACTGATAAACATAGTCTGCCTACCTTTGGGAAGCCCTGGAGAAGTTGGGATGCTGGATGCATGGGTCAAATTCTTCCCCATCTCAGTGGGAAGCTGAAGACTAGGATTATTTGGTGAGTCACTCTGTGTTGAGCAGAGAAGAGCGTGAAGGGCATCTCTCAAGTTGCTCTGCCCAGGATGTCTAGACAATACTGAATATATCAGTGCTCCAGGATTGGCAAGAAAAAAATCAGGCCTCTGTTGAGGTCTCTTGGAAAAGCTGAATTTGGAAATCAGCCACTTACCCAGCTTTTTCCCACACCCCTGCTCCTCCCCTCTAGTGAAACTGGCACCTAGGGACATCTCTTCCTGATCATATGACACTGATCCAAGGGCAGGTCCCGAATTCTCCTACTGGCTTTGTTGAGTCCGCTTTCACATTCTCCTCAGGTGAAGCAACATTTCAATTGTTTTCTCATTTCTTACAGTGTAAATTTGTGCATGAATTGTTGCTGATTAGATGTGTCTGTAGGGATAAGAAGAGCACAGAGCTTCCTTCTCTATCCATCCTCTTCATGGCCCACTTTATGACAAGATGATCTAAAAATTTATAGAAACCAAAAGAGTTAAAGGTAGTCAAAATACATCTGGATAAAGAACAAGGTGGAAAAGTTTCTTTACCAGGTATCAAGGCTATTATAAAATTGCAGCTATTAGGCAATGAGTTATTACTCAGAATTAAACAAAGTACCTAAATTTTACCAGAATTATGTTGTGAAAATAAGATAATAATTGACCCAGAATTAAGACTCATGCACATATAGTGACTTGATATACAGCAAAAGTCATGGAAACAGTTGTGAAGGTCAGTCTTTAAAAAAATCATGCTGAACAATAGGGTATCCATATAGGAAAAAAGGAAATTTGACCTGTATCTCACACTGCATCTAAAATTTGGACTATAGCAAATCAAATTGTGAGAGGATAAAAGTTAAGCATCCAGAAGTTAATATAAAAGATCTAATACCTTAGATTGAGAGGATACTATTCAATAGGATTAAAAAACACCTATATAAAAATAAAATATTGGTCAACTTGACTGTATTAAAAATGTCAAATATTAATTTTGGCTGGGTGCTATGGCTCATGCCTGTAATCCTAGCACTTTGGGAGGCCGAGGCAGACAGATCATGAGGTCAGGAGATCATGACCATCCTGGCAAACATGGTGAAACCCCATCTCTCCTAAAAGTACAAAAAAATTAGTTGGGCATGTTGTCACATGCCTGTAGTCCCAGCTACTCGGGAGGCTAAGGCAGGAGAATTGCTTGAACCCAGGAGGCAGAGATTGCAGTGAGCCGAGATTGCACCAGTGCACTACAGCCTGAGCGATAGTGCAAGACTTGGGCTCAAAAAAAAAAAAAAAGTTTTAATTTTGGAAAAAAAGCTGCCATTAGAAGGCATAGCTGATAATCCACAGAGCAATGGAAGATATTTGTGCTAATATATGCACAAAAAATTGTTTCCAGAATATGGAAATATTCTCTGCCTAATAATAAGGAAAATACAACCTCATGGTTAAATAGCGATATTTGAAAAAGTCTTTCATAGAAGAGGGTATACAAATGTCCAGTAAATGTAAGTTTTCAAATTCCTTAGCAAAGAGAGTATTAGAAATAAAAGGCACAATGAAATATCACTATATAATTATCAGAAAAACTAAAAGCAAGAAGAAAATAGCAAGTGTTGGTGGACTATGGAGCAATGACAACTCCCTTAACAGTTCTGGGAGGAGAGAATAAATATGTATGTTTTTTCATTTTTCTTTTTTTTAAGACTGAGTTTTGCTCTGTTGCCCAGGCTGGAGTGCAGTGGCACAATCTTGGATCACTGCAACCTCCATCTCCTGGATTTAAGCAATTTTCCTGCCTCAGTCTCCCCAGTAGCTCGGATTACAGGTGCATTCCACCATACCTGGCTAATTTTTGTATTTTTAGTAGAGACTAGGTTTTGCCACGTTGACCAGGCTAGTCTTGAACTCCTGACTTCAGGTGATCCACCCATTACAGCCTCCCAAAGTTCTGACATTACAGGCATGAGCCAACATGCCTGTCAAGAGTATACTTACACCTTTTATTTGGAAAATCATTTTATATTATTTGCCAATGTTGAATAAATGTAAACCCACAGATCCAAATGTGTCAATAAATTATTTAGTATCTGCCTAATGAAAATACATACATATGTTTATCAAACAACCTGGATATAAATATTCATGGAAATATTATGCATAAAATCTACAAACTGGGATAACCCACATATTTTTCCGCAATAGAGTATATATAAACTGTTCTGTATTCATGTAATTGAATGCATATAGCAATGCAAATGAACACAATGTGAGAATTTCACCAAAATTATGTAAGTAAAGAAGCCAGGCACAAAAGGCTATTGTATGATTTAGTTTATAAAAAACTTAAAAACAGGCGTAACAATAGTGTTTAGAGAACCATACTTACGTGGTTAAAGCAAAGAAATGCAAGGAAATCATTAATGTAAAAATCAGGCCTGGGGCTGCCTTTGCAGGAAAGGAAAGGTTTAATGACAGGGGCATGAGCAAAGCTCCTGGATCCTTGCAACATGCTGTATGATGGTAGACTTTTTGGCAAATCATTGAACGGCATGCATGTGCGTGTGTGAGTGTGTGTGTGTGTGTGTGTGTGTGTGTGTGTGTGGTGTGGTGAACAAGGGGAAATGTTTTAAAAAGACTGAAAGAATTACTGTAAGCCAATATTAAATATTCTGTTCCCATTTTGTGTTATACTTTGTAAGAAAATTTGTTTCCAAAAGTTTTCATGCAATTTCTAATACTGACAGAGCTTAAATAATCAGTTATAAGAGAAACCTGGATTATTTCTGTCATGTACGTAAAAGTACAAGGACTAATGGATCAGGAAGTAATAACTGGTTTATATTCCAAGCTATGGTCCCTGATTATTTTTATATCATTGAGCAAATTACCACCTTCCTGAGCCTCACTTTTCTCTTTGGTCAAACAAAGTTTTATGGCAGGATAACCGCTTAAGTTCTTGTCCCCCATAATCTATAAGTTGATTAGTATATATCAAGGATCAGCAGACAGAGTTCCAAGAAATCAGTATTTAGCATTTGCAGACCATATTGTCTTAGTGGCAACTACTCAAATCAGCCATTGTACAATGAAAGCTGCTAGCTACAGACAGTTCATCAACTAATGAACATGTCTGTGCTCCAGTAATATTCTGTTACTGAAACAAACTAAGCTCTGGATTTGGTCCTTGGGCAGTAGTTGGCCAGTTCCTGGAATGTACTGACATTATTTTTGGTCTTCTATCAGGATTTGTGTCTGGGTTTAGAGATAAATTTGAATAAAGTGAGCATTGAAAATGAACTAATAAACAATGCTAACCCTTGTGCTTATTAAGAACCTGGATTGACTGAGTGTGGTGGCTCACTCCTGTAATTCTAGCACTTTGGGAGGCCAAGGCAGGTGGATCAGTTGAGATCAGGAGTTCGAAATGTGCCTGGCCAACATGATGAAACCCCATCTCTACTGAAAATATACACACAAAAAATAACTGGGTATGGTGGTGGGTGCCTGTAATCCCACCACTACTTGGGAGGCTGAGGCAGGAGGATTGCTTGAATCTGGGAGGTGGAGGTTGGCAGTGAGCTGAGATTGCACTGCTGTACTCCAGCCTGGGTGATAGAGCAAGACTCTGTCTCAAAACAAACAAACAAACAAACAACCTGGATTGTCATGCACTGTGGCTCACTATCTGTAATCCCAGCACTTTGGAAGCCCAAAGCTGGTGGTTCACTTGACCCCAGGAGTTTGAGACCAGCCTGTGCTACAAGGAGAAACCTCATCTCTACAAAAAATAAAAAAAACTAGCTGGGCACGGAGGCATGCACCTATAGTCCCAGCTACTCTGGAGGCTGTGGTTGGAGGATCACCTGAGCCCAGGAGTTTGAGGCTTTAGTTAGCTATCATGCCACTGCACCCCAGCCTAGGCAACAGAGTGAGACACTGTTCGGCCCTCAAAAAAAAAAAAAAAAAAAAGCCTAGATTCATTTTACTTGCTCATTTGTGCCAAAACTTTTGTCAATAGCCTTACTAAGAAGGTATTTGAGCTCTTATTTTGATTCATTTGATTGAGATTTTGTTAACATGTAGGAAAGTGATGGCAAAGAGCATAAATAAATTATAAATGTGATCTTTATTTTATGCTATAAATTCAGTTACATACATATAATGCCTACATTTAAGCATCTAAAATCAAGTAGAAGTTGAATAGTCATCTGTAAAAATAAAATCAGTATATGTATCCCACAGTAATAAATAGATTTCCCAACTCAGTTTCCCTCAAAAACAAGTTTTATGTTTTGCAAATTTAAAATTGGTTATGGAAGGTACTTCAGTTTAAGGACATTATGCCATTTTCTTGTCTTTTCTACACCTATTTTTTTTCTGGCTTTTGCATTATAGACTGTCTAAGAAACTACTATAACTAAGTGGTTTTAGAGTACTCTGAGAATTTTCCACCTAGTGAAACTGAACAGAGATACTAACATTTCTGCTTAGAGTTTATAATTTCTCAAGTCTCAAGATTAAATATAGAGAAAACATAAACACATACTGTATAGGTACAACTGAACTCCAGTGTATAGCATTACTTCCTGTAAAATTATTCATTACTTAATTAGACTGTTTTTTTTTTTTTCTTTTTTTGAGACGGAGTTTCACTCTTGTTACCCAGACTGGAGTGCAATGGCGTGATCTCGGCTCACCGCAACCTCCGCCTACTGGGTTCAGGCAATTCTCCTGCCTCAGCCTCCTGAGTAGCTGGGATTACAGGCACGCACCACCATGCCCAGCTAATTTTTTTGTATTTTTAGTAGAGACGGGGTTTCACCATGTTGACCAGGATGGTCTCAATCTCTTGACCTTGTGATCCACCCGCCTCGGCCTCCCAAAGTGCTGGGATTACAGGCTTGAGCCACTGCTCCCAGCTAGACTGTTAATCTTTATATTTATTTGGATATTTGACCAAGCCACTATATATCATGGCTGTGTGAAGCACTTATTAATCTTTATTCCTTAACTTGGATTTGAGCATTAAAAGACAGATGAATATAGTGTAATCTCAATGGTTAAAATCAGTACAAATATTTCAAGTAGTGAATGAGATATAAACTCTCATTGAGATGTCTACAGTTTATCCAATTGTTTTATACTCTACAAACAATTCTGATTGAGTGTATTATAAATTATGTACATAAGGATATTTGGATTATAGTTACTAAACAATTTTTGCACTTAGTACCACTGGCATTTGAAAAATTTCTCCCAAAATCTAGGATGATTATTTTGAAAGAATTACTTGTTAGGTAATGCAGCCCTCCTTGTAAAGATTCAGGATATTTAGTTTTATGGCATTCAGTAAGCAGGCCCATTAGTCTATGTGCTTCCCTGCAATACTCACTTATTCTGTCATACATAATTTATACTGTTGTTAAGTATTTATTGACTGATATTCCTTCTTGCTGTTGAAGATTTACAGCACTAACACTCAGGAGTTGAGCATCCTTGGAGTAATAGTAAAGAATAAAGTTTATGCACTAGAAAATATTACAAGAAATATCTATCACTTCTGCACAATCAGTGTTTGGGGGATTCTTCTTTTATGAAGCCCTGTCTTATAAGATTCTCTTTGAAGATGATTTCACATAAAGACTGGTTTCCAGAAGTTATATTTTTGATAGATGATGAGATATTATACATGTTACTCATCTCCCTTATCTTTGTTTTCCTTTTATTAGTTAGGTTTTTATTTCCATATTTATTCAGACTTTGTAAGCACTTACTCCTCAGTCATGGCCTAAAGAGCTTACAGTTAGCTTTGCTAAATGTTTTGATGGAGTTCTATCACAAAGGAAATTAGGAACAAGTGCAAAAAGAAGTGTGTGTATCACAAGGAGAAATTGTTTTGCTACAACATGTATGGACCTGGAAACTATGACTTTAAATTAAACAATGTGTGAAAAAATCAAGTTATAATAAGCTCATTAACATAAACAAGAGCTAAGGTTCTATGGCATATATTTAAGATATACAAAAGATTAATAAAAACAAGTTAGATAATTATTTACCCAACTATTTCAGTCAAGGTCACAGGTTGCCTGAACCTATTCCAGCATCTCAGGGTTCAAGGTGGGAGCTTACCCCGTAGAGTTCCAAGTGGAGTGAGAAGGATGATAAAAATGTATTGGAAGAAAAAATAGAAATACACAGTATGTATGTATATGTATATATTTATTTATTTATAAATACATGCAAATTTATACATAACATGTATGTATATGTATATGTATATATTTGTATTTATATTTCATTCTATAACATGTACTATTTGTACATTTTATAATACACCTAGTTTGGTAAGTTAATACATCTATATCATTGATGAATATATATATATATATGTATATATATATATATATATATGTATGTATGTATGTATGTTAGTGGTGCCTGCTGAAAAAAAAGTAGTAATATTAATGTATCCAAAAGGCTTTAAGATCACTGCTGTAGATGTTAGTGTATTCCACCCCCAAGTTGCCTCCATAGTCACAGATACACTGAACAATTTTGAATTTTGTCAGTCATTTTACAAAGACTTATTTCATAAACATTTATAAAATATTTTCTTACAAAGAGCATTTTTTATTGGCTCCATAGTATGGAGCTCAGGACGAATTCTCATGTGTGCACTCCAGTGGTTATTCTCAAACTCGCTCTCCAATGTACTCCATGAAGCCTTAGTGGTGCCCTTGATAGTGTCACATCACGAGGCATCAGGTTACTCCGGCAGGTCACTTTACTTTGATTCTCTCAGCAATTCCAACTTACCTCTTATTTTCTTCCACGCTCAATCAACCTAGTGTTTTGTTCATTACTAACTTAGGAACAGAGTCTTATAAGACCTTCCTTCTGCCTAAACTTAACATTACACACATACCACCATTCCTGTTAGGTTTCTTTTCTTCCTAACGCTAAGCTTCCTCTTACTCTAATTATTATCAATACACTTAAAGTAATATTTATATGTGTCCACAGTTCAGAGGACACAGTTAATGTCCTATATGTTCTATTGTTTCCCACAGAACCATATCACTTTCCAGCAGAGAAGATAACAAACCATGGATAAAATAGTTGCAAAGATTACTGAGAAAAAAAACAGAAGCAGGAAGTGCAATAATAAAAATTTTAGTACAGGCTCAAATAGAAAGTCCAGTGATAAAGACAGTCAGTAATTGATTTCTCAGCTTGTGTATAATGTATGCTTCAGATAATAAAAATATGATTTTATAATCCCTCACTTCCACTTGACAATTGTCCTGTTAATAGGGACAGAGAAGAAGGATATGGGTGGTGTAGATATACAACAATATCAGAATTCCATGCAAGCTGCAGTCTGTTGTTGTGCCTGTAACTGACAGGTCTTCTATATGACAGCAGTGTTGACACCACCCTCCAAATTAAGACTGTCCCCTGGAAGTCTCATCAACTTCTACTGCTCTGATGCAGCAGCTTGTCAGAGGGCTGACTTGCCTCATCAGCTTGGCCTATGCTGACTTGGTGTCATCACGTACAGATTTCTGAGGAGAGGGGTTAAGATGGGATTCTGCTCTGTATTATGTTGGGAATGGTAGCTGTTCCCAGCTGCTCTTCCTCTCAAAGAATAGGAAAGCACAATCTACTTGGTAAAGAGGATAGTTTTCTGCTTTGGGTCTAAACAGACCAGATATGACTTAGGGTTCTTTGTCACAGGTTCTTCATTTACGACCATTAATCATGAACAAATTCTAATTTAAAAGTATAGAACCTAAGGTTATATTTAAATTTTACTTACATAACAGGTGAATGGTTTCCCACGGAATTCCTATCAATATATGTTGGGTTTATGGTGACCGAAAGTTTTCCCAGCAGTAGAAACAAGAATAACACAAAGTTAATGAGCCGCATAAACACATGTGGGCACATACTCATTGCACACACAATGCAGACAGCAACTATTTCGAAGGATAAGTTGCAAGGAATGAATATGTATGTAGAATTTGTATCACTCATACTTTACCAACAAATTCATTCATGAGAGATTTTGAAAGTATTTGAATGGAAAAGAAAAGAAAACACAGGTTAGAAATGGAGAACATCAAGGCTTTGGCCCTTGTCCCAGTGACAGGACTTGGACGAATCTGTTATCCTCATGTGACTCATTGTCTTATCAAACAAGCAAAGAAAGGGATAGCAATGCCTGCCTGAAAGTGCTATTATGATAAGTCCTTAAAAAATTCACAATTTTACTTGTGTTAATTAATGTGAAAGGTAACATGATGTGAAAATGCTTTTCCTTTTATTTCAGAATTTTCTCTGAAGCCCCAGAGCTAAAAACAATGAATGACAAATAGTTCTCTTCTATTTATAAATAAATGTGCTAGACACATCCAGGTGAGATTTACAAAAAAGGATAAAAGCAGCCCTGCAACCAGTGGTCACATCATTTATCCAGAATATTTTTAAAAAAATGGTATTTCAGGGATGATTCATTAAAGCAGGAGAATTTCTAGGAAGTGAAACTTTTCTTATTTTTCCTCCAGTACTCAGGGAAGCAGGATTTGTCTCACTACCACCTTTAGTCAGACGACGGGGTTCCCAAATAAGCATTCATAGAGGTGAGAGTATTTACAGGAAACAAAAGTCATCATCTTACTCCATACCTATACCACTGTGTGCCTCTGTGACACTAAGGGAATGAAGTACAGCTTAGTTAGCAACATGCTAGGACCAAGTAATATGTGTCTTTCAGATATGGAGGAATATGGGGTCAGAGAGGTAGGTTAGGTGGTTGATTCTTCCCAGGAGAAGCATGAAGCCAGATGACTAGCTGAAGTAGACACATGGCATACATAGTTAGGCAAGGAGAGAGGACAACAGTGGAAGCAAGCAACCAAGACCTATTGTCAGGGCAGAGATATGTTTCCCATATATCAAGGAGACACTGAGAAAGTAGATGTGTGAGATCCCTTAAAGAGCACATTACAAGAGAGTTGCTTGCCAGGGTAAAAGAACTCTAGCAGAGAGAAGCAAGAGATGGGAGGCCCAGGGTGTGAGAGCAGAAGTGTTGAGTTGAGGGATCAAGAGGATCAAGTAGAGAGTGCTCCTCTCATCAAGGAAGAATGCAGTATGAGTGGGCATGGGGTCTCTAAAGAATCCAAGCCTTCATGAAGAGTCAACAATGAGACTAACAGAGGTGTAATGGTCAGGTAACATCTAATAACTAAGAAGTGGTTTTGATTCTCTTTTTTCAGTTGCCTCTGCTTATCACTCCAACTCTATTAGAACCAAAGCAGAAGGTGAGAACTAGTGAACTAAGAGTTAAGAATAAATCTTAGCTCATTTTCTTACTGAAGGCACCCATGCTTAGGATCAGGCCTGAATTTAGGGATTTAAAAATCACTCTAATAGATAAAAAATAGAGTGGTGATTGCATGTAGTTTAGATTGGACTTCAAAACCTAAAATTGATATTTTTACTACTTTCAAAAGGGACTAGAGTAATGAGATCTTCCCAAAATGTTGAGAGACAAGAGAAATAAATTCAACAGTTTATATGTGAAGGAAATGGTAGGAAAAAAAAATCTATATACTGATTTAACGAGTTTAGTCCAATTAGTCTATATACAAATATACTTTACGTCATCTATTTAAACACCATTTATTAATAAACACTATTAAACACTATTAATCTTTAGAGAATAATAAATATATAGATACAGAGAGTCTATACATGTAATTTAGTTACTATAGTGTACTAAATACTTTTAATATTTTAATTTGTTTCTTCATTCACTAATACTTTTTTCTTGTAGCACCTTAAGTTTCATGGGCAGCAACACTTATCTACTCTGTTTCCACATAATTTGCATAGGTTAAATGTCTTCCAACTTCAGGGTTGGACAGTGTCCCAAATCTGTCCATTCAGTGTATTCCCCAGAATCTTGTTCATAGTGATTAATTAGCAATAGGCATGTGATACAAGCAAGAACAATCAGAGCCAATGAGATCGAGTTCCAAGAATTTAGAAAAATAAGCTTCTGTCCTCTGGACTTGAAGCAAATAGAATGTTAACATAGAGATACTGAGAACTACTTTGTAACCATATGAAGGGAATATGCATACAGATGCAGCAAAAACTTAAAAACACATAACTGACAAAAGAATAAATGTTTGATTACTGATGGATTGTTGAGCTCCTGGATTCAGTTTTGCCTAGAATCAAACTAATTCTGTAGTTGCATCATATATGAGCTAAGCTAATAAAATACCTTTTTGTTTAAGCCAGTTTCAGGTGTTTTCTTCCCACTTTCATTTAAATAATTTTTAGGAATATCCTTCCTAAAAATTTAGTACTTTCAGGTGAACATGATTGATGGTCGTAAATAAATAATATTAAGTAATGGAAATAGAAGTAGATGAAGTACTTAATCAGAGTTCATTTCAGTTACATGGACACCCTATCAAAGCTATTTGAAAGAGTATCTTTTTCTTTTTTCACAATAAACTGTCCATGGGTGACTATATCTAAGTTTCACAATCTTCTAGTCTGTTTATTAAAATATACATCTTGTTTTAGGATTTTTAGGCAAGACATTTTTGGATTATAGTGCTTTTTACTTCGTAAGTTGCTTTTAGAGGTACTAAATATTCTATACATTGTGGTGTGAAAACGTAACTTAAGCAATTTGAATTTAATTTTCCTACTTTTTCAAGATTGTTTTGATGTTTGTAAACCAGGAAAATCAATAATTGCCATAAGCCAATCTATGAAAGTATGTTTCCGTTTTACCTAGCAATGTAGCAATTGCTAGTGGAGAAGGTAAGCACATCATATGATTAGAGAAAGGAAGCATTCAGCAATCTGTCAAGTTGAGCATAAAATTTGTAAGTCCTCTTTCCATTGGAGCTAAATTTGGAAAATGAAATTCTGTAGTTATTCCATCACACCCACAGATGTGAAAATAGAAAATAAATGTAAGAATTTTTGACAAGTGAGTCTCTGCTGTTTATTTATTTTTGTGATTCCATTATAAAAACGTTACTAGTTAAAATATTTAAAAATACAATATACAAATCTAGATAATCCATTATCCATGTTATAGCTAATGAAGAGTGCTTACTTTGTTTTAGACAATATTCTAAATGCTTTGTATGTGTTAACTCATTTTTGAAAAAAATAATCCTAAAGTTGATATTATCACCCATTTAACAATGTTGAGAAAGTTGAGGAAAACTGAATTCATATACCTCAAGTATAGCACTGTGAGCCAGGGACAAGATATATTATGGACTCATTTAGATTCCATTTCCCATTTCACAACTATTGTTTTGCTTTCTGTCCTTCCATTCTCCTCCAAAGATGTATATTATTAATATGTTGACTTGGTAGATCTTTCTTATCAGCATTTTCTTACTATAAATTACAATTTATTATATATAATCCTTTTAAACTTTGTAAGTGTTCTCCTAGTTATTACATGGTCCTTGTAAATATTTCAATTATAGTATTATACTCAAATGACTGAATGAGTCAATGAATTTAACTATTGCCATTTCTTAGAAGAAAGAGTTGTCTTTGAACTTTTACAATTAAAAAATAATGTTGCTACAATAAACATAATGTTTGGCATACATATTTTTGTTTTTATTTCATCAGGAAACATTCTCAGACTGAGAATTGACAGATCCGAGTATGAATACTTGTTTCAATTACATGCTGCCAAAATGTTCATTTCAAAGTAGCTGTCCTAATTTATACTTTAGCAATCTGTTGACATTTTCTTTTATTATTATTATTATTGCATATCAAGGAAAATATATACTGTTTCATACAATCTCTTTAATAATTATTGAGGGTAACACTGATCATTATTTAAAAGACTAGAGATGACTAGGCTTTCTGTGAATGTCTTTTGAAATTTTTCATACTCCTTAATGTTCAACACAATACTAAATAAAAAGTAGCTGTGCAGCTTTAATATCCCCATCACAAACTCTTCAAATGTTTTCACCTTAAAGTACCCCCCCATGCCTTAACTTAATGAAGATTTGCCTTAAAATAAAATACAAAACAAATTATACATTCTACTATTTAACAATCTTCTCTGTTGATTAATTTTCCTAAAAACAAGCCCTAGTGACTTTTACAGAATTATGTTCATATTTCCTAAGTTGTCTTGATGCAGTTGGTTCCTTTTTGAACATTACATCATGTATATTATTAACCTACTGCTATTTTTCTAGTGTTTTCTCTTTCCAGATGTTCATTAGTTTTTATTGAATTTGATATGTGACTAGATGTCTTTACTAAAGCAAAGTTTTGATCTCTAATATTCAATGACTTGAAACATGCATCATGTCAGGACATATATTAGAGAAGAAAATGCTAAAAAGAGAGAGAACTATGTTTGTCTCCAGAGGAACCCTCTCAAGTATTCACTTGGTACTGATCAGTGCATACATCTGAGGAAATTTCTCAAGATATGGGAAATAACTACTTGGAAAGGATTACAGGAAACAGTGTCTTAAGCTCACATCGAGCTCAACTAGTATACCCATTTACAGTGAGCAGGGTAGAAACCTCATAATTCACTGGGCACAAATTAGGGTGTTAAGAAAGACCTTTCTCCTGTTCTGGGACAAAATTAATTCTCCACTAAATACTGCTCTGGCCTAAGCAAGAAAGTAAAGGATCAAACTACTTTCAAGAATAGTTTTAGGAACACAGAAATATGTAGCAACTGATTATGTAAAATATAAATGTCTGCTGTATGATTTAAAAAATGAACAAAGGTGGGCCAGGCACGGTGGCTCATGCCTGTAATCCCAGCACTTTGGGAGGCCAAGGTGGGCAGATCATGAGGTTAAGAGATCGAGACCATCCTGGCAAACATGGTGAAACCCCATCTCTACTAAAAATACAAAAAATTAGCTGGGCACGGTGGCGCGTGCCTGTAATCCCAGCTACTCGGGAGGCTGAGGCAGGAGAATTGCCTGAACCCAGGAGGCAGAGGTTGCGGTGAGCCAAGATTGCGCCATTGCACTCCAGCCTGGGTAACAAGAGCGAAACTCCGTCTCAAAAAAAAAAAAAAAAAAAACAAAGGCATACAGAGAAGCAGTAAGATAGAACCTATTGTAAGAAGGAAAATTAGCCAATCATCACTGACAGATGACAAATTTAAAAACATGAATATTTATAGTTATTTTAGCAATCTGTAATGTCCAAAAAGCTGGAAGAAAGACTAAAAAAATTTTAATAGTAATATAGAAGGTATGAAAAAGACCCCAAATAAAATTATAGAGACAAAATTGAGAATTTCTGAGATAAAAGATGCTATATGTGAGATCAATAACAGATTAGACATTGCAGAAGAAAAGATTAGTGAACTTGAAGACATAGCAACAGATACTATCCAAAATTAAACAGCAAGATAAAAACAAATTTTGAAAACATAGAACATCTTTGAATTGTAAGCCAAATTTAAAAAGCCAAATGTATATGAAATTTCCATCTGGCATTATATTCCTTCTCTTTGCAGAACTTCCTTGAATATACTTTACAGAATATTTCTGTTGGTAACAAGTTACCTTTGTATATACAAAAGCATCACTATTTTGTCTTTCTAAAATAAAAATAGTTTTTTAAATGTTCTGTTTTCTTTTAACAGGCATTATTTCTTCTTTCTTGAATTATGTGTCACCATACTTGCTTTGTTACTCTGTAGGTAACATGTTGTTTTCTTGCTGCTTTTAAGATTTCCCCTTTTATCAAATTTTAATCAATTTTAATTTGTGAATCGGCATCATTTTTTCATGTTTCTTTCTCTTCTTCAATTTGGGGGTTCATAGTTTTAAAAAATTTGAAAAATTTTTATGTAACTTTTTTAAATGTATTATCAGATCTCCCTCTGATGCTTCTTTTTGGGAACTGCTATTAAGCACATATTTGGCTTGTGGATGTTGGTTCATTTCAGCAATCATACTAAATATAAATGATTTGAATTTCCTAACTAAAAGTCAGAGATGGTCAGATAGATTTTATTAAAAAGCAAGACCAAACTATATAATGCTTACAATAAACAGTTTACATGTAAAAACATTGGTTTGTTTTAGAAAATGAAAAAAAAAATATGCACTTAGATTAATCAATAAAAACCGAAATAGCTACATAAACATTAAACAAAGCATACATCATTACCAGAAATATTATTAGAATAAAAGGGTTATTTAATGAAGAATAAAGTAAGCAATGCAGCAAGAGAAGACAATCATTGTAAACACTAATGCAGTTAATTATTGAACTTTAAAATATATGAAACAAAAAATGAGACAGTTGCAAGGGGAAATAAAATTTACAATTATAATCAGAGATTTTAACATTGCTTTCGCAGTAATTGATAAATAAGTAAGAGAAAATAAAAACGGTAGGAAAGAACTGAGCCGCAGTATCAACACCAAGTTGACTTCAGAGACTTAATGGACCACTCTATCCCAAACATAAAATTACGCATTTAATTGTACACGTAATAGTTACCAAGGCCAGATGTTAGCACACTTTTTCTGTAAAAAACAATTAGTTAATATTTTAAGCTTTGGGGGCCTTTGTAGTTCCTGTCACATGTTCTTTGTTTGTTTTTGCAATGCTTTAAAAATGGAAAAATCACTCTTAGTTTATGAGCCACACAAAAACAGGCCAAAAGCTTTATTTGCCCTCCAGGTCATAGTTTGCCAACCTGTGTTCTGTGACATAAAATGTACCTTAAAGAGTATTAAAACATTCAGCTTACAAAGTATGATCTCTCACATGGTACAATTTAATTACAAACAAAAAGACATTTTGAAAACACCCAAATAATTGGAAACTAAATAAAAAACTTTTAAAAGACCCATGAGTCAAGAAATTACACAAAGGGGAAATTAGAACATATTCTGAACTGAAGAAAAACAGAGAAAAAAACCCAAAATATGTGAGATGTGTCTATAGCTATATTTATTAGATAATTTATAAACATAAAAGCCTAATTAAAAAAAGAAGAAAGGTCTGAAATTAGTGACTTTAGTTTTTTTCTCCTTAAGAACTAGAAAAGTGAGAGCAAATAAAGACCAAAATAAGCTTAAAAATTTGGGGAAAAATCCTGAAGTGGAAAGAAATGAAACAGAAAAGAGAAAAGAAAAAAAAATCAATGAATCAAAGTTAATTATTTGATGGTGTCAATAAAATTGACAAAATTCCAGAGCCAGACTGATCAGAAAAAATGATAGAGAAAATATGTTAACTACTGTAGAAACATGAAAGTTGACATTATTATAGATTTAAAAACATTTACAGGATAATATTATGGAAAATGATATGCTAATAAAATTGACAATTTAGGCAAAACAAGCATGCACTGCAATGCATAAACTACCAAAATAAATGATAGTCTACTCAAATTGAATTAGATAACTTTAATAATCCTATATCTGTTAACTAAGTTACTTTTGTAGTGAACAAACAAAAGAAAACACCTTCTAATAGCAAAGTACCAGACCAAGATGGCTCCAATGGTGAATTCCAAACATTTAAGGGAAATACAATAGGAATTTAAAACCCACTCTTCCAGAAAATGTGTAAGGAAGGAATATTTGCAAACTAATGTTAAAAATTGGACATAGACATGTTATGCAAAGAAAACTCTAAATGAATATCCTTCATGAACACATACAAAAATTCTTAAGAAAATTTTAGCAAAGTGACAATATTTGACCAGAGCTTTGGGAGTTTCTAGCTTATTCTGCTCTCTTGTAGCCCTTGGCCTGTTTCTCTTTATCCATATGCAGAAACATCTGGCAGCCCCATGTGGCTGAGTTGACCTGGGTCTAGTATGCCCTTGGACGGAAGACTAGCCTACCTAGCAGGAGACCTGGATTTTTCTTCCTGATCTGCTGCTTCCAAGTTGTGTGACCTTGGCTAAGTCACTTGGCCTTTCTGTCACTTCACTTTTTAATAAAGTGAACAAGAAACATTGTTAAAGCATGTGACTCACCATTCAAGAGATGGGTCTGACCGTTCACTTTCTCTGTGCCAGAGAAGAGAGATCATGAATGTGGACCAGCCCCTGGAAAGGCGACTTTAGTCAAGGCTGAGAGCAGCCTTGCCCAAGGAAGTTATTCATGAAAGTGACCACTGTCTTTCTCGCCTGGCACAGAGGAAATGTTGGCTGTGAATATGACCAATAGAAAACCTGTATTTCTCATTCAGTGCTAGAACCCTGGTAAGTATAATAACAGAGAATAAAAAAGTGTTTGTTAAATGAAAAAAAAAAATACATGAAAGAATACATACCAGAACAAGTAGAATTTATTGTAAGAATGATGCATAACTTAGTTTATTTGAAAGTTAATAATATTGACCATCTTAATAAACTAAATAAAAAAGACACATGATAATCTCAATAGATGCAGATAATAGATTTGACAAATTCTAACATCCATGCCTGACAAAAATTCTTAGAAAACTAGAAATACAAGTGATATATCTCAAACTGTAAAAGACATTCAGAGCAAGTCTGTAGGTAACATCATTTTTAATATTGAAACCTCTTTTATATGATAATTGTTTTTCCCCTTAAATCAAGAACAAGGCAAGATGTCCACTTTTCGCCAATTCTATTTAGCAGTGTATTAGAAGTTCTAGCCAGTGCAATCATGCATGAAAACAAAATTAAATGCATCCCTGTTGAAAAGAAATAATTAAAAGTATAAATAATTTGGTCTTTATTTACATATGAGATGATAGTTTATATAGAAAATCTAGTGGAATCTACAGAAAAGCTGATGAGAGTTTAGCACAGTTTCAGAATACAAGGTCAATATATAAAATTTACTATGCTTCTGTATACTAATAATAGACATCAGATATTGATATTTAATTGATATTCATAAAGAGAATTAAAATTTATGAAATATTTGAGATAAATCTGGCAAAACAAATGCAAGACTTTCTAAATTGAAAAATGATAAAACATTGCTGGGAGACATTTTTACAAAATACCTTAGTAAAGAGAGACATATAATTTTCATCAGTCAGAAAAGTTGATATTTGGGTATCTTAGATATGACACCGAAGCATGATCTACTAAATAAAATACTGG
Organism: Saimiri boliviensis; assembly: GCF_048565385.1. Classification (NCBI taxonomy): domain Eukaryota; kingdom Metazoa; phylum Chordata; class Mammalia; order Primates; family Cebidae; genus Saimiri; species Saimiri boliviensis. The sequence goes on from NC_133465.1 coordinate 38,745,780, forward strand.
TAAATCAGATTTTATCAAAATTAATAACTTTTGGTATTTTACGGACACTTTTAAGAGAATGGAAATACAATCCCTAGACTTGGAGAAAATATTCATTAATCACATATTTGATAATGGATGTGTATGTTGAATATATACTGCACTCTCGAAATTTACAATAATAAGAAAGTAGACAACCAACACCAGGGAAGATATATGAATGGAAAATAAGCACATGAAAATATTCTTAACATCATTAATTATAACTGACATGCAAATTAAAATGATGATGAGATATGATCACTGATCTATAAAAATAGCAAAAATTTAAATATGTGACCATACCAGCTATTAATGAGGATGTAGAGTAACTGGAACTCTTCATACATTGGTGCTGAGAATTTGAGAAAAACAGCAACTTTGGAAAATAATGTGGTAGTTTTCTAAAAAGGTAAATATAAACCTACCATAAGATCCAGCTATTCTACTCCTTGGCATTAGTACCAAGTAAAATGAAAGTGTGGGCTTATATACAGACTCATACACAAATGTCTTCAGAAACTTTGCTTGTGATGGCAAAAATGGAAAACAACCCAACTTTTCATCAACAGATAAATATGAAAACACATTGTGATACATGCATACAATAAATTCTGCTCTACAATAAAAAAGAATACATGCTGCTACACGGATGAGTCTCAAAATAATTATTCTGAGAAAAGATTTCAGATTTAAAAGATAGTATCACACTGCATGAACAGTTTTATATATTTAAATTCTACAAAACACAAAAAGCAGAAGAGTGTTGAGGAGGGAAGGGGGGTATTACAAAGGAGCACAGGAAAACTTTTTGGAGTGATACATATATATAATATGTTGATTATTGTGATTATGATGAGTATATGTGCACATTAAAACTTACCAAATTATATATTTTGTTTGCAGTTTATTTGTATGTCAATTATACCTCAACAAAGCTGTTAAAATTATTTCATATTGTGATAGCTATTAACCATTAATTATGGAATTCCTTTAATCTATTGCTAAATTTTAATGGTTTTAGGTAATAATAGTATACACTTTTCAATTGAATAAATATCCTTAAAGAAGAAAACAAATGAGTATACTACAAATTAATATATCTTTGCCTGGACCCAGAAAGTTTAGAAACTTCATGGAAATCAAGGCACGTTTTTTCCTAACTTTTATGTTAGGTTTGGGGGTATATGTGAAGGTTTGTTACATAAACATATGTCATGGGGGTTTGTTGTACATGTTATTTCATCACTCCAATGTTAAGCCCCGTACCTCATAATTATCTCTTCTGCTCCTTTCCCTCCTGCAACCCTCTACCTTCGGGTATACTCCAGTGTCTGTTGTTTCCTTGTGTCCATAAGTTTGTATTATTTAACTCCCACTTATAAGTGAGAACATGTGGTATTTGTTTGTCTGTTCCTGCCTTCGTTTGTTAAGGATAATAGCATCCAGCTCCATCCAAGTTATCACAAAAGACATGATCTTGTTCTTGTTTATGGCTGCTTGGTACCCTGTGGTGTATGTGTACCACATTTTCTTTATCCAGTCTGTCATTGGTAGGCAACAAATGGATGTAGATTGAATTATTTTGGTGAATAAACTAGGAAATATCATAACTGGTCTTCTGCACATGCCAACATCTTAGCATCTCAAAAGGAAGAAGCAAAGATTAAACTGATTCCTTAACATCAGTTTATTATCCTAATGAGAAAGATAGTTTCACATTTTTTACATCACATAGAAGAAGGTGAGTGGGAGACTAAGAAATGAATTCAGTAAAGATCATAGACAGAATTGTTTACATTAAGTCATCAGAAAATATTCTTTTCTTTCTTTCTTTCTTTCTTTCTTTCTTTTTTTTTTTTTTTTGAGACAGAGTCTTGCTCTATCATCCAGGCTGGAGTGCAGTGGTGCATTCTCGGCTCACTGCAACCTCTGACTCCATGGTTCAAGTGATTCTCCTGCCTCAGCCTCCCGAGTAGCTGGAATTACAGGCACGAGCCACCACACCTTTTTGTATTTTTAGTAGAGACGGGGTTTTACCATATTGGCCAGGATGGTCTCGATCTCCTGACCTTGTGATCCACCCACCTTGGCCTCCCCAAATGCTGGAATAACAGACATGAGCCACCGCGCCCAGCCAAGTATTCTTATTTTTACACATTTGTGCCAGTTTCATTTCTTCTGCATTTTTCACGTATAAAGACCAGTACATGTACATAAACAGAAAGCACAACTATCAGATTCATTTATGTGTATCATATTTAGAGTTCATGTCAAGAATAATCATGTCAGGAAGGATTTTTCATTTCATCAAACAATAAATATTTCAATATTGTATATTAATAAGTAGGGCCTTGAGCTAAGTATGTAGGGGATAACAAAAGGGTATTATTTCTGCCTTCCTGGAACTTACAATCTAATTGAGAGACTGAGAATAATTATAGTACAGTAAATTATTAGCGTTCAAGAGTGAAGAAAAGTTCTAGAAATGGGTAAAATGATAAAAGTTAATATGCCCTCATTTAGAACTTGGATAATCAGATAATGGTAGAAAGCATTGAGAATTTCATTTTTACTTTATATACTTGTTTATAATTAACACAGAGCACATTTTTATATTAATATATTATCTTAGAAAAACAGAATCCATTCCCCCTGATATTAGAATAAATATCAAAATCCTCAGCATTGCTTTCAGGCCTTTTGCAGTCTGTTCTCTGCCTTCTTTCAGTCTTAGTTTCCCTGCAGCTTCTTGCTTGTTTTATCACAGCACTCTGTTTATTTCCTTTGCAGCAATTATTAAAACCTACAATGACTTTAAATCTATTTGTCTATCAGCTTATGAACCTCCCCATTATTCTTCAGTCATCATTTGTTTTGCAAGTGCTTATCACGGTGCAGGAATAAGGAGGGATCAAGAAATACTTGTTTAAAAAATGAGAGGCTAGCCACAAAACTATTAAATTCCCATAGACAAATTTCACAAAAATGCCTGTTAATTCTAAACATATCTATAATATTTTATCAAGGCACATAAACAATACTTTCATAAATAAGTATTCTATAATATTGCATAGAAAGATTCAATAAAGATGGTAAATCTCTTCAAATAAATGTACAATTCTAATAAAATCACAATCAAAATTCCAAGTAGAACTTGAAGCCTCAGATTTAGTTTTATGTAGTTGATTTGGATGAATTAATTTGTGAAAATTAATAAATGATTTGATATGGAGAAATTAAAAGGTAGGGGGAGCAGTTGTTTCCTTAAGATACTTGACTGTATTACAAAAAATAATCAAAAGTAAAATTTAAGTATTGGAAAAATAGAATGACAAATGAATGCACTAGAAAAAGAGAAAAAACTTCAAATTTTACCTAATAATAATATTTCATAGCTACCATAGGTATTATGCATTTTCTTAGTTATAAATATCAAAATATGTGAGAAGTAACAATTTGCATCTCACACATTATTTCTGACTGAATTTTATAATAATTATAAAACATTCAAAAGTTGCAGACTAACATATTTCAATTATTTTTCCACCTCTCTGAGTATCCCTTCACGTGTGTATGTGTATCATAGTAAAGTAGAGTTGTTAAATTTGAAGCAAGGGAGAAAACCACGTATTAGTACGTAAAAAATTATGTAGTCAAAAGCCAAATAAAATGGAAAAGATAACAGGTGGAAAAAAGACTTGCAGTATAATGATCAGCAGGAAGCATTAGTTATATATGAAAAACTTCCTGAAACCAACATGAACAATTAAACATACCTATTAGAAAAAAATATAAAAATGAAAGGAAATTTTCAAAAAAGTAATAAAAAATGTCCCAAATACTTACAAATATATATAAATCAAACTCAATGTCTAGTAAATCTAGAGTATTATGACATTAGGTAGTATTTTTCAGTTGCTACCTTTTCAAAAATGATATATTTTAATGATAATAACTAGGGCTGGAAAGACTGTATGTAGGTTAACCAATGTTACCCACATTGGTTCATCAGGTCAGGAAGGCATTGTATATCTGTATCTGATAACATGAGTCATAGCTTTACACTGTTGGTCCTCCATCTCTGCTCGTTTGGCATCTTCTAATTCAACCAACTGAAGATCAAAAATTTTCCTGAAAAAAAAAAAAAAAAGAACAATAAGGAATAGTTATAGCAACAAAACATACAAACAAAAATATGGTATAACAATGATTTACATAGAATTGACATTGTATTAAGTATTTTAAGTAATATAGAGATAGTTTAAAGTATACGGAGGATGTACATAGACTATATGCAAATACTAAGCCATTATATATAAGGGACTAGACTATCCATGGAGTTTGATATCCAATGGTCAGTCCTTGAGCCAGTACTCCGCCTTTACCCAAGGACTGTACTTACACTGTTTTGAGAAATAATTCCTCTTATAACATTTTTATAGATAGTTATTTATCACAGTATTAATTTAATAACATATTGAAAACCACCAAGTGACTAACAATAAAGAATTGGTTAAATTGCATTACTCATATAATATATTCATAGTTGGATATTAGAAATAATTCTTTAGACAAATATGTAATGAAAGGAAAAATTCTCAATTTTTATTATTGATTTACAAAACTAAAAAGTGGCATAGAATATACTCTCAGGTTTTTGAAAAATTATTTGAAGGCATTATAAAAATTAAAACGATGCCTATTTCCAGCTAGTGTTTTGGGTAAACTTCATGCAATTTTGTGTTTTTTCTTTATTATGCAAATTTATACAATAAACTTTTATTAATTTTATGAACATTATAGAACCTATAAAAGCTATTTTTCTAATAAAAAAATTTGCATAGCATTTTTCTTGTTTGCTTCTTTTTTGTTCTTTGTTTACCAGAGGATTGTAGTAGATGATGTGTTTTTAATTTAATGTAATAAAATCCATATGCCCTAGGGTATTTCATTTTATGATTTTCACCCATGGGGCCATTATTTCCTTGTTAAATGTCTTCACGTAAAATAACAGTCAGCATATATACTGAGAAATTCCTTCCCTAAATAAAAGGAATAACAGTGAAAGTAGCTACTGGGCAGAAAGTCTCTCTTGGGGAATTCTGCTGTTAGGTCTCTAGGTTCCCAATCAAAGATGTGGTGTAACAATTTCACAGTTGGAATCCAAATAGTATTAATAGTCATTCTGTGTTTCCCCAAAGGAGCCAGCACAACTTCTTTTCACAGTAAGGTTTGTATGGCATAGGAATAAAAGTATGGAAAAAATAAAGAATCCATGATTACTGTGCCTGCCTTCTGCTTGACTGCTGGCTATGCTGATGAGCAACTTGCCACTGCAGGCAAGCAGTGGAACTCTCTCAAACTGTTTTCTCCTCTGAAAATATATGAGCATACTGAATCTTAATTTGCATAATTTTGTGACGATCAAAATTAATATGTTGAAAGCACCAGGTTTCCTATTATGTTTTATCATAGTGGGTCTTACGATAAGGCATCTTTCAACAAGGCTGAAACTGTGTAAAACTACATATTGTTTCTAGCAATGGTACAGCAAACTGCTGTGGTCCAGCAATGTACTAAATATGGATATGTAAAATCACAAGACTATTTTCTCTTTGCCATGTGGATACAATCTCATGATTTTAAAGCCATTCACAGATGACATTAAAAATGAGACTATGACTTTACAGTTTAATGTATGTCCTGAGACTCTTCCTAATTAGCCATAACATTAGTAGTTTAGACATTTATAAATATGTTTACTAAACAAATTAGCGAATGGCATAAAATAGCATTGCCCTAGGCAAATGTCTGATTGATATTGCCATCCTGCTGATTTTCTCTTATTTAACTCAATAGCTTTCGGTTTATATAGTGTTAGTCTTTGCAATGTGAAATGAAATTTTAAAAATATGGTAACAAGCCTGTCAGGCAACAAATATCTGTCTGTATCTCTCTATCTATCTATCTATCTATCTATCTATCTATCTATCTATCTGTCTGTCTATCTATCTGTCTGTCTGTCTGTCTATCTTTCACCTATTCTCAAATGAATAGATTGGCATAACATTTCAACAAAATACACATTAGTTTCTACATATTCCGTCTATTCTCAATTCTGAGCTTAGGAGTCTGCACAGTCAGCAAAAGAATATCACCACTTATAGACCATAAGCCATCAAACACATATCTCTGAAATTTAGTGAGTGTACGTTTGTTTGATACGACCTTATAGAAATGTTCATTCTGTTTTGCTTGCAATTAGAATATGCATAAGAATAGCAGCCAACTAGTCCATGAATACTGACAGGGAAGGCCGCATGTAAGAGCTCACCATCAGAAATGGAAAACAAAATGTCTTTATATGTTTATGTGTGCAAAAAAATCTATGACTCTATGACAGACATCTGGTTCCAATCATTCTTTGAAGATCACTTTCATTCATTCACTTATCCTCTTATTTATTCATTCCTTCACAATGATTATCCCCTATTATGCAAGACACTGTATGGTACTTTCTTTGTAACATAGTATAAGGAATTAACTACCCATTCTAAAAGACCACTGTGTCTTTGTTTACTTAAGCTTGTGCCTAATGACCCCAGCGTTTTGCGAAATGGATTTTTGTTTACCCCAATCACAATCGTATCTGCTTGGATGAGCAGAAAAGAAAGGCAAGAAAGAGCATGTTAAAAAAAAAATAACAATTTCCTATACTTTTACCTAAGGGTTGTGTGCGTACAGACATGCGCGCGCGCGCACACACACACACACACACACACACACACACACAAATAGTAAAGTTTTCAGTACTTTTTATCACCCAGTCAGTACTAAACTTGAATAAAGATACCATGAAAACAGTTTTCATAATCTTCACTATAGTTACTCTTTCTAAGGAATCCCCTCAAACTCTCTGTACTCCCTCTGATCTGAAGGACAGCTGATTCAGACCAGGCACACAAACCACAACACTGTTAGGAGGTATTCAGAATGGGTAAGATTGAAAACAATCTGGTGCATGAATATCTGAACAAGGGTGACTCTGGAAAGAGAAGTAAGTCTTTACTCTGAATTAGAAGCATCTATTGGGAGAAATATTTAAAATACAAAGGCCCAGGGGTGGGAAGGAAATTTTGAATGTTTAACTGACCCTGGCAAATCTTGCAAACCTAGAACTGGTTTTCTTCCTTGTGAATTTTTCGATCGTTTTTTCCTCAAGGTTATTTAGGGTAAAAACAAGACTATGTATATTATGTTTTCCAGTACTGAGGAATGGAAGATAGTGAAGGCAAGGAAAGAATCAATGATTATCTGGGCTGCCAGCTGACATCGATGTCACCTGTAAGTGAATCTAATCCTGTCCCTTGTGTCTCTTCAAAGCCTTGCATCATTTAAAGGATCACAGTGTCTCTGTTTAACTTTTAGCTGTCATTGTGTTTTTGATATAGGTAAAACTGATTACTAAGTCACATGCTTTTCCTTTTCACCATTCTTCACAATTTTAACAGCTAATATGAAATGCCAAACCACCACTAATTGAAAATTGATTTTGGAATCAGTTAAACAGCCAACTCAGTTAAGAACACATAGAGAAGTTTTATCAACTGCCTCTGTTCCCAGTGGAAGTCTCTGTTAAGTTTCTCTGGCTGAGGGCTTAGTACTAATTCACTGATCTCTTGCAATCAAAAGAAGAAAAATTTGCAAGTTTAGCTATGAACATGGAGGGATAATTTTACTATGAGGACTCTAATTCCAGGGTTACCGCAAAGTAAGATAAATTACAACTTTGAAAAGATATTTTAACTTTCACTTTAGTTTCCAGGATAAATGCAAAGATTTGTTATATATGTAAATTTCATGTTACAGAGGTTTGGTATACAGACTGTTTTGTCACCAAGGTTATAAGTATTGTACCTGAGAGGTAGGCCTGTTTGTTTGTTTGTTTGTTTGTTTGTTTTTCAAGACAGAGTCTCACTCTGTTGCCCAGGCTAGAGTGCAGTGGTGCATTTTTAGCCCACAGCAACCTCCGCTTCCTGAGTTCAAGTGATTCTCCTACCTTAGGCTTCCAAGTAGCTGATACTACAGGCATGTGCCACAATGCCCAGTTAATTCCTGTATTTTTATTAGAGATGGGGTTTCACCATGTTGGCCAGTCTGGTCTTAAACTCCCGACCTCAAGTGATCCACCCACCTCAGTTTTCCAAAGTGCTGGGATTATAGGTGTAAGCTACCATGCCTGGTTCTGATAGGTAGTTTTTGTCCTCACCTTACTCCTTCCATCCACTCTTACGTAAACCCTAGTGTCTAGTATTTCTTTCTTTGTATCCATGTATACTCAATGTTTAGCTATTACTTATAAATGAGAACATGCAGTATTTGGTTTTCTCTTCCTGTGTTAGTTCACTTAGGATAATGGCCTCTAGCTCCATCCATGTTGCTGCAAATAACAAGATCTCTATTTTTATGGCTGCATAGTATTATATGGTATATATGTACCATATTTTTCTTAATCCAGTATACTGTTGATGGACATTTAGGTTGATTCCATGTCTTTATTATTGTGAATAGTGCTATGATGAACATATGTGTACATGCATCTTTATGGTAGAATGATTTATATTCCTTGGAATATATATGCAGCTATGGAATTGCTAGGTTGAATGGTAATTCTCCTTTGAGTTCTTTGAGAAATGGCCAAATTCCTGTCCACAATGGCTGAACTAATTTACATTCCCAACAGCAGTGTGTAAGTGTTCCCTTTTCTCTGCAACCTCACCAGCATCTGTTATTTTTTGACTTTTTAATGATATCCATTCTGACTGGTGTGAAATGGTGTTTGATTGTGACTTGATTTGCATTTCTCTATTGATTAGTGATTAGCATTTCTTAATGTGATTGTCAGCTGCCTGTGTGTTTTCTTTTGAAAAGCGTCTGTTCATGTCCTTTGCCCACTTTTTAACAGGGTTGTTTGGTTTTTGTTTGCTGATTTGTTTAAATTCCTTATAGATTCTTGATATTAGACCTTTGTTGGATGCATAGTTTGCAAATATATTTTCTCCCATTGTGTAGGTTGTTTGTTACTTTATGGAAGCTCTTTAGTTTAATTAGGTCCCATTTGTCAATATGTTAGTTGTGGCAATTGCTTTCAGCATCTTTGCTATGAAATCTTTGTTAGGTCCCTTGTCCAGAATAGTATTTCCTAGGTTATCTTCCAGGGTTTTTATAGTTTTAGGTTTTACATTTAAATCTTTGATCTACTTTTAGTTGCATTTTGTGTATGGTGTAAGAAGTGGGTGATTTTCAATCTTGTACACATCGCATAGTAATCTTCAGGTGCAGGCTTGATTATTCTAATATAATAGATGTGGAAAGTGTAATAAAACATTTAACTAGGTCTCATCTGAAGTAGTTTATCTCTTTCTGGCATACTAGGCTGTGATCTCTAACTACACTGCTTACTCTTTGCTGAGAATTTGCTGTTGCCATACTCTCCACTGTTTTATATGCATTATCTCATTTAATGTTCACATAAGCCTAATGGTGTAGTTACAATTATTCCTCATTATTTTCTAGATAATAAACCTGAGCCTTAGAAAATAAAATTAATATCCCTAAGGTCTCACAGCTAGCAAAAAATAGAACAAGATCTTCTAACCAGTCTTTGACTGCAACCTTTATTCTCATCCACTAGGCTATGCCATTGTCACCATTGTCACTACTTTATCTGTACTTGGAAATAGAGTTTATATGGATTATTATTAATAATAGAATGGTCATGTTGACACAAGAAGCATTAAGGGAGGTTAAGTAGATGATAGTTCATGAGTATTGAGATTCAGCCTTGAGAAGGTGAATCAAATTCCCCAGAGTGCTGAGGCTCCTACCTGTCTGTTAGGGTGGAGGGATATGTGGTTAAAGAGGTGAGCTGAACAAGGGCCTGAATTTTCCAGTGAGTTCTATTCTGTTTCCTCATGTTGTTTATTTGGGGGCTGTCAGAGATGTACAGCACTGTATACAGCAGAGAGGAATTAAAGCAGACTTTGCCTGTGCACATAACTTCCAAAACAAACAATTTTTCCATTTAGTTCAATCTTGCTAAGTATGTCAACGAAGTCTTAGCAGAGCTTTTCCAATGAGGGCATCCTAGGTACTTGGGGTCATGGTACTACCTTTACATTAGAAGCTGCAATCTAAACAAACTAAACACGTCTGATAGTGTTTGCCTCTTAAACTAGCCAGGTAGTAGTATATTTGAGAATTTAAATAGCCATGCTTATTATATAGGCAGGAAGTAGACAACTGTCTGTAGTACTAAGAGTGGTCTGAAATGTTGACTGAATAAATTCAATCTCCTATGAAATTTTCTAATATCCTTAAATATGGATCATTCCTCTCCCCACCCCCAATGGCTGAATCACCATCTAACAAAAAGTAGAAAAGTCATAAATAATGCCCTCAAAATATACATTTTTTTGATATATCTGATAGTTTGTGATAAAATAATCTAAAATAGTAAGGGAGAAGCATTGCCTTTTTGGGATTGCCTCTATAAGGAGATTAGATTGTGGCCTGTAGTGTTTGCTCAGGGGCTTACAAGGACCGAGAGCCTATTTGGAAAGAAAAGATGATGTTGGCAGGGTTTTTAAAAAATATCATGTATTCAATACATGTAACTCTGACAGTGCTAACTTCTTTAAATTTTTTTGTTTATTTCAATATCTCTTGGAGTACTAGTATTTTTTTGTTACGTGGATGAATTGTATAGTGATGAAGTCTGAGATTTAGTTTAACTGTCATTCAAGTTATGTACATTGTAATCAATGTGCAGTTTCTTATCCCTTGTCCCCCACACTCACCCTCTCCCTTCTGGGTCTTCATGGTCTTTTTTTTTTTTTTTTTTTTTGGGATGGAGTTTCGCTCCTGTTACCCAGGCTGGAGTGCAATAGTGCAGTCTCGGCTCACTGCAGCCTCCGTCTTCTGGGTTCACTTGATTCTAGCCCAGCTCCTTTTTTTTTTTATTTTTTTTATTTTTAGTAGAGACGGGGTTTCACCATGTTGGTCAGGCTGGTTTCGAACTCCTGGCTCAAATGATCTGCCCACGTCAGTCTCCCAAAGCGCTGGGATTACAAGCATAAGCCACCACACCTGGCTCTCCGTAGTCTTGTATTACTCTGTATGCCTTAGTGTATGCATAGCTTAGCTACCGCTTATAAATGGGAATGTATGATATTTGATTTTCCATTCCTGAGTTACTTCACTTAGAATTATACCCTCCAGCTCTATCCAAATTGCTGCAAAAATATTATTTCATTCTTATTTACAGCTGAATAGTACTCCATGATATATATGTGCCTCATATTCTTTATTCACTCTATCCACTCATTGGTTGATGGGCACTTAGGATGGTTCTGAATTTTCCAGTGAGTTCTATTCTGTAATTGTCAATTGTGCTTTGCACTACCCTAATACCTGCAGGTCTAGTTTGATATAATGACTTCTTTTCTTTTGGGTAGATAGTAGTGGGATTGCTGAAGCAAATGGTAGATCTACTTTTAGTTCTTTAAGATATCTCAAAACTGTTTTCCAAATATGTTGCACTAATTTACATTGCTATCAGAAGTGTATAAATGTCCTCTTTTCACAACATCCATGCCACCATCTATTGTTTTTTGACTTTCTAATAATGGCCCTTCTTGCAGGAATAAGATGGTATCTCATTGCAGTTTTAATTTGCATTTTCCAGTGATGTTGAGCATTGTTTCATATGTCTGTTTGCCTTTTGTACATCTTCTTTTGATAAATACTTGTTCATGTCATTTGCTCATTTTTGAGTGGTATTATTTGTTTTCTTCTTCCTTATTTGTTTGAGTTCCTTGTGGATTCTGGATATCAGTCCTTGGTTGGATGCATATTTTAAAAATATTTTCTTCCAGTTTGTGGGCTGTCAGTTTACTCTGTTGATTATTACTTTTGCTCTACAGAAGCTTTTTTGGTGTAATTATTTATTTTCCTGTTTGTTACATTTGATTTTGGGGCCTTAGTCATTAATTTTTGCCTAGGCCAATGTTCAGAAGAGTTTTTCCTAGGTTATTTTCTATAACTTTTATGTTTTCATATCTTAGAATAAGTCTTTGATCCATCTTCAGTTGATTTTTATATAAGGTGAGAGATAGAGATCCAGTTTTATTCTTCTACATGTGACTAGCTAGTTTTTCCAGCACCGTTTATTAAATAGGGTATTCTTTCCCCAGTTTCTGTTTTTGTATGCTTTGTCAAAGGTCAGTTGGTTTTAAGTATTTGGTTTTATTTCTGTGTCCTCCATTCCATTCCGTTTGTCCTTGTGCCTACTTTTATGCCAGTATCACACTGTTTTACAACTGTAGCCTTGTAGTGTAATTTAAACTTTGGTAATCTCAATTTGTTATTTTTGCTTACTATTGCTTTAGTTATTTGGGCTCTTGGATTTTTTAAAAATTCAGTAAAACGATGTTGGCATTTTGATAGGAATTGCATTCAATCTATAGACTGCTTTGGACAGTATGGTCATTTTCATCATATTGATTCTTCCAATCCATGAGCATGAGATGTGTTCCTGTTTGTTTATATCACTTATGATTTCTTTTAGCAATGTTTTGTAGATCTTGCTGTTGAGATATTTCTCATTCTTGGTTAAGTATATTCTTAGGGTTGTTTTTTGTTGTTGTTTGTAGCTGTTGTAAAGGGATTGAGTTCTTAATTTGATTCTCAGCTTTGTGGTTGTTGGTGTATACCCATGCTACTAATTTGTGTACATTGTTTTTGTAACCTGACACTTTGTCAAATTTGTTTATCAAATCTGGAGTCTTTTGAAGAAGTCCTTAGGGTTTCCTAGGCATACGATCATATTATCAGCAAACAGCAATAGTTTGACTTCCTCTTTTCCAATTTATATGTCCTTTATTTCTTTTTTCTTGCCTGATTGTTCTGACTAGGACTTCCAGTACTATGTTGAATTAGGGGCATCATTGTCTTGTTCCAGTTCTGAGGGGGAATGCCTTCAACTTTTTCCAATTCAGTGGTGGCTATGGCTTTATCATATATGGCTTTTATTATTTTGAGGTAAGTTCTCTGTATGCCTATTTTATGGGGTGTTTGTATCATAAAGTTTACTGAATTTCATTGAATGCTTTTTCTTCATCTATTGAAATGATTACATGGTTTTGTTTGTAATTATTTTTATATGCTACATCACAGTTATTGACAAACTCTCTTGATTATAGTGTATCATCATTTTGATGTTCTGTGGGATCGAGGTAACTGATATTTGTTGAGGATTTTTGCATCTATGTTCATCAGGTCTGTTGTTTTCTTTTTTAAAACATCCTTTCCTAATTTTGGTATCAGGGTGATAATGGTTTCATAGAATAAGTTAGGGAGGATTCCCTTTTTCTCAAGCTTTTGGAATAATATCAGTATAATTGGCACCAATTGTTTTTTCAATGCCTGGAAGCATCAACTATGAATCTTTCTGTCCTTGGGCTGTTTTTGTTATTGTTGTTGTTGGCATTTTAAAAATTCAGTTTCATTGTCTGTTATTAGTGTATTCAGGGTATCTATTTCCTCCTGGTTTAATCTAGGAGGATCGTATATGTCCAGGAATTTACCCATTTCCTCTAGATTTTCCAGTTTGTGTGTACACAGTAGTATCAAATGGTCTTTTTACTTCTGTAATGTCAGTTGTAATGTCTCCAGTCCTCTCTCTTCTTTTCTTGGTTAATACAACTAATGGTCTGTCAATTTTGCATCTCTTGCCAAAGAACCAGCTATTTGTTTTATTCGTCTTTTGTATTTGTTTGTTTCAATTTCATTTAGCTCTGCTCTGATCTTTGTCATTTGTTTTATTCTTCTAGCTTTAGATTTAGTTTGTTCTTGTTTCTCTAGTTTCTTGAGGCACAACATTAGATTATCAGTTTGTAATTTTCACACTTTCTGATGTAAGCACTTAGTGCTATAAACTTTCCTCTTAACACTGCTTTTGCTGTATTCCTGAGGTTTTGATAACTTGTGTTAATATTATCAGTCATTTGAAAAGAATTTTGTAATTTCCATCTTGATTTCATTGTTGTTACCAAATCATTAAGGAGCAGATTGTTTAATTTTCATGAAATTGTATAGTTTTGGAAGTCCCTTTTATAGTTGATTTCTAGTTTTATTGCATTGTGATCTGAGAAGATACTTGATATAATTTCAATTGCAAAAAATTAAATTTTGACTTTTTTTGTGGTTCATCATACGGTCTTGGATACTGTTCCATTTGCTGCTGAGAATGTATATTCTACAAATCCTGGGTGGAATGTTCCATAACCGTTTAGGTTCATTTGTTCTGTAGTGTAGTTTAAGTCCAGGTTTTATTTGTTGACTTTCTGTCTGAATGATCTTCTAGTGCTGTCAGTGGAGTATGAAGTACCCCACTATTATTGTGTCTGTCTCATTTTTTGTGTCTAGTAGCACATGTTTTCTGTATCTTGGAGCTCCAGTACTAGGTGTATATACATTTATGATTGTAATATATTCTTCCTGGATTGATCCTTATGTTATTATATAATGACTTTCTTTGTCTTTTTTTAAAAATTACTGTTGTTGTTTTAAAGTGACTAGCTATTCCTGCTCACTTTGGTTTCCATTTGTGTGGGATATCTTTTTCCAGTCCTTTTCCTTGAGTTTATTGAGTTTATTTGAATCCTTACCTCTTAGCAGGTATTTGATGTTTTATCCATTCTGATAATCTGTATCTTTTAAGCGGAGTATTTAGGCCATTTACAATCAACGTTAATATTTAGACGTGAGGTACTGTTCTAGTAATCATGTTGTTACCTAGATGCTTTATTTTTTACATTGTGTCATAGTTTTATAAGCCCTGTAAGTTTTATTATTTCAAGCGGTTCTATTCTGGTGCCAATCAGCCTTTTGTTTCAGGATGTAGAACTCTTTTAGCATTTCTTCTAGGGCTGGTAGTGTCTGGTAACAAAAGCTTCCATCAGCACTTTGTTCTCTGAAAATGACTTTATTTTTCCTTCATTTATGAAACATATTTTTGCTGAATAAAAAATTATTGGCTAACAGTTATTTTGTTTAAGGGAGCTAAAGATAGGATTCTAGTCTCTTCTGGCTTATAATTCTGGTGAAAAGTGTACTGTTACTCTGATAGGTTGTTTTTCATAGGTTACCTTGTGCTGCTGTCTCACTGCTTTCAGAATTATTTTCTTCATGTTGACTCTAGATAGCCTGATGACTGTATAAAGTCCCTTGGTAAAGTCCTTTTTGTGCAAATCTCTCAGGAGTTCTTTGAGCTTCTTGTATTTGGATATCTAAATTTCTAGCAAGGCTAGGAAAGTTTCCTCAATCATTACCTCAAATAAGTTTTTCAAACGTTTAAATTTGTCTTCTCCCTCAGGAACACCTATTATTCTTATGTCTGGCCATTTTACATGATCCCATATTTCTTGGAGACTTAATTAATATCTTTTTTTTCTTTTTCTTTTTCTTTTCTTTTTTTTTTTTTTTTGAGACTGAGTCTCTCACCATCACCCAGGCTAGAGTGCAGTAGTGCAATCTCTGCTCACTGCAACCTCCACCTCCCAGATTCAAGCAATTCTACTGTCGCAGCCTCCAAGTAGCTGACATTACAGGCACCTGCCCCCACTCCTGGCTAATTGTGTGTGTGTGTGTGTTTTAGTAAAGATGGGATTTCACTATGTTGGCCAAGCTGGTCTTGAACTCCTGACCTTGTGATCTGCCCTCTTTGGCCTCCCAAAATGGTGGGATTATAAGTATGAGTCGCAGCACCTGGTCAGTTGATTTCTTTTTATTCTCTTCTTCTTGTTTTATTTATTTATTTATATATTTGTTTTATTAGGTTAATTTGAAATCCTTGTCTTAGAGTTCTGAAATTCTTTCTTCTACTTATTCTAGTCTGTTTTTGAAACTTTCCACTGCATTTTATAATTTCCTAAATTTGTCTTTTATTTCCAGAAGTTCTAATTGTTTTTTATTTATAATATCTATCTATTTAGAAAAATTTTCATTCATATTCTAATTTAAAAAAAAAATTCTTGGTGGGATGCAGTGGCTTGTGCATGTAATCCTAGCACTTTGGGAGGCCGAGGCCGTGGCTCATGAGGTCAGGAGTTGGAGACTGGTCTGGCCAACATAGTGAAACCCCATCTCTACTAAAAAATGCAATAATTAGCTGAGCATGGTGGCTTGTGCCTATAATCCCAGCTACTTGTGAAGCTGAGGTAGGAGAATTGCTTGAACTGGGACCTGGGAGGTGGAGGTTGCAGTGAGCCGGGATTCAGCCACTGTACTCCAGCCTGGGCTACAGAGCAAGACTCCATCTCAAAAAGAAAAAAAAAATTCTTTATGTTAGTTTTCACCTTTCTTTTGTGTCTCCTTAAGTAGCTTAATAATCTACCTTCTGCATTCTTTATCTTGTATTTTGGAGATTTCCCTTTGGTTTGGATCCATTGCTAAAAGCTAGTGTGATCTTTTGGGAGTATCATAGAACCTTATTTTGTCATATTAACAGAATTATTTTTCTGGTTTCTTCTCATTTTCCTGGGTTTTTTCTTCTAGTCATTCTTGAATTTATTTTTTATTTGACCATGTTTTTTTAAAATTTCTTTTCCTCCTAAAGATATGACTTTAATGTTTCTAGTTTATTGCAGCCTAATTTGGTTTTTGGTGCTTTGAGGGGTGAAGAATGCCTTCATTTTACAGGTCTTTCTATCATAGTTTTCTCAGATACTGATTGTAGTAGAAATGTCCTTGGTGTGTTAATAAGTTCACTGTCTACTGTTGAGCTGGAATGGCAGTGTTTTGAAGCTAATCTCATTCCCCCAGGAAGTGCACTTTTTACTTATTTTTTCCCTGGTATTTTATTTACTCAGTTGAATAGTTTAGATTTTGGGCCAATATGGGAGGTATCCCTGGGAAGAAACTGGTTGTGGCTAACTCAGTTGGGTACATGAAATACCCAATAATCTCAGCCTCTGCCCACCATTGTGTGGGTGGAGGAACTAGCAGTGAAACCCACTGAGGTCTTATGATGGGGAAAGGTGGGAATCACCTCAGCTCCTGTGTCCAGCCAGCAGGAAATAGCTCCTCCTCCCAGACGTACTCTTGACCTTGTGTTTGGCTGTTCAGATCATTTAGGCACCTCTTTTTATCTTCACAAATATTGGTGTTCAAAGTAAAGAAGAACTATGACTGTACCTCTTGTGCAAACCTGAACCTGGAGAATACTCCATTTGTGGGAATGCAGTCATCCTGAAGTCTTCCAGAAAGGCTGCCTATAAGTACACACATGCTGAGCTCCTGTTGTAAAAGCACCAGTTGTTTCTTCATTGGTGGATGAGGGGGAAAAAAAGGGAATAAAGGGTCCAAGACCCTTCATGAGTACCAGGTCTGCCTGTCTGTTGAGCTAGAGCTGCAGCCTTTCCCTGCTGAGCCCAGCACTACACCTGTGCCTCTGCTGAAGAAAACTTCTCACCAGTGGAAAGATCTAGGGCTTGAGTCCTACCATCACGTTTCTTTTGACCCTTGGATTGTACCCTTGGTATTGTGCACTACCCCTTTCCTTAGGAGTAGAAGTCCCTGAGAGCCAAACTATTATGAATGCTGCTCCTCTGGGTATAGTTTCACAGTGGGGCTACCATACTCCAGCCTGGTGCTGGGGAATGTCTGCAAGGGATCCAGTGATGTGTATGTGCTCTGTACCCAGGTCTCCTAGCAGCAGGTACCAACACCCACTCTGATTGGGGTGGCAGGAGAGTGACAGATCCTATGAGATTCCTTGATTATAGATAGTCTTAGTGTGCTGGTTTTCTCAAATGCCAGTTGTAGTAGTAATGAACTAGTCACATGAACAGAACTCAGGACCTCCTGGTTAGCCTCAAACAATGGCTATAGCTGAAGTCATGCATCAGCTGTAGTAGTAGCAGTGGGAATAGTGCTTGCCTTATGTTACCCAGTGGAGGCACTCTGGTTTTTCAGGCAATGGATGGGGATGTAGAGCTCACAAAAGTTTTTATCCTTAGTGTTAACCTAGCAAGGTGGTTGGAGTGGCAAAACCAGGTGTATGCTGGGTCAGGCATGTCTGAACTCTGGCTCTGCACTTGCAAGGCAACCAGAGAACCCTGTTGGGATCTGTGTGTGGGGGAGGCAGTTTTCTGGCCACTGTGATATTTTTCTGGGAGGAGTATAACTGTTTTGCTGCACGAAAGAGTCTGTGCAAGGAGTGTAGAGTAGCAGGTGGCAGTAAGCCTCACTCAGCTTTCTTGCACTGGCAAGGCAGGTCTCTCACCTGCAGTGTTTTCTAGCAGCAACTAGCTAAATTCTAGGCAGTCTACTCTCATCTACTCTCAGAACTCAAAACTGCCCCAGGCCATAAGCCTTCCTCTTGGATACCAGAACCTCAGCTTTCAGGCTCTGCCCCTCTCCTTCTGCTTGCAAAGCTGGGCACCTAGTTCCTGTGTCTGTGGCTGCAGCACACTTCCCGCTCACAAACTGTTTCTGGCCAAGGAAGTTTTTTCTGACTTGAGATTATATTATGAATTTCAGTGGGGGCTTTTTTCAGCCTACACCCACTGCCTGAGTTAGTTGGCAGACATCCACGAGATCTCTTGTGACTAAAAATCAGTATTGACTTCCCTCTGCTCACACTGGAGACTGCAAATGTGTGCCAGGCTCTGCTGGCTGCTGCTTCTACTATTATAGTCCCCACAACTCCCTGTATCAGTCCCAGTGCTGAGTACAGTTAAGGCCTTCTCCTATGGGCTGGAGTTCCCCCATGGGCCAAGTTCCCCAGTGGGGGTGTTTTAATATATCCTGGAGGCATTATCTTCCACTCTGACACTCTGGGACTTTTTTCACTTGGCTGCAGCCTGCCACTTCTTTCAAAGAGTCTGTGGTTTCTTTCTGTTTTCCTGTTAAGTTATTGCATTGCTTCCCAGAATAAAGTTCACAGTGTGAATCTCTACTCATTATTTTGTCTTTCCAAGAAGGAAAGAGTGGCATGCTGGAAAAAATTAAATTAAATTAAATTAAAATTAAATTAAATTTTGACAGATAACATCCTTATACCACAGCCACAGCCAGGTTGGTCTGGTCCAGATGCACAAGAACATAAATGAATGATTAAGTTTTGACATACTTTACTCTTATTCATTGAGCATTATCAAACATTGCTAATGAAATTATTCACCTGAAGTAGTGGTTGCATAAAAATCTCCTGCCTTGTGCCACAGATGAGATGCTTTCAAGTTTTTGTTGGGCCTTCCTTATTCTTCCAGGAGAGCTCAAATTGCTATGTGAGTGCAAAGAAATATACTTGGCAGGGTGTTTTGATTCTGTTGATATTCTTTTGTTGATCATAGCAAAAAATGTATTCAGGTACATCTTTAACAAAAAGATTTGACTCTTGATCAAAGCCTTAAAGAACAACAGAATACTCAGTGACCTCAAGGTGATGAAATAATAAACATTGATTTCAAGGTACTAGAAACTAAAACAATAACAAATATTTATTATGTACTGTATTTCTACTGGACACAATGCTGATGTTTTCAGTGCAGTTATTTAATTAATCTTACAACACTGCAATAGGATAGGAAGTTTAACATTGCTTTTAGGAAACTAAGGATTAGAAAGGTGATGTTAAGTTGTGCAGTCACACAGCCAGTAAGTAGCAGAGTCAAGATTAAACCTAGATATTCCAGGTCAAGAGTTCACAGCCTTAAACATTACATTAATTTGAATCTATTTTCTTCTTTTTAGCAAAATATTTAGAGATAGAAATGTTATATTAGCTGTAAGATGCTGTATCCTGACTCAGTGAAAAGGTGGTGGAAAATAATCTATAATCAAAGGACTTTGACGAAACTAAGTCAGTTTTACAGGAACAGAAATTAATAATTATTATTTCTGAATCATATTCTATGGGTTTTTATTTATAAAGTGCCAAAGGACTATGTTAACATGTCAGCTTCCCTGTGAGATGGAAGAGAAGCCAGTGTATTTTTAGACTTTTAAATGTCCTTTTCAGAGGCAAATTAAAGTCATACATACAGAGCAACTGAACAAGACATTTATTTACTAGGTAAATAAAATCAGGGAAATTGCATAACCTTCCTAAAACCTATTTCCTTTTCAACATACATACACAGACACACAGACACACACACACACCCCTCCTATTCTGTTTAACAACATCATAAGGCTGGCATAAATGTCTGCGAAGGGGAGTTTTGCTTCTGGCAATGGTAGAATGAGTAATTTGAACCAACCTGCCCACTGAAATAACTAGAAAATTTGAATGTTAACAACCTACTCAAAGACATCAGAGTGCTAATAAGATGATGAGGAATAACTGGATGAAGATACCGGAGACAAGAAAACGCAGAAAAGTAAGGCCAACATTTGAGGTTCACTTTTCCCCTAGGAACATGCACATTCTGGAAGAGGAAGCTGAACAGCTGAAAAGTTGAAATGTTTTGAACAACTCATGAGGACAGGAGGAGAAATACTGGAGCTAAGTTCCCCTGTAACTTTGGGCTAAGGACCCTAAAGTTTACATGCCAGGAGTAAAAGTGAATCAAAGCAAAACTGGTCTTTACAGGAACTGAAATTTAGATAGGATATAGGACATCTGGGATTGCTAGTGTGTCAAGGGCAGGGGTTATGATTGGAAGAGGACTCAGCAAAGCTTCTGGGGTGAGGAAACACCATAATTCTTGGTCTGGTAAGTGTCTGCAAGAGTTACGGACTTCATGGATCATTCATTGATTCATCCACTTATGATTTGTGTGCTTCTCTCTACTGGTTTTGTATTTCATTAAAAGCATCTTTAAAACATTTATTTTCTAGGTCAAAAAGTATAACCAGTATTTTCTAGTGTGTTAGAGTCATATATTCTTTCTGCGGTATCCTCAGGATCTTTATCAGTAGTATGTATCTTATATATGTCATATAGCTCCAATATCAAATTTTTAAATAAACAAACAATAAATAAAATTACAAGACTTTATCTTGAAAATCCAGTGCCGTGTAATGCTGTTCTGAGCGTTCTTCTTATTCCCTTGTGATTTTATAATGTGCAGCCATACCACATCAGGAAGGAAGGATGGATGGAAAGGAGGGAGGGAGAGAGGGAGGGAGAGATACAGGACATCTGGGATTGCTGGTGTACCAAGAGAAAACTAAAGATTGTTTCCAGTTCTGCCAGGAAGGAAAGAAGGAAGGAAGGAAGGAAAGAAGGAAAAAAGGAGGGAAGGAGGGAGAGAGGGAGGGAAGCAAGGAAGGACAAAGGAAGGAAGGAAACAGGACATCTGGGATTGCTGGTGCACCAAGGACAGGGGAGGGGGAGAGAAGGAGGAAGGAGATAAAATCACTGAAAAATAGATCCCTGGAGCAATGAAACCACTCTAGTTCCAGGAACATATCCAGCTGTCAGCATCTTCATTTCTAAAGGCTTCTAAATGATCTGGGTCCCTTTTAAATGGTTACATCATGTGTTCCTACCCAATTGTTCAGGAATCTCATTGAATACATTTATTAAGATGAAAAATTCTTGCCAAGGTTTCTGGAATATAATGTCATAAATTTATTTTTCTTTTAAAAATATCTTTCTCATTGATGTTTAAATAGCCACAGTAGAGACAGGAATCTAATTTCCTAGAATAATTTAATGTGAGGTGGAAAAGAAATGCCAGCAGTCCCTACCATTCATAAGAGCCAAATGACAATACTTCCTTCTCTTGTCCTCACTTCTAAGATTTTATCAGTTTTATTCAACTGAAACTTCAGTGTCTTTAGTCCATAACTCTGTGCTTTTAGAAAGTAGCATTCTTGAATGCTTTGAACTTGGCATTTCGAAACCAAAGTTAAATACAAATGCCGGCTCTCCCAGTTATTCTACTTTGAGACATTAGGCAAGCCATGTCACTGAGGCTCCCTTTGCCAACCTGTTCAACAGACACAGTAGCATCGACTTCTTAGGTTAGTTTTAATCCATGAACACAGTACAGGAGCTGGAACATAGAATGTCTCAGCAAAACCTTTTCCTTTCTATTTCTTTCTCAATTTACTAATTTTTGCAAGAGACTACATGTTTCACAGTAGCTGTTCTGCTACATCCCAAAGCAACTAGTTGATTTCATCAATACAAATTTTGAATTATACTCAAACCATTCCTTTTGTAACCTTTTGTATCAAATAGAATATTTAGAGTTTTAGCATTGGGGCTAAGTGGGCTGCGCAGTGAGCATGATGGTATTAACATTTCCCTCAGCCTGACTAAACTTTAGACAGGCTTGTTCCTGAACCCAAGCTCCTGGCCTTCCTTTCCTTAGAGGATTTACTTTAGAAACTTGTAATTGTAAATCATTCCTCTGGCCTTTGAGATGTAGATCACTGTAGAAAGCTCCTTGCTGGCTTTACAACATAGGAATGTGTTTCTCAAGGATTTGGGAAATATCTCCTTAAAATATAATAGTCACAAAAGGTAATGCCTTTATCTTCCAGTTTCTTTGGAAAGGTAGGAACCTACTTTGCTCCAACTTGTAAACTACCTCCTGCCATGAAGACACAGAGTTTACTTTTCTTTGGGTAACACCAATTAGCACACACAGATTGCCTTTGATTCTCCTACAGAGCTGGGTATCCAGACTTGACCTGTGTTTGCTCCCCTATTGCTGGCAATAGCATCAGAATAAAATCAACTTCTGTCACTTTGTTTTGTCCAATATGACTTTTGTTTAACAATGGATGTGTGTGTGTGTGTGTGTGTGTGTGTGTGTTTGTGTGTGTGTACATAGTTACTATTTGCTATGAATAAATAGATCCCTGTAATTATTTATTAATATCTGTATATCTGTTAACTTATCAGAGTTCCTGGGACAGAAAGACTATAAAACATAATATCAGAGGAAGAGCAGAAGGAATAAATAAATCAGTAAGTCACTGATTCAATGTATCAGTTAGTTGATGGATTAGTCAAGAAATCTTAAATAAATTCAGAGAATCTGCAGATAGTATGAGTCTTTACATCATGAATCAAAATCAGTTTCTCTGTCTCCTTTTATTCAGTTTCCATACACTTATTCTCGAGGTCATATGCAATGGATATTTTAAAGTAACGAAACATAAATAGGATGTTGACAATCCAAGGAAAACACATATTTTAAACAGATATTAATAACAAGCTATGCAGTATATGGCTTACTAAGTGTCCAGCACTTTAAGCAGGATCTGTTCTATTGTTTTGGCAGCAATGTAAAATCTTTTCCCTTTCTTTACTTTTTATGGAAGTGCTGATCTTCATTCAAAAGCAGAGTTTAGTTCTGCTTACTAAGCACAGGTATCGTCAGCCACATTTGATATGTCTGTTTGGCCAGTTGCTGTCAGCAGTAATACTGTCACAAATATCTTTCACATACTTTTCTCCCTAGGAATCCATGTATTGATAATTACTGAGTTATACCTGTTCCATCTGTCAGATGAGATTCATTATTTTCATAACAGGAATCTATCTACCAATAGACTATGCAAGAATCAGAGTTTTAATATATTTTTAATATGAGTCTCAGTTAAATTCTTCACTAAGCAGGCAAGGCTGTGTCTATTTAATCTGTGGGATGTTGTTGCTTTAAAAAAAGAGAAAGAGATAGAAATCAATGCCTGTTTGTTCAATAACAGGGCAAAAGAGAGGAGAACACGTTTGCAAACAGCAGGTGAGGCTTTCAATTTGGAAAGCAATCACAGTATCAGTTGTCTGCCTTCAAGAGCAGAGCTCATAGATATATACCAGTACAGGGGAGGAGATCCAAACACAGTTCTTTATTTTGAGATTTACGCATTTACAATGACATTCCTGACACTCCTACTTATATTCTGATTCTGAAAGCCTATGCATTGAGGCTCAACTTTGATTCTTAGCAGTCAGCCTAGTTTTCTTGCTTGCTTCTGGATATAAGAACAAAATTATGAATTTACTTTGAAATAAATAAATTGGATTTCAAAATATACACATATGGTGTCTATCAAAAAAAAAAGGGGCCTAGTCAGAATTTACAGAATTCCTGCTATTTGCCAGACATTGTAGAAGGCACTGAAGATAGAGAGATGTTTTGCTCTAGCGGGAGGCCAGTGGTGCATTCTCGGAAATTAAACTTGAACAGAGATTATAACACTGAAAGAATACAACCCTGTATATTAAATATCAGGAATGCCTTCTTTTTCTAATATACTAACATAATCTTATTTGTGAAAGTAATGCGTATGAAAAACAAAAATAGGCTAAACTGTAGTTATCTCAATATTGACATTTTATTGGACACATGCATCATATAAGCACCATGGGAGCCATGAGTTAACTTAGTGAAGAGAACTTTGAAGGACTTCTCTGTTTCCTTGAATCCTTCACAACTATAAGAAAATATCTGGTTGGGCTCAGAATAAAATGTGTGAATTAGACATTGATTTTCTTTCTGTAGCAATGTGAGAACATTATTTTCAACACTATTTGCCAAAGGTAGCTTCCGATTTCCTCTGCTAAAAAAGATGCAGCCTTGTGATTTGAACTCAGAAACTCTGAGGTTGATTCTGTTATTTCTGCATATTCCAGAGCATCCTAGCAAAGCACACTTTATATGTTTGTGTCTGTTAGATATTTGTCAATGAGATTTATTCTGTAAACAACTTCCCTATTTCTTACATGTATTTACAGCATTATGTAGTGACCACTTTCAAATACAAATAGGTTATAAATATTATGTTCTGCAAGTAAACAACACAAATACACAAACTGTTTTTCCCAGTCAGGTTATGACACAAACTAAATGCAAATTAAATGCAAATAGCATCAACTAAGTGTCGTAAAATAGAGGCATTTTCATCTTGAGATAGTTTTTTATGCTTGCAGGTCAACTTTGTTGGGATAAGAAAGAAGCAGCTATTCTTTTTTTTTTTTTTTTTTTTTTTTTGAGACGGAGTTTCACTCTTGTTACCCAGGCTGGAGTGCAATGGCACGATCTCGGCTCACCGCAACCTCCGCCTCCTGGGTTCAGGCAATTCTCCTGCCTCAGCCTCCTGAGTAGCTGGAATTACAGGCACTCACCACCATGCCCAGCTAATTTTTTGTATTTTTAGTAGAGACGGGGTTTCACCATGTTGACCAGGATGGTCTCGATCTCTTGACCTCGTGATCCACCCACCTTGGCTTCCCAAAGTGCTGGGATTACAGGCTTGAGCCACCGTGCCCGGCATAGCTATTCTTTAAATGAGTTACAGATGTAGTGATAATGGGGGTTCACTGCTGCCTACATCTGTTGATTCCTGGATTAAGCATTCAGGCTTAGATGTTGCTGTACATTGACTGCTGATGGAAGGCCTATATCCTATCCTGTGGGATAGCACATCAACCTCACAGGATGTTGCCTCCAAAATGGCACCCCAGTTGATCCTTTAACAGGTAGTTTACTATTTTATCAAGCCAGTATTTTCTGGATAATGAGATACATGGGAAGACCTGTTATTTCTATGAGTGTGATGTGATTCTTTTGCTCCACTTGTATTGCTATTAAAGGAATGGTCAGCAATTTTTATCAGTACACTACTCTTATGGGTTAATTATGTCCTGCCAAAATTCATATGTTGAATTTCTAACACTCAGGTCCTCAGAATGTGACTTTATTCAGAAATGTTACCATTACAGATAAAATTAGTTAAGCAGTGGTGATAATGCCACAGTGTGGATCCCTGTGTTATTGGGATACAATTAAACATACATGCTTTGGACTTTGTTGAGAGCTCCTGAGTCATAGCCACTATAGTCTATGTAATTTCCTAAATGATTATTGCAATAGAACTATCTTTTAAAGTAATAGTTGGTCCTTTTTCCTTGCTTCCTGAAGCCTCTCTGCAGCAGCTCAAGAGAGGAAAAAGTGAAAAAAGTATCTTTTTTTAATTAGTACCTTTAAACCACACCTGACTTTGTGTTACTGAAATGATTTTTTTGAAATCCTGTACAAAACCACAGGATGGAGGGCTTGTTGGCAGGGAAATAAGCACTTAATTATAAGGTTGGAACATTCAGCCCCATCCCTGACATTTGGAAAGGGGTGAAGAGCTGAATGTTGAATTGATTACTAGTTGCCAATGATTTAGTTAGTTAAGCCCACATATTAAGTCTCTATAAAAACTCAAAAGGACAAGGTTAGAGAGGTTGGTGAACAAGAACATGACCGTATATTGACCAAGAATACAACCATGTGCTTCTGTGTTAAGGACCTTTCTGGACCTGGCCCTGGCCCTGTATATCTCTCTTCCTCTGGCTGTTCACTGTATCCTTTACATCTGTCTGTGGTATGTGATGCTACCTCAACATAGATAATACCAGAATTGTATTAAATTGTAGGACACCCAGGTGATGTCCACAGAGAATTAGAAAATTGCTTGTTGCAATGAAACACCCACAAATTAAGAAAAATGTGGGTTTTTGTGGCTGGTTTTTTTGTTTTGTTTTGTTTTTGTTTTTGTTTTTGTTTTTGTTTTGTTTGTTTTTTGCATAGCCCCTAATCCAGTATGACTGGGTGTCCTTATTTTAAAAAATGAGAAATTTGGACAGAGGCACACACACAGGAAGAAAACTGTCTGACAAAATGGAGCTACGCTACCACAAGCCAAAAACTATCAAAAGCTGGAAGATCATCCTGGAGCAGGTCTTTCCCTAGTACCTTCAGGGGAGCATGACCCAGCTTGTAACTTGATCTCAGACTTCTAGATTCCAGAAATGTGAGACAGGAATTTCCGTTCCCTAAGCCACTCACTGTGAGGTACTTTGTTAGTGGTCCTAAAGAAACTAATACTACTACTAAAAGAAGTTGGTAATGATATACCAATATCTTGTGATAGACATTCAGTTGTGTTTTTATCACTCATGAGCAACTCACCTAAGAGGAAAGGAGGCAGTAATGTGGAGGGGAAAAAAAAGGTGAGCAAACTAACAATTTCTCTAAGAAGTTTCATAGGAAGAATATTGTTTCACCTTGTCAAGGTTCCCAGATACAAGTGAGACCCCAATAACTGATTTCCCTGAGAATCAGTGTCATGAAGGACCAATCAGATAGAAACAATTAAGGACCAAAATGCCACCTTAATCTGTAGATATAGTTATCACCATGTCAGATCTAGGACATTCCCCTAATAAATAACAGACAAATCTCATATGAATGTAAAAGATATAAATGTTCAAATAGTTGATTTTTTTTTTTTTTTGAGACAGTGTCTCACTCTGTTGCCAGGCTGAAGTACAGTGGCTCGATCTCACCTCAGTGCAATCTCTGACTCCTTTGTTCAAGCAATTCTCCTGCCTCAGCCTCCTGAGTAGCTGGAATTACAGGCACATGCCACCATACCCAGCTAATTTTTTAGTTTTAGTGGAGACAGGTTTCACCATGTTGGCCAGTATAGTCTTGATCTCCAGACCTCGTGATCCACCCACCTCGGCCTCCCAAAGTGCTGGGATTACAAGTGTGAGCTACTGCACCCAGCCCCAAATAGTTGAATTTTTAAAAAGTCTACCTCTGTAAATCTCATCAGACTCATGCCTGTAATTGCAGCACTTTCAAAGGCCAAGGTGAGCAGATCAGGAGGTCAGGTGATCAAGACCATTCTGGCTAACATGGTGAAACCCTGTCTCTACTAAAAATATAAAAAATTAGCCAGGCATGGTGGCATGCACCTGTAGTTCTAGCTGCTTGGGAGGCTGAGGCAGGAGAATGGCTTGGACCTGGGAGGTGCAGGTTATAGTGAGCTGAGGTTATGCCAGTGCACTCCAGCCTGGGTGACAGAGCGAGACTCAACATCTCAAAAAAAAAAAAAAAAAGAAGAAGAAGAAGAAAGAAACCACTGGTTTCTCTTATTGTCCATGGTGGGCTCCAATCCCACAGGTTTATTATCAAAATGATTGTCAGATTCCAGATACATAAACCTATGAAGATTTTCATTCATGCTGTATGGATTCCAGCAACAAAATCAACATAAGACTATAAATGCAATCTTGAGACAATATGAAAATGTACAAATAGCTTCTATTTCTTTCTCTCTTTTTTTGAAATGGATCTAGCTCTTGTTGCCGAGGCTGGAGTGCAATGGCGCCATCTCGGCTCACTGCAACCTTCGCCTCCTGGATTTAAGCAGTTCTCCTGCCTCAGCCTCCCAAGTAGCTGAGATTACAGGCATGTAACACCATGCCTGGCTAATTTTGTATTTTTAGTAGAGATGGATTTTCACCATGTTGGTCAGGCTAGTCTCGAACTCCTGACATCAGGTAATCCACCCAGGTTGGCCTCCGAAAATGCTGGGATAACAGGCGTGAGCCACTGAGCCCAGGCTTACAGCTTCAATTTCTATGTATATGTAACAAATATAAAAGTTAAAAATTAAAGAAAATATATATAGGCATTTGAGAGAAAAGAAACAGTGCTTTGGGAAAAGGTGTGTTTGTCTTGTGGTTTCTGAATCTGTTGGCATATTGCCCTGTGCATTTGAGAGTATTTGTATTCTATTTTGAAAAACAAGTTTATCCCTCACTGATGAAAGTGTAAAATATTGCAGCCCTTTCAAAACCTGTTTGACAGTTTGTTTGTTTTTTTTTACATAAAATAAATATATGCCTATACTATGACTCACTTTTGGCTATGGTATCTTAGGACGGTTATAAGGCAGAAGAATAATACAATAAAAATGCCTTTGAGGCATTTTTTATTTTTTTGGTTGTAAGTGGTTAAGTAGATTTTGGGAAAATGGAATTGAACTTTCTAGGTGCCTTTCTAAGAAAACATTTCAAGTAATTGGGAATTTACAAGTTTTCCTTAGGTGGACCCTAATCTGCTATATGCTTTCTAGATAATAATGCAAAACACATAAAACACTTAGAAAACAATTTGTATAGAAAAAGTGTTGTGATTAAGAGCACTTTGAATCCTAACTCTGCTAGTTACCGGCTATGATGAAGTCATTTAATTTCATCTTTGCCTTAGCTTCTCATCTAAAATTGAGAAAAATTGAGAAGATAATTATAGTAACTATATAATAGGGTGTTTCTGAGGATGAAGCATGCTCTCCATTTGAAACTTTTAGACATTTTCTGGGACATTAAATCTCAATAAATGCTGATTATTTTCATTAAAATAGTTTTGAGTTCTTTATCGATTACCTGGCTTACTATGTATTACATACAAAAATATTGACTATTTTTAACTTCATTAACCTCAGCATGTCTATCATGTCTGGCTCGACAAATATGTGTCCAATGAATGAGAAAACACACATCAAAAGAGAGATCAAAACTGTCAAGTGGACTGACTTTTAAAAAAGCAAACCAACACCTTTCAAAACAAACTCTGGAGATAAAATTAATGCTTTACAAAGACTAAATAGAGCAAAGTGAAATAAAGAGAGTTTTGGTGGTAAGAAAGAGGGAAAAAGTTCTCATGCAAAATGGACTGAATCAATCAGAAGAGATCATGGAATAGGGATGCCTTTTTATAAGCAAAAATCAATACTCTGATGGGAGAAAGAGTATAGTTCATTTTAAAATGAGAAAAGGACACAACAAATAATCTAGAACATAAGTGATAGTGTTAGAAAAAAAACTGACTTTTCAAGGAAAGAAAATAACAGTGATGGACTTGTAACACAATGGCTTCCCTAAAATTTAGAACAAAACAGCATAAGGATGTAACAGAATGCTGATACAGCTGTAAAAGGCACAAATGGGAATGTCAGGGATATAAAAGCACATGGTAAGTGAGGTTTGTTTGATGCCAGATTTCACAGTTTTTTTTTGTTTTTTTTTGGTTTTGTTTTTGTTTTGTTTTTGTTTTTGTTTTTTCTTTTTACTTTTTTTTTATTTATTGCATTTTAGGTTTTGGGGTACATGTGATGAACATGCAAGATTGTTGCATAGGTACACACATGGCAGTGTGCTTTGCTGTCTTCCGTCCCCTCACCTGTATCCTCATTTCTCCCCATGCTATCTCTTCCCACCTCCCCAACCCCCATCCTTCCCCCATTTCCCCCCAACGGACTCCAGTGAATAGTGTTCCCCTCCCTGTGTCCATGTGTTCTCATTGTTCAACACCCGCCTATGAGTGAGAATATATGGTGTTTGATTTTCTGCTCTTGTGTCAGTTTGCTGAGAATGATGGTTTCCAGGTTCATCCATGTCCCTACAAAGGACGTGAACTCATCGTTTTTGATGGCTGCGTAATATTCCATGGTGTATATGTACCACATTTTCCCTATCCAGTCTGTCATCGTTGGGCATTTGGGTTGGTTCCAGGTCTTTGCTATTGTAAACAGTGCTGCAATGAACATTCGTGTGCACGTGTCCTTGTAGTAGAATGATTTATAATCCTTTGGCTATATACCCAGTAATGGGATTGCTGGGTCAAATGGGATTTCTATTTTTAGGTCCTTGAGGAATCACCACACTATCGTCCACAATGGTTGAATTAATTTACATTCCCACCAACAGTGTAAAAGTGTTCCTATTTCTCCACATCCTCTCCAGCATCTGTTGTTTACAGATTTTTTAATGATCGCCATTCTAACTGGTGTGAGATGGTATCTGAATGTGGTTTTGATTTGCGTTTCTCTGATGACCAGTGATGATGAGCATTTTTTCATATGTTTGTTGGCCTCCTGTATGTCTTCTTTTGTAAAGTATCTGTTCATATCCTTCGCTCATTTTTGAATGGGCTTGTTTGTTTTTTTCTTGTAGATCTGCTTTAGTTCTTTGTAAATTCTGGATATCAGCCCCTTGTCAGATGGGTAGACTGCAAAAATTTTTTCCCATTCTGTTGGTTGCCGATTCACTCTACTGACTGTTTCTTTTGCCGTGCAGAAGCTGTGGAGTTTGATTAGGTCCCATTTGTCTATTTTGGCTTTTGTTGCCCTTGCTTTTGGCGTTTTGGTCATGAAGTCCTTGCCTACACCTATGTCCTGAATGGCTTTGCCTAGATTTTCTTCTAGGGTTTTCATGGTGTTAGGTCTGATGTTTAAGACTTTACTCCATCTGGAGTTTTTTGGTGTAAGGTGTCAGGAAGGGGTCCTGTTTCTGCTTTCTGGACATGGCTAGCCAGTTTTCCCAACACCATTTATTAAACAGGGAGTCCTTTCCCCATTGCTTGTTTTTGTCAGGTTTGTCAAAGATCAGATGGTTGTGGGTATGTTGTATTTCCTCTGAGGCCTCTGTTCTGTTCCATTGGTCTATATCTCTGTTTTGGTACCACTACCATGCTGTTTTGATTACTGTAGACTTGTAGTATAATTTGAAGTCTGGTAGTGTGATGCCTCCCGCTTTGTTCTTTTTGCTTAGAATTGACTTGGCTATGCGGGCTCTCTTTTGATTCCATATGAAGTTTAAGGTGTTTTTTTCCAGTTCTGTGAAGAAGGTCATTGGTAGCTTGATGGGAATAGCGTTGAATCTGTAAATTACTTTGGGCAGTATGGCCATTTTCACGATGTTGATTCTTCCTAACCATGAACATGGAATATTTCTCCATCTGTTTGTATCCTCTCTTATTTCGTTGAGCAATGGCTTGTAGTTCTCCTTGAAGAGGTCCTTTACGTTCCTTGTTAGTTGTATTCCTAGGTACTTTATTCTGTTTGTAGCAATTGTGAATGGCAGTTTGTTCTTGATTTGGCTCTCTTGAAGTCTATTATTGGTGTATAGGAATGCTTGTGATTTTTGCACGTTGATTTTGTATCCTGAGACTTTGCTGAAGTTGTTTATCAGTTTCAGGAGACTTTGGGCTGAGATGATGGGGTCTTCCAGATATACAATCATGTCATCTGCAAATAGAGACAATTTGATTTCCTCCTTTCCAATTTGGATACCCTTTATGTCTTTTTCTTGCCTGATTGCTCTGGCTAGAACTTCCAGTACTATATTAAATAGGAGTGGTGAGAGAGGGCATCCTTGTCTAGTGCCAGATTTCAAAGGGAATGCTTCCAGTTTTTGCCCATTCAGTATGATATTGGCTGTTGGTTTGTCGTAAATAGCTTTTATTGTTTTGAGATACATTCCGTCAATACCTAGTTTATTGAGGGTTTTTAGCATAAAGGGTTGTTGAATTTTGTCAAAAGCCTTCTCTGCATCAATTGAGATACTCATGTTGTTTTTGTCTTTGGTTCTGTTTATGTGGTGAATTACGTTTATGGATTTGCGTATGTTGAACCAGCCTTGCATCCCCGGGATGAATCCTACTTGATCATGGTGGATGAGCTTTTTGATATGCTGTTGCAATCTGTTTGCTAGTATTTTATTGAAGATTTTTGCATCTATGTTCATCATGAATATTGGCCTGAAATTTTCTTTTCTTGTTGAGTCTCTGCCGGGTTTTGGTATCAGGATGATGTTTGTCTCGTAAAATGATTTGGGAAGGATTCCCTCTTTTTGGATTGTCTGGAATAGTTTCAGAAGGAATGGTATCAGCTCCTCTTTGTATGTCTGGTAGAATTCGGCTGTGAACCCATCTGGACCTGGGCTTTTTTTGAGTGGTAGGCTCTTTATTGATGCCTCGACTTCAGACCATGTTATTGGTCTAATCAAGGTTTCGGCTTCTTCTAGGTTTAGGCTTGGGAGGATGCAGGTGTCCGGGAATTTATCCATTTCTTCCAGGTTTACTAGTTTATGTGCATAGAGTTGTTTGTAATAATCTCTGATGATGGTTTGGATTTCTGTGGAATCTGTGGTGATATCCCCTTTATCGTTTTTTATTGCATCAATTTGGTTATTCTCTCTTTTCTTTTTTATTAATCTGGCTAGTTGTCTGTCTATTTTGTTGATCTTTTCAAAAAACCAGCTCCTGGATTCATTGATTTTTTGAAGAGTTTTTTGTGTCTCTATTTCCTTCAGTTCTGCTCTGATCTTAGTTATTTCCTGTCTTCTGCTAGGTTTTGAGTTTTTTTGATTTTGCTCCTCTAGCTCTTTCAATTTTGATGATAGGGTGTCAATTTTAGATCTCTCCTTTCTTCTCATGTGGGCACTCATTGCTATATATTTTCCTCTAGAGACTGTTTTAAATGTGTCCCAGAGATTCTGGTATGTTGTGTCTTCGTTCTCATTGGTTTCGAAGAACATCTTTATTTCTGCCTTCATTTCATTGTTTATCCAGTCAACATTCAAGAGCAAGTTGTTCAGTTTCCATGAAGCTGTGCGGTTCTGAGTTAGTTTCTGCATTCTGAGTTCTAACTCGATTGCACTGTGGTCTGAGAGACTGTTTGTTATGATTTCCGTTCTTTTGCATTTGCTGAGGAGTGATTTATTGCCAATTATGTGGTCAATTTTAGAGTAGGTGTGATGTGGTGCTGAGAAGAATGTATATTCTGTGGATTTGGGGTGCAGAGTTCTGTAAATGTCTCTTAGGTTTGCTTGTTCCAGGTCTGAGTTCAGGTCCTGGATATCCTTGTTGATTTTTCTGTCTGGTTGATCTGTCTAATATTGACAGTGGGGTGTTAAAGTCTCCCACTATTATTGTGTGGGAGTCTAAGTCTCTTCGTAAGTCATTAAGAACTTGCCTTATGTATCTGGGTGCTCCTGTATTGGGTGCATATATATTTAGGATCGTTAGCTCTTCTTGTTGCAGTGATCCTTTTACCATTATGTAATGTCCTTCTTTGTCTCTTTTGATCTTTGTTGCTTTAAAGTCTATTTTATCAGAGATGAGAATTGCAACTCCTGCCTTTTTTTGCTCTCCATTTGCTTGGTAGATCTTCCTCGATCCCTTTATTTTGAGCCTTTGTGTATCCTTGCATGTAAGATGGGTTTCCTGGATACAGCACACTGATGGGTTTTGGCTTTTTATCCAGTTTGCCAGTCTGTGTCTTTTGATTGGGGCATTTAGTCCATTTACATTTAGGGATAGTATTGTTATGTGTGAATTTGATAGTGTCATTTTGATGCTACCTGGCTGTTTTGTTGGTTAGTTTATGCAGCTTATCGACTGTGTTGATGCTCTTTTACCATTTGGTGTATTTTTGGAGTGGCTGGTACTGGTTGTTCCTTTATATGTGTAGAGCCTCTTTCAGGAGTTCTTGTAGAGCAGGTTTGGTGGTGATGAAATCTCTGAGTGCTTGCTTGTTCACAAAGGATTTTATTTTTCCATCACTTATGAAGCTTAGTTTGGCTGGATAGGAGATTCTGGGTTGAAAGTTCTTTTCTTTAAGGATGTTGAATATTGGCCCCCAATCTCTTCTGGCTTATAGGGTTTCTGCTGAGAGATCTGCTGTGAGTCTAATGGGCTTCCCTTTGTGGGTAACCCGACCTTTCTCTCTGGCTGCCCTTAGCATTTTCTCTTTCATTTCAACCCTGGTGAATCTGACGATTATGTGCCTTGGGGTTGCTCTTCTTGAGGAATATCTTTGTGGTGTTCTCTGTATTTCCTGGATTTGAATATTGGTCTGCCTTGCTAGGTTAGGGAAGTTTTCCTGGATAATATCCTGAAGAGTATTTTCCAGCTTGGATTCATTCTCTTCATCACATTCAGGTACACCTATCAGATGTAGATTGGGTCTTTTCACATAGTCCCACATTTCTTGAAGATTTTGTTCATTCCTTTTTGCGCTTTTTTCTCTCTTCTTGCCTTTTCTTTTTATTTCATTGAGTTGATCTTCGACCTCTGATATCCTTTCTTCTGCTTGGTCAATTCGGCTTTTGAAGCTTGTGCATGCTTCACGAAGTTCTCGTGTTGTGTTTTTCAGCTCCGTCAATTCACTTATAATCCTGTCTATGCTGTCCATTCTCGTTAGCAGTTCGTCCAATCTTTTTTCAAGGTTCCTATTTTCTTTACGTTGGGTTAGAACATGTTCTTTTAGCTCACTGTAGTTTCTTACTACCCACCTTCTGAAGTCTGATTCTGTCATTTCATCACCCTCCTTTTCCATCCAGTCTGAGTCCCTTGCTGGTGAGGAGTTGTGATCCCTTTTAGAAGGAGAGGTGTTCTGGTTTTGGGAGCTTTCATCCTTTTTGTGCTGGTTTCTTCCCATTTTTGTGGGTTTATCCACCTGTTGTCTTTGTAATTACTGTCTTTCAGATTGGGTCTCTGAGTGAGCTTCTAGTTCGTGGATGCTGAAGTTACTTCTTTTTTTTTTTTTTAAGCTTTCCTTCTAACAGTCTGACCCCTCTGCTGTAGGACTGCTGAGGTCCTCTCCAGGCCTTGCTTGCCTGGGCGTCACCTGCAGCAGCTGCAGAACAGTAAGGGTTGCTGCCAGTTTCCTCTTCTGCTATCTTTGTCCCAGAAGGATGCTCGCCTACTGTCAGTCCATTCTCTCCTTTATGAGGTGCGTCTTTGGATCTATGGAGGTCAGGGAGCTACTTGAGGAGACAGTCTATCTTTTATTGGGGCTTAAGTCCTGAGTTGTGAGCTCCGTTGTTCGTTCAGAGCTGCTGGGCAGGTAGTTTAGGTCTGCTGCAGCTGAACTCATAAAGCACTTTTTGTTCCCAGGTGCTCTGTCCTAGGGAGTTGGAGGTTTATGAGTTTCCGTTGCACTACTGCCTTTTTTTATTTTTCTTTCAGGTCTGACCCGCCCAGCTAGCAGCACTCCTAGCCACTGCCTGCCTGCAGGGGCTTTGCTGAGCTGCTGTGGGCTCCGCCCAGCTGCCCTGAGCTCTTCTCTGCAGTCCTGTTTATATGGGCGTAGTTAGAACTGTCTCTGCAATGGTGGCCCTGCCTCTGTTATGGCAGACTCTCTCTGTTGTGGCAGGTTGCCTCTGTAACGGCGTCCTGCCCCCGTAGCGGTGGAGAGTCTCAGTAATGGCGGAAGCCCCTCCCCCGCCGAGCCTGACCATCCCGGGTTCAACTGTGCTTGGTTTGAAGGGCTCAACCCAGAGGGTTTCCAATTACTCTTTTTGTTTTCCTTGTGGTTTGGGGTGGAGGGCTGGAACCAACCGAGCCTGATCACCTAGCTCCCTGACTCAGAGTCTTTTCTTTTAAGTTGAACGACCCCACGTTCCAGTCGCTTGTTGAAAAGGCGCCGGGATCTCCCGTGCTGCGACTCACTGAGTTGGCTCGAACTGCGGTGCCGGCTCCTGGCGGATTTTTTGCCTAGGAATCTCCTGGCCTGGCTTGCTATTTCAGATGAATGGGCAATTCTGCCGTCTCAGGGCTCTGATCGCCAGCTAAGAGGGCTCCCAGACCAGTGGCTTTTGTCCGGAGAACCGCAGCAACAGGGCTTGGTCACAGCAGCGGCACGGGCAGAATCAGCCCCATGGGGGCCAAAACAGCCACACCGGCTGGGACTGTGACGCTGGCGACCCCTCTGCCTGGGTATCTCCTGGTCTGTGAGCAATAAGAGTTCGTCTGGAAATGCGGCGTCCACTCACCCTCTGCACTTTCACTGGGAGCTGAAGTCCTGAGCTGTTCTTAGGCGGCCATCTTCCCAGCATTCCCGATTACACAGTTTTATATTGATCTTGACGCTGTCAATCAGTATCTTTTCTCTGTTTGCCAACCATTTCCTGCAAACCATGTGGTGCATGCACAGGTACACACTCCCAGGTAAACACACACACACACACACACACACACACACACACACCCTTGAAAAGAACATAATACTCAGCTTCTTGAAGGCAGAAACCGTAACAGTGATGTGGAAACCACTGTATTGACAACAAGGCTGTGAGAAGAGCAGCAAGCTGCTTCATTGTCGAAATAAGCTGTTTAGATGTTGATTAGGAGACTTATCCTGTATTATTTATTGAAATTCTAAGAGTTTATGAAATATGAATATTAACTCCTCCCTGGACTCTCCTGCTTCAGCATTCTAAGATGATGGACAAGATTATGGATGAGATCATGGAAGTTGTAAAAATACCATGTAATTCTTTCTGGGAAACTAGAAAATCAGGGCAAACAAAAAATAAAAAAAAATACATATGATCTGGGTTACCACCCTCCAAAACC
The DNA here is from genome assembly GCF_048565385.1 of Saimiri boliviensis. Taxonomy (NCBI): domain Eukaryota; kingdom Metazoa; phylum Chordata; class Mammalia; order Primates; family Cebidae; genus Saimiri; species Saimiri boliviensis. The sequence continues at coordinate 38,782,814 of NC_133465.1, forward strand.
AGTTTCATCTATACTTTATTAAGCACTTCTCTTTGAACCAGGAAATGTACTAAGTGATGGGCATCGATTAATATTTTGGTATGATCCCTGTATATTTACTTACCTACCATAAATGCTGCTTTATAACTCATTGATGTCTTTTCTCTTTAAAGTATGTCATAAACTTCCTATGTATTTTCAGAGGCATGAAATGTTATGCAAACATAAGAAACCTTGAGTGTTAGTGAATGAAAGCACAGAATTTCCTCCAAATTATGAGATTTGAGGGCAGAAAGCTCTGCCCTGAGTGCTGATTCTATCACTTAATGGCAACATGGCTGGCATAAAAGTGCCCAGTGTATTTAACCTCACAGATACTGTTTCTTTTTTTGTTAAAATAAGGTTACCAATGTCACCTAAAATAAGTACTGGAAATATAAACTATAAAATGTTATCTCAGTACTTCACTCATAAATTTTCCACATATGTCTGCATACATTATAGGCAAGCATTTCTCCATACTGTTTTCTTAAAGATTCCTATCACCCCACTATGTTTTTTAGAATTTCTGTGTTTTTAAAAAGTGTACTGTTTTGCATCATGTCCTCAACAGTAAAGAGAGTAGAGGAAAATAAGGGAAGAGAATAAGTAAGAAAGTATTGAGTCCTGGCTATCCAAGGCACACATAGCTGCCTAGTCTTTAGTTAAAACGTCTGGGGAGCTATGAGCATGGAAATGGTTAATAGGCATTACACGTTCCATTAATGTGATATTTACCATTAATAACATTTTTTGTGGTTAAATGATATTTATTATATATTAGCCATTATTCTTATTCTTTCTACTTCTCCCATTCCTATTCCTTTTCAGAAGATGGTCTTTTCTAATGAGAGCACTTGGACACAGGTAGGGGACCATCACACACCAGGGACTGTCTGGAAGTGGGGGACAAGAGGAAGGACAGCATTAGGACAAATACCTAATGCATGTGAGGCTTGAAACCTAGATGACGGGTTGACAGGTGCAGCAAACCACCATGGCACATGTATACCTATGTAACAAACCTACACGTTCTGCACATGTATCCCGAAACTAAAAGTAGAAACAAAAACAAAAACAAAAAAACAGCAACAAAACAGTTGATCTGTTCTGTGACTTCTTGGAAAAATGATGTGACAACATGAACCAGAAAAATGCCTTTCTGAAATGTATTTTGTGGCTCTGCTCCTCTGTTGCATTTTCACACATTTGCTTCCTCTTTATGGGCTTAGGACTTTTATAATTCATCATTGATCTTTTAGTATCTTAGAGAGAGAATTAAATTAGCTATATTTAATTGGAAGTTGATGATATTGATTTCTAGTTTCAGAGGAAGGCCTGATTACATTTCTTCAACTTTTGTCTTAAAATTATCTTTATTTTTTATGATGATTTTTTTTAATTCAACAGACACCCAAAGTAGAACCTGGCATTAAATAGTAGTTTCTTGTTTGCTAAAGAATAACTTGATTACAGCTTCACCTCCCTACCATCCGCCCCTGCAATAGGCAGTTTTAGACCAAGAGACTCTGAGAAGTTGAAGGGAAGAGGAAAGTGGGGGAAATGAGTATGTGGTAGTTCACTCTTGGCTGATTTGATTAGCAGCAGACAGTGACAAAGAGGTCAAAAGAATCATAGCTTATGGCAAATATTTGTGAAAAGTAGAGCACTCAGTTATAAACACTGCCCTGGAGCTTTAGTTTGTTCTGCTGTGATTTGCTATTAGCTTGTATCCACTAATTAAGAGTATCTGTGATGGAGTTTTGATAGTTGTAGATGTTGTAATGATTAATTTTGTGTCAACTTGACTGGGCCACAGGATACCCAGAAAGTAGTTTCTGAGTGTGTTTGTGAGTTGTTTTTGGAAGAGATTAGTATTTGAATAAGCAGACCAAGTAAAGAAACTGTTATCTTCATTCATACTAGTGGAAATCATCAATCCACTCAGGACCTATCCACTCACAAAAGGCTATCCTGGATAAAACAAAAAGGGCAAATTCACTCTTTATGTTTGGGCTGAGACATCATTTTCTTCTGTCCTCAGACATTAGTACTCTGGCTTTCAGTCCTAGGCACTCAGGTCCAGACTTCTACCATTGGCTACCCTGATTCTCTGGTGTTTAGGGCTTGTCCTGAATTACACCACTGGCTTTTCTGAGTTCAACGTGCAACTGACAGTCTGTGGGACTCCTTGACCTTCACAATCACCTCAGCCAATCAACTCCTATACTAAATTATCTACTTAAATATATGTATGTGTGCATGTGTATGTATATGTATTTTGTGTTTATATATAATACACACATGCAACAAGAGCGTAAGTCCCACAGAGAGTACATTTAAACTGTTATATTATGGTAATAATAAATGATGAGTTTAAAAAAAGAACCATGAAGACCTAATGAAATTACAGTTCTCATTCTTTTTCTTTTTTTTTTTTTCCTTAACACAGGGAGCATCCTATTTATTATGCTTAGACATCCCAAGAATAGAATTCTTAGGATGGTTTGACAAGGGAAATATTATCTTAAAAAGAAAGATGCAGAGGTCAAGAGAAACTTATTGTGATAGTGCATTATGCTACACAAATGGGTGGGAAGTCCCCCTCCACTTGAAAGGAAAGGAGAAGAGAGAAAGATTAATGAGTCAAAGCTAATTAAAGGAGTAATTGCTTCTGGGGATGTGCTCTAAGTAGGGAGGTAACTATTCTGGAAGTTAAAAATATCATAGCTTGATCAAATAAAATTGTACAAATGAAAAGTAAGTAGAACAATAAAATGCTAAACATATTAAAATGTACTATGTTTATTAGAAAAATAAATTGTATTTTGCAGTTCAATGAAAACCTAGTTAAGGTTGATTTTGTCTGGGCTTCACTGTTGTTGCAACTATTGTTATTACTAATTTTTCTCTGGGGTCCAGAAATCTCTTTACAGCTTGGGGTGTCTGAGATCCTAAATTTCCTAGAGAGTAGTAATTGGATATGAGGTTTAAAAATTTTTTGAAAATATGCAAAATGCTAGTGGAAATTCTATGTTTATTCAAGATCAGGTTGTACAGACTAATTAACGCATTGGGTTTCTTTGTTTTGGAATGGAATTACAGCTATGCAGTGTAGGAAAACAGTCTACTTTAGATACATGTGTTATAGGACTTCTATTAATAAAGAGTAGAAACTAATTAAATATTCCCTAAACAATTCAGTTTAGCAGTCAAGATTTTTCTAATCATGGAATCCATTCATGAGTGGGAATAACAAAGGGAATATTTGCTAATGACAATATCTCTAAAATTTTTTAAAACTTGTTTAAATTTTATGTAACTCAAATATTTCCAGCTACTTGCAGAAACTTTGATTTATTTCATGTTATAAAGACTTTGCCTTGTACTGTTTACAAGAGTAGAATTTCAATAAAAGATAATTAAATAGTGAAAAATTTTGATTAAGCAAATTTTATCAAGGTAATTATTTTGTTAACATATAAATGAACTTTTATTTCTAAGTTATTTGGACTGCTTTGCTTGACTCAAATAATTTTACTACATATAGGCTGTGTCTTTAAGACAGTTATGTAAATAAGTTAATGAGCTCAGAAGACAGATTAACAAACTTGGTCACCAAGCACAGTGATATATTGTCAATTCCTAACAAATTACACAGAAGTTTCTACTGATTTTCTTTTGTTTTATGTATTATTTTAGAGACAGGGTCTCATTCTGTCACCCAGGCTGGAGTGCAGTGGTGCAATCATAACTCCCTGCGTTCTAGAACTCCTGAGTTCAAGTGATTCTCTTGCCATAGCCTCCCAAAGCACTGAGATTACAGGTCTGAGCCACCATACTCAACCCAATTTTCTTTTGGATATAACCTGAATAAAGTACTTTGTAGTTCTTCTTCCACTCCTTCCAGAGACTGAACACACACTCATAATAAAACCCTGTCCTTAGCAAAGATCTTAAATTAAGGCTTTGCATCTATCAATGTCTTAAAAAAAAAAAGATTAGAAAAAGCTGTATAATGTACTAAGTACTAAGAAAAACAGAACAAAACAACAACAACAATTATACCACAAACAATTTTTATAAAAATCATTTTAAAGTTTTTCAGGATGCATCATCTTCTCATTTGTTTCTTTGCAGTTGGTAGAAACACTTTTGTTCTGATCTTGACATTCCCCTGCTCCACATTTGAGGTATTTACCTGCCATGTTACTTAATCTGGCCTGTGACTCTTAATTAGAAGGTTCATTAACAGATGATTAATTTGATAAACATCAATTCATCCTCTGTTACTTCATTAAGTTCACCTGCCAGGCCACTGAAATTTGTTTTGCGTTATCTTGATATTTACCTGTAAAGCTTCTAGTCTCCAATTTCCAAAAGAGCTTTTTAAGTCTTCCCTGCCCTTCGTTCTCCTATGTGTGTGTTCTCTTTCTCAGCTGAGAGAGCTGATGGAGTTTGCTTTGTACTTTTTTTTTCCCTTTGCAACAAAACCTCACCAACTTCACACTGAGATCTTTCTTTTTAATTTTCAGTAGCTCTACCAAAGGGGAAGTGTTTTTCCCACATCATTTCTTTTCTGGAAATGACAAGTTTCATTTTGTTTAACCATAATCTTTCGGTGCAAGTTTCTTCAGTGGGCTTGTGTTAAGGAGGGTAAACAATTCAGAAAGCATGAATAACTTAAAAAAATTACATCTCAGTTCTGGACTCAAAATATGGTCTTTCAAAGAAAGTGCTAAACTGATAAAAATTCAACTCTCTCATCATCAAAACAAAGAATACTCAATAATCCCCAATGAAAAAGAATTTCGGCCAGCAAGTGAGAAGTTAAGAAAAATTCTGCCTACTTTTAAAAATCTTTTTGCAAAAATCTTTGCTATTGAACTCTTTTATTGAGGGGAAATGTTAATGTAGATTTCTTTATGGTTCTGCTTTCCAACCCTATAGTTATGAGAATTTTCCTTTTTATTTGATTTTTTATGAAGCATGACAAATTTGTTATGACGATCACAGAAAATAAACATAAATAGGAGTTTCTAATCTTAGTTACTAGAATTACCAACAAGGAAATCGGAGAAGGAAGATGAAATTTCATAGCTTTTTAAACAAAAGTGTTAAAAAAGAACAGGATAAGGTCCTTTCCAGATGTTAGATTTCCAAATCTAGAAGAGGATAAATCTACAGATGGAACAATGAAGGATACTTGAAACAATATAAAACCATGTGTGTTATAACAGGGATACAAGGAAGATGAGTAAAAAGAGATGAAAGAAAGATTAGCAAAAGATTAGAGATACAGGAAAAGGAAAGAACTATGTTTAATCTACCACAAACAGGAAATCTAGGCCTTTTCATGTTCATTCACTGTGAAACAACTCTAGATCAGAGCCTAAGATATTATCTTTGAAATAAATGAGACTTACACATCCCCATGTTTTACTGGAAAAAAATCAGTTTCAGTTTATTTTATGTACTTAAAAGACGTAGATTTGGTGGTGCTTTGCAAGTTTTAGCAATTGCTTAATAAGTTCCCTAGCCTATTTCAAATTCAATATACAGTATTTCTAGAGAGTATTAAATATGATAATTATGCTGCCCATATATTCTCCTTTAATGTTTGCCATAACCAAAGGAAAATTAATGCAAGAGAAGAAATATAGATAACAATACTTTTCTTCATAAGACATGCCTCTCTAAGAGATTCTGCCCACTAGCTATAAATTACTGTACCCATTTAAATTGTTATAAAAATAAAAACTAGTAGGTAGCAAATAGAGGTTGTGCCACACAGACTATAATGCAGAAATAAATAGCTTCCCACAATGGGGGAAGTCTCTTTTAGAAAAAATAATTGCAAACTATTTTTTCTCTTTATTTGATACAGCAGTGTTGTCATGACCTTCATCCATACTGGATGTTTGGTAGTATTTTCATTTATATCTTCTCTCTATAGGGATAAATGATTCTAACCTTGAAATCTCAATTTCTGTGTGAAAAAATAACTTTATTAATACTTCAAACACTTACACTTACAGCAACAAATATTCCAATACTAATATAAAAGAACATTTCCTGACAAAAATAGCAATACATAACTTGGACTCAGAATACAAGAGCCCCGGGCACAGACAGTTAACTGTCAATTCATGTAAGTAGTTTAAATATACCATTGCTGAAATTAAAGCATACTAATATCCCTTCAAAGAACCTGTGTAGAGTGAATGGTCAGTTATATTCTTCAATAATGCTATGATTATACATATTTCTTACTATATCCTAGCTAACTGAAACAACTTGGAATTTCTACAACTGTTAACTATATTAACTACCAATTGCAAACATTTGTTTATTCAGCTATAACCGTTGCCACAATTATCATTAATATAAGTATTTTGGTGATTTAATGGCATCAATTTTAACTAAAAATAACTTTAAAACATCAAATTTATCTACTTGAACATTTATCACACCAATATTCATTGGGAACCTCTTATTTGCCAGTCACTGTTCTAGGCCTAGAAAATGTAAAAATAAATTATACCTAGTATCCTTCGCTCTTAAAAACTCAAATTCAACACTTAGACACTGTTGGTGGGAATGTAAATTAGTTCAGCTACTGTGGAAAGCAATTTGGAGAATTCACACAGAACTCAAAATAGAATTACCTATTCACAATAGCAAAGACATGGAATCAATATAGGTGTCCATCAGTAATGGATCGAATAAAGAAAATGTGGTATATGTACCACATTGTAATATTATTCAGTCACAAAAAAATGGTAAAATCATGTATTTTGCAACTACAGGCATGCAGCTGGAGGCTATTATTCTCAGCAAATTATCACAGGAACAGAAACCAAATACCACATGTTCTCACTTACAAGTTGGAGCTAAACATTGAGTATTTATGGACATAAAGATGGCAACAATAGAAGCAGAGAACTACTAGATGCTGGTGGGAGAAGGACACAAGGGTTGCAAAACTGGGTAGTATGTTCAGTAGGTGGATAACGGAATCAATCAAACCATTAACCTGAGCATCACACAATATACCCAGGTAACAAACCAGGGTGTATAATCTGGGTATGTTACATATCTTTTGAATCCAAAATAAAAGTTGAAATTATTTTTTAAAAAGCAAAAAATCCCCTCACATTCATGTAAGAAAATCAAATATGTAAAAATAAATTACAATTAAATACAGTAAATCTTCCATGTAAGCATATTGTTAGGACTATACTATAGTACTATAGTGTGTGTGTGTGTGTGTGTGTGTGTGTGTGTGTGTGTGTGTGTGTGTGTGTGTAGTGACATCACATGAATGCATTTTCTTAATTTGAGTTTCCCCCAAGGCAGACTGAGCAGGAATTTGGGTTCAAGTAACTTAACAAAGAGGTAAGCACAGGAAATCCTCTGAAGGATTGACTTTTTACAGGAACTTTGAATCCAAAATAAAAGTTGAAATTATTTTTTAAAAAGCAAAAAATCCCCTCATATTCATGTAAGAAAATCAAATATGTAAAAATAAATTATAATTCAATACAGTAAATCTTCCATGAAAGCATATTGTTAGGACTATACTATAGTACTGTAGTGTGTGTGTGTGTGTGTGTGTGTGTGTGTGTGTGTGTTGTGTATAGTGACATTACATGAATGCATTTTCTTAATTTGAGTTTCCCCCAAGGCAGACTGAGCAGGAATTTGGGTTCAAGTAACTTAACAAAGAGGTAAGCACAGGAAATCCTCTGAAGAATTGACTTCTTACAGGAACTATCTTTAGTGAATTCCAGGACAGAAGTTAAGCAGTGCTTCTCAAATCTTAAGCTGACTCAGAATTTCTTGTTGGGTTTGCTGTAGCAAGATGGCCAGGCTCCATACCCAGAGTTTCAGATTTGGAAGGTTCACTATGGAGTTGCCATTTTTGTAAATTCATACCTGATGCTGATGTTGCTGGTCTAAAGACCACATTTTGAGAACCAATGACCTAGTAAATATGAGCAGACCACAATAACATAAGCCATATGCATATATATTTAAATATTTTTGAAGACTTTGTTCTTGCCCAACATTAGTTTTCTCATGCAGTCAACCACTGTTTTATCAAGAGTTAACTTATATGAATTTTAGCTAGTTATAAACCTGAAAAACCTTGCCCTATCATTAACTTTTTGTAAACTAGGTGACTATGTGATTAATTGCAAAATCCTTAAATGTTACAATGCATTTTTGTATTTTTTTTCTGAGATACCTGTAGCTACAACTAAATGTCTGTCTCTTATTTGAAAGAAATTGAGTACAAAGATTACATTTTTTTGCACTAAAAATTTTCTGTTGGATAATTCATGTGAAATAACTTTCAGCTGCTTATCTAGATCAGAGTGTGTGAGAAGTGAAACTATGTGTGCCTGAGTATTAATGATATGTGCATGTATCACAGGAATAACTATTTTCTGTTTCTAAATATTTGATAAAATTCTTCCAAGCATGAAATCAGAATATTCTGTGCACAGAGCAGGATATTTCTGTGGGGTTCACGGAGCTGGAATAACAACATAAGCCAAGTAAAACAGTTTGATTAAAAACAAAACAAACAAACAGACAAAAAACCTGTATCTATACCTTACTGCTTTTGAATAAAAATCATTTTGTGGATAAATCTTTTAACTCTGGTTCTTTCCTGTGTCTACACTAAAGGTAAGAAAGCAATTTCTGGAGGGACATATTTAAAACAAAATTAATGTTTGCACTTATGTGGGAAGCATAGTAACAAAGAAATATATTTAACTGCAGGATACTATTGGTTTCCACATAATACACATGCAGTTTTATATTCTGAGTGCACATTTAAATCCATATTAAGAGGAAACTATTTTTCAAGGACATTGAGTGAAATAATGTAAACTAACTGAGAAGAGATAAAACTCTATTGCTGGATATACACAGGACCTTTGCAGTCATCAGACTCAGGAAAGCTAAGTGGATCATATCAGCTGCATAATATGTTCATACTAATATATTAGTTTAGAAATTAAGGGTCTAAGATCATCTGTATCCCTTTTCACTGAATATTTCATTATCTCAGTAAAATTTATTTAGAAACAACATATAGAAAATAAAACATTTGAACAAGAATGCCCTAACTCCAAGCAGCAATGTATGTTATTCCTTAAAGACCTAAAGCAGCTAGAGAGTAAAATAAGTCGTCATTTGTCTTATGATTAGAGGGATTGAATTTAAGTGCCTAGCCTAACAATATAATTAAATACTAATTTAGGGACAACATATACATACGAAATAAAACCTGTATTTTTCTAAGTTCTGGGATACATGTGCTGAATGTGCAGGTTTGTTATGTATGTGCCGTGGTGGTTTGTTGCACCTATCAACCTGTCATCTAGGTTTTAAGCTTCCCATGCATTAGGTATTTGTCCTAATGTTCTCCTTCCCCTTTTCTTTCAACTCCCAGCAGGCCCCTGTGTGTGATGTTCCCCTCCCTGTAGCCATGTGTTCTCATTGTTCAGCTCCCACTTATGAGTGAGAACATGTGGTGTTTGAAAACCTGTATTTTTCTTATTTATTTATTTATTTATTTATTTATTTATTTATGTTTTCCAGAAGCTCCAGTTATTTTACTGCTCTTCTTTTCAACCATTTGCCATTTTCCAGTTCAACCTCATGCTTCAAACCTGGTGTTCCTTAAGAGACACCTCTGTGATTTTCCATGCCTTCTCTGGTTTTAATGGATTCAACTTAGCCCAGATTTTTTAAAAAGCTGATACATAGATAACTTCATTGATCCTTCATCTAATGTTGAAAACTGATAACCAAAGATGAGGGGAAAATCTGGCAGAACTTACGAGTTAGCACATAGATTTATTCAACAATTACCAAACCCCTGCCCTGCCCCGATTGCTGTAGAGCTCTTCAGATGTGTTACCTTATTCAATCCAGATAGCACCACTCAGAGGTGGTTGTTATCTCCACATAGTATATTCATTAATGTGTTCATGGCTTTTCAGACTGCCCCCTCTTTCTGGAACACTCTCTTTTCACACACTTCTCTCCCACTGTCAGCCCTTTAGGCATGACAAAAGGCAGCTCTAATTACAACGCCTATTGCAAACTTCCCCTTTTAAATAAAACACTCTTAAATTTTCTGCTTCCCAATACAAAGTATTCCCTATTCTTTATGCTCTGTGAACATTGTTTAGGTTCAATTCTGTATTATTGCACTTATCACTCTGAATACAGTTCAAAATGTACATTCCAAATCTATAAACAACTGGGAAAATGAAAAATATTGTATCTATTTCTTATTAGCTAACACGGTGTGGAATTTTGCATGGACTGACCTCTCCCTTGTAATTAAGTTCTGCCCAGTTTATGCAGTATTTATTGAGTACCTACTGTTGTGCCAAGAATTGAGATAAACTTCAAAAATTCAAATATAGATAAATACTGAGAATTTAGGATAGGTGTAACAGAAACGTTTGCAGCCTATATTAATACAACAAAAATATGGTGGAGTTTTCCTGGGAAATCAGTGTTTTATATCCTAATTCAAGAAAAGAGGATGGAGTCAAGATTGAAAGAGAAAGGGCTGCACGTGTTGAGGGAGAGACCTGGTGAGAAGTAACTGGATCATAGGAGAAGTTTCCCCCATGCTGTTCTCATCATAGTGAGCAAGTTCTCAGAAGGTCTGGTTGTTTGATAAGTTTCTGGTGCTTTCCCCTTCTCTCCGTCTCTTTCCTGCTGCCATGTAGGATGTGCCTTGCCTCCCCTTTGTCTTCTGCTGTGATTGTAAATTTCCTGAGGCCTTCGAGCCATGCAGAACTGTGAGTCAATTAAACCTGTCTTGTTTGTAAATTACCCAGTCTCAGGTAGTATCTTTATAGCAGTGTGAGAAGGGACTAAGGGAGGCATAGGGAGACAAAAGGGATTACTCCTAGTAGAATGCGTGACTCAGCTGAGGCAGCCTTGTGAACCCACAAAGTATGTGTCTGTGTATGTGTACCTATGCACGTATAAAAGTGCACATGTATGTACATATATGTGTGCATGTGCATATGTGTGTGTGTCTATAAAAAGAGTTATGTCCTAATGTTTCGTGGAGATTCTATAGCTGAAGATGAATATTGCCCAATGATGCATAATTGCTTTGCAGTGAAAAAACAGTAGTCCTAGGCCAACGAAATGCTCTTATCCAGCAGACACAGCAGACAGCCGCATGCCAGGTTTCAGGAGCAGTGGTCATCTGAGGTCAGTTCAGTCCCGTGTGCAGTGGGCAGAAACAAAGACACTGGGTAAACAGACCACCTGTGTACCAGACAGTAGGGTTAAATGTCTTTTAGGACAATTGCATGGTATAGTTCTTCCCTGTTCCATTTATATTGTTATTGTCTCATGATAAGAGCAATGAAGTCCAACCATTGAATAAGTACCTTGCAGCTTAGTTGGTAGGAAGTCTTACAATAACTAAAATCAGGATAAGAGTCATTTACTTTGAAAAGGGAAGAAAGTTCAAATTAACTGGTTTTAGCTGGGAAAAGGTCACCTCTCAATTCTTTCCAGAGGGTTTCTATCATTGCAGTACTATGTCTTTCCATTTTTCTGCAATGAGGGGGAATAAAACATTGTAAAAATAGAGAAAATGATATGAAATTATACTAAAATAGCAGGAGAAAAGAGAAGTACTAGATGACAAAAGGTGCATGGGCCAGGGCTAGATGGGGTAATATTACTACTATTCGTTTTTAAGAGTTTGAAGAAAGAGGTGCCTGGGAAGCTGCACAAATGAAGCAAATGATAATTGCAAAAAGAATAAAAACATTAAATGAGGACCACATATCTCTTTACTGTGCTTGAGAAACACATACAAATAACTTAATTTGTTTTTCGAATGTATGTTTTAATGTTGGACTGTTTTTCTTCAATAGCAGCAATGCTTTCAACTTCAACATTATGGGTTATGGTTTCAATAAAATTGCATTTTATTTTCGTTCCCCAAATGTTCCATACTGAATATAGGACCTTACATACCTACCTTGCCAATGTGAACAAAAATTTCACAGTAGAATCCAGAGACTTCCCAAAAAGGCCTCTATGAAAAGAATGGACAATGCTTTTATTTACTGGAAAATAAAATTAACCATTGGCATCTATGAACTCATAGAATTGATTTTGCCACAAGCTTACAAGTATTGGTAGAATCCTTGGTAATCTAAATCAGAAAACTAAATATAGCTATGGTATTATTGAGAGAATGTTCAGTGGTCAGGATATTTATGGTTGCTTTGATAAAACTGTAAGAGTGTATTTATCATGTAAACCTAAAATGGATGGATGGAAAGAAAGATAATAGAAAGTACATCTTGTTCTATCTGTTTCTAAGGCTACCTTATGAACCTCCAATTTAAATAGTTGAATATGCAATAAAAACTTAATATATATTTAAGTTTCATGATACCTGGAGTTTATTCTTCTTCTTGTTATTTTTTGAGAGAGAGTCTCACTCTGTTGCCCAGGCTGGGGTGCAATGGGGCAATCTCGGCTCACTGCAACCTCCGCCTCCCGGGTTCAAGCTATTCTTCTGTCACAGCCTCCTGAGAGGCTGGAACTACAGGGGCCCACTACCACACCCAACATTTTTTTGTTTTTATATTTTTAGTAGAAACAGGTTTTCACCATGTTGTCCAGGCTAGTCTTGAACCCCTGGCCTCAGGTGATCTGCCTGTCTCAGTCTCACAAAGGGATAACAGGCATAAGCCACTGCGCCTGGCTGGTTTATTAATTTTTTAAATAATAATTCATGCTCAGTTTGATTTCTAGAAATATTTATATATGTTTGTTTCTTTAACTTTTTTATATTTCTTAAGGTCAGGAATATTATTTTATATACCTTTGTCTCCCTAATGCATATCACCATTCCTGGCATTACAGTCATGGAAGTATGATTGGTTTATATGTGAATGAATAAATACTAGTTCACTATATTTTTTAAAGAAGTATATAGCAGCACCTAGGTAGATTTTCAACTGGTCCGTGTGCAGACTGCAACCTCTGTCTTAGAGATTCAAAATAGTTCTGGGTGGCCATGAAATAAACACTTTTTTGTTTGATATTTGAAAGATTTTGGAAGTTATCTTTTCTAACAATACTAGCTCAGATATTACATGACTGATGCTGGAAATTATAACTCTGTGATGCAACAAAGAAAATTCTCTAAATTACCTTTGGTAACTCACAAGTGGTACCTGAACAATGAGGTGTCAGGGACCTGAAGGCTCACTCCCATCAGACTGTAGGAGCCATAACTAAACTCAGCTTCTCGTAAGACCACTGATTTGTAGGCCCAGAGGTCTTAAATTTGGAAGGATGGCTTTACTATTAATAGACAATTCTTACAGAAACTAGCATCTAAATACAAACTGCCAATGCCAAGTAGAGAGATTTTTATTTTCACTGACAAAATTGTCTTCATATTTGTTCCAATGAGAGAGAAATATAGAAGCACATTTTCTTCTATCTCCAGACTTTTACCCACAGCATAGTGCTCTCAGGCCATAGAGTTTCTCTCAAGTTATACAGGAGTATATAGGAACTCTCTGACTTTTCTTTTTGTCAATGCTGGCTTTATAAAGTTCCTCCAATAAATCCAATTCCCTATGCCACATTTTGTGACATTGTGTAATATGCACCAATATTCTGTGTCTTCTTGTAAGATAGGTGGTAACCTCAAACACCCCACCTTGCGTAACAAAGTTATTCCTTAGATACAAGCATTGCCATTGTACTTTCCATTGGACAGGGCAAATGGAGGGGATAGGTAGAGAAATACCTTTTAAAATACAAATCCTTCTAGGAGAAGTTGCCACCTTAACCCAAGTGAGACTTTCAAGAAATTATTTTACTCCAGGAAAAAGCAATTCAGTTCACATGAAGACATTCAGAAAGTGATATCTAATCATTGTTATCTAATATGGCTTTTATAATACTACTGTATGGTAGCTAGCTCCAACTCAGAAAAGATAAATAAATTGATCAGTGCCATAATATTAAGATATTAAGTTGAATCCATCTAGCTCTTTGATTTTACTACTACTTGTTAATGGATAGCACTTAAACAGATAGACATTATACAAATTATAATAAATGGTTCCTGAGGAATCAGAGTTATTTTCCTCATGAGAGCACGATTTGTCTCTTATCTTTATTAGATGTTTATTAATATAGGTTAAAATTTATACATGTAAATTATGCATAAATTGTCAGGTGGATTTTGACTTTTTTTTTTTTTAAGATTTTGGCTAGAGAGATAAAATGGGATGGCAGATAGAATGTACTCTTGAAAGTCAGAAAGATTTCTTTAAGTAATTTCTGAAGGCTTTATGAGTTTGGAGAACTTTGAGCAGTGCAAGTTTTTAACCATTCTGATGCACATTTTTCTGATAATGTAACCATATTCATAAACCCTATATTAGTTATACCTGGATGGAACACCATGAATCTAATTTAAATTTTCACACACATCCTCTGGGATATTTTTAAAATACAGATTATGATTCAGAAGCTCTTGGGAGGAGCTTAAGATTCTCCATTTCTAACCCACTTCCCCTTGATGCTGATGGTGGTGATTTTTAAAATACATTTTGTTACCAATGGTAGAGTTTGTTATCCTCAGCATTATTGACATTTTGGGCCAGATAATTCTTTGTGAGTGGTTGTTTTGTGCATTATAAGATAGTGAGTAGCTTCCCTGGAACAGTTTTTGACACACAACAGGCATTATATGAATATTTTTTTCTTAAATTTCACTCTGTATTTTACTGTGACAGTGTTTACTTGGCAGTGGCCGAATAATTTAAACTGATACTCACCTTTCACCTTCCAGTTGAAAATATTCTTTAGAATGAGAGTCTGCAAAATAATACCCAGCACTCAAATCTAATCTACCACCTATTTTTTAAATAAAGTTTTTCTTAAAGCACATTCACAGCCATTAATTTACCGATTTCCTACAGCTCTTTGTGCACTACTACAACAGAGTGGAGTAGCTCCAGCCCACAAAATCTAAGATATTTACTACCTGGCCCCTAATAGAAAATGTTTGTCAAGCCCTATTCTTGAAACCAAAATCCTAGATTTTTAACTCTTCCAAGTTATTAAAACAGTTGTAAAGCAGTTATTTAAAAAGTTGTAAAAATTTTCTGAGTAGAATTTAATATACTAAACCATTTCCTTTGGGTTAATCCCCCAAGCAGTGGCCAGATCCTTTCTGTTGTCTGGCCTCCACAAATCAGGCATTATTCAACCTCTTTAGAAGCAATAGAAACAATGACAAACCCCAGAGGCCAGAATAAGTTTCCTTTTTAAAAATATTTTTCCCAAGCACAGAGAATTTACATGCCTAATTATAGCTGACAAAAGTCAGTCACAGGAGAAGAAAATGTATCCCCCCCATGGCCATCAACTGCACTTAATTTAGTGTGTTTGTGTTGATGCTTGGTGATTTGCATGTACGCTAGGTCTCGTAAGTCTTATAGGAGCTAGATTGTCTTTAAAAGCAAACTCAGAGAATTTTTTTTTAGTGGAAGGCATGTAGGTCAGGAGTTTTCTGAGTTGAGATGAAGAACGTATTTATGAAGTAAGGGTTTTTTCTTTATCTGAAATTATATTGGTAAGTTGCCCTTTGTTGCCACTTGAAGAGCAAATATGAAATGGGTAGCTTTAAGTGCAATTTTATTTATGTGGGACCTCTGTATATCTAATCAGTGCAGGTGATCTTTATTATCTTTATTGTATCTGCTTCATACACTTGTCTTCTTCTTCTTCTTCTTCTTTTTTTTTTTTTCTTGAGATAGAGTCTCACTCTGTCACCCTGGCTAGAGTGCAGTAGTAGAATCTTGGGTCACTGCAACCTCCGCTTCCCAGGTTCAAGTGATTCTCCTGTCTCAGCCTCCAGAGTAGATGGGATTAGAGGAGTGCGCCACCACATATGGCTAATTTTTGCATTTTTAGAGAGATGAGGTTTCACCATGTTGTCCAGGGTGGTCTTGAACTCATGACCTCAAGTAATCCACCCACCTCAGCTTCCCAAAGTGCTGGGATTAGAGGTGTGAGCCTCCGCACCTGGCCAGGCTGCCTTACACACTCTAATGCGTACTCTGAAACATTATCTGTATTAGGATAAACTAACTCAGGGTTTGTAACTCTCAGCATTGTTAACGTTTTGGACCAGATAATTATATGTTGTGGAGTCTGAACTGTTCATTTTAGGATGCTTGGCAACAACCCCCAGCTTTATGCATTATACATCAGTAGGAACCCCCTTCCCAATTGTGATGATCAAAAGACATTTCCAAATATCCTCTGAGAACAAAACCATCCTTACTTGAGAACCACTGGGACATATTGTGCCACAAAAAGAAGTAATTTCACAATCTCAGTGGTTTAACACCACAAACAGTTATTTCTGGTTTACGTAAATTACACTGGGCAGCTTTACCAGGGAAAATGTCTTCTATGTGGTAGCTCAGTATTCTGAGCTACTTTGATTTTATGGCACTTTCAAATCATCCCATACTTCCTATTTCTTCATAGAAAGTAAAAAGGAGAGTGTCAAATCAAATAAAACTCTTAAATATTTATTCCCATGAGTGACATAGTTCACTTCTATTCATGTTTCATTGATTGGAACAATTCATATAGCTGTGCTTATTTGGCAGGAAATAAGATTTTCCTCCAGGAAGATGAACAGATAACGTTGTTGAGCAGGGTTATATGTGGTAGAGGCATTATCTGTTCATCATTCACATCTCCAGTGAACTTTTGCTGCTACTGAGACCTATATCATTGTCAAAGGTAAAGAGCTAGGATAGTATCATGGTTGAAAGCACAGGTTCTGGAATCAAAGTACATGGGGCTGACCTCTAGATGCACAGCTGTGATCTTAGATGAATGAGGAAACCTCATTGTGCACAATTTTCCTCATCTATAAATCGTCTAATAAAATCACCTACCTCATAGGAATGTTGCAAGAACTAAACGTGTTAACATTTGTAAAGCCAGAAGAAAAATGCTTGGTATAAGCATATTGTACATATGTTTAAAGTAAATAAAAATAAGTAATAGATATGAAGAGAATAATTGTATATATTTCACATAAAAAGCATGAATAAGCTGGAATAAGAACTCAGTGGTACATATTCAGATGAAGCTCTTGGCACTCAAATATGACATTACCATCTCTGTACATTAGAAATATGCTGTATAAATTAAAGATATCCAGAAATGTATGCTTTCCAATGTAACTTGCAATTGCTTACCTAGTTCAAGAAAATAAATAATAAATGTTACAAAAGTTTGAAAGTATATTTTAAAAGTTCAATCTAGGCAAAATGAGATAGCAGTATACTCAGCAAAATACTTGCTGTCTATTCATCAAAGCCTAATTAAAACTATTTAATGTTACCTATAAATGAAAATGTGTCTTCTCTTGCTTATTATTTTCAGTGGAAAGCACATACGTAGAAATTTGTTTATTGTTAGAACCTTATTGGAATATTTTCCTTACAAAAGTATTCAATGCCATATAAAATATTCATCCATTTAAAATATCATGAAAGTACTAAGTACCTAACGGTTCAATCCTTAGTGGCATTTGTTAAGCATTTTCTTTCATGTAAATTCATTAATGTTCTTTGACCATTCAAAGAGAGTTCCACCCCTCACTGGCACCATTCTACCACTTACGACTGGGCACCACTGGGAACTAGGCTACAGGTCCAGTACTACTGCTATAAAATAACAGTTGTATAAGACTTTTCTTTTCTGGTGGTTGTATATCTTTTAGAAGACATTTAAGAAACTATTTCCACTCTGAGTGTATATATAAAAAAAGAAAACATTCTTTCATATGGTCAGTAAATGTAATTTGATTTACTAAATCTCGCAGACTCAACTACTTTATAACTCTTAAACCATCAACATACTTGGACATTGGCTTTCATTTTATTCATTATGTTGTCTTTATGTCTCCATTTCAACATAATACTGGTCAAGTTCTGCTGATCTTCCTTCTTCTTGTCCCTTATCTCTTTGATTCTTACAGTCATAGAAACCTTAAGGTAAAAAAATTTCCTGTTGCCACTCAACTTCCAAAAACCTTTCCTGAGCTGACAAGAGACACTCAGGAAAAATAAACATTAAATATTTCCTCTCATTATATCATGTTTTTCACACTGTGTATCAAGGAACACCTGTGTTAGAATAATGTGCTAAGTCTGTTAATAGTGTATATTCTCAGATTCAGCACAGATGTGATAAAACAAAATATCTGAGATGAAGCCAGAAATCTGTATTATCAGCAAACCCTGCAGCTGATTTCTGTATATACCACATCACTATGGCCAAATAGGATTATGATATTTCTACATTTAAAATTCATTTGTAGAATAAGAAATATGAGCACAATGAATTGAAGTATTTGTCCTTATGCATAGAAAATCATTATTATATTTCCTTTCAAAATTGCATATATATGTCATTGATAAGGACTAGTCAAAGGGTGGGTCATGATTTGACCTATTCATTTTTCTTTCTGCCAGAGTTGGAAATGATGATCAGTAGAAAACATCAGATGGATATGCTTAGAGAAAGGAATAGCAGTAATGTTTCTGTGATTGTGTACATGGAATTTTTAGTATATTTTCCACTTCCCTGTGGCTTTATCTTCACAAAAATTTCAGAAACATTTCTAAATAATAGATTATAAGCTCTTGTAGAGCAGAGGCAGTGCTTCCTTCTGTCTGTAAAATATCCTGGTGTGAGGAGATGTCCTGCCTTCTCATTAAACATTAATGATGATAAGCAAACTCTTCTAAACAGCCCTACTCCAGATCATTATTACCAGAATTTTCTCTTAAAACTATCATCTATATTCCATTTATATATGAGTATAATTGGCAAAGACAAAAAGATTGTTAATCTCAATTGTTCATTTGGTATTCTGATGGAGACTCATATCTCTTTTAATAGTTGAGGTCCCTGGTTTTGGCATAAATACTTTAAATAGAAATAATCAGGCTGCGTGCAGTAGCTCATGCCTGAAATCCCAGCACTTTGGAAGGCACAGGTTGCTTGAGCTCAGGAGTTCGAGACCAGCCTGGGAAACATGGTGAAACCCCGTCTCTACAAAAAAATACAAAAATCTGCTGGGCGTTGATTATACATCTCACCCAGCTGCTTGGGAGGCTGAGGCTAAAGAATGGCTTGAGCCTGGGAAGCAGAGGTTGCAGTGAGCTGAGAGTAGTGTACTCCAGCAGCCTGGGCAGCAGAATGAGACCTTGTCTCAAAAAAAAAAAAAAAAAAAAAGAGAAAACGGAAAAAAAGAGAGAACTGATAGTTTCAAAATCAGCTTAACAAAATAGAGTTGAACAAAGGTTAGTCAGTGTTCTCCAGAGACACGGAACCAATAGCATATAGATGGATAGAAAATAAGGGATTTATGAAGGGAACTGGCTCACATTATTATGGAGCTGAGAAATCCCCTATTGGGCCTTCTGCAAGCTAGAGGCCCTGGAATGCCCATTGCATGGTTCAGTTCAAGTGTGAAGACCTGAAATTATGGTAGAGGGTGAGGTGGAGAGTAGACAGGTATAAGTCTTGAGGTCCAAAGACTTAAGAGTCTGGAGTTCTGGTATCGAAGGACAGGAGAAGGAAATGTATCCTAGCTCCAGGAGAAAGCTAAACCAACTTGCCTTTCCTCTGTTTTTGTTCTCTTGGGGCCTACAACCAATTGAATGGTGCCTGCTCACATTGAGGGCAGAGCTTCCCCACTTAGCTCAGAACCGTCAGCTAATCTCCTTTGGTAACACTCTCACAGACACACCCAAAACCAAAGCTTTACCAGTTCTCTATGTATTCCTTAATCTGGTCAAGTTGATTCCTAATACTAACCATCACAAAAGATAGAAGGTTAGGACTTTACCTTATAAATGTTTCCTCGATCAATTTGCCTTTATGTTAGCATAACAATCACAGCCCATAGAAGTAACGGTGACATTATTAGAAGTAGGAGAAAGACTAAATAAAATCCATCCTTATATGTTGAAGGAATTTGTCCTTGGAACATCTTTTTTGGTTTGTATCTCCTTATGAGTTCAATTTGTTGTAGTATACAACCTCAATCCATTAGCTTTCTGAAAATTATCTGAGGGGTCTAGATGCCACTAACATCTTTACACAAAGGATTTTATTCAGCTCTTCACAAGGCTTTCACCAATAATCTATATGAATAGAAAAAATGTATCCTAAAGCATATTAATGATAGATATCAACTATGAAAAAGTGAAGGATCAGCTTCTGTTTTACAAAAAAATACAAAATGTTCCAAGACAAAATAAAATATGGGTTAAACCTCCCAAAAACCTTGATCTAAGTGTTGTCTTAATGAGCAGACCTAGATTACCCCCCAACCCCACCAAAGTTATTTAATATTTGGTAGCAGCTACCAAAATATACAAGTATGATTTATCAGTGACTGGCACCTAATGAGAGCCTGTTAATGTATCTTGCTAGCATTGCTGTCATTATTGGCAAAGATTCTGTCTTTCATGAATAAAAAGATCCATAGCAGTTTTAAAAAAAATTAACATCCTAGATCTAAACATGAAACATAATGTACTCAATTTCTAATTGATTATCTTCCATTTAAACATAGACGTGCATGCGTGCTCGCGCACACATACACACACACTTTGAGTCAGCTCTCAGAAAAGTAGTGATTGTCTATGGGATGTGATTGAGACAACAATTAAGATTTTTTGTATATATCACTATGGCTAGCTGTAAGTTTAAAATTTTCATCATTACTTTCATTAAGGACTTGTAACCAAATATCCTCCATTAAAATTTAAGTATACTAGGAGGAATGCATGATGTATTCTTAGCAGATGACCTATCAGAAGACACTAATATCTTTGGCAATCTGATTTGCTACCATGCTTCTTTTTGTATATCTTTACCACCACTATGGTGGTTGGATTCTTCATCTTTTCTTCCCAGGATTTCTGTAACAGTCTTTTCTGGTCTTTTTGCTGCCAATCTTTATTTTCACTGGACTCGTATCTGTATTTCTGCTACATGATCTCCACTGCTTAAAACTCATTGTGTTTCTCTAAAGTGTTTGGTAAGAAGTCCTGGCTTCTTAATACAATTGAGAACACATTTATAAATCTGATCCATACCAATCTCTTAAGCCACATTGCTCAGTCTCTCCCAATTCACCAGCCACACAGACCACATGCACACAGACATGCATTTTGTATCCTAGTAGGTCATTAAAGATTTATGCTAAGTGCTCTGTGCTTTTTCACGTCTCCGTGCCATGTCTCATGCCATTTCTATGCCTAGAAACCTCTATTTTCATTCATTTATTTGTTAAATGTTACTTGTCTTTTGCCATTTAACAAGCACCACTGGAAAAATTGTGCTGGCTTAAGAATGCACTAGGTGCCTCTTATTAGTAAGTCTTTTGGGACTTTGGATGCCTCTAGTACAATATTTATCACACCAGTAAAAGGTTTGGCAACCTTGTGTCTCTTCTATTAGATTATACATTTTACAAAGGTAAGAAATAAGTGTTGCTGTGTTGGTGTCTCCAGAGGTTAGCATAATGCCTCTCTGATAATAGAAACCCAGTGAATGCTTGCCAAATGAGTGAATATAAAAGTGTTTGATTCTTGGGATGAGAAATTGGGAAGGAGGAGGGATGTTATGATGACACAGCTGAATTTGCAAAGGCAGTGTCCTTTATTTCTCCCCAGAGCAATTTAGTTACCATGATAAATGTTTCCTGGTGCTTCTGGGACTTACATTTATGCTGACTATCAGATCAAGGCTCTTGAATCAGACATAAATTTGCAATCTACCTCTTTCAAACCTTTCTTTTCTGTTTAAATAGTGTGATAGGTACTAAAACATTTAGAGTTGTCATGTGCTCCTTTTGCATAAAGATAATTATGAATATCAGAAAAATAATTATCATATAATTAGTTTTCTAACTAGCATTTCTGAAGTTGCTTTCCATGGAACAATAGCGGCAATGTTATTATTACTACAGTTAAAAAAGGAAAATGGTGAAGTATTCTATCAAGTGTATTTGAATAATATTTACTTAAAAACAAACTTGTTATATTACTGCGGTGTTAAACAGTTATTGCTATGCCACCTTGTGACTCTACAATTATGTATAATATAAGCAATGATTTAAAAATTTATTTGATCATAGAACATGTTTGGTTTTTGTTGGTTGTTTTTCATCCCGAATCTGGCAATCGGAGGTTCTACAGACATATTTTAGATCATTATAGGAGTATTCTCTCAGTCATGAATTAATGAGTACAGTATAAAGAATCCATTTCAACAAAATCCTTTCTAACAGAATATGGCTTGAAAAAAATGGCTTGATTAAAGCAGTTCTATAAATACTGGTTACATTATATTAAATAATGTTTCTATAAACCTGGAAGATAAAATACTATTGAGCAAGAGAAAAATACTTTACCATGGAAAACTGAAACTGGTGCTTTATCACTAAGTTTTACTTTTTAATTATTCCCATTTAACTTAAAATATTCACTTTTTAACACGTTTTAAGTTTTTCTTTTTAATCTCTGCAAAGGAAACCTATTTTAAACGAGCAGGTTCTCATTTCTGAACTCATCCTCCTTGCCTTGCTACCTTAGTGAGGGATGCAGTCATTTCGAGAAGATGTCAGAGGACCTAGTCGAATCTCAGTTCTACCTATTTTTAATTTTGTGATATAGACGACATATGAACTCTTCCTGAGCTTCAGCTTTTTTTGTTTATTTGTTTTGGTCGGGACAGGGTGGTATTTAAATGAATTGGGATATTAGAGGACTCATTGAATTTTGGTGGGAATAACCTGAGGCATGATATGGTAATGTGGCAATGTTTCTAGTGAGCGTCTAGAACATTTTTAGACACTTTAGTCATTTAGTCCATCAGTTAGTCAGTGACTCAACAACCTGTGAGGACAGCTATTCTCAGTTTCTTGTCCCAATCACTCTTCCAGATTATCTACACTATGACGGATCCAAAAAGAGCCTTGCCATCTCCACAAGGCTGAGTGATGTTTTCCACATAAGGGAAGGGAAGTTGTAAGTGGTCAGGTAATAAATATCCCTTGAGTACACTCTGGCATAGTAGAGGCATTTTACATGTAACATTTCGTTTGAATCCTTCAATCACATTTTGCAATAGGTATCATCATCCATTTACCAATAAGGAAGCTCAACATCTGAGGTTCTGAGAGTTCAAATAATTTGCTTATATCACACAGCTTATGAATGTCAAGGCTGGCAACTAAACTCAGATCTGTCTGATTTAAAACTGCAACCAGAATTTAGCTTTTGCTGAGTATAACTTCAACTGATATACTTTACCAGAAGTTACAATTGAAACATTTCTAAAACAGTCCTGGACTCAAGCTGAAAGACAGGATTGAGAAGAGAAAGAATCAGGAAAATTGAGAGCAAAATGAGAAATTGGAGGGGGGTTTAAAAAAAAAAGAACTTTATTGAGAAGCACGACAAAAGCACAGGTGAATTATATCCTAGAGAACAAACCCCTTAGACTGGTTGGCTTTAATAAAAATGCATCATTTCAACCCTCTTTGCTATTTCAAGCTTTGTATGTGTAGAGCTTTATTCTTTGATCATTCTATAAGCCACATTAAATCATGTGCAGATTTCAAATTTATGCAGCTTCTGTATAGTTAATCAAGTTTTTAATACTTTGGCCTTAGTATAATTATTTTAATGGGTGTATAAAAATATAGACCTATCAAATATGATAGCTTTATAGGCTGGATAATATCTTAAATTGAATATTGTGTCACATTAAATTTCGAGAATTTTTGAACTTGAAAAAAATCACTCAACTTTTTATGTTTGAATGCATATACTGACAACCTGAGTTTGAAAGTACTACAGCCTATTGCAGGTTATTGTCTAGGGGGTTGTATTAATCACAAAGGGAAATTAAGGAAGTGGTCCTTTATAAAATAAATTATAACAAATGTCTTGCTAAAAGAAGAGCTTATAATACCAGCTACAAGAATTCTAGAATGATACAGAAACCATTCAGCCTTCATTGTTATAACATTCTGCTATTTCAGTGGAAAGAAGTGAAAAAATAACAGATAATTTAATAGAGTTGAGAGCAAGGGTGGCAAGGAAGGAAGCTTTTATGCATATCCTGAATTAAGCCTGAAGCAACAGACATATGGGTGCAAAAGCCCAGTCCTACAGACAGAAAATCACTAAAACTTCAGATCTACTGCTGTCCTGCCTATCAACAACCATCAATATTACATCCCTGTCTACCAAATCTTATGTCCCTGTCTACCAAAATTATTGCCAAAACTATAAGCCTCTCTTGATATTTATTATATTCTAAATTTTCCCAAATTCTCATGCCCATATTACGCCTTGTGGCATAATATGAAATGGTCCCTTCCCTCTCAAACTCTTCTGCTGGAACCTTTCTTGTCACTTAGTAATCGTTATTAACTCCCTTATGTCCTCATCCTCTTTTCCAAAGGTGTCCTCCATGTCCTTGAACTGTACCCTGTGGATATCATTTTCCTTCCATAAAGTGAACTTTGATTTTTTTCTCATATTTCATTTTCTAATTCTAATATTCCATATTTCTAAGACTTAGGACATAAAAATAAAATTAGAGTTCTCTAAATTTCCTATTGCTGCTTCCAACAGTGAAGGACTCTTACCTCAGTGAAATGCCTTGTTCTTTCGAGCTCATCTTGCTATAACTCACTCCCTTCAAGTAGTCATTTATAGACCTACTTACCAGCTCTTCCCTCTTCTTTCATTGAAGACTTTGTCATTTAGCTCACGGAAGTCATGTCCTCTCCAACTGCTATAATCATTCTAAGTGTCTTTGATGGGAATCCAGCACCTGGCATCTAGTTCCCTGATGCCCTGCCACCCCAGTGACGTCTAAGTTATTCCACAGACTTTGTCATCACCAAAAACCTCTCTGAAGTCCTGAAATAAAACATCTAGTCCGTAATCATGGCCTTCTGTCCTCTGACTGAGTCTGCTTATGCATTGCAACATAACAATTATTAAATCTTACATAGTCAGCAATTTTATTACCTTGCTGTTCTCTTTATTCTTTAACTTTTTCTTGTATATCCTTCCCCTTGCCCAGCTTAATATCTAATTCAACATTATAATCACCCCACTATTAATAGCTTCAGTTACTTCTCTCTCCCTTATTTCCTTGATTTTCAAACCCTTGCCTCAAATAAAATGTAGTTATCAACTTTCCCACTGTATTTATGAACCTAGACATGGTGACAAAAAATTACAAAATGAGACACACTGGCATAATTAATAATTTAAGATTTACTTTCTTAGACTCTAAAATTCACCTCAAAATGTTTAAAAAATTACAATCAACTTATTCTCCTACATATTCAATGATTATTTGATACCTTCTACTACTTTTGTTCATATTTAATTTTGACTAAATGAGAACGTCTCCTCTTCCTAACCTGTCTTTTTATAACCTTTTGCTTTTATTATTTTTTTCTCTTGTTTCACTAGGAGTAGTTTCCCTCCACCTGTAAGAGTCTAATCCTTCCTTAAACTCTCCTATTTAAAGGAAATTACGTTGATCCCACTGGTGGGACAAAATGAAGGAGACACATCTAGTGTGGTTTTTAAACTTCAATATTTAAACAATTATTTAAAATTATAGACTATTTGTGAGGTAGAAAGTAAATCAACTATAGATAATTGCAAAACATTAATCAAAATGGTGAAAGAAACTGAATAATAATTAGAAACATTAAAGCCAAGTTTAAAAAGTCTTTCAAGAAGGAAGGACTAGGTAAGTCACAGTCATTGTAGTAATTAAGAGGACTGAAAAGTGTTCACTGGATTTTCTAATAAGTAATTATTCTATTTAACTTTTATCAAAGAGTTTATGTATAGAGTCATAACTTGATTTTGGTAGCATGACAAGTACATGAAAGTACTGCTAGTAAAACATACTTGCATATGTAAAACAAAACAAAATGAAAACCCTAATTCAGTCAGCTTAATTGTGAAGGGGAGGAAAAGGGGAGAAGGTAATTGAAAGAAATATATGAGGAAAGACTATTTCCTTTGATATGTGACTGCTAATGGGAAGAATTCAGTAAAGAAGGGAAGCATGGGAATAATTGGAGGATTGGGTTATTGAAGAAATATTATCCCTAGGAGTATAACAAGGAAGTTGATTCTAGTGAGAAATTATCTTAGAATAGTGGTCTGTGGAGGAGAGCTTCAGCATTACCTGGAACTGTTAGAACTATGTCCTTAGTCCCCACCCCAGACCTACTAATTCAGAATTTCTAGGTGTGGTGTCCATCAGTCTGTGTTTTACCTACAAATGCCTCTAGTGATGGTTAAAGAAACGAATCTATTCTTCTATTTTAATAAAAGGGAAGAAAAAAGAAACAGTAAAAATGCAGGTAAGTTTGAGATGTCATAGGAAGTTGGAGGAATTCTTTTAGGAGGTTATATTTTCTCAGTAAAATGGGTGACAAGGTCATCTTCCTAGAGTGGAGGGATGTCCTTGGAGTTTTGAGGAGACTGGAAAAAGTTTGAAATAGCTGTTTGTCTTAGTTCATTTTCTGCTAATAGAATACTGCAGACTGGGTAACAGACAAATAAAGGAAAATTACTTCTCACAGTTCTGGATCCTGTGAAGTCTAAGAGCATGGTGCCAAAATTTGTCAAAGGCTATTTCATGGCAAACAGTGAAAAAGTGAGAAAGCCTGTGTGCATGAGAGAGAAGTGGGGGCAAACTTACTTTTATAACAAGGCACTTTTATGATAACAGCATTAATTCATTCATAAGGGGAAGAACCCTCCCAGCCTAATCACTTCTTAAAGGTGCCACTTCCCAACAGTGTTACAATGGCAAATAAATTTCAGCACAGGTTTTGAAAGACATATGCGTGTAAGAGAAGAAATGACAGATTGATACTAAGTGAAAAATTGATAATGAGTTAAAAATGTTTTGAGATGCCTCTGAGGGAGACAATAGGTTCAAAATCTGAGAATACTGGCAAGAGAGTAAAGTAATGGATTTCTAATCTTTATCTGGCTAGAGAAAAAAAAATGAATACAAAAAGACCCTAATAGATTGAGAGAAAATAGAAGAGCCAACGTACTGACATTCTTGGTGAATGGAAGAAAAGGCGTAGTGAAAACATCAAAGTGTTGGAATGATTAGAGGTGGTAGGCAACAAAGTACATTGTAGAGAAACTAGTGTCTTCAGGTAGGAGGCAGTTTTGAATGATGTGCGGTTTCGTCAGAGAAGCTGAATACATATAGGATTATTTTTACATGGAATGGAAGCTCTAAAGGGGCATAGTGGAAATATTTGAAAGGAAAGGGAACAATAATATTCAGGTGAGAAGAAAGAAGCCAATAGCAGTGTGGGAACTATGAAGCAAAGGGAGATGGAAGTGCAAAAAGATTTACAGTTTGGAAAGTGAGCAAGAAAAGGGACCAGGTAGAATTGTGGAAAACAATTAATTAGTATGATTAATTGACTAGAATGATGGAGTGGTCAGAAATGAGTATTTCAAGGCTTTGTTTCTTAGAAAGGATTGAAATATTTTATGTCCTTTCTAGTACTTTCTTACATTTGATTATTTTGTAGGTTTTGTCATGACTTCATTTTATCTCAGTATAATTACTGTCCTTGTTTGATACATTTTTAATGAATTTTAAAATTTTGCCTCCTGCATTGAGTTGTCTGAAATAAAATTTGTCAAAAATAAATGTTTCTAACTATCAGTATATACCTTAAAAGCCCTTGTGGCTGCATTGGAACTTTACTTTTTCCTGGTTTTGAAAATCAATCTGTATGTTTTCTAAGTTATTTGCTTTTATATTTTAAATTTATCTTATATTGTCATGACTACCTTTTAGGTACATGGTCAACTTATTCAATTGTGTATTTACATTTCAAATGTTTTGATGAAACTTCATACAGAAATAGTAAACAGAGAGAAGTATGTTGTTAATGGATAGGAAAAGTCAATATCATAAATTTTTTTTTAACTTGAAATGTATCCGTGGGCATTTCAAGTTAAAAAAAAAAAGGCATGGTGCCTTTTGCCTGTAATCCCAGGACTTTGTGAGGCCAAGGCAGGTGGATTGCTTGAATCCAGGAGTTAAAGACCAGTGTTTGCAACATGGCAAGACCTCATCTCTCAAAACAAATATAAAAAATTACCCAGGCATGGTGTCACAGGCCTGTAGTCCCAGCCACTTGGGAGGTTAAGGTGGAAGCATTACTTGAGCTCTGAAGGTTGAGGCATTACTTGAGCTCTGAAGGTTGAGGCTGCAGTAAGCAGAGATCTCCCCACTTCACTCTAGCCAGGCAACTGGAAGGATACCCTGTCTCAAAAAAGTAATAATTATCTATGAATATAAAGAAATTTAGATAACCATCCTAATAGATTTGTTTTAATAATTCTTACACAGTTTCTAAAATGTATATAGAATTGTAAAAACCAAATAATAATAATAATAATGTTTTGAAAAGGAATAAAATGGGGAGAGACTTAGATTATTAAGCACTGATAATTTTCAAAAGCTAAATTTTTAAAATATGGTCTCAGGATGTAAATAAAAAGTCTAATGAGAAAAAACAAACACATGAACTTAGAAATAGACTTCACAGTTATGGGAATGAGTGCTTGATAATTGATAGGGTATTGACAGATGACAAAAAAATATAAAACCAAAACCTTTTGTTAAAGTTTTGTGAATGATTACATTTAAATTTAATATTTCTGACAAATAATATGACATAGAATGTCATAAATGCAATGAAGAAATGATAACTAAATAAGCAACTAACAAACAGTTTGTAAACAAAATACAAAAAAGAAAGCAAACAGAAATGATTCAGTAGAAAGAAACTGGTAATATACATAAATAGACAATTCACCCAGAACACACGTTGAATTTCTAAAAAAGAAACAGAAAAATGCCTAAGTCCTTTCTTAATCAGGTATGTACAACTAAGATCACATTTTATCAGTTTGTAACCATAAGATTGTTAAAAGTAAATATATATTATAACAAGTGTTGGCAATAAGAAGTGTAAATTGGGCCTGTTACACATTTCCGTTGGGGATATAACTTGCTCGTATCACCTTGGAGAACAATTAAGCAGTCTTGACATAGGATATGCATATCCTATAACCAAACAATTCTATTTTTTTCTGTTCGTCCTAAAGATATTTTTGAGCATGTATCCAAGGATATTTACAGCAGCACTGTTTGAAAGCAAGATGCTGTTGAATATAAAACTTTTTCAGTAAGAAAATGGATAAATATACTATGATTGATTTATAATAGAACACTCCCAGCAATCAAAAAAATGTTAACTCTTCGTAAAAGCATGGGAAAATTAAGAAATATAATTTTAATAAAAATGCAAATTAAAAAATGATAGTAATAGCATGTTATCACTTATATAATGTTTTAAAATACATAAGAAAGTATGTACTATTTATGCACAAACATTTGTAATAAAAACATATATATTTGAATGATGTATGCCAGTATCAGAGTAGCAGCTATCTTTAGGGGAGAAAAACTGAAAACTAGATTAGGGAAATGGGGTTTGGCTCTATGTTGATGCTGTTTCTTATAAAAAGGGGAATTATAAACTAATGACAAAAATGATGACTATTACTTATAGTGAGTAAATATGTGTCTATGTCCTTTATAGTCTATGTCTTCTTCACTCAAACTAATTCACACTTGAATATATCTAATGTAAAATAATAAATAGTATCCCACTCCAATTATTCACAATACTATAATTATCACTTAAGAACTTCTCCATACACCTAGGTTGAAGAAGTCAGGGAAGAAAGCAGAAATAAGATTCTACACATGAAATTTTATAGATGTATTTCATCTCAAGCTATAGAGTTAGTATAATGATTAAATAAATTAATACCTGCAAAGAACTTAACACAGTGCCTGGCATAGTAAAAAAATCCTAAATGTTGATTATTAGTACTATTATAATACCAGAAAGAGGTCATAGGAGTCAGCAGTACTTAAATTTAATAAGAACAAGCTGGCACAACATAATGAAGTTAAGAACTAAGGTTAGTTATAACACTCAGGAATAAGCAGTCTATACTTACACATAATTTAATTTACATATCTCAGGTAAATAATTTTAATGAACAGATTCATGCCTTTGTATCTTATAAATTACTAAAAGGATTTAAAAAAAAAAAAAAAAAAGCATTGGCATCAGCATTGTTTCAGAGCTAGGGGAATGGTAGATTTCCCTCTCAAAATACTGTGTATATATTCCTCCCAGTCCTGGCAAAGTATAAGTATCAACAGCCTTGAAAATTAGAAAACAAAACTTTGGAGCTGATCAGTACAAGATTCACATCAGGGTCCACTTTTCTTTACTAGGCAAATAATATTGAAAAATAATGTTTAAATATCAGAGCCTCAGAAAATTCACCTTATAAAAAATAATGGCATTACTAACTTCCCAAGGTTTTTGTGAGGTTTATAGCAGCATAAATATAAAGCCATAAGCCCAGAACCTGGCACTGATGTAGGTATAGTTCTCTATCTTAAAATATTATTTCTCTTAACAATATTTAGTGTTCCATTGCTAATTATTTCCAATTACTACAATTCAACCATACTGTAAAAATCACTTATCAGTCACAGTCAACTTAAAAAAATATTTTTGTAAATCACTATAACTGCACATTTCCATGTATTATTAAACATTTATTACTGTGGTCACCTTATCTAATTTAAACCATTCAATGCACACACTTACACACAGAGAGCAGTTAGATTTACTGGAAGTTTTAAGAAAAGGTAACTTCACTGATACAATTATGACCCATGCACACCTCTTAACGCTTGAGAGATAACATGAAGTTCACCTAAAAGTATTTTTTCATTGCCATGTATGACAGCAAAGAAAACCAATGCTCTGGCTGTTGCTCTCTCTCTCTTAGCATTCCCTTCTATGCTCCTCACATGAGTTCTTCACCAGAGGTCAGTAGCTGATAGAGAAGAGCACGCATTCCAGTGGTTGGCATCAATTTAGCGTTGAAGTTTCATTGCTTCATTGTTATGGCAAAGAGAACATTAATTGAGAATATGGGGATATCACCCTCTAATGCAATTCTTAGAAAAAAGTAATAAGACTATTTATGAAGAATGATCATATGTTGGGATCACCACCTGTAGGGATGTGTCCTGCAGACCCTGACTCAGTGACAGATAAATAAAGTACACTGACACACAGATATTATGCTTTGCCAATTTGGCTGAGGGTTCGTGGCCACTTATAGACTCCCTGGAGAGTGCTGTAAACAGTTGCAACTGCTGAACCCTACCAGCCAGAGAGAATTGTATTTATTTAGTAAAGTTTAATTGACAAAGGACTGAGTCAGCACCATTAGAGGTTAAAGATTAAAGGACAGGTTCCGATGCCCAAAGCAAACACCATTAGTCGGTAATATCCCTGGTCGACCTTCCCCGGAGAGGGCCATCCAACTCAAAGGCCAGTTTTAAGATCACATGAGCAAACTAGTTAGTTAGGTAAACTACTCACATTCCTTTGTCTTTGCACCCTAATCTCTCAGGCTCCTGCAAAGAGACTTGCTGCCTTCAGCCAGGAACTATAGAAAAAAGCCTTAGGCCTTCCAAAAGGGTTTGAGACTATATTCTATAACTTTCTCTAATATTTTTCCCTAATATTTATGCCACTACCTGAGTGAATTCTCACAGTCATATATTAATAACTTAGCAAAGTCATATTAGTTGTCTTCCTTCTAACCCTTTCAACTCCACTCTGGTCCCCATGTCATTGTATAGCCATTAATTAGAGGCAAATAGCCTTATAGCTGTGACCTTGAGTAGGAGTTTTAAAAATACAAAGTCATGATTTTGAGCTTTAAAATGAGGCTATTTAAATGTGAGTTTTATTAAAAATAAAAGAGAAGAATCATAGGGAACCAACAAGAAACTAAGAACCAATGTAGCAGCTTAATCACAGGCTTGTTTTTAGTAATTTGAAGCTTTGAACTATTGCTTAAATTTTATTTTATTAAAAAGAAGTGCACAGTGTAGATAAATGTGTAGGCAGTGCAGTGTTCTCAAGTGAACCTGTGTTCTGACTATAATGATTAATTAGTTAATGGCTGTGGCTAATTTCATTCTAGCACAGTTTTAAAATACAATTTTGTGACAGACATACCAGCCAACTTGTAACTAGGAAAATCATAAAATATTAAATGTTGAAGAAACTCTAGAGGGCATCTAACGCAAAGCCATTGGCAATACAAAAAACATCCTTTAGTAATATGACAGTCCTAACAGGGACTTCGTGCATAGCTGGTGTTCAATATGTATGATTTCTAGGTATGTTTTTAACTATGCCAGTGACATTGTGTTATAGGATCTTTAGGGTGTTGCTTTTCTGGCCAGAAACCTCTCTGGCCAGTGGCACTTTTGTCCAAGTTCTTGATCTGCATCCAGGAAGAATGAAGTATGCAGAAAAGTGGAAGGTAAACAGGATGAAGAGAAGATTTACTGAGTGTTACAACAGCTCAGAGGAAACCCACAGTGATTAGCTCCTCTCTATAGGCTGGTCCTCTTTTGAAGTGCTCAGCTCTCAGCAGAGAGAAGGCCCTGGAGAGGACGGCTCCTCCCCACACACAGGTTGATCAAACTATCTCTGCAGGTGGGTCTCTGAAGCTCTCAGCAGAGAGGGTAGCTCCTCTCTGCAGCTCATTGTCCAGTGTTCTCTTCGTCATTTGCCCTCTGCCCTGCTCTGGCTGAGCCCAGGGCTTTTATGGACCTCAGCAGGGAGGAAGTGAATGCAGATTGGTCCATGTTATGTCAATCAGACCCAGAGGAAGCATCATAAGTTCCCACTCTGGTCAATGGGACTGGCAGCATGGCCCCCAGCCTTCAGGCATTCCTTGAGCCAGCAGGGACCGCAAGGGGCTTTCCTGGGTCTCAGGGTGCAGGCTGCAGAGATGCACAGGTCCTATGCCTCAGAGGGTGGCTGCACCTGAATCTGGGGTGCTCCTGTCCCATCAACTCAGAAAGAGTGAGGCTCTTGCATACCCCTGGCTATTGATTGCTTCAATGGAGTTGGCGGCCCAGGTTTAGCTGTGAATGAGGCGGTGCAGATGCAGCTACAACCAGAAAGGCAGCTCTCTGCTCCAAGCCCCACCAAGAGTGCAGGGAGGCTGAGATTCACAGCTGCAGTTTGGGCAACTGTAGCCCCACCCAGGAGGGCATGGCTCCTGCTTGCTCTGTAGAGCAGGAGCCCTGGGTCTGCAGCCACAGTTTTGGAGGCTGCAGTGGCATGCAGGGAGCTCCTGCCCCAACTCAGGAGGGGTAGGACTCCCATCAGCTCCAAGTAGTGTGCAGCCCCAGCTGCACCTCCAGGCTGCAGCCAGTGTGATGACAGCAGCCACTGCCATCAATTGTACTACTACAACTTCGATCTAGTAGAACTTTCCAAAAAGACCTAAAGAGAGTTAGACCTGTTTTGGAGGAACTTATGCCAGTTAATGGAGACCACCATTCCTGTTACTAAGAATTTATATCCAGGTGATTTATAACTCTCTCCAAAATTTGTGGGTCTCTGATCATCAAGGCAAACCAAGAGATCTAGTGTTTTCAGATAATTTATCCTCTTTAATATGAAAATTGAAAACTCTTCCTGGTCATCATGTCTTTCTCCAGTCATTATCCTAATTCTTCCTCTTCATTCACACTAGAACTTCTTGAGTTGTTTATTCTGAGTGTCTAGTTTTCACTGTTTTTCATGCTTTGTGCTCATACAAAAAAAAAAAAAAACCATCATGATCATAGCCAATAATAATAGTGCTTTCTTGTGATTTGTTGACTTTCTTTTTGCAGAGTGATTGACTGGTTAAGAGCATTCATGTCCATATTGCTGTTTTTATTTTTTTCTTTTTTAAAAAATTAAGTTTTGGGATGCATGTGCAGAACATGCAGGTTTGTTACATAGGTATACACCTGCCATGGTGGTTTGGTGCACACATCAACCTGTCATCTACATAAGGTATTTTTCCTAATGCTATCCCTCCCCTAGTCCCCTACACCCTGACAGGCCCCATTTTGTGATGTTCCTGTCTCTGTGTCCATGTGTTTTCATTGTTCAACTCCAACTTACGAATGAGAACATGTGGTGTTTTCGTTTTCTGTTCCTGTGTTAGTTTGCTGAGAACGATGATTTCCAGCTTCATCCATGTCCCTGCAAAGGATATGAACTCACACTTTTTTATGGCTACATAGTATTCTGTGGTATACATCATGCATCACATTTTCTTTATCCAGTCTATCATTGATGGGCATTTGGGTTGGTTCAAAGTCTTTGCTATTGTGAACAGTGCTGCAATAAACGTGTGCATGTGTCTTTATAGTAGAATGATTTATAATCCTTAGTGTATATACCCAGTAATGGGATTGCTGGGTCAAATGGTATTTCTATTTCTAGATCCTTGAGGAATCCCCACAGTGTCTTCCACAATGGTTGAACTAATTTACACTCCCACCAACAGCATAAAAGTGTTTCTATTTCTCCACATCCTCTCCAGCATCTGTTGTATTTTGACTTTTTAATGATTGCCGTTCTTACTGGTGTGAGATAGTATCTCAATGTGGTTTTGATTTGCATTTCTCTAATGACCAGTAATGATGAGGTTTTTTTCATATGTTTCTTGGCTGCACAAATGTCGTCTTTTGAGAAGTGTCTGTTCATATCCTTTGCCCACTTTTTAATGGGTTATTTTTTTTCTTGTACATTTGTTTAGGTTCTTTGTAGCCATTTGTCAGATGGATAGATTGCAAAAATTTTCTCCCATTCTGTAGGTTGCCTGTTTACTCTGATTATAGTTTCTTTTGTTGTGCAGAAGCTCTTTAGTTTAATTAGATTCCATTTGTCAACTTTGGCTTTTGTTGCCATTGCTTTTAGTGTTTTAGTCATGAAATCTTTGCCCATGTCTATATCCTGAATGATATTGCCTAGGTTATCATTCTTCTAGGATTTTTATGGTTTTAGGCCTTACATTTAAGTCTTTAATTCATCGTGAGTTAATTTTTGTATAAAGTGTAAGGAAGCGGTTTAGTTTCAGTTTTCTGCACATGGCTAGCCAGTTTTCCCAACACCATTTATTAAATAGGAAATCCTTTCCCCATTGCTTGCTTTTGTCAGATTTGTCAAAGATAAGATGGTTGTAGATTTCTGAGGTCTTTGTTCTGTTCCATTGGTCTATAAATCTGTTTTGTTATCAGTACCATGCTGTTTTGGTTACTGTAGCCTTGGAGTATAGTTTAAAGTCAGGTAGCATGATGCCTCCAGCTTTGTTCTTTTTGCTTAGCATTAATTGCATTGGCTATGTGGGCTCTTTTTAGTTTACATATGATATTTAAAGTGGTTTTTCCTAATTCTGTGAAGAAAGTCAATGGTAGCTTGATGGGGATAGCACTGAATCTACAAATTACTTTGGGCAGTATTGCCATTTTCACAATATTGATTATTCCTGTCCATGAGCATGGAATGTTTTTTTATTTGTTTGTGTCCTCTCTTATTTCCTTGAGCAGTGTCTTGTAGTTCTCCTTGAAGAGGTCCTTCTCATCTGTTGTAAGTTGTATTCCTAGAAATATTATTATCTTTGTAGCAATTGTGAATGGGAGTTCACTTATGACTTGGCCGTTTGCCTATTATTGGTGTATAGCAGGCGTCCCCAAACTTTTTACACAGGGGATCAGTTCACTGTCCCTCAGACCGTTGGAGGACCGCCACATACTGTGTTCCTCTCATTGACCACCAGTGAAAGAGGTGCCCCTTCCTGAAGTGCGGCGGGGGGTCAGATAAATGGCCTCAGGGGGCCACATGCGGCCCGCAGTTTGGGGACACCTGGTGTATAGGAATGTTTGTAATTTTTGCATATTGATTTTGTATCCTGAGACTTTACTGAAGTTGCTTATCAGCTTAATTAGATTTTTGGGTAAGACAAAGGGGTTTTCTAAATATATAATTGTGTCATATTGCAGTTTTTTACAGTGAGTATATTAATTACATCTAACTGCCAGCACTTGGGGATGAAAACTCAGACTCATTCCACCCAAACTGAGATCAGAAATCACAAGCCTTCATAGACATTGCTGGCTTACAGAGAACTACCAGGAGGACTCTACTTAAAAGATTTTGGTCAATTGTTTTACCCATCTAAAGAGAAATAAGGTGTGGAATGGCTCATAGGCCATGGTGAGAAGCTGAGTGTTCTGACATGGAGTCCTGCACTGCTATTATCTGTAGTTGTTGAATCCCTTACCTTGTATCACTCAAAGACTTTCTAGTAGTGTCTCCTAGCAGGGGTCATTGGTTCTGATTGTGTTAACAAATCCAAAAAATGTCTTAATTACTGAGAAGCACCCAAACAAACACATGGAAGAAAGAAACTCTGGTGAGTACACATACAGCAATTTAGCCCAATCCCCAATTACTTTTCTTTCTCCTTGTTTGATTTGTACTCAGAAAATCAGTTCCCACATATTTAACCTAAATTGTTGATAGAATGAATTGGCACATTCCACTAATTTATTCTAAATGCAGTTTTTTTCTCTTGCACTCTTATCTTTTTGCCACCATTCAAGTCATATTGTGTTCCAATTACAATCACCTATTGAGAAATGATGAGGAATAGCATATGAGAATAATTGTTGAGTCTCATCCACTAGCACTGGGTCATGTGTCAGTGTGGTTGGCTTTTGCTGCTGTTGTTTGCTTAATCATTTTATTATTTTTAAACATTTTTGTGGGTACGTAGTAGGTGTATGTATTTATTAGGTACCTGAAATGTTTTGATCAGGCATGCAATGTGAAATAAGCACATCAGTTGGAGAATGCCATATCCAACCACTCAAGCATTTGTCCTTTGAGTTACAATCAAATTACATTCTTTATTTAAAAATATCCAATTATTGACTATAGTCACCTTGTCCTCTCAAATAGTAGGTCTTATTCATTCATTCTATTTTTTTTTTAATCCATTAACCATTTCCACCTCCCCACCAACCCTACACTTCCCTTACCAACCTGTCATAACCATCCTCTGTTCTCTAAGAGTTTAATTGATTTGAATTTTAGATCCCACAAATAAGTGAGAATATATGCTGTTTGTCTTTCTTTAGGGCTTATTTTACTAAACATAATGATCTCCTGTTCCATCCAAGTTACAAATGACTGGATCTCATTATTTTTTATGGTGTACTAGTATTCCACTGTATATATGTACCACATTTTCTTTATCCATTCATCTACTGATATACACTCAGGTTGCTTCCAAATCTTAGCTATTGTGAACAGTGCTGCAATAAACATAGGAGTGCATATATCCTTTCCATATACTGATTTCCTTTCTTTTGGTTGTGTATGGGTATGTACTCAGCAGTAGGATTGCTTAGCTTTATCAGTCCTTCAGATAGTCTCCTTCCAATTGTTAGAATCTCAGTCTTTGCTGATTAATGCCTTAAAGTATACAGGCAACATAGCAAACTTGTGAGGTAAAATCAAATTAAAATTTAGCATTTCACAGAAACCATTTCTGTATATTCCTCACACTTTACCCTCAGTATGCATATGGATCCAGCTAATTATGCAGTCAGTTAAATCATTTTCCTATTGTTTCTGCTGCAAATTTTTCATTTGGGAATCTGGATTGGTAAGAGAAGTTGTCTCACCACTTCCGTCTCATGTCAACCCGATCCAGTTCCATATACATACATATCCCTGAGCCTCTGTTCTCAGAACTTCAAGCCACAAAAAAAAATACGCTGAAACATAAACACATCCACACACACCAAAGGCAGCTCACAGCATCCATGAAAGTACTAAACTGACAAGCCTCAAGGTTTAATCAACATGCAGTCTGTCAGTTGCATTTACAACTGCAGGTAGATTGCCTTCCCTGTGGGTGGACCTGCATCCTTCTTTGTATGTTTAGATGCCTTAGACTACTGTTTCAGTTTATTTTATTAATTGACTGGCTGTACTTGTCACTTTATCCTGGGGGTAAATAGTGAGAGAAGGAGGGTTCATTCTGAGAATGGGGAACTTCTGCACCTGTTTCCATGTCTAATGAATTACTGAGTACACCATAGCTGACTTTTCCTTTGCTCCATTTCCTTACATCGCTAATTATGCTGGGATTCTTCTGCAAAACAGTCCACTCCTTTTCAATACTCTATTCTTTAATCTGAGTAGAACATAACATGTTTGCTTATCATCTTTGGTTGCATTTTCATCTCATTTTCAAGAAATTCTGTACCATTTTCAGTTTGTTGATGGGGTCCATTGTGATTTTGCAGCACAGTCATAGGTTAATCTTATTTGTAGATTTATTCTTTAATTTTAATAGATTCAAATTCTGCAATATTGTTAAAGAGGTTTAATAAATGTATTGCTTAACTGTTAGCCATCTTAAATCAGATATAAATATAAAAATAATTTGTAAATTTTTTCTAGTTGCTAAGGAATTAGATCACATTTCATATATGCAAATTCCTGGTTGGTTGATTTTTTTTCCTCCTATTTTGAAGATGTCAAAAGTAAGAATATTAATCCCAAATACCTTTCACCTAAACAAGAATAAGACTTCTTAGATTGTCAGAAAATGATTTAATTATGGCAACCAGACAATTATTATCAGCCCCAGGGATCTTTGCTGAACAAAATTTCTCATAATTACTTATCATTAAAGACCAGAAACCAGTTACCTGGCTACAGAGGACCATGTTTAAAATAAAGGTAGTATGAGCATGTGGATGCAAGGCAGCATCAAATGTAAGTGAGATGCAATGCTGAGATAATACTTGAGACATATTTATTTTAAAAATAAAATTCTTCATCATGCAAAGAGGAAGTTATGGGGGATTTTTTAAAGATTAAGAATTGGATTTATAATGGGTAGATTTTAAAGATTATAAAGGAGAAGAAAAAATCAATTGTGCTTATTTCAGAGAGAGTACTCCCCTTACTGGTTGTGTTGAGTATGTTCAGAGAAAAAAATTACTGACTTGGTTGCTGAGGGACAGCGTTAGGCTCTTCTCCCTATTTTCTAGACCTGAGTTAAAGCAAAACTTACAGCCTTTCAGACCCCTATGCCTATTGGCTTGAGAATGCCACTGAAAAAAAAAATAATAATTAACACAAAGTTTTATACCATTTCAATTCTAGAAGTGGAAAGGTATCCGTCAGAATGGAGGTTCAGAGGGACTTGGTGATAAATTAAGTTCTCATTGGCACTTACCTAATGATAGGCTCAGAGGGACTCCAGCCAAAACTTGTGATCACTTCTCCAGTTCTTGTGTGTTTAGTGACAAGAGTAGCCTCAGCAACCAGCAGAAACCTAGCTCCATGAAATTACATAAGGGTTAAGATAGTAATGATGGCAAGTTGAAGTCATTACATATTCTCTCCCTACTGTAGCAGTAAATAAAAAAGAAATATTACATGGAATTGCAAAGATATCCTTTAAAATTTTGAATGATACAGAGGTGGCAATTTCGAATAAATTCCCATTTACTTTCAGAGTTTTTCCAGTGTATATGATTGACAGTTCTTCAGAATGACAGGATTATGGAGAACTTAATCAGGTGGTGACTTCAATTGAAATGAGTGTTCCATATATGAACACCCTAATGAATCAAATTAATAAAGCCCTTAGCACTTAGTATGAAATTGTTGATCTGGCAAATGAATTTCTCTTCAAATTTTAGAGTTTATTTTCACTTAGGCAGAGCAGTAGGATACTGTTAAAATCATGACTCAAGGATATACCAATTGTCTTCCTTAAACTAGGCAACAGGGACTTTGACTAATTTCATCAGTGCCAAGAAGGTCTTTATTTTAATATATTCTAATTATAATGTGAAAATCTAGAAAGTACTAAGTAGCAGTAACCCTAGATTTCTTGGCATCAGATAACTAGAATATATGTCTTTGGAAAACATACTAACTAAGGAAATTTCCTGCAGATCCACTGTTCTTAAACATATCAGGATATGTCCTTTAAAGTAAGAATATATGCCTTAAAACAGATATTGTACTTTGTACCTCCTTTCACTAAGAAAAAGGTGGAGTACCTCTATGGAATTCTTTGGATTTTGGAGGCAGGATAGATCAGTGATTATGGGGTTAAATATATATTTATGTATAAGTATATGAATGTATTTATATTTATGTGTAAGCATATAATTTTATATTTATGTATACCTTATATTAAGTATATAAACATCCTTATTTAAAAATATTTTATATCAAAAAGATTCTGCTTATCTACCCTGACAAATTTAAATATTTTCATCATAAGCTTAAAAAGTTGGAAAGGACACATTTCCTAGTGAATTAAAAATATTGTCATTTCAAAAATAAACTGTTACGTAATTCTTTTTTTTTATTTCCTTATAACAATAATTGTGTATATTTAAGGGGAAAATGTGATGTTTTGATCTATGTATACAGTGTAGAAAGATTCAAGCTAATTAACATATACATTACCTTGCCAATTTATTATTTTGTTTGCGTTGAGAATATTAAAAATGTGTTATTTTAGCAATTTTCAAATATGTAATGCATTATCATTAACAGTGGTTACCATGCAATGAATAAGTCACTACAACTTATTCCTTTAGTATAACTGAGACTCGATACACTTTGATCAACATCTTCCCTTTACTCATCCCTTCTTCTAGCCCCCAGCCTCTGATAACCGCCTTTCTACTGTTTGTTTCTATGATATGGATTTTTTCAAATTCCAAAAATAAAAATAGTGTGCAATTTTCTTAGAAAACTAAATATAGAATTACAGTATGATCCAGTAATCCCAGTTGTGGGTATACATCTAAGGAAATTGAAACTGGTATGTCAAAAAGGAATCTTTACTCCCATGTTCATTTCAGCATTATTATCATAGCCAAGACATGGAAGCAATCTAAGTGTCCATCAATGAATGAATGGATAAAGAATATGTAGCCTGTATATAAGAGAGTACCAGACAGCCTTTATAAAGAAGAAAATTCTGTAATTCAGAACACATGGATAGAACTGAGGGACATATTGCTAAGTGAAATAAGCCAGGTACAAAAAAATACTATGTGATTTCACATATGTGTGGACTCTAAAAAGTCTGCCTCATAAAAACAGAGTACATAATTATTTTTAAATGCAGCCCATGGAATCTAAATACTACAGTGACTTGATACATACCATTGGCCACTTATAAAAAATTATGGGCCAGACAACGGGACTGATACCTGTAATCCCAACACTTTGGAAGGCCAAGGCAGGAGAATTACTTGAGGTCAGGAGTTCAAGATCAATGCCTGGACAACATGATGAAACCCTGTCTCTACTAAAAAAAGTAATAACAATAAATAAAAAATTTTGTCAGATGTGGTGGTGCACACTTGTAATCCTAGCTTCTTGGGAGGCTGAGGTAGGAAGATTGCTTGAAGCTGGGAGGCAAAGGTTTCACTGAGTTGAGATTGTACCACTGCACTCCAGCCTGGGTGACAGAGTGAGACTCCATCTAAAAAATAATTTTCCTTTAGCAGCCATCAATTTTACATCTCCCCTTATCCTTCTTGAACTTGTATTTGCATTCTGTGTCTTCTAAGGATTCTAATTAGCATTCAATCCTTAGAAGAAATAGACTGTAAATACGAGGTTTTTTTTCTCCTTGATAGATTTTATTGATTATACCTTACACTCCCACACTTCTCTGCTACAAATTATTTTATTAATAAAAAACTATTGTGATTATATGTGTATATATTAAACAATTCCACCTACTATATATTGAGTCATTATAACAACTATAATTAATAAACAATTGAACAAAATTACATGCATATGCAGAACTTTAGGAATTATTTAATATGTAATGTATAATTTTATTTGAAAGTTATCTTGAAGATAAATTTCTTTATAGAGATAAATGTTCTTCTCGAGTTTAGTATCTGTGAGTACTTAGAGCAAAAATGAGATAGTTCTCAAAACTAATTTTACAATTTTTATTTGTACAGAGAAACATTATTCATATGGACAAGTACATCAGAATGAATGGAATGTTCTAATTGTATGTCAGTCAATTTTTACAGCCTTTCTGAAGTATAAATTCTGCAACATAGAGAGATAAAACACTGCTACGTTATCAAAAATTATTCTTAATTATCTGTCAGCAAGCAACTGAATGATATCCTTCTTCAATTTTGTTAACAGCAAAAAATTAGAAACCCCATTGCTTGCAAAAAGATATTTTTAAAAAACACAGTCTTAACAATAACTCATTTTCTAAATTTGGAGAGAAATAAAGACTTTTCCAAAACTTACAAAAATGGCTATTGATAGTAACAGTCTCACTGAGAGGCACTTTATTTCAACACGATGTAGTCAGAAGGAATTGAAAAATTTTCAGTTGTTAAATTCAGAACACTTCTTCCAAGAAAATATTTTAATTAATTGTTTTTTATTATTAAGTGCATTAAATGGATTAGCAGCCAAACTCTACAGAGACAGAGATTGGGGAGTGAAGAAGAGAAAAAAGAAAAGAAACATAAAGAGGAGTAGAAGAGGAGAAGATAAGACAAATAGGATAGGAGAAGTCAAGGAAGCAAGAAGGCAGGGAATTGCATTTGACAGTGAAATGCTACCTTTGATACATCTTAATAATGCTTTACTTATTTTGATTTCACAGTGTTCTCCCAGGGAAAAGATTTATTTATTTTTTCTTGGTTTCTGGAAGGGAGGCTTGAGGTTGTTAAAGAGAAATCATCATTGTTCTTGACACCACACTCTGTAAGCAAATTCAGAAAATAGCAAAGCATGCAAAATTATGCCATTTATGATGTTACACTTGGGTTTCAGCAGATTACGTACAGGGAAACGTTCTATGGGTTTCTGGTGCCTTGATTACACAATACTTCCAGGATATGGATATTTTAAATTAATTCTGTGTTTAGGGTCCCTAGGATGAGTGAGCAGTATGCCTTTGTTTTATAATATGGAAGAAGTGCTCCCATTAATAGCATGACGGTGAAGGTAGGAAGTGAGAACTGCCTGATTTCTAAACAAAAGCTGCATTTTCTGGCACATCCACTTAGAAGAGTTGCATGGAAGAAGTTCAAAGAAGAAATAAAATGCTGAATCT
Source organism: Saimiri boliviensis (assembly GCF_048565385.1). Taxonomy (NCBI): domain Eukaryota; kingdom Metazoa; phylum Chordata; class Mammalia; order Primates; family Cebidae; genus Saimiri; species Saimiri boliviensis. The sequence goes on from NC_133465.1 coordinate 38,826,205, forward strand.
AACATTCCCCAAGTAGGATAACGTGGAAAGCATATGGAAGAAAAAGGGCCTATTACTGAAACTGTTCTAAGAATGTGCATGTTGGATTGGTATTAAAAGTGAATGCAGACGCAGAAGGAAAGTAGAATGAGGCTTGGAAAAAAGAAGTTTATGACACTCATGGCCCCCAGAGAGGGAGTGACCACATTTCATGCACAGTCACAGCACTTCTGGGGTACATGTGCAGATCATGTAGGACTGTTACATAGTATATGTATGCCATTGTAATTTGCTGCATCCATCCCCTCGTTATCTACTTTAGGTATTTCTCTTAATATTTTCCCTCCTCATCCCCCTACGCCCTGCTATCCCACTCCTAGCCCTCCCACCCCCCAACAGGCCCTGGTGTGTGATGTTCCCCTGTCTGTGTCCATGTGTTCTCATTGTTCAACACACACTTATGAGTGAGAACATTCAGTGTTTGCTTTACTATTCTTGTGGCATTTTGATGAGAATGGTGGTTTCTAGATACATTCATGTCCCTGCAAAGGACGTGAACTCATCCTTTCTTATGGCTGCATAGTATTTCATGGTATATATGTGCCACACTTTCTTTATCCAGTCTATCATTGATGGGCATTTGGGCTGGCTCCAAGTCTTTGCAATTGTCAACAACTGCAATGAACATACATATGCATGTGTCTTTATAATAGAACGATTTATAATCCTTTGAGTATATACCCAGTAATGGGATTGCTGGGTCAACTGGTATTTCCATTTCTATATCCTTGAGAAATTGCCATACTGTCTTCCACAATGGTTGAACTGATTTACACTTCTACCAACAGTGTAAAAGCATTCCTATTTCTCCACATCCTCTCCAGCATCTGTTATCTCCAGATTTTTTAATGATCGCCATTCTAACTGGCCTGCGATGGTATCTCAATGTGGTTTTGATTTGCATTTTTCTAATGACCAGTGATGATGAGCTTTTTTTCGTGTTTGTTGGCTGCATAAATGTCTTTTTTTGAAAAGTATCTGTTCATATACTTTGCCTACATTTTGATAGGGTTTTTTTTTTCTTGTATATTTAAGTTCTTTGTAATTCAGGATATTAGCCCTTTGTCAGATGGGCAGATGGCAAAAATTTTTTCCCATTCTGTTGATTGCCGGTTCACTCTAATGATTGTTTCTTTTGTTTTGCAGAAGTTCTTAAGTTTAATTAGATCCCATTTGTCTATTTTGGCTTTTGTTGCCATTGCTTTTTGTGTTTTAGTCATGAAGTCCTTGCCTATGTCTATGTCCGGATGGTATTGCCTGTGCTTTCTTCTAAGGTTTTTATGGTGTTAGGTCTTATGTTTAAATCTTTAATCCATCCAGAGTTAATTTTTGTGTAAGGTGTAAGGAGGGGTCAAGCTTATATTGGAGCTTCCAGGGAAAGACAAGGCAGGAAAAGAGTGAACATTTTAGAATTGGATAGTTTGCATAATTCTGAGGGCTCTGGACCATGGGAGTGGTCTCTTGCTGACTGGTTTCTTACCCTAGGACAATTTAGGGCAGGAAAAATACTGGCTTGGTGTGTGCATAGATCCAGAAGCAGTTGAGGGTAGATACTCTGAATTGGTTGGTTTGCATATGAAAACTATGCTCCTGGACAAATTCTTATTATCTTTAGGAATGAGCTAGCCCTGGAAGGGATAGTCTCTTTTTCTAGATCTGTAAAGCCTCAAATGCCAGAGTATCAGTATATAGCAAATACAAAAATATGGTTAATATCATTACCCTGATGATTAATGAATGTCAAATAGACAAATATAGACTCAAAGAATAAAAAATCAGT